>NC_092470.1:17680000-18880000 GCF_047495875.1 Pithys albifrons albifrons | reverse complement strand
GCTGGGCTTGCTGGGGCACAGCTGCAGCAGGCTGGGCTCCAGCTTGGGTGGGCAGGTGGCTTACCTGGCATTGCTGCTGGATATCTGTCTGTTGCTTAAACACATCCAAGCGTTTGTATTTCATTATCGTTTAGTCTTGGGGCTAATTCTCCCACTCGCTGCAAAAGCTCCTTTATTCCTTCATTAAAACCATGTGAAAGATGCCCTTAAAAAGTGACTCCTTTTCAATTCTCTCTCCCCAAACACTGGAATGAATTACACCGCCTGTTACGTGCAGTGTTTGTTTGTTTAAAATGTTAATCTGCTCTCATTTTCTCTTGTTCCTCCCCTCGGCCTCCCAGCTGACAAGACTTTCTGTGAGATGGTGAAATCAAACAAGCTCTGTGAAAAGAAGCTGTTTGTGCAGTTCTGCTGTCAGACGTGTCTTATGGCCGGGTAAAGTTCAGTGGCTGCGTCCATCCAGGACTTCCACCGACTGCCAGCCCAGTTTTGCCAAATGTTTAGGACAAAAAGTTTATTTTTTCAGCTTTGGGAGAGTTTACATGGTGCTGTCAAGCATTTGCTCGTAAGTTTGATAGCTTTAATATCACTGTCAGGGCGTTTCTATAGCAATATGTTAAGCAGAGATCGGATCGTACCCTGAATGAGCAAGTCCTGGGAGCAGCAGACGGGCGGTGATATTAATACTGTCAAACACTCCTCGTGAGCAGGGACTGATGCATGATCCATGTACACGCGCTTGGTTCTTCGCAGAGATCCTGCTGACCCCCCGCTCCGAGCGGCCGGCGGGAGCCCTCACTGCAAGGGATGCAGGACCCCACGGGATCTGCGAGGAAAGAGCCATTTCTGGCTCAGTTTTTGGTACCCTTTTCTGCTAGGTGAGAGCTGATCCAAACCTGCATTACCAAGGGCTCTGTACATAGGTCAAACGATGAACCAGGCGGTTCTGGAGCGGTGCCCCACAGCCCGCTCCGGCATTCCTGTTCAGATTCGGTCAGGCCGGGCGATAACTGGAGATTTGAGGACCAAAGGGAGAGCTGCCCCACGTGGCTCTGCAGGTGTGTCAGCCCAGCAGGGAACTGCAGGCAGGCAAAACCCGTGTGCCTACAGGAAGACTTAGGGATTTAGGGGGGTTTGTCCACAAGGACCAGCCTTACCACAAAATGTATTTCCCTCCTGGAACTGTGAGTAAGTTGCCGATCAGTTCAGTTCTGGAATGGGCAAGATCCATCCTCTAAATGAGATGCTGTCCCAATCAATCTCTTCTGGCATTTTGTGTCATGATCCCCTGTTTTGCTGGGTGTACCCCTCTCTCTCACAAAATCCTCCTGTTCAAGGCAGTGATTTTTCTTGGGCATCTACTTCCCAAATGAGACATTCCAGGGATCCAGACAGGAAACTTAATTCTACAAAACCCTTCCCTGAAACAAACCTTTTCATGCTCTCTCCTAATAGTAAGTCATGTGGTGTTTATATAATTGTGTTTAAGATATCCTTGGCTATGTTGTTTTACAGATTTTTTAAAAATAACTTATACAATCCTTGTTTTTCTCTGTGGACTATTTTTTATATGGGAGTGGGGTATCTTTTTGTGTCTTATTCCCTCTCCTCTTCTCCTCTGTGACCCTGCAAAGCCACTCTTTGCATCAGACATATGTAAACACTCTTTCCTACGCTGCATGTTCTGATTTTCATTGTTAATAGTTTTAATGAGTTAAACCATTTGCCAGTGAAATTCTCAGTACGAACTGTCACCAGTCCCTCAGAGCTGGGGTAATCCCTGCTTGGTTTTGGCTGCAATGACTTGTGCCCTGCCTGGGCTTGCCCACTTGGAGCTCACCTCAGCCAGGTGAAGAGGGGAAAGCCACACCACCACCGGTCCTCACCTTCCTGGACTAAACCCAAGGAAAGATGGAGCTTTGGTGAACTGACCTTTTAAGTTAATAAACTATTGATCTCCCCTGACAAATGAATCTGTGCTTTTTCCAAATTCATGCAGCTGCCATCCCAGCTGGAGGCAGAGAAGGGATGCACCTCATGTCTTTATTTTGCTGGACAAATGAGCTCCTGATGAGCCCAGAGCACCGGTGGGAGAAACACTCAGGAACAGATGAGCTGCATCTGCTAAAACGTCACTATTGTTCTCATAAAGATCTTTCACCTTTACCTGCCCCATGCCAGGCTGGGATGGCATCTCTGGTGCACCCAGAGCTGGGATGTGGGGCTGTGCTCGGACACTGCTGGGTGTTTCCTCCGGTGTGAGGGATCCTGGATGAGCAGCAGCAGGGCTTGCTCCCCTTTTCCACTCATCCAAGGAGCATCCTGAGCCCCCCCAGTTTCCCCCTGCAGTTCCCATCAGTGGGGTAATTGTTCCCTGTTGGCTGCGGGGGGAAGGAGAGGAGTTGCTGCTGTGTTGGGGAACGGAGGGAGCTGTGGAGCCTTTTCTTTGTCATGTTGGGTTTTGCAATGTTTAACCTTGGGCCAAGTGCCCAGGGTACTGTCTGGATATCTGGAACTCAGATTTTTAAGTGTGAAAAAAAGAAAAGAATGGAGCCCTCCCACAAGGGTAGATCCTGTCCCAGAGATGTGCTGCTGTTGGCTCCTGCATCTTGTGGGTCTTCACATTTATCAGATGAATAAATGTGAATTAATCACATACAGTGATTCTTTCTCTTGCTTGAGGATTCCCCTTTCTTGAGCCAAACCAGAGGTCAGGACTGGGGTGAAATGCTCCCGTCTTCTGCCTGTGTGGTTTCAAAATACCAAACTTCATTTCTGTTGCTGTGTTCCTGAGTCAAAAAACAGGAGCTGTGGATCAGGAGCACTGTGTCAGCCTTTCAGTTCTCTGGCTCACAGCAGCCTGCCTCTAAATACTGATCCTGGTATATTTAGATGTACTGAAATGCTAAAAAAAAAAAGGAGAATGTTTACTTTTACATCCTTGACATAACTTAAAATACACACTGGGAGAAGCAATGCAATTTAAGATGACCAGTCCCCAGCAGTCCCAGCTTTATCCTGCTTTTTGCTGCCTTCCACCCTGCCAGGGAAAGAGAAACAAATTCTACACATTAAGTTCATGCAACACCAGCAGCTTCCAGCCTTTCCCTCAGAAATAATTCTTGTAATAAAATTCAGATTATTTCTCCAAGCTGTTGCAATACTTGCTTGGAGCTATTTAAGTCTGACTCTGGTGTGCTCAGAGGATCAAAGTGGCTGTCTCTTCAAGATAAATGCATATTTAGGCAATTTATTAAAGCTTAATTCTCTATTGTCTCTTGGCACCAAAGCTAACTCTGTAATAGCTGTTTTCTGGAAAATCTTAGTGCTGCCTGACTCCTCCTTTGCTGTTTGGCTGTGAGGCTGCATGCACAGCCATCTGCCATTGTGTGGCTGGCAGGTGGGGAACACACATCTTAAACCCATTGCTTTGACTTCCCATTGCAGAGGAAGAGCCGGCGAGAGCTCTTGTTCAGCATCTGAGCCCCAGGATCCGTCTGCTTGCAGTTACAACCCCGCCACGGCTGCAGGGCTGAGGCAAACAGCTGCATTGTGCTGAGGGAGAAAGGTCCCTGTTTTATTTGGCCTTGTCAGAGGCAGGACCTGCCTTCCAGGAGGCTGAAAAGAGTCTCCTTTTAACAACTGTCTGAAATGACTAAAGGCTCTGTTGTGTTTCCCACCGCATGATGCCTGAGTCACGTACAGCACTGCTGCTAATTCTTGGGTCTTTCTTTTGACAGCTCCCTCTTGTTCTTGTTCTCTAACTGCTTTTAAACAAATGCAGATGTTACAAAAGCCTGACTACGTGCTTTCACACAGAGCTTTGGTGAGGGGGTTTTACAGGAGGGAGCGCAGGAGCTGCCTGACCCCAGCTGACCCCTCTGGTCAGTCCTGGGGAAGGGCCTGGCGTCACACTCAGGGTGATGCCCCAAATGCTCCCAAAGGAACAGTATGAGCCATCCCTGTGCAGTGCCAAGTGTGGCTGTAGCATTCAACTTATTATCACATCCTCTGTGCTCACAGAAATGTCATGGCTCGTTGAAAATGTCCTTCCCTCGACAGCAGTGGGGACAGGAATCATTCCTCCTCATCTGGCTCAGGGAGCCCTTGGGGGCTGGGGCAGGATTTCTCCAGAAGTTCTGGCTTGGTGCCATTCAGCAGGTTTGGGGACTGGGAGGGTGCTCAGCTGCTTCTTTTCACAAGTCACCTTCAGTTCAGTCCCTCCTGTGGTTCACCCACCTGCAGACCCTCCTGCCACCAGCTGAGCCCTCCCCATGGCACCAAGTCCCTCTGCCACAGCCACCTCAGCTCCCCCAGCGCCACTCCCAGCTCTTCCTCGCTGTTCTCCAGATTCCTGGAGCAGGCAAGGGGGGTGTAGTGACATCTGAAAGCACATTTCATCTCACAGATGAAGGCTGATTGTCATGCCATAGCCTGTGACATGTTCCCAGCCCACCAGAGCATCTTTGAGACCAGGAATTCCACTGGAAGTGCCGGAGCAACTGCCCCAAACCCTGTACGGGGAAGATGATGAGCAACACCCTGTCCAGGAGCAAAGGCTGAGCTGCTGCTGGGAGGGAGGGAAAGCCCCGAGAGCTGTGGCTGTTGCAGGTCCTGCCCTGGCTGTGGAGCAGGAGGGGAACAGCAGCTGCTGGAACACAGAATCCCACGGGCTGAGCACACCGGGCAGGCTCTGTCCCAGGCTCTGTCCCACGGGAAGCAGCTCCTTGCTGCCAGTCCTTGAGTGGAGTTAGTTCCCAGCCTGCTCTGCCTGGATTTCTGCAGATAAATCCGTGCCTGGAAACACCACAAGTTTGGAGGGAGCCTCTGGTGGCACTTTGTGCAGCTTTAGGGCGCTATTGATACAGCAAAGCCTGCTGAGTTGGCTCATCCATCCCCCCAGGATGGGGGCTGGCCCCAGGGAGGGGGAACAGCCCGAGGGGGCACTGGGGGGGGCTGTGTCACCCCGGAGGTGACAGGGATGCTCCCTGTGTCACCTCGGAGATGGGGGGGATGCCCGTGGTAGGGGTTTTGGGGGTCTGTGTCAGCCCGGGGATGAAGGGGATGCCCGGGATGAGGTTTTGGGGGGCCTGTATCAACCCAAGATGAGGGAGATGCCCAGGATGGGGGTTCGGGGGGGTCTGTGTCACCTCGGGGATGAGCAGGATGCCCGGAATGGGGTTGTGGGGGGTCTATGACAACCCAGGATGAGGGGAAATGCCCGGGATGGAGCATTGGGAAGTCTGTTCCAGCCCAGGGCTGCCCGGGATGAGGCATTTGGTGTCGTTTTGGGGGTCTGTTCCAGCCTAAGGATGAGGAGATGCCCGGGGTGAGGTTTTGGGGGTCTGTTCCAGCCCAGGGAGGAGATGGGTGCCTGACATGGGGGTTTGAGGGCTTTAGGAGGTCTGTGCCAGCCCAGGGATGGGGGGGATGCCCGACATGGGGTATTTGGGCTGTTTTGGGGGTCTGTGCCCACCCAGGGATGGGGGGGATGCCCGGGATGGGGTATTGGGGGGTCTGTTCCAGCCCAGGGATGAGGAGGATGCCCAGGATGGGGTTTGGGGGGTCTGTTCCAGCCCAGGGATGAGGAGGATGCCCAGGATGGGGTTTGGGGGGTCTGTTCCAGCCCAGGGATGAGGAGGATGCCCAGGATGGGGTTTGGGGGGTCTGTTCCAGCCCAGGGATGAGGAGGATGCCCGGGGTGGTGTATTTGGGCTGTTTTGGGCTGTTTTCGGGTCTGTTCCCGCGCGGGCGGGGCCGGGGCCGGGGCGATCCCCGCCGCTCGCTGACTCGGCGCTCGGCCCGCTCGGCCGCTCGGGCTGGACGCGCTCGGCGCTCGGCGCGGTGTCCTGCGGCGGCGCGGCGCGCGCGGCCTGTCGCGGTGTGCGGGGCCTGTCGGGCCTCTCGCCGCCCTGTCGCGATGGTGAAGCTCACGGCGGAGCTCATCGAGCAGGCGGCGCAGTACACAAACGCCGTGCGCGACAGGGAGCTCGACCTGCGCGGTGCGCGGGCCCGGCGGGGCTCGGGCGGGGCGTGCGGGTGGATGTGCCGGGAAGGCGCCCACGAGGGTTGGAGGGGTGTCTGTGGGGCCTGTGATGGGATCGGGGGGGTCTGTGATGGGATCTGGGGGAATCTGATGGGATCTGGGGAGTCTGATGGGGTCGGGGGGGTCTGTGATGGGTTCTGGGGAGTCTGTGGTGGGATCTGGGGGGGGTCTCGATGGGATCTGAGGGGGTCTAATGGGATCGGGGGGGGGTCTGTGATGGGATCTGGAGAGTCTGATGGAATCTGGGGGGTCTGTGATGGGATCTGGGAGGTCTGTGATGGGATTTGGGGGATCTGTGTTGGGATCCGAGGGTCTCTATGGAATCTGGGGGGTCTGTGATGGAATCTGGAGATGTGTGATGGGATTGGATAATTGGGTTGGAAGGGAACTCAGTCACCTCGTTGCAGCCCCAGGAAGGGGATATTGTGGGATTGTAGGAGGAAGGGGCGGTGAAGGGGGCGGGATGTGCCCCCAGCACGAGGGGTGTGCTGGGAGGGGGGTTTGGGGCTGAGGGGCACACACAGGGAGGGGCTTGGGGCGTTTGCTGGATGGGAGGAAGAGGCACTGAGGAGTCTCGGGGGCTGTTGGGTGTGAGAGGGAAAGTTTGGTCTGTGAATGGTGTGGGGGAGTCGATCCCGAGGTGTTTTGACTGAGATTTATCAGCATCCTCAGTCCATCCAGAGTGCCCCCCACCTGCCCTGCTTTGCCCTGCTCTGGGCACCGTCTGATCCCTGCCCTGCACTCCCTCCCCAGGCTATAAAATCCCTGTGATTGAGAACTTGGGTGCCACCCTGGACCAGTTTGATGCCATTGATTTCTCTGACAATGAGATCCGAAAGCTGGATGGGTTCCCCCTGCTGAGGAGGCTGAAAACTCTGCTCATGAACAACAACAGGATTTGGTAAGAGGCTGTTTGGGGCAGAGGAAAATGCCCTTGAGAGAGAAGTGTGTGGCTGTCAGTGCTGGGTAGGTGCAGAAGTGTTGGTTTTATGGACATAAAATCAGCACTGAGTGCTGTGTGTGCTCTCTGATTTTTCTTCCTCTTCCAATGCAGAAATCAGTCTTTGTTTTTCAGCCAGGACAGTGAGATGCAGAGTTTGAAATTTGGCCAGAACTTTGAATTTCAATAATTCTCATAAAAATAAGAATGAATTTAAATCCCATATTGCAGCTGGTGCACTGATATTTATTGCCAGCTTAGAAAAAGAGTTGCAGTGGATGCTCTCCCAAACTTTTGGCAGTGCCAGGCTGGGTTGTTCCACAGGGAGATCCTCTGTTGTGTTTCCTGTGGGTCTTTTCACCACTGCTAATTCCTAAATGAAACCCTTGTTGTCTGTTCTGCAGTCGGATTGGGGAGAACCTGGAGCAGGCCCTGCCCAGCCTCACTGAGCTCATTCTCACCAACAACAACATTGCTGAACTGGTAAGCTGCTGCAGGATAAAGCTGAACAAGCTTAAATGGTGCTTCTCCTCTTTCTGATTTTTCTCAGAGTAGTGCCATCTGCTTTTGGTAATAATTAGTTCTTTTGTGTCATGTGAGTTTGGTAATTAATGGTGTACCTGCTTTAATGAACATGATTTGCAGCTTGCAGTGCAACAGAAATCACAAAGCTTAGTGGGTTAAAATAATTGCAGTAATTCTAATTATTCTCTAAAATAGATATGAGGTCAGGAACTTTGTTGTCAAATATTTCTTTTTCACTGATTGGATTTAAAGTTTCTTGCTGTGCTCTCATTGCCCAGGGTGAACTGGATCCATTATCAACTATTAAATCATTGACTTACCTGAGGTGGGTAATCCTGAAAAGAAAAGCTGCTCTTTCTCTGCTGTTTGAACTCTGCTGCTGGCCTGGCTCTTTGCTTTGATCTGCAATGTCCTGCTTTTTATGGGCTGTGACAGATCCATTATGTCTGAAATTGAATTAATAAGCAGCATTTCCCCTGCACTTCATCTGGTACTGAATGTCTGAGGCTTCACTGACAGGCTGCTGGGCCAGTGAGATGTAATATCTCTAGAAACCAGCAAGTCTTGAAGTAAACTTGCCTTTAAAATCCTAAACCCCAAAGCTTTATTAAACTGTTGTTCCAAAATACTTTAAAATATGTGTAAGCAAAGACTTTTCTGTAACCTCTCCTTTGATGTGAGGGATGAGAAGAAAAGTGGTTTGTCCTGTGATATTTCAGATGATCAGTGTCCAGGTAGAAAATGTGATGGTTCAGTTACTTGTTTGGGTTTATTATTATTATTTTGAAGTTATTCTTTATGTCCTTCTTCAGTAAAATCTACTCATTGATGAAGTGCAAGTTTTTACTGTGGTTTCCATTACATCAAAGAACTGTCACCAGGCCTGTTTAGTTATTTCTTGTCTGTTACAACAAAAAGTGCATGAATACATTTCAAATATGTGTCTGTATTTCAATACAAATGTATTTTAAAATATATTAAGGACTTTATAACCTTTATTTACTTTCTAGTGTTTTAAGGAATCCTGTAACAAATAAGAAGCATTACAGATTGTACCTAATCCATAAAGTTCCACAGGTCAGAGTGCTGG
Source organism: Pithys albifrons albifrons (assembly GCF_047495875.1). NCBI lineage: Eukaryota > Metazoa > Chordata > Aves > Passeriformes > Thamnophilidae > Pithys > Pithys albifrons. Next base: position 18,871,399 of record NC_092470.1, on the reverse strand, counting down.
ATTTTCAAAAAGTGAAACTCAAAGTAAGTCTGTTTTCTTTTGATTTACCACCTTTGTTTTTGCACTCTTGAAAATTCCTCACTAACAAAAAGCTTTTTGCCACAGTTGTAGATTTATTGAAACTCTGCAAGCGGCTCTGAAACAGAGTCATTGTTTGCTTTCCTGCTTTCATTCAGTTAAGGATATAGTGTGGTTAATTAAGTTTTACTGCCTTTGTTCAGTGTTAGACCTTTCTGTCCCTCTGGTGTTGGTGAAGACAGACCTCTAGAGAGAGAGATGAGCAGTCACAGCAGAGCCCTCAGCTCTTGGGGAAGATGAGCATGGAAAAGAGTTCTTAGTTTTAAGAGGCTGATACATCTTTGAGTGTTTGGGAAATGATTATCTGCTTGTTCTTCCATCTGGTCCCCACGTACCCATTTCACTGATGAAGATGAGCCAAAGTGTCTTTTCTTGGCAAGGCAGAGGCTTTGCAGACTGTGATGTTCTCCCATTAACTCTGTGTGTGTGGTATCGCTGTAGGAGCGACAGGAGGCAGAGAAAATGTTCAAGGGCAAACGGGGTGCACAACTTGCAAAGGATATTGCCAGGAGAGCCAAAACGTAAGATAAAACAAACAAATTTCCACTGGCATCCTCCTTCAGAAACACCACTCACTTCCTTTGTGGGCAGTGTCAGGCAGAAAACTGAGCTCTCAGCTGCTGGCAGGATGCCTTAAAAGCTTTGGGAGCCAGAAGGGCCTTGTCCAAGCACCCCAAGTTTTGGATGGTGGTGAATACAGCTCAGGAATAGTTCTGAAAAAAATCTTCGGTCAGGATGGATTCATTGAAGGCAACAAGCAGGAAACCTGAATTTCATTTTTTCTTTTTGGTATTTAATTGTGGAGAGGTGGCCAGTTTATTTTCTGGGTTTTTTTCCCTAGATGATTAGTAACTGAATTTTTTCCTTTTGCCCTGGAATATAAACTGTAAAATCTGTTTTAGTTGGGAGGATAAATGCAGATGAAAACCTTTACTTAACCTATTACAAGTGTATGTTTATTTAATTTAATTCTTAATTGGTACATCATATAGTTTGTTTGATCAACTTCTTTGGAAATAAGAATTCAGATTATGTAGGGCAACAGCATTTCCAAATTCATAGTTAAATAAACAAGTGTCTTGTACTTATGTAGTATTTAAAGCTGTAATAGATGGACTCCAGCACTAGTTTGTGAGTGGAAAGGGTTTCAGGTCTGTGATTGTTTTAGAACAAGCAGGTGATTGAACTAAATAGTTCAATAAACATGAAGGAAATCTTTCTGAAGCTGCAAGAGCACTTTGGTGCTGTGTCAGCTTTTCAGGGATTTCTTTCCAGCTCTTTCCATTTTGACATAGTACATATTTTTCTTTGTTTTTCCTTAAAGCAGCAGCAGATGAGCTTTTTCTTTAGGATGACATCCAGTCTAGTGTAGCCTTTAATCCATCCTGTAGCACTATCATATTAGACACGTGAGAACAGAGGACCCAGTTTCAATTACTCTTTATCCACCCTGCTTTTGTAATGGCAGCAGACCCACCTGAGTGTTCAACAACATCCAAATCAAAGAGCTTTTGTCAACTGCCTAATTAATAAAGTTAAGTTCTGCCTCTTCTTTAAGAGCAGATTAAAAGGTGGGGAGGGAATGGGACAGGAGAACAAGTTGCTGGTGTTTCTGAAGGAGGCAATTCTTCACTGTATCAGTTTGTTAACAAAGATAAGATACTACACTTGACTGAATGAAATGCTTCCAAACCTAGTTTGGAAACATTTCAAGTTAGAGGAGCACCTGTTCTTCAGAAAGTCTAACTGGCCTTTATTTTTCCTTTGAAGCTTCAATCCAGGGGCTGGTCTGCCAACTGACAAAAAGAAAGCTGGGCCTTCCCCAGGAGACGTGGAGGCAATTAAGGTAAATGTGCCAGGAGGAAAGCTGTTGTGGATCTAAACTGAACAAATGTTTCTTTTGTCCTGTTCAGGATATAGGTCAGTGTGTCCTGACTTTGGTTTAGGTGCTTTTTCTGTCATTTTTTCTGCCATACCTGCTTTGTGAGAACTTAAATGAAGGGTAGTCTGAGCTTAGAAGTCTCCCAGGATAGAGCAGTTTGTTAATAAGAAGTAAGATTGTACTTTGTCACTTGCAGCATTTTCTAGAACTAGGATTTAGTAGAACTGTCACAGGAGCTCAGTGTCACTTACCTGGTTGTTGTGTGAATTCTGAGCAGGCTGGTGCTGTGTGTGAGGATTCACTGTGCTCTCTGTTTTCAGACTGCCATAGCAAATGCCACGACTCTGGCTGAGGTGGAGCGACTGAAGGGGTTGCTGCAGGCTGGGCAGATTCCTGGCAGGGAGCGAAAATCAGGTCACTTCTCTTCTGTTGCTCTTGTTTCCCAAACAGAATCCACCTTTCTGGTGTTGTGTGTGATCTCAGTAGGGGGTTAATAGAAGAGTCACTCTGGGAGTTGTAAAGCTTGTTTTAGAGGAGTGTAACTGTCAGAAGGATTGGTGTAGGATCTGCCTGGCCCTGAGTGCAGCTCAGGGCTGTTACTGCACTCCCTCCAGAGTAAAGTGCCAAATAAGGGCTTTGCTGTATTGGATAACTCCAAAGTTCTGAGTGTTCATGCCTTGGGTGTGGGTTGTGTCACAGCAGTGATTGATTCCCTGAGAGCTCTCCATGAACACACAGCCCATGGCAGGGTGGCCACGTCACCTGTTTGCTGTGTGTCAGGGATACTTTGATTTTCCTTTCTGTACTGCTTTTAAGAACTCCCACTGTTACTCCTCCTCTTCCGAGGGGTGGGAGAAGAACGCTGACTCCTGCAGCAGCTGCCCTGAAACTCTGTCCTGTCCTTTCAGGCCCCTTGGAGGATGGAGAAGAAGAAATGGAAGAGGACACGGTGCCCAACGGGTCGTAGCTGGGGCTGTCCCGCGGTCTGGCCCTCCCCAGGAGCCCATTCGCGCCCCAGCCCGGGGCTCATCTCCCTCTGTCCCTGCACATTTCAGTGTTCAATAAACGAACTGTCCCTTTTTCTCCCCGCGGTGCCGCGTCCCGTTCTCGACCCGGGGGGGGCGGGCGAGGGGCGGGGCCGGAGGGGCCCTCTGCGTGCTCTGATTGGCTGCCTGGCGCCACCATCTCTGCGCTCATTGGGCGGCGCAGCCGTCATGTCTCCGGGTTTGCGCGCTGGCAGAGGGGCCGCGTCGCATGGCGGTGAGGGCGGACGGGGCGGTGATTGGAGCAGGGGGCGGTGACGGGCGGAGCCCTGATTGGCAGAGGAGGCGGTACCCGGACGTGAGGCGATGACGGGCGGGGCGGTGATTGGCGCAGGGGCGATGTCCAGACGTGAGGCGATGACGGACGGGGCGGTGATTGGCGGAGGGGCGATGTCCGGACGTGAGGCGGTGACGGACGGGGCGGTGATTGGTGCAGGGGCGGTGACGGACGGGGCGGTGGTTGGCGCACGGGCGGTGCCGGCAGTGAGTCGGCGGAGGGTGATGGAGCTCGGTGGTGGTGGCGGTGGGGCCGCGGCGGGGCCCGGGCCGGGGCCGGCGCTGGGCCGGGGGGGCCTGGAGGCGCTGCAGCAGACGGGTGAGGCGCCGAGGGGCCGGGGGTGAGGGCGCGGGGGCGGCGGGGCCGAGGGCAGGAAGGCGGGGCCGGGTGGGCCCGGGGCCGCGGAGCCCGCGCTCACCCGCGGCCTGTCCCCGCCGCAGTGGGCTCGTTGCTGTCCGACTGTGGCTGGTTCATCCTCCTGGTCGTCGTCGTCGTCGTCGTCGTCTATCTCCTCGTGCAGAAAGTGTCCCGGAGCATGGCGGCGCGGCCGAGCGGCCCCGAAGCGGCTGGCGCGGCGGAGGGTGAGTAAATAAATCCCTGCGCCCTCCCCGGGGCGAGGTTTGTGCCCCTCCTGACTCCTGGTGGGATGTCTGAGCGCTGCTCGGATCCACGCGCGGGTCTGCAGTTAATAACACCCCTAAAGAGGTTCGGTTCTGGGGATTCCAAGGGGAGCGATGCTCGGGATGTCAGCCCACCGTGAGTGAGGAGATGGCTGGGAAAAGCTGGACCGAGGGAAGTGTTTTTAAAAGGTTCTGAAGGATGGGCTGTGTCCCAGAGTGATATGTTTGGGAATGAAGGAGCAGGGCGTTGCACAAAGGGGAACAGCTGCTCTTCGGAGCTGCAGGAGCTGAAGGAATGGTTGATTAAAGCAGTTGTGGTCAGTTATCAAATAACTTTCAGACTCCTCAAACAAAACCCAAACATCCAAATCTAAATACTAGGGGGAAATAATTCTATTGATAATGTTTTTATTAATATTCATTATTTCTCCCTATGATTATCCCTTCCCAGTTCCTGCTCTGGCAGCACTGTGTACCTTCGGGGTGTAGCAGCCTCTGCTCTGTGTTATCTTTGGGACTGTGGCACAGGTTGTAAGTCTGACACAGTCAGGATCCTGCTGTAAAGAACAGGCTGTGCCTGTGGGTCTGCCAAGTCCATGAGTGCTTGGCACTCCTGCTTTGGGCACGTTGTCACGGCAGGACGTGGGGCCCCAGAAAACCTCCCTTGCCTGCCCTTTTCTTACTGCTCTTCTTTTGTCTTGCTAATTAAGTCATGACTTAATTGCCAAAACCGCCTGTAAAATGGAATTACTGAAAGTACTCACATTTGTTTTACATAGTCATCACTGGATGGTAGCAAACATATAAGGAGGCAAACAAATGTGGAGATACTTCAGCTGCTGCAAGAAAAGAGAGTAATACTTGCCTTTTTTTGGGGGTGTAATTTTTTTTTTTACTTCTTCCCCTAAAGGCCAGTCATGAAGAGAAGTGGTGACTCAGTGTAGATTTTCTGAGACCTCCAGGTGTCTCTGGAGAGATGTGTCGTGTTTGTAAGTGATTTCTCTGCTGATGGAGCCTGTTAAATCCACTGCAGCACTGACACAAGCAGGACCCATTGCCAGAGGAGTAGGAGTGAGTGTGGGCTGGTTGCCTCATCCTTCTGCGTAAAAGAAGTTCTCTGGGTAAAAATGGGATCCCTGTGAAGCCTGGGTGATGTTTCTGAGTGCATTTCACAAATAGAAGCAATGTCCCAAAAGTGTGAGGTTTATTTTTTATGGGTTAGTTACATCATTGTCCTTATTAATTAACATTCTCCTTTAAAATATGCAAACATGGTGAAATTTAAATCAGCATATAAATTACTGTAACAGATTAGCTGGAAACTGAACTTAAGCTGTGATTTTCTGCAGAACACCTGCAAGGAGAGATGGGAGGCTTTCCTTCTTAAAGTTGTTTGAGGAGGTTATCTGGAGTTTACTTTGAGTAGCTTTGCCAACTCTTTCCCCATTTCCTAGAGCCTGATGTGGTGGTAAGAAGGCAGGAAGCTCTGGCAGCAGCTCGCCTCAGGGCGCAGGAGAAGTTGAATGCACAAGCAGAAAGATATAAAGAAAAACAAAGACAGGTAACCAGAGAGTGTTTCTTTAACTCATAAATTTGTCATCAAGTGCTTTGCTGCTGTTAAACAAAGAATATTCCATGTTACATACAGACAAACAGGAGACTTGTTGTCTCTGGGATGCTGAAGTAATGAATCTCTGTGAACTTGCTTCTCCACAAGTCATTGTGTGCCAGGGTCACTCTGGGCCTGATCTTGGTGTTTTCACAGCTAAATCTGTACCTGCAGGAACTTAGCTGTGTGTGCAGTGAATGGCTAGAGGGGATTTGCTGGCACTTAGATTATTGTGCCACTGCAAATGTGTGTTCTCTGTTCTTAGTGGCAAATGTAAAAGTGTAGCTCAGCATTGCTGCAATTGAAGGGTTTGAATTACAGCTTGAGGTAAGGAGGAACAGCAGATTGCTGTGTGGGGCAGGGCAGAAGTGGGTGTGATCTGCACCTTAATCTCACCTCTTCTGTTTGGATTAGATGTTAGGAAGAGATTCCCCTCTGTGAGGGTGGGCAGGCCTGGCACAGTTGCCCAGAGAAGCTGTGGCTGCCCCATCCCTGGGAGTGTCCAAGGACAGGCTGGACAGGGCTTGGAGCAACCTGGGACAGTGGGAGGTGTCCCTGCCCATGGCAGGGGGTGGAACGAGCTGAGCTTTAGACTCCCTTACAATCCAAACCATTCTGTTATTCTTAACCATTAATTTATTTATTTTGTGGCTAAAGCCCTTGTTGATAATGTATATTGGGATGTAAATGAGTAGCTGCCTGTCTTCTATGGAACCCTATATTATATATTAAATTACTGTCATTTCTAATAGTCTTTACTTAGTACTTTTTATAGACTCAGGGTTTAAGCTTGTCACTTGGTTCTGTTTCACTTTCAAAATGTTTCAAAGCATCAAGTGGCCAAAAGAAGCTGCAGACACATCCTGAGGAGGGGAAGACATGACTATGTATAAAAGTTAATGCTTCCATAAGCTCAAAGATAATGCATCACATAAAGGTGGATCCCTTGGGGTTTGATGAGGCTGTTTTTGGGAATTTGTAGTTCTCAAATCTTGTATATCCTGGATTTTTTCTGCAGCTTGAGGAAGAGAAGCGAAGGCAGAAGATAGCGATGTGGGAGAGCATGCAAGAGGGGAAGAGCTACAAAGGAAACCTGAAACTCAACCAGGTAACAACCATGTTAATCAGGTCCCTCTTGTGGTGATGTGTTTAAATGTAGCTGAAATTCACGTGCAGTAACTTTCTGCTTCTCTGAACAGCAAGAAGCAGAGGCTGCTGCCTCCACCTCAGCAATCCTGAAATCTAAACCAAACAAAACGCCTTTGCGAGGAGGGGGTAAGTGTGGAATCCTTCAGACACTCTGAGCTTGAAACAGAGAATTTGTCCAGCTGTGTACATAGTCATGGTACAGACTTCTTGTCTTCCTCACTGAGGGAACAAAATTTGCCTTAGAAATGTGTTCTTTATCCATGAACAGTTGGCCTGCTCTGCACTTTGTGCAAAACGTGGCAGGAAGTTTTTGTGGTGCTTTTCCACAGGAAAACAGTGTTCCAGTTTGTTTGTAAATGCTTTTGCCATAATTTACTGAGATTTTTGTCACTCAGAATTACAGATTTTTACAGGTTTTGGGATCCTTCCCCCGTTTTTGTAGAAATCCACTAATTTAATACCTGGCCTGTATTTAGCACTAGCTAAATGCAGGAAGTAGATTTGTGGGTGTATTCACAGAATCCCAGACTATTCTGAGTTGGAAGGACCCACAAGGATCATCGAGTCCAACTCTTAAGTCAATGGCCCACGCAGGGGATTGAACCCATGACCTTGGCATTATTACAACCAAGTTTTAACCAACTGAGCTAATTTTATGTAGATTCAGGAAGATGAAAGACTTCATTATGTAAAGTATGACTTTATTTATCAGATACCACAGTGATGACCCATTGAATATATAAATCCTGCAGAGGTATAAACTCTTAGCAACTCTCAAAAAGCACCAGAAGGTCTCACCACTAAACTCTCTGTCACCTGCTGAGATCACTGTGGTGGATGAAGTGCTTTCTGTGGCCTCCCGTTCCCTCGTTGGGCTCATTGCCATGCACTGGCCAGGCAGGCAGTTTCCTTCCTCTCCTCATGGTCCAGCACCCTGTGCCTTACCTGCAAATGCTGCTTTGGGTATATTTTAATTACAATTTCCCATGGTGGAGTGGCTCATGAAGACAGCCTTAATCACATGAGGCTGAAAGGGAAACCTCTCAGGGTGCAGTGCTAAGTCATTTGATTAAATTAAAAAAAAAGAGCTGCAGATTCTTGATTAAATATATTAAATCTCAGTAATAGTGTAGGGCTGAAATTTCTGCTTTGAATATTTTTTCTGACATTTGAAGGGATCAAGAAGTTGATTTTAATTAGGTTGTTTAATCTGAGGGTAGTGTAATGTCTGATTTTGTCAGATATCTTTGATAGCTCTGACATGGGATATTTCCCTCCCTGGGGGATGAGAAATGTGTGGGTAATGGCTGTGCTGAGGACCAGGATCAGGCCAGCTGGGCTGAGGCAATTTCCAGCTTCTACCTGTCCTGGCTTAATCATAAGCAAAGTCTTTGCTGAAGTAACCAATTACAGAATTAGAAGTCTGGGATTGTCTCATGAGGTAGATCAGCATGAAGTGAAAGAACCATCTGCACTGTTCAGCTGCTGAATGAAGCTAGAAAGCAAAACTTGGCTACTGTGAGAAAAACAAATTTCAAAGATGAAGGTGGTGCTGGGAGGTTCAGTGGAATAGGTTGCTTTGAAACCTGCCTGGTGAGCAGTGCCATTAGGATTGGGGTCCTTTGCTTTGTGTAGAACAAATTGAGGACACCTGCCAGGTTGCATCTCTCTGAGTGTGTCCTGGAATGAAGTTTTAAGATTAGGATGTTCCCCTCAGTTCAGGAAAGGTATTGAGAGGCTGGAGCAGGTCCAGAGAAGAGCAATGAGGCTGGAGAAGGGACTGGAGCACAAGTGCTGTGGGGAGAGGCTGAGGGAGCTGGGGGTGTTTAGGCTGGAGAAGAGGAGGCTCAGAGGTGACCTCAGCACTGTCTGGAACTGCCTGAAGGGAAGTTCTGGCCAGGTGGGGGTTGGTCTCTTCTCCCAGGCACTCAGCAATAGGACAAGGGGGCACGATGGGCTCAAGCTCTGCCAGGGGAAATTGAGGTTGGAGAGCAGAAAAAACTTCTTTGCAGAGAGAGTGCTCAGGCATTGGAATGGGCTGCCCAGAGAGGGGGTGGATTCCCCATCCCTGGAGGTTTTTAAACTGAGCTTGGCTGTGGCACTGAGTGCCATGATCTGGTAAAGGGACTGGAGTTGGACCAAGAGTTGGATTTGATGATCTCAGAGGTCTTTTCCAACCCAATCAATTCTATGATTCTATATTTGCCTTACTGTCTATGCTTGCCTTTTGAAATTGTCTAAAAAACACCTTGCAGTAGAAATTAGTGGATTCACCTTTGGACTTTCAGAGTATTCCTTGCAGGACTGGAATAAAAGATTATTTTAAAGTCCCTGATCATTAGTACAACAGGTACACTCTCAAGAGTTTTCTGTAAAAGCTGCTATTAGTGCTCTGTAAACAGAGCAGACTTAGGGAAATTAAGTGGTAATTAATTTCAATTTGATGTAATCTAAATCGACCAAATTAAAACACAAGTGTTTTGCAATGGCTTTTACTGTCAGCACTACAAAAATAAACCTTCTCAAGGCTGGATATTTTCTCTGCTTTCATTTTCCTTAAAATGCTGCCTATGAATAAGTATAAACAAGGTGTAAATAATGATGAGATTTATTTTTGGTGTTCTTTGTGTGCTGGTGAAGGATGAATGTTAACACAGTGGATTTCTCCTCTGTATTTCTAGGCTATAACCCCCTGTCTGGAGAAGGAGGTGGCACCTGTTTCTGGAGACCAGGCAGGAGAGGCCCATCAGCAGGAGGATGAGGTTAACCTCCCTAGTGTCCAATGGCACTACCAGGCTTGATCTTGCCCACTGACCAACTGCCTACAGTTTGCCTGTCACAGGGACTCCTTTGGGACTGCTTTAGTGCTGCTGTTAACTTAAAACAAGTTCACAGCTTTTCCAAACTGTAATACATTGGCTGGTCCTGCACAAAAAAAAATATCTGATCCTCTGGGAGAGAACAGAGAAACAATTTCAGTGTAATCAGTTTGGGATCTGGGCTATTCACAACACTGGCCTCAGGAAAATTTAATGATCTATGCTTTGTTTACCTCTGCAAAATGAAGGCATTGGCCATCCTCAGACATGTGTTACCAGATCTGCTGTGTTTGTCTGGAAGGTAATTTGGAGAGGGAGGATATTGTCATTGCCAGACACCTTGAATTTAGGCAGAGGGACTTGCAGAAAACACACAGGGGATCTGACAAATGCCACGGATTTGCACCAAAGGCCAGGTATTGCAGAAGAGTCTCTGTGACAAGCCAGCTTGAATGATGTTTTCCTCAGAAATGGTGAACAAACCAGTGAGGATTACTGATGCTAGACAGCAGATGGGAGGGTTTCTTGCTATTTTTTTCTTCTTGTTTTTTTAATTTCAACTGCTTTGTAAAAACAAGACACTATTAATATTAAATGCAATTGCAAATCATAAATGTAGTATTTACAATCTCGTGGTTTTCTACAGCATCTCTTCATAGAAGGCAGGTGTTCTAGTGCCATAAATGTGTTCCGTGGAGCCCAGGGATGCTGGAGCACCTGTTTCTGAATCCTTGCCCTTGGAGTCTTTGTGTTCAGCAGTAGATACAAGTGCCAACTTCGAATACACAGTTTATGTGCTGAGATATTCTCTTGACTATAAATGTAACAGGACTGTGTTACTAGTGAGTTTCAAAGTTGCCACATAATGATCTGGAAAGAACAAGAGCCTTGTAAAGCTTTAGACCCATGAAGTGTGTGGGGAAGGTGAAGTGAGAAGGCTGTTGATGTTGCCATGGAAACTCATTTTCATTCCCTGGCTTTTGTCTCTTTTTGTGTGTAAACTTAAATTCCCATTTTAACAGATCAGTGTTTGTAACTTCAGGTTTTAATCTTTAACAAGACAAGATTAAAATAGAGGTGGAAGGATATTTTCAAGGTCTGAAGATTCTTCCTCAGGAGAGAGGACTGAGTTGTGATCTTGCTCCTGCCTTGGGGAACATCTTCCCCTTGTCTTGGGGAACCAGGCAACAGTCTGAGTGTTGACTTCAGAAAAACAACTGGGAGAGGTTTGTCCTAAAGAAGCAGAAATCCCTGTGCTGATAAAATGGTCAGGATGGGTTGATTTAATTCAGTAAAATAATTTTAAGAAATAAGAAGGTCTGAACTGAGCATGTGCTAATCTTTCTCTGTGAGTCAAGACTTGCTCCTGGCTAGGACTGGGGAAATGGCTTTTTGCCCAGTTCTAAGATTTACTAAGACATATCCAGTAAGAATGAATTGATTTACATATTTCTGGAAACTTCAACCTTCTCTCTCCCTTATTTTTTTTTTATTTTAATCCTCAAATCCCTAAATTTTTCTTGATCAGACACTTCTAAGCTATTGAACAGGGTGGGAGGAAAAAAACCTCAGTTTGTAAAACTTCTTTTTTGGCTCCCAACCTGCACAAGATGGAAGGGTTTTTCCTCTGACTTCAAATGGAAAGCTCTGCCTTGACCACAAACATTATGGAAAGGTGGTTTCTTGCTGCTTTATAGCTTAAGAGTGAAGCTTGCAGAAGGCATTAGGTGAAAGTGAACTATTTAATGAATCCACTGTGCCTGCTTTGGTATGAATTCCCAAGAACTTGAATTATGAAAGATCATATTAAAAAGCCTTCAGGAGATTTTTTTCCCCCCCACTAGGGCAGTTATGCAAGAAGCCTCTTGCTGTACTGCTGCAGATGTTCTGGAAATACCTTTATCTGGAAGAAGCTGGGTAACAAACTCAGAGTTAATTCAAGGCTATTAAACTGCTGTGTAATGGTATTTAACCACTGGAGAGTACTCTGGTTTGAATATTGAAAAAATCCTAAATCAAGCAAGGGCTCAGAGGCACAAAGAATTCCTGCAAATGTGCAGCTAAGTATTTTTTATTGCTTTTGGGTGATTTATATGCTGGAGGAGCAAAGTTTTTTTGTTTTCTTTAAATTGCAGATGAGATAAGGTTTGTGCATAGTTCTCTTAACTATTCATCAGGAGATACTGAGCACTGGAGTTAAAACTGAACAAAACCCCCTGTGTTGTCACACTCATAAAATTTATTTGGCTTTATTTATGCCTTTCAAAAACATTGTGAAATGAGGGAAAGATTTTAAGAGTGATATTACATACTTGGGCATTTTTAAAAGTATGTTTCTTATGCTGGAAACTTTTAATAACAAACAACAGAAGAGGGAGTTCAGGGAGTGAGGGCAATCAGGGACTCTGTCAGGCAGAGCTGTTCCCAGGCATTCCGGAGTTATCTGAGTGTTAATCAAAGATCAATGTGAATGAAAGTGATAATTACACCAATATCTGCAAGGAACAGATTCTGGACAGGGACTGTGCCCTTGCAGAGCCTGGGTGCAGCTGTGGAATGCATGCCAGGACTAACAAATCTCACCTGCTGTGTTCCATTACAGTTCTGTACTGTTTTGACTCAAAAAGGAGTTGGGCTGTTCCACAGTGCTCAGACTCTGCTGATACTCAGCTCAGGTGTTTAGATTAGGGTGTTTTTTCTTGGGTTTTGTGTCTTACTCTCCTCTTTAGGAGGTGACTTCACACTCCAGAGCTCTGTGCAGGAGGATGGCACAGCCTGACAGTCCCCTGCACATTCCACCTGCAGCCCTGTGGTTACTGGCTGCATTTAACCCCCCCTAACACTGTTCTTGCTGCCTCCTACTCAACCAGGCTGCTCCCTTCTTGGGCAATTGTGTTTTTACAAGCCTGGCTGCACATCAGCACACGTCTCTGCATCAGCTGCATGAATTTTGCCCTTGTACAGCCTAAAAAGTGGCAGCTTTTCAGGGATCAGTTTAGCCACGAGTGGGGCTCAGCGTTTCTGTCCACGCTGTTGCTGAACACTAAAACTATGTCATTTCCAGCTGTGAAAAAAGCTGGTCTAGACTTGGATGGGCTGAAACCTTGGGTTTCTCTTTTTTTTTTTCCTGCCTCCTTTGTGGAATAAAAGCTTGGCTTTTGGCACAGCTCTGCAACCACAAAGGAAAAGCACAGGGCTGCTGGCTGGGTGGTGTCCTGGCCCAGCCACACCGTTGTAGCTGAGTTTGTGGGAGCTTCCAAGCCAGCTGTTCCACGCCTGACACACACCCTGCCCAATTCCCAGCTCCAGAGCCAGCCACTTCAAAAACTTCCCTTGTTTTTTTTAATGAAAACCCAATGTCTGCAATGGAATAGGTCTCCTCAGCTCAGCTTTGGTGGGGAAATACTTATTTTCGTTGCAGGTTCCTGTTGCGAGGCACTGACAGGTGGGCAGCTGCTCTTCTTGTGTATTTATTGCTGGGATCATTTGTGTTTTGAAGGGCTAAAAAGCACTTCCAGCACAGAGAAGGAGCTCCACTGATAAATTTTCATTCCTCTATCTTGTCTAGTTTACTGGTAGTTCACTAATCAAGATTCATTGTGTGTGCTGGTTGCCAAGCTGAGCTTCTGAGCTGCTTCCATGGGTAACAGTTGTGTAGGGATGGCAGGTTAAAGGACTTAGGAAATTATATTTAAAGAGAATGGAAGGAAAATCAGTATCCTGAAATACCTTTCAGTCTCATTCTTGTGCTCTGCATTAAAATGGGGAGTTAGCTTGGCCTAAAGGATGCACTTTGAAAAAAATCCAAACCCAGGTCCTAAAACTTTATCTCATACTGGAGAGGGGGTAAAGCTCCCTGTAAATTCCATTTCTTGGGTGATGTAATTGCCACTTCTTCAGCTGTTCTGCATTTTCGGTTATGACATCTTGATGCTTGCTTTCTAAATACACCTTCTCGACTTTTCCAGTGGTTTGTTGACTCAGGTCTGGCGGCAGCACCTTGAAAACACATCCCCCTCCCCTCCGCGCTGCACAGCTCGAGTGCCTCGGTGCACCTCGCAGTGCCGCTCCTGCCACCTGGCCGATGGCACCTGGAGGCTTGAGCCGGCACCTGAGGGGCTGCGTGGCGAGCACAGGAGGGTTTTCCATCGCCTCCCAAAGCTGCCAGCCCTGCCCGGGGCTGCGCGGCCGGGGAGGCGGCGGCTGATGCGCTGCGCTGCGGGGCCGGGCGAGGGCAATGTCGGGCCGGCTTTGAGCGGCAGCGAGCGCTGAGAGTTCCCTCTGAGTGCCTTGAACGGGCACCTTCTGACTCATCGGCTGAGAGGAAAGGCTGGGACAGGTCCGTGGCAGGAGCAGGAGAGGATGGGGAGGGGAAAAAAAAGGTGGGTGCTGGAGCTGAGAAAGGAGTTTTCCACATCAGCTGGGAAAATGCAACGCTGCTGGAAATACTGTGACAGAGACAAATGCTGCTGGTTGCCCAGTGAGATTTTTTCCACCATGAGTCTGCTACCTTGAATATATGAAATATGCTCATTTTCCAGTGCCTGGGCAGTTTTTGCAGTATAAGTACTGGAACATTCATAATTAAAACTTCTGGAGCACTTGGGAAGTAGTTCACTTCTTTAGCTATTATTTTAAAATGTGGTAAAGAGTATATTGGAAAGGTACATCCTGCAAGTATTGGAGTGGGCTCATCAGAGATGAAAACCAATGGGAAAGCAGTGGTGTAATATAAGATGGTCCCTCTTTCCTCTACAGGGCTGAGTTTCCTCTGTGGAAGAAACTTTTTTCATTTGGTATTAAGGTTCTTTATTGCAAAAGGATGACATCTATTCTGTATGCACACACACACACCAGCTCACAGCCTCAAGGACTCGACTTCTTCATTGTTTAAAAATAGGATTACTGTTTTGTTAATCTGATTATGAATCTAAAGCATGTGGGCCTGTCAAGTGGGCTCTTGCTGGCTGGTCTGGGTGCTAATCTCTCTGGAGTGAGCGGGATGGGAACATGGAGAATGAGCACACACGATGTGCATCCTCTGCAGATTTTGGAGAGCCCTCAGAATATTTCCTTAAGCCATTCCACATGGAATAGAAAACACCCTGCATAAAAATGTGTTTATGCTTTTATACAGTGTTATATGAGGAAAATACCATGTCTTTAATATATAGGAGCCATAACATACAGTGTCAACTATTTATTGAGAGTAAGAACTGTATTAATAGGGGAAGGCACTTAAATGTGATTATGCAGTTAGACCCTTTTCTGCCATCCAGATTAAAAACATATTTAGGCAGGTAATGGCAGGGTTATATTTCTACTAGAAGAACTAAGCCATTCTCTTCAAGTTTTTCCTTAATCTGCTTTTTCCCTTTTTTTTTCCCCAATAGTGGAAACAGCAGCTGCTCTATGCAAGAACAGGCAGGGGGCAGGGGCAGTGAAAGGGGCATTTGCCTGCCTGACACTTTTGAAAAGTGAGTTTGGCACAACAGGTGACATAAAGGGAGTCACTTGGATGTGCTGTGAGAGGTTGTGTGAGCATTGCAGCATTCCCAGGTGCCACCCCCTCTTCACAGCTGGACATCTCGAGATGCCTTAGAGCCAGGGGTGTGATCTCCAGTGGTGGCAGCAGCGTGAAGTCTGAACGTGCCTCCTCTGCAGGTCAAATCCTGGCACGGGGAAATTGCCCCTTCGTTCTCCTGCCCCCTCCCCAAGCACTCTCTGCTCAGCCCCTGCATGTGAAAAGCTCCAGGCCTGTAATTGCTGGGGAGGTGCAGGGAGGTGGGAACACGCCAAGGGAGAGCTCTGGGCTGAGGAGATCTAACAGAGGAGTGTGCTGCTCTGCTTCATCATTTCCATGTGTGCTCAGCTTGCACGGAGTTTTCAGTTCTGATGACTAACTTCTTTTCTCTGTGGGAAGAAGCCAACTGACAGCTCCTCAGCCCCTGTCCCAACCTTTCTCTGTTTTATTGCCTTTTAGCCACGCTAGCTCTGCCTTTTCCTGTAATTCATGGGCCACAGTGGCTTTCCCTTGAATCAGGAAATTTTTACAGCTGATGTGGAGCACGCAGAGAGCAATCCCATCCCTGCTCATGGATTTGCCACATGTGCCTCTCTTGGAAAGGAGTGGCCTTTTTATTTCAGCTTGAACGTCCATCGGTGTCCTGTATTTCAGGACCTGATTGATGGTCAGGCTTGTGGGTTGAGGGAGAAGCAGAGTTTGATGATGTTTTTGAAAGTGGCCTAAAAGATCCACATGTGCAGAGTGGCACAGGCAAAGGATAACCCAACTTCATGGAAAGAGATCAGGGCACCAGTAGTTAGAAATAATAGTGAAGCATTGCAAACCCTGGAAATAGAAAGGAATTACAATAATGGTTGTAGCAGGGTGGGAAGGTGGAACTTCCCCATGTGAAAGGAATGGAAAGGACAGTCCAGCTGGCCTTTGCCAACTGATGGTGCTCCTGCCCTTCCCTGGCTTTACCCTCCTCAAGTGTATTCCAGTTTGGATTGTTCTTCCATTCCCTCTCTTCCACCATTTAGTTCCTCTCTTCCCCTTCCCACAAACACACATCTCAAAGTTCTGCTCGTGGGTGACAAAAAAGAGAACTCCTGCTCTTTTTTCCTGTTCATTGCTTGTATTTCTTACCTACTTTCTATTTATCTTTCATTTTATTGTTGTTTAATACCATAAATTGTGGCGGCACCTTCCTTCTGTTCTTTGTTGCTCCTGACATCAAAAGTTCACTGCTACTGACCTTGATATGAGGATTTTACCATCACAAGAACAATAAACCCCACACAAAAGCATTTTTTCAAGACATATCATCAAGTTTGTTTTATAAGCAATTGTGGTATTACCTGCTCAATTCCAGAAGTGATACAGTTACTTGCAATACCAGGATCATAAAAGTATGACATGTATGGCTTTCTTTGGCTTATTAATGAAGAGTATTTGTTATTGCTTCCTCTTTTGTAATTGTTCTTGGTCAAGAGCAGGCTGCTGTTACACCGAGACTTTCGTCTTCTCAGCTTGCTGTGGATGACATCATGGTGCAAATAAAATTTAAAATGGCAGTTGGAAATGCCAAAGTGGGCAGGAAATGGAAAAAACCACAATGATAAGCAAGAGGTCAGTGTGTTCTACTTGATAAGTTTCTTCTGTTAAGACTGGAGGGTTTTTTTCCTGTGAAATGTGAAGGCTTTGGGGCTGCAGTGTTTGAAGCTGAAGCTCTCTGTAGATGAAACGCACATGGAGAGTGAGTGTGGACAAAAGAGAGAGAAATCTTCACTCAAGAAAGTCTTCACTCTCTTGAGCAGTCACTGTAGCCTGCGGGTGGAAACAGACTGACCTATTTCTGGTCGGTCTAATTAGCAAGGTGGGAAAAAACGGAGGGCTGCCTGTGCCTTCACTCCCTGACACCAGAGCACGTGCTGCACAATCCATCAGTGCCAGGCAAATGGGGCCAGAGGGCTGTTCCTCACTGCCTGCCTCCCCTGCAGCTCTGCATGTGCCATAGGGCAGCATGAACCCAACCTGGTGCCTGAGTCAGTCCCCCAGGGCCTCCCCATCCTCATCTGAAGGGCTGGAGTCCCAGTCCTGGCTCCTGAGCCAGGGCCCTGCCTTGGGGTCTTGGCGCAGGTGTTGGGATGCCTGCCCTGGGGTTATGGCCAGAGGTTATGAGCAGTGCCTGTCCCCAGACCTGAGCACCCATTTGTTGTAGCCTCCTGTTGCAGCCTCTTGACCTGGGCAGCTGGGCTGATGTTCTGGTGTCCCAGTCCCAGTGTGAGATGCTTGGTCAGGGTTCCTGTCCCGTGTGGGGTGCAAGGTCAGGGTCTGTGTACCGTGTGGGATGCTTGGTCAGGGTCCCTGTCCCAGTGTGCGATGCTCTGTCAAGGTGCGGGTCCGTCACAGCACCACAGACTGGTTTATGTCGAGAGGGACCTTAAAGCTCATCTCACTCCAACCCGCCTGTCCCGAGCAGGGACACCTTCCACTATCCCAGCTTGTTCCAAGTCGCGTCCAACCTGGCTTGGCACACTTCCAGGGACGGGGCGGGACGTCCCGCGGTGCCGCTCCGGGGTGGTGCTTTGTGTGCCGGCTCCCGCCTCGGGGTCCCACTCGGGCTGTCTCTCCCCCTCCCCACCTCCTCCTCCATCCCGTCCCCGGGACCCCCGTGCTGGGGCCGCCCCGGAGGCCGCCCCCGCGGCGGCCCCGCCACCCCGGCAGCGTCCGGGCGGGGCCAGGGGCAGCGCGGCGGGGCCGCACACGGCGCCTGTGCCGAGGGGCAGGGCCGGGGAGGCGGGCGGCCCCCCGCTCCCCTCCCTCCGCTTCCCGTCCCTGCCCCTTCCCCCATGGCGGCGCTGGGCGCCTCGGCGCGGCTGGCGGCGGCGGCGGCGCTGTGAGCAGCGGGGCCGGGCGGGCATGGCGGGCCGCGGCCGCCGCGCCTGGCTCAGCGTCCTGCTGGGGCTGGTGCTGGGCTTCGTGCTCGCATCGCGCCTCGTCCTGCCCCGCGCCTCCGAGCTGGCGGCGGCGGCGCGGCCCCACCGAGCCCGCCCGCAGGGCTGCCGCCCGCCGCCCGCCGCCGCCGCCGCCGCCCCGCCGCGCCGCCCCGGCCCGCCGGCACAGAGCTTCCTCTTCGTGGGGGTCATGACGGCGCAGAAGTACCTGCGGACCCGCGCCGTGGCCGCGCACCGGTGAGCCCGCCGGGGATGGAGGGGGCTGGTGGGCTGCGCCCGCCGGGGCTCGGCTCCGGTGCGCTGCACGGGGCTGGGGGCTGTTCGGCTGCTCTTGGGGTCGGCTCGGGTAGGATCGGCTCGACTCGGTTTGGCCACGTTCAGCCGAGCCGGGCTGGGCTCGGTTCGGTCCCATTCAGCTGGGCTTGGCTCGGTTTGGCCACGTTCAGCCGAGCCGGGCTTGTGTCAGTTCGGTCCCATTCAGCTGGGCTCGACTCGGCTCGGCTCGGTTTGGCCACGTTCAGCCGAGCTGGGCTTATCTCAGTTCGGTCCCATTCAACTCGGCGCGGCTCGGTTCGGCCGAGGGAGGAACCTCCGGCCCGGGATGCCCTTGTAGCCGGGATGTCCCCGCCGGCCCCGGGGACCGCTCGCCCTTGCCCGGGGCAGGTGTTTGCAATCCTCAGGGCAGGCTCAGCCCCGGCTCTCCTCGCACCATCCCGGGTGCAGTGAGGGAGCCCCGGGGCTCTCTCCGAGCGGGGTGAGGAGGGATCAGTGCCCCGAGCGCTCCTCCGCTGCCCGGGCAGGTCGGCGAGAAGATGCGAGGGGGCGAGGGAGTCGCGTTGCGCTCTCACAGGGTCTGGGTCAGCCAACTACCACCTGGCAAGTTGCCCCAGCGGCGTTGCCTGAGGGTCAGGATGCCCCAGCATAGCGAGGGGGCACCGACCGCCAGTCACCGAAGTCAAAGCGCCTCCCTCAGTGCTTCTGCCTTCGGCACGGCTGCGCCACGCCGGTGCAGACCTTGGCTGCTGCTCCTGGGGAGAGCCGACAGCCCGATGGTCACAGTAATAAAGTTTAGAAACCAATGTATCCCCCTAGATAGGAAAGAAATTACCACTGCAACAAGCTAAAAGCATGTGCATGGGAATCAGACCCAGAAAAGGCATCTGGGAACAAAGAGTAAAACGCACCTCTGCTTGCTGTAGCTGCTGCTGAGGCTGGACCAGGTAGTGAGGCACCCTGCATGAGGGAAGTCGGTTTGGATGAAACGCTCCAAGCATTGGGCTGGTGGGGCTAATGCAGGAACTGGGATCTCAGGGCCGTGTGTTTGTTACCTGAGCACACCTGGTTTTGGAGCAGCGACAATCCCTGTGCTTTGCAGTGTGTGCCGCTCTCTACAGCCCGCGGCGTGGTCTCCAGCTGTGAGCTGGGCATGGCCATGAGTGCCCTGTGCTGACGGGAATTCTGTCCAAAGCCTCGGCAGCATCAGGATAATCATCTCTTCTGTGAGAGACGTGTCTGTGGCTTTGGTGAAACACAGTGCTCTGCTGAAATATGCTGGAATATACTTATTGCTCCGGCGTTCGCGCCAGCAGGCAGTGCTGGGAGGCGGCGCGGGAAGGCAGCTTGGGAAATCTGAAAGAGTTGAGCGCTAAAATGTCAGCTCGGGTATAACCCCAGCTCTGCACAGCCAGCACTGTTGGAGGAGCAGCCAGGAGCTCTGGAGAGGATCTTTAATAAAACATCTCCTTTAGTCTTGTGCTGGAACAAACTCTTTTCCATCTCTTGCCTGCCCTGGCTGAAAAGTACTTGGCCCTATTGGTCAGTAAGAACTGGATGGCAAAAGCTGTGTAAGATGGGCCACCTCCTCCTCTGCCCAGCTCTGGTTTCAGGAAATATCTTTATATCAGCATCAAATGCAGTAAAATTGCTTAATTTGGGCAATCTGAGGAGTATTGTCCACCAGTGATGGTTTTAATGGCAACTTAATTCCTTCTTTCAGCAGTAGACCTGTAATTAAGTTACAGAGAGAGCATGATTGGTGCTTTGAAATGGGTGAAAGAATTTGTTTCTTCGGGGTTATGTTCTTTTCATCACCCTGTGGGATGGAGCATTTTGGATTGCAAATCTCTGAGCTGAGTAATTTGCATACAGAGAGACTGGAGTTGTGTTGGAACATCACATAGCAGGTTTTCTATCAGAAGAGCTTGTCTAGCATCCATCAGATCTTGCGTCAAGAATTCAAGAAAGGGCAATTTATCACAGTATTGTCCGGAGATGGGTGTTATTTGGGGAGGAACTCACTTTGCTGGTGTGGGAAGGATTCTCATCCCTGGTGTTGCTCGTGCTCACTGAGCAGTCGCGTGCTGTGGCAGAGCTGGGTTTACAGAACCAAGATCTGTAACATCTGCTCACACAAAACAATGGATAAAGATGCAACTTAACAAATCCAGCTAATGGAATCAAGCTCCTTTAGCCTGTAGAAGGAGATCTCAGTATCGCTTTCTACGGCACAGCTATTCTGGTTTAACCTCTAGAGATGATGTGTGGTCTTGGAAAAAGAGACTCTTGGCGATGTGGTGGGGCTAAATGCTTTTTTCTCACCTCCGTTGGTGAAAGAAATGAGCTAATGTCCTGGTGACAGGAAGACATCTTTGGGGGAAAGTGGGGAGGGGGGAAGAGGAAGACAAACCTGAAATCTTAAATGGCTTTTGATTGCCATGAAGTACTCAAGCAGACAATTGCTGGGATTACTCCATTGACAAAGCATCCTGGTGAGCTGAATCGCTGGCACAGCCAGTGAAATGGGAAGCTGCTAGCAAGGCATTCCCGGGGTGGCAGCGTGTGCAGAGCCTTGATACCACGCTGAAAGGAATTAGGGATTCAGAGGCTGAATACCTCCAAATTGCTGTGGCTCAAAGGCCATTTACAGACGCGGCTAAAAGGGACCGGAGCGGAAAGCATTTGCTGATCGGCGCTGCTGTGAATCCAGATAGGGTCTAAAAGAGGGGAAGCAATCCACTTCCTGACCATCAATCATGAGCCAAATGACCACAGCAAGGCAAAGCGGGCCTGCTGGATTTTCGGGAGCCTCTGGCTCTGTGAAACAGTCCTGCTTTTGTAGTGTACGAGGCAGAGAATAAGCTTTAGATCTACAGGTTTTCGGAGGGCAGGTTTGTAGCCTCAGCACTTATTGGATATGACAGCCGGGTTAGCGGAGCTTCCCTTGCAGGAGGCCGGGGAAGTGCTGCAGCAGGAACTGCGGTGTCACATCAAAGCAGGAGGAATAGCCAGGAAAAGAGCCGGGCAGGAAGGAGTTAAAGTGTGGCTGGGGTTCAGGGAAAGTGCAACAATATGTGCTAATGGCTTTGCAGTTGAGGGGAGTTGTCCTAAAAGAGCTGCAGGAAGGAGAGGATGGGAATAAGCAGGCTCCCAGAAGATTTAAGTCTGCTGTCTCAGGAACAGAAATATCAGGCAGTTAACCCATTTTCTTTTTTCCTTTTTTTTTTCCCTTTTGCGTAGCAACTACATTTCCCGGGAAACGTGGCAGGAGAGTAGTGTGAATGCAGTTAATGGCGAGATGTCAGCGGCTGGCCTTTGGCAGTGTCTGCAGGAACAGCCGCAGAAATTCTGGGTTTGGGACAGTCCCCACGGCATCCTCGAGGGCCACGCGGACCATGAGTGATGCCCAGGGCTCGTGCTGAGCCATCCCTCTCCTGGGGCACAAGGATGCCCTTTGGAGGCTCCATTTCCAACGTGCTGCCACATTGTTGGTGGCTCATAGGAAACAGTGTGCGCTGCAATCTAAATACCTGAGTGCTTGCAAGGGCTTAAGTGAAAGGCAGCCAGAAGGATTTGGGGTCTGAAGGAGTTCTTATTATCTGTCTAAGCCTGCACTAGCTGCTGCAGAAGTGTAATACAAAACACATTGTTGTGCTGCTTTGAAATTCAGAGCCTGGGTGGGAGCTGTTGGCTGGCACTGGGCATCATGTGAAGTGACTTTGAACATCATGACAGCACAATACACGTTTTACTTCACATGTGAATTGTACCCCAGTATTGCAGTAGTGAGAGCTCTTGTGCCTTCCAGCAGACACAGGATGTACTTGGGCTTTCTGAGCAGGGACCTAAAATTTGCAAGAATGTTTAAGGAACAGTATGAAACAAATACAGTGAGAGCAGCTGAGGTTGGTACATGGGAGATAAGGGGAAACAAAGTCACCTGCCCACCCCACACTAACCTCATGGCTCAAACCTCTGGGCTTTGATCTTAGCCTGACCTGCTGACTATTGATGTGTCTACAGGTGATAGATCCATTTCTGTCCCTGTTTCCACAAGGAAGGTGGATGGATATCCACGGACACAAAACTGGCATCTCTTTAAATTGGAAGAGTTTCATTCAAAGGATTGTAAGAGCTGTGGAAGCTGCTTGAGTTCTCCGTTAAAGCTGTCCTGAAAAAACTCAGTGGGAGCTTTTCCTCAAAATCTGAATTCTGTAATGCAGATCTGAATGGCCACATCTTTTAAACCTATCTGGAAATTATAAACCCAGCTTTTCTTGGTGACCTCTCGTGATGGTCATCTGCAGTGCCACGTGCAGGAGCAGCGTGCGGGTTTCCATGCTCGGTTCTCCTGGCTAAGCTGTGGTTTATTGCTTCCCCTGGAGCAAATGTTACTGGGAAAATAGGACCTTGACGTTATGCAAAACTAGCCCTAATTCAACATGAAAATTAACTGCATTCAAGACATCAGCCTTTTATGTCTGTTATCTTGCTGAGTTCTTCACAAATGATGATTTTCTTCAGCGTAATTATACAAGGTGACTGTTTCTCAAAACTTTAAATGATTTCTCTGATCTCCTCTAAAGGGAGGTTCCTGAGCTGCAGACAAAGACCAAATATGTTCTTTGTCACAGCCTTCAGCTTGGGTCTCTATAAAGGGAGCACTGTCTGCATAACATCAGACTGTGCTTCTGCCGAGTCTGCAGAGCTGATGCAAAGCAAGGTAACACAAATAAATAATAAATACTGGAAACTCAAGATAAAGCAGTCAAGATCTGTGCTCCTCCTGCTTCAAGCTATGCTTTTAAAGCTTCTTTTTGAATGAAGAGATAACTTACCACAACATTTGATGACTAATTGTGGTCATTTTTTAGAAAATATTGGGGTTTTTTATCATGCTCAGTGTGCACAAAGTTTTCTGTATTTCGTGAGTACCTGTACCAGCTGGGATAAAATCTTTTCACCCAGTTTGCTTGTGACCTGCTCAGATTAGGGCAAATGGAGGATATCCAGTGTGCAAAACCAGCTGAGGGATGGTAAAATTGATTTGGTATCCACCAATACTGGAGTATTACTGGACTCATGTCCTCTGCTAAGAACTTTCTTCTCAGGAAGCATTAACTGATTTTGTTGGTGTTTGTTTAATTTTCACTTTAGTTTCCTTGTCAGTGCAAGCTTCTACCTTGTTGGAGTTCTGTACATTGTGCACTGAGAGAAACCAGGTCACACACAGTTGTGCAGGTGTTTTACCTCCTGGGGAAGGTAACAGAGAGCCTTGCTGTCCTGATTCATGCACATCCTCCTGCTTAGACAGCAGATTCAGATTACACAGAGGAGATAAGGTTGGGATCTGTCAGAGCAGTTCTGTTGCTGGGTTTTTAAATGACCAGTTCAGTTGTGTTCAGAACTTGATATTTCTCTCTGAACAGAGTGGAAATGGCTTTAAACTGACTGAGGCTACCACAATTGATCACTGCAGTGAAGCTGTTTTATCCAGGTGTAGATACAGGACTTTGGTGGCAGAAATGTTGTGTCCACATGTCCTTGAAACAGCTGAGGGTGATAGGGCAGTGAAGGGGCATAAAGGAATGAAGTTTCAATAAAAACATTTTCCCTAGTGTTTTTTATTATCAGATATACACTTCTACAAGCTGCAAATCTTACACTGGAGAACCCTTTACCAGGAAAGTGATGGCAGTGGGTGCTGGTGGAGGTGGGGAGGTGGTGTGAGATGAGAGCTCTGTGCTAAGGAGCTGAAGGGCTCAGGTTGCTGCCCAGAACCTGAGAGCAGACAAGGTAAACCAGACTGGAGGTGGGAGGACAGGCAAGAAACTCGGGTGTTAACACACTAATCTGTAGGGGGGCTGGTGATTGAGCCAGATCTGATTCTTTGGAACTCTAGATGAAAAGCACCTCACCACTTTATTACCAAGTATTCCAAGACTGGAAACTCTTTAAATCATTCTGTATTTTCTTTATAAAGCCATCACAATTTAAAGATACAGGTACATTTTAAGAGTCAAGTCCTCTTAGATAAAAGGAATGAGAGATGTTTGCTTCAAGAGCAGGCCTTCATTGCACATACTTCAACACAGCACCTCGGAGCAGCCAGCAGACAGCCTGGAAAAGCCATGGATTTCAGAAAGACAGGCTATAAGCCACCAGAAGAATCTTCTTCTGGATAAAAAAATTAAAAGCAGCTTTGATCAGAATTCATCCCTGCATTTACCAGTCCTTAGTTCTGCCGATATCTGGGGTCAGAAGAACGTGCTTACAGTTCATCTTGGCTGGCTGTGGTTTGGCTTCTTTGGCTGAATGCAACAACATGTTTCCTGAGCAAACTGTTCTCTCTGTGTTCTGTCCCCCCAAAGGGGCCACGGTAAGCGGTGGCTCAGACGTGAGGAGCAGCCCGTGGTGCCTCCATTGTTTCAGCCTCTGCCGAGCCGTGCTTGCCTTGACACACACACTCGGGCCATTTTTCCTTGTGGGAATGTGCTTTGCCTGTTTGGGATCGAACAAATGCTCAAAGCCACAGTCACAAATGACACGTCGAGTTGTCTCATCCCAGAAATTGTGTTGTTGCAGGAAGTGAACAAAGGCTTAGTCAAGCTGTGCTGGGGCTTGGTCGATGGGTTGATGTGGTTGACGTGAGATCCCAAGGCTGAAGGAACGTCTCTGATTTACTCCTGCTTTAATGTGAAACTTAAATAATGCCCAGACAAGTGGAAGGAGGGGCTCAAACTGGCTTTGAGATAGGGATTTTAGTGCAATAAGAAGAATCAAACACACACAGGTTTATGGATGTACATGCACTTTGTCCCCTCTCCACTGAACGGGAATTCTTCTCTTGACAATACCTTGTGGGTCCTGAGGTGAGGACACCCAGCTGGAGAGCAGGGTGGTGGTGTGGAAAAAAAGTAAATAACTGAAGACAAACCCTCAGAAAGGAGCTAAAGCTTGGAGTGATGGAGAACACCCTGCATTATCCATGCATTGTAGTCATTCTAAAGGCAGGTCTTTCAGGATATCAAGAGCAAGTCTGCAAATCTGTTGTTTGCTTTTGAATATAAAAGTCAATAAACAGAAATTTCCGTAAGACTTTAGCTAATAACTTGTGCTGTGTCCACCCAAAGCTGCACTGGGAACTGGGTGCAGTGGATGAGATTTCTCAGTAGTGTCCTCTGCCTTTTCTTTCTGTGAGATTAAAATTGAAATGCCTGGAGTACCTCTAATGAAGGAAAGTTTTTTAGACTTAGATTGGGAGTTGATGTGGAAAGAGCCGTAGATGATTTGTGTGTTGAGGGTGGGTGTCAGAAAATAAACAGTGGAACTTCCTTAATAGTGAAAGGTCATGTCACGTTTTAGAAGGGACATTTCTCAGTGCTTTAGCAGGATATGACTTAGAGCCAGTTTCACTGTGCATTAATTGCAACACTGATGATTAAAGGCCTCATCACCTCTGTTGTGAAGTCAACAGGGATGTTTCCATTGACTTGACTTTGGGAAGCTGGGATCTAAATTTTTCCTGTGAAACCCTACCCATGGCAGTAAGAAATCCAGAAGACAAAGCTTTTAAAGTAATTGGCTGATATTAATTACACACAGTTCAATTAGTGTGAAACTGCTAAGGTGTCAAAGTTGATGTTTAGGTAAGTCTCATTAAATACCTTTGCATTTTCTGGTGGAACTTAAAGAATAATTCCTCTGAAATAGTTTTACATTTCAGACTTTGCTAATTCTGGAGAGTTCAAATTTTGGATGGTCTGTGCTGCCCAAAATCTGCTGAGGTTTTGGCAAGAAACTTGTGCTGAGGCATCTGGTCAAAGTGACAGTGATGCATTGAGGGAGTTCTGTGTCCTTTACCTTGAGAGTGTTTTCACATTCAGTTTTAGGTTATATTCTGAGCACAGTCACCAAATAAAATTATATTTTCCCCCTATACAAAAAGGGGCAAAACTCGTTGGTTTACCAATGAAAATGGTTTTCTGTGAGGGATATGTGATCTCTGCTTTTTTCCCCAGATAGAATCTCAGAAAATGGTACTGAAAGCTTAAAATTAATAATTTTTAGGGCAAGGCTGTAATAGTTACGTGACTGCAAATCCTCCCTGGAGGAGGCTGTTCTGCAGTCTGCCTTGAGGAGTCATCCTGCAGCTCTCCCTGCCATATAAGTGACCCAGTTTGCCCACACAGATGGGTTGGATTTGTCAGCGGAGCACGGAAGGTGTGGAGCAGATGTTGTCTCTGTGCTGCTTTGCACAGGAAAAGCTCCTCTTCTGTGATGTTCCTTTCCAGTAAAATCTGGATTCAAGTGTCTGGAAAGCTGCTGGAGGTGCAAGGGTTGGTAGCACCACATTATAGTGGGAATTCCATGTTTTACAGGCATCTTTTAGGACTTTGCTGGTATGGACAAACCCGCCTGAGGTTCCTGCTGGTCCATTCTCTATGATTTGCTTCTCCACACACCATCTGGAGAAGCTGCTGTTTGGTTGGTTTCCCACGGGATTCTGATTCCTTACAAGTCCATGTGAATTTACTCTCTGGAAGTCAGTGTTTCTGAGTGCACATCTGAGCTTCTGGGGAGGCTTAGAGGGAATGGAAGGTGGATATGATGCTGAATTACTTGTAGGGCAGCTTTGGAAGCATTAAATCCAGTTGTATGTGAATTGTTTGCCCATACTGGCTCCCCTCTGTATTTTGTGACCAATAGCTGTTAGACCAAAACTGAGTGGGCCTAAGAAACCCTGCCTGCCACTGCTACTATTGAATTATTTGTCTAACACATAAAGGTGCAAAAATAATATTCAAATGCTTGTCATATCAGACTTTTCTGTGTGTTGTACCAATTGCCTTGTGAATGTACCAATGTGTGTGTTGTACCACAGTGCGTGTTGTACCAATGTGCCTTGTGAATGTCCTTATTTATGTGGTAAAAAATAACTTTTCAGGGCATTTATAAAGGACATCTGTGAAGCAGATGAGGTGTAGTCTCTGGTAGCACTCTCTGCCTGCCCTGGTTTGCATATTTAATTAGTCCTTTTTGTCTTTTTCAATTTAGAACGTGGTCCAAAACCATTCCTGGCAAGGTTGAATTCTTCTCCAGTGAGGGTTCAGACACCTCCATTCCCATCCCCATCGTGCCGCTTCCAGGTGTAGATGACTCTTACCCACCCCAGAAGAAATCCTTCATGATGCTCAAATACATGCATGACCACTACTTGGACAAATACGAATGGTTTATGAGGGCCGATGACGACGTTTACATCAAAGGGGACAAACTGGAGAGCTTCCTGAGGAGCCTGAACAGCAGCGAGCCGCTCTTCCTGGGGCAGACCGGGCTGGGCACCACGGAGGAGATGGGCAAGCTGGCGCTGGAACCGGGCGAGAACTTCTGCATGGGGGGCCCAGGAGTGATCATGAGCCGGGAGGTGCTGCGGAGGATGGTGCCCCACATCGGCGAGTGCCTGCGGGAGATGTACACCACCCACGAGGACGTGGAAGTGGGGAGATGCGTGCGGAGGTTCGCGGGAGTGCAGTGCGTGTGGTCCTACGAGGTGAGGATGGGGAGCGGGATGTGGGAGTGGGGGAGGCTGCAGCAGGGGGTTGCTGTTGTACACATCAGTGCCTTCAGCCCTCACCTCCCTTTGCAACTTGACTCTCTAGCTGTACAGTTTCAGATGATGATGATGGCTTGGCCTTGTGAACAAAGATTTGGGAAGGGCTTTACCCACGTGGGTGTGTCCTTCATAGAATCATAGAATGGATTGGGTTGGAAAAGACCTCCGAGATCATCAAGTCCATCCCTTGGTCCAACTCCAGTCCCTTTACCAGATCATGGCACTCAGTGCCATGGCCAAGCTCAGGTTAAAAACCTCCAGGGATGGGGAATCCACCCCCTCTCTGGGCAGCCCATTCCAATCCCTGAGCACTCTCTCTGCAAAGAATTTTTTTCTGCTCTCCAACTTCAATTTCCCCTGGCAGAGCTTGAGCCCATCGTGCCCCCTTGTCCTATTGCTGAGTGCCTGGGAGAAGAGACCAACTCCTGCCTGGCTGGAACTTCCCTTCAGGGAGTTCCAGACAGTGCTGAGGTCACCTCTGAGCCTCCTCTTCTCCAGGCTAAACACCCCCAGCTCCCTCAGCCTCTCCCCACAGCACTTGTGCTCCTGCCACTTCACCAGCCTCGTTGCTCTTCTCTGGACCTGCTCCAGCCCCTCAATCTCTTTCCTGAACTGAGGGGCCTAGCACTGAACACAGCACTCAAGATGTGGCCTCAGCAGTGCAGAGTACAGGGGAAGGATCACTGCCCTGGGCCTGCACAGTGGATTGTTTAGTTGAGGCACAGCATGTGGAACTGGCCCCACCATTTGCTCCTGAGATTCATTTGCCAAGGCCGAGTGAGCCTGGACGGTGACAGTGAAGTCCTCAGGACTAGAACCTGCAGCCCAAGGTATTCCCAGGAGGTCTCCCATCCAAGTACTAACCGGGGCTGACCCTGATCAGGTGTCTGGGTGGCATTTAACTGCCTTCTTGTACAGTTTCTAAGCTTTTTGTTTCCTACAAGTCTCAGGAAAGGCCTATGGAAATGTGGAAGTGCAAGACTAAGGGAAACAGAGTTGGACCTGAGGCACACTGGGGTTGGGGGAGGAACACTCATCATTCACAACAAATATGTTTATTTAGACAGAAAGGGAATAAGCTTAAATCAAAATGGCCACGGGTGCCTGCAGTCCTGACTGTCCGAGCCTCTTTTATCTTCCTGAGCTGAGCATGTCATGGTGTGAGTGCAGAAAATGGATGATACAATTACCGTGTTTATTACTGCAGTTAAAAGGTGTGAGGCTGACAGATGTTTGCCCTGACAGTGACAGTTTTTCCCCAACCAGAGGTGCCTCATGGTGGCTGGCACTGTCACCCTGCCCAGCCCATTCCTGCTGCTGCTCAGGGGACTCGCTGGCAGTCCCATCTGCCGCAGAGTCAGGAGAGCTGAGCCACCACTTACACCAAAACTCATGGTCTGCCCATGCTGGTGTGGCTGCAAATTTGACATTTGGGGAAAAAAACCCAGATTCCAAACCTACCTATGGCAGTTTCCTGCTGCTGTTTGCTGGGGTCAGCTCCTTTAAGGGCCGAGAGGGGCTTCTGCCTGGTTGTGCTGGGCTCTTTGAAGCGAGTCCTTGGTGTTTACATCTTGGCTCAAAACACCTGCTGGTCTTGAGCAGCAATTTCACCAGGGCAAAGGCCAGTGGGTCTGTCTCAGAATTAAGGGAGAAGTTAAAAGCAGAAGGGAAGGTGAACAGCTTTTGTACACAAACATTTAGGATTTGACGCAAACTACCACTTTGTCCTTTCATGAGCTGTGGTGAAGGGGGGAGGTTCTTCTGCCCGTGTGACAAGAGCTGTGGTCACAGATGATGACAGATAGTGCTGCTGAGCTGCTCTCTCACTGGCAAAGACTTGTGTTCAACGTTTGACACTGAGTTTTGCCCCCAAAAGCTGTTGCTTCGTCTCAGTTCACAGTTCAGTGATGAAAAAGCCCCTGAGGAAGGTGAAGGAGGTTTCCAGTAATTCATTCATAACTTTTGTGCCTAGAGATTTTCTGGACTAACAGTGTCTCTCCACGTTCCTTGCTTTCAGACCTGAAACTAGTTTATGTATTGCCAGCATTGTGGTTAGTTTGCAAGGAGTCAGTAACTTTTTCCACAGTTTTTAGCCACATAAAATTTTTACTCCATTCAGAGCTGAAATAATTTTTGCTGCGAATGCCTGTACCATGTGGCATTTGATAAGTCACTGAAGGTTAACATTACTTAAACTAGCAGAGGTCTCCTCAGTTCAAAATGATCAAATATTGGATTGAAATAGCTAATGACAGCACACAACTGCACTAGGAATGCTGTCTGACAGAAATAGATTCGGCTTTCCCCCAAATCAGTTTTGTTTGATCAGCTTCTGTTAAATTATCCCCAGTGCTGGATTCTCCCAAGGGCCATGAATTACTTAAAATTGGTTTGTGTGAAGTGTATAAACTGTAGGATGTTCAGAAGGAAGCCAGGAGTGTGAGATGTTAAGGCTCAGCTGTTTGGGAAAGAGGGAAGAGTTCAGTGATGAAAGCATTCTGCTTCTGCAAGGGGCAGGTCCACTCTCAGTTCATTGTGGCTTTTCAATTTAAAAACCTGTCATCTTTTCCTTTTTTTTTGATGTGGCCCTCTCATTGCCCAGACAAGTAGATGAAATGTGCCTGGTGTTTTATTTCAGATAAAGCAATAGCTGTGTGAAGTAACACAGCTGTCACAACTGCTGTCTTAGGAAAGCCTGGTGTAAAAGTGACATTTTCCATGTCTTGGACATTCATGACCATCAAGTAACAGGCCACTGGAAGTGAATTGCAAAGTGTTGTGTTTCAGTGAGCTCCTGATGGAGCAAAAGGTTTATCTGTGCCTGCTCTGCTGGGGCAGAGCCACCAGATTGCTCACAATTCCCATGGAAAGGGAAGCTGTGACAGCACCAGGCTCAGCAAACAAAGCACTGTTGGCCTCGGGAAACCCAGACCTCAAACTTCTCCTTTGCAGCTGCACTTCCTATTCTGGAGAGGCTCAAGTGGCAGCCCAGCCAAGGAGCTCAGAGCTCTGCAGTGACCCCCCCAGCTCGCTGGGTTTAGTCCGTAGCATCTCGGATGTGGAATGCCCTGCTGGACCTCTCTGCGGGTGGCTTTTTCCCTGCACTGTTCTTGGGGTGGGCTCTCTGCCCAGAAGCGTTTTACTCATCTCCATGACTGTCACTGCCCCCTTTCTCTGATTTTTAGGATCCCACAATGTCTTTACTGTGCTGCTCATCTTCCCTGGCCCTGGCCCTGGTGTTGTGCCCAAATGCATCACCAGGCCTGGCTCTGTGTGTTGTTCTGCTCGCAGCAGTTTGCCTCAAAACCCCTTTTTTCCCCCTTCCTGTGGTTCTGTCACCTCTCTGCTCTCCGTGGTGCCTCTCAGACCACTTCATTAGTGGCACCAGTTACTGCCTGTTTTGAGACTTGCAAAGATTTGTTTACACTCTTCCTGCTGTCAGGAGCTTTTCAGCAAATACAGCAGAGGAATTGACACCACGATTCTTTGGACTTCCTGTGTCATCTCACCCCACAAAAGAGGCAGCAACAGCCTGTACAGGCCTGAGAACTGAAGCTCCCTGGTCTCTGGGGAGCTTCGTGTGACCCACCCAGGCTGCTCTTCAGGAGCACTTTGCAGCCCATCATGGATTTTAGGTTCCTGTGACCAGGCTGGTAGCTGTGGCCTCACTTGACACAGGTCGAGTGAGTCACAGATGAGAAATGCCTGTTAAATGCAAGTTCTTCAGGGCAAGGATTATCATCATTGTCAAACCAAAACGGAGACTGTCACTGCTATGTGACAAATAGCTGTAAACCAGCACCACACAGGGTGGAGCAGCCCCGGCCAGAGGTCTCATGCAGCAAACTGGAAGAAAAAAGTCATGAACAGAACGGAGAGAAGTTTATGGAAGGGAGCTTGAGAGTTCATGGAGCAATGCAGAGCGTGGTCACTCCTCTTGAGGAGACCAAAGGCTTGTACTGAACTTGCTTGAACTGATTCTGCATTTCTAGTGAATGTTGGTATTTTGACCTCTGGCACATTGCTGGGTGTTTTTCTCAGAATAAGTTTACATATTTAAGTCTCTTTCATTCTCTACTTTCATCAGTAGCTCTTTCAGTTTATCTTGCGTGGGTCACTGGGACATGGAAGTTTTGTTTTCTCCTACACTGCCATGTGGTGCCATGTGTAGTCTTGACAACTCAGCCTGAGTACAAGTTTCAGTTTTTAAGGCGAGCTCTCATTTGTGATTTAAGCCATCCCAACGTGTTGCTGATCTCAGTTTTCATTTTGAGTCTCCTGTTCCCTCTAAATACACCTGAATTCCAAAGCCATTGCTGTGTCGGTTTTGTTTCAGTCTTGTTTCGTAGTTGCTGCTGAAAATTGCTCTAATTTGTGTTTAATATCTTCACAACTTTAATACAAGCTCTTTGTAGCTGCTGGCAATCAAGGTAGTGCTACTATCTCTCATTAATTTCTTCACTAATAAAGCCTTTCTGACACACACTGCTTTTAGGTGATACTGCTTTGTGTCCTACAGTGCAGTACAAACAGGTGGATCTGACAGAACAGCTTGTTCTACCTCTAACTGCTGGTGCAAATGCCCAGGAGTTTTGTCTCTTCTTCCTTCTGATTGAAGTTGTGGGAGAAATTAGGTAAGAAACAGCCAAGTGTGTCTGTGTAGAGGGCAATGCTTTCCTTCAAAGTACAAGTACTATTAAATGTCCTGAAATGAGACAGGGGGTATATAATATACTTGGAAAAGAAGGTATGACAAAGGCAGCAATCACATTAGGAAATATGAGCATTGAGGGAGAGTAGGTCCAGCTTTTGGGCCTTGGTGAGGGAGAAAGTAGGGCAGTGGTGACTGGGGATAGCAGGGGGCTTCTGGGGGAAAGGGGGCTTGAGTTAACAGTTTGTGTGGTCTCTCATCTGGAGTAATTGAAGATAATTGCTACTCTGAAACTCACTGAACTTAGGAAAGCCCTTAAAGTGCACATTAGATCTGCCAAGTGCATTGGCAGTGCCAGAATGTGTCGTTTCTGGAATGGACTCTCCCATGGGCACAGCTGAAGTTCATGGTTTTCTGTAAGACAGCAAGAAGTCAAAAAAAGATTAAAGTCCTTCTGTGATTGATCAGATCTGAAAGACTGGGAAGAGGTACAGCTGGTAATGGCTAATGTGCAGTTCCTTTGCTTTATCCTCTGAGAAAACCTTCCTTCATTAGCAGAACGGGAGATTAATCCTGTTGTGGGTGGCTAATGTGTGGCACGCAGAGTGCAGGGAGTGCTGCAGCAGGATGGGGCTGTGAGGAGGTGCTGGGCAGGGGGCTCTGAAGCACCTCAGTTCTCTGCAGACACTGAGGGCAGTGGGGATGGACTGCCCTGTTTGGTTGCTCTGGCTCTGTGCAGCCCCACCTTAGACTCCAGACTTGTCTTTGTGGTGGGTGCATCTGGCAGCACCTCTGAGATCAGATGCTCTGATGCATTTGTGTTGTCCTGGCTTCAAAGCTTGTGCTTTTTGTCCAAATCAGAGCACAGGAACTTGGCAAGCCCTGAGAGCACAGATACCTTATCTCCCTGTGTGTGCAGCCCATTGCAGCTCTTCATTCAAGAAACCCATGATACAAATCACGTATAAGAGAGGGAGGAGTGTGGCCACAGTTTTAGGGTGGATGTTTATAAATCACCTTTTCTCCAGCACTAAATTTTATCTTGAAACGCTTCAGAGATGTCCTTTGTGCTTCAGATTAAGTTGTAAGTGGATGGCCATAGATTCTGGGGATGGATGGAGGCTGAGCTTCCTGAAGGTAATGAGAAATGGCATTTTGTCAGAGGACAGACAGGTAGGACTAGAGAAGAGCATTATCTGGGCAGGGGAGGTGATGTGTGGGGCTCAGTGTGAGACTGAAATACATGACTGATGTGACAGGGAGTCACTGTGAGGACACTGGGGGAGGCAGTGTGGGATGACCACTGTGGTCTAATTTTAGTGTTTGCTGAGGAGGAGGGCAGAGAGGTCAAAGGAGAGAGTAAAGGCTGCAGACTGGGCTTGTGAAACCAAAGTGTGGGTTAGGAGGGTTTGGAACGAGACGGATCTCCCAGGTCCTGACCTGGCTCTTTCACTTCAGAAAATAATTGAGTATTTGAGAACCAGGTATTTCAAAGAGGGAAAACTTGACATCACTAAGTGACTTTTGAACTCAGATTGGTAAAGGTTTCGTCTGTGCTGCAGAAATCAAGAACAAGTGTTGAAACAAAGCTTGATTCTGGATCCCAGTCACTTTCTGCAGACCATCCTTTGCAAAGAGGAGGGCTGTGTGATTTGTGCTTACACACAGATGCCTTTCCAGGCTGTGGAGACTGTTGAGACTGACCTAGTTCTTGTGAGCACATGGTTAATCTGCCCTTAGTTAGCTGGATGACTTGACCTAATGCCTAAGCTGAGGGTTGCTGTAATGAGGACTTTGATGGTGTCATGCAAACTCTTAGGAAGCTTCAGCCATGCATCCAGCTAGCAGAAGTGTTGCCTTTTCCCCATTATTGTTGTCTTGAAGTGCAGTGGTTTGGTTATAAATTAGGATCTGTGCAGCCTGTTGAGTTGAGAGAGCCATCAGGATTAGTTTTTATCTTGAGGAAGGCTACTCAGGGAAGGCTAATCCTTCACTGCATGACAGAACAAAGGACTCTAGTAAAATAGCTCATCATCCCAGTTTCTTAATTAAGGCACTCAGAAGATAGTTGAGGATTTGAGTTTGTTCTGTTGGGCAGCAGTGGGGATGGGCAGAGGGAGGTAAGTCTGAGATTAGAAGCTTTCTAGGGTATTTTTTTTCTTTTGAACTGGTGGGCAAGCCATCCCCCAGGGCAGATTTTTCCTTTACAGCTTGCTGGAGTTGTGAAACTTGGAGGAAACAACTTTGTGCTGTGATCAGAGCTGCACTGAGTCTTGTAGGAGAATCCCACCTGACTGGAGCCCTTGGAAGGTCACTGTTAAATTCCAAATCTAATCAATACCAAACACGGTAATACCTTTGTAGTCAGTTATCTCCTACAGATCAATTATATCTGACCAAACTGAGTTGGCAAGGTGCTTTTTCCATTTTATTTAGTGCTTGGGGGGGTTAATTGTGTTTATTTGGAGAGAATACTTGTATTTCTCCCCTCAATCTATTAGAGCTGAGTCCTGTGAGCAGCTTAAAGCACCAGCAGCATGGAGATGTCAGAGCCTGTAAGCACAGGAGAGAAAAGCCAGACTTGTTTGGTGGTGGGAAATAGAAATGAAGTGCTGATGTGGGGAAGGGGCTTAGTATAAACTTAGCTGAGGTCACCACCAGGATAGTGGGAACACACAGCCCCAGTGCTCTCAGTGCAAGCTGTGTGACACTTGGAGTCTGGTGTTTTGACAAATACTGGGATTTTGTCAGTGAAAACAATTGAATTATTACAGAGACAAAACAAAAGGTGGATTTTGTAAATGAATGGATGTGGTGGGGTTTGATGTAATATCTGTTTGTTACTTAAAAAAACAACCAAATTCAGTGCAAAGTGTTATTTGCTTTTGAACTTTCAATGAATGAACACAGATAATTATCCAGAGTTGGTTTAGACTGGTTATAGCCACAGTGGTGTGTAGTAACCTGTTTTGAAGGGTTTTAATGGTTTTAGAGAAAATAATTCCTCTCAGGCTCCCTGTCCTGAGACAGCACTGAGCAGCTGCTCTGTGAGTTTCCCTGGGCTCCCTGTGCTCACAGTGCCCCAAGGCCATGTCTGGGGATGTATTTCTGATCTGTACAACCACATTTTGCCAGTTCACAGTCTTGGCAGCCACTGGTCTGGTGCTGGGAGAGTTATTGAAAAGAGCTCTGAACACCAGGTGACTCCTCACCCCAGCCCAGAAACTGCCAGTTCACCTTTTGCTTCTCCCAAAGTCACTGTCCTTGATGGACTTTGTGGTCCCCTGGTGCTAACAAGGCAAAAGATGACATTTGGAGTGCTGTCCCTTTTTTATAGCTTGCACCTGCAATTACCAATGAGAGAGAACTGTTATCCTGAGTCCTCTGTGCATTGTACACAAGTGCCCCTGATGTGTCAGGAAGGAGTTGGCTTTGCAGGCTGTGGTGGGAGAGCCACTGGTTCCTGGAGGGACAGGAATATGGAAGATGACAACCAGCAGCAGGCAGGCAGCTCTCTGGGCTGTGTCTGATGGCCCTGTGGATGGTGTGAGCCCCTAATCTGACTGCACAGAGGATTAATTACCCTGAATTTGTCTAACCTCATTTCCTGTAAACACCTTCCAGCTGAAGAGCTGCTATTTTGTATTCTAAAACCATCTGATTAGAAGCAGAGAACACGATTCTACTTGCTGGACTGTTACACCATCTTAATTGATCTTTAAAGTGCTTAAAACATTTTTGCACTAATTTCCTGTGTTAAAAGCTTATCTGGACTCCTGGTGGTGTGAACTTTCATGGTTATCAGCTGGAGACCTCTTAAAATCTTGCCAGAAATCCCATTTGCCTGAAGGGTGGGGATTATCTTCCTGCATGCCCAGACCAAAATGACCTTTATGTGTCACAAAGAAGTTGGGAACTTAATTGGAAGAGTTTGGGAAACCAACTGGTTTTGTTTTCTTAAATCCTAAAGTTTTAGCTGAAAGTGTTTCTTGGGGTCCCTGCAAAACAGCAAGTTGAGTCTTGGTTATTTCTGGTTAGTTCCTTGCATAAAAGTACATTTCTGCTGGTGTCCTCAGTGAAAGCAAGTTAATGTCAGTGGTTTTTTCAGTTGTGTCTTGAGCAAGTTGAAAGTTCTACTACAATAATGAAGCAAAAGTTGTGACACATTTTTCTCAAGGGGATTCTCAAGAACAAATTGAACTTGTGAGTCTGTCTCTTGCAGCTTTTGTGGTAATGGTGACTTCAGGACAAGAATCCAAACCTGTATATCATTTATATTGCTATTAAGGACCTGAGCTATTAGGGGCCACTTTTTAAAACACTCTTTGAATAGGAACTGTCTGATTGCATTTATCCTTTGACAACACTGCAGTGATGTGCCCTGAAGTGAAGTATTGCTGATAAGAGGAGAGCCACTGCAATGAGCTCCCTTTTCCAGGTGCACAGCCCAGCAGTTTTTCTGCTTCATGGAAAGCTTTGCAGCCTGTGTGATGCCACTGTACCTGTGTGATGCCATGGCACCTGTGTGATGCCATTGCACCTGTGTGATGCCACTGTACCTGTGTGATGCCATTGCACCTGTGTGATGCCACTGTACCTGTGTGATGCCACTGTACCTGTGTGATACCATGGCACCTGTGTGATGCCACTGTACCTGTGTGATACCATGGCACCTGTGTGATGCCACTGTACCTGTGTGATACCATGGTACCTGTGTGATGCCATTGCACCTGTGTGATACCATGGCACCTGTGTGATACCATGGCACCTATGTGATGCCACTGTACCTGTGTGATACCATGGTACCTGTGTGATGCCATTGCACCTGTGTGATACCATGGCACCTGTGTGATGCCACGGCACCTGTGTGATGCCACTGTACCTGTGTGATACCATGGTACCTGTGTGATACCATGGTACCTGTGTGATGCCAATGCACCTGTGTGATGCCATTGCACCTGTGTGATGCCATTGCACCCGTGTGATGCCCTTGTACCTGTGTGATGCCCTTGTCCCTGTGTGATGCCATTGCACCCGTGTGATGCCCTTGTACCTGTGTGATGCCATTGCACCTGTGTGATGCCATTGCACCTGTGTGATGCCATTGCACCTGTGCTTCTGGCAGGGACTTTCTGCCAGGGCTGCAGTGCAGCTGAAACTTCAGTGGTCAGCCTGTGTTCCTGGTGATCTGGCGTCCTGGGAGCATTGCTGGGATAGGGCAAACTGCTTCCTTTGCTGTCCTGGTTTATAGCTCAGAGCACGTGTCAGTGCAGGATGGGAGCCCCAAATCTTTGTGCAGAGCTGTGAGATGAGGCTCCTGGAGCCAGTGCTTTACAGGCATTAGCTTCAGGTTTGGGAAGAGGCAAAGACATGCTCTTGTGTAACGAAGAGAGCACAGGTAGGGTCATGCCCACTGGATCTGAAGTTCCATCCAAGTCTCTGGGTTTAATCCTTCCTGTGGAATGGCTTTAGGGAGCTCCAGCTGAGTGCAGTATTTTTGTTCTTGGAAGCAGCCTTCAGAAGCATCCGGTGCTCTTTGTGGATTAAGCACAGGTTCTTAGACAGAGACCAGGATTAGCAATGAATGCAATGGGAACCATCCTTTGGACTCAGCCAGCAGTTCATTCAAAAGCAGAAAAGGGTGGTGAAAAGCTGCTTGTAGCTGCAGAAGTGCCACTGTCACCTTCTTCCAGCTGCAGAGAAAAGTGTGTTCTCAGAAGAATAAAGGAGGATGTTGTCTGAAGGCTCCTGTGCCTCGGGGCTGTCATGGCCTCTCTGAGCAGGCAGCCAGCACTGGGACACTGTGGCCCTGCCCACCATCCTCGTGGCCCGGCTCAGATCGTGTGCCCTCTGAAAGACGGGCACAAGTTTGCTCATGAAAACCTGTTGCCTGCTGTTGTCCACGGTTGCCACTTCAGATTGGTGCAGCTGGTTAGAAAAGTGCTCTGAGAGCAGCAGCAGAGTATTAATGAAGGTTCTTCTGCTCATGGGCCTTCAATGGGTGTAATTACTTGGCAGTAACTCCTTTAAACCTTATTTGAATTAAAGCTACATGTTTTGGCTGGTTGTGTCACCACTGCATTAGTGAGGAATGCAGGAGAGGGTGCTAGTTTGCATTAACTGAGCTGCCTTAATCCTTTCTAACTGTACTTTTTATTATGTGTTACTGTCTTACAGAGAGAGAAAACACTTGCCCAGGGGACAGCAGAGTTCCCTCCTGAGCATCTCTGCATAAGGGCAGTGTTCTTTGTCCTCAATAAGGACTAAGCAAGTTCTTGGTAGGTGGGTGTTGAGAATTAATATTATGTGTAATTCTACATAGATATTCAGTGGGGAACTGTCTGTATCTTAGGTCTGAGTATTTTAGAAAGTTTTTTTCCTGGCCCCCCCCCCCTCAATATATTGGTGCAGAGTGGGTTAAATGCCTGACCCAATTTTTTAATGGTTTCCTACAGTCTTCAGAACAGATGCTTCACTAAAAACAGTCCTGTCCAACATGAGTGACTCCAGAACATTCACCTCTTGCATTCATTGTCCAGGTCAGCAGAAATATCCTGCTCTTGCACATACACCTTTGCTGTCCTGACAAAGGAGAAATTCAGATGATTTATCAAGAAACCTTATCTTCACCTTGTCTTACCTTGTTTATTAATCTTATCACAGATAATAAACTGGCATACTTGTTTTTATACCCTTCTCTTGAAGATACTTTTAACAGCTTTGGCCAAGGGGAACTTTATTAAAAAAAAAAAAAGGCAAACAACCAACAACTGTGAGACAATAGCAGATTTAATCATTAAAAAGCAGCAGGGCTTTTGCTTCCCTGGGAAAGTTTGTTAACTGTGGCTTTTACAGGTTTTGGACAGAGCAATTTTCCTTTGACTTTTTCGAATAATCTTTTATCCCCCTTCTCTGACTCGCTGGAGTTGAGATGTGCACCCCAGTCACTGCAAGAGACTTTTGCAGTTGCACTTTGCCTTTCTGTGTTTTACTGAGCCCACCTGGAAGCTGCCTGTGATCCTGTGGAATAACATGTTTGGCTCAATCCCCAAGTTTGCCAGTGCTGGTATTGCTGCTGTGTGTGCTTGTACTGAGGAGGAACTGTCCACGTGGTTCCTTATCTTTTCTAGGCCAAAAATAACACCATGGCTCCTGCAGCCTTGAAGAATTAACTTAATTTCAGAGCTGGAAACTGGGGTGAAGATGAAAAGTGTATTTCAAAATATATAACATAGCAGCTGGGTGCTGGAGCATTGGGATGAAAAGCCTTTGTCTGGAGCTCTGGATGGCGGGTGAGGTATTTTGTGGTGATCTTTTCCACAGAGAGGTCTCTGCTGAATTACAGGTTGGCTTGAATTTGAATCAAGCCATGGGGTTCTGATACAGGGAAGATGGAAGGTGAGGGCAAAGTCACCTTCCCTGTGGTTTTGGGGTGGCTCCTGCAGGTCCCTGAGGTGGCCCTGCAGAGCCAGCAGGTCGTTCCTCCAGCCCCACGTCTGCCTCGTGCCATCTGCCCTCGCGGCTCCGGTGCAGGGGAAGTGTGAAATGTGTAACCCCGTTTATTCTGCGAGGTGGTCAGGGCCGTCTCCCGTACAGAAAATGCCTTGTTTCTCTTCAGCCAGCACAAAGGCTCTTTTATAGCTGCTTGGCTATACATCTGTCGAGGTGCCTCAGACTGTTAGCACTGTTGCTGTTTGAGGTATGCAGCTCTGGGGCTGGGATGTACAGGGATATGTTGTTTATGTGTTGCCTCCCTTTCCTTTTGAGGACCGGGAGCTGTGCTGGGTCCTGCCCTGAACAAAGCTGGTGTTAGTTATGGGATGGAGCAGTAGCCTGGAGATTTTCTCTTTAAAACCAGACTGGAATCCTCCTGTTTCACACTTCCAATTAAACATTTGAATTTGGCAATGGGGCTGCAGGACAATAGAACTTTCTCTGGGGAGAAGTGTGTTGAATTTCTGCTCCAGAGACAGACCTGGCTTGAAACACATTGTATGCACCATCACAGAGGGACCCCTGTCCTTTGCAGGGCCCTTAACTGGGAAAAGAACCCAGCTTCCTAAAGTTTTTGAAACTTATTGCAGCCTTTGGATTAAATTTTCTCATTTTCTCCCCACCTCCCGTGACATTTTTTTTCTCCTGAATGTGTCCTCATGCTTGTTTCACAAAGACTTAGCTGAAACCAGTCCTGCCCAGAAATGCACACTCATCTTTTGAAATGTGGGAGAGGGAGTGAGAGGAGGCTCTGTGAGCTGACAAAGTCCTGGTGAGTTCTGAGTCTCTGAGTTTGTCTCCTGTGGCCTTCAGACATCTTAAGGTTTGCCATTTCCTGGCTGCTGTGTTTGGTTTTCTAAGTTGGTTTTTTTTTAACCCCACAAAGCCATCTGATGGCTCTTCAGTTCCATTCCCAAATAGCTTTCCCATGCTGTCACTGCTGGCTTCCTGACTCAAAGTAGAGCTTGGGTGGAAAAATAACTTTTCAACAAATTACCATGAGATAGGTCTCAGGGGGCAGAGGAGGAGCATGAGAGGGATGTGCTCTGTTTCATGCTAAGCTCTTGCTTTGATGTTGATCTTCTCTTCTGCTCCATTAGTGTGGATAAATGGTGAAATCTGCCAGCTGAGTGTGGCAAAAGGTGACTTGGGGTGGGTCCTTGGCATGTTCCACCACTGAGTCCCTGTCTCTGGAGAGCTCTGCCCTGCCCTGGTGTCAGTGCCCAGCTCTGCCTTGGAACATGTGCCTGTATTTGCTCCCCTCTCTAGGGAGTGTTTCTTGTTGAAGATCTGTTTTGGCTTTTAAGATGCATTTAGGCTTTTTGTGGCCTCTTTCACAAGAGGGTGAGAAGTTACTTTCCAATTTTAATTTTAGACTGGCTGTCATTCTAGAGCAAACTTGAAGTGTGGTTTTGACCTTGCTCACAGAGAAACTTGGAGGAACCTCATTTCCCAGTCCATGGAGGGAACTGTTACCTCGGGGCTGGGATTTTGTGCTTTGGCATCAAAGTGCTTTGCAAACCTTTCCCATGCTCCTTCCACCCTGTGGATCAACAGCTCTCCCTCCCCACATGGCACGGGGTTATCCCCAGGGCACAGGAGGAGGGAGGGTCAGGGCAAGGTGTAGAGTGTGAGAGGTCCTGACTCTGTGTCCTGCAGCCAAACCACACCTTCCCTCCCCTCTTTCACCAGTCACTTCAATTAAAATTCCACCGTCAGGCTGAAGGGAGGTGAGGCAGGAGCAGACTTGTTTTCAGGAGGGAGAGGGAGAACCGAATTTTCTGCTGGAATGGGCCTTTTCTCAGAGTGGGCTCAGGAAATGTCCCTTCCCCACCAGTTTAGGCGCAGAAAAGTCACAGGCAGAAATGGCAGGAACAATCAGCACGATGTGGTTCAGCTCCCCAGGGGCATCAGAGAGGGAAGGAATTGAGCTGGAAGCAAAGAGCCCTGCAGACAAACCTGCATCAGCCTTTCTGAACCGTGGCCCAGAGCAATTTCTGAAGATTATTTCTTAATAAAACTGGGGGAGTCCAGCTTGCAGGGGTGCAGGTGAGACTCTGCTGGGATTGGGGGGTGGGAGGCAAAGTGGAGGAATGGGGACGAACCTCTGGAAGGTGAAAGGTGGCAAAAGCGAGACAGCCAGAGTGAAACCCAGGGGGGTCTCATTAATGTTGTGGAGTCCAAGTAATTTCAAATATTCCAAACAGAGGTCCTGTGAGTGGAGATACGAGGGAACCAGATTCCTTTGGCATTTGCAATATCAGGCTGGCTAAAGTAAGTGCTCTTGTGCAACTTACGGAGCAGATGTTGCTCCTTTTGTAACTGCTGCTCAGAATGAACCAGTTTCTTGCCACGAGGGAGAGTTTGGCTGCCCCTATAAAGTGGGGAGCTGTTGTCCATGTGCTCACCTGTGCAGAGGACTAAGAGTGACAGTGTGAGGTGGGGAGTGCTGAGAGTGGAGGAGAAGCAGTCACTTGGAGGAACTGCCTCCTTAAGGAGTGTGAGGACAATGTGAGCCTTAAATGTGCTTAACCTTAGCTGCAGTTTTTCTGAGAGTGTAGGAGCTGGGTGTGCAGAGAAGGACTGAGATATGCCTTCAACAAGGAAATTAAAAGAAGTGCAAGTAAACAGTAAAATGTGCAAGGAAGTTAATCTAAGTGCAAGTAAACAGTAAAGTGTTGCAAGGTGCAAGGAAGTTAATCTAATATAAGTGCAAGTAAACAGTAAAATGTTGCAAGGTGCAAGGAAATTAATGTAATATAAGTGCAAGTAAACAGTAAAATGTTGCAAGGTGCAAGGAAATTAATGTAATATAAGTGCAAGTAAACAGTAAAATGTTGCAAGGTGCAAGCTAAGGAACAACCTGCTGTTTTCCCTGGCTCTTGCTGTGACACAGCTCTAATCCTCCGAGCCGGAAATCATATCTGATGGGCTACAATAATCTTATCTTCCCTAGACGTAGAACTCCCCTGTGCCTGTCTCCTCTAGGCAAGATGGAACACCTGCCAAGAAGGCAACACACTCTGAGCCTCAGCTGCTTGCACATGCCAGCAGAACCACCCTGCAGGGAAGTGACAAGAGTGACGCTGATGGGACGTGTTCTGGCGTGGCATCCGAGTCAAACCCAAGTGGGAGCACCTGACTGATGCCCAACACAGCAAAAGCACTGAGCAGCCTGCATTGTGGCTGGTGTAATTTCATGCCTGGTTACCATGCAAAACAGTCAACTCTTTACCCAAAAACGAGGTCTGAAAGTGACTCCTTAGGGTATGTTTTCTTCCTGTCTCAGCAGAGAGCGTGCGGTGGAGAACAGTGGCTTGGATTTTGTTTTCTTTGGTAGCCAATATAACGTCACTGGTTGTCTTTGTGTCTGCCTCTCTTTGTGTGGTGGGACAAAAAAGCCGTGTCCAGTTTGGGATTGGTGCCAGTTTTATCAATATGATGATTATATTCAGAAGAAAGGAGCTGCACTGGCTCTTGTGGTGCCTCGATGGTAAATTATAGTAAAATATGGCCAGCTCTTAATATTCTGGTTGGACTGCCCTGATTGCCACACAGTGGAAAGCACCCCTTTTCTTGTAGCTGCATGCTCGTGCGCTCTGTGGTTAGCTAAAGTAAATGTTCCCATCCTTGTGTGTGCTGGAATGTGGCAGAATCACTGTAAAATATTCCAGGCCCTGCTCCTGAGCATTGTCACTTGGGTGATGCTATTGCAGGGTTGGGGTTTTTTATTTATTTTTAAGTTCTGTAGATTTGCTGCAATCCTTTCTACATGAGGCTTTAGGGACTAAAGCCACAGCTATAACTTTGAAACTTGGAAATATCTGCACAGACTCAGTCCTGCACCTCACACCAGACAATAATGAGCACTGAAAGCTAAACTGAGCCCATTGATATGGTGATGATCAGTACTTTTTTCTTTCTGATTAATATTCAACCTGTGTCTTCTATAATGTTCCAAACAAACCCTGGGATTGTCCATTCTTCTTAGATCCAGTTGCCC
The DNA here is from genome assembly GCF_047495875.1 of Pithys albifrons albifrons. NCBI lineage: Eukaryota > Metazoa > Chordata > Aves > Passeriformes > Thamnophilidae > Pithys > Pithys albifrons. The sequence goes on along the minus strand of NC_092470.1, from coordinate 18,827,419 downwards.
GGTGGATTTGAGCCCATCCTGCCAGAGAAGCTGCTGGCACTGCCTCCTGTTAGGGCAGTATCCATGTCAGCCTGTGGTGCTGTGCTTGTGTTTGATCCGATTTGGGTTGTTTTTCATTCCCTGAGAGTGGTCCTGGGCTGAAGGTGACGGAGTGCTCTGTGGGGAGAGTTCCTTCTGCGTCTGATCCGCTGTGACGTGGAGTCTGTAATCCTGTAAGGGCTGCTGTGTCCCTGCTGGGAGTCGGGGAGTTGTGCAGGAAGTGCAGAGCCCTGTGTGCCCCAGCCTTTGCCCTGGAACACTCATGTGCCAAGAGATTTGAGAGAGGAGCAGTGAATGGCAGGACATCACACAGCACTGTGGGCAGCACGAAGGGAGCAAGAACAGATGCAGATTATCCTGAATGATGTTTTAAGTTGAAGCAAATTTAGTTTAGACAAACAACTTAGTGAAGACAGAACTTCTTGTCTGTGCTTTAGGAGAGCTCTTTGGCTGCCCTCTTGGTCAGGCTTTAGGTCCCCCTTAGCTCTCCTCTGCCTGTTCTCCTCATCACTTCCCATGTGGAGTGGCCACATTGGTTCTCCCATGGGATCAAGAGCTCCTGTAGGATCTCTGCTGGGTAGGAGCCCAGGCTCACAGCCACCAAAGGAGGTCCAGCAGGCTCTCAGAAGCTGGGGATAAGCCATCCTGTGGTTCTTGGCCATCAGGAGAGGTTTGAATGATGCATGTTGCATTGGGAAGGCTGGCACCTTCCCTCCCATGCCAGCTCTTGGCAGGTGTCCTTTAGACTTTTTGGGTGGGAACTCAAATGTACAGGTTAACCAGGCTGGGATGGCAAATCTCCCAGGTGTAAAGGACAGCAAATGTCACAGCAGCCTCCCAGAAGGGCAGGAGGAAGGATCCATGTCAGGTGGCCAAACCCACCCTCCCTCCTGCCCCCCAGAACTTCAGTTGATGGCCAGGACTCTGAGGTTTGCTTTCCATATCAGGGTAGCCTGGGAAGCTCATTGCCATGTAACGTCAGTGGAAGTAGGAAATTCTGACCATCTGAAGAGGGATTAAAACATAAGGGCTTACAGGGAGTTCTGGGCCACACTCATCTCTGGATTGTGCACTTCAAAGCAGAGCTGCTGCTGGGCAACTCCCTGCCTGCTCAAACCACATCCAAATTAACAGGGTAATAATTTGGAGAGATGGTAGATCACTCTGTTTGTTTCTCTCTCTTCTGTTTGTGGGGAAATGCTGGAAAAAGTGGGATTTGCAGATGTGCATAAGAGATGTATCTATATATATCAGTGTATATCCATATCTGTTTTATGGACCCCTGAAGGGAGAAGGTGCTCTGCAGTCAGGGGTGGAGAGATGCTCTTCCAGCAGTTCTACATCTTCTCCCCATGAGCTTTCAGGAACTGGAGCTGTTGGGAGGAGCAGGGAAATGAGAAGGGCGGAGTGAAATAACATGTGAGGCTCATCCAGGCTTGATTTCTCTCTCTGCAATAAAGATGACCTTGCTGGCTTGATTGCTTTGGGTTTGCTGCAAATCTCATCCACTCAGCAAACTGCTGGAGGGAACTGCTGGCAACGGCTCAAGGTAACTAATAGAAATCCAAGTGATTAGAATATTATTTCATTTATAACTGAATGAAATGCATAGAGGATGGCTGCAACAGAGTGGTTATTTGACAGGGCAGGCAGCTCTACTTTGTGGGGGAAGAGCAAGGCTGGGCAGTGGCTCACTCTCCATAGGCACAGCTCAGGATGTGAGCTTTTTTCTTCTAGAAAAAAAAGATTTCTAGGAAATGCAAGATGAAGTGGTCTTTGTTTGGACTGGCCACACAATCCCCTCACGAGCAAACACTTTATCATGCCAGTTAGGCTGTGATGAGTGATGTATTACAGAAGCAGGCTTGTTCCTCAGTGCAACTGCTGCTGCCTTTATGGCCAGAGAAAAAAAGGCTGTGAACTTCCTTGGAGCAGTTTAGTGCTAAAATTGCTGTTAAAATCCTTTCAGGGGAAATCCTTGTGGCAGAAGGCTTTTGCATTTATTAATTAGCTTAATTTCTCTACCTTGTGAAAGACTAATCATTTCCAAAGTAAAGAATCAGGTCAAGGTAAAGTTATATTTAATGAGATAATGTTATAACAGAAGAGAACATTGTAGTTGATCCTTGTTGGTTCCTTCCCACATATTCTGTGATTCTCTCATACATAAAAGTCATAGAAATGCCTTTTGTAGCCATAAAATGCAATGAAGATATTTTTTTCCTTGCATTCCCCTCCTTTCCAGCAAAACCTCACTGGACAATGAATGTTCTTTTGTAGGGATGAACACACAATCTCAGAGGTTAAACTTGCCCTGTAAGGTGTTTGCACTCACATAAAGAGCTTTTATGTGTGACATTTCCTGCATTATATCAACTGGCTTTAAAGAATGAGTGTTTAAGGAAGACTTGAGTTCACCTAAGCAGGGCTGTGCTTAGCTGGAGTTTCCTTTTTAAAATGTCACTGTCACTCAGCAAAGCCCTTAACACCTTCCTCAGGTTGCTGCCTGGGCTATCTGTGACATCAGTGGCTACAACCAGTCAGTTCTTGCTCTTGTGGGTCTGGGAACTGCCTGTCGTGCCTGTGATGAGGTTGCATCTTTCTGTACCCCCCAAAGTGTGCATCCAACACCTTGGCTGCCACAGAGACCTCCAGTCAGGGACTCACTGAACCAGCCTCTCAGTCCAGGAGAGCTTCCTCTGAGTAGAAACTCAACACAAGGCTCTTCTCAGCCCATCTCTCCCAGGAGAACCTTATCCATACTGTATTGTTTTAACAATTCCTTTTATCTATTCAAGCCTCTCCCAGGAGAAGCTTACCCATATTGTATCTTATCCATACTGTATTTTTTTAAAAATTCCTTTTCTCCATTGAAGACCATCCCCCTCAGGACTTTACCTGCAGGGCATGGAGCAGACCCTTTGCTTACCTCGAGCAGCTGTGTGTCCACTTACTGGGCTCAAGTCACTCCTCTCCATGCATTTAGTTGTCTTTATTCTCTTTTTTTCCCCCCACACTTTTATTGGTAGGTTTTGGCCAGTGCTTTTAAAATTATGCAGGTTCCCATCTTGACTAGAAGAGTCAGACCACTGAAATTGTCTTGCTTTTAATGCTATTCAGGATGGGTCTTATTTGAATCCTGCTTTTTTTTTTTCTTTCCTTCTTCAGTCAAGTCTACAAAGAATACTCTGTTTTATGTGCTTTATATGTATGATTTCTTCTTAAAGGACGACTCATTTCCTCTACTTTAGAGGTATTTTCTTAAATCTGTCACTTCCTGTCTCTTTCTTCGCTGTCTGATTTACCAGTTTTTGCATTTTTTGTGACTGTTCCGCTCATTAACTTCTCCAATCCTTTGGGAATTGCGTTTTGCCCAGGCCAGTGAAACTTCTTTTTTATTCTCTGGCAAGAAATGTTTGCCGATTAATTTAATTGCTAAATTGGCTTCTAAGCAGAAGCAGGCTTGGAAAACTGAAGGGGAATTAATCATGCCTGCTTAACAGAAGGGACTTGAGAACGTGGAGGCTGCACTGAAGACGTCAGTGAAAACCAGCTAACAAGCTTGCAGTATTTTGTCATCCTTTTTTTTTGATTTCTGCCTGACTGGCACTGCCTTTTGGCTGCTTGTAGAACAGACCATTCCCTCCCAGGGAGAGAGGAGTCTTCTCATCTCAGGAGAACAGGGTGAAGCCACTTTGCACCTGAAAATTCACATACCAGCACAAAATACACACAGTGTGAAACCCCACAGATGGAATCATAGAATGGATTGGGTTGGAAAAGACCTCCGAGATCATCAAGTCCAACCCTTGGTCCAACTCCAGACCCTTTACCAGATCATGGCACTCAGTGCCATGGCCAAGCTCAGCTGAAAAACCTCCAGGGATGGGGAATCCACCCCCTCTCTGGGCAGCCCATTCCAATCCCTGAGCACTCTCTCTGCGCAAAGAATTTTTTTCTGCTCTCCAACTTCAATTTCCTCTGGCAGAGCTTGAGCCCATCGTGCCCCCTTGTCCTATTGCTGAGTGCCTGGGAGAAGAGACCAACCCCCACCTGGCCAGAACTTCCCTTCAGGTAGTTCTAGACAGTGCTGAGGTCACCTCTGAGCCTCCTCTTCTCCAGGCTAAACAACCCCTCCTGAACTTCCTATGGACACATCTCAGTTGATTTGGATTGGGCTGTCTGTGATGTGCACACAGCAGGAAATTAATTCTGCTCTAATCAAATGCCCAGTTCAAAACATCAAGTGCTGCACCAGAGAACATTTACAATGATCCTGTAAAAAATATACTGAAAATGAAAGACAGATGAGTGACAGGAGCTACTTCTAAATAAGACCTGGCATAAGATTGAATTTTCCTCTGATGTAGATGGGAGTAACCTGAGCAGGTACCAAGGTTATGCTGATGTACTTCAGGTGAAGATTGGAGAACTTGTGACTGCATAAAGTACTACAAGAAAATACTGAGGCCTAAAGGTTGGTTTTGTCCAGTTTTTTATTAAAACAAATTGAATCCCTTTTGAAAAAGCTTCTGCCTGCAAGACTGGATGTCTTAAGTGAGCTTGACTTCATGGGACTCCGAAGGCATTATTAGAACTTGTGTAATTACCCAAAATAGCTGTTCTGTGCATAAGATTGGCATGACATTAAAGCTCAGTGTCTTGGGCTCTTGCAGGACCAGACTCCAGTAATGACTCCTCCATTATTGAGCTGGGAATCTCCCTTTGAAATGCTTCAAATCCTTTAAAAGTATTGGGGGTGGGGTGTCAAGCTGTAAAATGTCTGATTTTTATTAACCATGTAAGATCTGCTGTTGGTGGGAAACATCAATAAGGCCTTGCACATACTGTGTTTGGGGGAAAAAAAGGGAATTAAGGAGGAAATTTTGTGTTTGCAGAGGTAGGAGAAGCAATTTCATTTTGGGTTGTCTGTTTTACCTGTTTTACCTCCACTGGCAGAGGGAGGGATTAGCTCTGTTGTGGCAATATTGGGATATTAAGTTTTATATTTGCAAGTTGAATTAAGTGGAGGAAAGAAATGAGAAATTATGGATGTGAAAAATGCTCTTAGATAGGTAAAACCACTGAAATTATTCCATACATTAGTAAGTGACTTTTCTCATAAAATGCCCATATAATATTTAATTCTCCAAGGTGCTTGTACCTTGAAGAAATACTTTCCTGCAACCCCTGGGTAAAGACACTTGAGTTTTTCTGCATCATTTGCCATGTGTCAGTTCAGACATGCAAATAATGACTGAAGAACCTGATTTCCATGGTGCAGGAAGTGTTTTCTGAAGAACAAGCAACCCAGAATAGTATCAGCATTATATTGAACCTGGCCTATGCTGTGAAAATATTTTTGTTTTTTTGCTGGCTGGAGTTGAAAATCTTCTAGTTCTACTCAGTTTTTATTTTTGCATTTGTTTTTCTGTAAATGTTAATGGTCTGAGAGCTGCAATCTACTGATCATTTTAAGATTATTTATATAGCAGCTTAGCAGAGCAAATATAAATCCAGTTAGTTTTGAGCATTTTTGTTTTGTTAAGTGTATCAGATGTTACAAGGAAGGTGTGAATGAAAACCCCTCTGTGATCTGGGCAGTATTTGTCCAACTCAATGATTTGGTACTTGAAGTACCAAGAAATGAACTTGAAGCTGAAGAGATGGCCAGTTATCTTGTGCACATTGCCACATAAACTGAGGTGTGAAATGCCTGAGAGGTGAATGTGCATTAACTGCATGCACAGGTTTCTGAGAGTCTCTCCTGCTGAAGGGTTGGTGAAGTGTTGGGTGCCTGGTCAGGGCTTTGACCTGGGAAAAGTAACAGGAAAATACACAGTAAACCTGAAATCTCCTACATGGAGTAGGGCAGGGTGTTTTGAAATAGAAAAGATTAATGGGACTTGAGATGAGGTCTATGAACTTTACTCTTCCTCTCCCTTGAAAGCTCAAGGGAGAACCCAAGACTTCCTGCTTGCTCATCCCATAAATGTGTCCTAGATTGCTGTTCATCTCAACCACTTTTCCATTAATCATTACAACTTTTCATTAATCATTGGGAAGATCTGGTTTTGCCTTTAAGTTATAACCAAGTGGTGTCTTGCCTCAGGATCAGAGAATATTTTACAGTATTAACTGGCCCCCTCACATTCACATTATTGCTTTACAGATCTCTGTAACATTTTAGCAGATCATTCCTTGGCTCCTTTCAAACCAATGTCATTACTCTGTCCTGTACACAGTGTGACATTTATTTGTGTGGTTTGTTGCTGTGTTGGGTTTTTCCCTAACTCTTCTAGTTTTGCAGCCAGTTTCCTGCCAGGAACACCTTCAGAAGGTGCAGCCTTGGAGCACAGCAGTGATTTTTGTCTCCCTGGTTCTGAATGAGGGGATGCCATTAATACCTCCCAAAGCAAGAGCTTTTTTGCTGCACTGGGGATTAAATTGCTTTCTAGCTCACCCTGTAAGATGCTTCTCCTTCTGTGGGAAGGTCTGTCAGGGGCTGTTAAACATCATGGCCCAAATGCAGCAGCTCAGGAAGCTCTTTGATTGCTGTAGCTGGAAAACAGTGTGAGGGAAAGGACTATCCTGTATCTGTCCTGCTGCTTGGACACTTCCCAGAGGAATTCCCAACTGGCCACTGTCTGAGCCAGGTGGGCCTTTATTCTGGCTCAGTGGGGCTGCTCTATATTTGTATTCTCAAGTTCCTTCTGGTGCCACCTCTGTCTTACTGAGTTGTCCAGATTGTTCTCCAGCTGCCTCATGAACTCTGGCTTCATGTTACCTGGTTTCACTGCACCAGTGGGATGAAATGAGATGAAATACATTAACTGTTCCCCTGGCCCTTTTTCCCATCTCTGAGAGCTTCTCTCTTTGATGAGAAATGTGAGTGAAGGCTTTTACCGGCGTGGGGTCACCTTTGGGTTTCTTCCTCCGTAATTAAGTGATGGGCCCTTCTCCAGAGCTTTCCCTCCCCTGGATGGATCTGTGTCACTGCTGCTGTTTAAACTGTTTGTGATGTTGGTCTCTTAAAGAGTATTACTCTTGAAGAATTGCACTGCTGATCTGCGTGTTGGGTTGTCATCTCCCACAAACCCATTTCTCCACAGACTTAATTCTGATGCTTTTCAGTCTTTCCCTGCAATCAGATGTTTTGTGGACCATTTTCTGGTTTATTGTGGTGGATTTGCCCTGCTTCACTGCTGTGCTGTGTGCTGAGAAGTAGATTCAGTTTGCTTCAACCCCTTTTCCTCCTCTTATTGCCATCCAGAGGATCTTGTGAGCTCATTTAACAGCCTTCTACTCTCTACCTGTTAATATTTTTCTTTGGATTCCTACCATCCTCTGGAGCATTGCCTCTTACTAATTGAGAGCTAATGCTAAGTAGGGCAAACATTGTAAAGAGCAGCTTTTCCATGAAGAGCCTCTTTAATTGCTGGCAGGAGTGGGGAATATCTGCAGTGTTTCCTTTCCCTTTGCTAATGCAAGTTCAAGTATTGCCCTTCCTGCTGGTGCGTGAAAGCACTTTCATAAAGTTTAGTGCTTTATATTTCTTGGTTGTGATTAATGAAGCTTCAGAGTATGGGATTATTTTTGGTAACAGGAGGAGCAGTGGGTACCTGCCTGTGTGTATTCCCATAACAACAATCTCAGGATTATACAAGTGCTTCCGAGATGTTGGTATTGAGTCTCCTGTTTGCTCAGAGAGGAAAGGTTACCTGGAGGCAATAGATCAAAGGGCCTCTCCTGCTTGAGGGAATCCTAAGAAATGCCAGGTCAGTGGTTTCAGTTCTCACCTGCTCCTGGATTTTGGCAAGTTTCCCAAGCAGAGTTTGGCCTGAGTGCCCAAACTTGGTGCTGAGTTGGGTGAGAATGTGCTGTGGGCTGGTTTTCACCAACAGATCTTGTGCTTTCTTCCTCCATGTCCTGGGAATGTGAGTTGTTCAGTGGAAAATGCCCTTGACCAGAGTGCAATGCTAAATCTTGTTGTCACTTGAACTTTGAATTTATAGATGGGACTGGGTTGCTTTTAATGAGAATGCCTTGTCTTGTTTCTCTCCTCCTCCCTCTCTTTAAATCTGTCTTGTCCTTTACAGCTCTCCAAAGGGCACTGCAGCAAAAAGGGAACACATGAACAATGCAATGTGAAGCCAAGAGCTTTTTATATTTGACTTAATATCCTCTCTTAAAGAAATTTGGCCTGGGGCTGGATGTGTGCAGGTGGGAAAGGTGGAAAGACACATCTGCTTTTCTAGTGATGTCTGGTGGTTTAAGGACAGTGCCTTGGTTGTTCCTTCTGGTGATCAATAATAGTGATGACCTGAGGTTTCTGGCTCTTGAGAGTTTTTTATCAGGTTTCTGTTTCTTCTTCCCCCTGAAGGAAAACTTTCCATGTTTTGAACAGAGTCACATGGCAGGTTAATTTGTGCCTAACCTGTAGTGCTGGATTTTGACCCCTGAGTTTTGATGGGAAACCCCTGTTGGCCTCAGCACAGAGGCTTGGGCTGCTCCTGAACTTGAGTGGCCTTTCCCCTCACCCCAAGGCAGGCACGACCTGACCTGCTGAACCAGCCCAACCTGGAATGGTGACTCAATCAAGGTCTGGATTCCTCTTAAGCACTGGCATGGCCAGGAGTGCAGGGCACCTTGGGACTTTCACCCAAACTCCCTGAACTTTTCATTTGTTCAGAAAGTCATCTCATGGGTGTGAGTCTGTATCAGTAGTTAGTGTGAAACCAGCAGCTTTAATTAGGCTTTTAACAGAGACAAAGGCTTTTGGTTTGAGCATTCCTGTAGTAGTTAATTAACTTTCCAAGAATTTTGTAGGCACTTGGATGTCACTTATTTCAGGTGAGGAGTTTGTAGAGTCCTTTTTCCCCTCTGATATTCCAATCATCTTATCTTGCCTTTGAAGCTGTTGGTATTTCAGGGGAAGTTGGGCTGGTGCTTCATTCCAACCACGCGCTGCTCGTTCTGTTTGTGTTGTGGAGTTTTTTTCTGTTTCTTGTCTAGAACAAGGAGAGGATTTGGAAGTTCATCATAGCTGTTGAATTGAGGCCATGGAAATGAATATTTAAATTGAAGGCTTGTTTAGGTGAAAAATAATATTGAAAAGTCTCTTAACTTTTAAAGACTTTTTGTTAATGACTTAATTAATGACTTTTGTAGTTGGATCATGGTAAGTTTCGAGTATTAACTTGATAATGTCCTTTTTCCTTTACCTGCAGCCTTTAAAATAAACAGTATTACATTAATTATGGAAAGTTAAATAGCAAAAAAACCCCACCTGAATTTTACCAATACTTACAATCTGTTACATTTTTCAAAATGCTGGAGTTTTAGGGACAGAATGAAGTTACTCCTTGTTCTTAATCCTTTTTTCTACTTGGGATTATGGCTCCCACAACAGAATCAGACATGAAAAAGGGATTTTTGCAGCAGGGCTTTGCCTTTGCTGTATCTTGAGCACAAAGATAAGCATGTTTATGCTTGAACATGACGACACTATGGAAAATAATTGCTGATCTGATTAACTCCATTGAGAGGGAACTTGCCTTCCTGTGCTTTATGGGTGTTCATCTGCCCCGGGCAGCAAAGGCTGAGCCACGAAAGCTGCTGCTTCATTTCCATTCTGCAGCCACTCAGAGCATCCAACAAGTTTGGACAGCAGACAAAAGGCAGCCTGCAAGAGTCCCTTCTGCATGTCAGACTTTGACAAGTTTGTGTGCTTGAAGAAGCTGCAAGTAATAAAGGCTGAGCAGAAAGGATTTCTCAATACCTTTAGGAAGAACCATATGTGGGGTTTTGTTTTAATGTTGTTTGATTATTTTGTTGGTTTTGTTATGGTTGTCTTGGCTGATTCTTTTTTTCATGGGGAACAAATGGATTTTTATTGTCACCTCTTTTTGTCTCAATCCAGGCATTCAGGAAACCTGAAATTGAAATTGGCTTGTATTGATGGCTAGATAGAGCTGAGAAGCAGACAACTGGAATTTCTCTCTCAGAAAGCAAGTATTCAGTTAAATCAGTAAATCCCCCTATGACAGCTTAATCCTAAACTGGAGCACAAGTCTCATGCAATGAAACAAATGTCCACAATATGAGGGAGGACTCTCAGAAGCCTCATTTAACTGCTGGAAATAAAGACATGGTAACATGCTGCTCATTCCATAAATATTTCCCAGTTGTAAGCCATAATGGGAAAACACATTACCTTTCACCACAGTTGTGATTAAAGATGGCAGGATTGCTAAACCCTCAGAATACAAAGCCCTCTTAGACTGTGAACTCATGTGAGGTGTTGTCTTTCCTCTCTCCTTAATTTTTGCCACAGCTGAAATGCAAATCTTGGGGCAACAAATCATCATATGGTGTCTCTGTAGCATCAAGTGTAGGGAACTCACTTATTCCTTACCTTACAATTCTGTATTTTGAACAGCAGTACCTTGGGCAGGGTCTGTGCTGAACACATTCAGTCTGCAAGACCATCTCAATAAAGTCTGATGGAAGGATCTGTATTTTCTTGACTGGGTTTCATCTGGTTTTTGTCAGTCTGCAGCCCCATTTCCTCTGGGTGTCCTTTCCAGGTGTGTGTGTGTTTGTCCCTCCCCTTTTGCCTTGTGCTCCTGCTCTGCCTGTACTTGCCTGTTGTGTGTCACCTTACTTTTGATTTGCTAAGTTTGGAGGTCAGAGAGAGGTTGGGTTTTTTTGCTGGGGATTTTTTTTGTTATTGTTATTTATTTGTGTTTTCTTGGCTGCTTTTTTCCTTTTCATATTATTACCAAGCCTCTTGAGTTCTTCTCTGGGGTAACAGAGAGCCTTTGGCCATCCCAAGACTATAAATTATAAACAGAATTGCCTTTAACTTGCAGATTTTGAGCAAATCTTTCCTGGAGTGGTGCTGGAGGTGGTGATGAGAGCCGAGGTTGGTTGTCTGTTGAGTGTGAAGTTCTCACAGCTGTCTGGCAGAGCTGTCTGCAAAGCCTTGTTGTACAGTTGGCTCGGGATCCATGGCAATAAAGTATCTTCTGACAAGTTATTTTTCTTTTTTTCCTTTCCTTTTAAATGTTGGGGTTTTTTTCAATTTTTATTTCACCCTTTTCTGCCTCTAGCACATGATTTCAGGTCCTGCCTACTTGACAATTAAACAGGGCTTTTCTTTCTGCCAGTGGGCATTTCTGGCTGCTCCCCAAATCTCCTGCTCTCCCGTGGGCAGGGACTTTGTGTCTGGTTGGAGACAGCTCTGCCCAATCTGTAATACCACTTAAACAGTCTGTCATCTCCCTTAGTAGCTGCATGGGAAAGCAGTTTCTTCTACCTGTCCAGTTTCCATTTCCAATTTCCATTCTATGGAATGGACATTTCCCATAAGTCCCCATAAGTCATACAGGAGTTTTATGACAAAACCTTACCTAGAGCCTATTTTGGACAATGAACTTTGCCTTTTATTTTTCCTTTTTGTAAGGGATTGTTCATAAAATGCTGAAGACGCTCATTTAAATTCATCCCAGAAGTTTTGCATGCTGAAGAGATTTCAGTTTATTCCAGACACTTATCAGGAGGAAACTTTGGAAGCAGAACTGTGTGTAATTGGATATGTGCAGAGAGATCCCTGCAGGGTGTGTGTTTCAAAGTCTGTTGTCTCTGCTGTTAATAACAGCCCAAAAGACCTCAGGCATCTATTTAAGGCTTTTTTACTAAGGGGTACAGTGAAAAATATATATAATTTAATACAGTATTAAAATGCTAGTCACGTGGAAAATTGACCTTGTTTAAGGTACTAGATTAGCCTGTAAGTCCTCATCTTTGGCCTTGGGTTTGGTTCATATATTTTAAGGGAGGGATGGAGGCAGCTGATGTTTAAAATACCTCAGTTTCTTTTATTCGGGCTTGTCTTCCAAGCATTTCCCAGCGGTGAGTCTGACTGCAGACTGTCTTTGCCTGGCACTGATTCCCAGTGCCTCTGGCTCTCCAGCTTCTTCTGAGGGGGACTCTGAGGGCACTGGGGAGAGCCCTCAGAGCTGGGTGTGCTGCAGCCTTGGCTGTTGTGCCCCAGGTTGGCAGGGGCTGGGCTGGTGGTGCTGGCTCTGATGGCACACGGGCCGAGTGCCCGTCCGGCCGTGTAATGCTGGGCAGCCTCTCAGTGTCCGGGCTTGGCATCCCAACTGGCTGCTTGGCAGGGAGATCAAACCCTTCTGAGAACTGCATGGGTGTGAGATGAGACACAAGGATGGGCACAGTGCTGGGTTTCCTGCCCTGTCCCTCAGCTGTGGTTGCTGCTCCTTCATCCAAGGAATTGCAGCAGCCACTTGTCCCAGTGCTGATGGTTTTCTGCTGCTTGAGCTGTCCAGCCATGCCTCCTTGTTGGAGAGGATCCCCTGGCAGGACTGTAATTTGCTTTTTTTGGGTAGGGTGACCAAAATCTTGGCGTAATAGGCCAGGAGGGTGTATCTGTATTCCTGCCAGTCACACTGTCTTTGGTGGTGGTGTCTGTGATGTGAAACCTTCCCAGAATATATCAAACCATAGAAGAGGCAGATCTGGTGAGACCTTTTAGAAGCCTTGTGATACCTAAAGGGGGCTTACAAAAAGGCTGGAGAGGGACTTTGGACAAGGGCATGCAGTGATAGGATGTGGGGGAATGGCTTTAAGCTGAAGAAAGGCAGAGGTTGATTAAACATTCAAAAGAAATCCTTTTCTGTGAGTGTCACCAGACCCTGGTACAGGCTGGGCAGAGAAGCTGTGGCTGCCCCTTCCCTGGAAGTGTCCAAGGTTAGGTTGGAGCAACCTGGGCTGGTGGAAGGTGTCCCTGCCCATAACAGGGGGGTTGGAATTGAATGATCTTTAAGGTCCCTTCCAACCCAAACCATTCTAGGATCCTGTAATCCTATTAAAAGTTCCCTTTGGGAAATATCCTTGTGAGCTTCTTATATCTCGCCACATCCTTAGTAGAGCTCATAGAGCAGCCACTAGCTGTCCTTGGTGGTGAGGAGATTACAGCATTTCAAATGTCCATGGTCAACCATCTCCTTTAAAAGGCTGTGCAATGTATATGGAATGACTGAGAATGGCTCAGAAAGTGGGGGACAGTGAGATGTTCAGGGCTTTGAGCACCCTCATGGTCCTGCAGCGCTTGCCAGGAGAAGGACACGTGGCCAGTGGCTGCTCCTGCAGGCTGCAGTCCCCAGGTGCAGCAAGGAAACTCCAGAGGCACATTACTCTGAGGTCATGTTTCTCCCAACAAACTCTGAAATGACTTGTTGTGCATTCCCTCTTTCATCCTTGTGGGATAACGACATTCCGGTGCGTCGTGCGTGTGGTGACAAGCTTTGTAAGAGCTGCTTCCCACAGCACAGCCCTGCCACAGGGCAGCACAAAAAGGGCTTTTTCTGAGAAGCTTTCAGAGCCTGGAGGGGCACACATCTTCTCCTGTTCCCTGGCTACTGATCTGAGAGTGGCTGGTGGTCCAGCACGTTCCCAGCTGGAGGCTTGGGGTACATCCAGTCTAACATGTGCTGGTGATGCTGCTGACATTACATTGTGGGATAGGGAAGCAAAGGTTGGCAAGAGATGACACTGCTCACTTTCCTTACATGGATTAAGTTTTCTCATTGTTTAAAGAAAGGATATGCAGACCTTTGGTGTGTCCAGAAACACCATCCAAAGGTATATTCATCATTTAACGAATTAATGTTGAAACCTTGACAGTTTAAGTGTACAAATGAAGAGAAGTTTAAAGGAGGGGCCAAGGCTTCTATTTTTTTAAATATTATTTAGTCTGAGCAGAAAGGTATTCAGGTCAACAGACCATCTTCAGACTGGAAAAGAAGACTTAGATGTTGAAAGCTTGTCAGTGTCTTTGCCCTCCCAGCCCCTCAGGCTCTTTGTTTGTATCTGTTGGTCTAATAAAAGGTATTACATCTCCTGAAAAATGTTTCCTCGCTAAACATTTAAACACACTGGTTTGGATTTGTCAAAACTGTCTGGACGAATTAGGCAGATTTCCATAACACTCCTGGACAGCCTTTAAATCATGAAGATGGATTTGGAAATGCTATCCAATTTTTTTTTTTAAGTGGGTGGTAAAGTAGTATGGACAATACAGAGGCCTTTATTATTTCAGTTATTAAAAACTTCTCAGTTTGAAGTCGAGATAGTGTCTGTTTAAACACCAGTCCTGCAGCAGATGTTTGCTTTGCTTTTTCTCCCTTGTGATGCACTTGGGCTTTTTGGTTCCTGGAGCCTCTGCTGCATCATCATCTCGTTTTACCTGCAGCTCAGTGATGTGTTTCTGCAGAAATCTTTGCTTTATTTAGTGTTGTTGTCCACTGAACTCCCCAAACTCCTGATTTTCCACTAGATAGCTGCACGTTCTGTGTTTGGGAGTCGCTGAGATGTGTTCTGAGCCAGAGCAGCAGTTCCTGCCCTGCTTTGCCAGGTGATGTGCACTGATGAGCATTTGCTGCCAGCAGACTTGACAATCCCTCTGGAACAGACACATCAATAAAACACCTCCCAAAACACCATGGGTGTGTTGCAAAGGGTGGGAGTCCATCCTGCACCTGGCCTGGGGCTGTGCCAAGGTGTTGTGCTGGACAGAGCACCCATCCCCTCCTTCAAAACACTGCAGTGTTCAGGTTCCTGGCTATTGGGTTTTTAGTAGTAGCTGAGCAAACTTTGACCACTGTTCCTCAGATACTTTCTGCAGGTGAATGTAGAATTGCTGCTTTAAGGATCACAAGGCCATTGTTTCAAATTCTGACCTTTAAAACAAAAAGCATTTGGTCATTTTCACAACGTGCAGGGAAGGAAGAGCATGGAAAGGTTAGAGCAGCCCTGGGTTTGTTCCCTTCCAGAACTGCACTGCAGAAGAATTAAAGACACTGGGAGGAACTGGTTCTTGCTCTTCCTGCATTGCTTTTTTGTGTTAACAAGCAATCTTTGTCAAAGTGACAGTGCACCAGAATCTGTGGTACATGAGACAGCTCAGCTGATCTTGTTTTTAAATTACATTTTTTTAACCAGCTGAATGAAGATTTGTATTATCTGGGTCTGGCTACCTGGTGTTTGTGAAGATCTGCCTTTTGAGCACCCAGTGCTCTGCTTTTCAGTGGCCTGGGTGACTTTGCTGCCTTCTAAAATTATTCTGAGTCTTTGGCAGCCCATTGGCAGAGCTCCCTTTTCTCCTTAAGCTGGGTGGTTGCAGGCACACAGATGATGTTGCTGTGGGTGTGTGGAGGGCGGTGTGAAAGCAGGGCCTGAGGAGGAAGGTGTGAGAAACACTTGCTGTAACTTTTCTTCCCCAAGTAAAACTGCACCTGGTACCTGAGCTGAGGCATTTCAAGTCAGTCTGAGTGTTGCCATCCCTCCAGCAGGGAAAACACCCCATGACTGCAGCAGTTTGAAGGAGCTGGAGCCATCTGATTTTTCTGGGGGTTGCTTGTAAAGGCTTCTTTAAAGTGCTGCTGTTTGCCAGCAGTGGGTTTGTCCTCCAAAAGGCATTTGCTACAATTAGATTTAGTTATAATTCTCTGTACTTTGTTGATCTTTAAAGTCCCCAAACCCTAAAGGACCTCTCTTTAAACTGTCACAGGCACTTCTGTTGCTCACCTTCTCTGTCCCATTGACTTCCAGTTCCACACGAGCGTGCAAGTTAAATATAAAGGGTTTATAAACTTATCCAGTATCTCTGAGGAAAATCAAGACTTAGTGGACTGAATTCAGTGGAGCTGAATATTTGTTTGTAGGTAGAAAATAATAGATCTCCAAAAACGTACTCCTTCCTCTTAGGCATCTGAGACAGAGGAGGGAGATTTTTCATGGGAACTTGAGAGCAGAGTCCTTGGGGCTGTGAGGTCTTTCCCCTGAAATCATCTTGGTTTATTTTTTAGAAAATAGAGGACCTAATCTTCGGTTTCTGACCCTCTTGACCCAGAGGATTTTGGCCTCTCCCCCTGCCCACAGTGGGCAGTTGTGATGCCATCACCCTGGGAAGGCTCCCCAGGAGAGGGGTGGGACTGTCACACTCACTCTCCACTGCAGAGGCACTTTCTGCCAGGATGGCTTTTTATTTTCTTGAGTCCCTGAACTTCTCAGGAAGAAGTGACTGTAGGAGTTCAGTGGAAATGGCAAATTTAATGGTTTCTAAAACTAGCAAGCATCTCATTTCTTCACATCCTACCCTCTGTGGAGGTTTCCTGCTGGTGCTGTTGATGACATTTATAGCTGTTGCTAACAGGGAAAGGGCAAAAAAAAGAGACTTGTTATTTTTGCTGTCGTAGCAGCACTCAGGACATCAGCTTTAGGAAACTAGAATTGGAGAGCTCTCTTATTAGCTATTACTCTTCCTGTCCTTTCCATGCATGCTCCCCTGAACTTCTCTGCAGTATTCTGCAACATGAGGCTTTGAAGAATTTGATAATTCACTTTAACCATGTTGTCTGATTTACATGCACTTACCTCCATAAGAGCTAAAAACCTTTTTTCTTCTCTTGAGTGAGCTGCTTTCACCTCTCAAAGCTACCAGACAACTCCAGGATTCAGATTGTTTCAAACATGCCAGGAAAAAGGAAATATTCACCTTCTGTTAGGAGTTGAAGGGTATAAAGTCTTCTGCTCCCTGGCCTGTTCTTTAATATCCAAATGGCTGCTGAAAGGATTTTTCCACTTCGGAGCTGTCTGTGCAGGGACCAGGAGCTCTGTGCTCTTCCCCCACACGGGAGGCATTCCAAATGTTTAAAATGGTTTGAGAATGAATCTAGAAGAAGCCTTGTAACAGACTGGTAGAGCAGGGAATAAATGTGTAATGTTTAGAAATGCAGCATTTGGTGTGCAGTTTCCTTTTGTAAAAAAACACCACGAAAGACTGAGGAAAATTGGCAGGGAAAAGGAGACTGAGGATCAGAGTTCCTGCATGGAGTGGTGTTGAAATCTGCAAATTCTCTTGAGATAATGGAATTTTAAGGGAGACTCAGTCTAAACTCTCACCTTTCTGGTGGTTGTGCATCTTGCATGACCTGTGGTGTTATAGATTTGCCACTTGAGAGCACTTATATAGCATTTTGTTCTATTAGAAACAGTCATGGAATTATAGACTGGATTGGGTTGGAAGGGATTTTAAAGATCATCTCATTCCACCCCCTGCCATAGGCAGGGACACCTCCCACCAGCCCAGGCTGCTCCAAGCCCTGTCCAGTCTGGCCTTGGACACTTCCAGGGATGGGGCAGCCACAGCTTCTCTGCCCAACCTGTGCCAGGGCCTGCACACCCTCACAGGATGGAATTCCTTCTTAATATCAAATCTAACTCTGCCCTCTGTCATTTTGAAGCCATTCGCCCTTGTCCTGTCCATCCATGCCCTTGTCAAAAGCCCCTTTAGGCCCTGGAAGGGGCTCTCAGGTCCTTCTCTTCTCCAGGCTGACACCCCCAGCTCTCCCAGCCTGGCTCCAGAGCAGAGGTGTCAGGTGGGTTCACATAACACCACTCCAAGCAGAATCTCCTCCCTGCTTTCACCAGCCTCTTGGCTGAAAAGAGGGCTAAGTGAGCTGGAGAGCTGGCTGAGGGCAGTGCTGCAGCTCCTCCTGCACACACTCTGGGCTGTGTTTCATCAGCCTTGCTGCATTCTGTGGCTTCTGCCTTCCCTGGCTGTTTGAGGGTTTGCCCAACGTCGCTTCAGAAGGTGCTGTTCAGGCTTGCTCTGAAGCAACGATCTGAAGGGGATATCTGATATTTCTAATCTTTTTAAGATACAGTTTTACATCTGATTCGACGCCTTCCTCCTTTTTTAGGTCTTGGTGTGGTGCCAAACTTTGTCTTTACTCAGAACAACCCCGCAGAACTTGGAAAGCCCTCTTTTCTTCACATCTCATTGCCTTGTAGTGTATGTGGTTTGCTCCAGACTGCTCTGTGTTGCTGGAGTGTGTTTCCAAAAAGCTCTTTAGAAAGGAGTTCAGTTCTGGAGACTTGTAAAAACCTGGATAGGCTTGGCCACTCACTCAAGAGGTTGGGAAGGGAAGGAAGTGGCTCTGGTTTTGAGCTCACACTGTTATCCCCACAGCACAATTTCCTTAGGGGTCTCAAGGTGTCTTTTTTTGTCCCTTAAGTTACAATCAGTGCATTGCAGTGGGGAGCTGCTACCACTTTCCCCTCATCGTGTTTTCCAGCGTTCTTGCTTTGTTCATGCTTTAAATATTAATATAAGGATTAATTCCTATGGTAACATCATGAAAGTCTTTCTTGGTAATTATTAAAGGTAACACTTCTGGTTTTCTCACTGTGCTGCCCCCAAACCTCTCCATAATCCCCTTTGACTCACACTGAAGGTTGCTAGCAAGACCCTATCAGAATGAAAAGGTGGGGGGAAGTCATGACCCAGCTTTAAAATTTGGTTCTTGCCAGTTTTCAGCCCAAATCCTTCCAGCACAACAAAGGAAGAATGATCTCTTTTGCTGTGCAGTGGCAGAAAAATAAAATTCTGTGTTTGAGCTTTAAATGGATTTGCTGGCATGCACTTACAAGATGTTAAGGCTTTGACAGAGGGAGCTTTTATTGAAAGGAGAAGGAGAGATGTGGTAGTTTGTTTGGTTTCCCTTCCCAAGTAGGTTTTGGTACAATTAACTTGATTTCTCCCCTCCCCTTTTAATTTTGTTACACGTGCTGCTAGAAATCAAATAACGGGTGTGTGCAGTTCTCTTTCCCCTCTGGGAGAGCTGCTTTTGGCTTTCCTGCCTTGCTCAGCTGGTACTCTGCACTCTGAGTGAAGGAGCTGAGCATGCCTTAAGTCAAGGCAGTTTATGATTTTAACTCTTCTGTGTCCAGAAACAGAGATGTCTCAGGACAGAAGTGCTGCTGTGCCCCTCTGTCACAGGGACCAGCACCAGGCTGTGCCCTGTGTGTGTCCTACTCACCAGTGCAACAGAAGGACCTGAATTTTTAATCAGGATAATATAATTTGTCTTGCTTGCAGAGATCAAAAGGTTGTAATCATCTTCTCCAGGAGAGAGAATGCAAATTTGATGTGAGATAATTCTAAGGTTGTTTGAGGGGTTTTTTTGATGTGCTGTCTCAAGCTTTGATTTGACTGGTTCACTCTTTGTTTCCTTCCTGTTGCCTTTTAAACCTGGAAATAGTAATTGCTGTGCTGACACTGTCATTACATGTTGTTTTGCAGTGTTATTTCCCCACGTGCTCTTCCTCCAATGGCTCCAAGTGCTTTTAATTACACCGGTTACAACATTACACCAATTACAAGGTTAGGCTGATGTTCTGATCCAATCTGAGCTGAACTGTGTCTCACACCAAGAAAAGGACCTTTCAGGTGTCTGCACTGGTGGCCTTTTCTGCCAGCTCAATGCAGTGGGTGAGGCTCTGGGCAGACTTGGGGGTTTGCCACGTGTTTGGTGAGTCAGCTGTTTGCCTTTGGATTTTCCAGCTACGTGAGGGCAAATATGGACCAGGGGTGGGTGGGAGGGTTGATGTGAAAGAAGTCTTGCAACTTCCCTGAGTTTATACAGGTAACAGGGGTCTGACTGGCTGGCAGCAGCACTTCAGGAAGGGGTGTGGGGTCCTGGTGGGCAAAGAGTTCCATGTGAGACATCAGAATGTCCTTTCACAAAGATGGGAAGCATCCTGGGATGTGTTGGGCAGAGGATTGCCAGGAGGTCTGAGGGAGGTGGGTCTTTCCCTCTGCTCAGCGCTGGTGAGGCGCATCTGGAGGGCTGGGCCCAATGCTGAGCTCCCCAGTACCAGTGAGACACTGGAGTCCAGAGACACACCCTGAGAAAGGTGTGAGAGCACTGGAGCATCTGGTGTATGGGGAGAGGTGGAGAGAGCCGGGGCTGCTCAGCGTGGAGAAAGGAGAACCGGGGGGATCTCAGCAACATGTAGGGGATGGATCCAGCCTTTTCTCTGTGGTGCTTGGTGTCTGGGTGAGAGGCAGAGGGTCCAAAATGGAAACTGCATTTAAACATGAGGTAGAACTTTGTTACTGCAAGTGTGGTCAGACATGGGAACTGTGTCCAGAAGGGCTGTGAAGAGATGTCTCTGTCCCTGGAGACAGCCACCACCCAGCTGGGCAGAGTCCTGAGCAACCTGCTTAATCTGCCCTCCTTTGAGCAGAGTGGTGGGACTTGATGATTTCTAAAGGTCCTTCCTGGCCTGACTCATTCTGTTACACTTATTGAAGCTCCTTAAATGGCCTTTGGACCGGAGTTTGCCATTTGGTAACCACTGGAGAACGCCCCCCTTTTGCAATCCTTGTGCAACTGTCCGTTGCCTGTTGGAAATGCAACTCCAGTTGCAGTTGCTCACATGAAGAGAAGGAGTCCAAGTTGCTTGCTCATAAAACATTTGAGACTTGGGGCTGTTGGCTGCAAGTTGGGCAATGCACTCAAACTGGGGTTGCGTGCGGTAAACCTCTATCTGTGTAATACAAGGGTAGGGAACCTTTTCATTGCTACTGGCCCAGTAAATGTTTTCAACACATTTAACAGGCCCCATCTCGACACGCGCTTGTTGCTGTCTGTATTGTGCTATGCATAATAAACTAGAACAAATAATATGGCTGTGAGCCATATGTTCCCTGTCACTGGCTTACTGGGGCACAGATTTTCGGGAGAGATTGAAACCTTTGCCTTCTGTGGACGTGTTGTTTTAGTCATCCCTGTTTGTGCCAAGTAAAACTGTGCTTGTTCATGGGGTTTGTGGACTTCAGATAGAGGCTGAGGTGTTAAAAGTTACACGTTTGTCACTCCTTTAGCCCCAGAACACACACAGTTTTTCCCAGTCAGGCTGAGCATTTGCACGTTCCACACTGACACATGTCACGTGGGTTCATTAAAATTGACAGTCAGCACATGGACATGGGTGTTTGCAGGGGGGAGCCCCCAAACCTGTCTCCATTAATTTTACATGTTGCCCCAAATGCATTCATGTGCAACTAGAGCAGTATCCAGGAGTTTGTCCTGCCATCCGGGCAAAATTACAGCCTGCAATAAATAGGGCTGATTGTGGGAACTGCCTTTCCTCTAAAAAGACGTCAGGATAACAAGCAGCTTGATGGGTCACTTTTCTTTGTGGCCTCCTGCAGTGCTTTGAAAGCCTGGGTGGTCACTTGCACTGTCAGTGTCTTCCTTTCCTTTTTAAAAAAGGGGGTAAAAAGAACTTTGAACAGCTGTTGGTCCAAGAAGCCATAAACGAGAACAAAGCACTGTCAGGGAGATGTGCTGAGTGCCTGGCCCTGGTGCCTGGGAGCCCTCAGAGGGGACATCCTGAGGGCACTGGGAGGTGAAAACACATCCCCTGGGTCACATCAGCACACACTCCTGGGACCTGCACCTGCCCTGGGGCTGCTGGTGCAGGGCTGACACTGGGGTTTGGCCTTCAGTGCTTGAGCCTGCCCAGTACAGTGTCTCCTCCCTAGAAGGCAGGATGGGTGCCAGGATGAGAGGGCTACAGACCTCCAGCTCCCAGGACAGCCAGGCTCAGAACCTGCTTTGAAGAGTGTAAGAGAAGCTGCAGGGAATCATAGAATGGATTGGGTTGGAAAAGACCTCCAAGATCATCAAGCCCAACCCTTGGTCCAACTCCAGTCCCTTTACCAGATCATGGCACTCAGTGCCACGGCCAATCTCAGGTTAAAAAACTCCAGGGATGGGGAATCCACCCCCTCTCTGGGCAGCCCATTCCAATGCCTGATTACTCTCTCTGCAAAGAATTTTTTTCTGCTCTCCAACTAAAATTTCCCCTGGCAGAGCTTGAGCCCCCCTTTGTCCTATTGTTGAGTGCCTGGGAGAACAGACAGGCATCTCTGCATTGTGGAGGAGGGAGGGATGTGTGTTCCCCACCTCCTCCCCTTCTTTAATCTGTGCTCTCCAGCTGTGTGCTCCCCTGCTTTTTGGGAGGGCTGATCCATACATACCTCTGAACTCTGCTCCTCTCCTCAACAGACCTTTGCAGGGCATCAGCTGAAAGGGCTGAGCTGGGGTGTGGTGTAAGGACAAAGCTGAACGATGAACCTGCTTTTGCAGGGAGGTTGGACCAGGTGACCCACTGTGGTCCCTTCTAACCTGGCAGATTCTGTGACCCTGGTAGTGTGAACAGTAACTTTGACTCTGCTTTGTCCCCGTGCAGCTTGACTTGACACAGGAATTACTAGTTATTTAAAAGGAAAATACAAAAGCCCCCAACCCTCCTCTGTTCTAGTTCTGGGGGGTTGCCCTGCCTTTCTGAGCAGGTGAAGTCTCCCATGAGAGGCATTACCTGGTCCTGGCTGTGCTGCTGAGGGTGTGAGAAGGAACAGCATCTCTTTACATCCCCCTTAAGGTGAACAACTGTTCTGAAAGAAAGTCCAGTGCTTCTTTCTTTCCTTTCTTTTCCTAAATTAATGTAGAAAATAAGGCAGACTGGGGCTTTGCTTGCCAAATCTGATTTCAGTGGTTTTCCTTGATGCCATGTTTTGTCTTCTGTTGATTAAATGCCTATTTATAGGGAGAAAAACCATTAGGGATTAAACTGCCCTGCTTTTTTTCTGATTGCATAAAGGTCAATTTGTATATAGTTTAAAATTAAAATTGTTCCAAATTGAATTGCTTATAACCCTTAGGCTTTAAATACATTTATTTAGTACCCTTACAATTGACTTCAAAGCAAGAAACAACAGTGGTTCAGTGCAAGGCACTTGCTGATATTGTCATGTTACTTTTGCATTTCCAGTGTCTGCCTACCAATTAAATTAACCTCACCTTCACCTTCAAGGCAGGGGAGTGCTGTGTTGGTTGGATTTTTATGCTGCATTTATCTGTGTGCATATTTAGCACTTTTTGAATAAGGAAAACAGGTGACAGAGGAGAAATGCTTCAGTCTGGTCTCACAGGGTATCACTGGGGATTTAATGGGTTTGTGAATCCTTCAGATCAAGGTAGGATAGGGGAGGGACCATACAAAGAATATATTTTGAAGCAAACTGTTCTCATTTATTATTATCTACACTGGCTGACAGCTTGAGGAAGTTCATGCCACCTCTGCTTGAGATGAGATACATCTGAAATATTATCCACTCAGCTCAAAAAGGTCCTGGAGAAATAGCAAAGGGCTTAGCAGAAGGCCACCAAGATGGCCAAAGAGCCATTAGTCTCAGTTGTCCTCCAAGGAGGAGGTGAAGGACCTGGACTTGGTTCCTCTGGTGAAGAAGCTACAGGTTCATCTCACAGCCACGTCCAGCTATTTGAGGGGCAGATGTGAAGGTGACAGAACCAAACTCTTTGGGAATGCCTGATGGTGCAGGGAGCAATGGCCACATAACAAAGCCCATGGGGTTCAAAGATGTGCCAGTAGCCCCAGTTCCAGCAGGAGTTTGGGCTGGAGCTCTTCTGAAGTCCTTCCTGATCAGAGCTTCATGATTCTTCTGAGGGGCTCACTCAGACTTCAGGGTAAAATGTGCAACAGCTGTCCACCACTGTGGTCTTGAAGCAAACAAAACCTGATCTGGCGAGCCTGAATGTGGCTTTGTTCTGATGTCTTCTGAGTGACTAATGCCGTGAGAAGGTGGGAGGGAGGAGGGAGGCACGGACAGGGAACATCTGGGTTGTCACTGCATGGCCAAATCGCCTACAAGTTTGGCCCATTTGCACCTATTTAATGAGACTCTGGTTGGGACAGGTTTAATGTTGTATTTTGTTATAATCTGAATCGTGGTGAGCCTTCTGGGGGTAGTTTGGATGGATTGTTTTAATCATGATCTGAAGGAATGTCAAGTAGGAGCTGGTGCGTGAGGGATGGGAGCAAGACAGGTTCCCTGGGCTTGGCCACATCGGACACAGCTTTAGGATGTTGTTGTCTGGATGAATTTTTAGGCAAGAGGTGGCAGGGAAGTGAAACAGATCTTGTCACATGCAACATAGATATTCCATTGGCAGAAATTCCTGGCTTGTGTTATTTAGTTTGACCCTCTGACTGCTGCGAGGCAAAGACTCTTGTGTGTGTCAGGCTGACACCTGACAGGTTTTTAGGTTAACTCCTGTGCACATTTCTGCAATTCATGTGCTGGAGAAGGTGTCTGCTAAGGGTATGGTTTTGCCCTGTCAGAATGTTGCTTGGGGCAAGACAGTTTCATTTTGGGTTTATCAGCTGATGTCAGGCTATCTGGGGTCTGGCTTCTTTCCTGGATCAGCTGCACCTCATCGGGACACACCAACAGCTCCCTCTCCCCTTCTGTCTCAAGGGGGAAACTCTTCCCTCACAGGATATGACAAATTTTCATTGACTTCAGTGTGATTTTATCATACTCTGTGGGAAGCAGTGGGCCCAGGACAGAGATACTGCTTCTCTTGACATTTCCCAGCAAAGATGGGTAAATCTCTTCTGTAGCATTTCCACTGCTTTCTGTGGCCCTGGCCGTGTCATCTCGGACTCTTGGCTGTGTCTTGGGTTTTCAGTATGGAACTGATAAGCTGACCTTAAGGCTGAATATTTTTGGGGAGGGAAGAGGCTGCAGAGTTATTGTACATCTTGCATTAATTAAAGGTGAAATTTGGCTTGAAAAGACACTATTTTGAAGGCACTAAGGAGAGTATGACTGTGGGGAGGCAGAGCTTGGAGGACTCACCACTCTGCTTCACTGAGCAGTGGTGGGGAATGTCTACACACTGCCCAGTTTGGTGCTAATGGCTTAATTTAAGGCTCTGCAAATGCTTCTAAGACCTTCCTGAATGTGAAATGACACAGTGGAGCAACGCTGGCAGTGCTGTCCTGCTCTGGCTCATTTTTGACTGGTTGGCTTCAACCCTCCTATCCACTGCTGTGGCTTTTCATGATTCATTTTTAGAAAGTGCAAGCACGGAAAGCTGTCTGTCTGGCTCACTTTGCAGATTATGGCCAAGATTTGCAGTAGCTTAGATATGGCCATGGGTTTGCTTCCTTCTGTCTGAAGGATGGCCGCCAGATTGAGAAGGAGCCTGCATCATCCCGCTGACGCACATCCAGGGAAATCCGGGAGCTGTCTGCTGCAACAGCTGCTCCCTTTCTTTTTTTTTTTTTTTTTTTTGAAGGAAACCAGAAAAAAAAACAAACCCCACAACCCAGGACAAAATTGAGCAACAGTGTGCGATACTTGAGCCACCAGTGCACAGACTGATTGTCTCCACTGCTGTCGGAATCAGACATTTGATAAGCGAGTTAGAGCAGCACTTGGGAATTTTGAATAGGGCTGAGATGTCCTAGTTTGTGAGGAGTCTCAGGGTTGTGCCTGTGGGCAAATTATTCAGAATAATGATTATTTAGAATTTGAAACTTCCAAGTCAGGGAGGAAGGAAAGGATCATACTCAGGAGCTGAATTTTTTTTTGTTTTTCGGTAGAAAAGTGCTTTTAATTGCACATGATGCATTTTAATGTGTTCCCCTCAGCTCGTGTTGCTGGAGAGAGTTAAATCCATACAGAGAGACCTCTGGGCACTTTTTCCAGAGGAAAGGGTTGAGTGGCTGATCTAGTCCATTTAAAATGCCCTTGCTGTGTTTCTGGGGTGACAGCAGAAAGCACAGGGCGGTGTTAGAGCAGCAGTGAGACCCTTTGCAGCGCTGGGGTGAGGGATGTCAGTGCTGCAGGGAAGAGGGTGTGTGAAGAGAGGACTGAAATGCAGCCTGCCAGCCCCCCTGACAGCCTGTCCTGCTGCAGTGCAAGTCATTCGTGTCGAGGTGGCAAAACAGCATGTCCCTGTTGTGCTGTGAGTCAATGTAAGGAGAGATGTTGAAGCAGATCCTCTTACACAGCACAGTCAGAAAGGAACTAATGGGATGTGCACTCAGCATGACATCCAAGGGGGACAAACCCCCCTGGTTTCTCCAGAGTTTCTTGTCCCCTGACACATATTTTTGCTGGATAGTTGTGAAAATTTTGACTTATGAGTATGAACACTGGCACTGGACTTGTTAAAAGGGAAAAAAAAAAAGTCACTCCCTTCTGTTTAACCTCTTATTTTTGTTTCCTGTATCATCATTTCTTAATTATTGCTAATGAGTACTGGGGAATTTGAAGGAGAGAATTCATAGAGTCTGTAATGAAATCAGCAGTTGGACAATAGAGGAATAAAATCTCTGATTACCCAGGCTGGGAGCTGAGCTGTGATAGTTTGGCTGAGTATTCAGCAGTGTTATATGCAATATTACGTGTCCTTCTGGACAGATCTTTAGCTTAACTGGCTCTGTGGGAGGTGACAGGAATCAAGCCAAAATCCTATAGTATGTAGAGTAAGTCAGGCTGGGAATTGCACAGGCAACTTCTATTCTAAAGGGGCAGTTTGTGGAGGGGAATGTTTGAATTGGTGGTCAGCAAGGAAATAGCCTAGCAGGGAATTTCACCAGGGTTGATGCTACAGACACATCTATAAAATATTGCAAGTGTATAAAATACAGCCTGTATGTGTGTTCTAGATGTGTGGTTTGAAAGGTTTATGGTCCTGGAAGGTGCATCTCAGCACTTCTTCCAGGAAAAACTCAGGTGAGTAGTCTAGACAGAGGTGATGGAGGATTTCTCTCTGAACAGGAACCCAGGAGAAGCTGGAAGCTGGAGTGAGTCTAATGGGAGAGGACAGGGCTTGGGACACTTTTTGCTCATTTCTTTTTTTGTTTTTTTTTTTTAATGCTGTAGTTATCTGGCAGTCCATCCAAAAACAGTTGGCTGTATTAATTCTCCCTAAGTGAAAGCTTTATATGGGTGTAACTCCTTCTTTTCTTTGGCAGCCAAAACATTTTTATTTCCAAAACCAGAAAAGTCTGGGGGTTTTTTGGGTTTTGGTTTTTTTTTCTTTTGGTGCCATTTCTAGGTAATGGAGGTTCAGTGAACTTACAAACACTTTGAATTAAATTATAAGGAAGAACTGGGGGGAAAGGGACACAAATGCAAACTGGGAAAGTGGGACAAGGGCAGTGCAGCTGCTGAGGGCTGGGATGGACATCATGGAAAGGGCATGGCATGGTGGGGAATGTCATCATAACTTTTGAGAAGAACCATATTTTAAAGCTTCCAAGGGCAAGTTTGTTATGGAGCACCATTAACCCCTCAACATGCTGATGTGCCAGAGCTCTCCATGGGGTTGGGAAGGATTGTGGCCAGATGCCAATATCAGCCTTGGCAGCCACACTGAAATAAAAAAAATATGCATTGGCTGTGAGTTTATCTGGGCCAGACAGTGAGTGAAGTGGGCTTAAGAGTGACCATTTCAGCATAGGGATGGTGCAGGATGGAGGTGACCATTGGGAATCCAGGATCCAGGTAGATCTGGGCCTGTCTGCTGCTCAAGGCTCCAAGTGGGACTCTGCTGCTGATCCCTGTGACTGTCAAGAGCTGGAAAGCAAGTTTAGTACAGAAAATCATAGAGTGTTTTGGGTGGAAGGGACTGTAAAGACCATCTAGTTCCAAAGCCCTTAGCATGGACTGGGACACCTTCCCTGGGATCAGGCTGCTCAAACTGGGGAGTGAGGGGCATCATTGGAGAAGCTGGTTCAGTGCAAGCTCAGGACTGACACACAGACCCCACGGAAAGGAGAGCCCAGCCATGTAATGAGCAGGTTCACCTGTCCCACCCCAGCCTGCATGGCAGCAGCATGGTGGGGAAATCCTTCCTGTGGGCTCCTCCTCTCTTTTTTCCCCATTATTTCTCTCTGAGAGCTCTTCTGGGTCAGAAGAGACTTTCATATTAAATCATCTCTTCAGATCGTGTCTTCCTCCTTTCCTGGCATCGTGGGTTTGCCCCAGCCCCACCCAGCCTCTGGCTCACTCCCCCTTGCTGGGATGGGATGGAGAATTAGAAGGGTAAAAGTGAGAAAACTGAGGGCTATGATAGTGGCAGTTTACTGGTTTAAGTAAACAAAGCAAAACAAGGGATTCATTCCCCACTCCCCTCACAGGGGTGTTCAGCCATCCCCAGGAAAGCTGGGCTCCATCATGCCTAACGGTGACCTGGGGATCCAAATGCCATCACTCCAAACATCCCCCCATTCTCCTTCTTCCCCCAGCTCTGTGCTCAGCACGATGCCATATGGTCTGGAATATCCCCTGGGTCAGCTGGGGTCAGCTGTCCCAGCTGTGTCCCCTCCCAGCTCCTGGTGCCTCCCCAGCCTCCTCGCTGGTGGGATGAGGAGCAGGACTGTCCTGCACTGCTCCTCAATGGCTGAAACATCCCTGTGTTATCAACACTGTGCTCAGCACAGATCCAAAATACAGCCCCATATAAAGAAGAATATCTCAGCCCAAACCAGCACACCAGAGTGGCAGGCAAGGGATTTTGTCTTCTTTGCTGAGGCTCCTGCATCGAATCTTTCCTGGCACTGTCCTCACAGTGTGGCTGGGGACATGGCACAGGTTTATGGATCCCTACCCAGTTTCCCAGAAACTGGCAGTCTCCTGCTCAGCTGTGAGGTAAAAAAGCCTGGAGTTCCAAGGCAGAGCCAAACTCTTCTGAGCAGCTTTCTGCATCCCAGGGGGGACAGGTTGGTTTGCTCTGCTAAAAATAAGTTTGTGCCAGCTCTGTGGGGAGTGAAATGTCTGGGTGTGCAAACCCTCACGTGGAACAGCTCATATAAAATGTGCTTTTTAAAGCTCAGTGTCCTGCATTTCTCCTGTCCCCCAGTCCAGAAACATCCTCTGGGCTCAGCAGGAAGCTTCCTTGTAAAAGAGGACTGAGGGTGGGATCTGACTTCACAGCTAGAGGAGGGAGGGGAGGCGGGTTTTGTGTGTTCGGTTTGGAAATCCTGTGATGTTTTTATTTATTTTTTTTTTAAGTACCTAATGATTTTTAATACAGGGCCCATTTGCCCTCCTGGCCTGTCCCTCAGAGCTGTGGTGCTTTCCTGCAGGGGCTCAGCCTGTCCCTGGGGTTTCGGGGCTCTTTCTGCGAGGGCTGTTTTGTGTGGTCGGCAAGTCTGAGATCTGAGAGCTGGAGGAAGTAAAGTCTGTGTTTGGGAGCTGAAATACTTGAGGAGAAATAATTGACCATAATCTGACAGCAGATCTCGCTATGCAGAGGGCAGCTCATCACCATGTTAACAGTGACGGGCTTTCCAGCGGAAATGGAGCTGATGGATGTTTTCTAATTATTCCCTTGTGTTGGGAATGTTAGAGAGCCAGCTTGAAATCTCTGCCCAGAATTCAGAGCATTAATTTGTTTGACCTTTCCACTGCTGCAGACACAAGGCTCTGTGAATTGCAGTCATCTTCATTAATTTCTCCATTGTTCTGGGGATGCAAATGAGGCTGTTCTTCTGCAGATCCTGTGTGGAAGATGGACACACAGCTCGGTGTTGGGCAGCACCTTGGTGTGTTTGAGAGGGATGCTGAGCTTGGAGGGTGATCTTCTAGGCAGGTTGAGGGACATCCTGTGTGGCTGGAGCTGAAGGTTTGTTTAAATACACTGATGCAGGACTTGTTTCTCTCCCACTCCATATCTGTCTTAGAAATAACCAGCTACTGGCTTTGAAAACTTCCATTTTGACAAAGAATGGTGCATCTCAGATGAAGTATCTCAAGGATGTGTCATGCTCCAGTATCCTTCTCCTGGCTTGAAAATGCTATTTCAACTAATCAGCCTAAAACCCCTTTGAAAGCATGTGTGTGTTTTCCACTGGTTCATCAGGGAGACTTTTATGGCCTGGCTTGCTTTCATTTTTTAATGAACAAAAGTGAGAGGTGCCAGGCATCTGCTGGGTGAGATGGATGTCCTGGTACCAAACGTGTGTGCATGTGTGTCTGTGAATCACCAGTGGGTGCAGCAGTAATTTTTGGTAAGTAGGAGGCAGACAAAATTGCTGGTTATGACTTAAAGTCTTTCCCACAGCAGAGCAAGCAAAAGGGATGAATTAGAGACAGGAATAGTAGCACAGCCTTTTTTTCTTTTTGTGTGCAGGAAACCTCAAAGCATATAATAAACTATTGCCATTTTGATTACCAAAAAAAAAAACCCCGACCCAAAAAAACTGAAAGCAAAGATAAAATAAGAAAACCTCAAGCCTAATGGGTTTGCCAGTAATAAAAATACATCCCAGAACAAAAGGCTGCAGAGTGGTTTTTTATATCTTGTATTCAGTACGCTGGATTGAAAAGAAATTGGCAAAAGTGTGTTTTTAAAGTCCCCACCTCGCTTGTAGCTTCTTATTTTTGCCTGGGAGGAGGAGTTGCCTTCGTGGCAGCCAGCATGGATAGTGGGGAGTATGGGAAAAGACATAATTAGGTTAGCATTAATTGCCCTTATCAGAGGGTTTGTTTTACAGCAGCCCTTTCAAGCTGTCCCTCCTTAGTTCAGTGCACTCTCCAGCAATGGCTGTTTCAGTCCTGGAAGCTGTGCAGGGCCTGGCCAGAGACTCTCCAAAATCTGCTGCTGCTTTTTGACTTCAGTGAACAAAGAGCCATGAAATTACCCAAATGCAAAGCTCCTCCAGGCTGTTCTGCACCTATGGGACTTGTTTGAATCCTTATAAATACATTGAACTGGCATTGGCACTTTAAGTAAAGCCTTTCATGTCCTTTCTATATAATGAGTATAGCCCTGGCCACAGCCACTAATCTGCTTCCTTCTCTCATCCCTTCCTTTCCCTTCCCCCCCAGTTCCAAACCTGCTGCTTCTCATTTCGTGAGGCTCATCCCTCTGTCTGCTGAGCTTCCCCACACCTCAGCACAGCTCAGGCATCCTGTGCTCCTGGCAGGTCTTCCAAGAGGGGAAGAAATTGGTAGGGATTGCTGGTTTTCTCTGGACACAAATCAGGCTGCATTTTAGTGACAGTTTGCTGTGGTTTGGTGCTTTGCACTGATACATTGAGTGTCTCAGTGAGCCCAAAAAACTGCTTGTCTTGTTGCTGTGGGGGTGGGAACACAGCACCTTTCTAGCACTGCTGGGATGTGGTGGGGCCTGGGGGGAAAAAGCTGAAATCCTGAGTCAGCATTCCCTCTCCACTGCTCTTTTAGAGTCAAACTAGGAGTTTTTTGGTCTCCAGCACCGACAAAACTTGGAGGATCCAGCTGTGCTGCACAGCAAAGTGCCTTTCAGGGATGTCTGGCCCAGCTGCTGTGCTCCACCCAGGATAATAGTCTAAGCAAAGCAAAACGCTACTTAATCCCAAGTCACTTTTTGTGCCCACAGCTTAGCTCGGAGTTGCTGCTCTCCAGGACTTCTCCTCCAGGGCTGGGGCTTGGCTCGCTCCAAACCACTGTCATTACCGAAGCGCCATAAAATGTGCAACTGGCCTTGCCGGTGTCTGCAGGAATATTGTGGCCCTGCAGGTTCAGGGCAGTCGCCCGTCCACGTTGATGGGAGGCTGTGGCTGCTCCCGGCCGGTTCCTGGCAGCGTTTGGGGACTGGCTCAGCACAGTGTTTGGCAATGGCTTTGCCACGAGGTGCAGTGCCCGGAGCTGGCGGCGGCCGCGCCGTTCCTCGTTAGGGAATTGGCTGCTTGCGTTGGCACCGCCGTGCCGTGTTCCCACTGCCCAGGAGGGAGGCAGAGCAGCCCTGCAGCTGGGACAGATCCACTGCAGCCTCTGAGCTGTGGCTCTGAGTCCACTTTTCCTGCCTGGAGTGTAAGTGATTAGAAAAGCAGGAGGTTTGTGTTGGGAGTTGTAGCTTGTAGAGCCCTTAGTCATGTCCCCTCCTGGACTTTGCTCCTTTGATCTCATGTGCATCACAGGCTGTTGAGTTTTCACCCAGGTATGTCTGTATTAACTCAAGAATTTCAACCTAATCCAATTTTGCTCCAGAGACATGAGAGAGAGGTTAATTCCTGATCTTCTCCACAGTCAGGTGACTGATTAGGTGAGAGATACTTAAGGGCTCCTGAGAGAGAGGCATAGCCCACATTGCAGTAGGAGAGACTCTGGGGAAGGATTTAGTCTCCCATCTGTCCTGGGTTGGGAATTATTCCTGACACCAGCTTTGGTGACCAGCAGAGACCTTCAGGATGGCTAACTAGCCAGACCTCTTAAAATAAAAGGGTCTGTATCTTACACGGGGCTTGGTCTGGTGAGAGATGCTCAGCAGCTTCTCAGAGCAAAGCCCCTGTGCCCTTCTAATCTTCTGTATCTTTTACTACCACAAATATATTTAAAAACCATCAAATCTTCCCTGATTTTGCTGGACAACTTCTGAAGCTCTGAAATGAAAGCCATTGACATAGAGCTGTGAGTGGTGGGAACAAGTGGAGCAAAATAAAAGTAATTGTAATTCTGTAGAGAGAATTTAGGGGTTCTGGTCCACACAGGGTGGTCACATCTATGCAAGGGGGCTGCTCTGTGCAACAGCTCTCAGAAACTGTATTTAAAATACATTTTCTCTAAAAACAGGTTTTAAATCTAACTCTTAAGTCAGAGTACTTGGGCAGTACTGTATTATCTTGTCCACTTTCTCCACTTTTGGTGAAGCTCTTTAAAAGTTCAGCCACTCTGACAGAGTGGTGCCCCTGTTTTCAGCTCTTGGTTCTTGTTGCACCTTTAAATCAATAATGGAAGCCCATTTCCATATTGTCAGATAGTAACTACCCACACCTGGTGTTCAAATTGGGACCTTCCTGTGGAAATGCCTTTCCCACCCTGTTGCTTCTGCTTCACAGTAAACCCTGCAATGGGCAGTACATGTGGTGACAATTATTTTGTGTTCCAGGCACTGAAGTATAAATGTTGGTCTGTCAAAAGGTGACTTTTGAATGTACTTTGCCCAAGAGAAGTAGGTGTCAACAGCTTCTGTTTCAGTTCTTGTTGGAGTTCTTATGTTGACTGTTTGTCCATCTGCCTTTGAGGTCCCTCAGTTGCAGAGGCTGATTCTGCTCTCCAGCCTGTTCTGAGGTAGAAAAGTGGCCTGTTTCAGCTGCTGAGTCCCTGGAGCAGTGACACAGAGCAGCTCTGCTCTGCCCTGTGCTCCAAAGAGTGGAGTGGAATAAATCTTGCAATCCTGTTCAAACCATGCCAAAACTCTTTTCAGTCAGGGGA
The DNA here is from genome assembly GCF_047495875.1 of Pithys albifrons albifrons. Lineage (NCBI taxonomy): Eukaryota > Metazoa > Chordata > Aves > Passeriformes > Thamnophilidae > Pithys > Pithys albifrons. The sequence continues at coordinate 18,794,421 of NC_092470.1, read as the reverse complement.
AACATCAATGGCAGGCTGACATGAGTTTCTTGCAGACTGTCATCTCGAGCTTTAGCCACCTTGGGGTGATTGAGCCAAAATCCGTGAGGCTCATTCTCTCCTTAGAGAGAGAAGGAACTGATGGTCAGATCTCCAAGGTTTGGTTTAATATGGTCCCTCTTTAGGCCACCAACCTGGTCTGTGTGCCCAGATCTTTTAGAAGAGTCACAGGTTGAGGTTGCCAAGTCCTTGCAGACTTTAATTATCACACTGTAATTCCATCTACAACCTTAATAAAGATGATGTCTTGAGGGGTGATCTGCTTTCATCCTCCTCTTGCACACTGTGGGCTGATACAAGAGTGTTTGCATTTTTGGCATGCTTGATTTTTAGGTTTTTCTCTTAAAACGAGAAGAGAGACTGCATGAAAGTCAAAGGAAGTACAGTCAGTCGTCAATGCAGTTGGGGCAGAATTTGCACAGCTGCCAAAAGGAGGTTCAGATATTTTACTGGGTGATACAAAATAAATGTTTAATTCATAGTGCGTAACACTTTAAGTAAATATCACTTGGCCACCCTCTAATGAGGATATGCTTGACCATTGACACCTCATATTCTGGCTGTAGTTTTTCTGACTCGTTTTTATGGCAGACTGTACACGTTTTAGAAAAACAACATTCAAAACACAATTCATTCAATCTTGTCTCAAACGAGTCTTCAGTCGTGGAACGTCACGTTTGACACCCCCCATTTAAATTGCTGCTCACAGAGAGCCTTCAGGATCCAAACTGAACCTAAAACTGACTTTTATGGAGCCATAAACTGCAATATCATGGACTACATGGTGGCAACATACAGCTCCTCTCTGCTTTTCCCTAAAGACCTTGGTGTTTCTCCTCCATTTTCCTTGCTTGAGAGATGTTTGCTTGTTCCCTGAATCCTGTGCCGTGCTGGATCTACCCTCATGCTGTTTCCACAGAGGTTTTCCCTGTGCTGCAGGAGCAGAGCAGTTAAATTTTGAGCCTGGCTGCACAAAGGAAGCAAAGTTTAGTTGGTGATTATTCTTTCTCATTGCTTTTTGTCCCGTAACTGGAGCTGTTTCTTGGACTAACCAGCCAGAGAATGAAGAGGAAGGGAGAGTTGCTGGGAATAATGAAGGAGGGCTCCCCCTGCTCCCTTTGGAACAGGTGGGAGGACAGAGGGAACAGAAGGAAAATGCAACTGCAACCATTGTAAATATGGATTTCCTTGGTAAAGAGGGATTTGTGTAGCACAAATCCACTGGAATGAGTTATTTCTTGCAGGTGTAGTGAGTCCCTTCTGTTCTAACTGTGTTTCTAACTGTGCTTTTTTTCACTTTCCTTAAGAGTTGAATCTCTCTAATTTGGGGCAACCTTAGTTCTTAAAATATTGTCACATTTGAACTGTGCCCTGTCTTCCTGGAGGATGGGAAGTTATGTTGGCAGCTGAGGGGGGAGGCAGCCCTGGACCACCAGCCAGTGCTGGGTGGGCTCCTGCAGGCCCTCGGCAGCTTTTCATCGCGGCTCCCCCTGGTTTTACGTCAGCAGTGGGACCCACACAGTGCTGATAAATGCTTGGCTATTTCAGCTTTGCTAAGGAGGGCTTGGCAAGGCTTCACACACCTCTCTCAGCATCTTCCCAGGCTGCCTTTACACAGGGGCTGTAGCTCTTCCACGTAGTTCTTGGATGGAAAGCGTTGCCCGTTGTGCCGAGCTCGGAAAGCTGCTCCAGAAGCTCAATAGCTCCACTCCCCCATCCTCAGGCACGGCTGTTCCTGCTGCTTGTGTCGATGCCAGGACTCAAACATCAGGGAAACCAGAATGTTTGCACTGTGAGCTAATCTACTCTTTAAAGATGTTAGATAATGCAATAAAATAGCTCAGTGGTGCATTGCAATTACCTTTCACATTTCGTCATGCTTCGAAAATTTTTGTCTTCTGAAACTGGGGCTATATTTTTAGTACAGTGCAATCAAAAATGTCTGGCCAAGAACCTGATGTAGTACCTAGGAAAATGGAAATATTCCTTTAAATGTCTTCCAGAGCTGTGGTTTCCTCTGAGTATTAAACTTCATTTGTTATGTTCTGATTACATACTTTGGTCTGGGTTATACACAGATTGGTTTTATAATTCTGAATATATGGACAGTTTGATCTTTTCCTTGTAGTTTTAATAACAGAAAGCAAAACTTAGACTTTTATTTTAGCATGATGTAAGCATAATTATTTAGTGGGCAAGGGAATCAAGATTACATTCTTTTGTTTGCCACTGAGGCTTACAGATTATTATTATTATTTTGTTTTTTCTTCATGGTTATGGCCAAAAGATTCACGCTGTTAAAAGCCAAACCATTATGTTAGGGTAATTGTTTCTGTAACTTGGAAGCAAAGAAAGAAACCAAATCTAGAGCTGGCTAACTCACCAGTGGATTTGAAGGGGATTTGACATTTGGGTTTGATGTGATTCAGTAGTGATGTGAATTAGTGCATCTCTTAAACCTGCATCGTGGTGAGTTCACACAGTTCACTCTTGCTGGCATTTTGCAACGTTCAGGGCACAAATTATTTGCAGTAGTCTCAACTACTCCCATAAACTATGACTCAGTACTGTCTTCTGCTCTTTTCCACTCCTCAGAACATCTCTTTTCCTGTAAGGAAGTTTCCAGGCTGGAATTTATTGCACCACTTCTTATCTAACATGGCAGTACTGTTTGATCCCCTGGAGCTCAGAAAGCTCCAGCTGCCACCTTGGCTTTTGTTTCCACTCACCTTCTCGTGCCCATGAGCCACCTGAGCCCTGCCTGGTTGCTCTCCTGTGGCACACAGAGCAAACCCAGAGTGGGGCAGACCAGCTCAGGTAAATGTCCTTTCAGGGCAGTTTCCAGTCTCAGTCTCAGTGGGAGTTGTCTGAAAGGTGAAGATGACAAAGCTGTTGTGGGCAGGGTTGGCGTTTGATGTGTGGTTTTTGATGTCTTAGGCTTGTTTTACTTTCCCTTTACTGACATTTGCTGGGTTGGGTGGTTTCTCTCCTATTCAAAGTGGACAGGAGGGGCACACCATGGTAAAACCCCAACCCACAAGGAGCCCAGTATGCTGAACTTTCAGGGCCAGGAAGGCTTTCTTCGACCTCCTTCTTGCCTGGTTGCAAATAACACTCTACATCTGCTGAGATGACACTGTTCCTCTGCCAGTGGGTCACAGAGCCCACAGGACACTCATTCTGTGCCAGAGGACAGTGCTTTGCATAATGGGAAGGCAGGCACTGAGTGTGCTGGGTCTTCAGGTTCCGGCCACGTCACTTCAGTTCCAGCCATAAAGCCTTTTTCTTAGAAATGTTCTGAGTGTGAAATCCCAGCCCTTAAGAACAGGCAGTACTTCTGCTGCAAATCAGCATAAAGCAGTAAAGCACTACAACATGTTGTTTAAATCACGTGTGCTTTGTCATCACCCGTCCAAAGCGAGGCGAAGAAGTTACACTTGTGAGTTGCTGCATTTAGTGGGGGCTTGTGTGTGATTTAACGTGCTTCAAATTAGTCTTGGTGCTTTATTTCCTAAGCTTCATTAGGCTTGTGGTCTGACCATGTTGTGATAGTCCCTCCTCGCAGTTTACTGAGTACTAGTTTTAATATCCGGATATAGATTTCTTCAATATCCTGCAATGCATTTTTCGGCGCTTTTCTGGGTAATTCTAATCCTAAACAGTCTGTGATGCAGCAGCCCCCGAGCTACGTTTTTCAGGTTAGCATAATGCTTTCCATCTCTCAGCTTTGCACAACACGGGCTGCTCTTAGTGCTGGGGTTTTTTTAGGACATAAAGTACCCAAAAGGAGCTGCTTACTTAAGAAGTACTGTAAGACAACACAGCACTGATGTCAAGCTGCCTCCTCTGTTCTGATCTATCCTTGTGCCTTCTCCCTTCCACTCTCCCTCTGTCTTTGCTCCTCTTTTTTTTATCTGTGGGAAATATCCAACGATGCACTGTTTCCATGGAGAACAGGAGATCAGCTCTGTATTATTCTGGCTTAAAGACCTGTAGAAACAAATGTCATTTCAGAGGGGAAAATAAAAGTTCTCTTTTGACAGTTTGCTGAATAAAAAGATGGCAGGCTGAACAGATTTGACTCAATTTGTAGCCTGTGTTCCCGTGGCACTACTGAATTAGCTGTTAAAATTTCTGTGAAGGGAGGAAATAATTATTTTGCAAGTCAAGAGGTCAAACTTCTCTCAGAGACAGAGATTTTTTTTATTTGTTGGTATGTATTGAAGCACCTCTGGACCAAGTGTAGATTTGCCTTCTCCAAACAGAAAAAAAGCGCCTCTGAACATATTATCATTGCCTTAAAAATGAAAAAGAAAACTATCCCCTGGGGCCTTTGACAGGAGGCCAGACCTCAGAGGACAGCTGAAGAGAGGCAGACAGGTTTCTAACATCTGGTTTGGATGGGTGGATTGTATTTGACTTTGGCGTTCACATCAGGTCGAGGCGAAGGCAGCAGAGACAGGACCTGATGGAAAGCACAGCCCAGCAGTGAATCTTTGATGAGAAAAACCCAAACAGCCATGAAGGCAGGGTGAGAATCCTGGGGCACACGTGAAGCTTTCTGTAGGCTTTAGGGAAAAGTCCTGTTAAGGCTGGATTTGGCATCCCAAATCAGGTTGTTGCTGTAGAGGATGTCCTTGACACAGTCCTTGGGTGGTGCAAGAACCTTCCTCCCACCCTGGGCCTTTGAGTTACCTCCAGGCCCTGCTAGATGAGCTGTGTTGAACAGTGCTGCTATTTTGAGACTCAGAGAGTGTGTCAGTGCCCACTTTGCTTTCTGACACAAGATGCAGCCCCCAGGGTTGAGTCAGCAATGGATCCCTCTGCCTCCAGCTGAGCCTGTTCCCAAAAATGTCCTCTCAGTAGCATTTTCCAAGCCTGCTGTCGGCTGTGAGTTGGGAGCACCTATTTGCTCCTGGGGTGCACGTCCGAGCCCTTGTATCAGCTCCAGCTCCAAACCACACTCCACTTGGGCACAACCTGCAGTTCAGATGGCACAAGTATATCTCAGAAGAGTACTGAGGAAAATGCAGCAGAAAGCAGTGCTGTGTGTCCCTCTGAAAGCCCCATTGAAGGGCTCTGGCTCCCTCGTGGATGTGCCTTTGTGGGACAGCAGAAGAACACAGTCCCCATCCACGCACCCAGCCCTCCTGCCTCTGAACCGCGGCGATTTATGACACCCCGAGGACACGAGTGCCCATTTCAGTGCAGCTTTAAGCTGTCAGGCTGTAAATTGTCTTGGTTCAGGAGCTACTTCAAAGCAGCCCAGCCTTCCTGCAGCAAGGAGAAGGCTTTTTGGCAAACCCAGCACAAGGCATTTGCTATTCATGAGTCAAATCCCTGAAATGTCCTTGATCAGCAACTAAAAATGGGTCATAAGAAGACAAGGCATTGCTGTCTGGTGAAGGAAGCTGCAAACTCCACTGGCCTCCTCCATCGGTTGGCTAAAGCTCCTTCTGCTCTCTCAGCAATGGCTTTTCCTCCCTCCCAGCCTTTTTCCATTGTGCTCAGCAGCTCTGAGCACCCACAAGGTTTCCTGAAGCAGTGGGACCTTCACCCAGCATGCAAACCCACCCAGAAAATCTCCCATTGCCCCTGTCTCCCAGATGAGTGAAAAGTGTTGATGGGGTATGGGAAAGTCTAATGAAAGTGATAAATTCCTCCAAGCTGCCTGGTTTCCAAATCTGGAAGGGCTGCAGTGGTCAAGGGAAAGGAAAAGGAAACACAAGTTGGGTGCAGGCCGAGACTTGCAGGCTGCAGTCTGGCAGCTGAGGGATGGAGGACAAGCCATGGTGGCTGCAGGTAATGGGCACAAGGTTTGGAGCCAGGTCCACTCTCCCAAAACTGCACCTGCAGCGGATTGGTTGCAGCCAGCAGAATGAAGTGTCCTCCAGGTGGGAAGCAGAGGAACAAAGAAAACCCCATGAAGGGACTGAAGAACATCTTGTATGTGTGGCCAGGATTGAAAAGAGAGTTCAGTGTGTTGTGTGAGTAGCAAATCCTTCCCTAGGCTGGGGAATGTTAGAGGCAGTGGTTTTTTTTCCTTTCCCTTTCTAATGCATTTACATTCAGCGTAACTGCATTTATCAGGATCCACATCTCCTGTTTTAATTTAGAGCATTACAAGAGCAGCAGTTAAATATTCTTTTCTTCAGAGCTGGGTGATGGATGGTGAACATCATCAAGGCTTGAACACCCGTGCTGGAGGTGAACCCCTCTCTCTGACAGACTGTGTGTAATGCAACAGGCACTTTGTCACAGGGCACTGTGGAGTAATGCTGCTTGTTACTTTTCCAAACTGTGCCAGACAGCAAACTTCCAGAAAACCTCAGACCATATACAGTTAGCCAGCCACACTCTGTGAAATCTTTAACCATATTTGAACGAAGGGGCTGACTTGGACACGGCAAGGAGGGAAATGCCAGTCTGCCTGACAGCTCATTTTAATAATGAGAAAGTTGTTCCACTGACAGGAGGACAATAAAAACTGTGGCTGCCTAGAAAGTTGTTGCCTTTCTTCTAGTTCAGAGTGTATATGAAACTGCAGAGGAGTGGGTTGGTCCTGTGCACATGCACCCGTGCTTTTCCCTTCTTTCATCCCTGTTCCTTTCTTTCACCATCTTTTCTTTCTGGGATATTGAAGCTGCACCCATCCTGCCAACCCTATCCAAATGAGGTTCCAGTTTGCATTAATAAATCACTGGTTTCTCCTAAAAAGGACCTAATTTAAAATATTTTGTGCTTCAGCTTGTAGTTAGAGCTATTAATGCACAATGTATAGGAATTTTGGCTTACAGGGCATGAAAGTCAGATTCTTGAGAGATTATCAGCCCTCTGATAATCAGCAGAGGGCAAACCTCCTCTGCTAATCCTCCACTGATCAAGGAGCTGTAAATTTTATAACCCAACCACTGTGTATTGTGTGTAATTTAGATAGCGGGACTCTTTGAGGCAGAGACGTTGTCATGGAATGGTTTGGGCGGTGCCACACCTACGCTGGGTGACGTACAGATGTTTTCCAGTGATGAGACAAAGGGCAGATTTTGCTTTTAACCTCAGCACAGAATAGCAGGCAGGCTTTGGGTAGTGATGCAAGCACCAGAGAAACGCTCGTGCAGTCGCGGCATCGCGCTGTGGAAATCGTGTCTGCGCCAGCGCCGTTGCCGCGCGGTGCTCGTTACCATCCCACCCTCCCAAAGCTCTGTTTCCCCAGGCCAGGGCTCAGCTATGGATCCTCGTGGGCTGACTGAAACATGTGGCTTCTCCACATAAAACAAGGGTTTGTGACTTTATTTCCCTCCCCTCCTCTGAGCAATTGCTAAACAATTCTTTTGGCGAAAAAAAATTGTGCACGCATTTAGTCCCCACACTTGAGAACAATGCTGTGCTGCTTTGGTGAGCCCTGGAAACTGTCATCCTGCTCTGCTCCCTGTGTGAAACAAGCTGGTGATTGAGTCCAGGCCCTTGGAGACAGTCTTCAAACCAGCTCCAGAAATGGTGGCTCTGGCTGAAAAACCATTTTGAAGATGAAGAACCGCTCTGAGCTCGCAGGGTGGAGGAGGAGGCGGGAAACCATCTGCCTGCGTCACAAACTGTGTTGGGCACCAGCTCTGTGGGAGCTGGTAAGGAACTCCATGGTTTGTTCTGGTTTTCTACCAACAGGAACAAAAGGAGACATTATTTTAAGTCCAGCTTGATTTAGGAGAGCCAGCCAGAGGATGATGGAGTAAGTTCCCATTTCATTGCTGGGTGCCTCGGAGGGGTGTCCTGCAGCCTCCAGCAGCAGCCAACAAAGGATGTCTTCAGCATGATCCTGGCACAAGCAGTTAGGGAGCACCATGTTGGAGCACTCATTGAAATCCAAGCCTGGAGGAGAGATGGCTGTGCCATCCAATTGACACAACAGCAATTCACCATCACCGTGTCCCTTGTGCTGTTGCAAACCAGGCGACACCAGCGAGGCACGAGGTGAGTGTTGAGCCAGCGAGGCCAAGTGGCTGGAACGAGCTCACTCTCAGTGTGTTTAAATGCTGGTTTGCTCTGTGTTTCCAATACCCTCAGCAGCATGAAGGGGTGTGCAGCTGCCACCTCCTAGGGACAGGGGCTGTGGTTTCAAGAGTGCATCCCAAACAACATCCCTCCTTCCAGCTGCTCGCCTGGCAGAGGCACAACACGGCAGCACCCACGGAGAGGCTGCTGTGGCAGCTGGGAGGAGGGTTCACTAGCAGAGACATTAGAAATCTTAAATATTTCCAATTTTCTGTCTGTTTCCATTAGCTGATACTGATGCAACTGGAAAAAAAAGTGCTTTTCCCATCAGTTCTTAGGAAAGCATAAAGCAAGTGGATTTATAAATATCATTATGGAAGATGTTCTGTCACTTTGAGGCTGTCCTGGCACTGCAGGTTTGAAGGGCTGCAGCTTCGACACAGGCAGTTCAGCAGATGGCCTTATCTTGGGGATTTTATTCAGCATTCCCAGCTCCCCTCTTGTCCCTTTCCAAAGGATTTATTCCTGACACAAGTTCTTGGAAGGAATCAGAAAGAGGAAGCATGGCCTGTTGCCATGAAAAAGGAGGCTGTGTCCCTTTTCATCTACAAGGGTTCGGGCTTGAAAATGAATTTGTTTTTTAAAATACACCCCCATCTTTGTACACATGGGGAAGAACTGCAACAGTGGCTATTGTGAGGCTGAATCTTTGCCTAATTAAATTGTCAGTAATCTCCTGTGAAGACTCAAGAGGGATTCAGGGCTTTGTGCTGATGTGACTGTTCCCCTCCTGTCCTTCAGTTCTGTCCCTGTGACGTTGTGTCCACGCAGGGCTCTGTGTGCCTGCTCAGGATGGGGCTTCCTGGAGCATCCTGCAGCAAAGGAAAGCTGTGCTGGTGGGCACATGTGGGAAAGACTGAAAGGGATGGATCCTGCAGACAGATCTACTGGAGCCAATCCTTCCCCCAGGCTTCCTGCAGAATCTGGTGTTGGCAGAGACCTGGAGACCCGGTGTGTGATGCAGGATCCCTGCTGTCCCCATCCAGTCTGGCAGAGAGGCTGCACTGCTCTGGCTTGATTTTTGATGTTGAGATAATGGTGAGTGGATGCCTGGGCTGCTGCTGAAGTTTCTCCAAGTAGAGGGTTTCTTCACCCTCTTGTAAGCAGCAGCCTTGCCAAGTGGACCAAAGAGGCTCATCATCCATCATGGCTCTCAACTCCTACAAAACCACTGGATCTGCAAAGTAGCTCCCAAAAAGGAATCTTTGGATTCCATGAACAAAAGTATTTCTAGATGATTACATTACCACTTCTTGAAAACACATGGTGGAAAATCACATAGCAGTCCAGAAGGGGTCTTCTCCTCTGGAGTCCCTGCCCAGAGGAGACTGCAACCCTCTAACTCTGTGTTTAGCATCCAAAAATATGTTGGCCAGAGTGTCAGAAGCTTTCTGCTCATCATCTCCAAGAAACTACCCTCCAAGGGTCATGTGCTGCTCCTCTGGAATCTGAACACTTTGCATGAGAAAGAGCAGATACCGACTTGCAAGGCTGTGGCTCTGTCTGTCATGGGCCTGTTGAAATTCATAATGAAAACCAACTTTTCTTGTGCTCTGCCTGTACTGCAGAGTAAAAGTGTGGAGTTGACAACAAGGACAAGAAATCCTGAGACAGTATATTCAGTGGGCAAGTAATTTGGCATCATCCCTGAGTCTGGCTTGTAAATGAACAAATCAGTGGCGTGTCACTGCATCCCTGGATTGGTTTGGATCTGGGACAGAGGGAAAGCTGAATCATTTGCCCCATGGGTCAAAGCCTTGAGCAAGGGCAAGCCTTGTGCAGCACAGCAGTTTGCACCAGGACTCATAATTTGGAAATTATGCTAGGAACAACTTTGGAGAGGACTTTCTCAGGCAGTCACAATGGCAATTAGTCATTAGCACCTATCATGTTCTGATTTTTAATAGCATAGAACATTTGTTAATATTTAGTGAGGTTTTATTTGTTTTTGTTTCTCTCAAATCAGAACCTTTTGGAAGCAAACCTCGCAATCGCATCCAGCTCTCCTAAGGTTTGCACAGTTAAATCCAAAGATCCTAAACTGGCTCATTCTGTGTTATCTGGTTTCTTTATGCTCATTTAGGCCAGGGGATGACTCTCAGTTTAGTGCAGGGCCAGGAGGAGGGAAGTTCTCTGCTTCCTAGCTGGAGGATCTCCGTTCCCAAGTGCCTTGAACTGCTCCCATGTGTAGGTTTTGGGTAATGAGATTGCCAAGCTCAGGGTCAGGGGTGAGGTACACGATGCCAGTTTTGAAGACCCATTCATTTTTCCAGGTTTTCTTCTTTCTGTTGCCAAGCTGGAAATACTTAAAAGGCCACTTGGTTTGAAAAACTGTAAATGAATAAGTAATTTTAAAGCTCTTCTACTTGCTTAAACAAGAAAGGATTGGGAGAAGAACAGTTGTTTAATTAAACAGCTACTTAGTATGGTTCACAAAAGCTTGAACTCCAGCAGCAACTCTCTTAATTCACAGATTCCTTGGGAATTCAATGACCTTGAGTTTGCTGTGCTTGAAACTTGCCTTAGTACTTGGCTTCCTTTCTGGAATCCTGAGGAGAGGAGAGCTGTGCAGAAGGCACTGTGAGGCTCTTGAGTGAGACCTTCACTTAGGATCATATAAGAAGAGGCATTTGTGTTGTACAAAATAAACTTCTTGCTTCAGAGCATGCCTGGAGTTATTGCACCCAGAGGTCACAGCTGGATCTGCCTCTGCTTCCCTAGTAATGTGCCATGGAAATTTTGAGCACTGGCTGCTTGGGATGGTTTTCCTACCCCTCTTTATGGACAAAGGAAACGTGAACCAGCAGTACAAGATGAACGTTGTGTGAGAAGTGACTTGTCTGAGGAATCACATCATTTAATGGTGCTCCAGAGTGCAGGGCTTCACTTGCCAGCTGAGAGGGAAGTCTGATCTCCCAGTGCCGAGTGGCGTTTCCTGCATCCTTTCCTGTAGTGGCAACTGGGGAGGTTACAGGCATGAACGAGGGGCCAAGTTCAGTGGAAATGAGTGTTTATCCATTACTTCCCTGTGTTTGTCTCCACCATAATAACTCTGTCTGAAGGAGTGGCTTCAGTCATGTCAGTGTTTAGCTGTAGAATCTCAGGACTTAAACAGAAAGAACCCTGAATACACAGAGTTGTACCCAGGACATCCCTATAGTCTCCCCCTCCACCTTAGGGAAGTCAGGAGTAAGCAAAGCCCCACTGCTCCTTTCCCTTGGCAAAATATTTGATCCATTGAACTGTATTGGTGACATGAAGAATGAGAAAGCTGGAGATCTGTTGTGGTTAATCCCAGTGACAAAGCTGTGCTAGTGCAGCTGCAATCACCTCGTGCAGTTCCTTGGGATGTGGGTGCAGAAAGTCTTTCCTTTCACATCAGCCAGCCAAGATGAGCTGCCTCTGGTGCATCTCTGGAAGGAGGAGCAAGGAGAAGATGGTGTGAGCATCCTGCAGAGCTGTGGGGCAGGGCTGTCCCAGGACCCACGTTATTCCCATAGGAGAACAGCTCCTCACTGGCTATGGGGAGGGACCCACATCCTCATCCCCTCCCGACTGAGGTCCCCAGCACTAGGTGACATTACCCATCCTTTAATTAGCTTGGCTTTGTATTTAGAGCCCATCTTGGGCATTTTGAAACCCACCATGCAACATGTCTTGTCCACGATTGCTTTTCATGGGGCTTGTGGGGCTGTGTTTTCTGGGCTTTGGTAGTACAATCTGGAGCTGTGAGAGAAAGCCCTTGGGGGCTAATCCGTGGCTGGGGGCCAGTTTCTGCATAAACTGGTCTTATTTTTAAAGTCCATTTTCTCCAGTACACTTTTTTTTGGCCTGCAAAAGACTTCTTCATTTAAAACGAAGAACATAACACTCTCTCCTTTCAGTTGGTCTTTTGGACATGGGCCAGCAGTGCCCACAACAGCTGTACCACAGTTTAAACATTCAGTCTCTAATGGTTTGGGGAACATTAGGGTTTTTAAGGCTTCAACAGGTCTAGAGTAAATAGTGGTCAATAAAGAGTAGCTCTTCTTTGTATCCCTACGCTCTCAGTGCTCAGCACTAGAATAAAGCATGCTTAGAATATAATCATTGCAAAATTAATATCCGTGAAAGGTTCTTTTTTTGAAAAGAATCACAGAGAAACCTGTTTCACTAAAAGAAGAGTTTGCAGGAGTTCAGCTCACAGGGCTCTGGTAACAGGCATGGGGAGGTTTGCACGTAATGTCTGCTGGGGACGTGTGTCCTGGGCTTGTGTCACTCCCCACGTGTGTGTTCAGTGGCTGCTGCTTGGGAGGAGCAAATAAATTACAGGTATTACTTTCCTCCACCCCGTATTAATGATGCACACAGGAGTTAATTAGGATTTTTTTGTCTTCCTTATGGCTTTCCAGTGTTGTGTGCAGTCAAAAGCAAGTGTGTGCTACTGGAAAATATTTAATTTGTGATAGTTGAGCATTGCCCCTGTTAGTGATTGACCCCAATGCTGAGGACTGGCACTGTGGTAGTGATCTGAGCAAACTGATGTTGGTGGAGCTGTCAAACGGCTTGGAGGGAACTGCTCATTTCTCCAAGCCTGTAAATGTGTATGAGAAAATACAACCACTCCTTACTGGGGGGGAAAGCCCATGAGCATCCCAGACCTTCTGTGGCCCTGGGTCAGTGTCCACCAGCACCTCAGCCCACAAAGGGTTAAATTGCTCCGTTGGCCTCTGGCCACTTGGACTTGGTGTACAGCACTTCATGTCACTGTGAACAAATAGTTTGTAAGTCCTTGTACTCTCCATAGGGAATTTATTAACCCCTTCTGTGTCCTTTGTGCTTCCCATTGGAGTGGGGTGTCCCTTGGCTCTCAGATGGGGATTGGAGCTGTGGGATGCTGGCACATCCCGTGCCTGCTGCAGCTGCAGAATGAGGGACGCTGGAGCAGGCGAGGGGGAGACTTCATAGGGAGAACATGGAACGTGCCAGGCTTGCAAGGCATTCTTCTGAAAAATGGGATTATATAAAAGCCTGGCTCCTGTGGTGCTTCTCATCAGCTGCACCGCAGGGTTGCAGGGTTTGGGCAGTTGTCGCCCTTTTGGCTGGAGCAAGGTGGCTGTTGATAGATGCTTTGGTTGTAAATTGCTTTGTGTTGAAGCACCAGTAAAGTCTTCCTAAGATGGGTTTTATTTTCAGTTCAGTTTTAAAAGCAAGCTCATTTTTGGAAGAGGCAAGACATAGTGTTAGGAGTTCCAGAGTTAATCAGTCTACCTGAGAAGTTACTCCTGAGGAGCAAGTCAAAGCTTTAAAATATGCTTCTTCATTTTATTTAGGGCCATTTGCTAGGGACTCCTATCTTTACTTCCATTGGGACGTTTCATAACGTTTTCCTACCCATCAGTATTCTATTAAAACTTCATTGTGTAATCTAAAAGCTTTCCTGCTCCTCATGGTTTCCTCTTGTAGCTAATTCAGAATGCCCTAGGTAGCAATTTTGGAGTAAATGCATTCAGGCTGCATGGTCCTGGTTTTGTTTACTTATAAATTCAAAGCAAGATATGAAATTAAGTTCTATTGTCAATTTTCCTTTAAATATTAGCGGCGTAATGACGTGATTTAAGAATTTTTATCTAACGTCATAATATACTCCTGGGAAAGCCTCTGCCCTTTAGTTGTAGTTAAAAGGTCAGTAAAATTATTGCCATGTGCATTTAGTGCTTCTAATTCTCTGTATATGTAGTTTTAGGGAGGAGAGATCAGTAGAGTCAGTGGAATATCCATGTGGATCCTGCAGTGTTGATCTTGTTCTTCTCCACTGTAATAAGTTGTGCTCACAGGACTGACCCTGAGTGGGTGTGATTTGAGGTCTCTTAGAGCCTTTCACAGCAACTGCAGGTTCAAAGGGACCAAAAAATAAAGAGAAAACAATATAGGGATAGAAATGAAGAACATCTTGGGGTGAGTGGAAAAACATGCCTCTTGGGAAAGGTTCATTCAGTTTGGATAACTCTGCTGAACGTAGGATTAGACCAGCTGACCTCTGCCCGGAGCACTCTTTTAAATCTTGCAGGACTTCTAAAGGGATATTATCCATCTCGACAGGCAGCTCATCTGAGGCCTGCCAAGAGGCCATGGCCAAGATGTTCTCCTTTGGCTGCATTGCCGTGCAGCTCCATCCATCCTCTGGCCTGGATGGCTCCCAGACAGCAGGCACGCAGCAGGGACACATGGGGGAGAGCGGGGAGAAGGTGAACTCGAGCAGGAAAGAAGGGGTGGGGGCTGGGGGTGACCCATGAAATGAATGTCCTTTCTTTCTCAGTCTGGCTGAAATTCCTCCCTCCCTCCCTCCCTCCCTCCCTCCCTCCCTCCCTCCCTCTCTCTCTTCCTCCCTCCCTTCCTTTGCCATGAATTCCATTTGTTCAGATGGAATCTGTGCTTCCAGTGGGCACAGCCTGCTCTGGCACTGTTGGCAGCGCTGGGCGAGGGGCAGGTTCCTGCACACACACAGCTGGGGGGTTCAGATAGCAGCAATTAAATCCAGGTGTGAGTTTATTCCTAGATTCGATGTCTGTCCACAATAATGGGAAAAATGCAACCCAAGGCCTAATAAAACGGGGCTTGTGCTGGCTCTGAGCAGCTGGTAAAGGGAGGCTTTCTGTTCCGGTGGTTTTCCTTAGTGCTTGGTTTAATTGCCATCATATTCCAGCCATTCTCGTGGGTTCTTTTTTTTTGTTTAGCTCTTTGCTAATCTCTCCAGCCCTCTGTGCTTTATTGACTGTGTTACCTGTAGCAAAATCCACTGCCAGTAACGTGGATTGGACCCCATATAGAATGAAGGTGCCCTGTCAGCTCCTCTGGCAGGTTGGTGATGTTTGTGCTGTGACACAGAATCAGGCCATGATCCTTTTAAATTTCCATTAGCTAAGCTGCTGTATACCTTTGGTTTCCAGGGAGTTATTTTCTCTTATTTTGCTTTTTTTCCCCCAGATTATTTTCTATGTTATCATCCTGGTTTGTCTTTCATGATAACTGCCTGAACTACTGAAAACTGTAAAGCTGGTTTGTCTGCTTTCCTAAGGCTTGTAAATCTGATCTCACCTCTCTGTCTTCTAGTTTTGAAATAGCAGTTGCCACAAGGATGTTTTTATTCTAGTGTACACACACATCCTGTATTACCTGCCTTCTGGAACTCCAGGAATCTCAGGTGTACTTTATTGACATTTTAAAATGACAGCTGGAGCTTTGGATTGCAGCACTTGAGATAACATATTTGGCATCTTGACTAAAATGCTCAGCAACCTGGATTTTTAATGCCCAAATGTGGATTTTAATGCCTAAATGGCATTTGGGTATAATGAAAAAGATGTTGTCAGATTTGCTTAGTAGGTACGTGGCATCCTTTTTTATTGCTTTTAATTATTATAATTAAAACAATGGTAGGCAGACAAATAGTAGGAGTTTTGTAGTGAACACTTCATGGTGTTTTTTCCTGGTGATGGTGTGTTGTTGTGAAGAAATGAGCTTACAGTCAACTTACTGCTCAGTTGTTTGCCCGACGGTGATATCTCTAGAATGGGCTGTACTAATCCCAAATCCATGATAGATGTTTCTTTCACCAGTTTACAATGAATAATCCTCTTAATTTCCTTGAATAGCAGCTGGTATTGCTACAACCTGTGCCTAAACCCCAGAACAGCTTATTCAGAAAGCCTTCTGGCCCTGCAAGTGGGGAGGAATTCTCTCCCAGCAGTGCTGCGTGGGCTGACCCTCACAGAGACCGCACTGCCGAGACTGTAACGTTTCCTCTCTCTCTTCTAGATGCAGCAGCTGTTCTATGAGAATTATGAGAAGAACAAAAAAGGCTACATCCGAGACCTGAGGAACAGCAAGATCCACCGAGCCATAACGCTGCACCCCAACAAGAACCCCCCGTACCAGTACAGGCTCCACAGCTACATGTTGAGCCGCAAGATCGCGGAGCTGCGCCACCGCACGGTGCAGCTGCACCGGGAGATCGTCCTCATGAGCAAATACAGCAACACTGAGATCCACAAGGAAGACCTGCAGCTGGGGATGCCGCCCTCCTTCATGCGATTCCAGCCCCGCCACCGAGAGGAGATCTTGGAGTGGGAGTTTCTCACGGGGAAATATTTGTATTCGGGTGCCGACGGGCAGCCCCCTCGGCGAGGAATGGACTCGTCGCAGCGCGAAGCGTTGGATGACATCGTTATGCAGGTCATGGAAATGATCAATGCCAACGCTAAGACCCGGGGCAGGATCATAGATTTCAAGGAGATACAGTATGGCTATCGCAGGGTGAACCCAATGTACGGAGCCGAGTACGTTCTCGACTTGTTGCTCCTGTACAAGAAGCACAAGGGGAAGAAGATGACGGTGCCCGTCCGGAGGCACGCGTACCTGCAGCAGACCTTCAGCAAGATCCAGTTCATGGAGCACGAAGAGATGGACGCCAAAGAGCTGGCCAGCAAAATCAACCAGGATTCGGGATCCTTGTCTTTCCTCTCCAACTCGCTGAAGATGTTCGTGCCCTTCCAGCTCAGCAGATCCAAAGCAGAGAGGAAGGAACTCAAAGACCAGAAGATCAACATCCTGATGCCTCTCTCCGGGCGCTTTGACATGTTCGCGAGGTTCATGGGGAACTTTGAAAAGACGTGCCTGATTCCAAACCAGAACGTCAAGCTGGTTGTCCTGATCTTCAACTCCAACTCCAACCCTGACAGAGCAAAGCAGATTGATCTGATGAGAGATTACCACTCCAAGTACCCCAAGGCTGACATGCAGGTTCTGCCGGTGTCGGGGGAGTTCTCGAGGGCGCTGGCTCTGGAAGTCGGATCTTCTCAGTTCCAGAACGAGTCTTTACTTTTCTTCTGTGATGTTGACTTAGTGTTTACTGCAGAGTTCCTCCAGCGGTGTAGAGCCAATACAGTTTTGGGTCAACAAGCGTATTTTCCCATCATTTTTAGCCAGTATGATCCAAAGATTGTTTATAGTGGAAAGGTTCCTAGTGACAATCATTTTGCCTTCACCCAGAAAACAGGTTTCTGGAGGAACTATGGCTTTGGTATCACCTGTATTTACAAAGGTGATCTTCTTCAAGCAGGTGGCTTTGATGTCTCCATCCAAGGCTGGGGCCTTGAAGACGTAGATCTATTTAACAAAGTCATTCAAACTGGCTTAAAAATTTTCCGAAGCCAAGAAATTGGAGTAGTCCACGTGCATCACCCTGTTTTCTGTGACCCTAATCTTGATCCAAAACAATATAAAATGTGCTTGGGGTCCAAAGCTTCAACTTATGGGTCCACACAACAGCTGGCTGAAATATGGTTTGAAAAAAATGACCCCAATTTTGGGAAAAGCAGCAATACTAATGGCTCAGTGAGGACAGCCTAATGTCCAGCTATGCTGGAAAAGACTTTTTTTTTAATTATCTAATTTATTTTTGGGAAAATGTTTTTTGATAATTCACTTTTAAAAGACCACACAGGATATATTTTAGAAATCATCGTTGTTTTCTTACAAAGCGCTCGTTTTGAGACGAACAAGGCCCTTGGGTGGTTTTTTTTGTTGTTGTGTTCTTGGTTTTGAACAAAACTGTGATCAATATTTGCCTTCAAACAAAAGAAAGTAATTGTTTAAGAGTTACCTGACCAATCAGCAGAAGTCTGACTTGAATTAGAATTTCCTTATGAACAAAAGATTGTTTCCTCCCGTTTCCGTTGCCGTCTTCGTTGCTGGGATTCTGTAAAGTGGGACCTGAGCGTGCAAAGCCAAGGGACAAAACGCTGTGTCTAAATGTTTTGGTGTGACTGCTGCCCTGCAAAGGTTCTGCTCCTTTGGTCCAGCATAGCCATTGATTCCCAATTTGCATTAGAACAAACCAAACCATCGCCGCGGTGAGAGGGGTGGTAATCCCAGGAGGGGTTTTTTCCTAATTATTGCCTGGTTATTTCAGTTTAAAAATACACTTCCACTTATTATGGGCAGGCGACTCCAAGGGAGGGAAGGAAGGAAGGAAGGAAGGAAGGAAGGAAGCACAAGCCGTGACCTGATTAGTCCCTGTAGAAATTGGTGTGTTTTCTGTGTGGTCCATGGATGGATGGGATGTTTTCGGGATCCGTGGTGGGGTCTGTGTGTTCTCCTCAGCCGCTGTCCTGGAGCTGAGCGACCAAGCAGTGCTGAAGGGTCATCAGGGAGGGGAAGAGGCTGGGAAATGGGAATCTCCTGCAGCCAAATGACAGCACGCAGTGAACAATCCAAGATTCCTGACAAGGACTTGGAAAACTCCTCTGCCCCAAGTGTCCTGTGCCCGATGGCATCGAGTTTGTTCAGTCGATTTCGTGATGTTAATGGGAACAATTATTACATTTGATTACTAGTTTTGTTTTGGGATTATTTTTTTTCTGTATCTGCTAGACCGTTAATTTATTTAATATCCATTGTTTTAGATTCTTGACCTTTCCTTGAATATCTGTTAGTCATTTTAATATTTTATATATATATATATGTGTGTGTAAATATATATATATATATTAGGAATGTATTGCATCTTCTCACTGGTAAGGTAGTGTACATCATACTTACAGTAAATGATCTCCAAAGATTACTTTCTAAAATATTTTTTCATGGATCTTTCTTCCCTCCCCCAAATTTCTTTGACATTTTTGGAATTACTTCAGTGAGCTTAGGAATTTCTTTGGTATTCTGTGAGGAACTGGGGCTGGGGAGGCCGAGTACAAGGAAAGTGTCATCCCTATGAATTAACACCTAGCAAGGTAAGAGAAAATACACAAAATAAAGTGCCTTAAAGCCAGAAAGGGAACCCTGTACATTGAGACTTAGTGTATGGAAATTGTCACTGAGCAGATGATCTCTTGGGACCTGCCTACCTGTAAATACCCTGCTCAGCAGAAACAAAAAGTAAAAGCCAGCAAACAATCTATTTTTCTATCATATCCTCCTGCACCTGCCCTCAGTTCCACTTTGCCTGCTCTTTGGGAAGTGGAGACAAGTGAAGGAATGGAGAAAACCCAATGCTTAGGTGGTTGTTTCCATGTTTGAAGGGACCTTATGGAGCAATTGCTACTCCAGTAGAAGAAATAAAGTTGTTCCCACGTGTATGGATTATGAACTGCAACTAGTGTAGAGTTGGTGTCTTACCATGTCCATCATTTTCTGGTGACAGTCCCAAGGATGTAGGTACTTGGATGGATTCAGTGCATGGAAATTTTTTTTCCCTTCTTTTTTTTTTTTTAAGACTTGCTTCTAAGATGCAATAAAGATTTTTTATTTGCAATTGGAGCTGCTCACGTGGTCAGTCCGTACCGTTTCATCCAGTGCAGGCAACACACTTTTGGGAAGTCCAGGTAAAAGGATCTCCATCTTCCAGAATGTTTTGACCTCTCTGTTGTGTTGTGGGCTGGAATAAACTTCATGCCACGTCCCTTGGCTCTGGGGAAGGGGAGGACAAACCTGTTCATCAGGCTGCAGTGCACTCTGTGTGCTGATGAGCTGCACCATTCCCTGGGTTTGGCTTTTTCCTCGGGAAAAGATTAAAAGTACTTTTGCTGTCTGAAAAAATCCACAGCATTTCAAATGCATACAAGGACAAGGCTGGATGATGTCAATGTTTTGTGTATTCAGAACACAGTAAAAATAATTATTAAGTGGGTTGAGCAGTTATTTTTTAATAGCACTGCCAGTTGTTCAGTATTGCTGAGGCTTTTTAATGTAAAAATTAGCTCCCAAAGCAAGAATCTTAAAGATTGAAGAACTGTTTCTTCACACAAGGGAAAAGGGGGAAAAAACCCAACTTGTATTTGTGGCTGCAGAAAAGAGCCTGAAGAATATGAACCCTAAAGAACTGCACTAAAAGAGAGGGGGGGGAAAGCCCTGTATTCCTACTGTATTCATGAACATTTATGATTTTGTAGGACTTTTTAGCCCATAACAGCTGGTAAAAGCAGAATGTATGTAACTGGAAAAAGCCATTTAATAACCAGCACCCATCTGGTATTGGGGTTTTTTTTGCTCAGTTGCTGCAGTTCTAATTCTGTTGCCAATCTGTATTAAAAGTGACTTTCACACCAAACTTGCAGGCAGCTCTTGAGGCCCTACATCGTTCACATTGAGCACATATTTTACAGACTCTCAGCTTAAAAGTAATGAATTTTAAAGTCAAATCTCTAATTATAACCCTCTATGATAAATTCTAGCAGTATAAATCCCATTTTATATTAAAATAAGTGGTCTTTGCTGCCCCAGTTGCAAGGAGCTGGACCAGGTGGCAGCCATGGGGCTGACTGGTGCTAACTCAGCCTTCACCAAAATCCCTCCTGGGGCTGGAATGCTTCATCCACAGTTTACTCTGGTTGTTTGGGTGAGAGAGAAGTTCCCCTTGTGCTGAGAAGCCTGTTGGTGCTGGAAAACCATGGAGGGTTTGCTTCTAAGGCCAATAAGGGATGAGAAATGGAGATGGTGCCATCCTGACCCTGAAGGACATGGTGACCAGTCACGTGCTGAGCGTTGCTGTCTATCGAGATGCTTCTCTTCTTTATTAAAATGATTAAAAATATGAGACACTTTTTTCCCTCATTCTTCTGGTGTAGGTAACATGGGTTGGATGCTGTGCTGGCCACGGGCAACCTCACAGCAATAAAACTGCCCAAGCAGAGCTTTGCAGCCACTCAGCACTTGGGTTTAAACCCTTTGCCTTCTCTGGACACCCATGGAGGTGAACACTGTCCCACACCATCCACTCCAAGGAGGAACTCACCAGTCAGAGCTCAGAAGAACTTTGCTATTCCCATTTTCCTGGGGCTCATATGGAGAGTTGGGGCCATAGGGGGGGGTTTCACCCACAGTGGCTCATGCTTGGCATGTTGGTGGCCCTGGAGGGCCTTGGGGGTCCCTTGAGGTTGCTGTGGGAGTGGCCACCTCCCACCAGGGACTGTGCTGTGAAGCATAAGTGGGATGACCCATCACCATCCTCACCTTTTAGGGATCTTTGCTCCCTGGCCCCATATTGCTCGACTGGGGCTTGTTGTCCCAACTCTGGTGGTCCCCAGAGTCTTGTCTCTGGCAGTGGCCAGTCCCCAAGGGTGTCCCCTGGCAGCTGCTCTGCTTTGGGGAGGGTTATCACCTGCAGAATATGGAGCCAGTGACCAAGATGGGTTGAGGTGACTATCCTAAAGCCAGCCGTGGTCCTTCCTGCTGCCTGGGACATTTGTGGGATGGATGAGAGCCTGGTTGTCCATGGACTGTCAAAGGGAATGGCCAGAACTCACCATGAGCCTTGAGCTGTGGCATCTTGAGGCTGTGCTGAACTCTTTTTTGCCACGAACCTTCCTCAGTCGCTGAGTAAAATGTCTTGCAAAGCTTCAGGGATAGGCAATGGCAAAGGGAGTTGGATTTGCTACCACTTGGTAATTAAGAAGCACTTTCTTCCCAGCAGCTTTCTTTGCTGAAGGATCAAGGATGGTGAAAAGAGGCAAAGCAGACAGGGAGAGCACAGGTCTGAGGACGTGCTCACACAGTGCTCTGTGACCACTGTCTCGATGTGACACATCAAAAGAGGTGAGACATTTATCTGTAACTTTGCAGAGTCACTGTCCGTGGAAGGATTTCAAGTTTTGCTTTTCCTCACAGTGGGGTTTTATTACCTGGAAAACTCAGTGAGCAGCTCCAGCCCCACGTAGCTCCCCTGGACGTGGCTGGATGGTTCCTTTCACCAAAATCAGCAGAAAGTGCTGCTGATCCAAATCTGCTTACTCTGAGTTTTGTGGAAGCTCTAACTTTACATTGCAAATTATTGGCTTGAGCTGTTTCACATGAATACTTGCTAAAAATACCCTGCTCACACAGCCAGCCACACTCGGGAGCTTCTGGGAAAGCAGATCTTGCAGAGGCATTAAAAATGAGGAGCAGGTCAGTGCCCTGCCCAGGGCTGAAGCATCCAGGTCCCCACTGGGCTCCTCCTCTGCTCTGGCCATGGTGACCCCTGGCCTGGTGGGACTCTGCCCTCGTGGGACCTGTTTTAAATAGACCTGTACCCAGGCCTGCACTCTGCCAACCTGAGTTATTGCTCTGACTGGAGCAAAGTCAGGGGGTTTGATCCCAGCTGGAGCTCAAAAAGCCACCTCCTCCCTGGGTATGGGCAGCCTTGGAGACATCCTGGGCTCCCCAGCCAAGGCGGTGCCACCTCATCCCATGAGGAATCCTTCCCCTACTATTTTACTGGATTTTACCTGGCTGCTGCTGCCAGAAGCATTTTTATTCCTCACACTGGACCTGCTGCCGACGCTTTCTCAGGCACAAGAAATGTGTCCATGTCCTTTCCAAGCTTCAAAACCCATCTCCCAGCAATCCTCCAGCCCAGGAATCTCTATCACCTTCTAAATCACATTTATGAGCCAGGTGAAAAAACCTGAATTAGCATCAAAAAAATACAAGCCCAGATACTGGGCTGGCTGTGTTTACTTTCACACTTTAATTCAATAAAAGCCTCAACTTTAATTGACCTGAATCTGCTCCAACATTTCCAGCATGCTGGACTGGAGTGTCTTGGAAACTGGGGGTCCCTCCATGTGGCTTGGGGTGCTGGGAGGACTTTGCTGGCGTCCTGCTCTGCCTCTCACTGTTTTAGAACAGGAAGGCAAACAAATAACAGCACCTTTGTGCTTTATTGACTTTTCACCAAGAGGGCTCACACAGAGGGCACA
The DNA here is from genome assembly GCF_047495875.1 of Pithys albifrons albifrons. Lineage (NCBI taxonomy): Eukaryota > Metazoa > Chordata > Aves > Passeriformes > Thamnophilidae > Pithys > Pithys albifrons. The sequence goes on along the minus strand of NC_092470.1, from coordinate 18,771,616 downwards.
GTTGAAAATAATTCCACGATAAAACAAACTTATAAAGCAAACAGGCTGTGATAGGGGCAGATAAAGTCTGTTTGCTGTCCTGGCACTGGCTTTGCCAGTGTTGGCATTGCCAGGATGGCTCTGTATGGTGGGGTAGGACTGTAATGGCCCTGAGGAACCTGAATCACTGGATGGATGTTCCACCTCATGGGTTGGGCACATGCCCCAGCCTTCTGCCCACTGCCAACATCATGTGGCAGTGGTTCCCCCAGTGCTGAGCACCTGCTCAGGTGAACTCAGCCCCAAACCAATCTCTGGCAACATCCTCATCCCAATCCCCATTCCTGGTCCCATCCTTCCCCTCATTTTCATGCCCATCCACATCCTCATCTTCATCACAATCCCCATCCTCATCCTCCTCCACCTCAGTTAAGCCTCCAAAGCCCAACAGAGCTCCCATCCCGCCACTGCCAGACAGGGTAAGCCGAGGACAGACCAACAGCTTGAAATAGCCACAATATTTCCTGTCCTTTTAAAGTTTACTTAAAGAAACTAATTTCCTCTGTCCTTTTGGTAGCAGAATACAAAGCAGCCAGTGCTGTCCCTTTCCCCTAAGCTGATCTCTTAGAAATCAGCTTACTTTTCTCCTTACACAAAAGGCTGAGAGCCTTTGGTGCAGAGCTGGATGGGGGAGAATCCAACTGGTGTGGGAATGCCCACCTGCCCCCACATTTGTCATGGGGGCACAAGAGATGGCTAGGTGACAGTTTCAGGGAAATGTAGATGATGGACACAGACACAGCCACAGCTCCTCACCCCATGTCCAGCATCAGCTCTCAGGCCAGCTTTGACAATGCCTCAAAATGCAGCAGCAGTGAAGGGCTGAGCCACCTCTTCCCTGTCGCTCAGACAACAGGCAGAGCACCTGTCCTGGCAAAGGGGAGCAATCCTGGTGTTTCTTCATGAGCTGCAGGGGAGGCACAGGGTGGCAGACCCAGGTAAGGCCAGGAACAGAGACAGACTGTACTTGTAACCCTAAGTCCAGCTGTGCTCATCAGGCCAAGAACTGCAGTCACTGCAAACCCCACACGCCCTGCAGCCAATTGGCTTGCCAATAAAAACTGCCACCCGTGCAGTGTCATTTTGGGGAGGAATCTGTTTATTATAAGATACATTCTGTTTCTGAAGAAGGATATTTTAGCAGCCTGCAACAGAAATGTGAACCAGAGGGTTAACCTGCCCATTCGGCCTTGGCCAGCCTTGCCGATGCTCACATGAGTTTCTTGGGATAGAAAGGGGAAAAAAAAGGTCCAAAATTCAAACTGTACACCTTTATACAGGGTGCATAGCCAGGCTCACTTTTTACACTGCTGTACATGCTTAGGATAACTAAGTGCAATTGGATTCAGAGCCAATACAGCATCCCAGGCCACTAATGAAGATAAAATACAAGCTGTAGTGGGTGGAAGCTGCACAGATACACGGGCAAACTGAGCTTATTGTGTTCCCACTGCTCCAGAGTGCATTTCCCAAGAGAAAGAGGAGTGGAGGAGAGACAGCTTATGAACCTTCTCAGTCACAGGGCTCCCTTCTCTTCCACCAGGAGCATTTGTCACACCCAGTGGCTTTGCTTCCCATCAGCTCCACTGACAATAGCAGTGCAGTGAACCAGCTCACTCACTCGAGGTGCAGCATTCCTGGCAGGTTGTTTTGGGCTCCCTCACAGGAACACTGCACCACAACAGCCTTTAGGAACCAGAAATACAGTGGCCAGCCACAGCTGGTTCCTACCCCTGGGTGTGTGTATGTCTGTACATGGGGACTACACCTGGAGTAGCCTCTAACGGAGTTGCAGGGAGGTGGGAAGCATCCCCACAGGGCAGGACTTCCAGCAGGTGCTTTCCCCTGAAACAGGGTGGGTGAGCCCACAGTGCCCCGCGGTGCCAGCCAGCGGGCAGCTGGGACTGGGATGTGCTCAGGTTCCCAGGGAAGAGCCCACAGAGCTCTCCTGGCTGACACACACACAGTTAAAGCAGCAGCAGCAGCCAGGGCATGCTGAATGTGAGGAAGGGATTTCAAATGGGAAGAACAAACTGGAAACAGAGGCACGAGCAGAACTGGAGCCACCTCCACCTTCTGCTCTCAACTAGTGCAGGGGAGCATGTGACAGAACAGGAGTGTGAGAGCTGGCCCAGCTCTCGGGCTCATCCTTGCCTGGTTTCTTCATTCCCCAAAAGCCCTGATGGGGCTCCAGCTCCAGGAACCCCACAGTGCTCACTAGCAGCAAACCAGATGCACACTCCCCCCCTCACCCCTCATCCCCTGCCTCTCTGGGCTGTGTCTCAGAGTCCAGGTGTGCTTGGAGCAGGCGCTTCCATCTCCTGTCCAGCCTCAGGTCCTGGCTCCACCAGCACTACCTTCTCTTGCGCATGCAGGTTTCAAGCCTTCCCAGCTCCTCGTAGGCCTGGTAGAAAATGTCAAAGTCTCTGGCCCCCCAGCCCCTCCAGACAGCCAGGCACCGCTCCATGGCTTCGTTCTCAAAGCAGCACACAGCTGTGTCCTTTGCTACGAGAGCCGCGTCCACCAGAGTCCTGCAGAAGGGAGAAGAGAGCAGGGAAGGGCTTTAGTGCAAACAGCAGCTCTGAGAGAGCAGCACCGGTTCCTGGGGAAGGGAGAAGAGAGCAGGGAAGGGCTTTAGGGCAAACAGCAGCTCTGCCAGAGCAGCACCGGCTCCTGCAGAAGGGAGAAGAGAGCAGGGAAGGGCTTTAGTGCAAACAGCAGCTCAGAGAGCAGCACCGGCTCCTGCAGAAGGGAAAAAAGAGCAGGGAAGGGCTATAGGGCAAACAGCAGCTCTGCCAGAGCAGTACCAGCTCCTGGGGAAGGGAGAAGAGAGCAGGGAAGGGCTTTAGGGCAAACAGCAGCTCTGCCAGAGCAGCACTGGCTCATGAGCTTCCTTTCCAGCTACCCAATCTTTTCATAAGCTGCAAATCCTTGAGCAAGGAGAACATAACAAAGAGGGATCAGAAACTGTGTCACAGCAAAACCAAGCAGCTCAGTGACAGGGGGAAAGGTTTTTAAAGGGATTCAGGTGCCTAAACATTCAGGTGGGGGCTTAAGTCTGCCGTGGCATTTTGAAGTTGCTGTTAATCTCCTGATTTGCTAAATCCACAGACTCTTGTGCCTGTTGCCAGCTGGGCATTTTCAAAAGAGCTCCATCACGCCACAGCTAACAGGCTGCTGAGAGCTTCTGCAGCCTGGAATAGAGCGTGGAGGTGGGATGGAGCCCAGCTCTGCCAGCTCAGAGTGTGAGCCCCGAGCCCAGAGCTGCAGGCACAGCTATGGCAGCGCTCGGGGAGCCATGAGGACAGTGCAGGAGTCATCCTGCATGGCAGCATCATGTGGGATGTGCTTCCCTTCATGGTTGTCGCTGAGGCTGGCCCTGCAGCTACCCCTGAGGGAGGAGGCTGGGCAGATGATGACACTTTTGACCCTACAGAGTCCAAGGGGCAGAAGTCCAGGCTTGCTGGGCTTTTTCTACTGCTCCAATAGCAGATGGGGAAGGCTGGCCCCAAACTGTGCCCCAGAAAGGCCCCAGATGGAAGCCCTGGCCACAAGGGTTGTCCTTGGCAGATGATTTTTATCACAAACTGCCCCTACAAAGCCCCCTCCCCTCCCTGCCCTGCTCTGCCCTTGGATCAGGCAGGCACTATCCAGCTCTTTATCCTGCTGATAAAACGGAGGGAGTCAATGGCCTGGTCCAATAAGGACAAGTGTGAGATGCTGCCACCTCACCTTAACTCCACACTCAATTTGGGTGAAGCAAAACAAAACTAAGAGTATCTGTGACCAATAAAGAGAATACTCCCCTCCCAACTAACTGATAAAGACTCTTATTTATAGAGTAGAGAGAACAGCAGGAGCTCTTTGATCTCCCCTGTGTTTGCCTGGTGGTAATAAATGATCATTTATAATCCTTAGCACTGCTTAACCTGCATTTGTTTGGACATAAATACTACAATCCCAGACCGGTATTTAAGTGATCAGCAGGAACACCCCCACCTCTCCAGCAGTTATTTATTTACTTGGACTCTCCTTCGCTGTATGAAACATTTTAAATTAACGTATATAACTGCCCTCCCCTGTGCTGCAGGAGCCGTCCCCCGACCCGTCACTGCCCACAGCACAAAGGTGCTCATTTAGAGCCAGAACATCAACCTGGCCCACGTGAATGCAGCCACAGACAAGCACCGTGCTCTGCATAAATACACCTCTTGTTCTGAGTGCCGGGCCTGAGCCTGCCAAGCTCCACCAACCTTCTGCCAGGTGCCCTCAGAGCACAGGGAGCCAGCACCACACAGGATCAGGCCAGCTTTATCTCACTGAGCATGGTCCTGACTGTCTCATTCTGGGGCTACTTGGTCTCTGCATTTTGGAGAGCTACAGCACCTTCCTCTCACCATCTGTCATGCTCTAAGAGCATGCACATGCCTCAATCTGCAATCAGCAACTGTGTCTCCTCCAGCTGGGACCTCCTCAGAGGCTGTTGGAAGTCCAAGAGGAAGCTCACAAGAGCCCTCAGAGCCTGTAGAGACCCCTCCTGCCACCCAGTCCCCTTGTGCCCCAGCCAGCCTCACCCATAGGGAGCCAGCTCCCCAGCCTTCAGCACAGCGATCACTCTGCCCCGCTGGGTGCCAGACTCCTTCTCCAGCCCGATCACGATGATGTCCCCTCCTCTCCTAGAAGAGAAACAAGGGAGATGTCACATGTACTCAGCAACAGAGATGCTGCCAGCTGAGGAAGATGCATGCTGGATATCCATCCTCTGCTGCACACCCATCTGCAGCCACGTGATGACTCTCACGGCACCACGATGCCAAGGGGGCATCCTGAATCTACTGCGGTGAGAGATCCCGTGACAGGCAAAATCAGCTTTCCAGTGGTTTCCATCAGCTCCACAGGAGGCAGCAGGACTTGCCAGGGCTGTGTCCGAGCAGGGAAGCTGCCTGCTGCTCTTTGTTTCCTCAGGAGCTGGGGAAACAGGGCTTTGAGTCTGACCACCCCCTTCTCACTCTGCTGAAATCAATCCAGCAAGACCTTCGAAGTGGCCATTCTGCTCAGCACTAGATACTTTAAAAAGGGGTTGAAAATGGATGCACTGTTGAATGGGGAACAAAATTTCTTAATAGTATGTTTGGGTTTAGCTAGGTAGGCTTCACCATCTGGCCAGGTGAATCCTACTGGGAACAGGAAAGCTCCTGCCTTGCCCTGAGTTAACCTCATGTTCAGCCCAGGGGGGATTTTGACAAAGTTGCTTTGAAAAAGGACCCACTTACCTGGGGATCCATATGAGGTCTTTTACTGGAAGAATCTTGACAGCTTGGAGATGCTCCGTGTTGTCACCCACAGGTGTAGCATCGTGATCCAGGGAAGCCTTGAGCTCGTGAAATTTCTCAGACTCCTCAAAGTCTGTGGAGAATGGTGCACTGGAAGAGCTCATGGGTGAGCTGGGTAGGCTGGAGGGGCAGCGGGTTACCCTGTTGGGGGGCGAGGAGGAGAAGGAAGACACAGAACAGTAATCTGTGAGCGAGTCCTGGTGGTTCAGGATCTGGGTGCCCACCTCTGGGCTGTACATAATGCTCATGTCCCCCACTGGGTTGGTCTCCAGTGCCCCATGGTTGATGGGGGCTGTAGCTGGGATGGCTGTGGAGGGCTGCTGGATTGTGAACATGTCTCTGAGGGGGCTGCAGTCTCCGCAGAAGTAGCGTGCGCAGAGCTGGTAGGTGGTAACGTGATACATCACCAGGAAGTTGCTTTTATCATCCAGACACCACACCACCTCCTCCCCGTGACACTCGGAGTTGCAGGCGATGGATGTGATGGCTGAGGGCGGGTTGAAGGGCTCCAGCCTCCTGCTGATCTCCATGGAGGCACAGTCGATGATGAGGATGCCGGGGCCGTTGCTGTACCACACCTCTGCCCCGCTGTTGGTGATCTCCATGGCCTTCACAGGGTATGGGTTCTGCCGGGGATCATCATCCGAAATGTTGAATTTGGACCTGTTGGCTGTGTGGGAGCACAGGTAGGAGCAGCTGTCTCCTGGCATGCCCTGGGACACTGAAAACACGGCTACAAGTCCATCTGACAAGCCGGCCAGCACCACGTATGAGTTCTGCAAGAAAGGAACAGCAGAATCTCATGGAATCACAAAATGGTTTGAGTTGCAAGGGACCTTAAAGATCATCTGGTTCCAACACCCCTGCTATGGGCAGGGACACCTTCCACTGTCCCAGGTTGCTCCAAGCCCCAACCAACCTGGCCTTGAACACTTCCAGGGATGGAGAGTCCACAACCCCTCTGTGCCAGTGCCTTATCACCCTTATAAGTAAAGAATTTTTTCCCTACTTCTTTACATCTCTGCAATACAAGACTTTTCAATCCCAGAGGCTCTGTCTGCCTCTCATTTGCTGCAAGAGCACTGGTAACTTATCCCAGAACAGAGATAACAGCAACCTAAAAAGAAGTCATTACCACAAAGCTGCTGCAGAGCCATACTCCTCTCACCCAGTATTACCTCTCTTTTACTGGCAAGGGCGGACAGGCGGACCTGGCAGCCTGCCCTGAAGGTTAACAAACTCAGGCTGGAAGATGTTCAGAGACCGCCATCCTGATCCCAGGAATCCAGCTGTAGAATCCCGGCTCACTTCCAAAAAGGAGCAAAGCTATTGCTATCAGTGTAGGTGGGGGAGGAATGGATGGAAGAAATGCGGTAAAAATGGAAGGAGCGAGCCAATATTCTCACAAACAAGAGCATCCAGTGATCACTCTGCATCTGATGTCTGCTGCTGTGAGTGCCCTGCTGCTCCCAGGGACGTGCCCTGGCTCTGGGATGCCTGGCAGCTCAGAGACATCCTAGTGAAGGGCACAGCAGCAGCAGTTCAGCCACAGACAACTCTGCAGGCTGATAAAAACCTGCCCCTCGATGCAGAGATGTGTTGGCCGTGGCACTGTGGCCCTGGATGCCCTCACACGCCATGGGCAAGAGCTGCTGAGGAGGCCACGGCTCAGCGACTCCTCCAGCTCATCACAGCAGGGCAAAATGCTGTTAAACAGTCTGGGAAATGGATCTCTTGGGAACAAAACTCCTCATGACCTTGGGTCTGTACCAGAAACTCCCCAATCTGTGAAGCAGATAAAACAATACCTACCTCAAAGGCCTTTCTATTTCCTCCCTGAGGAGCAATAAATTCTAAAAAAAGGCCCTTTTTACCCAGGACTTTTTTTTTGGTGTTACAATCTGCCTGCACTAAGCAAACCAAACAGCACCAGCTGATTAGACCTAACTCACGTCTCCACAGCCTCTCCGTGGTGGGAAGCCTGGGATGCCATTGACATGGGCTGAAGGCTCCAAGTCACCCCTTGCTGCTCATATATTAAGGGATCCCTGTGCCCTTCCAGGGATATGGCTCTGCCAGGCTGTTTAAACCCACAGAGGCTGAAATTAGTATGTTGATTTGCCCCAGCCATCAAGGGGCAGATAATACAGGGTGTTATTTAATTGACAACTCTGTTTGCAAGGCTCATTAAGAGTCCTGGACAAAGAGACACTCTCTGCACACCAAGTATGAGTAAAGCCACAAGAGCACTGAGTGCTGTATGACTAATCCAAATCACAGCAGAATTTTACTGTAATGGGAAAAACTAGGGAAGCAAGTGGAAAGTTGTGAAATGGGGCTTGGACTTTAACTCAGTGCAGTCCCAATTCTCTAACCTCTGATGAAAAGAAACCCCAGTGACCTGCAGGGCTCGGTGCCATGTCCCTGCTGCCATGTGGATCTGGTGCAAAGGCTCCTGGATGTGGCTTTGCCAGGGAGTTGCATCAATAGGTTGGAACATGGCATGGTGCTTTGCACAAGCTGGGTCTGGGGTTACTTTTTCTTTTGAAAGGAGTTCAAATATTTAAAACTGAATAAAACAAAGCAAAACAGCCCACATTTCTCTGGTGCAAATGGCCCAACTTTTTCAGTCCAAAGGACTCCACACAAGAGGCATCTCTTACTAGAAATGGAAAATTTAAATTGAAATAGGAATATCTGTAATGTGGGTATGTCATCCTGAACTGCTCCCAACATGACACTTCAGAGATTATAATTTTATCTCATTTGATTTGAAAATGCTGAATTATCCAAGCATAATAATATTTTGATTTCTTTGATAAGTGTCAGTCAGTGCAGGACAGAACCCATATTCCCTTTTGGGTTCCACAGGCCAAGTTTCTCTGGCACTGAACAGTTGGCACCACAAACATGCAGGGCTGGGTCAGTGACCCCTACACAGCGTTACCAGTAACACCGATGCCAAACCCTACCCTGTCTGGGATAGCACAATGATGGAAGCAAATTGGGAAGACACATTTTGCTTTGGGATGTTTATTACTCTCTGCCTTGGCTTTGAGGGCTCTTGAAACCTGTTTCTATCCAGCTACTGTTGTTGTCTCAGAGAATTAAGAAATGCAGCGCAGGAACTCAAATCAGAATCCCAGACTATGCTGAGTTGGAAGGGACCCACAAGGATCAGCGAGTCCAACCCTCAGCCCAGCCCAGGACCATCCCCAAGATTCACACTCTGTCTCTGCGAGCATCATCCAAATGTTCCTTGAGCTCTGTCAGCCTTGGTGCTGTGCCCACTGCCCTGGGGAGCCTGTTCAGTGCCCACCACCCTCTGGGGGAAGAACCTCTTTCTAACATCCAACCTAAAACTGCCCTGACACAACTCCAGGACACTCCCTGGGTTGTGTCCCTGGTCCCCACAGAGCAGAGATCAGTGCCTGCCCCTCCTGAGGAACTTGGAACTGCAGTGAGGTCTCCCCTCAGTCTCTTCCTCTCCAGCTGAACACACCAAGGGCCTTCAGCTGCTCCTCATGGCCCTTCACCATCTTCATCATCCTCCTTTGGATGCTCTCTAACAGCCTAATATCTGAGAAATGCCCTCAACCTGCCATCCCTCACATGACTGAGCCAAGGGAGTGACCAATTTCACAGAAGACCACAGCAAAGGTCACCTTGCCTCAGGTGCCACCGACTTGCCAGACTGTATTTGGTGCCAGTGCAGCCAGGCAAGGAGGCAAACCTCTCCTGGCTCAGGGTATTCCACCAGCCACCAAAGGCAGGCAGGGCTGCAGCCTCCAGAAACCTTAAGTAACTTTCTCAGAATTCATTTTCAACATTCGGGCTCCACAAAGAGCCAACAAAAACACACAGCAACAAAACTGCATTTGAAGGCTTGGCCCTGCCAGCAGCCCCCGCCGTGCCAGGAGGAAGGCCCCGGAGCGGGGTGGGATGTGCAGGGATGAGCTGGCTCCAGACGTCCTGTCCTGGGGCTGGGGACACGGCTTGGGGTCATGGGCATGGCCCCAAGAGCAGGAGAAAACCAGGGTCCAGCCCTGGACCCCAGGGCACGGTCACCTCCTGCTCCTCCTCCTGCCCCATCCCCACGGGGTCTGGCACTGCTGGCAGCGCACACAGGGCAGGCTGCAGCCTTTAAATGCAGCTTTTGTCTCCATGTGTTCCAGGTTCCTGCAAGAGGCCAGAGCCTTGCACCCATTCAAGTTTCCCTCTCCCTCCTCATCCCTCTGTGGGAATGCTGCAAACCAAGTCAGAAAGAATCTTAGTTTGCTGTTTTCAACCTGTTTGTGAGCTTATCTGGGTTTTTCTGAAAGGAAATCTACTGAAAATTGTATTGTTTACCAAAAAGAATGATCCTGGTGACAGAAAGCATGCAACAAAAGGCTTAAATTATACAAGACTTTTCCCTGGCGGGTGAGTTTCAGATTCTGGGCCCCTCTCTGTTGCTTTTAAATTTCCATGATGCTTCCTTTGGATGAGAAACCAAGTTTTGGAAACTATTTCTTTTGGATCAGCCTTCCCAAGGCAGTCGTAAAGAATTCCCCTTCCCAGCAACATCCCTCGGCAGTTCTCTGACTAAAAGTTACCTCACATCTCACCAGCTAAAGGCTTTCTTCCCAGGGAAATGCAATTCCCTCCTTCCCTGGACAACACTGACTGTGATAACTCTGATGGAGCTCACAGGCCATACAGGGAGTGTGACAAGTGTAAGCTTTCCACTTGGATTTTTTGGAAGAAGTGGCTGGTTCAGTTCTTGCCAACCTGGTCTGCACATCCCCACGGCTGCTGCTCTGGCCATTTCACTGCCAAACTCATTCATAGAAAGGAGAGAGGAAAAAGTAAGTCCAATAAACTAAGAAGGAGTGAGTTGAAGGGATGTGGATTTCTGGAAGGCTGGGTAGGGTTGGGGGAGGAAGGGAGGTGTCTAGACTCAATATTGCTATTGTAGGGCCTGGCATTATTTATGACATTTTCTAGGCGAGCCACAAACTGGAAATAGAAACCAGGAGACATAAAGCCACTCGTAACCCCTGAGGAATGGCTTTGCAAGCTGTGTGACAGTGGAAAAGCTGAAAGACTCGTTGGACTGTCCTGGACAAAACCTCAGGCAGCATGAAAAAGAAATTTGCCCATCACATCAGAAATGGAACTCCACGGCAGGGAAACGCTGCAGGTCCGGGAGCCAAAGAAAGCCGAGAGATGCAGCGTCCTGGCCAGAGAAACTCCCCCCTGTGCCAACCTCACATCGGTGCCCTACTTTAGCCCTACTTACACCATGTTTGGAAGTGAAGCAGCACACCTTACACTAACCATCTGCCTCGGATCCAGTTTGCAGGGCTGCAGGAATCCAAGCAAACGAGCCAGAAATGGACAATAGCTGAGGACAGGCCTGTGGTATAAACCAGCCCTGCTGTCGCTCCCAGAGCTGCTCCACGTCGAGCTTTCAGACACATACCAGTCTGCTGGCATTTGCAGAGGCTACACAGCTACAAGTAATGTTGGAATATAATTATATGTTTTCACTTGAGGTGGCTGTAAGCAAACCGGAGGTAATTTAGCTTGAAAACAGTTTTTATACATCTCCCAAGACTTGCCCACAATAGGCACTCATGTCAGACCTCTCTTGCCAAAACCTGGATGCTGGCCATGGCAGAACTAGAGAGATAGCATAGAACTTGTGTTATTACCCAGAAGAGCAATTATACATAAGAGTATTACCCCAAACAGCTGTATTATCTAAGTGTTCTCTCATTCAAAACCAGAAGAGAAGCCGTGGCTGAGCCTACATAATAGTACAGATGACTGTGCACACATCCCAGCAAACAGCAGGTACAAGTGGCAGGCTATACCCACATCCTGCATTAGCACTTAACAAATCTCTATTCTAATTATTGTTTCATGTCCTCTCTACTTTGCTTGATCAGCCTAAACCTTGCCTTCCAGTGATGTGGAAACACAGCTGGAGAATTTCCTTGCAGAGAAATTTGATCTATTTTGACTCTTTTCCCAGCAGGCTTGAAAGTGCCAGCTTTGGTCCCCTGACTCAGGTTCTTGCCCACACCTCTGTCTTCTGGCAGAGACACAAAGACCTGGAAACCTTCTCCTCATGGTGCCAAAATGTTCCTGGGCATTGCAAAGTCCTTCAACACCAGCTAAGTCTGGCAGCTTGGCCCAGGAGCTGATGGCTGAGTCTTACCAATGCACCTTTTCCTTTAGGTTGTTCCTCACCTTTTTGACAACAGGCATCACCAGGAAGCAGCTCACAGTAGCAGGAGTGTCTAAACCCTTCAGTGGAGTCTTTAAGGGACACATGCCCTGCAACCCATACACAGAAATCTTCTGATCCTGTGAAAGAGCACAGAAAATTCCATAAGTGCACATCACCTTCCACCCTTTTCATGTTTTGATACCTGAGCAAGATCTAATTGGTTCCAAAACCAGTTTTTTCTTGTACTTTTCTGATACCCAAAGCCTGGATATCTGTTTTCCCTGGAGAGTCTTTGCCCTGTCTGTGGGCAGAAAGCAGGAGCTGCCTTCCCAAGAATGAGCTGTGGGCAATATATGCATTATCCAAAAGCCACTAAAAATCACCACGATAGGGGTTTTATCACCACATCTAAAAGCAGCATCTGACAACCCTGACTGCAAAAATCCCAGACAACAACTGAAGCATGTTGTATGTTATTTTGCATTCATCTGTCAATTCAAGGAAAGCTGGTATTGCATTTTATGTGGAACTGCACCTGCTCCACACCTCACAGATCTAACAGACTGACCAGGAGTATCCAGTTTGAGGAATAAGAACACATTCCATTCTGATCCAAAAAGGTGGAAATACAATGCTTTAAGATTTTTTAATTTCAATTTTTCTACACTTATTGCTATGAAAAAATATTTGAAATCTACCTCTATGTTATAAACAGGAAAAGTCAAAATAACTTATTTTCCTACATGGAAATAAAGATCTCCATTCTCATCCAGTTACAGCATCCATGCCAGAGAGGGGTGAATTAACCAATATAAATTATTTCTTCAGCAGGTGTGTCCTTTTTTTCCCACTCTGAAACACTGAACTTCAGGTACATTTCATTTTTTTGGCTGTTTTTCCTTTGTTGTGTGTCAAATGATCTTATCAGAACTGGTTGACACTTAACACAGCTCTTTTTGAAGGGTGGAAGGGAGCTCTGGGCTATAAATCAGCCCTGGCCTCTCACTCTTTATCTCTTCAGCTGCAATTTTCCAATGTGAACACAGAACTTGGGTACCCATTTCCCACCAACTCTGAAACCCCTCAGGCCTCTTTCAGAGCCCCACCCTTCAATGCATGGCTTCTGTCACTGCTTCCCTTTATGGCTCACAGATAAGGACATTTCCCAGAAGAACCCCTGGCTACAGATTGCTCCAAACTGGAGAGTTTTCCCTCGGAAAGCCGAGGTTCCCACGATGGCTTTGAGCTCCAGGAGGCACAGTTTGGTTCCAGGTATCAGCTACGTGACAGGGAGAAACAATAAACCCAGAGACAGCCGATGCAAAGTCACGCTGCTCATCTGAGATGCCCATTGTCTCCTGCACTCTTGGCTTTACTAATTTATCAGGCTCTTTTTCTTTGTTTGTGTCTCTCCTAACGAGGCTCCTCTCAAGGAGGGCACTGAGGCACAGGCAATGCTCACCTCTGTGGCTGCCCAGAGGGCATTCTGAAATTTTAGCTGGCAGCACAGCTTCATTCCTGGGCAGCTCATCCTCTGCACTTCCAGGACTCCCTTCTCCAGATTCACTACCGTGTAGTTTCTGAAAAAGGAGCAGATAACAATTTCTGTAGCCAACATTCAGGCTGGACTCAACTAAGGGGTGGTACAAGGCAGTTGTGGCCAAGCCTAACACAGCTGTCCAGATGTGGATGATCTTGTGAGGAGCTACACCCCTCCTAATGGTCCTTGTGAAGGATAAGAAATACAGATGTGCCACAGCTCTGCCTCAGACGTGCAGTTGCTGCTGTGAAGATTTCCACTCAGCTCTCTGACTTTGCACAGAAATGGATTAGGAGAACCTACATGGTCTGTTACCATAATTCAGCTGTGGGACAAACAGCTCCAGCTGAACAGCAGTAATTAATAGCTGGGAAGTCTCAGCCCATCTTGCCCATTAAGTTCTCAAGAGAATATCTGCTCGTTCTCCAAGTTCACTGCCTTGCTATTATCTGGCTTCATTATTAATCCAGCACATAAACAGAAGAGCATGATCCTTCCCAATAAAAGCAAATATCTGTAACCTGATCAAAGAATTTATAAATATGATTAATCTTTTTTTTTTGTAACTAAAAGGATTTTATTTGCTTGAGGAAGTTTATTGGGTTTGGGTGTTTGAACAAATAACTAGATATTCACAACCACATCTGTGAGCCCCAGATGTTTTACCAACTGTGGCACAGGCAATTACACATCCTGAAATCTGCCACATATAAGTAATTTGCTATTCAGCAGTCTCCAAATTGGATTGTCCAGTCAGGAAGCAGATTCCCTCAGATATATTGCTGTGAATATTTGGACAACATCCATGTATTCAAAATACATCTGTGAGTGCCATGTGTTCCCCCAGTTGAGCAGGAAGAGTTACACTGTCTGCACTGAATGACTGACCAGGCACCACAAATGGCAAAGCAAACAGTTCATGAGCAAATCACGTACCTTTCCCATTAGCTTAATGGTTTCAGATAATGAACACATTAATATAAAATTCAGATCAGTTTGTGAATGTTTCCAAATAAGACTGGGGCTATAAAAATCAGTAGCATCCATAAAAATGAACCTAACTAGCCACGGGTCACATGTGGCTGAGCAAAATGCCATCATCTCAGTCACAATTTAATAACATTTTAAGCACATGCCTTCAGTATGGAATACTTTTTACTGGCAGTGCACACTTGGATGCACACACAGCTCCAGGCATGTGGTTAACTCCCGATGATTGCAATAGGATTTAAGCATGTGCTTAATTGCTTTGCAGAAGAGAGATGGAACTGCAGCCTCAATTAGGAAAGGTTTAGTGTTAAATGGCCTCATTAGGAAAGGCAGAACACGTCTGTTCTCATGTGCAAATGCTTCATCCTGTGTGTGTGAATCATTACATTGCCCTAATCTTCTCCTCCTATTAACTGAAGCAGAGTTAAGCTCATTAAATATCCTTTATAAAGAAACCACTGTTCCCAATTAAAAGAGTTGGGGAAAACAGTGTTCACCGTACCCTTGGCATTCACCCAAACTCACTTTCACCTTCTTTACCTCCCTCCCAGAGGCATAAGTGAAGATACTGAAGGCTTTACTTAAAAAGGAAAAAGAAAAAAAAAGAAACTACCAATATCAGCTCTCCCACCTGGTGTTTTCCTTCCCATCCCAGAAGACCACAGTGTACTCCTGTCCTTGGGAGCAGAAGAAGGAGGACTGCTTCCCACAGGGCAGCAGGTACATGAATGTAGCAAAGGTAGGATCTTTCATTTGTCCTACCACAGAAATGGCCAGTGGACGCTGAGGGGAGAGGAAAAGAGAAAGACATTTGGCACACAAAATGAAATAGAAGAACCATTATAAACATGAGCTTCAGCAAGGCCAAGTGCAAAGTCCTGCACCTGGATCAGGGCAATTCCAGGCACAACAGCAGGCTGGATGTCCCTGCCTATGGCAAGGGGCTGGAACCAGATGGTCTTTAAGGTTCCTTCCAATCCAAACACTCCTTTGATTATTTATTAAACCTTGGTCTATCACTCTCTTACACATTTTACTGATTAATTTCTTAGGTTCATGAATTTTGGAAGCTGTCATGACAGGGTGGAGCTGCTTTGAGAAACGTGCTCACCTCTGTCAGAAGGACAGCAGCTCTGAAACACCAAGCTGTAATTAATGAAAAATGCAATGCAGCATAATCCTTTTCTCTTACTTTAAACTTTTTCTTCCTCATACCTCCTTTTATAACCTCAGGGTTTTTGAAGTCTTTGTAGTTACACTCACAGCACGACACTGGAGCTGTTTCTAGAAATTATGGGTCACGTCTTGCCTGTGAAATCAACAGCTTAACTGCCATTGACATCAGGGGACCTTCGAGTCACCACACAAGTCTAAGGCCACAGATCTGTCATCATTTCATTCATAAAACTCTCATTTCAGTCAACAGAAGTTCTGGGCCAAATCAGCAGGAGGGGCAAACAGGCAATTGAGGTGTTCTGCTGTACCAAGAACAAGCTCATCTCCGCTGCTTGCAGAGGGCAGCCTGATCAGAAAACATGAGGCAGGAGGGTTGGCTTGTACCTTTTCTGGCTTTGTGTCCCAACACTCCATCATGAGGGCCTGCATCCTATAGAGCTGCACCTCCTCTGGCTGCCCAAGAACCGGACGGATCCCTTTGGAAAGTTTCTTTGCAATCTGGAGCTGGTGGTGCCCCAGCACAGGGCGCTGGCCAGACAGCAGCTCGTACAGCACCATCCCATAGGAGAACATATCAACCTGGAGCCAGAACCAGGGAGAAACATCAGGGCATGGCTCCCTTGGTGGGTGGAGAGGAGAGTGAGGAAGGCCACGGCCAGCACTGCCCACCCTCGTGGATAAGGGAATGCAGCCCCAGGTAGGACACCGCCCACTGCCATGGAGGGTTGCCCCAGGAGTACCCCAGTCACCTTCTCATCGTAGACGATGCGAGGTCTGATCTCGGGGGCCTGGTACCCTGGCGTGCCCTCCACGCCCAGCGCGCCCTCGTGGAACGACTGCCGTGAGATGCCATAGTCGGAGAGCTTGATGTTGATGTGCTCCTTGACGTCCAGGGACCACACCAGAATGTTGTCCGACTTGAGGTCGCAGAAGATGATGTTCTTCTTGTGCAGGTAGGCCAGGCCTGTGACGATCTGGTACGCTATTTTGTGTGTCAGCATGTGCCCCAGCGGCACAAAGGCAGACCCTGGCACAAAGGAACAGCCCGTCTTCAGCTCTTGTAATTGCCATTACTGCCTTTTTTCTCCCCTTTCTCTTACTCTTTTTAACTCTAGAGCTGTAACTGACAACCTTTTAAAACATCACTCAATGCCACCACTTAAAATGACACTGTTTGTGTTACTATATGTGTCTGACAGTCCTATTAGATTCTTTGTTTTAAACCCTTTCACTTCCAGAGTCCTAAATCTTCTGGTGAAAATTAGTGTTTGACTGAAAGTTGACACAAAGCCAAGGTGCCAAGAGGGTCAGGTGGCCTCAACTTATCTTGGAATTAGTGTCGTTCATTTGACAGCGACAGAAATAAAGATACTTATGAGATAATTTAGAGTGCCAGACACCCATCTGCAGGGGCAGGAACACAGCACCATCCATGCAGCACTGAAGTGAGAAGCACTTCATTTTAATTTGCAGAGAAATTGAAAACCCAGGTCTCCAAACCAGTTTTGAAAATCCTGAGCATCAATTTTTCACTAGGTTCCCAAAAGCACAGTTTAAGAACAATTCCATCCCTCCCACTTCCCCTAGCCTGGAAAAAAATCCCCTCCAGTAAATCAAGCAGTATTTAAACACTGATGACCGTTTGTCACTGGGAGAGTGATCTCTCTCAGGGGCAGACCTTGGTTTTACCTTTGGAGTTTTCAGAGAGCACGGTGGTGAGGCTGCCCAGCGGGGCCAGCTCGAGGGCGAAGCACAGCGGGTGGATGCTGATGCCGATGAGGGACACGATGCAGGGGTGCTGCAGGGAGTGCAGCATGCTGGCCTCCTGCCGGAACTCCGAGAAGTTCTTCATGGCATCCATGGCTCTCAGGTGTTTCAGCATGGTATCTGGCAAGACACAACCACCCCTTCTCACTGCCCAGATCACAGAGCAAGTCACAAACTCTTTGAAGGGGCCCAAGGACTGCAGGAGGAAGGCAGCTGGTGGGATTATACCAACGGCAAGGCTGTTAGTTGAGTCCTTATGTGGATGCATGAGGCACTAACAGACACTGGGTATAAGCAGGATAAATATGGTGCCTTGGGAAGCAAGAGCTCCCTTGGACCTTTAACAGCAGGTTCAGGTGTTTCTGGCACACACTGTTCTCATACATAACCTAGATGACTTTGGAAAACTCATGCTGTGCTTCTCCAAGCAGGGACTCTGTGGGTGTCACACTGAGACCCTTTGCTGGAAGGGCCCACCCTTTCCTGCTTTGCCTGCCAGAAGAGAGACCCATCACAGTAATGGTCCTTCTGCTGTGGGACACCACAAGCTGCTCAGGCAGGGCAGGTCTTCCCAAAGGTGATTTGTCACTGGGACAGCAGTTGGCCTCCTCCACAGCTCAGAGGTTCACTGCATTCTCCCCTGACCAACATGAGCAATCTGAGGCCCTTTCCCCTTTCCTCTGTCCATGGACTGAGGCTCTGCTGGAAACCTGGACTCGCTATGAGAGCCCATCCCTGCCTGGGGGAGATGGCAGGCTCAGAAGGATTCCCAGTTTGATTTCTGCAGCTGCTGGCCCAGATGGGGTAAAAGACTAATTCAGAGGTGGGGCCCCACAAGTCCTTTGTGCAAATCCCTGCAAATCCACACTTCTCATTGTCAGACAGGTTGAGAACAGGAGATGAAATCTTACCTCCCATCCCAATCCAGGGCTCAGCTTTGACAACCCATGAATCCACCCACTGCTCTGCAGGAGAGAAGTTTCCTTGCAGGGCCAGTGACCTTCAAGGCCACAAGTGTTCATAAAGAACTCTAAGATGCATCCTCCTCCTCCTTCATTGAAACACATCAGTTTTACTATTTATTTCAAAGCTGTACTTAAGCAGGTGCTGCCAGCACTTTGGAGAGCAAAGGCTGCTCTTTGGTCTTAGCTTGGGATCATGGATTGCAGGAGCTGATTCCCGACACTGATTCCATGCACTGTACCTGCAGCTGAAGTGGGGGAACCCTTGCATTTTTTAATCTGAAATCTCTTCACAGCCACTGGTTTTCCTTGGTATCGTGCCCGATATATAACAGTGCCACTTCCACCCTGGCCAAGAACGTTGTTTTCGTTTTCACTGCATTCCAGTTTGCTATTTTCCAGGAACAGTCTGCCAAGGAGAAATTGGGGCTTTTTAATTAAAAGTTTCAAAGACATTGTAAATTCATGTCTTTAATGTGATTTCCATTTTCACAAATGCCTGATAGGTTCTTGTCTTATCTCCCAAGGGGACTGGATCACCTTGGTCATCCCAGTGTACTCTGAGCTGACTCGTGTTGAACAACAGATTTCTCACATAAAAAAGTAACTTGGACAAATAAGCAAAAAAGGCTTATTACTAATTTATCCCACAAGAATCAAACAGATCTGGAAAGCACATAAGCTTCTTTTCCAAGTAGATGACACAAGTACTGACACTTGTACCATTTATCTGTATTAACAATTTTTTTTGCTTCATTTACCTCCTGTTCCTCTTCTCTCCACTGAGGCAGGACAGGATGTTTATGAACAGCCCCTCACTCTGAAACCTGATTAATCAAATCAGCTTAGTGTTCTCAGGCTGTAATTCATCATTTCCCCACTCTTCCAGAGACTACTTTTACAGCTGTTCACACTTCAAACATCTCCACTCGCCTCGCACCCGTCAAATAAATCTGTAGGAGATAGCAGTGTGAGGAGGGCTGTCCCAACCAGCTGATGGGGTGTCTGCCCAGAAAAATGACCCCAAAAAAGTAACAGGGGCCAGGGGGAGCACAGAAAGCTCTGAGAACAGCCAAATGGACAGTTTGGTCTGGAGGTTCTGCATTGGGCACAGAGACGTCTGAGAGAGTGTGAACCAAAAAGGACACTGGTCTCCTGTCCTGCCTGCTGTCAGGTCTCTTGTCCTACACACTAAGTAATAAGGGGTATAAGACTGAACCCATCTGGGAATGCAGTTAAGCAGACTAAAGTTTTGGCAGTGCTGCTCTGGGTAGGGAAGAGCTGTTTCAGCTGTTCAGGACTGCCACACATCCAGCACATCCAGCAGTGCTCAGCCAAGCAGGAGCCTCGACTCAGAGTGAATTCTCTTGTGGTGTCTATAAACTCACTCACCTACAGGCTCTTAAAAAATTCAGGCAATGTCAAGGCCAATCTTGCGATGAAGCAGCACTTCCTTTTGGTTTTGCCACATTAAAAATCTCCTTTGTGGGATCCCAAAAAGACTCCAACTACAAAAAGCTCTGGTCAGAGTACTGGGCAATGCAGGACAGCTGTGGCTTTAGAAAGGGACTTTCACATTGCTCCACAGTGATCTCAAAGGACCCCTGATGTGATGACTCGGTCAGCACACAGCTATTGTCTAGGCAAGTGCACTGAACACCAGGAGTGCAGTTTGGGATGAATTGCCAGAGAAGGGATTGAGAGCAGATGGGTTTGTGTCTCGTGGTCAGTATGTTCCTCTAGCAGAGACAACTTAGGAAAAGAGTCCAACAGAACGACGTCGATACACTGAAACTTAATCAAAGGCCCTCAATTAACATTACCTGGCAGGAAAATCGGTCATGAAAAGCTCTGGGACCAGTTCTTGGAGGGAGACGGGGATGTCGGGGTGGTTGGGACATGTGATGTAGTCCAGTTCAATGGCAGTCAGGACACAGTCCTCCATGTTGAAGTACTGCGCGTTCTCCTCGTTCTCCTCCGCCCTGGCAGCTGCACAGATGTGGCAGGGCACGTACTGCTCCATCAGCAAAGTGCCATCGCTCTCCATGGCTGTGAGTGCTGCAAAGCAAGCAGGGAAACAGAGAACAGCATCATTCACCCACACTGAGAAGGGACAACAGCTCCGAGTGCACCTGAATGGCCGCAGCTCTGCCTGGAGCCACTGCTGAAAATCCTCATGAGAGCAGCAGTGAAGTGACTGGAATACCAACCAGCCTTCTGCAAAGTGTGCAGACAGCAGGGACAGCACTGGGCAGACAGGACTGTGGATGTCACCCAACATGTCCCCTGCTTTGCTCACAGGTGATGTGCAGGCTTGAGAGGACAAAATATTCAGGACCAGCAAAAATGAGAAGTACATGAATAAAGCACTGGAGAGCTCCTCCTGCTTGCTGGGTGTCTCTGCCTTCCCAGACTGCAAATTGCCAGATGGCTTCAGGTGGAGAGCAGGCATGGGAATGGGAAGGGCAGTGGGAATGGGAGCAGCCTGGGAGGCACAGAACGTTCATCTCAGGCTGAGCACTGCACCTGCAGGTTCAGGGTAAACGTTCACCTGCTCGCCCAGGCTGGGCACACAGTTCTGTGGCCTCACCCATGGGCAAAGTTTTCAGCCCCCCCCAGGGAAAATCTGGATTCTACCAAGACTAAGCCTCTGGGAGGTTCACACCTCTCCTGTAACTACAGAGGGATTTTGTGGTGACAGGCTCTCGTTAAATGCCCACAATTAGTCAGGGTGAACACAGGCCGTAGCCTTTGAAGTCATGACTGTTCTCAAGCTTCAGTGATTAACGTTAGCATTATTTTAATCCAAAGGCAAATAAAATGTTCTTTTATCTTCAAAACATGTAGAACATGAATATGTGAGAGTGCACCACTGTTTCCTCCAGAGAGCCTCCAATTAAGAGACTTTGGCACTGTTTTCTAGACCAGTGTGGGATGACAAAGAACATTTCAGATTTTGTTTTGGTTTTAAATGAAGTGTGTTGGGGTTGCAAACAGCCTGCTGGGTAACAGCAGGATCTGTGCTGAGCACAGGAAAAACAGCTGCCGGAGTCAAGGAAGTTCCCCTGGCACCAACTCCTTGGTACCACATTCCCTCTTGCCTCTCACAGTTT
This sequence comes from Pithys albifrons albifrons, assembly GCF_047495875.1. Taxonomy (NCBI): domain Eukaryota; kingdom Metazoa; phylum Chordata; class Aves; order Passeriformes; family Thamnophilidae; genus Pithys; species Pithys albifrons. The sequence goes on along the minus strand of NC_092470.1, from coordinate 18,750,479 downwards.
TATAACTTAAGGGATGTTAGAAATGGTGGGCAAATTCTGATCCCAGCTGATGCCAAAATGAGTTCAAGGGGCAGTGCCAAGTTGTTTGGGCCAAATCCTGCCCCTGCCACAAGCACTAGGAGAGCCTCTTGAACTCCTACAGGCTCCTGTTTGAACTGCAGTGTCTCACCTGTGCTGCTGTGCCTCAAAAAACAATGTCTGGACCAAAGTGTGCTGGCAACAAACCTCAATCTGTCTGCAGGTTTATCAGTTTTTATCAAATGTTATTGGCTTGAGACTGTCAGAGCCTGAGGGGCCTTCAATTAACATACAATACTGTGAGCCTGGAGAGCTCTGTTGAAGAACCTTCTGTTCAAAAGACACAGAAAATCACAGTCATTCTCTTACCAGGAAACCACTGGTCTATCAAAGAGTTCACATGGTCTGTGATGAATGCCATTGCTGAGAAGTCTCTCACTTCTGACTGGGAAATGATTTTAATTCCACCACTTTTTTTCTTTTTCCAGTTCACATCAGAAGACTCGACACTGTAAGAAAGACAAAAGACAGACCTGTGAAGCTTTTGTGAAGTATCATTGTCAACAAATTTTCTTTCTGGCAAGAAACCTGAGTTACATAATAAACACAGACTTTGTAAGTCATCAAAAGAAAAAGCAATCCAGCTTTTGAGGGTGATTTTCAATTCATCCTATCCTGCAAATGACTTTGAGAATTCTTGAACAGAAATGCCAGTTACTCACAAAGAGTAAATGCTATAGAAGGTCAGACCTGGAGAAAACTCTGGCCTAAGTGAGCTGAGTGTGACGGAGAGTTTTGACAGAAATGCTCCATATGGGATTTTGGAAGGTTGGGAGTTTTAAAATCAGTAATAAAATTCCAGTGGAATAATAATAATTCCAAAAACCGTTAGGAAAAGGTTATAGACGAAATTTTTGCACAATTCCCATGAAACTGTAAGTCCCTGAAGTATATGAAGAAATGAGGGCATGACCATTACCATGGGCCAGAATTTGGGGTTCCAGTCTGTGATTTGCAGTCTCTGGGTCCAAATCTCTACTGAGCTTTGAAGCTCAGCAAAGTCCCTGTTTCCTTCTGAGCTCCAACCATGCAACAGCACCAGTGGTTCCTCCCTATCCTGCCAGGGACTGGAAGAGCAAATGCATCCACAGTCCCCTGTTGCACAGAAGCAGCTCCACTGACCTGGATTGCTGACACACAGTGATGAAGTTTCAGGGTTTAGTGGAAAACTCACTGAGGTAAGGAAACCTTTGCATGTGAAAATGTGTGATTTTATGCTGGCACAGCCCTGCTCTGAATCCCACTTTCTGTTCTCAGGCCTCTTTAAATTGCTGGCTGCAATAACAGATAAGGTTGATACATTCAGAGCTGCCAAACAATCACCTATAGATCATTTTTGTCACCAGTTGTTACCAGATGAGTTATGTCCATTAAAGAGCCTCCTCTTCTCCCGATGAGTGAGCACATGGCATGAGTCAGGCTCATTCATCTCCATTCAGCTGCTGTGTTTCATACCCTCCATTAGTGCCCTGTCACACATGCTGCATTAGGAACACAAATTACCTAAGATAGCCTCCATCAAAGGTAACGAACAGACCTTCCTGCCAGTAAACAGTGTGAGTCCTTTTGACTCGGAAGGTGCTGCAGCGGTTCCTTTGGGTGCCTGTGAAGCTGTAGATGGTCACCTTTTTGTTTCTTGTCTTGGAGTTCTTCTTGTTTTCAAAAAGCTGAAGCAAACAGAAAATGAAGAAGCAGTTAAATTGCTAAAATATCTCATAAAGGTGTTTCAATCAAGCAATAAGGTGATTTCTTTTTTTGGCTTTCACAGGTGCTATTGTACCTTTTCCATTAAAAGCGACTTATGCTCATAAAAAATTTTGCAATGGAATGGAAATACATGTGGTAAAATTGGTTTTGCAGCAATGGAAATATTTTTCATGCCACTCAAAAAAAGAACACTTTCATATCAGTGAACAAAGTTAGTTCTACAACTGTGACATTTGTCATATTTATCGTGCATTTGCTAAACTCTTACAAACCTAAAGAACTAAATGTTCTAGTGAGTGATCAAGTCTGCCCTCAATGTAGAGAGTTAACTTTTCCACCTGTTTCAGTGGGAGGAAGATGGCTCTTCTCCAAGACACTTCAAACCAGCACTTAGAGCAAAATGTATTTCTGTTTTAAACCCCCAAAAGTTAATCTGCAGAACTCTGCTGTGCTCACTGCTCCAATATTTATTTGCCTGCAGACAGGTCTGACGCCTGGGATCCTTTCCATTCCCTTCCTGAGGACTGGATGAGGTCCTAGGAAAGGTGCTCCAGGATTATGTAGTGCCCAGGAGGATGTAAGCAAGGGGCTGCCAAGACAGCCCGTTAAAAGAGGTAAAGTTATTACATGGTTTGAGAAGCCTGGAACGCAGAGGACTTCCAAAGGCAGGTGTCATGTTTTCCATGTTCTGTACATCACTGACAGATCACAGTTTAATGGAGAGCTGGTAAGAAGATACCAGAGCAGGGCCATAAATATTTTGCAGGTATTTATTATGGCTTCAGATATGCAAACATATGTCTGCAACAACATCAAAATCCACCCAGCTCTCAGAACCTTCCAACACTATAATGACATTCATAGCACTTGCACTAAAGGGGTGCCTCATTAAGGGAACAGTCCTTTAATTTTCCTCCCATTTAAGCCTTAGGGATTCAGAAAGCTGACTTTGGGGGAGCTATTCCAGATCTCCTCTGGCAAACATTGTGAGCAGTCTGGCCTGGTGGGATGGTCACGGACAAGGGCTGCAGGCAGAACTCCAATTACTTGTAATTGGAAGATGCTGGAGGTACTGAGACCTTCCAGGGGATCATGTCATAAAGAGGCTGTGCAGAACTCAGGCTTTCTTCCCCAGTGCCAATTTATTGTTCTCAATGACACCTACTGTAAAAATAGAATCAGATCTTGATTGCAGAGTCTCATCTCTCCTTATTTACTCAAATAATGCTATTGAAGTCTGTGACTGAAGCAAGCTGGATGTGAAGAGACATCCCACCTCCACTGAACAACTTCAGCTGTCTCTCTTTGCTCCCAGAGGGACACAGCAACCTACCTGGAGGTCCATCTCTGCCAGGCTGATTAACATCCGGGCTATGAATCTTTGCCAAAAGCCAACAGGGACAAAACTCATCTTGAAGACCCTTTGGACTGTGTTTGTGGTCTGGTGGCAAAGCCCATGGATATCTAATGCTGGCTTGGTAGGAAGCAGATGAGGGAGGAGGTAGCTGAAACACATCAAGTTCAACAGCTCAGACTGTAGCTCCAGCTTGGAACAGTGAGTACATTGTTACAGGATAATAAGGCGATTCAGTCTCCAAAGAGATTTTTAATGGCACAGCCCACTGCATATAAAAAAGCTTTTAGACTAAAGCACTGCAGCAATACATGGAGAAATTAATTTACACTATGGAAGCAAGCAGAGGCAAAACAGACATTACATAATCGAGCCAGGGCTATTGGACAGGGCTAAAATTGATGTAATTGGCATTTGTGTACTCACAAATTAAATGCATTAAAATATAAGTCATTAGAACAGCTGGGATGTTGGGGCTCATTTTTTTGGTACTGCTCTGCCCTGGCAGTAAGCAGGTAATTACAGCTGTGGAGCAGAAGATAAATGTAAGCAGCTCAGGCTCAATAAGCCCAGAAGGAGGCAAGAGGAGGTGCCCTGGGAGGTAGTTCCAGGTGGCAGGGACTGGGCTGCTCTGTCAGTCCCAGGAGAGCAGCCCTTGGGTCAGCATGGCAGAGTTTCCTGCTGCTCCCCACGGCAGCTGATGGACCCCGCCACACCCCTGACAAACTCACAGAGCAAGAGCTCACTTTGCCAGGCCGATGCCAGCAGAGAAATCCCTTGTTTTGCTCAGATTCCTCCTGCACTCCCATTAGTAGGTTCTTTGCCCAAGTGTGGAGGAGACTCAGTGTTACCTGTGCCTGACCAGGCAGCAGCAACAGAGTTATGCTGGTGGAGGGGACCACAACTTTTTCAAATTATTTTCAGACCTCCAGTAAGCCCAGAATATTCATTTGTCCTGATCTTTAGTATTTGGGAAGCTAAAACCCCTTGGAACACTAGAACTGTTTTTAAAACTATGAGCTTATGGCTTTCAATACCTGCCAGTAAATCTCTTGACAGTGATACTCTTCTGTACCAAATACATCCCAGGGTGCCTGTACAATCTAAAATGTTATTTGCTCATAAGCAGACACACTGCTGTTTTATCAGTGTTGAGCCTGAGAAAATGTGTTGGCATCTGGGGCTCCTCGTTGACAGGCCCAATGACAGCAATGAGGCACATGGCCAAGGGACTTGACCAAAATAACAGTGGCAGGGACTAGACACACAACTAGAACCAATGCTGGGTCATAAGCCAAGGCTTTAAGCCTCTCACATTTTCTCTCCAGCAGCTGCAGTATTCTGCAAAACCTGAAACAGCAGCTCAGAAAAAGCAGCCCTCACTAGACAGCAGCTCTCTCCAGATGTTTCAGTCCATAACATCTGATGACATCTTACACCATCGAATTATCCATTCCGTGAAACATCTTTGGAATGTAAAACTTTAATTAAATAAAAATTTCACTTATAAATTACAATAGAAATGCTCATTTTTAACCCTAGTTTAACAAGAAGAGCAGAGCTAAATTACATGCACCTTAAGCACGAAAGTGGAGTGCAACAAACTGAATTTCTTGTTCTATAAAACCAGTTGGATGCATCATAAGACAGCCAATAAATTTTCCTCAGCACATCCAAGAAAGGGTCTAGGAATATAAGAAGGGCCAGTGAGGCCCTTCTGGACCACAACTATACAGTGGATTATAACACAGATGGTGATTCGATGCTCTTGAACAACAGCCAATGCAAATTTTGAAAATATGTGAAACATGCCCCCATCCACCCTTTCAGAACAGCAACTGGCAGCTGCTTTCTCTACTGACTGCACAGAAACCCTATCTGGCAATCTAGACAATAATTGCAGCAGTGCAGTAACAAATAACCACTCTGTGTCTGGCTAGTACATTAAATTAATCCAACCTGCTATAGCTGCAGTCCATCAGTGGGAAGAATATTCTGCTAATGTGGCTTGGATCACTCAAAAAAACATTGGGCAGGCCATGAAAAAGCAGTTTCCTTGTTCCTGAGGCACAGACAATGTAATTGCCTCGGAGAAAAATGGCAGATAGCGACAAGGAGTCCAAAAGGCATTTTGGCCCAAGTAGAAACATTGCTGCTTTATCTGTGTTAAGCCTGAGAAAATTTGTTGGCATCCGGCAGTGGGTAAGTGACAGGCATAATGACAGCACAGAGAATGCTGCACTTGTGCTGGCATTGAGAGCTGCCCAGAGCTCGGGGCGACGCAGCCGCGCTGGCCGGGGAGGGCAAGGAAGGGAAATGCAAATGCCACATCAAAAGGGCAATACAACTCCGGGGCCACCGCTAACCCAACAACAGGCTGTCGCCAAGCAGATGGGAGAGAGAAAAATCGCAGGGAACTCTGCCCAGAGGGAAAGAGCTCGGGGGGCAGAGGGGAGGAGGACTCATTAACATTTAAAGAGAATGAGGTTTCTGAGACTATTTCGAGGAAAACTATTGATCAGCACCTATTGCGGCTCAAACTGGAGCAAAACTGTTGCTGCAGAAGCGACACTTTCCTGATTGCACTAGAAATAAAATACTACCACTTCCAGGCCTGCCCAGAGTTTTCTGCCACGCTCTGAATGGAGGATCTGTCACTGCAAACAGATGACTCCAGCCCATCTATATGGCAGGCCTGGCAGCCACGGCCTCACATCCTCCCCGGGCTGCAGCTGTGCCAGCTCAGCACTCGCAGCTTCCACCTCCTCGTGGCCACATCCCCGCCGGTGGCACTGCCCCTCTGGGCTGGTGGCTGAGCCTGTCACCAGCTCAGTGTGCCCAGGGGACAAAGACCTGCTTTCACAGTAGCTGGTTTGGACCAAAGGATGCTCCAGCCAGGAAATACAGACCAAATGGATGGGTGCCTTCCATTGCCTTCTTTAATATTCTCAAATACTTTCTCATAGCAAGATCCTCATCAGGTCAACCACTGAGAGTGGCAAAGCCTGATTATAGCCACTGATTAAATGGCCATTTATGTCCAGCCTGATTAAGCCCCTCTAATTATCAACTTACCTGTTATTGGCCACAGGCAGTGCAATTTCAAACTTGGCCAAGAACTGGAAGTACTGCTCTTCGGTCTGCTCAGTGAAGCCCGTTCCAACCAGCAGCATCCTGAGATCCTCTGCTCTGATGACTCCATTCTTAGCCACAGATTTGGAGCTCTTGATGTTGAAAATCCTCTGCAGGCACTCGGAAAGCCACACAGGATCAAGGAAGTAGAGGTTCCTCAGGCCATGGCTCGTGTCTGGGAAGTGCAGCAGAGTACCCGTTTCGATGAGAAAATTAATGGCTGCCAAAAATAAAGAGTTGGAGATTAGCAATAGACCAGCACAAGGAAACCACAGTGCAGAAGAATGAGATTACGAGGAAGTTGGTGCAGTTTTAAGCATCCCAGATATATCCAGCATGTAGCCAAGACAAGAGAGTAACATTTATGTGAAGAGTTCTGCTATCTGACACTCCACTTGTAAACCCCACATCTCACTGCTTCTTAGTCAGAACTTCTGACCCCATGACACCTTCCCTTTACCCTCCTCCTGCCATCCTCACAGGGAAGGGCTCTCCCTGCCTCCTGTGGAGCAAGGCCTCTGCAAAGATCACAAGATTGGGGCCCTACAGAGAAGTCAGCCTTGAAACTATGGCAACCCTCATTCTTCACGGAGCAGAAACAAGACAAAGCTTGTTTAAAAAAAAAAATTAAATCAGTAAACGTAGATCATCCTAGAAACTTCCCAGTCCTCTCTCCAAAGTCCCACTACTAATTGATTTCTTACCAATTTTCAAAGTAACCTTTAGACTATGTAGAGCACTTTGTATTTATTATTTGTGGAATATTTTGATTAGACACATATAATAACTACGAAAAAATTACTGGTCTGCTCTGACCTACCAGTTTGCAAGTCTTCATAGTCTTTGATGTCATTTCCAGGTGTTTGCTCAATCATTAGTTCTATCTGCCTGTCTGTCAAATACTGCACATCATCATTCTGACTCCTCCTGTGCTGTTCTGCAAGGACAGCTTCTTGGAGACTCAGGTAACTTCTTGGTATCTGCAAACCACATGAGAAAACCAGCAGGGTGAGTATCAGAGAGCCATCACTCTGCTGGGGATGGACTGGCTGCCATCATCCCATCACTGGGATCTTACAGTACCACCTTTATGCTTCACATGCCTCCTCCATCAATTATAACTCCTAAAGTCCATCTCCCAATCCAAACCCAAGCCTCCTCAAAAGCCCTGCTTTGCTAAGGATCACAAGAAATCCCAGCTCTCACCAATCTCCCTGCAAGTTTCTGGGAGCAGATGGAGCTGCCGACGTCCTTCATGTTGCACGTGACGTGAAAAATCAGCTGCCGGAGTCCCTCGAGGCCTTCCAGAGTCTTACATGAGAGTTCACTGCAAAAGCCATGCAAGGGCAGAGATTACCAAACCTTATTAGCACACTGCCTTCCTTTCCAGGCTCACTCTCTCTTATCAGTGCCTTTAAATTTCCTGTGGCAGCTGAATGGGAGGAAGGCTGTCAGGGAGCGTTTTTAGCTTTGGAGAAAATAAAAAGTGGCCTGGAAAAGACATACAAGGCCACATCTGTATTAGGCCAATCTCTGCTCTGCCTGCTGCATTCTCTGTGCACTGCTCCTCTGGCCCCTGTGCACTGTGGTCTCTGGGGACATCCCTGGCACCCTGAACAAAGCCATTCCCCTCTGTCCCTTCAGTGCCACACACATCCTGGAAGGGATTGCAGGGAGGAGGAAAACACTGTGCCCCAGCAACCTCTGGAGACAAGTCCAGTTCTCCCTGCCTCAGATCAAAGAGGCACAATGATGACTACCAGACACCTTTTCCCTCCCTCATTCCGGTCCTTGCTCAGCTGGATCCTGTAATCTGGGAATTAATGCTTAGATCCTAAAAGCTGGCCTTCATTATCTCTTTAACAGCTACAAACCTGCTTTCTCCAGCTCCTGCTAGTTCTGGGGCTTTTGTGGGCTGGATAAGAACAGTTCTATTTCACTTCTCCCAACAAATAGTCTTTGTAATTGATCCTACACATGTTTCCATGGCAGGCAGAAAATCCTTTACTAAAACATTGTGTTTTATCTCAAAACTCAGCCCTCAGTGGCACTGGTAAGAGTGTTCTCACTGGGATGCTGGAGGACCTTGACCACTGATAAAAGCACTCTGGGTCACCCACACAAGGCTTTCACACTCCTCACAGTCCTCTGGCCCCAGAGAGCTGCTCAGAGGAGCCCCATAAAGGCAGACAGTGGGGTCCACCCGGATGGGGCATGGGAGGGAAAAGCTTTGAAATCAGGCACAACTCCAACCGGGAAAAAATGCAGGGAGGAAAGATGAAGAGGAACGTTCAGGATGTGGGGAAGGGTGTAAGAAAGTCTCCTTGAGGCAGAATGACTGAGATCATGTTAGGATGCTCTGTGGTGATGGGAAAAGAGGCTTGAGGTGACACAAACACAAAGCCTCCTCCTCTCACTGTGACTCTTTGAGCCTCACACGGGGTCCCTGGTGCCAGCTGGGATGCCCAGCACGCTCACGTTGGCAGAGCAGTGTGGGGGAGGTCGGCTGATGACTCTGCCAGGCAGCAGATGGGAAGCGCTGGGGACATTGCAGTGCCCTTCCTCACTTGCCAGCTGCCACCTGCTCTTGCCCCAGGCAGGAGTGATGTTACCCTGTGTGGTGCCAGCCTGCTGCATCCACATTCACCCCTTGGCTGACAGACCTGCATCTTTCCCAGCCGGAGAAGGCTCCTCTCCCCAAGGGCATTCTCTGTCAGCCAAAGGAAGGCAGAGGAGTCAGACTGCATGGCCTGACTGACACCCACCTTCCAGGCAGCACCAGCCCTCTGTAAGCACAGCAGAGAATGTGGATGGCACAGGTTTGGATGGACCCACCCCTGGTCCAGCCACCGCTGCCCCAGGAGCCGTGTTCTCACATGAGGTAACACCCACACAGCCTTCCCTTGAACAAACCCTGCAGCTCCCACCCCGTAACAGTCACACTCTGACTCTCAGCAGCATTAATTAGTCAATCTGCACCTTTTCTCCTTGTGACTAATAAAGTGTATCACCACTTAACGGTGACAAACCTGAGTGAAGCAGGAGCAGTAAACAGGCTGGTCAAGGTCATGACTTTGGAGCTTCCAGCTCTCAGATCCCATGATGAGACCCCTGAGCAACACTGACCTTCTCCCTCATTATGCTGCATTATCTCAGTCAAAAATAGATGAAATGCAACACTGACAAGTCCTTAAATCAGCTCCGTTGCCAAGGAGATCAAGTATTTCAGAATTGTTTAAAGTGACATAATAGTGACTGATCTTTATCACACAGGCACAAGTACTCACTGCAGGTGCTTGAAGGTGATGTCTGGGAAGCCAGTTGCTCTGGATCCAGAGGGAGACCGACACAGAGCCAACACATAGGCCCTCAGAGTCGCTATCCTCTCAACACGGAATTTCGTCTCAATTAAATCAAGGTGTGTTCCTACCACCAACACCACTGAATTGGGAGCTTTGGCCTGTAAGGGAAAACACTGACAATGATCTCACTCAGATTACATCGTGGTAAATGCAGTGAGGACATGTGAAAAGTATAATATTTAAGAGGAGGCAGTTGCATACACTAATAAACCAGAATACATACAGATATAAAATAGAGGCGACCTGTGGTGGCAGCCTGACAACAGCAACAGGCCATGTGGGTATCACAGAAGTTCTGCAGAACACGACTTAAACATCTGCTGCTACTGCAGAGCAGGAAACTGTCAGTTTGGGTTTATTACATCAGGGTTTGACATAAAGGGAGTTGCCCTGTGGTATTAAGTTGCTGCGAGTCAGCTCAGTGATGGGAACCATGTCTGCCCAGACAAAATTAACCTGTGGCCAGAAGATCTAACTGTGACATCCTGAAAAAGGCTGCTTACACTCTGGAATGGATATCTGGGGAAGTCACACAAACTTTTGCACCAAAGGTACATGGAAAGGTGAGATAAAATGCTGGAAAAGTCTAAATCTACTTAACACTGAATCAGAGCAAAGGAATGGATTAGATGATCTCGTGGTTTCTTCCAGCCCTTCCATGACTATTACAACAGTGGAATGTATCCAGATCTTAGGGAACACACAGCCAAATGCAATGGGATTGCATAGTCTTGAAGTGGGATCAGACTGCAACCCCAGTGACTCTGACCACAGAAGAATGTTCAGGTTCAGCAATATGTGCTTATTTGCAGTCAATGCTCTTCCCTCTTATGATGCCCACTGAAATCTCCCAACCTGAACAACACCAAGGTCAGCAGGAGTGGTGGCTGCACCAAGCCAGGCCAAGAGGGGAGGCTGATGGAGACACAGGCACAGCCTGCATGCAGAGATGTTCCCTGGTGTGCTCTCCCAGTATCCAGCAGCCCACAGCTCACTGACTCCCTCAGCATGAGACAGAATCTTTGAATTATTCGCACTCGGTGGATTTTATTTCCGCCAGTCTGTTTTTCCAAATTTGACACCCACAGCACATTGTAGTTCCAGTAAATTCCACAGGTTCTGCTGTGTTTAGGATACTTCCCATTGTTTGTTTCAAAGCTACCATCTCATTATTTCACTTAATCTCTCCCAATTCTATTGTAAAAGATCATGAACAAAGACTCCATTGTGGTTTTCTACAAGTCTACACACAACCCTCCTCATTTTTCCATACTTTTAACCACCATGTTCATTTTCCTCTGTATTTTTTCTCATGCTCCTGTGTGCTTGCTGGGATATATAAAGGCCACAGGCACATCATATATTTGTGAAATATCATAATTTTGCCTTCAGCTTTATTACATAGTTTGGGGTTTTGATTGCTGCTGACCATTAAGACAATATTTTTGTAATGACAAGATGTTTCTTTTTTGAGAGGCACAAGCTTAGAGCTCATATTTGTGTATGTAATGTTAAGATAATTATCAGATAATAAATATTTACCAAAAATTGTGAACATGTTAATATAAAAAATCATCAACACCAATAAATTCCCTGCAGTTCTGAGTCTCAGCTGAGAGCTGTCTGGGAAATACTCTCCAGCTTACCTGAATCTAAAGTGTTAAAAATATAACCTCAAGACTAATGTGTGTCTAACCCACACAAGAAAGAAAATGCTTCAAACCCCCCTTGGAGCACAGTGTGGTCAAACACTAATTCCAAAATAAGTATGTTCAGCCTTACTTAGCAAGGGTTTATAAATCAGCTTTTGTTTCGTTCTCTGCTGTGTGTGAGGGAGAACAAAGCAAAAGATAAATTTAAACCATTAAATATAGCGATACGCCTACAGTGCAATGGAAAATGAATTCCAAAAGCTCTGCAAAATTCATAGCTCGGGGACTTTTTAAAAGCAGACCAAAAAGAATCTGTAATATCACATATCTGTGTGCTGAGCTACTACTTGATAAATAGATACCCCCAAGCCCACCAGTGACTTCTTACCTCAATGTTCAGCAACCAGAACTGTAAGTTTGCCACAGCTTCTTCCCCCAGTGCCAAGTTCCAGACCACTATGTACAATGCTTTGTCTGTGAAGAAACACTGATTGACTGTAGACATGCTCGCTGGGCCTCCGATATCCCAGACATTGAACTCCACTGAATCAACCTACTCAGACAAAGAGAAGTGTTCAGATCCAACGGTGGCAGTAAATCACAGCCAGATAATAGCTGAAGGATAAACCTACGCCTGCATAATGGATGACACAAGAAGGGGTTCAATGTCCTAATTGTGCCTCCAGGAAAGATAAATCAACAAGCAATTGTTAAGCATGGCTACCACTTCCCCACAGGAAATCAAGGCTAATTACTCGCTGCTATAACCATAGAGGTGCCCTTGATGCTGGTAAATCTCCAGTTAATGCTGTGGGTCCCCCAGTACAAACAAGGGTCTCATTCTGAGCACTGTATTTCACTGCATCTGGAAGAGAAACTGTTTCATCCTTGTCTGTGCCACACTCGACAGGATGGTTGAAGCCACTTATCAGCCACTGCTCTGAGGAACAGGAAACCCCTGCTGAAATCACTTCCACTGAGCTCAGCCTGAGCTGAGCCAAGCAGAATAGGGATGCTCAGGAGATGGGAAACTTCTCAGGCCTTTCATAAACACCTCCTACACGTTGCTCTGGGGCTTCTGACGTGTGTGCCACGCCAGAGATGGGCCAGAATTGCAGTTACTGTCAATCAGACTCCCGGATTTCTGGGGGAATGTGTAAATGGAGGCCTCTCCAGCTCTGGCTCACTTCCAGGGATCTCTGCATCCGTTCCCCCGCGCAGCCCCGTAACAGCACTGAGGGGGGAGTGTGGCTCTCTGCTTGGCTGGCATTCAAGCTCCCAGTTGCAGCAGGAAGCACCTCTATGCCTTGGAAGCTCTGTCCCTAAATCACTTGGCTCTGGGGAGGCAAGAAGCCTGTGACTGAACAGAAAACCAAACGCTGCTCCAGCCGCCATCCTCAGAGCATCACGTAACACCGAGTGGGCTGTTCAGGGGTCCAAGCACTGACTGATCCCTCACAAGTTACCCCACGAGCTTTCAGTAAGGGGCTCAGTATGCCAGCAGGGCTCTGATCTCCCAGCAGAGTCCCAGCGTGAAGTCTCCCAGAAACAGCTGGAAGAACTTCCATATTGTTCAAACCAAGCCCTAACTAGCACAAGGGCTGCTTTGTTCATCCAAAAGACCTTCAGCTGTGAGTGTGTGTGTGGAGAGACAGAAACTCAGAGGTAGGGACAAAAGCCTGTTCAACATCTTGATCCCACTCCAGGTCTCTGATGGTGTCTATGTTTCTATTTTATTCAATTACTCTTCAACCCAAAATGCACAAATCCCTTCTCCCACCAAAGTCTTCCCTTTAAGGAGTCAGCCTGTGCTTGTTCTTTTCTTTCTGTCTCTGGCCTGGCACTCTTTGCTATGGAATAGCTGAACTCAGCAGGCTCCTTCTCCTATTCCAAACCAGTCTGGTGGTCATGGCTCTCATCTGGGAATGGAGAGCCATGCATTTTGACTCCCTCAGCTCTGACAAGACCTCAGGACCAATTCTGCAGGCTCTAATTCTTGGGCTGCTATGCAGGTGGTGGACAGGGCCACCTACAAATGCTTGAATGAATTCAGTGCTCTCCAGATGAGTTCAGTGGGGGTTGACCCACTCCCTGCATGAGCCATCTGAGATCTGGGTGTTAAAGGTATGTCTCAGACAACCCTGGATCACAACAGAGGTCAGACATCCCACCTTCCACCCACTTTCCCCACCTAGGACAGTTCTGATATCAAGGGAGTCCAGCTTTAGGTACTGATGTCCCATTTTCTGGCCCCAAATGAAAGGACAATCTGCTGTAGAGAAGCTGATCTAAAACATTCTCTCAGAACTAGTGCCCAAAGTCCACTTGAGCTGGGAGAGCCAGAATTTTGGCTCTAGAGTCTACACATGGCTCTCTCTTCAGAATATGAAGCTGAGTGCTCAGAAAAATACACCTGTCCTCTAGAACAAACTGGACATGAAACACAGGAGTTGTGATGGGTCTGAAAACACGTCACTTGGGAGGTAATGGGAACTGTTCTTTGTAAAAGGGCTGGCAATTCCAGCCCAAAAATGGACAGTGCAGGGCTCAAACATCCCACTGAAGGATAAAGACCTCTGATTAGCTCAGTTGGGTAAAACTTGGTTGTAATAATGCCAAGGTCATGAGTTCAATCCCCTGTGTGGGCCCTTGACTTAAGAGTTGCACTCAATGATCCTTGTGGGTCCTTCCAACTCAGAATAGTCTGTGATTCTGTGCTTATTTTTCACCTTTGCCTTGTGTCCCACGGGCTTGGCAAGCTCCCATTTGGTGGTACGGATGGTGGCGTCGCTGTGCATCATCTGGGGCACCTTTCCTGTCTGCAGGATCTCCACCAGGGTGGACTTGCCCTGCCGTGGAGGGCCGATGACGATCATCTTCATCAGCTTGCACTTCTCAGCCTTGCGCAGCTGCGCCCGTAAATACGCCAGCACCGTTTTGGGGCCTGGGGAGGGAGGGGAAGAGGTTTATCTGGGGGTTGCAGCAAACCCTACTCTGCTGCAGACACATCAGATGCACTCAGATTTTCCCCTGCAGTTTCGCTGTGAGCTGAGACAACCCGGAGAATAAACAAAGAAACCTCCAGTGGACAAACCTGAGACAGAGACCCCAGAGAAAGGTCACTGCTCTGAGGCTCCACAATGGAGCACTGTAAGGAGAAACAAATGCTGGGGCTCGTACGCTCCAGAAGCTGAAAGGAAACATAAAATACTAATTTACTATTGGAAAATACTCAGTTTTTCCTTCTACTTTTATGTTTCTAGTTAAAATTAGATTTAGGCTTCAGCAGTATACTGCTGGGGAAGGAATAATTCCTAATAACTTTGTTCCCACAGGATTTTCTGATTAAAAGGCACAAGAAAGAAAACAGCATTGTAATAGATCCAAAAACCTGGCAGCTCACAATACAGTCACTTCAATGGGACTGTGACTGCTGATCCTAAACACTCCAGTCTGTAGAAAGACCATCTAAATACCCCAAAATATAAACAGCCAGGAAGCAAGCCACGGAATTTATCTGGTGTGCATGCTGCAAATGAAATATTGCATTTATAAGGCATCATTTTAACATGTGATCTATCCTAAACTGCTCATACAGCCAGAGCTTAGAAATGATTATCAAACCTGCAAATTTTAATAGGCTTCCCTGTGCAATTCCAGTTACCTTCAACACAGGCTTGGCCACACACTCTCCATTCTTGTTCCTGACCATTAAAAGGAAGAGCTTTTCATTCTATGTTCAGCCAGTTTAATAAAGAACACACAAGATCAGCCTTACCCTCTTTTCTGATCTCTGCAGGAACGTTACTGATATTTAGTTCCTCGATATCCAGCTGCCAGAGATTAGCCAGCTGTCCAAGTTCTGGAGGAAGCTCTCGGATACCAGGGTTACTGTACAAAAACAAATAAATCTACCAACAACCAGGCTTTGTGTGGAAGTAGCTGCTCTCACAGCCTCTCACATTACACTATTCTCTCCTCGCAGAAATCTTCCATTAACATTTTAATAAGACTACTCAGCACTTTAATAGCAATTTCCATCCTAAAAGTGATGTATAACCTCAATTCATCCTCTGAGGCAGACAAATGTAATCATCTTTACTGGATAGTTGAGGAAATAAAGGCAAAAATGATGAGTTATTGAATCTAACACTACAGAAACAGACAGCAAAAAGCCAGAATGAACTAGAGGCACATTAGATTCCCAGGCCTGTGTTCAAAGCATTAGATCATCTTCCCTAATTCAAAAGACCAGCCTCCTTCTTATCTAAAACAAACGATGGGCCCAGTTCTAACAAGGGGCTGACTATTTCCAGCTTTTTGATTTCAAAAGCACTGGACATCTGGGGTGGGGCTCCACAGAAGACTGGTCACTAAAACAACATGGAAATAACACTGCAAAGCTTTTCCAGGACACAGACTTACTTTCCTAAATAAAGTTCTGTTAAACCTTTCAGAAGGCAAACGGACTGTGGGACAGAGTCCAGCTGATTGTCATTCAGATAAAGAACCTCCAGAGAATCACTCAGAAATGCTGGAAACTCCAAAAAAGGACCTGGAACAAGACAGGAAACAAATTGCACCTTAAAAAAAAAAAAAAAAACAAAACCAGAAAACAGGCATCAAGGCTCTGAATCAAGAGCTTCACCTGAACTTTGTGGGCAGGACATGAGGTCATGTTCATTGGCAGGGACCACCATGAACTAAGAGCAGAAAAGCAAACAGCCTTCAGTGACAATCAAACATCAATGTTCACATCTTAATGTCTTAAAATCATGGTGATGTCCATATTTGAAGGTGATAATGTCCAGGACTTCTGAGGTGCTGAGGGAGGAGCTTCAACCCCACCCAAACAACTGCACATCAGGGGACAGGTGGCACTGTTGAACACATGGTAATACCTCATGAACTGCCCCTGCCCACCCTAACAGCTGGCAGCGAAAGGGCATATGGAGGGCACAACTGGTTCTCAACATGGCACTGAAAGGGCACACCAGTGGCACAACTGGTTCTCAATATGTCTTTTCCATATTGCCCAAGAAAAGCCAGAAGCCAGTCAGAATTTATGTTCAGGCCCCCACGTTGCATCCTGCAGTGATTTATGGTGGATCAAGGTCAACAACAACAGAGAAGAAACCCCAAACTGCAGCTGACAGACTGATAAATGTTGTCTCTCCAACACACTCGTGTTTACCCCTCTGTTCTGTTTTACTCTGCAAGGACTCAGGGCACTTCAGCCTCTCTCCCTGTCTGAGCAGCAGATTGCGTATTTTGGGAGCAACCCAAGCAACAAAAGCAACAACTGCATGGCTGAGTTGCTGCTGCTGGGAAGGTTCAAACAAAGGGAAATTCAGCTCGTTCCAAACAGCATCATTTCACTCCACAAATTACTCCTGGGATAGTAGTGCAAAAAGCAGCCATGAACTTTGTTGCTGTACTAAGAGTGCCACATTTATCTACTAAGGAGCATCCTGAAGTCAAGGAAAACTGAGGAGATTTTGAGTCTGATTAGGAAAGTACAACCAGCACCACCTGCTGCCTCCATGATCAATCAAAGCAACTCCCTGAGAGGTGAGACTCTGCCTTCCTCAGGGAAAGGACAGTTCCTCTTCCACCAAGACCTTCCTCTCTTATGGAGAAGACTTGAGGAACTGCAACTAGACTTGGCAGAAAAATAAATAAAAAAAACAAAGTGGAAGAGGTTTTCTCAGGAGAAAACTCCCCAGTTCTAATATTAACAGCATTTGCAGCCTGAGCTGTGATCAGGAAGGAGTGAGATGGAGTCCCACTGTCTGCAGGGGTGTTTCATATACGTGACAGAACTGTCTGCTGTGGGCAGAATGTCACAATCCACCCTTGAGCCTCCCAATAAAAAATCATCTTGGGGATTATTTTAGGAGAACAGCAGCTTTATTCATGGATGCAATTCACTTCCTTTCTGGCTCATCACTGGACTTAAACTTTTCATTGTTCCTCTTCAGCATGCACCTAGGCACAGACAGGCTTAGTCCCTCTTGGACACGTAGGAGCAGCCACCTAAAATAGCAGCAAGAATCTGAATTCACCAGAGTCCCAAGTGGAAAGGGGTGTACTATATTGGAAGCAAGCTTGAGGTGTTTATGAATTGTAATTATTTATTCATGAGTTATTTATGATTTCTCTGGCTTGAGCTCAAAATTTCTTTTAAAGAACTGCAGAAAATTTAAAACAAATCCCATCTTGAAAATATATTTTTGGATGAGTAAACACCACCAACACCACATGCATGTGCAAGAAGTTATTCTGAGACTGATAAATGAAGTATAGTGAGCATCCATAAATTATTCTCTTTAAATAATTTAGACTTAAGTAAACAGCTTTGTTGGTAAATCATATAAAAACCTGCCCCCCACCATATGAAAACCTGTCCCCCCACCTCACCAGGAGACTCCTGTGAGCAGCTGATGTACTCCAGCTTCTGTTTCTCTTGATGTTCTTTAAATTCTTGGCCACATCCCCCAGTCTCACCAAGCTATACTTGGCAGAGGAACAGAGAGAAATGGATGAGCTGGCTTGGCTCTGTCTCGGTGGCTGTTTGACCATGGCACCAGCCAGGTGGGCTACTCTGTGCCCTCCTGCCACCTGAGGCCACCTGAGGCAGCTCCAAGTTGCACCAGGGTATCACGTGCCAAGGCTTTGACATGGCACTACTGCAGAGTCCACCCTCTCCTCCTGTGTGCAGGGGGTTATGCTGAGTTTGCAGCACGCAGACATTTCCATTAGGACAGCAATTCCCTTTTTAGAGCTCGTTTTAGCTGCCTTTGCCCACTGCTCCTGCCCTTCTCTCCCCACTGGGAAGTGCTGCTGTAGCACTCACAGAAAAGCTCAGAGGATACATCACACTCCACAGATTCACAATTCAGACTCCTTTTCTAGTTGTTCCAAGCCCAGGATTTCACCAATGTCTCAGCATTTCCATTTCCCACCTGTGACACAGTGCAGACCACCCTCTGCTCCACCTTGGGGTGCACACACACCTGGCTGCACAGCAGCCTCTGCTTCCATGGACAGAAAACTGAGGTGGGATTAGCCTTGGCTGGAGGTCCAGGCAGAGCCTCTGCCTTCCAGAGGAGCAGAGTGGAGTGAGGATCTCCAGCCCGAACCTACAGCTATTTTACCTGAGGCACTCAGCAATAGGACAAGGGGGCACGATGGGCTCAAGCTCTGACAGGGGAAATTGGAGAGCAGAAAAAAATTCTTCACTGAGAGAGTGCTCAGGCATTGGAATGGGCTGCCCAGAGAGGGGGTGGATTCCCCATCCCTGGAGGTTTTTAACCTGAGATTGGCCATGGCACTGAGTGCCATGATCTGGTAAAGGGACTGGAGTTGAACCAACGGTTGGACTTGATGATCTCGGAGGGCTTTTCCAACCCAGTTAATTCTATTCTATTCTATTCACATTTTTCAGGGGAACTGAGGAAAGCTTTGCTGCAGGAGGGTCTCTCCCTCCCACAGGCAGCTGAGGGCTGCTCAGATGAGTTCAGGAAGATATTGGCTCTACCCCACTCCGCATCTGGCAAGGAATGCGTTAGAGCCAGGCATTCTGCAGGCAGCCAGAAGGAGTAACATCTCTAAATGCTTTAAAATAAAACAAACAAACAAAAAAATGGAGGTGAATCCCACAGAGATCAGGAAGCAGTGTGATTTCTGAAGATATTCCTTTGTGCTCTCTGGGATGTCACATGCACTAATCCAGAGCATTTCCTCTGCTCTGCCCCAAACTGTGGGTGCAAGTCAGAGACAGGAAAATGTGCCATTTACAAAGTCAGCAACAGAAACAATCCTAACTGGGGTAATTATGGGTTAATTTCCCTTCAACTTATCAGTTAGAACTCTGGCTACAAAGCACAACCTTCATGAGAAGAACAAAAGCTCAATGAAAGAACAGGTTTCACTCATTTTTCATCTTTCTATGTTAATAGTACCAACCAGCTGAACCATTTCTTTGGAAACATTTTATCTACACATATTTCCTCTCAATTAAATGCTATTGCACTTAAAATAGCAGGTGAATGGACACTGATTTCCCTGCAGCCAAACTGCCCAGGTTCCTGCTGCTCCCCAGCTCACCTGGAGCTGTCCCAGCACTCTCCTCCCCACGTTCCCGTGTCCCTCACCTGCCTCTGGGCCACCACGCACCCTGTTCTTCGTGGGGAAAAACGGAATCCGCTTCGTTTTAAACCCCTCGTCGCTCCTATGGGGAAAAAAGGGTGAAATTTGGAGAAAAGAGCTTGGACAGGGCATTGAGCTGCAGGCCCAGGACCCTGCTCAGTGCACGGTCTGGCCCCGTCAAGGCTGTTGATCCACAGCTCTTACAGCTTCCCACCTGGAGAGATGGGATTGGAACCCGTCCTGCAGAGCCAGACTGCACCAACACTGGCCAGGCCCAGTGGTTTTCTCCTGGCAAATCAACAGGGCTCCTCAAGGCAGCAGTTGCAGCTCCCAGGGTGAGAGCACTTGACCCCCAGCTTTATGGGTGTCGAGGTTAAGTGGGCTGTCAAACAGCAGATTGAAGGAGCTCCATGAGAAGCCCTGGAGAACCGACCTGCTGCCATTCCCTGCCCTCACCAGAGAGTCTCTGACAAGATGACCCCCCAACACTACTCTGGAAATGCACTGAGACGTTCAAAAAATGCCAGTTTGTCTTTTGCAACTGACACAGCAACTCTTAAGGACTCCAAAAAATGTGTTGGACAGGCACCCAAATGAGAAGACATCAGCATGACACAATTCAATGCAGTTTTGGAGAAGATTAGGGACCTTTAACTCTCTATGTTAAACATCCCGATTGGAATTTCTAAACAGAAGAACATCACTCTTTTCTTGGATGACCTTTTTAATGTCAGTCATGGAATCCTTTAGGTTGGAAACCTTCTCTATGAACTTGCAGCTGGTTACACTTCCATTCAAAAAACAAAGATTTTTCATTTTTTCCAAAACAATACTCCCACGCTAACTACAAACTGCAGCCCAGCCAGATGGGTTATGGCCAAGATCTGCTCCCCACAAACTGGTACTTGCAGTGATGAACCACACACCGGGTTAAAGAAATTCCTCCATGCTCTGAAATTAAAGTACCATTATCAGTAATCTATCCACTTAATAAATGATACAGTGTGCTAAATGCCCCAAGAATCAGCAAAGGATAATCCATCACTGTCACAGACACACAATGTACTCAGGGCCATGGTATGTGGCTATCAATGCCTTCTGTGCAGGTGATTAATTCTCTCCTGACACCCTTTGTGTTACACGAGGGATCGGCTTTGCTATTATTTCTTCAGCTTTTGTTTTCTCAGCCAAAATTTGAAAGAAAACACTTACTTCCCAAGTTGGTTTTTGGAAAGATCCAGTGATTTAAGTTGTTTGCAATTCCACCTCTCCTGCGAAGGCAACGTAACTAACTGATTTCCCAGCAGCTTCAGGGACACCAAAGCCTAAAACGAGGAACAGCCTGGAGTTAGAAGACAGAGTGCACCAAACACACAGAAAGAGCTTTTTTAGTGTGGCTATTAAATAACAGAACCCCGAAGAAAGTACATCTTATTCATCAGAACATCCTGTCCTTGCTGCCCAGCATGCAAACATTTCCTCCTTGTCCCCAGCAAGCATATTCCGCACGGAGCAGCCCCGCTCGCAGCCCTGGGAGATTATTAGTCTACTTGCTGACAGATGCACTTGGAAACAACCCATGTAAGAGGACATTTTACTTTTAGTGAGGAAACCTTTCCAAGTGGAAAAGAACAGTGTGATTTACCAACACAGCATGCCACGTATGGATGAGATTATACATATATATGTTTGTATATGTGTGCAAGCTGGGGGCAGAGTGGGCTCACACCTGTTGAGTGTGAATAAAATCAAGGTGCAAAACATTCCCTACTTCACACAAGGAAAGATTTAACTGCTTTTTTATTGTATCTGTTATAAGGGAAAAGGTTTATGTTTACTTTCCAAGATCCAAGACCCATCTACTTCTTTTCCCCCCTCCCAGCAGAGACAGAAATTTTACAAACAAGTGGAGCTGATTGACCCTGTACAGTTAACACCACACAGGGAGGATTCAGCTGGAAATACCATGAAGAAGGTTAAACATAAAATCTCCTATACACTTGACTGAAATATAGAAGAAAAAAACCACAGTTCCCATTCAGATTTGTAAAGTTTTAGCTTTTCCATCTGTCCTTAATAAAATGTTGAGGCTCAAATGATCATTTTCATTTGGTTGAAAACCCAATTTTCCACAGAAAAAGGGTGTTCTATGTAGTTTCCAGCTAAGTTTACTCTGCAAGTCTCCACTGTGAAAGCTGAGATAAGCAGAATGTCAGCTGAGTTACCTCATGCCACAGGTAAAGCAGTATTAATGAATTACACCCCATGGAAATCAGGTTTTACCAGCAGAGGCTTCAGCTTCAAGTGTGTTAAATGTTTTATGTGATCCACGTTTTATAAAAGGTTTATGCCCCTTTTCATCGAGCAGGATTAACAATGCCTCACAAAGCCAATTTATTGGCCTTCCTCCCCTTCCCTTAGACTGGAAAATACGAAGTATCCATGTGACATGGGCAGTGGACAAGCAGCACTGCTGGAATGGGCATTCCCATGCAAAATGCTCCCTCTAGTGATGCGAGAGGGGCAGCACTGGTGGGGTCTGGGAAAGGTGGAGCAAAACACAAAACTGCAGACAGGCAGACTGAGCCACTGCAGGAAAGGGTTGGAAAACTAAGTCCTGACAGCCAAGGCTTTTCCCATCCTTAGTTTTCCACTGGCTCACCCTCCAAGGACTGGCTCAGACTCCAAGGACCAGCATGGGGCTGTGCAATGACAATGCCTGACTTCTCCTCAAACATCCCTGAGCAGGGAGCAAGAGGAAAGGGAGGCCACACGTCCCAGAATCAGCACTAACTTTGTTCTGTGTGGTCTAGCTGGGGTGCTTCATTTCCAGGAGCTGTACCCATGTTACATGTCCCCCCAAACGCTGACAAAGGCCACTCTCCAGGGAGCTGAGAGCCTGCTGAGATTCCAATGCCTGTGTGCTGTCTCCATGGGGAAAATCAGTGACTTTCAACTGGCTGTGGTTCCTCATGACTGTAATCCTGGAGACCTCTAGTCCTTGTCTTGGAATTGCCTCTTGTCTCTCATCTCTAACTTCTTTTTTGCTGCCTTTCAGGATGAGAATGGGGTCTCCAGAAGGGACACAATGGCAGTGGCAGAAAAACTTTCTTCAAACCTTCTGCCACAGTTGCAAAAAGGGTCTTAGATTATATCTGAGGGAAGGAACTGCAGCATCAAGATTAAGGTGCCTCAGCCAGCTCATGATGTGGAAAAGCTGACCAGGGTCTTACTTGAATAAATTCACTCAGGGAGGGTCAGGGCTCTGCAGGAAGCAAACCAAGGAGAAGCAAACTACTCTAGAGAACTAAGACATGGTTTGGAGAACATATGGTTGGTTCCTTTAGAAGGCAACAGCCAGGAAAGCTGAGGAGGTTTCTGCTTCCCTTGACACCACATTTCTAGTATATATATCATGTTAACAACTGTGAGCTGGTCCCTGTCTTAAGATTCCTCCACAAATCATGCAAGGGCCAGTGCTAAACCACATGTCCCACCAGCCTGGGTCAAAGACCTGCTTCCAAGTCACAGGCCTCCTGTGCTTTTTGCTTTTCCCAGGGAGCAGAGAGTTCACTGCTGTTCCTACACAGCAGTAACACAGTATGTGGAGGACCACATTACTGCCCATTTCCTCCCCATCCCACACCTGCTTCTGGAGAGGGCTGGAGTGTGAGTGCAGCCCCACTCACCACCACAACCTCTACAGCCAAGCAGTAGCCCAAGTAGAAGCCCACCTGGACATGGGGTTTCACCTACTGTTTACTCAGGGGACTGGAAAAACCTCCTTTTTATTTCCTTTATGAAGGCAATGCTGATGAGATATGGATAAAAACTGACACTATTTTGGCAGCCAAATCTCACTACCTTTGAAAAGACCATCAGCAGGGATTGCACTGAGGTCTCTGTCCCTCTGCTCAGGTGCCTTTGCACCCCTCAGCAGCCTCTGAGCATCAGCACCCAAGAACTGTGCCCTTGAAGCACCATTTAGTGTTTAATACCCACCATGGTGGCTCTCACCCACTGGGATGATTCTTAACCACCCAGAAAAACCAAGTTTTGGAGACAAGAGTTCATGGGACTCATTCTGTGTCAGGAGAAATACCAGTTGAGAGCAAATGGCTACCAGAGAGCAAAGCCAAACCTGCAGGGGTTACTAGAAAGAACTGAGGGAGTTCACCCCTCAGCACTCTCATTCCAGCAGGAGTAAAAGGCACCTTTGCAGAAGAGTCCTGAGATTCAAACTACACATGGATATGAACCATCACTTCAGCAACCTCTCCACAGAGGCCAGCTATGAAAATTCTGCACAAGGATTTACCTCTGTTTCTCTCTCCATGGCTCTCAGTTTCACAATCTGGAAGGGAAGCTTTTGGAGGAAAACCTCAAGTTCTGCTTGCTTTCATGTCAAAACCATGCAAAACCACAACTTCTGAAGAATTTTGATGTAAAACTCTGGATCTGTGGTGTCCACTGGCAAGAATTATTTAATCTGCAAGCTTCAAGATTACAGAGGTCCCAAGCTGCACTGCTTAGGGCATTCAAACATGCTGTTTTCAGCACAGAAAGACTAATTCTTAACTACACAACACTGGGGTGCCAGATGAAGAAAAAGCACAACTATTTGTGAGCAGGTTTGTGTACATCTGGATTTCAATGCTTGGAGCTTGAAGCTACAGTGCCATGGTGCTGTGCTCCCAAATTCTGAAAGCCACAGACATCCAAAGAGCTCTCACAAGACTTGTGCCAAGAGCTGGAAATCATCTCACACTGGGTGAGAGCCTGAATGTCATAATTCGGGGTAGTCTCACAGTCTCCCACCTTAACCAGGCAGCCACTGCTATGACTTCAAGGTCAGAGTCAGAACGAGAAGAAATACTGTGAAGGATGAAGAAATGACACTTACTTCAAGCTGGAACAGTCCTGGTGGAACTTCTTTCAGTGAGTTCTCAGAAAAATCCACTTCTTTCAGGTGATTTTTCCAGAAAATAGTCAATGCATCAGGGAGGAATTCCAGTGAGTTTCTAGATGCCTTACAACATTTCTAGAAAACACAGAAGAAAACACACCTACAGAGTAGTAATCATCTCTTTAAATAAAGAGAGAGATGAGCTGTCACATGTTAAAGGCATTAATAAATTCATGCTAGTAAAGATTTTGATCTAGATAAATTATTGGGCATGGAGATCCATAGGGATGCAAATTGATGGGCAAATTCCTTGGTGGGCAAAAACTATTTCAAAAGCTCTTTTGAAAATTTTCCCTATTTGCTTTCCAACCATAAACAAATACTTGACCAGAGCATACTGTCCTCCTGTGTCAGTGACAATGAGGAATGAAAGCACAGCCATGGGTGGATGTAAATGCCCTGGTTAGCCATGGCTGTGGGCAGAGATAACTGTGATGAAGGTTGGGTGTTCTGTAGAATGATCCTAAAATAATCCTGCTCATACAAACTATAGGGAAAAGTCATATATCCATGTAAGACATTTCTAGAAATTTTCCACCAATGCCATGGTGAGAACATGAAAGACTTGACCTGAGACCCATAAACCAAATGAGGCAGAGGCACTCCTAGAGAAACAGAACACCCTTGTCAGCACATGATGGCTTTTTAACCATCCCAGTGTATTTCCTGCATTGTTTCAACAGCTTTTTCAGCCTCTGACAACTTACCAAGGGGCAGGCCCAGGGATCTGGAAACACTTTCAGCTGATTTCTGGAAACATTCAGTATGTTTAGGGACTTGAAGCAGTATAGGAAAACCGTTGGAAGTTCCACCAACCTGTTGTCAGAGACATCCAACTCCTGCAGCTTCCTTAAACCAATCCAATTAGTTGCTAGAAAACAGGAAACATTGTGGAGTTGGTACAGGCATGAGAGCAGTCTGATCCTGCAGGATGCCACAGAGTTGTTAGATAAAAGCCAAAGGATTTCATGAGGGCTGAAGGACAACCAGGCCTGTCATGTACCTCAGGCAAAGGGTTGGGAGCCACTCATCATCTCCACCTAATACTGGCTTTAAATCATTATTAGACCAGCTTGGGGTTCTCCCCTGCAGCTCAGCCTGGAAATGTACCCAAAACACTGGACTGTACGTACTGTTTTCCTCGTCAAACAACTTCTCCATATAGTTTTTGGAAGCAATGAGTTTTTTAAGGTTTTTAAGGTGTAGGAATCCAGTAGGGAGAGTGGAGAGCCTGTTGCTGGATACGTCGACCTCAAGTAACCTGTGAGGAAAGAACATACTCAGTCAGGCATCAAATGCTAGCAAAGAATCCTGTTGCCATAGACATCTGTTTTAGCAGGAGAGCTTCAGTTCTGAATGAAAGCAGCTGAAATGTGTCTCACAAGGCAAAGAATAAAGCCCTAATTAGAAAATTAACCCTTCCAGGGAGCAGAGAAAAGTGGTCTGGGTAGGCAGCAGAACACACCATTGATTTCAAACACTGTCAATGTAGTCAGCTCAGGTCTCAGTTTTAGAGGAATGGAGCTCACAGAACTGGAGAAAAGCAGAGGCATCATGAGACAATACAAGAACAGAAGTCACTATGATTGTCCTGACAGCTACCTTGGAAACACAAATGGGCAAATCCTAAGTTAAACCCTGCAGCAGGCAGAAAATCAACCAAGAAGCTCCTGCAATATGCTCCTCACTTACACAGTTTCACACAAGCACAAGGACTCATTTGAACCTGCTCTCCACGTGGCCAGTTTGCTGGAGGCATCCAGTGCACACACCTTGTACAGATGATTTCATCAGATGACTGCACACTGGGTAACTCTGTCAGCTGATTGTCAGCCAGGCTGAGCTTCCTGAGGTTTATCAGGCCCCATGGGATCACGGATGGCAGGGACACCAGGCAGTTGGCAGAGAGATCAAGCTCAGTTATCTGACAGGAGATATCTATCAGCCAGTCTAGATCCACCCAGGGCAGTTTGAGGTTTGACCAGTTCACACACAACGCCTGCATATGTCAAAGAAAGAAGAGAAAACCACATTAGTGAAATCTCAGTTGCTCTCCCTGTTACACCACCAGAAATCCAGCAGAGCAGAGCACAGACCATAAACATTCTGCTCACTTTCCAATCTGCTTCTAGGAATTCAACTGACTCCAGGATGAAATCATGGCTGGATATCAGCAGCTCCTGCTGTATCTGCTCCATGATCTCACTCCAAAAACTATCAGCAAGTGCAAGCAAGTCCAGGGGGCCTGGACTTCTCCACCAGACCATACACCAGCTCCAGAGCCCCGTGCCTGGGCCCAGCATGCCCAGCTGAGAGCTGGGCAGACTCCAATGGTGAGTTTCCATGGGGCTCCCTGTCTCACAGGACACAACCCCACCCTACACTAGATATGGACAGACCATGGAAACCATCTTAAGTCCAGACTCTGCTGACAGAACCCCACCCTGTCTCTTGGACATGGTTTGCATTGCTGCCCACATCTCCAGGGCACTCTGGACACCAAGAGAAGCTCCAAGAGAGCCCTGAGGAGCCCTGTTGACCAGGCAGCCTCTGAAACACTGATGGATCTGTAGAGAGGACAGGGGTAGATCTGCTGAGGGTGGAAATTATTTTTTCAGAGAGAGGCCTGTTGCTGGAACCATTAATATACACCCATGCACTGCTTTTCCACCTTACACCTTCCAACAAAAAGCAGCCAAACTGTTTAGGGGAAGGTTTAGGTTTTGCCAAGGAACTCCTGGGAAAGGCAAGGGAAGGTGAACACCTCCTGTAAGGCATTTCTAAACACTAGAAATTTGCTCAGTATCATTTAGGAAGATATTTTAGTTTCTGGCAGATATTATATCAGTGGTTGCCTCCTTTCTAGACAAAGTTCTGCTGCTTTTGACAGTAAGACAAGGAAGACATTTCATCCTCTTTTGAGCAAAAACAGAAGCTGTTGTGAAAGGCATCACCACTTATTCAAGTTTGAGCTTGGATGGAAGGAAATATGAAAACATAATGGTCATCAATGCAAGGAAAGAATCTGAGGCTGCATTTTAAAGATCACCTCATTGCATTCCAATCCATGTTCCAAAATATTTTGCTATTCCCAAAACGTTTTCATAAAGTCCATGTTTTTGACATAACTCATCCCCAAAACAGACTCAGTGGAATGATCATTAATTCTCCACCAGGAGGCAGCAAGGACTCAACAGAAAATTCATTTGCTTTCCAATAACCACTATTTAGATCTTAATTTTAACCCCAGGAATAAGGAATATATTTTGGGAAGGGTGAGAAAAAAAAAGAGAAGCAAAGGTCTCTCTCAAATGGTTATTTGAGACTCAGAACTCCAAGTTAAGCAGATCAGACTGTTGAGGTGTTTAGGGGAATGGAACAAAGGGTAAGCACAAAGAGTTGCACTTTTTAGATATTGGCAGCAATTGTCCTCAGTGTACAGACAGTGCTTTTCAAATCTCCACTAGTGATGCCTCAGGACAGCCCTGCAAATATGGATGGAAATACGATGCCCGTTGTAGCACTGGGGAAACCAAGGCAGAGAAACCAAGCTGTTTGTTTACAGCTAATTCACCACCACACCACAAGTCAGCCCTGCAAACCCCAACACACCAGCAGCAACAAGAGATCAAAGCAAGCAGAGCAGGCACTGCTACTGCAGAATTCACAGCACCCAGTGGGAGCTGCACTGCAAAGCTTCACACTGACACTAAACTGTAAACTGCTTTCAGCTCCTTTTTCCAAGTCTGGGCATTTAACAGCTTCCTGCTTCCAAACTTGTTTTAAATTCTGTCTGTAGTTTTCTGCCACTTCCTCTCACCTGCAACACATACCACAAATCCCTGACCCGAGTTAAAAAGCACTTGGCCTTGACCACTTGACCAAGGCAGGAATAACAAGACCTATAGTTTGCTTTCAGGGAGTGCAAGAAGGACTCTGTCTCTGCTGCTCCTCTTTGCAGACTGATACCCATCTCTGTTCTGCATTTAGATTGCTGTGTATCTTGTCCCTCAAAAATGCAGAGCCATGGCCTCGGGGTATTTAATGTGATAAAAAGATACCTGTAGAATTCAGACAAACCACAGGCAAGCTTGGGAAATCCAGCACCTGCTATGAACACTGCAGGGTTGGTGTCCTGTCTCCAAGGCAGCTTTTTGAATCTCAGCAATCAGTGCCCTCCTTCTCACCCAACCCTCCTTCCCATCCACAGCCAAGGACTGACAGTGTCTCTTCCACCTGCATGCTGCAAACTGGGGGATCAGCCAAGGACCTTCATCTGACTTAGGGACAGTGGACCAAATTCATCCTGGTACCAGCAACCCGATGGCAGTGGAGTTACCTTAGGGGTTTACTTGGCTCAGGGCTACAGTGAAAATGGAATTAAGTGAAAGAAAGCCTGACAGCAATGCCTAAAAAGAGAGGATTTCCTCCCCAACTCAAAATCATCTCCACTATCTTCCCAGAAAAGGCTGTTTCTTTGATGCCACAGGTCTATGATGCCAAACTGGCAGAGCCAGTGACCAACCCAACCCTCCTCTGTGATCAGTTGGTGAGCTCTGTGCTCAAATGAGAGGCAGAGGATGCCAGCTGTGGGCACAGCCTGACTCCAGGAGCTCACTGCTCCTCAGAAGGGCAAGGAAAACCTCTGCAGACCCCCCTCTCTTGCCAAGGGAAGAATTTCACAATACATGCACTGAAAACTAAACTGAAATCTTCAACAACAGCGACGTCAGGGGATGCAGTGAAGAGGCTGGAAACAAGAAACCCTGCTGCTCTTGGGCAAAGGATCAACTATAAAAATGAAAAATATTTACTTAAATCTCAGGCTGTCTGGTAAGGTGATTAACAAAGGCTGTTGTGCATTTCTCCCAAATGACATGACGTGTCCCAACAGAACCTCATTCCTGACACAGATGGGATATGCTGGGGATGGTGATCTGCCTCCTCCACCACCAACACTGCTGTGAATCCTGAGTGGGACTGCTCACATCTCCATCGTGGTGCTGATGTAACCAGGATGCACCAGGCAGGGGATAAAAAAATGACAGGAGGATCCCACACTATGCTTGCATATAAAATTATTGGTAAAATACCTCCTAGGGAAACTGCAGCAGCCCAAGGTCTTTTCTGGTCTGTAATGGAAAAATTCAATATATCTCTCACTGCATACACTGGAAAGTTTCATTTATCTCCATGCTGACTGCATCTAT
The DNA here is from genome assembly GCF_047495875.1 of Pithys albifrons albifrons. Lineage (NCBI taxonomy): Eukaryota > Metazoa > Chordata > Aves > Passeriformes > Thamnophilidae > Pithys > Pithys albifrons. The sequence continues at coordinate 18,720,867 of NC_092470.1, read as the reverse complement.
TGAAGTCTGGAATCTGTGCTCAGCCCCTTTACTGCAGAGGGTCTTTTTGGCATTTGTTACCTGTTCCTGTAAAAAGGGACCACTTCCTCTCTTTACCAAGACTGTGGTTTGCTTTGGGGATAAATTCGTGCCAGAGGTGGAAAAAAAAAGGAGGAACAGATATTAGAAAAATGAGATGCAATTCCTGTTGTGTCAGTGGCTGTCTGGAAGGAGTGGCAGCCAAAGGGAGCTCTCCAGGCACATTCTCTGCACAGCTGTGGCACCCACTGCTGGGAAATCCATTGGAGGCCACTTGGGCAGTGTCTGCACTCACACACAGCACAGATGGCATGAATCTGGGAAGTTCTGGGCTCACCCTGAAGGGATCAGTGCCCAGTTTGCCCTGGCTGAGAGGAGAGGCTTTCTGTCCCCCAGCTGCTGCCACACAGTCCCACTCTCCACACCATCCAGCCCTGCTTCATAGAATCATAGAATGGATTGGGTTGGAAAAGACCTCCAAGATCATCAAGTCCAACCCTTGGTCCAACTCCAGTCCCTTTACCAGATCATGGCACTCAGTGCCACGGCCAAGCTCAGGTTAAAAACCTCCAGGGATGGGGAATCCACCCCCTCTCTGGGCAGCCCATTCCAATGCCTGATTACTCTCTCTGCAAAGAAGTTTTTTCTGCTCTCCAACTTCAATTTCCCCTGGCAGAGCTTGAGCCCATCGTGCCCCCTTGTCCTATTGCTGAGTGCCTGGGAGAAGAGACCAACCCCCACCTGGCCAGAACTTCCCTTCCTCCCAGAGCAAAATCCACCCCAGCACTGACACAAGAAGACCTGAATTCATGAACCTTCTGAGACAAGAAGAAAGCACTGAGGCACTTTGTTTGCAACTGCCATGAAGTTGGGCTTTAAAAACTGATCAGGGTGTGTGACTGTCACTTCCCAGAGATCCGAGCTCTGCAGGCAAACTGGGACACATCTTCCCAAAGTTGTCCCAGTCTGCCAAAATGAATTCAAAGAGAAAGCATTAAATAAGCAAACATATTAAAAATAAACAGCTACTAGAAAAATCAAGGTCAACTTTCTGGGGTTTTCCTTTGCTTTTTTCTTTGCTTTTTTATTTTGCCTTTTTTTTTTCTTTCTTTCTTTTCAAACCAGGCCCTTCTGGCAATGAGCTGATGTTTTAAGACTGCTCTCTTCTTCACTCAGGGTGTGACAACAGCAAAGCTGAGTCATTTTTACAGCAGCTAAGTTAAATATTGCCAGCAAATTCACATGGAAAACAGACCTCTTCCCTGTGATTCAAACATTTATTCCAAGTTTATTCAGGCTGAATTATCCAGTTGGATTCTTCTTTTTAGTTCTAAATGGCATGTAGGTTTATCAACTCTTATCTCACATCTAGGATTCAGCCTCCTTTTGTTTGTCTGTCAACAAAATTCAGAATAGCACAGAGAGGGTTCTGAATGTGTCAAGCTCACAGATGTGGTCTGCAGTCCCCAATAATTAGAGTATCATCAGGAACCCAGTGAGAGGGTTTTGGCAGGAAAACAGAGAATGGAGAAGTCTGTAAAACTCTCAAAACTCCTCTGCTTATTTTTATTTAAAGCAGAATCAACAGCCTGCAATGCTACAAACTGAGCAAACAGATGCTCGGCTGGATTGATCAGGGACATCTTTTCACTGCAAAAAATTTTATGCCCTGATGAAAACTGTAACTTATTGAAAGCTCTGATGCTCCTACTCTGTGTTGGTTAAACTACACACTGAGGGGGAAAATGAAAAATGCCTGACAATAAATGGCTGGGTAACAGTGTAAATGATATGAAATACTGTGTGCTCCCCTATAAAACACTACCAGGGTGGGATGTTCAGTTCTGAATAAAGGACACTGGGATAATAGAGATTAAGACATCCAAGCACACTTAATAATAATGAAATGTAACCATTCCCTGCATGAAAACAATGAGATCTGCAGATCTCAAAGCATCCTCACCATTTACTAAGTCTTTCAGCAGCTGTGGGACTTCAGGAGTTCAAATCTCCCTGTTTTGCAGTGGGAGAGAGATGCAAATGAATTACCAACATGGTCAGAACAATCTAAATGGCTAAATATTATTCTTGCCAACCTAAAAAGGCTTCAGCTGCTTTTTGGCATCTTCTGTGCCTCAATATAACCCATTTCTGTGGGACAAGCACAGCTCAAGTAACACGATCTCATCACACACCATTCTGGTCCAGAAAGCCACACCTGTCCTGAGCAACTGACTGCAAGAGCCACCAGCCACCTTTTACTGATGGGAATCTGAAGCAGGGAAGATGCTGAGCAGATGTGAGCTGTCTCTGCTCATGCTCCACACCAACAAAAAGCCACATGACCCTATTTGTATGTGCCAGCAGACACAGGAGGGTTTACTCTGGGCCACACTGACACCCTGGGCCAGCACAGAGCTTGTGCCATCAAGCAGGAGGAACAACAAAACCCCAGCTGAAGTGACTGCCCTGGGCTCACAGAGCAAACCTGTGCTGGAAGAAGGTCAGCTTCTCTTCTGGAAGACTGAGCACAAGTGGATGTTTCCTTTCCCCAGCTCACACCTGGTTCACACCATGGTATTGGAATTGCCACGTGGAAGTTGTCACACACTGTCCTGCACAAATGGTGCCACTTAAAGGCCTGATGTTTTACACCTTCTAATTCAGCTCTGGCATCAAAGCCACTTTCACTGCTTGTTCTCTCAATGGGTAGCAAACCACAATGCTCTCAGTTGAGAAGAAGAATCACCAACCACACAGTACACAAAGCCAATTATGAATTATTAACACGATGCCTCTTTAAAATAACATCTCTTCAGACACATAAATGGCTACTTACTGTTTTTGCTGGAGCACTACCTGGCAGTGGGCTCGTCTCAATGAAATACTTCCTCAGGAGGTGTTTGCTGGATTCAGGACTGTCCATCAGGATGTAGGAACAAAAGAAAGCTCCATTCCGTAACAAAAACACGGCGACATCTTCATTCCCTTCAGAGAAAAGCAGATTGTTTGTTCTCTTTGTCTCATGTAAATGAACCAACAGGGACCTGAACAGAAATCCTGGGAAATAACCACTTCTGAAAAAACCCATGGGGGTGTGCAAAAAGAAACTGAACTGGGTAAAGACTGTTTCCTCCAGTGACAGCACTCAGATTAGTCAAACTGAGACAGCACAGACACTGTTGAAAAGTGCTGGCCCAGGCTCTTTTTTCCTCTTTTTCCCCTGTCTTATTAAACTATACACACAGCTGTGCTTTGAAGTGTAAATGATTCAGCCTAAATCAAGCATGTGTGCCAGAGTGTCCATAACAATAATGCTTTGACTTGCAGGGATTTGAGTTCCTAAGGGTCTTTTCCCTGGGAGTTTATGGAGGAAATCTCAGCCTCTCAGCATTTGCAGTAACTCAACTTCAGAAAGCACTGCCTTAAATTTGGTCCCTCAGCATTTACAGCAACCCAACTTCAGAAAGCCCTGCCTTAAATTTGGCCCCTCAGCATTTACAGCAACCCAACTTCAGAAAGCCCTGCCTTAAATTTGGTCCCTCAGCATTTACAGCAACCCAACTTCAGAAAGCACTGCCTTAAATTTGGCCCCTCAGCATTTACAGCAACCCAACTTCAGAAAGCCCTGCCTTCAATGTGGCCCCTCAGCATTTACAGCAACCCAACTTCAGAAAGCCCTGCCTTCAATGTGGCCCCTCAGCATTTACAGCAACCCAACTTCAGAAAGCACTGCCTTAAATTTGGCCCCTCAGCATTTCCAGCAATCTTAACTTCAGAAAGCCCTGCCTTCAATGTGGCCAAGTCAGAAGACTCAGAGCCAATTTCATTTTCATGTACCCCCCTGGAAACCCAGAGAATCACAGACTATTCTGAGTGGGAAGGACCCTCAAGGATCATCAAGTCCAACTCTTAAGTCAATGGCCCACACAGGGGATTGAACCCATGACCTTGGCATTATTACAGCCAAGTTTTAACCAACTGAGCTGATCTCAGAAGCCAACAACTCAAAGGCATTGCAGGAAGGGGTGGGCCCGGGGGTGCTGCAGACACTCACCTGCCTTGATGGCGGCGTAGAGGGGCAGGCGGATGAGCACGGGGAACTCGTTCCTGCGCACGGCGCAGCTCTCGGGGTCGGCGCTGTAGGCTCGGACCAGCAGCTTCACGATGTCCAGGTGGCCCTGCTGGCAGGCGATGGCCAACATCCAGTTCAGCAGCTGCTGGCAAGTGTTAGGCCCTACCAAAAACACATGGCATGTGGCTTCATCACTGTCTAGAACTACCTGAAGGGAAGGTCCAGCCAGGTGGGGATTGGTCTCTTCTCCCAGGCACTCAGCAATAGGACAAGGGGGCACGATGGGCTCAAGCTCTGCCAGGGGAAATTGAAGTTGGAGAGCAGAAAAAACTTCTTTTTTTGCAGCTTATCCATGTGGAAATCACAATGCTCTTTGCATTCTTAACAACTGGACTAAATCCCTCACCCTCATGCTCCAAAAAAGGGGCTTGATCTGTAAGCCACAAGTGGTTCTCACTGTTCCAGAGAGAATCACTGCAGTGCAACAGCCAAATTACAAATTCGTGCTATCTATTCCTAAGCCCTGTGATTGGTTTCTGTGTAATTTCCCAAGGAAACAATTGGAAAGTCCTGCATAAAAATGTCTGAAAGCTGCTGTTTGTAAAGACCCCCCCAAAGCAACTGTTGGAGGGAATTTGGTCAGTTCTAAACTAAGTTTCCAGAAACTACTTTAAGTCACTTTTTATTACTCAATGTATTATATTAATATAATTTAATTTTTTCTATTAGGTTAATCAGCTTCTTTTTTGGCTGAAGGAAATATTACACTTAATTGCATCCCCCAAACTGGAACATTTCTTTTGCTCTCACAGAGCACCAAATAAGCAGGTTTCTCAACAGGTTATTCCCGTTCTCAGGGAGGCCACTGGCAAGGGTTCAGCTAGAGCTAAAATCAGGCCAAACACTGCACAACCAAGCTTAGCTGGTGTGGTTTCTGCAGGGTCTGAGGTCCAAGCAGATTTTCCCCAGAGGTTCTGCAGGACCACTGGATCCCAAATCCATGGAGGGTCCCAGGGAGAAGCAGCTGCCAAGCCAAGAACACTGAGAGAGCAACAGGGGACCCAACCCAGCTCCTGCTCCTGACTCAGAGCTCTGCCCCTGCCCCCACAGCTGCCTTAAGAACTGAGCTAAAAACATCTCTGATCTGCTGTAAAACAATTGCTAAAATAAAATTTAGGTAACATATAATTATGATTCTAAAGAAGGAATTAATTCCCCTGAAAGACAAAACAAAACGCCAGGAAGAGAACAAAGTGGGTGCCAGCTCTGCACCCAAACTGTTCCTCAACAGTCACTCCCAGCTCCACTGGGACTGCTGGATCAGCAGTGGGATGATGCTTTCCTCAGAAATCCCCTAATTCCTCTGTGGGGTCTGGAATGTTACCCAGCTCTGAGGGCTGATGGGAATGAACTGTCTCAATGGCAGCTTCCTCCATGTCCAATTTGCAAACATGGAATATTAATCACAGAATCATACAATAGATTGGGTTGGAAGAGACCTCCGAGATCATCAAGTCCAACCCTTGGTCCAACTCCAGTCTCTTTACCAGATCATGGCACTCAGTGCCACGGCCAAGCTCAGGTTAAAAACCTCCAGGGATGGGGAATCCACCCCCTCTCTGGGCAGCCCATTCCAATGCCTGAGCACTCTCTCAGTGAAGAATTTTTTTCTGATCTCCAACTTCAATTTCCCCTGGCAGAGCTTGAGCCCGTGCCCCCTTGTCCTATTGCTGAGTGCCTGGGAGAAGAGACCAACCCCCACCTGGCCAGAACTTCCCTGCAGGGAGTTATTTTTATGTATGTGCTTTTTGACCCACGGGGGAAGTTTCCTTCAAGCACAGCAGAGATCAGATCCCTCCACACACTTTCCCATGATTAAGTCCCACCCCTTTCAAGGAATGTGGATTAAATAAATAAATAAATGCCAGCCTGAGGAAGGGCAGGGGCAAGGCTTACCACGCAGGGAATCCAGCAGCTCCTTCACAATGTCCTTGTGCCCAAAGTAAGCTGCCACCACAGCTGCGTTGTCATCGTTGGGTTCTGTTGGCAGCACCACCAGCGCTTCCTTCAGGAGGTACCTCACTGCCTGCAGGTCCCCATAGGCTGCTGCAATACCTAAAAGCTGACACTGGGGAAGAAAATACAGCAGGAGAAACTCTCTGTGAAGGCAGAGAAAGAGCATTTCTAGAGCTATGCTGTTTATCTGTGCCCATGCTAATGCAGGCACACTGTCACCGTGGTTAGTTGAGGAGGTCATAAACATGAGTAGCCATTAGAATCACTGGTGTGAGACATTAATTACATTAATTTGTGGGGGCTTTGTATTACAGTTTTGCATGGTTTTATCACAGATTGGTGAGTGTAAATCCATTTTTCAGGGAGCAACAGTGAAAGCATTTGCACAGCTCAGCTACAAGGTGTAGTAATTCCTGTTTTGGAGATGGCCAATATGCCTGGACTTGACATGCAGGTGCTGTCCCACCACACCAAGCCCAGCTCTGTGCAAAGAGCAGGCTCTCAGTGAGGGCTCTGAAGGCAGAGCAGTGCAGGAGCTGGCACAGAGCCTGTGACACAGATCCAAACACAAGCAGCAACATCTGCCCAATGGGCCACTGACCATCTTTGTACTGATGGGGGGAAACATGTTTTGCTAAGTCTATAAAGTGCTTCCTTTTTACAGGGAAAACTGTATTTCCCTGTTTTGGTGACCACAGCACCAGCACCCACCTCACACAGCCTCCTGTTCCCACATGCTCTGCTCCCTGTGGGCTGTCTCATCTTCCTGAGCAGTGTTTGCCAGGGCAAATAGTGTCCCTGAGCAGCTTTGTGAAGTGCCCCACACAACCAGCCATGGCTGGGGCCCCTATAACTGAATGGATTTACTCCATGAAAAATCACAGAATCACAAATTTCACAGAATCCCAGACTATTCTGAGTTGGAAGGGACCCACAAGGATCATTGATCCAAATCTTAAGTCAATGGCCCACAGAGGGTATTGAACCCATGACCTTGGCATTATTACACCCAAGTTTTAACCAGCTAATCTCAGGGTCAAAACAACAGCAGCTTTGGCATTTGGGTTTCTTTCCCTGTGAAATTCGAGGAAGAGCAGTCACCTCACCCTCCCTACCTTTTCCACCTGCAGTGCAGTCTCCTCACAGGACAACCTAATGAGCTCCTGGGCCTTGCTGGGGTCCCCAGCTTTGTAGGCATCCTGGATGCTCTCTGTCACGGGTGTCTGAATCACAGAGACTTCTCCAACTGTGGACTGTTTGCCACCCATATCCACAGTTCCTGCAGGGAAAATAGGGAAGAGGAGTCAGGAAGAAGTCCCTGCTCATTGCTCGTGCACACCTGCAATGTCAATGAATCCTGGCAATAAAAAGAAGAGGGTGAACTGTTTCCAGTGGAATATTTACTGCACACAATTAAAAATAAGAGGCTGATAAACAAAAATGCTAATAGGTTAAAGTAGTTGCCAAGAGGGACATGAAACTAAAAGGGACTGTGAGTTCCCCAAACAGTCCCAGAGGTGGTTTCCAGAGGATGCTGTGAAGGTCCCACACACTGACATGGAACCTCTGCAGCTGCCTGGCACACTCACCCCCCTGCTGAGCAACAGGAGGGCTCACATGGGCCTGGCAACCACAGGGCTCCTGAAGGAACATGGAATCTGCATGACCTGCAAGGCAATCCTGGGATCACTGCCCTTCCTTCAGTCTCGTTTCACTCCTGACAACACCTCAGTAAAGCCCTGCTGTCCTTCCCCAGTGCTTTCAACCACAGCTTTACACCCCAGTGAGCATGAAAGAAAAGAAATTGGGAATATTTCTGCTCTGAGGATGGTGCATGATGCCCAATATCCCCCTAATCGGCCCTGGAGAATCTTCTAGACTAGCCTTTTTTTCCCTACATGCCATCAGGAGCCAGAAGAGCTTTTACATGTCAAAGATTAAAAGCTGCAAGCCATTAGAGAAGGTGCTTGTGGTGGGTGGTTAGAGAAGAGGGAGCCAAGAAGTCTCACACCCACCCCTTCAACTATCAGGACAGGGAAAACTGCAGGAAAGCCACTGAATTCCAAGATGTTCAGGTCTACTCCTGAAGAACATGCAAGACAGAGGAAGAAAACCCATTTTTCACTTGAAAAGAAACTCACTTTTTCCTGTAAAACATTATGAATTGCTTACTTGCAACTGGTTAAATAAAGCCTTTAAGCCCACAGATTTTCACATATGTTAATAAGGATTTTATTCTTTTATTTTTGTTTTTTTTAAATAGACACACATGTCACACAGGGTCTAGTTTAATGCAGACTAGAGAAAGGAGTAAATTTAGAGCAATCTATAACTGTCAGTAAATATCTTTGAATAATGCAGTCTGAATCACCAATGGATTCTGACTAACACTTCTCATCAATTATTTAAAGGGAGCTCGAATCACTCTGGCACCGGAGACGCCCCAGAGATTCGTGCCATTAAAACTGTGCCCACATCAATAACCTTCTCAGATGCTGCAGAACGTGTGAAGGACAAGGAGCAGAAATCCAGGCTGATCAAAGTGGGATTCAATCGCAGCACAATAAACAGCATCTGGGAGCTCATGGTAAGAGGTGCAGTGCCCTCATAATTCTGTAGTTTTAGGGAGTACATGGGGAAAAAAATTAATGCTGCATTTGGTCCAGTCTTTTAGAGCAAACCACACACCCATAAGGGATCTCTAAGAATGTTGTGTAGGATTTAATCCTCATTTTAATGGACACCAAAGGCAGGAAATGTAAATGATCCTTTGGCAAGTAAAGGATGATAAGAGGGGGGAACTTAAAAGCAAAATAGTCCTCCAGTCAGAAGAACTCAGAACTGGACTCAGTGAAATCACAAAGTACAAATCCAAGCAAACAGTTACTGGAACACGCTCGGCGCCCTGTGATGAAATCCTGAACCTAGAGAGGAGCTCTGGAATTCCCCATGGAGGAAAAAATGCCTCACAGCGGAGATACAAAACAGCTGGAAAACTGCTCAGCTTCCTGCTCAAGAAGGCCCCCAAGCCAGGGCTGCAAGAGCACAGCAACTAACTTGGGTCCTACAAACGTGCTGAAAGCAGGGGCAAAAGTTCCTTCCTTCCAGCCTCAATCCTCATTTGGGGGACGAGCACTCAATACCCACATCTGCAGCTATTCCAGATGTAAAGGCACATCCTTTCTGCCAAACAACTGAGCAGAGCCATTTCTCTTTGTTTTTAAGTCATGGCCAGGGAAGGTGGAGGTACAAGGATCTCAGAGAGATTCGTTCTCACCATTCATCCTGGTGTCACATCCTCCTCGAGCAGACAGGTCTCCAGATAACCTCCCACGTACCCTGCACACCAGAACCCTCCTTAAAGGAGCATTTTCCAGCTCTCCTGCTGGAAGTGACCCATTGTGCACAGGGGACCACCCAACCATTTGTCCAGGGAGCACAAGAAGGATCACGGTATTGTCACTGAAGGAAGGAGGAACTCTACATGCCAGACCCTGATCCCAAGACCACTTCTGTGTTTTGCCAAACACCCACTTCACAAAACAACTGGGCTAATGTGTCATGCTTCCTCTCACAGCTTTGGCCTCCCCAACATTTCTTAAGTCCTTTGTAGTGTAATGGCTTTGTTACAACCACTGGTGCCACCACCACTGCTTGGAGAACATGGGCTGGCCATCAACCAGCACAGCCTGCCCATGTGTGTTTGGTGCAGAATTCTGGGCTCTCCAGGAATGGGAAGGTCTATCTGCACCCTGAAGAGTCTTAGGGATATCCATTTTAGTCCTCAGACTCAATTTCAGCCTTGTTAAACTTTTATTGATCTAAGCAAACCTCTCAGTTTTGAACATCTGAACATCCATCAAGGGCAAGTCAATAAAAGTTTCACTGGGTGGAAGAAATCTGGGCAATTCCACTGTTTGAAACCAATATATTTCTATGATACATTCCTGGCAAAAAATAATGCTGCTCATCATTCATTCTGAACTGTCCTCAGAGCTTCCTTCTATGAGTCCACTCTGCAGAGTAAAGTGACCTCCTGCCCAAGACCTGAGGGAAGAAGCTGCCAAAAGTCTCTGGAAAAAACAGTCCTTGAGACTGAACAAGCCTGAAAAGAGTAAAACTGGTGAGATAATGATAAAAAAGCTTGCCCAGAACCGACAGCTGTACCCACATGATCCTGTCTAAGTTAACCTGAGCTATCAAAGGTTAAATAAGAGAAGGTTGGCCATCCATCCCCAGGTTTCCAAAAACAAATCCACTGCAAAGCTGAGCTTCGTGCCAAACAAACTACCCAATTCACAGAAGACTTCCTGGTGACTTAGTAAATGATATATTGACTTCTGAAATACAAGTGGAAAATAAGAAACAGCATGTTTTGCAATCTTAATTTATACTCAGCAGTAGAGGGGGGAAAAAAGAGAATAATTACATTCTACTGACTACAGACTGTTTTATTTCTACAGGATACATGACTGAACCATCATCAGAACTGGCATTCCTGTAGGCTGGGAATAAAGTTTTGCCAAGAGATGCACCAGTCATGTTTAGCAAAAATCTGGGCCAAAATCCAAAGAAATTCTCCCTGTGGTTTTAACCCTACCAATCTTCTGGTCTTCACCTGAGCTCTTTCAGGGCTTTCCTGACAGAGTCACCTCAGCCACACACAGCCTTGAAGGATGTGAAATGAGAGCAATTCTGAGGCTGAGTGACACTGACCCTCTGCCTTTGGACTTGGTCATGCTCACACTGAGCTCTTCAGCCTGGATGTAACAAAGTGCCCTTAATTCTCAGCTTGCAGAGCTTTAGGAAGTGGCTCCTGTGCTTTGCATAACAGGCTCTGCATTTCTGTACAACAGCGTTCTATGCACAGCAAATGAGGATATTCCAGCAGTACTTCTTGGATATTCCTGGAATATCCCAGAAACTCTTACACACCCAGAGTTTCACACAGATCTGGGACAGTCCCTGTGCTGGCACAGGTTCTTCTAAAACCACTGCCCCAAAAGTAGCACCAAAAAGCAGATAAATGAAGCCTGTCTGAACTGAGGGGGGGTCTTTCCTCCAACACCTTTGAATGTCAGTGGAAATAAAGCCGTGGACTTTAAATCATTCAGACTCTGCATCTCTGCATTGCATTTGTTTAACCTCTTTGTAGATCTGGGGCTTCTTTTCTTTTCTTATTTTCTACTAATGAGGGGAAGCAGTAAAACTGCATCCCTCATCTATTCCTCACACCCTTTAGCTTGTAAAAAACCAACCAAATATAGAAATATTTCCCACTCGATTTTTTTATTGTTTTATACTTTGGAAGTACCTTTAAAATTTGGCTTTGCAATAACAGCCCTTTATAAAAGCTAAAGACAAGACTAGTTTTCTTTTTTAAAAAAAGATCCCAATGGCAACAGAGATAATCAATGAAAAAAACAGTTATTTAATTGCCATGCAAAGGTTACAAGACATCACTTTTAAAGGGCAACAGACTGCTGAGCCAGCGCAGAGAAACTAAATAAAAATGTCTTTTTAATAACAAGGAATACCAGGAGAATTTATGGGGTTTATGTAGTCACACCCTGTCACAGGCCTTGCTATTACAGCAGGTGAAAAAAAAACCTTCTAAAATTCCTAAAAGGCCAGTCTGGCAGTAATAAAAGGGGAGGGTTTGCAGGTCAAGGCTGTGAATCAGCAGATGGATGCACAACAAAGCAGCACACTGAATAAATGATTATTACCTTTATATCCCCAATCACTGCACCTCTGCCACAAACCCACAGAGCTGTAAAGGGCAAATTAGGCCCTTTGATAAGTTCTTTGTCAACTAAGCAGGGTATTTTTATTTAGCTGAGAAAGATATAGATGAGATGCTTAACCCAGGACAGAACAGGGCAGGAGGATAAACTTCCTGCAGAACAGAATTACAACCATAATAAAACTTGAAAACTGCCACTGACCTTGTCATAATGTGTGCAGGTATTTCCAGAGCCAGGAGCAAATCCAGGTGCTGCTTCAACACGGCCTCCCATTCAGCGATGTAATTAAGCTGTTAATTCCTGGGGCTGATAAGCCAGCAGAGCAGCTCCTACAGCAGCCACTGGCTGGCAGAGCTCTCAGCTGGCTGGCTGCTGCTTTGGCTGAATTAACTACTCCAGTTTAGCCCTGACAGTTGTTTTCATCTCCATGTGCCATCCCAGTGAAATCCAAGCCTCTGGTTGGGAGGATTGGGGATGGGGGTGGGCAGGGCTCACTGCCTGAGCTCAGGCATTAATTCCTCAACAGCAGATGGCTGGAGCCAACCTTTACCAGCTTAATCTTTTCCCATTTTGACTTCTGAGCGCTGCCACAGCACACATTAAAAATGGGACAGAGATGAGGTGGAAGATGAGCTGAATATTGAAAACCAACACCCCCAAAAGCTGAAAACTCACCACTGTCACTGGACGTTTTTCAACACTACCCTGTGGAAGCTTTGCCTGGCTGGTTTGCCAAATTAATGGAAAGCCCTGGTATTTCTGAGGCTCTGCAACAGCATCTTCTGCTGGTGTGAGAAACCTCAGGCTAATGAACTGAACAGCAGCCAGCAGGAAACCTCCAGGGGCTTCAGGGGATGATGGAACTGCCCTACACTGCACTTTCCATTTAGGGGGGTAAGAAAAATCCTTCAGTCCTCTGGAAGTCCTCGAGATACTGCAAAATCCCATCCCAAAACAGAAAGAAAAGCCTCAAAGCCCTGGGTTCTTTAATTAAAAAACCAAGTCAGCCCAAGTCAGTAAAAATGCTTCATGAAATAAAGATACCTTCTGTGTTCCTTCTCTAATTAGCTGGCACTTCAAAGTAACGTTTCATTTGTTGAAAGTTGAAAGATTTTGTTCATTCACTTAATTAATTCGTGTCTTAGGGGACAAAGTCACAGACCCAGATCTTTCCCCAGAAGTGAAGTTGTGCCCCCCAACCTTGCCCACTTGTCCCCACAGGCAGGACCTGGCCCAGAACCACTTAGAGGAGGGTCCTGCAGCAAAACCCCTCTGATCTCTTACACCTCATCCTCAGATTTAGGCAAAGCACATATGGCTCAGTCAATTCTTCTATAAAATATCTCTGAAAGAGTTAAAAAATGGTCAGAACCACTCATAAATGCCCCTGTGAGAAGATAAGGATGGAAAGTCAGGGTAAATCCAGCTGAGGGAGAACAAGATGGTTTCCCTGGGAAGCTCAGCATTGCCACTGGAGAAGCTGTGCCAGAACTGGGCCATGTCCCCCTGACCCTGATGAATCTCTCTCACAGTAAGGGAGATGTGCCAGCTTCCCAGGACACTTGAACCCTCCACACGCTTTTTCTGCCCATTTTCTGTGGTTCCATTTCCCCCAAACATCCATTATTTCAGCTAATTAAAGGAGTGGCCCTGCACTGAGAAGCGCCTGCCAAGGCACTGGAAAAGATGATGGATCGGGTACAAAAGCCACGAGCATCTCCAACAAGGCTCACAATCAACACTCCCTGCCCCTAAAGGGAACTCAGAACCCTCAGAGAAACCAGATATGCAACACAGGAGGATGCCACAAAGGCAATAAGCCAGCACTGAAGGGATATTTGTCACTATTATTGCATATTCTGGGAGTCTTTGGAAATTGTTTACATGTCACTGATGGGCACTGACCATTTTCCAGCGAGCACACAGGAGCTGACAATTTTAGGGAAAGGTGAGCAAAGTGACCACTTAGCACCAGAATCCTTGGAAATTTTCTATTTAGAAACAGTCTTAACCTGCAAGGAAAAAAAAAAAAGCATTTGCTAAGTCCAAGCTAAAAGGAAAATATGAAGTCCCGGATGGAAAAATGCTTTGGAGTGCTGCCTTTTCCCTGGGCTCAGAGCTGAACTATGAAAAACAGAAAAGCCTTCAAAGGCTTCAGCTCCTCACTTGCACAACCATTCCTCCATCATGCAGGAGAGTGAGGGATGAGGGCACAGAAAAGCCAGGCATGCTGGTAACACACTCAGCAGGATCAGGGTCTGCCAACACCAGCACTGAGCTGGGGCTGAGCAGCTCTGCCAGACCTGAGCAGGCTCCTGCACTTCTGTGTTCACATCCCAGATTCCCAGGGGTCTGGAAATTATTTGTATTGTCCAAGAAGTTAAAATGAAGCTGAGCTGGTTATTCTTTGCTGAAGTACCAAAGAGACTACACAAAGCCATGGCAAGGCAATGGGATCAGAGAGAGCCCTTCACTAACTCTGCCATCCTTTTTTCCAGCACAAGGAACTGGGAATTGTTGGTGACAGGGATGGTTTTACCCTCCCCTGAGTACAACTGTCAGGCCTAAGGAGCCTCACATGCACATGTTGATCCTTTTCAAACTGCAGGAGCACTGAGAGCATCAGTGGCCACAGCACATTTCTCAGGGGTGGCTCAGATGGGCTCCTGGAGGCACCACCCCTCGGGCAGACACAGCCCGGCCCCAGGACAGGGAAGGGATGGCACAGGGAGCACCTCCAGCAAAGGCCCCCTCACAGGGCAGGGGGATGCCCCACATCCCTCCAGGAATGCAAAGGCCCAGCCAAGCCCACAGAGAACACATGGTGCTCATTTTCACCCTCAAAGAAAAGCTCTTGAGGGAACCCAGAGAGGTCCAAATGGCCAGAGAACCAGTTGCTCTATTGAAAATACGAATGACTCAGCTCTAAGGGAAAGCTGCTATTTTTGTCTTTTGGCCTCAGTGATTTGGTTCCCATCCTACAGCCTGAATCATTCAGAAATATCTTTCTGCATGCAAGGCCAGCTATGCCACTCTTGCTTTCCAAATTTTAAATTGGAAGATATACATTAAGCATGCAGAAGTGTGACTACACTCTTGGATTTCCTTTGTGCTCGTTTCCAGGCATGGCAGCAAAGTGAGGATTATTAAATGATGAAAGGTGTCTCTAGTGAGACCATTCCTGTCCAACTGAATCAAATATTACAGCCATGAACCAAACCCAGATTGGATTTAATTTGGAACTTTGTAAAATAAGATTTCACGGCTAACTTTGGCTTCTTCTGAAACCTTTCCTTTTCCCTAATGTTCAAGATTTCATCAGAGGGGAAAAAATCCCATGCATCAAAGTTTTCTCTCTTTCAAAGAAATAATGTACTCAACATTCCTCTAAAAAAAAAAATCATTAATTTTTCACACTGGGGAGGGACCAACTCTTGGCCAGTCCACTTCTATTTATATATTTAAAACTTGCTTTAGAAAGAAGCAAATGCTTTTGGGGCCAGCTGGGAGAGGCCACAACTGGAGGAGTCCAGAAGGGACTCCCTGCAGGAGGGGAGGGGAGGATGGGCCCAAGGTCTCTGTCCACATCTCCTCTTAGTCCAAGCCTTTTCCTGGCTCCACCAAATACAAATCCAGTGACCCCACAGCCTGTGGGAGCTGAGAGAAGGAGCTCTTAAGCTTATGTTTCACCCTAATAACACATGGAAATACCCTCCTGGATGGCAAACCCATTTACAACACTGCAACTCAACAGCTGGGCAGAAATAGTAGCACAGAAGCCGCCAACATCTGTCTCTCCAGCCCCATGGAACTCCAAGGGACTTTCAGAGAATGCTGATGGAAGTGGTATGATGAAGGTCATGGCTGCTCCATCAGGTCCCCTTGGGCCACAGCAGCAAGTCCAGTTCTCCCTCCATCCATTCCTCCCTCCTTCCCTCCATCCATCCATCCATCCATCCATCCATCCATCCATCCTTCCATCCACCCATCCATCCTTCCCTCCCTCCATCCATCCATTCCTCCCTCCTTCCCTCCATTCTTCCATCCACCCATCCATCCTTCCCTCCCTCCCTCCCTCCCTCCCTCCATCCACCCACCCCAGGGAGGGGGTCCTGGGCTGTGCTGTCACCTGCAAGGCCACCAGTGTCCCTCCTCCCTCCCCAAGGAGCACAGCAGGTCCCTTACAGAGCTGGGCCATAGGAAGATTTTGGAAAGGCTGGTCAGAGAGGAATTAAAAAAAGAGATACACAAAACATCTTGCACACTGCCAGTTTATCATGTTCATGGAATATTAAGAGAAGTTGGAAGAGGTGGAGAAGATAATGGAAGAAATGGAAGGCCTAATTATAAGACTACAGATGAGAAGATCTTGGCTTGTTGAGCATGGAAAAATGAAGTTTAGATGGAGATGGGAGTCCTGTCTACAAATACATCCAGAGGGAGACACCAGGGAAGCAGAAGAGCTATTTGTGTACAGGGTGTGAATATATTTTGCTTGACTGTTAGAAAAAAGTCTAAAATATTGGAGAAACAAGGCTTGGAACAGTCTTCCAGAAAAAGCAGAAGCAACAGACAAGTCAACTTGCTTCAAGCAAGCCCTGCACAAGATTCAGGAGTGTGACACCAGGCCCTGACTCACACCCTCCTGCCAGAGCCACAGCCAATGCTCCCACCTTAAACACGGGCTGGAGTCAACCCAACTCCCAAGCACTGACTCCTGAGATTAAACAGCTTCACAGGCTACTTTGGGGAGTTTGGAGAACGAGAGAACATCTTTAATTAAACCAACTGACAGATCCAGGAAAAAGCAGACACATCTAAAGGAAGAGATTTGAGGGGGTAAACATCCCACACAGCAAAATCCAAGCTTAGTGCACGTTAGACACAGTTCAATGAGCTTCTCTAACTGTGCTGCCAACCTAATAAAATACTTTACTCTTTGCTGTCCTCACTTCTCATTTATCACCACAACAACAGCCACTCTAAGTTAGTTTATGTGAAAATGTTGCATGCAGAAGAAAAGAAAATGCAATCAAGATATTGACTTCAAAAGAGTTGAAGGGGCAATTTGGCAACAGCAGAGCCAAGGGAAGCGCAGAACTGGGAAGATGGACATGATAGTCTGGAAAAGAAAAAGAAAACCAAGGAACAAAACAACGGAGAAAGCTCCTGATGTGACCCCACTGCAGCTCACAGCATTTTTAGATGTGTGCTCCGAGGTAGAGGCAGCAAAGTGAGGCAAGACACATTTCATCTCCTTCCCACTGACCTCTGATGACTCTGATCCATTGCATGCAAGAACCTGGTCCAATCCATGCAAATGTTTGACTGGAGAGCTTTTATTCCCACCCTGACATGGTGTGAAGGGTCCAAGGTGCAAAATATGGGAGAATTGTGACCAGGATTACAGGCTCATTTAAGGAGCCAGGCTTTTTGTTTTTCAAGTTATATATGAGATCTAAAAAGGGATCCTGTCCATTAGTGCTACAAAAAAAATTAAAAACCATAACAATGTTCCTGTTTGATGCAAAAATAAAAGCAATTTCAAAGGCTCTTTGATGTGCAAGACAGAAAGACGTGCAGGCAGATTCTGGAGGAGGTTTGTCTTCAGCAATTTTACCAGCCCTCTTTTTGAGTCCTGCTCCCCAGACAGACCTTCCCTGTGAGGCAGAAAATCCCTCTGCAGAGCCCATCAGCTCCAAACCTTGTGGCTTTGCAATTAAACAGCAATAACCCCTAGTCCAAAAACTCCTCAACCAAGAGGGGAATAAAACAAATAATCCCCCAAAACAATTAACTGCAGGTGAAGCACATCCAAAGACACACTCATGCTTTTCAGAGATTGCACACTGAGCCCTCCTTGGGCAGCCCAGTGATATTCTGGTCATTAAAGAGAGCTGTGATGCAATTTCCACAGCGACCACAAACATACCAAGAATGTTTGAGCTAAATTTATCCAGACTTCTTGTTTGAATCACTGCTCTGGGCTCATCATTTTTCCATGATTTTCAGCTTTGCACAGAGAAGGAGCTGTGCACAGACTGGGACTGAGCTTTCCCCAGCAGTGTCCCAAATTCCAACCTTGATGCTTGGGAATCATATATTGATTATTAGAGAGGAAATCAAGCTGCTCCTCCAGCTCCCAACACCAGGTTCCTGCCCCTTCCACCCACCCCCTTCCTCCTGCCCTTCCTGTGACCAACTGACCCTTTGGCTCACCCTTGGGTGACAACATGGGGCTTGTCTTTGCAGCTGAGAAGTTCCTGAAGCTCCCCATGGATCTGCTGCCTTCTCCAAGTGGAGGGTGAACCAAAAAAGAGAGATCTGCACCAGATTTCCCACTACTCTGTGCTTCTCCATGGCAAACTGCAAGTCCTGAAGCTACACAAACTGCCAACCCCCAGCACAGACAGAGCCCCTCTGACTGCAGGAGGCCTTGGGGAAGGTTGAGGACCTTCCCTAAAACTTAAAGACTTCTTTTATAAGTTCTCTAGATGAGGGCAAGGCACAAATTCAAAGCATGGAGACACTTCTGTTGTGAAACTTTGAGCAGCTGCTGCTGTGGTGATACATAATCATGCAAATGAGCAATTGCTGACCCACTAATGAGCACACAGACTTGGACTAAGGAAAGGAATTAAATATCAGCCTGACTTGATGTAAAACCTGAAACAGAACCTATTAGGAGACAGACTTTGTGGCTGAGTCACCATCCCTGGAGGGATTTAAAAGCCACATGGATGTGGCACTTGGGGACATGGTTTAATGGTGGCCTTGGCAGTGCTGGGTTAATGCTTGGACTCAGTGATCTTAAAAGTATTTTTCAACCTTAAAAATTCCACGATTCTCCACAGCAGATTGGGAGCTGAATGGTACCAAATCCATCCCCCACAGCCCCATCTGCAACACAAACAGTTCCTCCCAGCTCTCTGCCTCCTGCCAAGCACAGCCCTGGCAGCCCCTTTATCGATCAGAGCAAGGAAAAACAAACAAACCACACACTCAGTGCTGCAAGGATCCCTGAAGATCCCATTATGGCAGTGCAGAGTCTTTAAAGAGGTTTGGATAAGGCCCCCATGGGCTTTGGGGAGGATAAAAAACCATAATTCATTGCATTTTCTTAATGCAAGTATAAAATCACAGGCAACATCTCCGACAAAGCAATAAATCAATTACAGGCTGGTAAAGGCTGAGTTGGTGTGAACATTATGAATGGCTTTTTTCCCTCTGAAACAGAGGACAGTAGTTCTATGAACCCAGAACCAACCCTCACCTGAAAGCTGCCCTATAAATCACCTTACTGATACTGTAAAAAAAGTCCCTGTGTACAAGTCCTAAGGGCAAAGGATTTTATTTACTACCTTATCACCTTATCTTTGTTTTTTCCCAGGCTTCTTGATAGACTTGTCATAAGCTACATTTCAATGCAATACACCACAAACACATCTTAAGGGAAAGGTGGACAAACAAAGCTGTAAAGGAACAGATAACACCAGACACAGCTCAAATATAGATCAATGTTTTACTGCTGTCTGTAAATCAAAGTGGCTCCCAGGCTGGAGTCTCTGCTCAATCAGCTTCCCAAGGTCCTGCCTGCACCACTGGCTCTCTCAGCAGCTCTGCCCTCCTTGCTACAGCCCTCAAGTTCAAGAGCAGGCAGGCTTTGATGGTACTTATCAGGAAAAGGGTAAATTCCTCAGCATTCATTGCCCTTTTGGAAAATCCCGGCTCAGTTTGGAGAGATGTTGCACCAGCCCTGCTCTGGTGTGCACAGGAGAGCAGGTCTGACCACAGGCCTTCCGCTTCAGTCCTGGCCCCTGTGAGATTGCACCACTTCTGTGTGAAGAGTTTATTTAAATATTTAAAAATACAAGCCTATTATTGCTTTACTAGTGTACTTCCTATTCCTGCTGAGCATTTCCTACTTCTCCTTCTGCAGGGCACTCTGCAGTGAGACTCAGCTCACACACAATACCTGGTCTATTTTTTGATCATAGGAACATTTCAAACTAACTCACAGCTTAACAAGCAGGAAGAAAAACAGAAAACCTTTAAGCCTCATTTAGTCTGATTATACAGAACTTCACACAACCAGCACACTGTGCAGGTCTCTGAGGGCTCAGATCATGTCCCAGATGCTCTCCTTGTCCTTCTCACCCCACCCTGCCACAAAAAACTCAGGGGAGTGTTACTACAGGGTAATGTGTGGATGGAAAAAGCAGGACAGAGGCTGTGAGTACTTTTTCCCTGTTCACAAAGAGGCCCCAAGACTCAGTGCTGGCCCCACACACACAGGATTTTGAGGATTTTAAGCTTTACATGGTGATTTCCCAAGGAGCAAAGTGGTAGCAGTTGTGCTGCTCTCCTCCCCTGTTCAGCAGGAAGGGTTTTTATACAAAGCTCTTCACACTGCACACAACTGCAAGTTCCTGCCCTTCATGTTTAAGACAAAAACCCAACTGTGCAGAGCTGTGAGGAAATCACAGAATATGCAGAGTTGCAAGGGACCCATCAGGATTGTGGAGTCCAACTCCTGGCCCTGCAAAGGACACCCAGCAAAGCTCTCACCTGGGTGCCATGTCCGTGCCCACCCAGGAGCAGGTGGGCTCTGCTTGCCTTTATTGCTATAGAACAGCTGGGGGTTTGCTGTAGCCCTTTATTTTTTTGACTGCCCCTCACACTGCCAGGCTGCCAGCTGGAAGGTTACAGAATGGAAGTTTCCAGCCCCATGCCCTCCCCACAGCACTGCAGCCCACCTGGCTCGTGTCCTGCCCTGGTGCAAAGTCAGGCTGGATGCACAAAGGTTGTCCCAGGAGGAGAAGCTGTTCCATTTGCCAACCTCCAGTTATCACCATTCGACCCACTGAGAAACTTTCCATACAAAACTGCACTTGCTCCTGAGCAGTTCCTCTGGTTAAAGCCACTCTTTAACTCTTCCAGGTCAACTCTTACTCACACTGGAGGTTTTTCCCCCACTCAGGAAGTGGCACAACTTGCCCTCTGCATCAGTTCTGAGCTGAGCCATGGCCCAGACAGGACTGCAAAGGTCACTGCTGTCATGGGTGGCTTCTTGCTGATAAAATATAAAGCCCTGTGAGCTGCAGGGTCAGCACAGCATTTCCAAAGCACAGCTTTAAGGGGCTCTGGTCCACTCCAAATGACAACTCATTACATTCTGGTGACTTGTTTGCTCCCTCATTTAACACTGAGGGCTCTTTTCCAGGCATACTGCACATGTCCATGTGTGTTTGCCTGGATGGCTGAAAGCCTCCAGCTTGTAACTGATTTGCCTCAAAAGAAGTTGTGGAGGTGCATTTAGTTGATATCTGTAAAGCTACCATAAAAATCCCAGCAGTTATCATTGGCATCATTGTCCCTAATTATGTAATGTTAAATACATTCCAACATAACACTCCTTTTCAAGGCTCATTTCTAGATTTAGCAGGAGAGAAGAGACACCCTCTGGCATGTTTGAAGGATAATCCAATTCCACCTCCAAGACACACACCAGTGGCATAGGAACATTCTGCAAGTGGAATAAATTCACAATAAGAGAAAGATAAGCTCTTTAACAGAAATGCCCTTACATTTTAGAAGAAAATGACTGTTCCCCTACACCTTTGAGCAACTGACTCCAAGAAAACCATGTAAGAATTAAATCTCAGCTGTAAAATTCCATAAGATTCAAAGAAACCAACCAGCCCAAAGAAAGGAGATGAATTTTTATGCTTTTCTAGGCATTCATACAGTGATGTCTTTGGGCTTTCCATTGTATTTCCTGCAAAATTCACATTATGTCACCTCTGCTATTTTATGCAGAACTCTAACCAAGTTTAAAAAAACTCCCAAGCCCTGTGCTTCATCAGAGGCTGCAGCCACCCCCATATCTCTGCTCAGCTTCTCTCTCTTAATTAGGACAAGATGAACAAATCCAGGGGAGAGGAAGCAGGTTTGAGGAGGGAAGGGAGATGTGACTGCACCCAAACCGGAGTGTTATTCTGCGTTCCATGACAAATCCTCACTGTGGACCAGTGGGAGCCTCACCAAGCCCAAGTCAAGCCCAGCACCATCCCCAGAGGGCAGACAGGGTCCAGCTCTGACACACAGCTCCCCCACTCCCAGGGAAAGCAGGAATCCTGCTGGGATACAGGGGAGATCACTGCTCAGCTGAGAGCAACAGCAGAGGAGACACCAGAGCCAGGTGAGCCCTTGCATCACAGGTACATTTCTAACTCACAGTGATGCTGTGAACACATTCCTCACATACATTTGGCCAGGTCTTCACAGCTGCCAGAGGAAACACAGCCCTAAAAACCACATGGCTTTGACATGATCATGGCAGTGGGTGCACACTCCGAGGGACCCACCACAGAGCCACCGGTGCCACGGCGCTGTTTGTCAAACCCCTCACACCCACAGCCTGCCCTTCCTGCCCCAAAGGAGATCCCAAACTCTGCAAGCACTAAGGAGGTCCTCAGCACTACAGAAATGCTGTGGGCTCTCACTGCCCTTCCCAGCAGCTCCCACTGAAGGGGAGCAGAGGCTGCAGCCACGCTGGTAATGAAGGCACAGAAACAATGGGTTCAGATGAGGAGGCTGATGAGTCACCGTGTGGTTCCATCCCTGGAACAGCATCCAAATGCAGAGCAAGGACCAGCTCACTTAGGGAGTGGACCAGTTAGCTGATGACAATTATTCTTGGCAGGATCCAAACAATCCTGAAATAACAATGAGTTTAAGCATGTACAATATCCTCATAAAGAGCAGATCTACCAAGGCAGTACTGCTGCCTTGTACAAAGAACTTCAGCTTTCCAAGGATCCCTCTGTCAGACTTCCAACACTGTTTACCAAACAATATAACCCAGAGATGTCAGTATAGAAGAATCTACCACCAAGATTTGTGTACTTCACTCAACCAGTTTAACTGAATATATAAAAATATAACTGAATATAGTTACACCACAGCAACACGTAATAAAGTTCTTAGGAAAAAAAATAAACCCCATATGTAGAAAACACAACTATTCCACTCTTCACTTCATTATTCACTCATAAAATAATTTACTGCATCTTTAAAGAGGAGGAAAACTGGTCAAATCAGAACAAAAATTTAGCAATTCGAAACACTTGTGAATTGTAAGTGCAGATTGAAATTCTTCTCATGGTTTGTAGCTGAGTATTCAAGTGGAGATAATTTCTTCCAGAGCGAAACTCAGAAGATAGAATTTAAGAATTTTAAGACTATTCCATAACCAAGTGTCATAGAAAGTCACCATGCTAATTAACAAAGCAAACAGAAAAATCAGCACCACAGAACAAGCAGATACATACAGAGGAAGGAAGGAGTTCCCAGAGCTCCCTGTGATGCTGCTCAGGAACGTCTTCAAACAAGACAAGGCGGCCTCTGAATTAACTATCAGCTTTTGCTTCATAGTTGCTGCTAAAATCCAAAATAAGGCTGTAAAACCATGAGCTTCTGCTGGGGGCTGCTTACTCACTACAAAGCGTCAAACACACCTTCTTCCCACACTGCAAACGCAGATGCTGCCTCCTAATGAAGCTCTTGCTGCAAGGGGGGAACACCGTTACACAAGAGCCACGGGGCTATTTCTTGCTGCAGAGACAATCTGGGGTTTGACTCAGAGAGAAGCAGCAGTGCCTGGGAGCTGAGGGTTGCAGCAAGAGAAACCAGCCAAAAATAATCTGGCTGCTCAGAAGGGAAAATGAAAAAAAAAAAAATTCACAGGAAGCAACCTGAAGCATATGTCCCTTGTGAAAGAGGAATTTCCAGCCATGGATTTATTAGATTACATAAACACAGCCCTTCTGATCCAGCCCACCAATAAATCACTGCGAGCCACCGAATCGTGGCTGACAGTGAAACTGGAGCAGGTTCATATCTGTTCAGGCTGGGAAAGGATGCTCTGATTTAGCAGCTTTCATAGCCTGAAAACCCACTGCATCAGTGACTGGGAACATATTTGCATCCACACACTGCAAAAGCACAGATCTTGTAAAACATATTTAGGAAAGGGTGAGACATGACACATATATTGACTAATTCCAGAGCCCTTTGGAGAACATCAGTCTCAGGGGAATGCTATTCTTACCACCTGAGTAGTAGAATATCATTCTGCTTGGAAGTAAAATTCCCTGCTCTACACTGGAAATTTTCAAATATGAGGGCTCAAAGATCTTTCATATCAAACCCCAGGGGTTGCTGAGTTCTCTTTAAATCTTTTGCTCCCAACCTGAACAGGAAAGAAAAAAAATCCCTCCTCTTTACCATTTTGTGGCTCCATGTTGCTCTCCCTGCAAACAGCGGATTCCTCAGTTCCCACACACCAGTACATTCTGGGACACGTTGTGAGGGTCCAACAGCCAAACTTTCCACAGCACTTCCAACTGAGCAGTCTTGTCAAAGCTGAGTGGTCTCCATCGTGTACATGCAGGAGCAGAGACTGCTAGGAAGCACCATCCTGAAGAAACACCATTTATTCTGTTTAAAACATAAACGACATAACAAATTAATTGTTCTAGTATGGAAACTGTGAGCTGCTCATTCCTCTGCACTCTGCCCCAGTTGTCTAAATGTTACACTGCTGAAATGCACTTATCATCCTATAAATACAATTATTTTCATAATAGCTTTGTTAAGAGCATAATGTGAATTGACAGAGGGGACTAACAATTTCTCCACTACAGAAAGAAAATGTTTTTTATTTTTGGCCACCAAAGCTGCTCAGTCTTTGGGCAGAGGACGTGGGGGTGGGCAGGGGGCACAGCTGCAGTCTCAGCTTCTCCACAAGTTGGTGTAAAGGCAGAGCATTGAAGCCATGCAGTGCAGCTGGAAAAATCCTAAATGCAACCTCAAAACCTTTCCCATCCACAAAGACAACCACAGCTCTTGTAAGATTATGAGAAACTGAAAAACACTGCTGTGGTTACTGAGACAATCCTCTGTAGGAAGGAAAATAGGGCAAAGAGAAACACACCAGCTCCTGTGCCCTCTGCCCAGTCCTTTCAGAGCACTCTCCTACCCTGGAAACATCAGGCTTCTTCAGACAGACTCAGGGAGGCAAATCAGGCCCTTAGGAGCTCTTAAAGCTTGGCTTCTTCTGAACTGTCTGGCATAACAGGCAGCAGAAAACTTCACAGCTCAGTCTCCTGAGGCAGTTCCAACTCCTTCCCCCTCCACAGCTGCACACCTGCCTTTTAACTTCTTCCACACAGAGGTTACAGCTAGGGGTGAACCTGCAGTCTGTGCCCAACCAGCATCAGTGCTCCCTCATTTTCTGCTCTCACTTTCAGTCAGTAAATGCCTCTCAGATGTAACGTGATGCCCCTCAACTGACTCCTACTGGTTCTTCTCATGTGTGGTGTGTGATGCTGAAGTTCTGATTTGAAGCTTTAAATCTGCAAAGCTCATGACCCACCTCCCACTCTGGCCAGCCAGGCCCAAGATCATCCCTAACTCCCTGAGCAGAGCTGGCTCCTGCATTGGGATCAAAAGCCAGGGAGAACACAAAAATATGCTGATCCATCACCACTCTCCAGGAAGCTTTCTGCTCCTCCCTCGTTATGTTGGGTTTTAACTACCAGCAAACAACACTAAAAATCACTGCATCCTACTTCAGCTGTTTCTAAGCAAATATTTGAATTTTAGGTGCACTTACAGCAAAACTCAGCTTCTGAAGACCTGACAGTGGTGCCTGAGGTGGTCCTTAATCCCAGATCCAAGCCCACAAAGTGCTGGAGGACAGTACTCTGCCCTGGAATGTGCTGAGTTCCTGCTGGAATTAGCTTGGCTCCCGGGCTGAGCTTCCCTCAACACCCTGGCAGGCCCAGCTGCTGTGCTGGGATCACGTCTCTGCCATACCATGGGTGCAACAGCACAGGCAGAGATGTCAGGGAGGCTCTCACACCTCCCAAAAGCTGTCCAGGTTGTTAACTCTGCCCATGGAGGGGATGAGACACTCCCAGCAGCTGCCTCTCCTGCGCCCTCACCAGAGATGCCCTAAGCAGCTTCAGTGAGAACAAACACTTCTCCATGCCCACAGCCCAGCCCTGTTTAGCAGATGGTTTCTGAGGCATTTCCTTGCTCTGAGACGGGGACAAACCATGTGCACTCACAGCAACGGTACAATAAACACCAAACAGGGGTCAGTGTGGACCACAGAGGCTTGAAAACCATCCTACTCCTGACTTTTGGCTTTCCACTCAGCTTATTCCTCAGGCTGAAACTTTCCTTGTATAGAGGGAAAGGGGGAAAAAAACTTTCAGGGAAAATAGTGGTGTGGTTGTGACAATCAGTTCCCTCCAACCGCAAGTAACTACAATCTGTAGCCATGTGTGTTACTGCCACACAGCGCCCATGAATGCAGCATTTCCCTAATGCAGGACCTTTGTACATGGAATTAAATATAAAGAAAACCTACAGAGCTTTACTTTCAGCAAGATATACTCCACTGTAACACCTACCTACAAACACCATGTTTTGATTTAGGGAGAAGCAATCTATAGGCTCTGCAGAGTCTCATTCAGAAGAAGGACCATGCAAAATACACCTGAAGTAGGATTTACATCCATTTCACACATTCCAGTTTCTCCCCCAAGAGCTGTTACTGCCAGATGTCAGACAGGGCCCCAGCACATCTGACTGACCCTGGACCATCACCTCGTCCCCACCTCACCAGCCTGCCTGGCCTTACCCCGTGCATTGTGCCTTAAAGGCAGTCAGGCCCTCAGAAACACGATTTGCAAACACCACGATTTGCCTGAGACCACCTCCCAGTTCACGAGAAATCTGCCAAAACCTCCGTTCTTTGCTCAAACCACGTGCTGGTTTTGAGAATCCCACCTGGGGCTGGGCGCCCCCTCAGGGACCCGAGAGGCCCAGGGCACTGCCGGGGTGGGAGTGCGCTGGGGCCTCACCTGCCGCTGTCCCACCGGGGAGGGGATGCTGATCCTGGGGCTGAAGTGGCCGGTTCGGTGCCCGCACAGGGCCCCCTGCCCGCCGGGCCCCGCATCCTTCATCCCTGGATGGGCTCTGAGCAGCGAGCCAGCCCCGCTCTGCTACACCACTCCCGACTGGGGAGAGCCCTGGGCGCTACACCCCGACTGGGGGGTCTTCACGAGCCTTTCCAGACACTGGAGCTGCCGGGAAGGGGCCAGTCCCGACGGTGCCCCGGGAGCGCGTCCCGGCGCTCGCTGTCCCCGCCGGGCCGGGGCAGAGCCGGGCGGGGCTGCCGCGCTCCCGCCGCCGCCCTGCGCCTGCAAACTTCCCTCCCAACTTTCGTTTTCTTTCTGAAAAACCGTTTTTATCCCCTCCCGACCATTCTCCACCTGAAACGCCCCGGCAAGCCCCAGGAGCCTGCCCTGGCCGCCGGGCAGGTGCCCGCGGGGCCGAAGCGGCAGCGAAGCCGCGGTACCTCCTGCGTCCCGGGCCGGCGGTCCCTGCGCCGCTGCTGCTGCTGCCGCCTCCTCCTCCTCCTCCTCCTCGTCTGGCCCGCCCGCCTCGCTCGGCAGCGGCAGGAAAGGGAGCGGGGCAGCGGCGCCTCCTCCGCCCGGCCCGGCCCGGCCCGACCCGACGCCGCGGGGAAGGGCGAGCGCTCCGCTCCGGCTCGGCCCCTCGCCGGCCCCCGGGGCAGGGCTGGCCCCCAGCACCGAGCGAGGGCACAGGGCGGCCCGACCGTGCTCCGTCCCCAGCCCCGTCCCACGCGCCCTCCCGTCCCCCGACAGCCGCTCCGGCCCCGCGGAGTGGGGTGTTGTGAGGAAAGCACAGAGCGGGAGCTGCCCGGGCACCGCTGCCCATCGTCCCGCCAGGGCCCGGCCTTACCGGGCTGCTCCCAGCGGATCTCTGACTTTGAAAGTTGCTGCTTGCCCGAGTTTGCTGCTCGTCGGAAGAGCAGAGCGAGGTTGCCCCCTCTCTTCGGCAGGAGTCGGCCGGGCTGCGCTCCAGCGGTGCGTTGGTGTGCGCGCTCCTTCCCCACCGCTGACCCGTTCCTCTCCGGGAGCCGCTGACAAGCCTGGAACTTTCCTGGACAAGCCTGGAATTTTCCCCACCTATTTGGAAGGGAAAAGGCCATTTCTGCGTGCCTTTCGCGCTGTTACTCACAGTGATTCTGTAAATTAAACACAGAAGACGTTTTTCTTCTCTGGTCTGTACCTAGCAGTGGGTTTCTGGTGGTCACTTGAGGATGGAAAAAGCCATGTCCACTCACTGAGTGGCTGTGGCAATTTGAGATTTGCCTGGGGTGCTTCTTTGGTGTGATTACGGAGAGGATGGGTCTTCACTGGTGCTCTTACCTGTGTTCAGGTCCCCATCAATCTGCCTGTAGCTGCAGCCAGAAATAGAGAACAAGAACACACCTATCCCCCACCGTCTTTTAAACACTGCTAAAAACAGTGTTATCTACTTTTAGCACTCTTTCTTACCTCTTACCCAGCCTTTTATGCCTCACAGCCCAGCTCTTACCCAGACAGTTTTTAAACCTTTAGTAGAATAATTGTTTGAAAACACACTAAAATAACTCCTTCCCCTTTATTAGGATAGGAACTCTAACTTCCCAGGCAATAATTTATCCACACATTCAAGGTAACTTTTCCCTTTCTCCCTCCCCACATCTCATCCCACTCTAAAGTCTCCATTGATTATGTCACTCACAGTAATTCCTTTGTATCTCCAGTCTTCCCATTTCTGGAGTCTAAAAGCTTTTGAGTGATGCTGTTAGCAAGTGGAAAATTCAAGGAGTTTAGCTGGGCCTGCCTAGGGAGCTGATGGGTATTTCTCACACATGAGATGGGAGTGGAATAAAAAGACAATGGAATGTTCTTGCAGATGAGGGAAATAAGATAAGTATAGGAATGCATTTACAAGGTGTGTCTCAAAGGGGTTTAGGAGCAGCCAGAGGAAGGCAGGAAGCCCCATCTGGCTGCATGATCCACAGTCCCTTCAAATACTTCATTTTGGGTCTCACCTCAGCAGGAAAAGAGGATCCCTCCAACCTTGTGCTTGCCCCTGGGAGCTGCAGCTCTGCTCTGCTCTGCTCCTCCCTCCACCCACGGCACATGGCACAGCAGGGACTGCAGGGTGAGCTGCAGACACACACTCCAGCTTTTATGTGACAGCACTGACCACACTCAGCACTTCACACATTTTAAAACAGGCCAATTCTTCACAAATTGCAGAAATCCAAGTGCAGATTCCCAGTGAGATACTGAATCCTCAGACACACCCATTCCACAAAGTTAAACATTTATTAGGAACAAGAACTATTACAAAAAGATACCCATAGTCTAAATATATACATGAGGTTTAAACATAGCATTTTCATGTACCTTTAGCTATAAAAATACATTAGATTAACTGTATCCTAATTTATAAATATAGTTCTTTTCTTTTAAAAAAACAACTAGTATTTCATATGAAAGCCTTACTGTGCAATGAAAGAATATATATACCCTCTAAGGGGTTATTTTAAAGTTAGTGTCTAGTGTTATATAACTTAGAAAATTCAGTGTGTAGAGTCAAACCCTGATTTATACAATAAGAGATACATTGACTTTTTAAAAACTCGATAAGGGGAAAAAAAGTGAAATTTATATCATACATATGAAGTCAGAGTAGTAGGAATTTAAGAATTTTAGATTATTTCAGTTTCCACCACTGTTTATCAAAAATACAGAGATAATCAAGATAACCAGCCTTTTACTGTTTGCCTCACCTCACCTGTCTGGCTGCAGCCCAAGAAAACCCTCAGGTAGGCAAGAGTAAAATGTTTGTCTGAGAAGATATTTGCACTCTAAGTGTTTTACAAAAATAGAAACTTATTTACAGTGTTCCCATTTGGCCTTTCTTGGGGAAGGGAGGACCTTTTTGTCACTGGATGGGGAGATTTGCCTGTCTCACATCCCATGGAAGGACAGGCACCTCGTTACAACTGTAGGAGGTATGTCATGTAAGAAGTTGAGTGGTGTTGAAGTGCAATTTCAACGTTCACTAATAAGGAAGTTTAGGCTCATGCAAACTTTTTCCTTACTTATCGCCACCCACCTTCCTTCCTCCTCCAAAAAAAGCTCCACTCATACAACAGAACTTGCTACTGACTGGGTATCTCTGAGCAAAGGAAGGTCCTGCTCGAATCCTTGCCTGCAGCAGAGAAGAGAGGTTAGACCTGCATTTCTGCTTCAAGCACTGATATGTGGAAAATTCCAGGCAGGAATCTTTATCAGCGCTCCCTGGAGACCTGTTGATGCACCATAAGGAACCTCAGGGGGTTTGTTCTCAGAGGACAATCCCAGCAGGATCAGAACCTCCTAACAAGCTGTCACCACTAACTCCTGCACACTCACAGCTCCTGCAGACGTGGGACTTGCCGTCCGCTCGCCAGCAGAGTCGGGAGGAGGAGGAGGAGGGAAAGCAGTGAACCCAGGAACTGAAGACAGCCTGTGGCTTGTCATTAATCTCTTAATAATGTCTGGGCATGCCAAGGAGTTACTGCAGGAGGTACTAAGGCATGAACTTGGTGTGACAGCCGCTCCATGGACAGCTGTGAGCAAGAGACAATCCAAGGCAGTTGGTTTCTCAGTGAAGGATCAGCCCCTCTGTGCTGGCTACGAGATGACAGCGCTCACGGGGACAATTACTGCAAAGCTCTCACACATTTCCCTCCAGCCACAGCTTATCCATGGTAACTGGCTCATACACCCACATCTTTAGCACTTGGTGTGTGCTTGGGAGCACCTGCCTTTTCACACTGTACTTCCAGAAATGTATTTTAAGCTACATTCACACAGGATAAAGACGCAGTGAGAAGAGCTTATAAGTTTTACGGTCATAATAATAGCCCTGGCTCAAAAAATAAAGAGATGTTCACAAAGCCTGAAAGTTATAGAGAAAGAGAGAGCAAGACAGCTTCCTGCAGCTCTTCTGCTCTCTCCCCCAGGTCAGAAGGACTGGTGTGGGGTGTTTTCTGTTGGATATCTACCATGCTACATGTTCAGCATCCAACTCGGTGTCATCACGGTAAGTACAGTGCAAAATCCTCTTGCAAAAAGTGCTGTAGTGAAGGTTTGAGATACAACTGTGGCTCACTCAGAGCCAGGAGGGTCAGCAAGTCAGGAACTTGCATTTGCAGCATGTGTAGTGTGTGCACACCAAAACAACAGGTTCCAAGGACACTTGAAAGTCTAGTTCTGTTGGGTGAAATACTGGCCCCAAAGGAGTCCTCCAGGAAACCCCCACAAATCTCATTCAGGGCTAGAATATCACCAGTATGGAGAATGCACATGTCTTTAGAGAGACCAAGATGGCTCTTTCAAAGAGAATTTCTTTACAGATCCTTCCATGAGAGCTTGCACTCTGATTCCAAACTCCAGTTGCAATCTTCACACAAACTCCAGCCAAGTTGTACTAACCCTACCAACTCGAGTCCATCTATGCCAAGTGAAACCCAGATGCCTCTGAAGGTGTTTGCCAGTCCATGCCAAAGGTACCAGCAATCTCTCTAACATGCCAGCCATGTCCATGTCCTTCAGGGTACAGTTTGAAAGCAGATGTCCTGAAACACTGTGACTGACCAGCACTTGAGTCACAGGGAGCAGGCAGATGAACAGCCAGGGACTTGTACAGTACAAGGGTGTACTGCCAGTAGGGTCAGGAAAATCAGGTTTTGAAGAGCCAGTTGACAAAGTGGAGTCCAGAAGATTCAGTGTTTCTAGAGGAATAAAGACAGGTGTTTCCATTTTCCTTCCTCCCCCTCCCCTCCCCCTTGCTCTGAACACGTCCCCCATGTGTCACATTCAGAGTGTCAGCACTTTAGGCCTTCTGTTTTCATGGACTCTTCTGGGAGAGTTTGATGGTGACTGTTTTCACTTCAGTGTACTCTGCCAAAGCATATTCACCACTGGAAAAGAAGAGAGAGAGGAGGGAAAGGGACAAACAATTGTAGCATGTTAATAATGTGTGCTTCCCTAGGAGAAGAGAGTTCTGCATGTGTGCATTTAAACTTCTCACTGACAGCTGCTGTACATGACATCAGGCCATTAAAACCAGGTCTGGACCAACTTACATCAGCTATTGATTTGTCCCACCACTTCTAATAACTGCCAAGGACATACAATCACACCCTGTTGTAAGGGAAACATGGAATGTCACTGTGACCCACGAGGTGACACCTTGTGACTCTGCCTAATGACAACTGAGAGCTGCTGTGAGCAGCCACAGGAGGGACAGCCACGGGCACACAGCTAGCAGTGCTTAGACAGTAATTAAAGTCACTTTTTCACTCAAAGAAAGCTTCTATCTACAAGATACCATGGCAGTTGCTCCAGAAACACACACTGATAAGACAGCCCACCACTGCATTATGTCTTGGTTGGTGGAAACTGGCTCTGTTCCTGTGCCTTCCCCCTGGGATAAAGCCCTGACAGCCTTTAATTAGCCAGGCAGTCAGGCAAAGCAAACCATAAGGTCTCAATATATCTATGGCCCATTTGAGGATTCATTCATTTGCTGTGCTTAGCAAATGAGGCACCTGAATGTCCCACAGCAGCAGATGCACCACAGCAGCTACTGGAAGTGGTTTCTGGAATTAAATCTGGCTTGTGTAAGAAAAAGTGCTTTAGATTCCTCTGAAGAGTCTGCTGAATGGTGTAAGAAAACCTGTCTTTCTCCTATACGAGAAGAAAATAAAGATTTAAGAAAATTTCTCAGCTCTACCTCTAACTCCAGGGGTGCCCTTGGTTTAAAAATTTTGGCTTTAGTAATTAATTAGAGCTGAAATGTCTGGTAGCCCCACTGGTCAGGCTAGAGAAGAGGGACAGAGGGTCCTTCTGTAATAGGCTTGGGAGGTGGGATGTAGAATGATTTTGGAGATCATTTATTCCCACCGGAAGAGATCCAATTAAGAGCAATGACACAACAGCCCAGGGCCCAGATACCATCACAGAAAGATGGAGGAGGTTTGGGGTGTCCCCAGCCAAGGTGCCATGCTTGTCTCTTCATCTAAAAATGCTTCCAAGTGGACTTGACTGAACTGGAGTTATTAAAAGCTTATAAAGCAGATGAGGGCACTGCTAAAGGGGTGCTTCACATCCACACTGGGCTGGCTTAGCACCTCCCTGTGCTGCCTGCTAGTCCAAAAGCAAATCCAACAGTGTTTTCACAGTCACAATTGCTGTTGCATTCACCACCCACATATAAAAAAAATACTGAGCAAAACTTACAGTTCTCTGCCATTGCCTGACATTTTAAAGCCACCAAAAGGAGCCTGTGCATAGAGTGCATTGTAGCAGTTGATCCTACAATAAAAACATCAATTTTGAAAGAGACAATTCAATACCAAAGAGAAGCAAGATGATGACAACAACAATGCCAAAAAATAAAAAAACAGGGCTGAAATCTGTCAGTTTTCTCTTTATACAATTCAGTCACTTGAGAAATCAGATTTTAGCAATAAAATCTTATTGTGTTGCAGAAACAGACAACTTTTGAGTGGTATTTAGTCTGACCTACATCTCACTTCATAGTCTCCAATGGCAAAGACCTTCACGCCTGAGCTGGAATTTAGGCCGTGGTCAGAGCTGTGATTAAAATAAACAGCACAACCTATTTCCTGGGTTATGAAGCATAATCTAAAATGAACATGTTTACCACTCCAAAAGCTGTCTAAGCACTCACAACCAGGCCCAGCATCTGCTTCCAGGTATAGAAAAGAGTTTGGACTGTATTAGACAATTGTGTTGCAGTAAAATGAAAGCACTGGGCCCGTTTCTGTAGACACGTGGGAGAAAAGCTAATGCAGACACTCCCTCAGCAGCTCAGTAAGAGCAAATGAGGGAAGAGGGACAGCTGTGGCTTGTGCTGTAGGTCTGAACATTCATCTATGAACAGCACATGTATCCTTCAAAGCCCAACATTCCATTTTTACTCAGATATTTGAGGCAGATTCTTCAGGTGCCAACTCTTGAAATCAATCCCTTTTGTGCATCAGAATAAGACATCGGATCAAATTCCTATCTTGAGTGGGGAAAAAGCAGGATTGTATCTTTAAAATTAATATAAAATGAGAGATTTTGTGAGCAAAACCCGCTGCTTTTCTCTGTGACAGGGGTGTGTTGCCACCTACTGTCCACAGCGGTTTGTGCAGCAAAGACCCATCTGGTGCTGCCTGGAGAAGTGAGACACACACAGGGTTCTGAAGGCATCAGCTCTGGTGGAACTTACTACAACTCTTTTATTTCCAGAGTTTTCCAAATGAACTACACTGATTGAAAGGAAAAAACACTCAATTTCTCGGCAACCTGTCTGGTCCTCACCACCTTATTTTGAAGAACGGATGGTGCTTCTGAGCAGCATATTAAGAATTAAACAGACTGCACCTCTTACCTCCAGCACTTACACATGATTACAAGCACAAATCCCTCTCCCCTGTCAGGAAAGCAGCTCCCAGCCCACCCTGAAGCTCCACACTGCTCACCAGACCGTTCCTGACTGCAGGGCTGAAGCCAGAGTCAATGCTCTGTCCAGGTTCTTGGTGAACACCGCGGCCGTCAGCCCGTACTCGGTGCTGTTGGCTCTTCTTATCACCTCTTCTATGCTCTTGAACTTCATAATTGGCTGAACTGGCCCAAAAATCTGCACATATCAATGAAACTTTTAGTAAAGGAAAGCCTTTGTTAATTGTGGTCATTTTGAAGTAATCAGAATCAGATTCTTTGTTTGGTTCATATATTTAAAATGTTACATCCTAACCTGCTGGAAGTCACTGACAGAGCCTTTTCAAAAGAGTCTCTTAAAAACTACTAATGAAACTTCAAAGTGATGTGGTATAGTAGTTAATACATGTTAAGATTCAACAACTGATGGATCATCTCTAACAATCAAAATAAGCAGAGTTAAATCTGGACACGTTTCAAATGCTTCATCCTTACTCCATTCACTCCTTTTGATCTCTGAAGCTGAGTGTACTCAAGTAGTAATTAATATATTTCAAGCACTGCAAGTTTTCTTCCTTGCTTTTAACTCTGATTTTGTCACTGTGTGCAGTTTATTTGCATGCACTGCATTTACCAGTTCTGTGTGTGACCACAAACTTGGCTTCCAGGTCTCCCAGCACAGTAAAACCCACAGAGGGGGGATCAGACTCCCTTGGGCCACCTTTAGGCTCTCCCAAGGGTTTCTAAATGTCTTTGTTTGGGGATATCCAAGTCCTTAATTGGACCTCAATCCCAGGGAAAGGGTGAACATGCATTTGCAACAGAACTGCAAATGAATGAAACTGGATAAGCTTCATGAATCATGACTTGGGATTTGGAGTCACTTCATTAAGAAAAGGCCTGTCATGGGATTTTCAGCTTTTTTTCCCCTCTAATTTTAGAATGTAACTCATGCCCTGACTGACTGATATCTTTCCCAGGTTCCTCAGAGATTCTGTGGCAGATCTGAGACATTTAAACATCTTGCCAAGAGTGAACAGCAAGCAGGCCCATAAAAAGCACTAGGCTGAACTATAAAATACAAGTGCCAGTTAGACTTTGGCAACTACTCATTTTCCATTGGGGAACATGATGAAAAGTAGATTAACTTCTATTTCAAAGGAATATCACAGGATCTAATCACATGCAGCTTGTTCAACATTTCTGCAGATGAATAATGAAAGCCAGAGTATTAGATCTGCACTTTGCTGGCTTTGACCATGTTTTCATATAGGAAAGAAATGGTCAGCCTCAGGGGGTTTTGCCATGGGAATGGAATCTGGGATTGTTTCAAACACGAAGGCTACTTGAGAGAAGTTCTTCAGTGGCCATTCCTTCCCTACTCACCACCTTCAGGCCCCAGAGTTCTTTTCCCATAAGGCCTAATTCTGTCTTTAGAAAAACCTTCAAACTTCAGGGCAAAGAATAAGTAGAATTTCTCCAGCCTGACACGGCTTCAGTTATTTTACTCAGTTATTTATATTTAAAATCAAAGATTCAGACAGAACCCCCTCCATCACCATTACTACTGAAGCAGCAGTTCAGTCAAGGCATGTGCTTGTATTTTGCATTATATCAAGTTCTCATGAAATGAGACCTAAAAGCTTTAGGGTAGTTTTATCTAACGTGTTATTATCCTGGTTTGTTCTTGTCCAGTGAGTACATTCACAGGGCTACTTCCCTGTTGGAAAACCAAAGAACATGAGGGAAAGCAGCAAGGCATTAGGAAGGGGTGGCAAACAGACACCTATAAATTGCACAAAAGAATTACTCTAAAACACTTTGACATTTTTTGGTGCCTTCTGCTGTGTCCCTTCTCCTCTTACAAGTCACACACATGCTCCAAACTGAAGCTCACCTTGCAGATACTTCATCAGTAGAAAAGATTTCAGCACAAGGCAGTTTTTAGGACAGTGAAATAAGTGAAACTTCTACTCTCCTCTCAAGTTTTGACTTCAAACCACAACCACACCTCTTTCTTTCCCATTTACAGGAGCAAATGCAGGTAAAATTCAGGTGACTTGTACTGTACCTCTTCTTTGGCGATTCTCATGTTGTCAGTGACCTCCGAGAACACCGTGGGCTTTATAAACAGGCCTCTGTCCTCAATGGCAAGACCCCCACACTCCAGCTTAGCTCCTTCCTTCTTCCCACTTTCTATCAGCTCCAGGATTTTATCAAACTGTTTTTGGTCAATCTGTCAGACACAAAAGGAAAAGAAACAGCAGTGCCTTTATTATCACAGTTCCAGAGTCATGGAATATGGCCCAGGGTGTGTTTGCAGGGCACTGTCAAACCAGGGCAGTTTGTATCTCAGTTTAGGATATGGCAGTCAGGCAATGAACTTGGTGGGAGACAGCACATGGCACAGCCCTGAGCCACAGAAACAGAAGGTGAAGTTACATGAGATAGTTTAATCTGATCTCATAGTTTGTTGCCACATGGAGGGGTGTCCCCACTTTCCCTTCCTCTGTGTCCTGGATATGCACTTCCACATCTCACCTCACTCGAGCTCTGGGACTTCAGGCCTTCTCCAAGCACTGATTTCTCTCAGTAGCAGCATGAGAACAGCCTGAGATGGGTTTAGCTGGAGTAGCAACCTCAGTCAGCTCAGCAAGGGATCTGACCAGCAACAGAATTGTGCAAGAGAGGGAGAATCAGGGGACACAAACTAGTAATTCGATTTTGCTGCCATGTGCAGCTTCATCCCCAGCTGGAGGAACCCAGTGAGCTCTGTCTCCTTCTCCTTCCACGGGCACACAGTTTATGTACAGCCTCAAAAATAAGTCCTGTTAGTGGGGAGACTTCAGAGCAACTGCTGCACTGAAGCCTTGTTTTCAAAACCAGATCTAAGAGACCAATCCTATCCCTGCATGTTTTTGGTTCTCTGTACTAGGAGGCATATCCTCACTTTTAACTACCAACCTGTCTAACTCCTCCTCACCCACACCTAAATGTGGAATAACCTCAATTAGTGAGTGCTGTTGTTACCAGCCTTTAATTAGGGATTGCTGTAGAAGTGGGGAAAGGCCAGTCCAGTGGCAGGACCCTGAGGCTGCATCAGGACTTGGAGAAGACCTCATGTGCTCCACAAGCAGTGGGTCCTGTGCTGGGAAGAGGTGCAGAAACCCCCAGCACTTCTGGATCAGTACTGATCCTTCTCTGTGCTCCACATCCACTGCTTTCAAACAGACCTGGCTCTTGGCATGGTGCATAATTTAGAGATGAAACACCTCATCACAGCATGCTGGACATGGTAAAAGACTTACAGAGGTGTTTTAAAAAAGTAAAACTAAAAACGTTTGACAAGTTTATTGAGGTGATTAAATAAAAGACTCCACCCAGTGGTTTGAGGTGCCCTGGCAGCCTGGGGGGGTTATTCTGAATGCCAGGTATCTCCAGATGCTTGGACTGGTTCAATCCCCCTCCCTCAGCATCTGTTTTTATTTCAGCAGGGCCAGTTGCCAGTTGGGACTGTTTACATGGAGTGTTCCACACTTGACTCCTCCAGATTACAGACTATATCCTGTCCCTAGTTAATCCTGGCCACACACAATCCAAGTTTTCATGCTTTTAGGCAAATATCAAAGCTGCAGGAGGGTGTCCTTGGGGTGCTTCTGGCACACAGAGAAAACAGAGAACAGGACACAGATGTGTGTGCATCACATGCACTGTGGTCAGCTTGTACCAAGGGCTCTCATGTGTTAAGGTGCTACCCAAGGACACACAATCCATGTGCTACTGCACAAGGAAATGTGTCCTCATGTAGGATACAGTGTCACACAGTGAGTTTGGCAGGTGTCATACAGATTGTCTATTTGACTGGTTGCTTAGTTGCCAAGGGTAAATAATTTGAAAATATCTGCAAGTGCTTTCCATCCTGGCATGTCTGTGATCCAGACCAATCCAGTCCATCCACTTCACATCACAGAAAACAAAACAAGGATATTTATACAGCTGTAACTTGTTGCAAGGCAAACTACAGTTAGATGAAAAGACACTGGGGAAAGAAAACATTTGTAAAAATGACATGCAAGGGTGGAACTGTTTGTCATTGTAACTAGAGCTTACAAGGCTTGTTTAAATTCTGTCCCCTACTCCACTATTATTTATGGTTCAAGCATTGGCTTCTATTAAAAACACATGATCTGGTAAAGCAAATTCTACTATTTATTCATCTAATTCAATAGAGAAAGCAGCTTCTAAGGATCACTGCAATGCAGAAAATCTGACAACCCCCAAGTCTTCATCTCTTGCTTCATTTAAGTCAAGACCACAAGGAGAAGCTTTTCCTTTTCCAAACCCACCTTTTGTAATCCTACAAAATAACTCACAACTGGGTCCAAAGACTGTTTGGACACAGATCGTTTCTACTTATGTGTTTTACTTTCACACTTTAATCCTAAGAGTGCATGTCTATGGTCTGAGGAAAATATTCACCATCTTATAAATCAAATCATATGTTTTGGGCCAAATAACACTGGGCTAGCAAGTGCCATGATTAGTGCTAATTTTGTTCCTGTAGGCTAGGTCTTACAGTCCACAAATCCCAGTATTTGGGGCTCTAAAAGAGCCCAAGTAGTCTAGTCTTGTTCTAATGTAATCCCTGTTCTAGTCCACCAGGACGTGAGTCTCATCTAATGCAGTTTGCTGTTCCCAGTTGTATAACACCCTGGTTAACCAGTTTGCCATCTGTGCAGATTTACTTTATTGCTTCCTGTGATACAGCTCCCAGGAATCCAAAGTTCCAAACTGCCCTTGGTCTGCATTTGAGGTTGGCACTCTGCTCAAAAGGTCCTGATCACCCCTCAGGTTCCTTGTGGTGTCCTTTGAATTCCAGCCAGTCAGCCCTGCCAGACACATGTGAGTTTTGGAGAGGGCTCATCAGAAGCATGCCTCATTTCTGCCTAAATTTAATACTGTTTAAAGTTGACCTAATTTTGATCAGAGCAGTACAGTTTATATCAGCATAACCCAATCCTGCAGCTGACACAGTCTTTCCCCACATCCATGCCATGAGCACCCATGCCAGTGCACAGGAATCCACATCAGGGAACTGACC
The DNA here is from genome assembly GCF_047495875.1 of Pithys albifrons albifrons. NCBI lineage: Eukaryota > Metazoa > Chordata > Aves > Passeriformes > Thamnophilidae > Pithys > Pithys albifrons. Next base: position 18,681,468 of record NC_092470.1, on the reverse strand, counting down.
TGAGTACAACCTTTCTTCCTCACTTCCAAAAAGGCTGGATTAGACCTGAACCAGCCAGTTCCCCAAACTAGTGCAGTGTAAGAACAAACAGCTGCACATGGGACCACTTTTGCAGCACCAGCTTACACTGACTTCTCGTGGAACAGGATTGTCATCACCTACAGCTGATTTAGGACCAAAAAGATCATGGGCTACAACCACTGTCAGCCTAAAGGCTGACTCCAACCCCATTCCACTGTGGCTTCTAAGCCAGTAACCATCCCAGAGTAAGATCTATGCAGCAGCATGTGGCCAGTTTTGTAATGCTCTTGTGCATGTTCCCCTGACCCACACAACAAGAGAACAACAGCAACAGGCTGGATGTGAAACACTGATGGGGAGAGATGAAGAAGAGGAAGACAGATTATTTTTCCTGGGGATTCTTCCCTTATCCATCAGTTCAAGATTAAAAAATGTCTCACAGCCAAGCAAGTTACTTCAGGAAGGGGGGAAAAACTGGATATGGAAGCTTCACATTTGCACAGTAACTTGTGGGCAGGTGTGAATCTTTAAGCCCACTACATAATTTCTCTCCTCTGCTTAAGTTTCTGTGTGTGCCCACAGCAGAGGTTCCAGTGAGAGGAAGCAGAGCTGCAGAGGAAGAGGTTGTTCCTTTGCACTGGCAACCACATAAAAGCTTTGGGATTCAGTTTCCTCCCACTCTCTCAACACCTTCCCATCTTGGCCTTGACAGCTGCATGCACAGAAGTTCAGGTGTGTGTGGGTGTGCTCTCTGTCCTGGCTACAAGTGTAACAGGTAAACCAGAGCAGGGAAAGGAGACAGATGGGCCATGTTTAAAATCCAACCAGACACTGCTGTTTGGAGTTACTGTTACCCTTAATTACAGCTCTGTATGCAAGGAGTCTCCTTTAAGCCACAATGATCCCAGAGGATGGTGCTGTGCCATGGTGTGCCCTGGGGAGGGCTCTGGCAGCCTGGCAAGAGCTGGCAGCATGGATGAACTGAATTAAACAGCCCAGTTCTACATTTTCCAATCACTGCAGAGGGTTTCACCCTTTAAAACCTCACAATTAGTCCCTGTGAATTCAGGGACTGCTCTGATGAACTCAGTGGTCTCTGCCAGACCAGCCAGGTGAATTCTGTCATGATGGGACAAATAAGTGCAGCTCACTTACTGCTACTGCTGGATAAGGTTTAGGATGAAGTTATATTAAAAAAACCCAGAAAAATTCAAACCACAAACAAACTCCAAAAGCTGGCAACCCTTAACAGAAGGTAGGAATAGATCTTGAAACAATTTGAGGGCCAGTTCATCTCTGCTGAAGAAATTCTTAGCATGCAAGTATTTTCTAAAACTTCTGAGCAGTTTGAAATCTCTTTCCAGGCAAGGTACAGGGCTGGATGTGGCCTCAGCATGAACAGGGGGGTACATCATCTTATTCCTCATGCAGGAGGACATGCAACAAGGTTTTACTATGCATGAATCATGTGCAGATTTGGGTCCAGAGAAGGGTAGCAGATGTCCTCAGAGCCATCCCTTCTCTGAGGGATCCTGCACAGCACCAGGGAATAAAACTCACAATGCAGTACTGAGAACAAGAGGCCTTGGCTAGAGATTTTTGGGGATCCTGCTTTATTTTTGGTAGCAAAGAGTGGGCCTGGGAGAAGATCTGACCCAAGGATCATCTTCCTCCAGAGCTCTCCAGCACAGCTCAGATTGCTTCAAAAGGAAAAACTGAGAAGGAAGGCTCTGGAAGCATTGAGGAGGCTGATCCTGACAGCAGCTTGGCATGGTTCTTCCTCCTAACTCAGCTGAAACTCCTCCAAAGGATCAGAAAGGGAGCAGAAAAGGAAAGTGAGGACTCAGGGCTCTAACTGCTTGTCATCACTAACCCAGCCAAGGAGCTGAATGGTCATTTAGCTGAACTGTTCTGAGCAGTGCTATGGCTCACTGCAACATGCTTTGTGTTACTGCACCAGGAAGACAGCCCCTTCCGTAAAGCTGGATAAGAACTGAATTAAATACACTTGTGTTTAAAAAAAAAATTACAACATAACATTTCAACAGTTGTGATTAATTGATATTTAAAATAGAGAGGAAAAATAAAGCCATGATACATTACTCACCCCTCGGCACTTCTGCTGGGACCGCATTCGTAAGGATAATATTTACACAAGGAAAATTAAACAAAACCACGACCAAAACCCAAACAACAACTGTTCTCAGGCACACGTTACCTGGGGCCCTTGCTCAGTTCTGGCATCAAAGGGGTCTCCAACGAGTCTCTTCTTGGCGAACTCCACGCTGCGCCGGACGAACTCGGGGTAGATCTGCTCCTCCACGAAGACGCGCGAGGCGGCCGTGCAGCACTGCCCCTGGTTGAAGAACACACCCTGGTGGGCACATTCCACTGCCAAGTCCACTGCAAGATGGCCAAGGAGGGACAAGTGTTACCACATGCACAGTTACAGCCTTCCAGTGTTTCCAGACTTGTTTTTTCCTTTCTCTTTGGAAAAACTCCTCAAAAATGCTGACAGTGTTCCACACCCCACAAAGGCACTCACAGGACCTCATGCTGCCCCCAAACCAGACCCCTTGTTGTATCCACCCCCCTTCCTGCCTTTTGTCTCGAGGTCTAGTCTGCCATAGTTCCTAATGCTTTCTTCCACAAGGACTCACTGAGCACAGTGACCAGTTTTTTTGCTGTGGGAATTCAAATGTGGACTCCTGGGTACCAAGGTTTGGTTCCTAAAGACAGGTTTCAGTAGTGAATGTTCAGAAAGTGGCGTGCCAGCTTTGGCCAGGTCCTTGCAAGGCTCACTATTAGCAGCTGGCACAGTGGAGAGTATTTTCCTGAAGTCAAATAGGGTTTTCCAACTATTTTGGTGGTCACAGGTTAAACATATCTCCTAGTGCCACTCACTAATGTAACAAAATCACAACAATGCCTGTACACCTGCCCAGTACAGGGGCTGCTTTCCAGAAAACTGCTTCCCCAGTGTTTGGCTCAGGCTCTGCAGCACTACCAGCCACAAAGAAAGCACACAAAACAGCAGAAACACACAAATGCAAGATTTATCTGCAACTGCAGCGACACCCAGGGAAGGCAACATGGGCCAAGGGAATGATCCCTGCGCTGGAGAAGAGCTCCAGGGATGCAGAACTCCATCCTGCTCTAGGACAGGGGTTTTCTCCAGGCTTCGGGGTGGGTTTGGTGGCAAACTCCAACCCTGTGAGCTGCCAAAGCACAGCAGAGACACACAACCCCCCCACACACACAGCCTCTTAGAGCCAACAGAGCAGCCCATACTCACAGTCTGCATCTGCACACACAATGCAGGGGTTTTTCCCTCCCAGCTCTAACGTCACCCTTTTGAGGTTGCTTTTGGATGCAGCTTCCTTGATCAGTTTTCCAACCTGCAGCATGAGACACAAAGAGGGCATGAGCTGTTTCCCTTAAAAATCTCATCTCAGTGCTTCAAGTGTGATGTTAACACAGGTGGAGGAGACTGCCAGGTGCCTGAAGCAGGCAGAAGTCAGGGAGTTTGAGTTTCCTACTGCTGTGATGTGTTGGGTCAAAAGCAGCACCAGATTTAAGGTTTGGTTTAGGAGGATCTGAAAGGGTGGGCTATGTGGGAGAGCTACAGGATCTCTATCCTGACATTATCTGTGCCCAGAGCTGCAGAATGAGGCATTTCCCACCCAGTGCTACCTGGTGAGCAGCACTGACAGTCCATGGGCTTCAAGGTGTGCAAGTTTTACTTTTAAAAATTGAGAATTCAACTCCTTAAAGTAAATCTTGCCATGGCAAAGATAAGAACTCACTGTTCCTATCCGGTACCACTCCCATGACAGAAAGCCATGCAGAGATTTTGACATTTTGGGGAAAACTAATACTTTCTGAGAGTTTAGGCTGAGCTGCTCCACACATGAGAGTAGCTGAAACATTCCTTCCCAACAGAGAAACTCCAATTTGCTCTGCCATGGCAGTTTCTGCCCAGGAATCTGCTCTGACCACCTATTGGCATTTATCTGGCCACCCTCTCCTGAAAGGAAGGATTTACTCTCCTTCCAGTGTTTAGTCATCTAATTTTGTTAGAAACAGCATGAATTAAAACTGTTTGGAAGCTTTAATTGTTAGAGCAGGTTGATTTCTTAACAGCAACCTTATATTTGAATTTGGTTCTATTATAACTGGTTTTCTTGTATTTTACCTTTACACATGGAGACCTTATTTCTGCCTAAAAATACAGTTTCCCTGGAGTGGAACTGTGAGGAAGGAAAGCATGGGGCAGCTGGTTGGCAGTCACAGGTCTGCATTTCTCAGGGTTTGCCTTTGTAACTCGAGCATGACTCTGAACTTAGCAGTACAGATCACCTCTAGTCACTCAGAGCTTAGTCCTGGAGACAGCAGAAATAAGTGATGCATCACAACTCTGCAAGAGGCATTACTACAAGCTAGCTGGCCAAAGAGAAGTCAATAAAGTAAGAGAAAAGCAGAAATCTAGATGAGAAAATTCTCATGGAGTTTAAGATCAGTATTTCCAAGCTGGCACTGAGCCCGAGCTGGAGCTTAAAAACTAAGTCAAAATATATTTTGAATTAGCTTCACTTCCTGGCTCAGTAACAGTAGCATTGTGCTGCAAATACTGCAGAGATGCAGCTGAACTCACAGATGGGTGGAGGGGGAAGAAAACACTTCTAAATTACACATGCATTAGCAAAGAATCTGTCTCCCCTGGTGTTTCCTGCACACCCAGGGATTAGAGACAAGCACAGTGTCTACAGGAGATTTTTTGCCTACAGGCTCCAGCAGCTGAGATTTTCCTTCTGCCACTAATCCACTGGATACTCCTTTTTCATTAAAAACCCAAACAGATCCATGTGGGCTGGATGAGTCTATAAGCTCTATTGTTTTCACACAGCCAGAGTCTCATCTGGGCTAAAAGTTTCTGATCTAGGATTTGGGGAGAAGAATGACACTGAGTAAACTCTGAGATTAGACCAACTACCCAGAGAGTAAAAGCTCATTGTGAACTTTTACTTTATTGCATTTGTGTTTATTCCCATGATCCCTGGGCAGAACCAGAGGCTTAACACACCTTTCCTAGGGGATATGCACAGCAGTTTGGATGTACACAGAGCCACTAGATGGTAGTGTCGGTAAATGCAGCAGCCTTTGACTGTTTAGAGTTACCTTCACCAGCCAAGAACACCTTTCAAGGCAATTTGTCATCATTACACCTTCAGATTACACTCTGCAGTTATGAGGGCAGACATAAGAATGGGTGAATTCAACAAATGCTCAACAAGAATAATGTTTCTCAAAGAAATAAAAGAGAATAGACTTCATTTGCCTCTACTGCCTCCACTGATGTCAGCATTTCCATTCTTTGGACACTGCCTCTCTTCAGGGGGTGAGGATATGCAAGAAACATCTAAAGCAGTCAGTGGAAAAACATTCACATTTCTAAGCAATCTTTTGTTTGAGAATTTTCTGCAGTGATTACTGGAGGCAATTTTTTCACATGTCTCAGCTGTGCTCAATTCTATGGGCTTGGCCAAGCCAAGTGCACTTTTCCCCATGTAGGTACAGAAGAGGATGGCTGTAGATGCCTGAGAGTGCACAGGCCTCATTCCCACCCCTCTCATAAACAAGACAGTTGTACCTACTTACAGGGAAAAACTGGATAGAAGGTGCTTTACTGGGCAGGTGTCAGAAGAAGCTCAAATGTTAATCCCCTCCACGTCAGCAGAGGAAACCTTGGGCACAGGGCCACGTTTTTGTTTAAGTCCTAGTTCCTCAGAGGTAACTAAAGCCAAGGAAGAATTGTTCAGGGCCTTGACTGACATGTTTCTCAGTTGCAGGGCAGGACTGGCAGGAAAACCTGCCCAGAAGCTCCATCAGGTGAATGACATGATGTTCAGTCACTGCCAGCCTGCCCCACAGACTGATTTATGTCACAGCACCCATTATAGTTCTTACAGAAATGAGGTGGTTTGGCAAAACCCAGCTTAGAGAGATGTGGGATTATCACAAGCACAAGGACCAGACTCAGCCAAATACCAACCACTTCTGAGAAATCCTGTTCCATGGAATGTGATGGAAAAAGGTGTTGGCTATAGAGAAACCACCGACATTTCATTGGTCAGGTCCTATATGGACAACAGTTTAGAAGAGAATGCCAAGAGGAACAGCAGGTGTCCCATGAGAAATCCATCACCTACCTTGGTTGATCCAGTAAAAGCAATTTTATCAATGTTGTCATGGGTAGAAATTGCAGCTCCAGCTGTGGGGCCGTAGCCTGGCACAATGTTCACCACACCAGGAGGGAAACCCACCTGAAAGAGAGGTTAAATACAGCCCTGTGGAGGTTTTGAAAGCACAGCTCATTCCTCAGGAAGCTTGAATTAGTTGTACACTCCTTGGAGCTCTCACCAGATACCTCAGTGTTCTCCAGCCCTTCCAGCACATGGCTGTGTGTTACCAGCTGGAGTAGACATGGGGGTAACTCAGAGCCATGCTTAGGAAATGCCAAGTTTCAGTAAGAACTCTTGGAGAAATCCCAGGTTCAAGTCAAAAGAGTGAGTCTTTGGGCCAAACTTGGCCCCCAGTTACTGCAGCACAGCTGGGGCCAAGGGGTAACTGAAGGAGAGCTTGTTTTGAACAAAGGTTGACGTTTGTGGTTCTTCAGGGGCCAGAGGGATTAAGAAGTCAGCAAAACCTCACTAGATGATGGGGCTAATAAAACAGGAACACAAAAGCAGATGGTAAAGACTTATGCAAGTTTCCACCACATTTACAACTTAGATTAGCCAACTAGTAGTTTTGCCAAAAGAGACAAATGGCAAAACTTTAGGTGAAATTCTAGTACGAGGAGAACTGAGGGACTTACTGCTTTGTTTTTACTTCCTGAAACAAGAGTTTCAAGGCTTATGCTCTTCTGGGTTAGCCCTCCCCTACCCCTGATAGCACAAGGTTGTCTTCCCTGCAATTTCTAATGATGGAATTGCAGAATGTAACACATTTGCTTTGTTTCTTATGACTTTTTAAACAAAATCTCAATAAATGCAGTTTCTCCTTTTAATAGAGTAAAAAAGGAGCAACTGCTCATGTACTATCTTGCAAAAAGTTATCCTCATACGACCTTTTTTTCCCCTTCATAAATTGGAAGGGCAATTTCTTCTATGGATGTGACAATGACAAAAGTGCATTTAATAGAGTTTGTGTCTTGGCTAATGAGTTTTCAAGCAAATACTGCGTGTCAAACTGTGCAAATAATGTTGTTTGGAGTCAGCAGCAAAGCCACAAGGAAGCAAAAAATTGGTACAGGACACCCTGAGCCAAAAAGTTTCTTCTGTTTTTCAGCAAAAATGAAAGCCAAAATATTTTGCTTGGTCTGAAATTATTTCATTGAACGTAAGACATGGCTTTGCTGGTGTGGTAACATCTTCTGCATCCTTTTAAAGATGAAAATCAAAAAAGTTTAACTTATTCTCCTGAAAAACTGCAAAGAATTTAGCAAATTTTGGGTGGAGAAAGGAGCAACTCCAAATAAAATTATTCTGCTCTAATTACACTTCTGCCTTGAAGATCGACTGTGAGAAACAGCGAGCTCAGAATTCCAGCTCAAAAAAATTAATTTTCCCAGAACTAATTGGGTTTTTTTTGGGTGGGAGATGCTGTGTCTGTGTTTGGGGAGCTGCATGGCAGAGAAAAAAAGGCAGTGGTGTGGCAGAACTCAATGATAGCCACGACAACTGCACTCCTCTTGTGTGATCTTATTAAGTCAAATAACTGGAGGAGATACTTAACTGGTATTATTTTTCCACTTCCTCTCCTGATGCAGGAGCCCTAAGTGCCAATTATCAACATACCCTTCTATTTTCTCCCAGGCTAAGCCAGGAACAGACAAAACCATCATTCTCATTTGACTGAGCCTAACAAGATTTCCAGCTCAGAGGCAGAAGCACATCTACAGCTCCTGCAGTTTTGCTCAGGAGTCACACCAGGCACCATAGGAAGCTGCTGCACTGACCAGTGCTGGAAGGTTCTGTGCACCTCCCACCCCCTCTGGATGATTAACAGGGCACAGGAGATCCCACCTGACAAGCCCTAAACCAACATTTTAAAATCCCAGCCTATGATCTTCCCTTTATTTCCACTGACTTTCCAGGCCAGACATAGCTAAATTGTTCTATGAACCACAGAAATGACAAAGAACTGTTTCCCAGGACACTCTGTCTTGGTTGAATTATCCCACTTAAAAACAACAAACACAACACTGCTGTCTAATCACACTCTTTTTTGTCCCATTGTCTAATAAAACTGAGCTGTTGTTTTTCCCTCATTTGGGAGAAGGGAAGCAAGGCAGAGGAATAAAAGCACCATTTTTTCTTTCTGCAGCTTCCTGAGAAAGGAGAAAAACATACAGGTTTTGTGATCTTTGCTACCTCCCAGCCAGTCATGAAGGCCTTTGTAAAGAAAGACTGAATAGAGAGGTTGTTCTCACTTTCCTTTGTGAGGCTTTAATAACTTTAAAACCCAAAAATCTGGACAGCCAATTCAAAAGGCAATTCTTGCTTATGACCTGAAGAGAAGAGAACCCTGATGGGGTGTTCAGATTTCCTCACCTCCTTGATCAGAGAGCCGATGTACAGCGACGTGAGAGGAGTTTGTTCAGCTGGCTTAATGACCAGAGTGTTGCCACAGCACAGGGCTGGTGCCATCTTCCAAACCAGCATCAGCAAGGGGAAGTTCCACTGCAACAACACAAGGCACTGGTCAGAGCAGCCTGGCACAGTCACCTACTCATTTCCACAGTGTTTCCCCCACCTTCTCACAGCTCTGGGAGGAAGGCCATGAAGAGAAGTGTCTGCTTACGCTATGTTTGCTTGGACTATGGAGTGTAACTTCCTTGATTTCCCCCTGAGATCCCTAATATTGCTGGCAGTGCTCACTCTAATCCTGTAAGTTGGACAAACTCCTGCATGATGTGACCTCATTCTTTACAGGAGTTTGGTCACACTCTGTGTAGGATTTTGGCTGTTCACACAAACTGTGTTGGAGGCAGTTTCCTGATGTATCACTTTTGTACAGCATCTATGTGGGGAATTACAGGGTGCAACTACTCATTGAAAAAAACCTCATTTTTCTGTGTTAGGCATTGGCTCAGTAGTTGGGAGTTACACAATATCATTCAGTTCCAGGTTTATAACTAGGAAACTGCAGTGGGTTGTTCAGTCATGGAAATCTAGGGGAGGTCTTATCCTCCCTTCAAATTGTAGATTGTTCCTTTCCAATTACTTTTCTAATTTAGAATTAGGAACCAGTCCACATCAGTTTACTCTGTGCTAATCTCTTTCATGGTCATGTGTATTTGTAGATTCTGGAGCCTAAGCAAGAAGTGGAAAATGCAGCTCACAATGAATCTCAGAAAGGTCATTTGGCAGCAGAAGGGATTTCTTCATTAAAAATAATTAATGCTGCTTCAGGGATGATGGAAGCAGGCCAACAGCAAGGGGACTTCTTGTCAAGACTCAAGCCAAGGGCCTTCAGCTATCGACAGAGAAGCCAAATATGTTAGGAATCCACAAATTCACACTTACAAGTAAATTAGCAGTGTAGCTTTTAAGCAATGAGTTCTGTTCTAGCCCAGCAGCCCTGAGACAAAGCAGAATTTAGTCTCAAGTGCTATTCTTCCACTTGCTTCACCCTCTTTTCCAGACATGTTCCCTCTCAGTGATCTTCTCCAATGGCCACATTCCATAATTTGCCCATTTGTCTTTTTGTCCTAAGCCCTTCTGGAGAAGGCCTGACTTTGCAGCTTGAGCCATTCACACTTACATTATTTTTCTACACTTTCAGAGCATGAAATAACTCCATTAGGAGCTTTCTGCTGCAGAGTGGCTGGAGAAAATAACAATAAAGGAATCCAGGGCTGCTTCATGATATCACTTTGGGGTAAAAATCAGCCATATGCTGCACTTTCTTAGAACTTCCCTTGCTAAGAACATTCATTTAAATATAGTCAAGTCACAAGAAAAAGGGAGAACTGTTAATTGGTCCAGGGAGACATATGCAGAACAGTGACAGAATCCTTTTCAATCACATAGGAATATACAAACTCACAGACTGTTGGTGCAAATGAGATCAAACTGGGAAAAAAATGGAGATTTGTTCTGAGTAAACTGAAGACAGATGTGGTGTTGTTGACCCCAATCATCCTTTTTACAAACACAGTGTTGAACTGGAGTCAAATTGGTCCTGTACTCTCTATTGCATTTATTGCTGATCTAAGGTCAACCTGAGATCTTCCAAGTCCCACCGTGTTCCTGCAAAGTGGCCTTCCAAAGCATCCTACCTCATGTAGGCTTTTATAGGGACAGTTTCCAAAGCACTTCTGAGTGCCAAAGGTGGCTCAGTGTGACCTTCTAACTGATGAACAACGTGAGAAACCTGAGATTTTAATCTTACAGTCATAAATTCTGCTCACAAGCAGTCACATTTCTTGCTCAGCAGGAAAGCTGTGCAGAAGTCACCAAGACAAACCTCTGACAGACACAACTGACCCTCTCCTACTTTGCCTCACTCTGACATTGTCAAATAGACCATGTCCTCTTATCACCTGGGATACAAACTCAGTCCTGCTGAAAGAAAAAGCAGAATTTCCCCAGATATCTTTGGGAACTGGTCCAGGGTCCAGCAAATCCAATGCATTTCTGTCAATCTCTTCTATAACTTTATCCCAAAGGTCAAAATTCTCTATGGACTCTTATTGATCCAAGTATCACAGAATATCCTGAGTTGGAAGGGACCCATCAGGATCACCAAAGTCCAGCTCCTGGCCCTGGACAGGACAGCCCCAAGAATTCCACCATGGGGCTGAGACCACTGTACAAGTGGTTCTTGAACTCTGGCAGGTTTGGTGCTGTATCCACACAGAGAACCTTGGCACAGCACCATTTGCCTCACAGTCTGTAGGATACCATATTCAAAGCATATTACAACTATAGTCAAAGCATTTTACAAGCAGACAGGAACAAACTATGCCTTCCATGTAGCTGCAAAGTCTGCCTGGCTGTCTGTTTAAAGAGAGCAAGCAACACATGCTAATACTGGAGGCATTCCAAGAACTAGCCACACTGTCCTCTCAGCAGAGAACGAGACCTCAAGGAAAAGAAAACTCTATTCAGTGGGATGTAACCCCAGAAAGCCCAGAGAACAGCCAGGCATTATTAATAATGGATATGAGTTAAAACTATGCATCAGCACGAGGCAGCAAAGAGCCAGCAGACGTAATGCCGAGGTGGTTGTCCCAGCAGTGCGAGAGTCAGAGAGCCCTGACTGGTCTCTGGTGACTGGTGTCAGCCTGAGAGAGCAGCAGAGCCTCTGATTAGGAGACCCACCCTTGCACTGCACAGGATTCCTGTTGCCAAGAGCAATTGGCATGGGGGTGAAACAAGAAACTACATCAGGCCACTGAGATGGGAGTTCCCTGCAGAACAGCTGTGCTCGAGCAGGGAGCAGGAGGCTGCAGGGCAGGAGGGGAGTGCACTGGGACTCCCTCCCATTCTGTGGGACATGCAGGGCACCAGCACTGCCACTTACTGGGGTTATGGCTCCACACACACCCATCGGCTCGTGCCGGGTGAAGCAGACAAAGTTTTCATCTGCAAGACAAGAGGAAAAAAAGACAACAGTCAAAGTCCTCACTTTTACAGGAAATGTGCAAGACAACTGCACACTAACAGGTTGGGGACTGAACTATACCCATGTTACACAAAGAATCCTGTATATGTTCATCTTAACTCGTGCCTCTGGGACAGCCCAGATGGATGAAGGTCTCTGAGCAAAGGTTTTGTGTCAGCTTGAAAGCCAAGCACTGCTCACAGTCACAGCTTCCAAACCAGGGATTCAATCCCTTCTGCAAAGTCCCTGCATTGAGGCTGAGGGGAGGATAACTCCCTAACACACTGAAGAGCAAACATGAAGTTCATCCAGGTTGTGTCTCACTGAAGGAAGCAAAGCACTTGCCTCCCTGAGGGGCAGAGCTGTGGGACCCACTTTGTACAGGAATCACATTCAGTGTAACAGGAATGGCACTTCTGGTAAAAAAAAAATCACAAAAAGATGAAACTCTGGGACTAAAGTAATGCCATTCATCTTAAAATACTGCTGTTACTCTTTCTAAGAGAAAGCAGGAAGGATATTTGCCTTTCAAATTCATTCTTGCCGAACATCCTGTTTTATTGGGAAGGTCTAACAGAGAACATGACAATTTTGGGGAGTGATGTCCAATAAGGACAAACAAACAGTGACCAGGCAAGCAGAGCTTTGCACTGCTCTGAATGAGGGTGACATCTCTGTTTATAAGACTGACATGGCTCCCTTTGCTGCTTGCACAGACTGAACTAACTCAGCCCTCCAGAGTCCTTCCTCTGGTGACTAATTCTGCAGTTCCTGTCCTTTTAGTGGCCTCAGTGATCCCCTCCACACAGGAATAAAAGAGGCTGAATTTGAAAATACACCATATTGCTCACTGTGCCACACGGACATTCATTGTCTCAACTTGTACTCCCCAACACCATACTTGAACTTGTACAGCTGAACCAAAGTGTTCTTCCTGTGTGACTGCTCTGACTGCAGCCTAGGAAACAACTTGAAAACTGCTTTTAAGTGTCAGAAAACTTGACAGGGTCCCCCTGAGAGCTCAGTGCTTTGACTCCTGAGAGGAGTCAACATCCCAGACCTTCTCTTTAACAGAATTTAAGAAAAAGCACTGTATGATCTCCCTGAATATTTGAGCCAGCACTGCCAGGGATGCAGGATCATCAGTGAGCTGGGAGACACTGGTGGATGCCACATCAACCCTCTGCTACATCCCTGTGCCACCTGGAACACCACAAGCTTTGCTGCCTCCACACAATTCTCTCTAGAAACTTCTGTCCTTACATCTTCATTCATTTCAGTGATGGCTATGAATAAATTCCCTTATAATGTGTGTGTGGGTTTCTTCCTTAAAAATTAGTCTGGATTTAAAACCAAAAAGGCTTCTTCATTAACAAACAACAGAAGAGTTCATCCATTATTTTTCAGAGATCTATCCAGGCACTGACATAGTTCTTCCATTAGTTTAAATATTAAAACACATCTGCTTAAAATGCATCCTGAGAGAGCAAGGAAGGGCAGACTTTTGCAGGTTTTGCTTGCCATGGATTTCCCTCCCTTCCACCCCCTCAAGCCTGATCCCATCCCAGCTCTGAAGCTGGGTCTGAAGGAACTCACCCACTGGGATGGTTCTGCCCTGGATTTTATCAGCCCATCCAGCGTAGTACCGGAGTGTTTTTATACAGCCCTCCAGGTCAATGAAATAAGCCTGTAGAAAAGGCTTTCCTGTGTCCATTGTTTCCAGAGTCTGAAAAAAACAAGTTGCATGCACTGTCAGACAAATCAGTGGTTTTTTCATTGAAAAAAAGCTTTCAGAGAAGCTATATCAGCTTTATTTTGCCTTGTTCTGAAGACACAGGGGTTCTTTCCTTCTCATTTAAGCTTGTTAATACCAATAATGCAGAAGGGAAACTAGATCAGATAACTCTGATTCATGCAGGATTTGCTTTGCCCAGTGGCTGTGATGGAAGAGCATCTTCCAGAAGCTCCCAGGAGGTGAGTGTGGGTGGGACACATGGGGTCTGGGGCACTGGTCAGAAGCAAAGCAAGAGTCATGACTTCACCATAAGTGACCCTCCAACACAGATGTTCTGCATTCCAGATGGTGTCACTGAAATCAGTCAGACCCATTTTCCTTTCATTTGGGAAAAAAAAAGAAAAATATCTATTTTTTCTACTTCATAACCTTAAACCCAACCTCTGAAAAGCCTCTTTTGTCCAATGACAGAAACCACATTTTTTAGGGTTCTGGTAAAGTAACCTCTGGGCTCAGATCTGTGCTGAGATAAGGCAAAGCTGAAGTTGCTCCACTGAAGCTGCACCGGTGCTGAGCAGCTCTAAACAAAGCCCAGGCTCAGCCTGTGTCCTTTGCACTGTTCTGGACATTAGCTCTGGGAATGCTTTGTTCTCCACACAGGTCATTAAATGGGATATTGGGACAAATGGCCAGCACATCCATAAAGGAAGTACTATCCCTTGGTAGATTGGAACATCTTTGTTTACAAATGAAGTCATACCCTGTCATCTTCCACAGACATTAGGGTCCAAACAGCACTTGAACAGACATTCCCCTTGGAATGACTAGGATTGTTATCCACCAAATGTCTGCTAAAACAACTGATTTTTATAAGTCATTACTTAGCACACAGCCAAGGCAGCTAAGGGCTGGTGTTCTGCTGTGCAAACAGCAATGCCAAACAAGCCCTCCCTGACCAGGACAGAAAGCTTGGAGTGTTCTGGCTATGGAAAAAGCAGGATACTCCAAAGTCACATCAAAAAGTGAGCAAAAATGAACAGGGTTTGTTCATATACATTTTTTCCTTTTATTTTCTGGCCAAAACTGTTCTTTAGATCCAAATCATTTGGTTTTGTCCTGCTGAAACTGAAAGCTGTCATGTGGTTGAGAGACACTGTGTTGAGGAAAGATCAGCTCAAAGCAGTCATGCAAATACAGACTCCTAAGCACATCCCTTGTGTGTTGATCCCTACTGAGCTCAGCAGGACACTGGCTCTGGAACCTGCACCTCTAACAGCACAGAATGTCATCAGTGTCATTCCCCTGGAGAAAAAAGTGCAGCATTGAACTGGAAGGTGCTCAGATCCAAGAGCTTAGGCATGGATGGACAGCAGCCCCAAGCTGAGGATCTGTGGGAGTGATCTGGAAAGATGTACAAGGCCCAAGGGGTGTAAAGGCTTCCACCAACTGCAGCATGTTTCAGCTCAGGTTCTCATCCTTGTTCTGCACCAGCAGGACTCCTCCAGGACAGGATCATGAAGCCATTAGCAATCATTCTTCACTGCAGATGTCCAAGTTAAAGCTTCACAGCTATGGAGAGATTTCCCTGAGCCAGTACATTCAGTAGGGAAAGAAACTGTTCCCACTTACACACATTTTAAACTTTGGATGATACCCAGCAAGAGAAAGATTCTCTTTCCAGCCCCTCATTTTAGGGGAAGGAATTTGCACAAACCAGCCCTGCATTTTGGTAAGAAAGAAGGACCAAGTCAGTTGTGGTGGTTTGGGGTTGTTGGGGTCGTTTTGTTGGGTTGTTTTTGTTTCATTGTTGTAGTGTTTTTTTAAAGATAAAAGCTGGGAGACAGCTATGAACATTAATGATTATTAAACTAAGAAACAGTGTGTTTATTTCTTTGAAAATTTAAGCACTAATATCTGTAATCACTTCAAGGACTGGCTAAAGTTTTGGAGAAGCAAACTATATAAAACTAACAGCCTTCTAAAACCCCTAAAACCATCCTGCAGAAAGAAGAAAGTCATGACTCCTATATGGGCTCTTCTGCCCTTCCTAAAAGGAGAGGAAAGAAAAATATTAGGTAGATGTGGCTGCATGAGAGGGATGGAGCTGAGTTATCAGCCAACTGCTGCTGGTGTCCCAGTGCTCCCAGTACTTACTGCCAGGATGACTCTGTCTCGCTCCAGAAGATCAGCCAGTTTGTGCAGGAGTCGTCCTCTGCTTGGGGCATCCATCTGTCTCCAAGGAGAGCCCCTCTGGAATGCTGCCTTTGCTGCCTCCACTGCATTATCCACGTCAGGCTACAGCCACCAGACACACGAGAAAACCTCAGGTTACAAGGAAGGAGCTGGACAATGTCACAGAAACCCCACTCAGGCTGCTTTCTTACTGATGCTCTGATGGCTAAAACCAAGTTGTCCAACAAAAGCACTTCCATTTTACTCCTGGATTTGAATCCAAGCTTGGAATATGTTTTAGGTTTGGCCTGGGATAGTAAACAACCTTGAGGTCAAAGTACCAACAGGGTCTTTCAAGGGCAATTTAATGTAACTGATTTGTTTATAAAATAATCCAGAATGCTGTTCCTGCCAATAGAGGATGTAAGTGACACTGGGGGAGGATGGAGAAACAGCCTGACAGCCTCCTCTAAACAAGTGTGGGCAGGAAAGTCCCCCACAAAATGAAGGTTTTATCAAGAGGAACAATCACCGTTCAGTCCCCGTGGAACCCATGCCAATAGCAGTTAACACTAAAAAGCTCCCTCAGATCCTAAAACACACTTTCAGAACATTTCTACCAGATGGGAAAAGTTTTGCTGGTCAGAGCTATGACAAAGACATTCCACCTACATGCACTTAGTGCCATTCTCCCTTCATCTCCCAAAAGATTTACCATTCTCTGGACCAAATCAAACTCTGTTTACCCAAGTTACTACTTGGGCAAGTGCCCCAAGTGGGCAGCAAATTCCCTTTCTTTCCATACCATGCACTTGCTCTGGCCACAGTAAGACCTTGGACTCCTTGTTTCATCTCACATACATTGGTTAAAAAAGAGAAGCCAAGTGAACCTCATGATCCAATGGAATCAACAGGAACACTGCCACCAACACCCACAAGGCCAAGGCTGTACCTCAAGCACTCATAGAGCTCTGAGCAGGCTCCTGCTGCATAAAATGTCTGGCACAGCCTGTGCCTCACTTCAGCTGATGGAGAACTTGCACCTCACTGTGATATGTGGCTCAAAAGGGTGGGAAAGGAGCGAGGGTTTAGGCCTTGATTGTTCCTCACAGAACTTCACCAGTTGCTCTCCTGCCTTATCCCAAGTCTCATCTGGATCCAACTAGGAAATAAGGCTCTGCACAGACCCAACAAGGTCTGGCCACTCTCCCCTCATGGGGAGATGTGTGGTGCTCAGTAAAGAAACAGTGTCATAGGGAGACATGTTGCCACCTTAAGCTCTTGGCCAAAACAGCAAGTCATCAGCCAAGGCAACAGCACCTTACATTAAATTTGGCTCCTTTTCTTTACAAAAAGATTACACAGCTTTTGTCCTTTTAGTAGCCTGACTTCTACTGAAGAAATCCACTCTTTTGGAAGAGCAGTGATGGGGAACTACTGGAGGAAACTTGTGCTGCTGCAGAATGGCTCTGGTCTAGCAAAGAATGCAGGTAAGGCAGAGCAGGTGAGGAGCCACCAAGGGCAGACAGGCATGTCCTGCCTGGGGCCCATCACCCACAGGCACAACAGGCCTACAGAATTGCTCACTCCTGAGTTGATCTGCATTCAAATGGGTGCATCACGAAAGCCAGAAGACACCACCAGCCACTGCACACTTAGGTACTCTCCATTCTGCTGGAATGAAGACTCAAACTGAAAGAAGGCAGTATTTTATGTGGCAAAGCAGGCAAAGGAACATAAGAAGTGTGTCAGGTTTCAACAAGTCTTCCCTCAGCAGCAGTTAATTTGGTCTGCAACAAGGCTGGGGGCACTGATGTGCAGGGACCTGGGTCTGCAGTAGCACTGTGCCCATGGTACCGAGGGTCTTCCCTCTACCCTGGCACTCAGAACAGGGCTGAGATGGCCATGTGGGCACATGTGCATGCCCAGATCTTCCTCATCCTCTCAATATGGGAGCACAAGTCCTGCTGCAGTTCCTGTAGATGGTTTTCTTCATTCTTGTCTCTTTTCTCAGACATGCTGGGTACAAACCGTGGCTCAGAGACTGCAGGCACTGTCGTACAACCAAACAGGCTCTCGCTAAACTCCCTCAGGGCAGCACCACCAACTGAGCTCCTGAGAGCCTGCACAGCCTCAATAGGACTGAGAGACCAGCAAAAACAAGGAAATTCTTCAGGAAGGCCGAAATGCCATTCTTAATCCATCCTGTTATGACTAGGCATTAGGGGAGTCTGAATGGCATGTTCATTGCAGGCGTGTTGCAATAGGTAGGCACAAGGCGTGACAGAGTCGTAACTGTCAAGGTGCCAGGAACACACTGTGGTGCAAAAAACCACAGGAGGAGGAGATCCTGTGCATCCTGGTGCTCAGTTTGGATCCATAACACATGGAGTATTACATAAAAAGCTCTACTAAGTATATTAATATGGCAAAGTCAAGCATTGCAGTGCTGGGAAATTCCTGCAAACCCTCGTACCCCCTTTGGCAGTTTCATTATGATACAACCCCCAGTTACACAACCACATACCTTTGCCCCCATGGACAAAAATAAAATAAATCACACTGTTTTTTGTTCTAAGCTACCTTCTCCACCTGCATTTTCCACCCCAAGTCCTGCTCGCCACTGCTCCCTGTTTCTCTCTTGCCTCAGCAGCAGTGTGAGAGCAGTGAAGACCTCACTGGCCCTGTGAGGGGGCAAAACACCTGTAGAAAAAGCCTTGCTTTGCTTCAGTCTCAGTATGTACCACACTGCTTCAGTCTGGCCAGTAAGGAGACATGCCAAGGATGGAGCATACCCAGTCCAGATCATCTGTCTTCAGTTCAGTTCCTGACTTCCCTGAAAAGCCTCCACTGTGCACATCTTTGGAAAGGTACTTTTCTGATATAGGGCACAAGCCTGTCACGATGTCTCAGCTAGAAGAGTTCTCTGACCTGCTCCCCTGCAAACAGTCCACATGTGACATTGCTCAAACTGCTGACGCTGAGTTCGAAACAGCTACAAAGAGCATCTTAACAGCCCCGAGTGCCCAAAATCATTAAGGGCATTGCCAGTCTGCTGCACTCTTACCTCAACCTGCCACTAGAATCTGAGTGAGGCAGGCTGATTGTGAACAAACCCCTCTCAGAAATCTTCAAAGATCCACACATGAGAGTGAGCTCATCAGAGATGACCAGGACAGACACTCCACAGCACTGAGTCTGCTCGACAGTCACAGCTGTGGACCTGCTGTCTATGATCTGAGACAACCAGCTGAGCTGGGCACTCCTTTGAGGAAGGAGCACCTTGCCCCTGCCCCTGATGGATGTCAGCGAGCTGCTGGAAGGAAAAAGCCTGTCCCCAATTGTTACCAGCAGCAGCAGAGACATTACGATGGCACAAATATTCCTACTTTTACATGGTAACACCAAGATGGGGTGGAAGTTCTGGGACTACACTATTCACTGGGGGCAGAAGTCTAACAGAGAAAGTTATTCCTTCTCTGTTGTCAGCCTGGGAAATTCTTGGACACTAAGCCACTTTTGGGGAGGTAAAAAGCCTCCCAACATCCAGTGAAAACATCTGCCATTTTATTTTCAGGGCCTCTTTTTCCACACAGACTTTTCTTTCTCTCTCAACTGTCCCACCAAGGACAATTCTGTAACTAAAGAACAAACAACAAAACCTTTGCTTGGAGGCTCATAAAGCATTGGCCAAGTTTCAACACCAGACTGAACTGTCATCACTGAGATATCGGCTGCCAAATTCCCACCCCTCACGTGCAGCTTAAGCAAAACACTCTGCATGGCCAGGGAGGGGCAGGTTTCTGTTGAGGGCTTGGAAAGTGGAGTTGTGCTCCCAGCCTGCTGTGAAGGCAGAGCCAAACCTGGCACAGCACAGCTGAAGCCAGAGCCAGTACCAGGAACTGCCAGCCCTGGGGTGGCACTGACCAGCACAACAACTATGGTGGCACATGGGGAAAGACACTGGAAAGCACCACCAAACACAACCCAACACTTCCTGCAGCAACTCCAGCTGACTGGAGTTACAGCCCCAGGAAGGGATGTTCAACCAGGACAAAGGAGACATTGGAGGACTTAGCTTGACCATGTCCCACTGTCCTATGGCAGTGCCACCAAAAGCCAAAGAGCAAGTTGGGGATGGTTCTCACCCATGACTAATCCAAGTCCAAGTCTAATGCCAACCAGTTTCTTGGAAAAACCTACTTACTTAAAAAATAAAAAATTTCCTGCTCTATGATACAAAGAGATAGAAGAGGCTTTCAGCACCCAAAGCACATCTACCTTGCAATTTCCATACACTGAGGAGTCAGCCACCCATGCTGAGTATCCAGGGGCAGAGGAAACCATTGGCTGCCCCCAGGGAAAGGTTTACAGTGACTCTCCTGCAAGCTAGAAGTCAAATTCAGGTAGAGAGAAATCTCAAGCTGCAAAACTGGGCTTTCAGTTCTGCATAACAATTTCCCTTAACCAAGACATTAAAAAGCAGGCACAGAATGCTCATGTAATACTCTGTAGCTCCTTGAGGAGACACTTAGCCCAGGGAACAATAACAACATCATGGTTTCTGCCTATCAAAATACAGTTGCATCAGAGGCAGCTTCAACTCCACTGTTTACATGCCACTGCAATTAAACACAGTTGTGTCCTACCCAGTCAGGATAAAGAAATTACACATAATGTTTGGTTCTGCCTTGGTCTGTAATTGCCCGATGGATACACAAATCCTCCGTGGCAGAAAGTCTTGGAGGCTGCTTTAGTGCCATCCAAAAAAGCACAGCTACCTTACACAACAGTGGCACACAGGCTGCAGGCTTGGATTCCCAAGCCAGTTTGCTCCTGTCTCCAGAAGGGTCAGGCTTTATACTCTACACAGTACAATACTAGAAAACACATTGCCCCTGCTCAGCTAGTGTCAGTCCTACTAGGAACAGATCCCCAAGGCAGCTGTCTCACTGGAACCAGGTATTGGGCCTCACAAGTGTTGGACAAGCTTAGACACAAAGAAAAAGGTCTCAGTGCAGGCAGAAATGGCCACATTGTCCCTCACTTACTGCCCAGAGCAATGAGCTGCCAAAGCCCTGGTACAGCACAGCAGTTGTGAATCACCTTCCCATGACACCCTGCAAAAAGCCAGCTCTTGGGCAGGCTCTTTTCCATAGGTCAGACGAGTTGGCCCTCATGTGATGAGTTACTCCGGACAAAAAGTGTCACATCTGATTATTCCTCACCTCAAACTGTTACCAAACCCCATTACATCCCAGGCTACAGCACACCAGGGCCAGCCAGGGACTACTGGAGCTCTTGAGATACTGGTTTGATTTTAAATAGGAGTTGTCACATTTGTGCAAGAGGAAAGAACTCATCAGAAAAAAATTCTTCACAGAGAGAGTGAACAGGCACTGGAATGGGCTGCACAGAGAGAGGGTGGATTCCCCATCCCTGGAGGTTTTTAAACTGAGATTGGCCGTGGCACTGAGTGCCATGATCTGGTAAAGGGACTGGAGTTAGACCACGAGTTGGACTTGATGATCTCAGAGGTCTTTCCAACCCAATCGATTCTGTGATTATACCAGTTGAAAAAGCAGCATCACATCTCCAGCAGTAAGTGGTCAATGTTTGCATGACTGAGCTTAAATTCCCCCAAGCACTCAGGTTATTTGTTGACTGTGTTCAGAAAGGGGCAAGTTTCAGTTCAGTGTGTCCAACAAGCTGCTGTGCAGCTGGTGTAGAAACCACTCCCAACACAAGACTCAAGTCCTGTCAGGGATGTGCATACACCATCATTGCTATTTCCTCAGCCTGGCTGCTCCCTTCCAGTCTATGCCACAAGAATGATGCCCAATCTCATTCCTCTGACAGTGTTCAGCAGCCAGGTGCTACCAGGGAAAGTGCCTCTGACGAGTTGGACAGGCCTGATCCCACCCAGCCCATGTAATTCTTGAGCAGCACATCCAGTGCCCCAGACCTTCCATTCAGTCTGGCCAGATGGAGGTTGTTGTTAAAAGCCAGCTTTTCCTCTGTGTGCTTCCCTACAAAAACATGCTTTGGAAATTGTCTTTTGCAACAACACTTACCTTGTCTCCTTCCTCAATCTCACAAATTTTCTCCAGCGTTGAAGGGTTGTAGGTGGGGAACTTCTTTCCACTTGTAGACTCGTGCCATTCATTGTTAATAAATATCTGAAGAGAGAGCAAGGGAAGTGGGATGGGCAGGAGAAGGAAAACACTGATGTAGACAAAAACCCCACAAGTTCTTCTCAAAGGTCCCAAGGCTCCCAATTTCCATCAGTGGCAGAGTCAAGTGTGCTCAGTCTCTCTCCCAGGGAGTCTGTGATACAGAAGCACTTATTGAAACTTTGTGTGGCCAGTTGGCTTCAAACAAGAGGAAGGCAGAGGATGGGGCTCACACAACACACCAGCAGGGTTTGGCAATGAGAAACAGGCAGTTTTTGAAATACATCTCCATGGAAACAGCAAGCAGACACCCAGAGCAACTTGCATGGTTCAAGCCAAAGGAGCCCCTTGTGCAGTGACACATAACTGTACTATTTGGCTGTTTGTGTCCTGCCCTGGGCTACTTCCACATCTTGCTCCCCCCTCCGGCAGCACCCAGAGAAGGGTGGGGACTGGCTCAGTCCTACCCCACCATGCCTTGTCACAGACTGGCTCAAACCTCCCACGTCACTTGGAGTCATCTGTGACAAGATTTAAGTGTTTCAAAATATTGCATTTCCAGAGCAAGAACAAACAGTCCCAACGTTGCGTAACTGAAAATGCATTAAATACTGGAGTGCTGTTACTCACTGTAAACAGAACATGAGTACCTATATACAATTAATTGATTCAACATGCATCTTATCCATGCTGTGATCTAATTTGGCAGTGTTATATTTTATAAATATACTTCAAGTAAGATTAGATGAAGTAATCTTTATTAGTAGCCTGCTAGTGGCTATAAGCTTGTATTTTTATTTGGAAGCCATCCACATTTGCAATCTTGTTTATGAGTCTCTACACACCACCGGGAGATTAATGTTGCATCTCTTATATTCGGAATTCCCACTGCTTTGGGTCATAACTTTCCTTCTTTGGGCAGCTTTTTTTTTTTCCTGAAAGGGCTTTTTTCTTATTATTTCTGCATAAAGCATTCCAAGCGTAACCGGTGTGGAAGCTGCACTGTTGGACCCACCTGTTTCACACAGGTCAAGAAAAAGACCATTTTGCCAAAAATGTTGCCAAGGGAAGTCTCAAGAAGAGATACATTGTTAGAAATATTAACTCCTGTTTAAGACATCAATGCTCCAGAACTACATCTGTTATCCAAGTGCTACATTTTAACATTTACATATTTTAAATTCAGTTTTCCTTTGTTTCACTAAGGAAGAAAAGTCATATTGTAAACAGAGGAGATATGACAAGAACTGTAAACTTACAGCATCATGAATATGCTCACAAACTGAAGATTTGGGAAGGAAACTTTTTCCTTTGCATTCAATATGAATTCTATGGGGAGAATGAAGTTTCTACGAGTAATAAAACATGCGAGTGACAGAATCAGGCTGTTTTAAATGTAACATATACACTGGCATCATTCTGGGAATTGCACCACATATCCCAAATCTTTGATGCCAGGAGCTGAAATCAAATGGAATAATATCTCAGCCATTCATGCTGCATACCCAGGATTTGAGCCACGGAATTGTGGACAGATCAGTTCCATCACACATCCATGACAACCACTAAGCTACTCTATAAGTAAGATCTTTGTTAAAATTTTTTTCCTCTCCCCAACCCCATAACTGGTAGAACCAAAAATAAAAATCTCCTCTAAGCAGAGGAAAACACGCTGTCAGCTGTAAACATCTGGTGAAACTCAGAGCTTGTACAAAGCCCCTCAAAGTTTTATGAAAATTGACTGCTGCTCATTATTTTCTCAGATGCACCGGGAGCATCAGTTCAAACAAACTCCCACTTTTAATTTACATTGGTTTCCACTTTTAAGAGACTACCTTGATATTTCCAGCGCACTGAGGCTCTGGCAAAACTCTGGAGAATAAACTGCATGTTTTAAAACATACACGGCTGCAGGATAAGATCCCTAAGGAGTGTTTAAAAGTGTTCACAACAATAAAAATAACAAAAACCAGAACATTTGGATGTTTAAGAAGAACTCGAATGGCCGTGTCCATTTTGGCCGGCAGGAAAGAGCTGTTTGTGCAGCATTACGCCATTCTGCAATCAGCAGCTGCAGATCCAATTTGCTGCTAAATGACAAGTTTATCTCGCAAATAAAGAGTAGATAAATTTGGGATGTTAAAAATTAATCTATTCCAGCGATTACCACTAATTGCTAATCTGTTTCAGTACTTTGGATGCATAATTCAAATCAACGCTTGGCTGGATAAGCCATCGCTGTTTACTCCTTCTTGCTGCAAGGGAATGAACTTCAAATTTTGCTTCTTTTTTAATACTTAACACTAAAATGCAAGAGTAACACACTCATTCGGCCCCTCCAGCTCTTTTAGTCCAGCCACAAAGTTAAAATTACGGCAGCTGAGGTTCCTTTAGCACCAAAACCAGGCGGGATGTTTTCCCCACTGCACAAGGCACAGGTCAGGCTGTTGTGGAACAAAAAGCGACTCGGCTATGGCAGAGCCACAGCTGCGATGGGAGCAGGGATTTCTGCAGCCACGCTCAGCTCCACGCCAGCCTCACCTCTCAGGGATGGAGCTATCAAGCTCAGGAGCCTTTGGTTTAAACCAAAAGGTCAGGAGCAACTGTTTAAAGGAAAGGTCAATGGAGAGGGGAGAGGTGAGTGTTTGTGTGGGCTCAATGCCTGACTCCTCATCCCACAGGGAGGCCATGAAGGAGCTCTGTTGGGACAGTCACCAGCAAGACTCACATGAACACGACTTCTACAGCTACAGGGTGGCTCCAGTCTCATGGCAGAACTTCCACAAGGCCCAGTCGTGCTGGACACTGACCCTTCTCCAGAGTCCCTGCACTTGCCAGCACCCAAACCCCCCGCTGGCACTGAGTGCCAGCCCTGCAGGGGAGCTGCACACCAGGTCAAGGACAGCTGAACACAAGTCGGACAAGCAGCTTCCTCAGGGATAAAGCCCCTCCTGGTCCTGACCGGGCTCGCCCCATCCAAAGCGGATTTCGCTGAGTGCTGGTGCAATGCTGGAGCATCCACGGCTGGGCTGGGAGATGGGGCATCACAGCCAGGGAGAGGAGCATGGGGCACCGGGGGGTCATTTTATTTAAAAAGGAAAAAAAAACGATCTAAAAAGTCAGTTTTGGGGCTTTCAGGGTTGGGGCAACCTGCACCATCAAAAACACCACTGTCACTTCCTCGCTCAGCCCCAAACCCCCATAAACCAACTGTGTCAGGAATAAAAGAAGTCAAGAAAAACAACACCGAGGGTGAAAACTTTGCATAAAAAAACCAAACAACTAACACCTCGCCTAAGCATCGGCAACAGCGCGACGAAGCGCGCCTGCTGCCCACCTCCCCGCGCCTGGCGAGCGGCTTACCTTGGTGTACTTGACCTCCAGGCTGCGCAGGGGCCGCGGCAGCAGCGGCGGGGTCGGCGGGAGCGCTTTGCCGTCGGGCTGCCCGTTCTCCACGGCGCCGTTGACCGCGGCCATGGCCGGGCCGTCGAACCCCGCGCCGTCGGCTCCGCACAACCTTCTGCGCGCTGACGGCGCCGCCGCCGCCTTAAGAGCGCCGCGCGCGCCGCCCGCCCGCGCACCCCATTGGCCGCCGCCCCCGCCGCGCGCCGCCCGCCCGCGCGCCCCATTGGCCGCCGCCCCCGCCGCGAGCCGCGGCCCCGCCCACGCCCCGCCCCGCCCCGCCCCGCGCGCTGCCACAGCCGCAGGTGACGGGAGGAGCCGCCACGCCGAGGAACGGCCGTGGGCACGGACGGACGGAGGGAGTGAGGGAATGAGGGACGGAGGGGGCGCCAGCGCGCCAAGACCGCCGTGGGACAGGCCCCTCAGGGCCCCCAAGGGTCCCGAGTGGTCGTGAAGGGCTCCCAAAGGGATTCTGAAGAGTCCCAAATGTCTCCCGATGGGCTATCAAAGTGCTCCTAAAGGGGTCCCGAAGGGCTGTCAAAGGGCTCCCAAAGGGTCCCGAAGGGCTATCAAAGGGCTCCCAAAGGGTCCCAAAAGGCTTCCAAAGGGCTGTCAAAGGGTCCCAAAGGGTTCCCGCACTGTTGTGCACTGTGTCCCTTGGGGTCCCAAAGGGCTCCTGAAGGATCCCAAAGGGCTGTCAAAGGGCTCCCGAAGGGCTACCACACCTCCATGCACAGGGTCCCTGAGGGTCCAAAAGGTCTGTCAATGTTCACCACACCACTATGCTCAGGGTCCCAAAGCGTCCAAAAGGCTGTCAGTGGTCCCCACATCGCTGTGCTCAGGGTCCCAAAGGGTCCCAAAAGGCTTCCAAAGGACTCCCCTCAGGGTCCCAAAGGGCTCCCTTGGGGCTTCCACAGGATCCCCTCAGAGTCCCAAAGAGTTCCTCAAAGGGCTCTCCCACAGGGTCCCACATGACTCCCGCAAGGCTCCCCCCAAACGGCTCTGATATTCAGTCCCCTCAGGGCTCTGACAGAGCTCCCTCTGGGGAGCAGAGCAGCCACCACAGCTTCTCCCAAAGGCTGGCACCAGGATGGGCATGGAAGGACATGCCCTCTGCTGTCTTTGTGTCCCACCCAAACCCACCCAGAAGTCAGTCATGGGAGGGCCCTTGTAGGGTCTCCATGGGAATACTGCCACTCTCCCCAGGCATAGTGTCAGACTGTCCAGACAGTTCTCCCCCAACTTGTCACTTTACACCCTCCACCTCCAGCAACAAGGGCCTTTCTCTGCTCTTCCTGGTGCCTCAGCATCCTCACCTCAACCTCCTACACCCCATCCTTCACACAGTGACTCTGGAGAGCTTTCCAGGACTGATAGCAAGAGAACATAACACCAAATGTCTGACGTGCATCTGACAGCAACTCCTCCACATCCTGCATGTGTACAGGATTCTGGGATGTTTGACCACCCCAGTCTGACTATCTCAGTCAAAGGACTTCAGCGGGACAGGGCAGGACCAGGCCCTTCCACTGAAGCATCTTACACTAATAACCAACATATTTGTGTCCCACACAGTCAGTCTCCAGCGTGGTGCTCATAGTAGCATACTTGGAATGTCAAGAAAGATGCTGTCTTTTGAGAAGTCCTCCAGGATATGGAACATGTCTGAAGTGACAGATCCAGGCTCTGCGCCTGAACAAGTTCATTATGTATTGCTTAACTTCATTCTGAATAAAATATGTGTAAGTCTCTGCAGGCTGGGGGCCAGGACACCAGGAGCACCCTCACACCCCCACACACATGGAAGATAATACAACATATTTTCCATATAACAAGTGGCAAGGTGCCAGAAGTTATCTTACAAAATGTTTCACAAAATCTGTAATCCCCAGCAATAGTCAGCACTTTGCTGTTAGAATGCTTAAAAAGACTCAGTGCTTTCAAAGGCAGATAGCCTGTGATATCACACTGGCATAGACCTAGTGCTGATTCAGAAGGGAAAGTACCTTGAGGAATCAAACCCCACTCCCTGCAGCTTGCACGGTGTCCTTGAAGATCCTCTGCCCAGGTGAAGATCTATCTGAGGGTATTTGGTGCAGTTCTTTTCTAAGCTGTCCATTTTTAACCATCCAGTTGCTGTTTCCAGAAAGAATCCCTTAAAAAAATCCCAACATAATCCTGGTCCCAGTGAAAAGGAGTTTGGATCCAAACTATCCTGAGAAGTAACCTACAAAATTACAAGGTGACTGATAGGATGAGCAAGTTGAAGTCTGAAATCAAAAGTATTTCTCTATTATCTCTGGAAAAGACATGGCAATTGATCCATTTTAGGGCCATGAATTGGCAACAGGACTTCTTAGGGCCTCTAGTAATTCACCATTTTTGTTTTTACCAGAATGTATCACAACCCTTTTGGCAATAATTTGATAGTTTAAAGGAGCAAATCATTACAAAAGTGGCACATTATCAATAGAATTTATTCATTTCTATCTGTATTTTTCCCACAGAAACACTCAGCTGAAGTGGAAAATACTGTTGCAATTAGAGGACAAAATATCTGGATGAGCAGAAGGATGAATAAGTAGTTCCAGGACAAGCAGTGTCTAAAGAGTCATTCCAGTTTGTTGTCTCATGTAAAATGACCTTGTCTCTTATCTCTCATGAGGAAGATTTTATACAGGACATCCCTGGGAAAATTATTACTTCTTTGAGTCAATGTTGGTGCAGTGTGAGATATGTCTAAGGCAGGAATTCCATGTACAGGGTTTGGAGATGTCTAAGACCTCTAAAAGGTTGTCCAAAATGAACGAATGGTGAGTCAGGGACACATCAATGAGCTGAAATAATAGACTTTAGTTGATATACATAGCTGTGTGCAATGGTTCCTCCAGTAACAAGGAGAGCAGTGAAATGTTCCACTGTCAAAGAGTTTTGTGGACACTGACTGGCCCCTTGTTGGGCAAACTCAATCCTGTCATAAAGGGGAACTCCACCAGCCTCAGGAGAGATGTCTTTTGTCACTGGTGCTTATGCCAGATCCACAGAGGTGAAAACATTCAAATTTCCACAGAGCTGAGGGGGAGATGCCCCAAAAGCATCAACAGAGTCCTAATCAAAACAAATGCAAGAAGTTTTACATTCATTCCCATGCTCCAGGATGGCCATGCCACCACATGGACAGAAGCACTGACAAAATGGGTTTTACCCAAATTTGTAACAGTTAATAAATGTGTCAGAAACAGATGCAAGAGGAAAAGAGTCTGTTGATGAAAGGTCACATTACTACTGAGTCACCCTGCTGTGTTCTCCTGTTGCAGAGATCTCTGCAACGTGTCCTTAACCTGCTGAAGTGATGGTGATGGCTGTGAGTTCCTTGGAGCTGTGCTGCTCTGCAGAGCTCTATCTCTCAGGAAGTTCCTAGAGTGAGTACACCAGGTCTTCTCTTCCAACCAGAACAGAGATTGCCTTCCCTCTGTTGGGTCAGACATGTACACTCCTAAATCCGGCACCATTATTGAATCCTGACCACAGTTCCCTGTGCTGGTCTGTCTCTCTGTGCCAAGGGCAATTACAGGACATGTTCTTACATCTGAGAGCCACTCTCTAAGCTGATCAGTTGGTATTTCAGTGCCTTTTTGCATCTAGACCTCAGCCTGTGCTTCCAGCTGACCAATAGCCCCTTTACTGTGTAGAGAGTTAACCTGGCACAGAGCCAAAGCTTACACTGCTTATTTTCCCCATACTCTGAAGCCCAAGCACACACAGACATAAATACGTGTGTGAAACAATATAGTCTG
The DNA here is from genome assembly GCF_047495875.1 of Pithys albifrons albifrons. NCBI lineage: Eukaryota > Metazoa > Chordata > Aves > Passeriformes > Thamnophilidae > Pithys > Pithys albifrons. The sequence goes on along the minus strand of NC_092470.1, from coordinate 18,652,495 downwards.
AGAGGCTACTGAGGCTGTACACTCCAGCATTCAACAGCCCAGAGTGTCCAGAGTTTGCCTGGTTTTCCTCAGCCAGATGGACTGTAATTGAGTTATCCACACCCTTTTCCTCCAGGCATCCCCCTCACTCTGCACTGGCAATGGCTGCTGCTCCTGAGGGAGCAGCTCCCCCCATGATTTATTCTCCTCTTGTTTAATGTGCAGCGATGGGGCTTTTTACTGCCTGTTATTCAAACTGTGCTTTGGGCACAAAATTATTCATTTCCCTGCGTTTTTTTCCATGGTGGTCATGACAGCAGTGTCTGAGTGTTTCACATGCACCATTTCCTTTTCAAGTAACTTTGAGAGGATGCTGACCCTGTGTTATCAGTGAGGAAAGAAGGCAGGCAGAGATGAATTAAAGAAGGGTCTTCATCATTCTGGATTCTCGATGTGAGTCACCTACAGCCTGAGTGCTTCGATGACAGACATTTAGAGCTCAGCTCCCACTGAGCTCAAGCTCCAGCACTCATTGCACAACAACCTGGTTGCAAAGATCTCCCACCTAAACACCCAGGCAAGGCAGAACATGCAGGTAAGTGGGCACTGCTCCCCAGTGACTTTAATCTCAAAATTTTCTTCATTTTTATAAGTTTGGTATTCCTGTAGCTTTGGTTCCTGTGGGTAGTTTTCTAGGGTTTGAGTTCATTTTTTGAAGCAAACTTAAAATTCATAAATTTCATCACTGTTGGGCAAGTTTTCCATGATATGGGTTGGCAGCAGGATGGATTGTTTTGAATTGTGACATGATTGGCATTTTACAGGCTCCCAGTAGTAGTGACTGTTGAATTGATATGGGCTGGCCATGTAAGGGCAGTGAGATGTGATTTACCAGCATGTTTTGGTTTGCTTTGTTTTTCTGGTATTTTCTGGCTGCAATAGTGATAACTGAATTGCTGCCTTCAGTTGGGAAAGACATCTCACCATATTAATGAAAAACTACCATTCTATATCACAACAAGTTCTACTCAGTTTATCAAAGTATTCACATGCAATTTCAAAAGGATTTGAGTTCACAGAAGTGCCTTAAAAGATCAGAATAAAAATCAAAATTTATAAAATCAGACTGACTTTTATGTATTACATGAGGGGTTTTGTTGAGTCAATCCAACCTTACTTGGGCTGTTCTGATGCCTACAATCCTTCTCCACTGATGTTAGTGGAGAAAAGTTGTATGTATTGGATATATCTTGGAGTTTGAAGCAGCCTTACCCCATAAACAGCATTCTTCAGGTATTTGTATTGCCCTGTGGGTTAAAGCTTCCATTTTAACACAGCTGAGGCTGAAGAGTTTCTTTTTCTGCTCCTATCCACCTCCACAAACCCTGTCAGGAAAGGTGAAGAGATGTGAGACAGTGTGAGATGCTATTTGTGCAAATATTTGTAATCCTAAACATGACCTCATGATGCAAACCAGGACTTTGGCAACTCAAGACAAAACACAGCCTTTTGATGCATTGCACTGTAATTACTTCATGAAGCAAAATCCTCAGACAAATTAATTTTCTTCATGCATATCATAGGTACTAAACTGTGACTGTATACAAGGACTGGTCTTTCTTTAGCTTGCCTGGCTCCAAAAGTAAATTGGAAAAGTAAGTGGCAAGGAAATAACAAACAGCTGAATGTTTTGAAGCCTTTTGAATTTGAACAACATCTATTTCCTCTTGCCTTCACTTCTCCCTGCCAGGCCAAGCTTTGGAAGACGAGGAGAGTGGGAGCAGGAACAGAAGCAAGTGCATGATAACCTACTAAGATAGTGTCTGTGCTGTGAAGTTCAAGGACCTGTTTCCTTACAAACCACTCAGTGTGTCTGGCACCACGAGCTGATGGGAACCACTCCCTGCGCTGATCTGGCGATGCAGACCTGAGGATTATTTGCCTACAAACAGCTATTGTTTGCAGGATTGGCAAAGGAAAAAAACCCCAAACAAATATGTTTGTTGTTTCCACAGATCATGTTGCTTCCCACATTCTCTTGATAAGAGGCTTTAGGGGCCAGTGTCCAGGTTTTGGAAGCAGCGGTTGTCTAGGCAGGAATAGAAGAGCCTAAAATGTGCTTTCTCCTTGTGCTTCTTCCCCTCTGTCTCTTTGCTCTCACTCATCCTCGCATCTGTTCTGGGCCCAATGCCCAGCAGTTCTGCATTAACGCCTCAGTACACACAGGCTCGCACAGCTCAACAGTTCGCACTGCAACGTACGCGGGGCCGTCATGGCTTCCTGAATAAACACCTGCAAACGAGTTTTGTTTACGGGAAGAACCACTTGCCTTCATAATGCCACTTGTGAGCTGTGCCCAGCTGACTCGAGCTGTGCCCAGCTGACTCGAGCCACTCCAGGTCTTCCCAGAGAAATGGTTTAGCAGGGCACAGTCACGAATCTGGAAAACAGAACAGAGCAGGTAAACACCCTTAAAGATGATCCTGTCTCAGACCTTGATCCTGCAAACCCGTATGGGCTTAATGTTAAGCACATGAGCAGTCCCAGATGACTTCAGCGGAGCTACTCACATGCTCACAGTGCAGAGCGTTTGCCAGATCAGAGTCTTTATGTCTAATTGCAAAATAAAAGGCAAGTTTCCCAGTTCTATCAACTGTAATGAATTGCTATTAACAGCACAATTTAAAATAGCCGTGGGGCAGATCCCTGGCAGACCCACTGGGGATAAAGGGATGCGGACTTGTTGCAACAGAACCTGGAAATACTTTTGCTTGGATAAAGCTCGGTGCCAGTCATATGAAACGCTAACACTGTGATGAGATTGTTTTTGTAGGCTTTGACCTGTGCAAGGCTTTTTTTTTGTGGTTATTCTTTGCACAGTTCTTCTGTTTTCCACCTTTTGGGTTGAATTCTGCTGTTTGAAGCCCGGAAACTGCTCTGCTTGGGGGTACTTTCTGCAAGGATTGGGTGATGTTCCAATGTCCAAAAGTACCTTTATAAACCACACAGGGAAAAAATCAACCACGACCCCTGTCCACCAGGCTTTTTGGCACTAGGTCAGCACCCACGACCCTGGGCTGCGCTCGGGGTCCCATCCCTGTCCCCTCGGCTGAGGGGCTGGGCAGCACAATAGGCGACATTGTGTCCCGTCGCTTCCACTAACGGCGAGGCGGGGGACAGGCGAACCGGGGGCACAGAGAGCAAAACCCACCCACGCCTGTTAATGAAGGGCCAGCCCCGGGCCCTCATTAGGAGCCCGCCGGGCCGTGCCCCGGCCCCGCCGCCCGCCAGTGCCGGGGCCGAGCGCGGAGCGGCCGCCGCGCTCAGCGGGCGCGGAAGGTGGTGCGGCCCCTCCGGGCTGGCGTTTGCACCTGGGGCTGCCGCGGTTTAATGGACTTTAACACATGCAAACAAGAGCTTTTGTGTGCGGGCACAAAGGCTGCCCCGGCGCGGGGCTCTCCCCAACACTGCCGCATTGTTTCCCCTCCGCTGCTTCTTGTCACCCTCCTTGTCAGAGTTTAATGAGGACAACGAGGTTTCGCAGGCTCATTTCGCACTTCAGCAACTTTCTAACACTTCCCTAACGAGGGAGAAGGGGCCGGAGCGAACGGGGGAGCAGGGGAGGAGCCGCCTCGGTAGAGACCCGCGGCGCCGGGGTCGGGGCAGGTGCGCCCGGGACCGAGCCGGGATGCGGAGCCGAGACAGGATGCGCAGCCGAGCTGGGATGCGAGGGCTCAGCCCCTTCCAGCCCATCTACGGCACCTCGACGTGGCTGCATTAAAAAAAAAACCCAAACCGATTAATCTCGGCGGGTTTAAGCTCGGTCGGGAGGGCAGGGGTGTCCCCGGGGTGAGCGGAGGAGCAGCGATGCTGCGGGGAGGCGGTGGCCGCTGGGACCGCGGTGGGCAGCGGCGGGGACCGGCCCCGGGGCTCGCAGCGAGGCGCGTCCTCGGAGCAGGTAGTTTTACCGGGAGCAGGTAGCATTCCCCGGAGCAGGTAGTTTTCCCGAGGGCAGGTAGCATTCCCAGGAGCAGGTAGTGTTCCCGAGGGCAGGTAGCGTTCCCCGGCCTCTCCGGGCCGGAGATCGCCGTTTTCTCAGCTCCTGCCGTCCCCGCCGAAGCCGAGCATCCCTGCCAGAGAGGAGGAGGGAGCGGGGGAATGTTCGGCTCCTCTGCCCCAGCCCGGGGCAGTTTCTGCCCACCCCGATCGTGTGTTCGCCCGGCACCGCTCGGCGCGCTCCGCTGATCGGGACACAACGGGAGTTCGCGGGGAGCGGCGGGCGGGGATGCCTAGCGGGCTCGGTAAAGCTGCCCAAACTCCGCGTTTGCACCGTTCAAAGCCCTCGAAATGCTGTAACCGCGTTGGGCTTTGGGGGAGAGGCCTCCCCAAACGCAGCCGGACTGGCTTTATTTCCCCCCTTCCAGCCAGCCAGCGGCACCAGGCAGACCGGAGCTGCGGTTTTCGGTGTTTTAGATGGAGATTTCGGGGAGGATTTGCCTTTAGCCTTTGCAAATCCTCGTCTCTGCCTCCTGTTCCCACGACTCAAATCTCCCCTCCACTTTTTTTCTTATTTCTTATTTCTGTGCGTGTGAGAAATCTGGAAAACTCGAGAAGTCGTTTAATGCAAAGGGATTTTAAAACACGAAAGTATGCGGTGAAAGAGAAAATAACCCAACACCCCAACCACTTAATTAGATACTTACCAAAGGAGCCATTAGAGCCTGCTGGGTATAACTCGGTTTATAAGTTCTCTGGCCACAAAGAAATTCAGTAATTACTATTTTTTTCCTCCCTCACAATGGGATGGGTTAAGGACGGAGTGTGATAAACTTAACTCTGTTCCCGGGTTTTTTGCAGATTAGCTTTTGGCATTCGCTGGTAAATACCAAGTGAATAGAGACTGTGTGACCACAGCCCCTTGAATTAGGGACAAACATTTCCTCTGTGCATTTTAAATAATGCTACTGCCAAATATTTTGTTACCAGAGATCATTATCCTTTTGAATGAAAACTCGAGGAGGAAAGGCATTGGTTTTGTCTTTGCTGGTGTGGAACAGACTATATGATATCTAGAACAGCAACAAGCTTTCACAAATTGCTATATGATTTCTACTGCCAGGTTCTGTGATATTGGATACCACATAAAAATAAAAAAGCCGGGCAGATAGACACAGAAACTCACAGAAACCACCTGTATATTCTGTTTCAAAGGAAAATCTCAGCTATTGTCTTACTGGCTCTGGTTCTGTTAGGCCTTGGATCTGCTTAATCTTTAAAGCTATTCAAGCAAATTGAATGATACAAGGCAGGTCTCCTATAATTAATCCGGATTCTTGAATTTTGATACAAACTTTTATGTAACCGAGAAGTTTCTCCCTTTTCCTTGCAAAGACACTAAATAGACACCAAGTCCTTCTGTCATGAGTGCTAACATGAACAAAGTTAAAAGGAACAAACCTGGAAATTTTCCCTTTGCAAGGAAAAAAGAGATGCAAACATAAAGTCAGGGGAGAGCTGGTACTGGTGCCTGGACAGAGACCAAGGTTTAAAGTGGCCCCTATGCTACAAACCACAGCAACAGGGGCACAGAAATGGTGGTTTGTTCCAGGCAAAGCTTCTGCAGGATGTTAATTTGCCTGTTTATCTGAACCTCACAGGGACTCAGCACTGGCACTCAAAGGTCTCATTTGAACCTTTTGAAATGTTTGTGCTTTCGCTGCTTCAGTCCAAAGAAAATGGAAATTATGCCATTGGGTATGGAAGAACTCGTGACATCCTCACTGAACTGCTGCTGTGGATGATGAAGCTTCAGCTGTGGTCTGCTCCTTCTCACGTTATGCAATTTTCCCTTGGTATTTGGCAGAACTGCTCCAGAACAGATCCTTTGCAGAGCTGTACATCCTGCAGTGAGGCATTGCTGAAATCCCCCAATGCAGAAGTCAAAATTTTATCTGGGTTATGAGAAAAGGAAGATTTACGTTGTTGGGGTTTTTGTTTGTTTGTTTGTTTGTTTGTTGAGGGGTTGGTTTGTTTGTTTTGTGATTTGGGCTGTCTGGCCTGTGACTTTAGTGGAAAATCAATACCCTGAGAAAGGTCTGTAGGCCTGGACCTGCTAAATAACTCATAAGTTGCAGATACAATTCCCACTGAGGCCTCTGGTAAAACCCTCACAGCCCCAGCATGGACTCAGCTGGTGCCAGCAGCTCTCCAGGTTACCCCATGGCAGATCCACAAACAGCCTCTGCTTTCTGACTCTCCAGTTTTCCTTATCCTGTGTAGATTTTTCTTTTAATCATATAAATGCAGCAAAATAATTAAAACCTTTTGATTTTGAAGTTGATGTCTCTGGAAGTGGTAGTTTATACAGTGCAGTGTATGGAAAAGGACCCTCTGCCTTCAGGGAATGACCTGATGGGCCAAATGAGTTGGGTTTTCTTGAGCTTCTGAGCAGTTGTGGATCTGACTATCTTTTCACAGACAAACAGAAGTGGTGCCCCCTGTATGGACAGGGCAGAAAGCTGTGCCCAGGGTCACATCAGCTGCTGTGCAGTCTTGTCCTAGGTCACCTCAAGTGATTCCCTCTCTGCTGAATGTCCTTCCCCTCACGCCAGGCAATGTCCCACCTAGTACTCATTGAGGTGCAATTTCAAACCACGTGCCCAAGATACAGCCCTTCACCACTCACATTACCAGCTTCTCCAGAAAGGTGATGCCTCAGTCTTGGTCTGCATTCCCTGAAGAGCTGTCACATCCTTAAGGTTGTCTATAGACTCTTCAGAGTGAGGCTGTTCATTCTAGGATGGGAAAAGAAGGAAGACATAGACCAGTTTCCCTGGTCCCCATGGAGGAGGAGAACCACCCCAAGCTGCCCATGCTGTGGCCCAGACAGGATGTGTTTTGGGTGCCAGCAGTCCCAGATGCTGCTGCTGCTGCCATTGGCTCCTGTCACAGCTGCTCAGTGCGCCGGCCTGGGGAGGCCACTGCTGATAACACTCTCCAGGTGTTCAGCCCGAGAACAAAGACCCTTTTCAGTGGCTGCTGAGAAGGAAGAAGCCTCCTTGCTGGATGGAAAATGGCTTTCCTGCATGGCAATATTTGGTTACAGTACAATCTGTGACTTCAGAAGAAGCCCCGCACAAGGGAGGGTAATTTGACTCAGGCATGTTTAAAAGCACTGGGGGGGCTCTTGTCTGCCTCCTTCCTCTCCCCAAAGTACTGAAACAACATTGAGTTGTGATGTTTCATTTGAGTAAAGTGAAACTTTGGCATCAGAATGTGCTTCATCTTGCTATGCCCATTGACACCAGGTTGAAGTGGTTCATCATCCTGGAGAAACCACGGTCCCTGCAGAGTCCAGTCACTTACCTGGATATTTAGCACCCAAAGCAGTGTCTTCCAAGAACAAAACTGAGCTGAGAAAAGCTGTGTGCTGGTGAGAGCACAGTTCAGGGGCAGCTTTCCCTCAGCTCATGGACCTGAATTTCAATGCTTGCATTGGAACACCTTAATCAAATATTTTCACAGCAAAACTTGCACTGTTTGCACAAGGACACCTGAAAGACAATTTGATCCTGTGAATGAGGGTGATGAGGTGGGTTTGGGTATATTTGAGTGTATTTCCCAATGAGTTTAATCTTGGTCCATGCACTCTGTGTGTTCTGTCTCTGAAGGAATTTCCATGGAGAAGGTCTTGTGTGTGCCCCCACCGACCGCAGCCGTCTGGAGGTGGTGCATTCCCCCTTTCCCACACAGCCAGCTGCCAAGGCAAGGAGCAACCCTTGAACGAGCACTGCCGTGATGTTGTCCATCTGTTTTCAAAACCTGTGGTCCCAGCACCAGCTGAAGGCTTTCTGTGCCATCCTCCAGCCCTCACCATGGTTATAATCTCCAGATTATAACTCCCAACATGTTCCTTTATGGGGTCTGCTCAGTCTGCCCCTGTATCACCCCTGCACACTCTAAGCTGGTCACACGACAGGAAGATGGTGCCCTCTGATATGTAGGAGGTGACTTATCTAAAACTACTTTTCCCCAGAAGGACAATCCAAGCAAAACCCCCCACACAGAGGAGGCATTTCCTATCTCTGAAAGAGAAACAGAGTGGTGCTGTGCTCTCCCCAAATGCACGTGCTTAATGGAAGAGCAAGGACATGAAACTTCTTCAAATTATCTGCCATTCATACATAAATTATCTGAACTTCCTTTTAAGTCAGCAGAAGAACAGTAGCTCAGACATTGCACTTTTCAATCAAGCAGTACTATTTCCTATAAAAGACAAGGCTTCCCCAATTCTTCAAATGCACCAGCTAACATCCATACAAATAGTGGGATTTGGCTGAGTACAGTTAAATATATTTGATTACTGCCCTTTTATCTAGTTCTAGGTTTACTGTACTTTTCCTTGGATGGCAAATAAGAAGCCCTTTTCTTCTAAGTGACAGCAGGGAAAAGAATCAGGTTGCTAATTTACCTGAGACCCAGGAGTGTGTAATGATAGATGTGTGCTGGAAACTACAGAGTGGGCTTTCTAATTTTGGGGGGAGGAGAGAGGGAAAGCGTGAGATTCGTTAATCTTTCAAACTGATGTTGCCTTTGCTGATGGACTTTCATGGTTGTAATTACACACACGCCAGGAAACAAATGCAGTGAGGAGAAGAGCTGACAGGAAGCTGGAACCTAAGGAAATGTGCCATACAGGAAACAATTAAAAAGGAAAATCACTGTTCTCCAGGCAAACAAAGATACAACATGCTCGTGGGTACTCACAGGACCTCTGTAAAAGTGAAGTTAGACTTACCTGCAGTGGTGGAAGGGGTGAGCACACACATGGCCTGGTTAAACAAGCAGAAATCCCTGTGTGGGTGCTCAGTGTTGGTGTTCAGGTCACCAGTGCTTGCAGGAGCAGGTGTCACCTGGGGCTTTGCACAGAGCCTCTCCATCAAAGTCTGCTTGGAGAGATGAGAAGGAAAGGGGCAGGTGGGGAGGGAGAAGGGAGGATGGATGGCAGGCACTGAAGGGTTGCACCTGTGCTTTAGGTTTGTTTCCAAATGGGGGTGTTTTCTGCCCAGTTCATGCCCACTTTCCCATGATGGCAACATAAAATGGGCTAAAGCAGGAGCAGCTTTGGGTGAAAAATTCTCTAGATGGGAAAAGGAATCTGAGCCCAAGTTAAGTTTGCAGTGGAGATCTGCTGTCAGTCTGACTTAGGAAATGCTTATCTCCTCCTTTCCTGGAATTCCTTTGCCTTCTTCTGGAGTTCTGTGGGCAGGGCAGGTTCAAGGCAGGTTTCACCTGGAGAGGTCTGTTCACACCAGCCAGGAGAGAAGCAGGGCTGGAAGGTGAGGAAGAGTCACACAACAGGTGAGTGCCAGGGACAGTTCAGGTGGTCAGAAGCAAAATGATCTAATTTTTATATAAAGATTTTAATATTCTAGTAAATGATAACTTCTTTTTGTTCCCTGGAAGAGTCAAGCTCTTAGTTCTTCCCCAGCTCTACTTTAACTTGTTCAGATATAAAGTTGGTTATACAGAAAAGCAGAAAGATGCCATAATTTCCTGCAGGCACATTTGTGTGTACTCTGCACTTCCAGCAGGCCCTAAAACATCCACAGGATCACCAAGCAAGCAGTTTTTGTCTGTCTTTGTTGTTTCATAGAAAAAAATCCTATCATGACTTTCAAGTAGAAAAAAAATTAGAGAAATAATAACATGACTCAACTGCGAAAATATTTTTTTTCATGAACTACACCAATGAATTGGAAATGCAAGTAGTAAAATGAATTGCCAAAAGTATCAAATATATGTTTTCAATAACTTTTTTTTTGTTACCTAGTAAAATATTTTCCTGGAGAAGGGTTGTTAAACCCCTCGGTGCAATATAAAGGTGCAGTGATGTATTGTCTCAGAAGTGGTTTAGTGGAGTTTTGGGGTTCCATTTTTTGTACATATTTTCAACACACGCAGTGCGTGATCAATTTGGATTTATAAAATGCTCTATATTTCTTTCTAAGCAATGATCTTAACTTTTAAAGAATGCTGCTTAGTTAGGGGAGCATGTGTGTGTGTTTGCATTTTGGCAAGGCAGCAAATCACATACGATATTTATGTCATTTGAGAAAAGGATTTTGTGCCTTTGCCAAAACCAGCCCTTTCTAAGAACCTGAAGGTATTTGATGTGCTGTAAAGCATAGTTTTGGAGGAGGATTAGGTGTGCAGGAGCAGTGGGCAGAGGGAAGGGCTGTCCTCTCTGGGTGGTGGGAAAGGGCAGGATTTTACACGAACAAGCCGGATCTTGTTTCAGCTCAACCTCTTTGACTTTTGTGAAAATCACTTTCAGACTCACCTGTGGCTTTGCTGCCAACGAGCTGGACTTTTGCAAGGAGTTCAGTGGTCCAGGCTGGGTGGCCTTGGGCAGAAGGCTGATCCCAGCTCTGCTGTGAATGCCCAGGGAGGTCAGTTATTAAATGTGCAGAGCAAAGCTGGCGACAGGCTGGTGTGTCGTGTCACACCAGGGATGTCCCTCTGGAACTGACCCACTTCAGCATTTTACTGGGCAGAACCACCCAGCAGGCTGGGGAAAACGTGGGGGTCTGTGATCATGACTTAGCCATATCCTGGTCTCTGTTAGTCCTGCTTCCTTTATCACAGAATCATGGAATATCCTGAGTTACAAGAGACTCACAGAGATCATCCAAGTCCAGCTCCTTATCCACTGATGTGACAGGGATCAGCGTCCATCCCTGGTCACCTGATTCGCTTCAGGAGGTGGCAGCCCAGTGCCCTGCCCACACCCAGCTGGCCCTACAGACCCGCTGCCCTGGCATCTTTGTGCCAAATCCAACCATATAACCTTTCGCCCGAGAATTTCTCCATTCCCCCTCCCTACTTTTTTTTCCTTTATCTTTTCCTTCTATCTTCAGCCTGTCAGGACTTTCACATACCTGCGGCTGACAGCTGAGAGATCAGGAACTTTGATGTTGTAAGGGATATTTTATCTCGGGTAATTCTCACCAATTCCTACCTTATTGTGTAGGATATCCAAGGACTCCGGGAGAGTGAGCAACGCCTTTGTCTGGTAAGATCAGAGCAATTTGCAAGCTTTTCTGGGAACAAGGTCCAATAAAGGGACTTTAGAGATATAATCTGTCAACCCCATTGAGCAGCACTGTGACAGCAGCCTCAGGATTATTGACAGTTTAAGCATCGCCTGGACAGAACAAGGCTGGGGGTTCGAAGTTAGTTGCAGTAAAATTGTTTGCCGAGGAGGCAAATTAAAGTCTTTATACTCCACCAAGTTTTTACCTGGTTTCTCCCTCACACAAACAACTCACCTTGCAGGGAGCTGCTGCTTTTTGGTAGGAGTTTGGGGGGAAAAAAACCCCAAACACTCTTTGAGGTGCAACATCTAATTGACAAAGCTGACCTGATTTTGTAGCTCTGACTTCCAAGGGTCACCCAGTAGAGCCAGTCCTGAGCCTCCAGCCACTGGGCAGGGGGTGAACTGCCACCCAGTGTCCCAGACTGATGAGTTTGTCACCTGTGCTGTGTGGCTTTGGCATCACAGGCAGCTGAGGGGACACACAAAGCCTCATCTGTTGCCAGTCCTGTGGTAAGCACCACGTGGGACAGGGGTAATGAGGGTTGTGATGCTCTGAGCCCTATTCCTTCAAACCTCCTCATTCCTGACGGGTCATGCTGAGCTGGCAGATGTTCTACCTGGGATCAGCCATCCATCATCTCTTCAACCAGCTGTGGCAGATCCCTAGAAAATGACTGATGGGAAATGCTCAGCAGTTTGTCCTCTGTTGCCTTCACTACCCATTGGTTGCTCACCTCACCATGGTTTCATTGTCATGTTTCCTCACCATATTTGATTTTTGAGGAATTTCCCATTATTCAATGTATTTTTGAATGGTTTTTATTCCCTCACTAGGCAAACATTTGCTTACTTGATTTGCAAGGACATCAGTATCTTCTTTTTCAGCAAACACCAGGCTCCACATCCTTATAAACACATTACCAAAGACTCAGCTCACCTTCAGTGGCCACAGCTTGGCCTCTCCCAGCAGTAATTCCAGGATAACACCTTCCTGCAGAGGCAAGTGATGGGCCTGGATCCCTCCATGCTGGTCTCTATCCACGTCCTTGTTTCATCAGTCATCAAACTGATGTTAATATGCACTCCTGGTCGGTGTTTAAGCTTCCTGAGTAATTAGTCTCTGCTGATTGATGATCACATGTGTCAGTGCCAAGTGCCAACCTCCAATCAAGCCTTGGATTGCTCCCCAAGTTCCCTTTCTCTTGATGCTCTCTCAAACCTTTCTCTCAAACCACCCTCCATACCACATTCTCTGCCCTCCTCAAGGATGTTGCTGCTCATCCAGCATTTTGAAGCCAACACTTTGAGACCTCAGTGGCAGCTCCACAGAGTGAGGTGCAGCCCAAGTGCTGCTGATGCCAGCTCTGTGGTTCTGTTAGGTTCCAAGAGAATGCTGAACCCTGTCCAAGAGAGGGGGCAGTTTGCAGGTAAGCCCTTCCCAGCCCCTCCACTACAGCTGCTGAAAATGCTTTGCTGATGGCAAAAGAGCCTTGGCCTGCAGAGCTGTGCCCACCTGGAGAGGCACCAGCAGCAACAGGCAGTGACCAGGCAGACAAACATCCAGCCACCCACCCTGAGCAAAGGGACTGCCAACAGCTGGACACCAGAGGAGGGGATGCTGTGACTGCTGACAGGCTGAGACTGCTCCTGAGGCTGCACCAGGATTGCATGGCTGCAGATTTCACAATTTCAGTGTCCCCCCCTGCCCTAGGCTTTGGTTGTTCTTGTAACAGGTGCCATGGGGAAAGCAGATGGCCAGAGGCAGCAGAAAGCAGCTGTGGGTGGTATCAGAAGAGAACGCTGCCAGCCCAGGCTGGGCACGGATCTCAGCTGCTGCCCCAGGAGGAGGGAGGCCCTGGCTGTGCTCCGAGCGCCCGAGCCCCGGCAGGAGCCCTCGCAGCAGCTCCAGCGTGTTTCCTCAGCAATGAATCCCGACTTGTTTTCCCAAGTCTCCTCAGAATGATTCAGTTCGTATCCAATGATGCAATCCTGAAGGGAATCATCAGCTCCCAGCCAGGAGGGTCGGCCACTCTCCAGCCCCAGTCCCCGTGGCTGCTGACGGTGGGGTTGTGTCGTGCAGCTCTCCATACCCGGCTCGGCTCGTGCCAGCTCTTGGGTGGGCATCCTTTCTAGGGGTACCTCAGCCCACCCATCCATCCCATTAGGCTCATGCCAGTGCTTCCCCAGGAGTCACCAGGTGCAGGATGCAAAGGGACAGTGTGTTCAACCAGGTGGTGTCACCTCTGCTGAGCTGGTGTTTGCAGCTCAGCCCCTCTTATCAATCCCTGGTACGGTCCTTCCTCCCTGCAGCTTGAGGGCCAGATGGAGAAGGCACTCGGGGAGAGTTTTGCAGAGCAAACATCTTTTCTGCTGCCTGCAACTAACGTGGACACAAAATCTGACCAAATCTCAGCAGATAAAAAAAAAAAGGACAGAATTTTCAAGCCACTGCTGGTATCGTGTCCAAACTGGGAGACACATGAGAGGCAAAGCCACACCAGATCCAGCCCCAAACTAAAAATTCTCCCACCAACAGCCTTTCCCACAACACTCTGAAGCAAACTGTGCATGGGCTGCTGAAACACCACTGATCCCACTTTCCCCCAAACTCCACAGCCCTGCTGAGGCAGAAGCCTGGCAGTGGCAGCCCTGCTGAGGGTCACACATTGATGTCATTTGTACATTTGTTCACTGAGGTTTGATTTTCCAGCGTGTGCTGCGACTCCAGCACTGGGTGGGAAATGATTTACTGCAGAGAGACAGCGGCGAGGCCAAGAATAAACCCCAGGTATTGTGAGTCCCAGGATACTATGACAACCACCCAGTGTTAAGAAACACTCCCTGCCACCACCACACACTTCTATTTATCAACAAAACCAGATTTACTTTGTTTGAGTCTTAGCAAGACACTGTTTCACTGGAGACCACTTAAAATGAGATTTATCTCCCTTGGAATAACTACAGACTCTTGCATTTGTAATTCATTCCCCTCCTATTTCTAATCTCATTTCTATTGAATGCATTGTTTTTCTTTCCATTATTTATAAAATGAGATCATGAAAATGAATATTGGAACTCAACAGGTTTGGGGCAGAAAGACACTTCCCAGCAGATGCATCCCAAGCAGAATTCCTTGGACTGCTGCAGAGCCTTTCTCAGTTAAATGGCAGAGAAGAGCTATTTTTATATCACAATTCATGCCTCTGTTTTGACATTTCGGGGGTCTCCAGTCTGCTCCCAATCCAAGCAATTACAAACCTCTTTCAAATTCTTAAAAAGCAGCTATTTTTCATCATGAGTGGGATGAATATCAGAGATGGCTGAAGCAGCTCCTGATGCAAAGAACTGGGAGGTCCTCAAGGATGCTCTGCAATGCAGGTTGTTAGATGAGCAGCAGGATCTGCATGCAAAGAGGAGATTTGAGGAGAAGGGTGTTGAGGGAAATATTTTCTTCATTAAACTTCTACATTTAAAATATAAGAGAAAAAAGGAGCAAAATCTGATCTAAAAAATAAAGGAAAAGAAAGAGAAATTGTCACATAACAAGGCTTAAATCTGGAATAAATCCACTGCAAACTACAGCTTTGCTCTGGATTAATACTGGTATAAATTAGTCCAGGAGCTGCAAATCCCAGCTCTCTCCTCATTCCCAAAGACATGACGATGAAGGTCTGAGCATCTACAGTTATGTATTGCAAGAAATATTTCCTGGCTGGGGAGATCTCATGGGACAGTGATCAGGAACAAGATGGTGCAAATAATTAGTTTAATTGAAAGTAGAGGCAAACTACTAAAAATAAAGAGATGAAAGTGGCTTTCCCTTTGCCAGGTTTAATACAGGCAATATTAGTAGCAGCTGCATTTCAACCCATTTTGCAGATAACTGTGAGGGGCATTCTGGAAGCTAAACAGTTTAATTGCACAGGCTGCCCTTTAATTTAGGGTGGTGAGAATGATATGAAGGACTCATTAAACTGGGGCATTAACCATGGAAGAAGATAAAGCAGTTTCTTTGTTGGAGAAGATCTCCCTGCCCTCCAGTCCCTACAGTGGATTGTTCCTGGGAATGATGGTGGGGCAGGATGGAGAGATAAAGACACATTGAGACAGAGGGAAGCAAATGAAAAATAATTGGTACAGTGCTCTGCAGATTGTATGTCACTGCAGACAGTTATTTAATAACTCTGCAATTATTGCTGCCAGCTGGGGGACACTAAAACACTGCGAGAAGTCAGGCCAAAATCCCCCAGGCACGACGCTGACCCGGCCCCACGTGTCCTTCCTCCCCGAGGATGAGGAGGGGCACAGCAGGGCAGGCTCTGGCTGCTGGGCAGCCCGGGGGGTGTGCTCCCCCTTGCCCAAGGGATTACAGAGCTCTGTCCACCCCTCCCGCCCCCAGCTGTGAAGATGAGGTGGTACAAAGCCAGTTGGGTGACTCTGGGCAAGCATTTCCTTCAGCTCAAGCATAATGAAGTGTGGTGTGATGGGCAGCTCGGTCAGCAGCAGCTCTGGCTGGAGCCAAGAGCATCTCCCTGCTGCCCCCAGAGCTGGCTGGGCTCTCACAGCCCTGAGCTGGTGCTCACAAAGGCTGGGCAAGGGCCATCCTCTGTGCCTGGGAGATGGGAGCTCTCTGCACCACATCAGCGTGCTCCTCCTCTCAGCAGTTCCTTGGGGCTTTGAATAGTTTCCTGTCTCTGATTTTACTGTCCTCACCTCCTGCCCACTGCAAGAACTCTGTGTCCCCCAATTCACCAGTTTATTGGGTGATACTGAGTTGTAGAATCACAGAATCACGGGATGGTCTGGGTTGGGAGAGACCTTAAAGATCATCTCAGTCCAGCTCCTCTGCCATGGGCAGGAACACCTTCCACTAGGCCAGGAGCTCATGAGCAAACAACAGGTGACCTCCAGACTTGAGGCCACAGCTGGTGGCCAGCTAATATCAGAGTGGGCCAAAAGGAAGGGCTAGAGGCACTTCAAGCTTGGAGCAAGAGTGGTCAGCAGCCAGAGGGACACTGGGGACCCACCAGACAATTCTGCAGTGAGCCTCACAACCTTAGGGGCTGTCACTGAAGCCCTGGAGACCAGAGCCCTGTGATTACACAGCCTTTCCATTTATTTAAGCACAACCTCAAAGCCAACAGGCACCAAGATCTCTCTCAGAACCACGGAACAAAGCCTGACATGGTCAAACTCAAGGCCTCAGAAGCCCAGCTGGAAACTGAGAGCCCAAACACTTTGTCTGAGACCTGCAGCTGTTGGGCATCACTGGCCCCACACAGGGCAGGCAACACCAACCCAGAGGGGCCAACTGGTGTGCCTGTCCCCAGGTCCTGGGTGACAGTCCCAAGGTGGGTGCGATGACAGAGTCACCTCACCCTGATTTCCCAACAAACAAAGCCTTTTTAACGACTCCCTCCCCAGGCTCAGGACTGGGTCCGTAAAACAGAAACTGCCCTTCAATCCCAAATGAAAAACATGACTCACAGACTGTAATTCCTTTCTGCAAATTCCGGAGGAGAATATTTCATTTGGCAAACAATCGAGCCTTACAGTTTAGAGCTCTTAATGTGATTAGGGACAGGTTCTGCAACACATTTGTAACTCCAGGTGATTTTGCTATATCTTTTTGGACTGTGACCAGACATAAAAATGCCCTTTTGCTAGATTTGGATCCAACTAAAATTGAGGAGAATCAGATGTCAGCAAGACCTTTGCAGTTTGATCTTTACCCAGGGGTATCACAACACGTTTCAGCCACAGGCTGTGCTGAGCATCTTTGCAATCTCAGGCTCTTTTTTGCATTAAACCCATATCTGCTCTGATGAGTGATGACTCCTCCAGAGCACATCTTGTGGAAAGGAGCACGTGCTCCTCCTCTGAGTTACTCTGATGTGCTTACAGGGAGGGAGAGAGCACAAATACCTCCACTGGCTCTGTGGACATGACTTTGCTTCTTTCAAACCTTTGAGAACCCTGATCTAGTGGAAGGTGTCCCTGACTGGGGCAGAGGGGTTGGACAGGGTGATCTTCAAGGTCCCTTCCAACCCAAACCATTCTCTGATTCTACAGTTCTTAAAGTGCTTCCGAAATGCCAATCTTGCTTAAAATGAGCTGAGACCAAGTGCCCCCTCCACTTAGAAGAGCCCAACATTCAATCCAAACAGTAAAAGTCCCAGTGTCTTGCAGGGTCAAACCCCTCCTGGGAAACTTTTCCAATCTCACACTCTGTCTCTGTCAGTGTTTCTGCCTCTGCTACCAAAAGTTGGGCTGCAAACAAACTAAATAAGATCAAAATCTACAGAGGAAGAAGGGGGAAGGACAGAACTGCAGGGAAACCCAACATTGTTCTGCATGTGCAGCTGAGAAACAAAAACAAGTCTGATCTTTACACTGTTGATAAGAAGAAAATCTCAAGTTTCTTGTCCATGAGGACTCAAGCGCTGTCTCCACCAGCACTGGTGCTCAGGCTGCCCATTGCCTTCCCCACGTTTCAGCAGCAACTGCTTGTGGAAGGCACATCCATTTCTCAGCCAGAAACTGAACCAACCCCTTGGCCTCAAGATGATACTGTGGAATATTTAGGGCAAGATATTAACAAAAAGTAGGCAGAAAACAAAAGCAAATACAGGTCCTAACAGATTTATCACTTCCTGAGAGGAGGATAATTGAGCCAAGGACAAACCCACATCGTTTTATGACACAGGTAGGTCAGAAAAGAATCAGCAATGGGAAAACCAGAGCAGCACTGAGCACATGAAAGCCTTACTGCCACTAAATGGCCAACACAGCCAAGACACAAGGTGAAGAAATATGCCTGATGTGTTTTATGATGCCATTGATCTCTCTGACCCCAGAGCTCTGCTTTAGTACCACTGGTGGAGGACATGGGATTTGTTGGGTAGCAGCAACCTGGGTATCCAATAACCTGGAGCTCCTCACATCCCTCAGGAACAGGCAGGAGAAGGTCTAGTGGCAGCAATATGAAGTCAGCAGTGTTCAAATCAGAGAGGAGATATCTGGGTTTGAAGGAGGGCGGCCAAGCCCTGAACACAGAAGGAGGAACATGGCACATCCCTCTGCGCTCGCTGCCTTCAAAGCACAGAGGGAATTTCTGTGCTGGAGAGATGAGATCCAGCCATAGGTTACCAAGGCTGGGGGAGAAGTGTCTTGGTCAGAATGAATGATGGATATCTGTAAGTGCCCAGCTTGTGCTGTGGCAGGGCTGGACCAAAGTGTCTCTGAACGGGTCTATGTGTGCCCACACACATGTGAGGAAAGCCTGGGGAGCTACAGAAACCCTGGCACCAGCAGCAGGCAGAGACAAGCCCAGCAGCACTTGAGTGAATCTAAACAAACTATGAATCTCAGGATTTTGTCCTTGTATGCTTTTTCAAACTTTTTCTTTTCTTTTTTTTCTTTTTCTTTTACTTCTTTTTCTTTTTCTTTTTTTTCTTCTACTTCTCTTTCTTTTTCTTTTTTTTCTTTTTCCTTTTTTTTTCTTTTTATTGCCATGGGACAAACATCAAGGCCAAAACAACATTTCTGCCCTTCACCCGCTTTCACAACCTGGGCATGAGGCCAGACTGCCAAGTGGGACCAGCCAGGATGTGGTTTGGTGCCGTGGTTGTGCCAAGAGGTGGTGGCTGCTGGGCCCTCAAGGGCCAGGCTGGATCCTCCACCGGCACCATCCCCTTCCCTTCCTTGCACAGGGTTGGATTTCTGGCCATTTCTGTCCCTGAGCCACCTCCCTCTCAGGGAGTGATGGACCTGTGGACCAGCAAACCACAACCATGGCAACCTCAGTGCCCTGAGCAGTTCAGTGCCCTGAACTGTTGGGCCTCACTGCTGCCCCCTCCCTCCTGCCAGCACCAGGACTTGCCCAGCCACACAATCGGCTGAAAACCCACCTGGTTTTGTGTGCAAGAATATCCCACTGTGTCTGGAGTTCCCCAGGGTAGTTTGCTAGGAAGGCACAAGGAGCTGGCACACACAGAGGGTCCTCCAGCACATAAGTACAAGATCAGTTATACATAAAATGCTGGGGTTTTATAATTATTTTTCCCATTCCTACTCCCCTCCCTTCCCCCTCTTTTCCCTTCTGTGTGTTATCCCTCATAGTTGTCAGGGCACTCAGCTGGGATGCAAGAAATGAAGGTCCAATTCCCCCCTCCAGCTCAGGGAGGTTCTTTCAGGCTCTGCCAAAGCTACTTCTGAATGCAACAGGCATGAGTAAAAATAACAATAACAATTATCATGATTCAGTAGATCAGAAAGCAACACACAAAAAGCCCCCAGATCCAATGACTTCATGGTCAATTCCTAAGAAAAACCAACTGGAATGAGCTCAGAGTTGCTGCAGGGATTGGGTTCACCCCATCCCTGGGCTTGGAGTCCCTCAGATCCCTCCACTCTGCTGGGAGAACTGTCCAGCTGCTCCCTGTACTGGGCACTCACAGTCCCCAACAGCCAGGGAGTGGATCCAGGCTTGGTCTGCAACAATAACATAAATATCTCAGAAGGAAAACAAAAGCTCATCTTCCTCTGGTTTGCTCTTTCAAAGGTTTCATGAAACTCCCTGACATTCTTAACTGGTGTAAATCACGTAGCTCCCCATAAGCCAAGAAATTGGCAGCTATAATTTAGGATACTGAACCAGTTCTAAGGAGAAAAGAATCCTCTGCTCAGTACCATAAAAACAGGGATATAAACCCCCCAAACGATCTGTTTTAAAATGTATTCAATAGTGCTTGGACTGCAGTGGGCAAGAAGCTGGGTTGCTTTTACTGCCAAGAAGGAAAAAATTTCAACTTTTTCAAATATTTGCAACACCAGATGCCCCAGTAAAAATTTTTAGTCCATTTAAAAAAGCCCTTATTTCTTAAAACCCCATTTTGCACAGAAAACACACCAGATGTGACCAATACTCGAGGCTGCACAAGGACCACATGCTCCCGACTCAGCCTGTGGGCAGGACCTCCGGGGATGGGCAGGATCACAGGGATGGGCAGGACCCCCCGGGATGGACAGGATCCCCCTGGGACAGGCAGGACCCCCGGGGACGGGCAGGACCCCCCGGGGACGGGCAGGACCCCCGGGGATGGGCAGGACCCCCTGGGGATGGGCAGGACCCCCCAGGGATGGGCAGGACCCCTGGGGATGTCAGCAGGGAGCTTGGAGAGGTCTGCTGAACTTGGACCAAATCCTGCTGGTGCTCAACACCCTCAGGGAGCGACCCGGGAAGAGCTGGAGACTGGTCAGGAATATTGGAAGAGTCTGTTCTGGTGAGAGCAAGGAAACTCTGAAGGACTTGACTGCATGGAGATATATGGACCAGCTGCCACATCTTTAATCAGCCCTGACACCTTTTATTGCCCTGGCAATTGAAAGGTTATTTGCTGAGAGCCTGTGGAGGGAGATAAAGATGACAGAGCACCAGAGCCTGGTCCCATCTGTGGGACATCCGTCACTTTGAGCCGCTCCTGGCACCTTTAAAAAGGATTGGCTTCCTAAGGACAAAACCACACAAACCAAACAGTTCAGATGTGGAAAGAGAAAGGAACTCAACACCCCTGAAGGTGGAGGCCCATGTCCCTGTGGCAAACCAACCAGCCCTGAGTGCTGTTACTCTGCAATCCATGAAGTCATGAAATCTGCTCTGTGTGAGTGCAGGGACACGGCAGGGAGGGGAGGGGGAGGCAGGGGCAGCTCTGCTTGCACTGAGCTGAGTAATCCAAATGTTAATTAATACAAGCTATCAGTGAAGGAGGTGAGCAGAACAACAGGGTGAGCACTCAGGCTCCTTTTATTGCTTTCAGAGCATTACTTCACTTCTCAGGGGCTTGCAATTAGAATCCCAGAACGGTTTGGGTTGAAAGGGACCTTAAAGCTCATCTCCTTCCACCCCCCACCACGGGCAGGGACACCTCCCACCAGCCCAGGGTGCTCCAAGCCCTGTCATAGAATCATAGAATGGATTGGGTTGGAAAAGACCTTCGAGATCATCAAGTCCAACCCTTGGTCCAACTCCAGTCCCTTTACCAGATCATGGCACTCAGTGCCACGGCCAAGCTCAGTTGAAAAACCTCCAGGGATGAGGAATCCACCCCCTCTCTGGGCAGCCCATTCCAATCCCTGAGCACTCTCTCTGAAAGAATTTTTTTCTGCTCTCCAACTTCAATTTCCCCTGGCAGAGCTTGAGCCCATCGTGCCCCCTTGTCCTATTGCTGAGTGCCTGGGAGAAGAGACCAACCCCCACCTGGCCAGAACTTCCCTTCAGGCACTTCCAGACAGTGCTGAGGTCACCTCTGAGCCTCCTCTTCTCCAGGCTAAACACCCCCAGCTCCCTCAGCCTCTCCCCACAGCACTTGTGCTTCAGTCCCTTCTCCAGCCTCGTTGCTCATTGGCCTTGGACACTTCCAAGGATGGGGCAGCCACAGCTTCTCTGGGTACCTGTGCCAGGGCCTGCCCATCCTCAGAACCACAAAATAATTAATTACCACCGCACTGAACCTTCAAACTGAGCACCGAGTGAGAGCTGAGGGTCCCTCTCAGCCTGGGGGTGCTTGTGGGGACAACGTGTCTGTGGCTGCAGCTCCCCCAGCAGAGCCACCTGAGGAGGCTGGGATGGGGTTCTACACAGCCCCCCACCAGAGAAAGCCTTCAAGGAGGTGTTTTATGAGCTTTTTCCACAGCTTGGACCCTCAGAGGAGCTTCCAGGTGCACTTTCCATGGCTCCCTCAGTTCCACGGCCACAGGGGTTTGTAGGTGGGTGTACAAGGGGGGTGACAAGTAGCAGAGGGGGCTGCTAACCCGAGAAATTCCTCCTCTGACACAGCCATTCACCAGAGCCCGAGTAAAAACTGCCAAGGGTCACAAGGGAATCCCTGGATAATGCAAATAACAGCAGCAGCAGAGCTGCAAGCGCTGCAGATTCCTCCTGCAGGATGTCCACGGGTGGTCACCAACCCCAGGGGGGCTAAAATGGCCTGAAACCTTCCCCCTGCCCTCCCCAGTCCCCTCCAGCTTCTGTCTTGCAGAACCATTAATTAATAAGCTTCCCACCACTGCCATGGCATTTAAAGGGACACCATCATGTAATATCTGTTTTCAATCACAAATTTGGGAAGAATAAGGCTTCATATACCTTGAGGCCCCAGGAGGAATGGGGTGGTGATGATGATGATCCTTTAAGCAGCAGCAGATGTCAAGACCTGGAGGAACAATTTTTCTTCCAAAGAAGGAAGTTGTGATGAAACAAAGACACCTTCATGAGCAGAACCTGCATTTCCTCCCCTCACACGGGCTGCTTTGGGGGAGCACAAGGGAAGAGCTCAGGACTCTGGTGGGCTCTCAGGAGCCACCACTGAGCAAACTCGAGGTGGCCACACTGTGGGACATCCCCAGCTGAGCAGCCACCAGAGGGGAACCAGCTCCTGGAGCTCCATAATCCTCATTTCATCCAAGCATCTTTGCTCCCAGACTCCTTCAGCCAGGACACAGCCAAAGCCTTGCCCAGGTCTTAGCAGAGCCCACATGGGCACTTCCCTGGCACAGGATTCAGCTCAAGCTGATGCTTCAGTGGAGAAACACCCCCACAGAAATGCAACTCTGTGGTTCTCCAGTACCACCAGACAGATTCTCAGGGACACATCAGCAGGAGGTTGATGCTTAAAATCTGGACCCTGGCTTAGAAAATTGGGCACCTGTCTCATCTTCACCCCCTGGCACAGACCAGGTGCAGTGCTGTCCCCTCTGCCCAGCCAGAATAGAGGGTTCCTTGGCTTGGCAGAGGCAGCTGGGAGTGTTTTCTCTAGGATGTCCATGTGGGTGGGTTCAGTCACCCTGATCATCTCCAAATTGGCAAAGCGGCTCAACAGAAGGGAAAAGAAACCAGATCACAGCCTGAGTTAACTTCTCACTTCTCCTTTTTCCCCCAAGAACAACCCACTCCCTTCAGGCAGCCCCAGAGCAGGGCAGGGAGAGTGTGAGCTCAGAGCAACCAGAGACACAGCCCAGACTCTGCACCCAAAGCCTGGGGCTCGTTGCAGTGACCCTGGGCTGGAATATCTGCCCCTGGAGCTCAGGACACCTCTGTGGGGTCCCACATCACCCATCTGGTGCCAAGGGATTTCCAGTTCCTTGCTGGCAGGGCCAGGGCACAGTCTGTGTCCTCCCCCACCCTCACTGTTATAATCAAAATGCTTTTTTGTTTTGCTGGATCTTAACTTGGAGTCTGTGACTCCAAATTTACCCTTCTGGGATTGGATTTCGAACCCAATTCCATGTTGGAAACCACTAATTTTGTTAGTACCAACGTGGTAGGACTCTGCTTTTGGGCAGAGGAAAACTACTTATTTCCATTATTTTTAATAAAAAAATATTCAAGAACAATTTGACAGATTTCATCCCTAGTGGCTCTCAGCCCCAGATCCAGTTTCGGCTCAAATACAGCTCTAAAACTTGACCCTCTACTCAGCCTCAAACCCCAAACCTTTCCACAGGCTCTGGGTGGAAAGTTACTGACCCTGTATCTGAGCCAATTTGCAAAAACAAAAATAACCTCCCTGATGAAATTTCTGGAGAAAAAAAATATATATATATACACTCACACACACACGCACACCCCACATATACCAGAAGGGATTAAATCCTCATGTTGCAAGAATTTAATTTAAAAAAAAAAGCCAAGACATTGCAGGAATGCAAAAATATCACCTCAGCCTGGTAACCTTTGGCTTAGGCAGGCACTTGCACAGCTCCCAAATGGGGCTGTTTGCTCTCCAGCCTGGGGAGTGCTGGTGCCACTCAGGAATGCCTGGCATGGGCCCAGTTAGGGGAGGAAACCAGCAACCCTTTACTGGTGGGGCCTCCATGGGCTCCAGGGGGTGACCCCCCATCCCACGGGCTCCAGGGGGTGACCCCCCATCCCACGGGCTCCAGGGGTTGACCTCCCATTCCACGGGCTCCAGGGGGTGACCCCCCATCCCACGGGCTCCAGGGGTTGACCCCCCATCCCACGGGCTCCAGGGGTTGACCTCCCATCCCACGGGCTCCAGGGGGTGACCCCCCATCCCACGGGCTCCAGGGGGTGACCCCCCATCCCATGGGCTCCAGGGGGTGGCCCCTCATCCCACGGGCTTGGTGTGATTCCCACCTTCTCCATCCCACTCCAAGTGCCCCATCCCCAAAGGTGCTGCTAAAGACGACCAAAGAAGGGTCTTTGCAAAACAACACCAAGTATTTTCTCACTGCAAATCCAGACTATTTTGGTTGGTTTTTTCATTTTTTTTTTTATCTTGGGAGGCAATGCCCAGTTTGCATCCACACCCTGAGCTCCAGGAGTTCCAAACAGATCCCTTCCTGCTGCTGTCAACTCCACTGTGTGAGGACCATCAGGAAGAACCCGCCGGTGTCTCCATCAGGCTCATTCAAACCAGAGAGAAACATCCCTTGGGAAGCCCTCAGTACCTGCACAGGGGCAGCATTGAGTTCACTTTAACAGGACCCTGGGAACCAGCAGAATTCCTGGCATGTCCCAGCCTCGTTTAAAAGGTGGACGGGAAACTCTCTGCTGATCTCGAGTTAATCACAACAACCAAGGGACTGACCTGCAGGAAACAATCCTCCTGGTGCTGACGTTACCCAAATAAAGCCAGCAGTTCCTCTGCTTTATTGGCTGTGTTTTCGCCCCCAGCAGGCTTAATTTATGGTAATTACTAGCAACTATGGATTAAATTAATAAAAAGGAAATTATTAAGGTTTCCTGACCCAGAGGCCAAAGGTAAATAAAAAGAAGCAAAACTGCTCTAGATGGAAATGCTTCCCTGCTGCCTTTTGGACCAGCAGAGAAGTCTTTCAGTGCAGCAAGAGATGGGATAGGATTTTGGGAAGGAGTTGTCTCAAGTCAGATTCTGGGATTCTGGGGAGGACAATCCCATCCATCCCTCAGCCTGGGGAGCCCTGAGCCATCCCTGGCATGAGCCACGTACAGTGGACACAACACAGAGCCCTGTTAGCAAAGAAATAGAGATCTCTGCTGGATGGGAAGAGACTATAAAAATAATACAATGCAGAAATCCAGTTTAAATCAGAGTACACCAAAGCACAGGGTCCTGTTTTACATCCAGCTCTGCCAGGGCATCCAAAGGAATAGTTTTCTCCTGTTTGGTCAGAGCACATTTATTAGAATCATAGAATTGATTGGGTTGGAAAAGACCTCCGAGATGATCAAGTCCAACCCTTGATCCAACCCCACTGTGATCACCAGCCCAGGGCACTCCGTGCCCTGGGCTGGTGATCACAGTGGGGTTGGATCAAGACATGGTGGATTCTCACTCAGTGCCACATCCATAGAATCACAGAATTTATTGGGCTGGAAAAGACCTCTGAGATCATCAAGTCCAACCCTTGGTCCAACTCCAGTCCATTTACCAGATCATGGCCCTCAGTGCCATTACTGCTTATCATTCTTACATGCATCTCATACTTTAAATTAGCATTTTGAATGTTCTTATGCTGATGCAGGGTCAGACTGTTGGCATTTGTCAGACCCATCCTTGGCACTCCTGGGTATAAATATGGATCATATCCCAGAGGCAGAGCAGGGTGTGCAGGTGGAGGGAAAGGCTTCTGCTCTGCTTTGCCTGCAAAACAAAGACACCAAGTTGTGCTCTCAGTTATAGTCCTGGAGCTCAGATCACAGACTATTCAGAGCTGGAAGGGACCCACAAGGATCATTGAGTCCAATTCTTAAGTCAATGGCCCACATAGGGGATTGAACCCATGACCTTGGCATTACGCAACCAGGTTTTAACCAACTGAGCTAATCTCAGTTCTTGCTCATCACCCTCTGCCCTGCCAAGGCCCTCCACATGTCCACAGCTCCTACAAGGAGCACTTCCAGCTTCGTGAGCTCCATTTCCCACGCCATGTCCAGCATAAGGTCTGTCAGTGGCACTGCCTGAAATCCACCTCATGCTCTGCAGGCACCTTTGGGCTCTGCAAACAGCCACAACCAACACGGCCTGTGCCCCACCAAGAGTTTCACAATTTGTAACACCACATACATCCATCTTCAAAAAAAAAAAATTTAAAAAATGGTTTTTGATACAAAGTTCAAAAGAACATCTGAAATCTCCTCCCTCCCTGCACAGATCAAGTCCACACAGCTGAACTTGTGTTTAAATACACCCTGCCTGGGTTTAAGAAAGAACTGCCACAAGGTTGAATGCTGAGAAAAGGCAGCAAAAAGCTCCTGGAAGCAGCTCTGGCAGGGCAGGCACGAAGCAGCAGAACCAACACTTACAGTGGCCAATTGTTACAGTGAAAACAAACCTGGCAGATTGGATGTCACTGGGGAGGGATATCAGTGTCTGATCTGGGTAAGGATGGGGCACAGGGGGACCTGGAGCCTTGTCAAACTCAATGCTCTTATGTAGTAGGTTGAATAACAGAACAATGTTTACATTTCCCCTTGTGCCCTAAGTAGTTTGGGAGTTGGACACCTGAAAAGCCTGAATGGTTTTTAAAGCAGCGCCGGTGTCGGGTCTTGATCACCAAAGCCTTGACTGTTCCTTACCAGTAGTGAAGAAAATAAAACTAGAAAAACAAAAATAACTTGAAGTTATTGCTGCTTCTGAGCCTGGACATCCAGTAAAACCAGTATAAATGGTGGGAAATCCAGGAGGTCTCTCACACTGGGGCACATCAGCCACGTGCCCAGTGAATGCAGCAACTCTCAGCACAACCAGCCAGCTGAGAACTGAGGAATTCCAGCCAAGAAGGAGTTTTCCTGAGCTTTTTCCACATTAATACATTGAAACTTAACATTGGAAGTTCTCTACATATGCAAACAAAAGGATATGCAGCTCATGGCACAAACCACAAAGTGAAGTGTGTAGGAATCAAACACCCTCCACTGGAGAGCAAGAAATGCTGTACAACAAACACAGGAATCACAGAATTACAGTGTCCAGAGTGGGGTGGGACTCACAAGGGTCATCAAGTCCAACCCCTGGCCCTTCACAGGACAACCTGCCCCAAAAATACTGGGTGAAAGGAGTGAAAACTTTGGATCTTTAATTGAGAGGATGAGAGATCCTGACTGGATTTGTCCCTCAGCCCAGGGAAAGATGGGATGAGCTGTCTGATCATTCACTGCTCCTCCTCATTGCTGCCCACACAAAGCAGGTCACTCCTTCCCCCTCTGAAGCTGCCAGCTCGCTCTGACCCTCACCCAGCAGCACCTGGGCTGTCCCCAGCCCTGGGTCAGGGCAATGCCCCACCAGCACCACCCAAAGGATGAGCTTTCCCTGAGCAGAACCCACTGAGGGCAGGGCAGAAAGCAGAATTTTTCCTCTAGAAAGGGATTTCTTGCTCACCTGGACACTGGAGATGTCCAAGCCCTGAACTTACCCCACAGCACCATCAGGGTGAGCTCTCCACGTGTTGCACCTCAGTGATCTAACAAGGTCTCCTCCAGCCTTGGTGACCACAAGGCTTGGGTGGTTCCTTGCCCTGGTTCCAGCACAGCTGTGCTGAGGGTGGTCACTAATGCTGCAGCACAGGTGCTTCAGGGGCTCCAGCAGCTGCTGAACAGCCAGAAGGTTCAGCATTGTCAAACTGGGGTGACAACTTCATGGTGTAAAATTCTATTTTGCTCTTTCCAGCCTGGACCCCAAAGAGCTTCAAAGGCCAAAAGTGGTAGTTTCAAAATTCAGCTCCATCACTCTGCTCTAAACTCATGTGCTCTCCAGAAAAGTGGGTCCCACTCCAGCTTGAACTGGACCATGTCATCCCATCCCAGGGTCAGATGACTGTCAGTCCATCAAACGCTTCTTTGAAAACTGATTTCTTGCAGATGACCATGATTGCTATAAAACAGTATTTAAAAACATTTCAATATTTGAGAAGAACTTCCCTCTCCTCTTATATCAACCACATGTTTGAGAAAGGGCCTGGGGTTTACCACTGCCTGGTGAGAAAAATAGCAGAAAGGAGAAAGGATAATGGGGTGATAATGACTGGAAATGTATGGATTGAATTTGGGCTCCATTTAAATACAAGAGAACAATTTGCAACTTGGTGGTGCAGGAAAACACAGAGAAATGGTTGTGGCTCAACTGAGTATTTGAATATAGAAAAATGTTCTGTGGCCAACTCTATTCCTTTTAGCACAGCCTAACTCTGACCAAGCTGGCAGCTGCTGAAGTTGTGGGGCTCACCCAGGCCCAGCAGATGGGCTCTGTCTGCTTGGGAAGTTCTCAGGAGGATTCCTATTTTGGCACCGGCACTGTAGGATGGGGACTCTTTGCAGCCCCCTCCCAGGAACCAAACTCCACCTCCACCTCCACCTTGAGCCTCCAAACTCCTCCCTCTGTTTGATCTGTCCCTGGGTGATGTCTTAACTTGGCAGTAATTACTAAAAAAACCAACATGAAGCTACATTTTAACCAGGAACTTCAACAGAATAGTTTGAATTGTTGGACTAGATGATACAATTTGACTTGATGACCATTGTAGGTCCCATTAAACTAAAAAAATTCTACTCTACCCTACTCTATCCTAACGAAAGGAACCAAAGAAGAGCCAGGTCTGGTCCCACTTCACTCAGCTTCTCAGTGTCATGTTGTCCTTGGAAGGCTCAGGTGTTTCTGTTGATTTTCTGGCACAGCATTTTAAGGAGTTTGGTGACAACACTCAGACCTCAGTTGCAGTCACTGCCAGACTTCCATGAACCAGATTATTTTGATAAGCAATTTGTCACATGATTTGCTGGAGGCAGGGAAATCAGGCTGAACTGGTCATGAAAAACTACAAAATATTTCACAAAAAATTGCCTGAATGGGAATCATGATTTCAGGTCTTCTGCTTTGTGACCCCTCACAAGAAGGGAGGACTCACTTTGAGTAGGTCCTCACTGAGGACTCAACTTGTAATTCTCCATGAAAACTGAGGCACATTAAATAATCACAGTTGAAAAGTCACTCTTCAGAGGGCCCAGAGAAGCTGTGGCTGCCCCATCCCTGGAAGTGTCCAAGGCCAGGCTGGGTGGGACCCTGAGCAGCCCAGACTGGTGGGTGGCACTGGATTCACTTGTGGTTTATTCCTCAGCGTGTCCTGTTCTTCCAAAAAAAGGTGCAGAGCAGGGAACAGGCCAAGCACAAGAGTCCAAGAGGCTCGTAAAAACATCCTTCCCTATTAAGCAACTGGGCTGATTTTCCCTGTGCAAAAGGTGCAGCAGAATGACCCAAATCTCACCTGGACATCCCCAGCCCTGGCAGAGCCTCGATCGCCTCTGTCACTTCAGCCCACGAACACGAGGCCAAATGAAACACATGTTTACAACTATAATGAGGATTAGCCTTGCACTAAAAAAGTTGAACTACAGTCAAAATTAGATGGTGACATGGGTATTTGCCAACAGCATTAAATGAGAAATAACAGAGTATGAGGTTTCTGGAATGAATAGCAAATGTATTGTTTAGAGACCCTCTTGGCCAAGGATCAACATATGCCAATACTTAAGACTTCTTGTTCTTATTTACTTACCCCAACAATAAAACAATTGTTGTTTTGTGCCAACAGCCTCACAGACTGGTCCTGTACCTTAAAAATACAGATTGGATATTATTTCTCTCATATCAGCTTCAACCTCCTTTAAAAAAAAAAAAAAAGATGCAAAATAATTGAGTCCAGAGGAAAGGAAATAAGTGCAGGAGGTAATCGATTTTAATAACACAGAGCATCAGCACACATTAAGAAAATATATAAAACAGAGGGAGGGGGGAAAAAAAAGCATTTTCCCATCTCAGAAGTGCAGGCAGTGTTTGTAGCTTCACCCAGCCCAGGGGTGGGGGTTTCAGGGAAGCCTCACCAGCACTGGTTGGTCTGTGCCCAGAGCAGTGAGGTGACCACCCTCAACCCCATCACAACAGGCAAACCCAGGAATTACAAACCCAGGACATGCTCACCAAACCAGAGAACCTGAAATGTATTTGCAGCTGAAACATGGACTCCTTGCTGGTCCAACCCCTCCTCTGTGTGGGATCACCCACGGCCAGGCCACCCCCTGCTCAGAACCCACCACTCCATGCAGGATCTCCCACCTGGGGATGTGCCTCTGTCCTCCTGCCATGGCCCCACAGCTCCATACCAGAGCTCACTGGATTTCCAAACAGATGTGGATAATAAAGACACCAGGAAAGCCTTCACATTTTGAGGAAATTTCCCCCCACCCTCTTCACTACACCCAGCCAAGAGAGGTTTGCTCAGCTGATTTTCAGGTGGCCTTTGGGTGGGTGTGACATGAGGTGAGGCTGGATGGGGTTTGTACCTGGCACAGGGGGACCCTGCCAGTGACAAGGAGAGAGGATTTTCAGCACTTTACAGACGCTGGAAGTGATCCCTGAGTGGTGCCACTTAGCCAGGATGCCCTAAGTGTGACCCAGCAGGCACAAGGGCACTCACACTGCTGTGGAGACATGACCATGGCCCAAAGAAAAGCCTCTGCACGGTCTCCCACTAGTCCCTTCACCCCCTTGGCACCAACACACCATGCCTGGTGTGGCCACCTCTCTCCCAGGGAGAAAGAGCATCTTTAAGGTTGGAGAAGGTCTTTAAGATCAAATCCAACCATTCCCCCAGCACTGCCACAGCCACCACTAATCCATGTCCTCAGGTGCCACATCTACATGGCTTTTAAATCACCCCAGGGCTGGTGACTCCACCACTGCCCTGGAAAGGCTGTTCTGAGGGTGGCCAACCCTTCTGGTGAAGAAATTTTCCTGATATTCAATCTGAGCCTCCCCTGGCACAACTTGAGGCCATTCCCTCTCCTCCTGTCCCTGTTCCCTGAGAACTGAGCCCAAACCCCTCCTGGCTCCCCCCTCCTGTCAGGGAGCTGCAGAGAAGAAGAAGGTCCCCCTGAGCCTCCTTTTCTCCAGACTGAGCCCCCCCCCAGCTGCTCCTCCTCAGAGTTGTGCTCCAGACCCTTCTCCAGCTTTGTTGCCCTTCCCTGGACTCGCTCCAACCCCTCAGTACCCTGGGTAAAGACAGTTAAATGAGAGGTGAGTCCGAAAAGAAGCTCCTTTGCCCTCCTCCCAAAGCCTCCCATCCCTCTTGGCTTCCACCTTGGCAGCCTCCAGGAGCCTCTGGCTAATCCCATTGGGTCAGAGCACAAACTTCCCAAAAATGTGACAGTCTGGGAAGCCCAGGGTTCCTGCAGCTGGGTCTGCAGGAGGGGCTCTCCCCCACCCTCTGCCTGGGCAGCAGGGCCAGGGCCATGGGCTGGGGGAGGTGGTTACACAGCAACTCTGCCCACTGGGAGAGCAAAGCCCAGCCCGTGACTCACTGGGCAGTTTACTCTCTATATTAGTCAACAGAAACAACACAAATCCCCAGACATTAAAAAGCCTCTTAATTTTTTTTTTTTTTTTAAATTCCCTCCCCTAAAATTTGGCCACAGATCTCTAATTAGAATTTTCTGGAGATTATTTTTTTTTAAATTAATTGTGGTTTCTATAAACACGAGGATAAATTGCTACATGTAAATATTGGTTCTCAACAGTTCCTGATGCCTCTCAGGGGGCTGTTTTTATTTTACTGAGGCAGAAAAACAAAGTTGTAAAGGATTTTCTTTGTCCCTTTTGCTCATCATAGAGGGGAGTGGGGTTTGAGAAGATTTCTTGCATTCACCACCAAATGCTTTCTGGCTGATGACTTTTGACAGTGTTATTAAGTAAATTGAAGGGGGAAGATTAATTTCCAAGATGAGACGTTGTAAAGTGAGGAGAAATAAAACTGGAGCTTTTATTCCAGCAACGAAAAGGCAGAAAATGCAAGGAAGACTCTGAGACAGACACGGTACCACCCACCAGTTCCCCTCCTGAAGCTTCCAAGCTGACTGGCAGACAGAGCCATAATGGGAAAATTGGAAGAGTTTGGGGGTTTGGATGAGCCACACGATGTGTGTGAACATCCCTGAGGCTGCTCCAGACTGGACGAGCTGCTCAGATCCGGCTCTTGGGCTGCAAAGATTTACAGGGATGTGCTGAGGCACAACATATTTACAGCTTCTCATTGGGTTAAAAAAACTGCCCTGAGGGCATCACTCCTGATATTACAGCTGTGGGTTGTCAGTCCAGGGATGGAGGAGGGAAAAGATGGAAAAGCAGAGGAGAACAGAGCTGAGCAAACCTCCCCTGAGCGCTGCAGCCGCGTGGGGTTGTACAGCTGCACTTACACCTTACACAGCTGGGCCCCTCAGAGGTAAAGACAAGAAGAAGTCCCAAAAAAGGGTAAATCATGATCTGAGGGTCTTATCAGGATCTGAAAATACTTTAAATGTGTCACCACAGCTGAAATACCACTGCAAATCCTCTGATTCCTGTGACACGGCCTTTGGAGGGAAGGGTTTCTGTGCCATGTGTGGCTTGTGGCACCTGAGCCCATGCCAGGGGTGGGAGCCCACCTGAGCTGCAGGGACAAGGCACCCCCTGCCCTCCAGTGTGGTGTATTATTGTACCAAGGGAAGGCAGAGGGGGGTTCATAGCCTGCATCAAATATTTATATCCAAAGGACTGCTTGGCTTTCCTGAGTCAAAAATGGAGAAAGTGGGGCTGGATTACAAGGAAAAGCATTCCCTGGGCTACTGCTTAAGACATCATTGTCTGACTGTGCTTTCTCCCCACTCTTGCTTCAGACGACTGAACTTGACCTATCCACCCATCATAAATTAAATTCTTTGATCTCATCTGTAACAACACAGAGCCCTAATAACAATAGATCAAACTGCAGCAGGGACAATATGCTTATTCTTTACCGACTCAATTTTAATTAGTAAACAGGGCGGGGGGAGAATCCACCTTTGCAGAACAAAAAGGGAATGAAAAAGCATTTAGTGCTTGAAAGAAATCGCTGATAAAGAGCAGAGGCATCTTTCAGAGCTCTACATCCTTGTTCTGTTCCTCTGAAAAACCACACCAGCCCCAACCCATTAAAAGCAGGATGAATTTGACATTGTAAGGAATGGCCAACATCAAAAGGAGCAGGGGAGGAGGAAGCAGATCAGGTGGGAGAGAAACGACACGGTGCCTTTTATCAGCCTGGGGATGATTATCCCTCTGTATCCGTGTTTGGGCTGCCTGGGCTCTGTGGCTGGGACAGTAAAGGCTCAGGCAGGGCTCCCACACCTCCAGGGGTGTTGCATGTTTGCAGAGCAGCCTGGAAGAACCACACAGCTCCTGCTGTTTATTGGCTGTTTGCACAGGGTGGATTTATTATCACAGAGATCCTCGTGGGTTCCCCTTTCCACCAAACAGCTCCAGTCAGCTTGTGATTTCCAGGTGAGCTGCTCTGCTTTGGGCAACCTGGTTCCTTCCAGGCAAACAGGAATACTCAATCCAAGGTTTCCTATCAGCACTGGCACTTGTCAGGGCAGGGATTTTCGGTGGCTGTGCATCTCAGGTCACTTCATGCCAAAGCAGAAGCAAATCCTGAGCAAATCTGCTTTTGCTGGAGCACCCACGACATTCCCTCCCTGGGAGGGAGCTGGGGGTGTTCAGCCAGGAGGAGGCTCAGAGGTGACCTCAGCACTGTCTGGAACTGCCTGAAGGGAAGTTCTGGCCAGGTGGGGGTTGGTCTCTTCTCCCAGGCACTCAGCAATAGGACAAGGGGGCACGATGGGCTCAAGCTCTGCCAGGGGAAATTGAAGTTGGAGAGCAGAAAAAAATTCTTTGCAGAGAGAGTGCTCAGGCATTGGAATGGGCTGCCCAGAGAGGGGGTGGATTCCCCATCCCTGGAGGTTTTTAAACTGAGCTTGGCTGTGGCACTGAGTGCCATGATCTGGTAAAGGGACTGGAGTTGGACCAAGGGTTGGACTTGATGATCTCAGAGGTCTTTTCTAACCCAATTGATTCTATGATTCTGTGATTCCTGCTCCCTGGTGTCTCAGTGGCAGCTCAGCTGGTCCCTCAGTGGTGCTAAATGCATCTCCCACCCCACTCCAGCCCATGACTCTCACAAAACTGGCAGGTATTTTGTAGACCGTGAACTGCAGAAGGTCTCCTTGGGGAAAAAGAGCATGGACTGGTGGAGAGGATGTGCTCACATCAGCCTTATTTCCTTGGGAAAGCAGCTCAACCCCAAACATGGCTTGTTAAACTTGCCTGACACAGAAAGCAAACAAGCCAAACCCACCCCAAACTGCTCCCGTGGTGTTACCACATCCCAGGCAAACAGATCCAGCGAGGCCACGGGCAGGGACACACCACCAAACCTCCCTGAGCACTGAGCTCCTCAGGTTCAACCTCTGCAAGTGCCAGCAATGCCCTCCCTGGGCTTGGAACCACCAGCACACTCCACATGTCCTCAGGCAGGTTGGGGATGAAACCAAATTCCCTCTGAGCTCCATCAGCTGTGGGCAACTTCCTGGGAACAGCCACCACCTGGAAAAACAAAGACAATGCCATTGTAATCAATAATTCAATTAGGAAAGGGAACTTTCAAATGTAATCTCTTTTCCCAGCTGGCTGTCAGCGTTTTTGAGCTGTTTCACAAACAGCAAACTCCCCTCCTGGTTTGTTTCCCACTGAAACTCAGCCCCTCTGCAGGGCAAGGCTTGGGAAAGGCAGAGGAAAATCTGGGATGGGTTTCACATAGGAAAAATCTTACTAAGCAAACTGGAATTCAGGCTGGACACTGGGGCTTTTAGCAAGTGGCAAGTGGCCCTTAATGACTGGAGGAAGGTGAGCTGGCCTTGTTTTCATGTCAGTTCCTGATTTCCAGGACAGAAGACCTGCAGCTCCTCCCTCCACCAGGTCTGATGTGTGATAGGAACCAACACCCAGCCAGGCTCCAGCTACAGTTCCCAGACCAAAAATCACTCTGATTGTCTTTGTATGTTTTACACATCCGCTCTTTAAAAGATACTCAAGTTTTACAAGGTGGATCATACACAGACCAACAACAGATTTCACTGAGAGGAGAAAGACCACTGAGAAAATGACCGTGGCTATTTATTGACATGAGTTTTCAGCTTTACCTCAGCAGTTAAAAAATAAACAATTATGGCACATTTTTCCCATGAAGTGTCTGTGAGCACTGAGAGGATGAAACCTTGGCCAGGCCAACTCAAATAAAGGAATCAAAGCTTGTGTGGCACACCTGCATACCCAGGGAGGACCCAGAAAGCACCAACCTCTTGGCAAGTTGTGCAGCCACAACACAAAAACCATCCAGAACATCCACCCAGAGCACAGGCAGGACCCAGCCTTTGGTCCCATCACAACAGGAAGGGTAAAAAGGAGGAATCCATCACCTCATGGCTTTCCAAACCACTGTCACAACTCACATCCATTAATTACTGGTGCAGCCAAAGCTGCTGGGCAGTTCTGGGAACCAGCACTGCACACCTGGAAGGAGAAGGACTTGCTTCTCCTTCCCTTGCCACATAGCCCAAGTCCATTCTGTTCCTCAGTGGGACAACAGATGGTTTTGCCACCTACCACCACTGATGCCTCATCAGAGCCTCGGGAGTGTGTGTGGTCCGGACTTGGGTCATGCAACCAGCCAAAGCCCTCAACTCCATTTCCACTTCACATCACTCTAATGGGCCCTCAGCTGGCCCCAGAAATTCCCAAACATCTCTTTCTACAAACAAGGCATTGGGTTTCCTTTGTCTTGCAATCAGGGGAGACAAATCCTGCCCTCAACCACAGTTTAATTCCTTCCTTTTGGTTGCTGCTGCCTCCACCTCGTGCAGCTGTCTAGACTGGGGGGTGGTGGTTTCTCGCTGTTTTCCTTCCGAGCTGGGGATTTTTGGAAGCTGCTTTTGCTTCTTTCCGAAACAAGTTTATTTTTAGTGTCACTTTTTCCATTGGCAAAAGATAGGATGGCTGAGAGAGCTGTTCTCAGAGGAACTGCATTGCTTGCAGTGTGAAATGGAAAAAATCTGCCTGGTTGGAGGCAGGAGGGGGAGAAATCAGCCGAGGTAACCAAGGGATGGTCCAAGCGAAGAGTCCCACACATGCCAGGGGAAGTGCTGCCCTTGGGAAGAGCACAGGTCCCTTTCAAACTCAAAACTGCTTAATCAGGGAGGGTTATGGCACCTTCTGACATCCTCTTGGACTGCTCTCCTGCTTGGATGTTGCTCCATGTGGGAGGATGCCAACACCACTTGCACCTGCCCGAGCCACTCTCCACTCTTCTCCCTTTGGCTTCCAAGAACAAGTAAACACTTGTCCATGGGCCACCTGAGAGCTTTAAATCACAGATAACCTTGTCACAAGAACCTTCCACCAGCACTACCCAGTTCCCAGGTGATTCCCCAGGAAAGGGAATCACAGACACAGCTTAGTGGTTTTTTTTTGCTTTGCTGTTTACTGCTCTGCAGCCTCCTGGCTGCCTTCTCACCGTGCTGACCTTGCCTGCTCCTGCTCTTTCACATCAGCATTGCTCACACTTCTCCTCCAACATATGGACCCCTCTGGGTGTTCTCAGAAAGCTTGAGCTGGGCAAGGGATGGCAGCGTTCAGCCCTGAGTCCCCTTCTCACCTGCAGAGTTTAATCCCACCACATGGTTATCTGCTTAATTACCACCAGTTTACTCCCTTGCAAAGAGTAAGGGTGTAAAAATCCAGCATTTTTTTGTAAAGGGACAGGTGGACTTGAAATAATTGGATAAAAATAAGACCAGTCTCTTATTTTTCCAGTGCCATTTTCCAGCATTCAGAGCCCCCACACCAAAGATTCCCCATTGCCAGCCCAACTTCCCTGAGCTCGACACATCCCAAACTCTGCAGTGCCAAGAGGGCAGAAGGAATGAAAGCAACATATTTTAAGGGATGAAAGTAATATATGTTAAGGAATGAGAATAATATATGTTAAAGCAAACCCTTCAGGCTTTTGGATTGGGAATGAAGAGGTGGGGGAGGGCATTAAAACACACACACAAAACCCCAGAATTAAGCAAGCGAGACCATTCCAGTTGAGCTGTTTCAGCCATTGTCTTACAACAACTTTAAACCCAATTGCTTCTTTTTAATGAGGTATTTTCTTCCTCTTAACCACCCAACTCTAATCCATGATGTTAGTCCAACTCAGAGAACTTAAAATCAGAACATTGGGGTCTTTCTTAATCCTCTTAACTTGCCAAAGGTTTTCTGATCACACACCTCTTCCTTCCTACTTAAGACTGGGGTTTTTTTCCACCACCCTTTGTCTTCTGTTTACAGCTGTGAGAAATTAGGATCCAGGCAGTGAAATCTCCACATAACAAATGAGCATTTAGAGATGGCTTGCATGTTTCATTGAAGGAAACCGGACAGGTTTTCTTAATTATTTCATCAAATCATATGTATCCAACCACTGCCTGGGCTCAGAAACTCAGCATTTCTTGAAGGACATTCTTTAATCCACAATCTTTCGTTCTGCTGAATAATTACTTTCAAAAGATAAACCTTGTCTCATGCTATGGCCACTTGGAACCCCTCACATGATGTGGTAGGTCAGTAATTCTACTGTGGTGGGGCAGGACCTCACATGAAACACAGGAATCCTCACCCTACAATTCTTACAGGCCTTTCCAAAGCCCAGGACCTCAGGAGAGGATGCAGAGCTGTGGTCTGGTCACCCCAGAGTGATGTCAGAACTTCTCATAAGGAGAAGCTGGAAAAACTCAGATCCAGCACTAACTGATGTCAGGGCTCCCAACCAGTGTGTAAATTGACCCAACATCCACCACCCCTCAGACTTGGATCTCCCATGGTCCTGGCTAGACTGGCACAGGAGACCAAGACAATCTTGGGCATCTCAAGGATGCCCTGCTATGAAGAGCAGGGAGCCACACTGGAGTGCAAACTGCGCATCCAGCTGGAACCCTCTTGTCCTTCATGAAGGGAGGGCAGCAGGTGTCCTCAGTGCTGCTCCAAGCCAAGCCACTTCCAGTTTTCCCTCAAAACCTGTGAAGTGCTGGAGCTGCTGGCTGAGCACTGGCTCCTGGGGTCAATCCTGGCTCCTGGGGTCACTCCTGGCTCCTGGGGTTCCTCCTGGCTGAGCACTGGCTCCTGGTGTCACTCCTGGCTCCTGGGGTCACTCCTGGGGTCACTCCTGGCTCCTGGGGTCGCTCCTGGGGTCACTCCTGGCTGTTGGACTGCCCTGCCCCACCCAAGCACAGCCCATAAGCCTTTCCCATCCCAGCAGCAGCACGTGCTGAGGAGCTGCTCTCCAGCCCTGGGGGTCAGAGGGTGCTGGACAATGCAGAGCATGGTAAGCAGCTGTGCAAGGGACAGTCCCCGCCTTGTCCCCATCCAAATCAGGCTTGGAAACAAACACAGCCAGAGACTTCCTCCTTGCCCCTCACTGCTTGGCTCTTCTCGGAGATACGAGTTTTGCCAAGTGGATCACTGAGTTGAGATGACCCAGGAGTCAAGCAAAGGGCTTGAACCTCAACACGACCTGGCACCTGTCCCAAGTTCCTTTTGAGTTTGGTTAACACTCCCCACCCATCATTTTTCATGTGCATGTGCCACATCACTTCCTGGTTCTGATTTGCCTGCTATTTGCCCCACGGGTAGGGTGTTACCCATCGAGACTCAAGAGCCAGCAAGTAACCCCTCCTCCCCCTCCTCATAAACCCCACACCCATCTCTGAGGGATCCAAGCATCCCTAGCAGGAAGGAGTCCAAGAATTCTTTATGCACAGAAGAATGTCCCCTTGCCACATCATAATCCTGTTTGCTACCAGTGCCACACACTGATGGTCCAGGTCAAACTCCAGATGTTAATAAACCTCAGTAACAACTGCACCGAGAAAATGCAGATAATTGGTCTCATACCTGCTATTAGAAGGAAAAAACCAACAACAAAGAAAAAGAAGTGCAATAAAAAATGCATCTTGGTTGCTTTTAACATTCTTTTCTAAAAGCTAATTTTAGCTCTGTGGCTGGAGCTTCAAGGCAGCTGCACATCTGGGGGGATCTGCCAACCTCTGTGGGTCCAGCCCCCAGCCCTTCTGTCCCGCTTTGCTGGAAGTGAAGCTTTGGGATGCAAACACACAAATCACAGCAGGTTCATTAACGGGGCATTCAGGATGTTTCCCTGTGCTCCCTCAGCCTTGGACACACTTGGCCATGGATGGCCTTGCTGTGGTCAGGTGCTGACTGTAAAACAGCTCCTTCTGTTTCTGCTGCTGGCCTTGCTCAGCTGTAAAAGCATTAATACTTGGCTTGCTGTCACCTTGGGTTTTTCACTGCCTTCGCTGCTACCGTGAGTTGTACAAATGTGCTGTACTTGGAGGAGCCCAGGAGCAGAGGACAGTGGGGTGGGCTCTGGGCTGTGCTGTCTGAGACAAATCCAGGAGCAGAGGACAGTGGAGTGGGCTCTGGGCTGTGCTGTCTGGGGGGAATCCAGGAGCAGAGGACAGTGGGGTGGGCTCTGGGCTGTGCTGCACTTGGAGGAACCCAGGAGCAGAGGACAGTGGGGTGGGCTCTGGGCTGTGCTGTCTGAGACAAATCCAGGAGCAGAGGACAGTGGGGTGGGCTCTGGGCTGTGCTGTCTGGAGGTGCATTTCTTCTCTGAATCCCCATCATTACCATATATGCCCTTCACAAAGAGTTTCCAGGCAGATGTTTGTGCTTTGCCATGAGGTTGGCCAAGGTTCTAAGAGGATCAGATATGGGCAAATTCTGCTGCTAGAGCAGATAATGCAAATCCCCAGCAGATAAGTGAGGTGAATTATCTGCATCA
This sequence comes from Pithys albifrons albifrons, assembly GCF_047495875.1. NCBI lineage: Eukaryota > Metazoa > Chordata > Aves > Passeriformes > Thamnophilidae > Pithys > Pithys albifrons. Next base: position 18,612,672 of record NC_092470.1, on the reverse strand, counting down.
GGCCCCAGGAGTTACACGCCAAGGGAGAGTTTCACAATTCATCAGAGCTGGATGGACTGAACTCCAGGCTAAGCTGAGCAACTGGCAATGTTATTGATCTCTTATTTCCCAGGGTATTCCAGTCCTTGCTCACTTCCAGCCACAAGTGGTTCACTGGTTTACAGGAAAGTGTTTATCAGCCCTGCTGCTCCATCACACCCAGTGCAGTGCCCAGTTGGCTGGCTGCTCCAGCAATGACATGGGCTGCAGGACACAGGTTAATCCTCTTGGAATGGGGTGCTCCTATGTGGAAATCATCCCATTCCAATAGTGAAACACAGCTCCACTTCACTGCAGCTCTTCATTTCCAGGTGTGCAGAGTAATTCTGCCCAGGGAGTGTCTTCTGGACAGTGAGAACTCCAGTGGTCAGAGCATCACCAGCTCCACACAACCATCCAGAATTGCCATCAGCCTTTTGGGAGGTATTTGTAAAGCTCTGCAGGACAGACAGTGGGGCTCTGGAGAAGTGTTGCTGCAGGTTTGTTACCCATGTTCCTCCAAGGAAGGTGGGTAAGGCTGAACTTGTGAAGTTCCACACACGCCCTGCTCTGAAGCAGCACTTCACCCAGGCTCTCCCTGCCTGCCACCTCCTCATTCCCTGAGTCTGCATCCCTGTCCTCATGGATATATATGGATATATACACAACAAGCACCCAGAAGGTCATTCCACAGCCAAGGCTGCCCTGCTCTGACACTTGGGCTTTCACCTGACTTCCCCTACCACAAAACCCATTCATGGGTGTCCCACCTTGTGCCCTTCAATCCATCCTGACAAGGTTCCTCGTTACATGCTGGGTTTCAACAGACAGAGCTGTGAGCAGCACTCATCATGCTACTTATAGGGAGGAAATTCAAAAAACATGTTAGAAACTTTACAAGGAGAGCAAGTCTTTCCAAAATAAACCAGGAGCACAAACTGAGTTGTGCCAGAATCTGTTTGCTCTGTGTCAGAAACGTGGTCCCTGCAGGGCTTCCTACCTGTGAGAGGGGAACAATTCCGAGGTGAGGACGGTGCTTGTTCCCTGCACACACTTTGGCCATTAGGGTTTCCTTCAAACTTTAATTTGGTGCCTGTACGTGCCCTGTTTAGGTGAAACAGGCTCACCCTGGAGAGGAGAGTGGGCTGCTGGAGCAGGGAATAACTTCCTCCAGGAGGAGAAGGGAGGCAGCAGCAGGAGAGGGGAGCGGGTGTGACAGCGCGGCTCGGGCGGGGCTTACCCCGGCATTCCTCCCCACTTGCCGTGGTCTGTATCATGTGGGTAGTCTGGAGCAGTTATGCAGTAAATATTTTTTCCCTAAGCACTTTTCATGCTTGAGTTTTAGGTTTTCAGAGGGATTTTTTTTTAATTTAAAAAAAACCCCAACCTTTTTTTTTTTGAAGGAAGATCAACGAGTTAATGAAAAAAGCCTGAGATGCAAGAGCGAGGCTATCGCTTCAAGAGTGCTTCCAGATTTACATAAATAACATTCCTGCTGCATAAACATCTTGGCAAAGGCAGAGCATCTAAACCCCCCCTCCTACTCCATTGGCCTCCACTAAATTCTGCAGAATATTAAACCCCCTTGATGGTAACGTGTTCTCGGCCAGAAACAAATCATTAGTTTGGATGAGGGCATCAAACTGCATCTGCTCTGTTGCCTGAAGTTCCAAGTGCAAGAGATTTAGGAGGGAGGGGAGAGGATTTCTTTGATAGAAGGATTTAGAAAAACAGCAATTGATAGAATTTTTAAGCAGACACAGAGAGGAGGGGATGAGCCTTTCCCAAAGACACATGGGAATGGTCTGGGATAATTAAATGTGGAGATGGGCTCAAGCTGTGCAGTTTGGAGGTGGATCTGAATGCTCCAGAGTTTCAGGTCAAAGAGTTGGTTCTGCCCACTACACATGGCTGAGATGGTCCATGGATCAACTTTACCAAGAGTCTGGGAAGGCTAAATGGATGCTCATCTCTGAGCAGAAAGCAGAAAGGAAAATGGTAGGAAGAGGGGAGCTGTGAAGTGGTGCAGGGACTGTGCCCAGCTGGCAGGGAGCCGTGGGCAGGGAGCTCCCCTCTGTGCTGCAGGCTCCTCTGAGCCTTGGCATGGGGCAGCACAGCCCTGAGAGTGCTCCAGCACAGGGCTCTGGAGGTCCTGGGTGCTGCTTTCACTGCCCAAACTCCCTGTGAGAAGGCAGTGAAGTGGAATGGGACACACAGAGCCAGTTTTTAATTCACCTCTCTGTTTTCTTGTGTTATCTTGGGGTCAGTTCTACTCTTTCAAGAAAGCACCACACAGCCAAAGCCACCCAAAGCAGCTCCTGCCCACCAGGGCAGCAGTGATTGGAGCAACTCTCCTTTACCAGCAACATTAATGAAAATTAGGGACAGTTGAGGGTCTTTTTTCCTTTTCAGTCCAGCCTGTATCTCTCAGCTTTCTGCTTCCTCAGAGGTTCTTCTTTAAGCCCACAAGAACATGCTACAGGGACAAATGATTCCTTGAAACTTACTGGTCTTAATCAGGCCTAATCTTTCATGACAGGACAGAACAGCCTGGCCATCCATTAGATTTAGCACAGCTACTCCAAGCAGGGCTGTTATGGCAAAATTATGCAAGCTCGGCTTTGACAGGCTTTGGGGATATTCTCAATGGTTCCTTCTGAGCCTCTTGGTGCCCCTCACATTTCAATGACCACAATATGAACATTAAATGTACTTCCTTTCCCACAGCTGGAAACTGTCCCATCTGTTCTGAGACAGCCAAAGTGTCAGGGAAGGCAGGCAAGGCAGACAATTTTTCACGCAAATCTGTTGACTTCAGGATTTTTAAATATATGTCTTTTTAATAACGCACAGATTATCTCACAAAAAACCAGGTCATTTGCAAGAGTTCCTCCAGCAGTCCTTGGCATGGTCAGCCAACACTGCAATGCACATCTATCACCCTTGGAGGGAAAGCTGGCAAAAGGACAGAGAAATGCCAGGGACAGGCACTCCAGGGGTTTAGCCTGGGGTGGTGTGTCCCCCAGAGCTGGGCCTGGATGCTCCAGAGGGTGCCCACAACCCCCAGGCAGCTGCACCCTCAGAGCACACCCCAGCTGTGCTGCTCAGGTGGGAGGGAGGGAAAACACATGGAAAGGGTTGCCTCAGAACCAGGCAGGGGGTCAGGATCTCACCACAGCCATGGTGGCCTCCTGCCCTGGCACCTTCAGGGTCTCTGTGCCTCCTGTGCCAGGGTGGGCACACCCAGAGAGCCCTCCTGGTAACACCCTGGGGCTGGGGGCAGCACCCACAGAGTCAGGTCTCAAAGGGATTCACACCAAGCCAAGGAAATGGTTGGACTTGATGATCTCAGAGGTCTCTTCCAACCCAATCGATTCCATGATTCTATGAAATAACCTGTGGAATCAACCAATGCCACAGGGCCAGCTCAGCATAAACATGAGCTCACAACTAATTTAATTCCCAAATCAGCCAATCTCACAGCCAAGGAGCAGCCTCAGCTCCACTCACTCATCTGATCTCCAGGAACAGGGTGGACAAATGAAGTGACTTGTGCCCATCAAACACCACACCACAGGGACAGAGCAGAGCTTCTCTCACCTCTTCTTTTTTCAAACCACCACTTAGATCCCCTTGCTTTTGGATGAGATGCTCCACAGTAACACAGTCTGGGAGAAGAAGAAGAAGCTGGCAAAGCATCCTGTGATGAAAGCCAAAGACATTAATTGTCTTCCTGCCATCCCTCACACGGTAAATTTGCCATCAGTTTGGGATACAAGACCCCCACCTGGCAGAAAGGATGCTCACAGTGGCTTCCAGCCTCTGGATTTCATGTTTTGATGGGCACCCAGGGCACACCTGGTTTAATCTGAGGAAGGACCAAACCAAGAAGAAAGAGGAGAAACCAAACCTACCCCAGTCAAACACATCCCTCTCATCCTTTTGAAACTGGTGTGGATATTTTGCCCACCCAAGTGCAGGTCACTTCTCCAAATTTAAAGCCTGGTTTAACAGGGCCCAGGGATAACACCGGAAAGCTCCCACAGCTCAGATAGCAGGACACTTCCATCCTCTGGAATAAGAGGAGGAAAAGGGAACTTGCTGCACTGAAGGCCTCCAGCTCTTCTGGCAGCTTCCCCTGGGGCAGCTCTGCAATCACAGAGAAGGTGCCAGCCCTTCTAGCACCAAAATCACCATGAAAGAGGCAGTCATGGGCTGTATGTGGAGCAAACAAACCTCATGTAGAGCCAAGGCACTGTCTTGAAAAGCAGGCCATTCCCCTTTCCCTGCCACATATTTTTCCTGGGAATGGAGGAACCACAGCTCTCTGGATAACTTGGGAACTTTACCACTTCCTCCAATTCCCTCCTTTATTGAAAAAAAAAAAGAAATTAAAACAAAATACAGCTTATTTTCTCAAACTCTGCTTTAAAGAGCTGAGTTCCTACACCCCAAGAGGGTGATGCAGAACAGCCAAGTTTATGTAAGCCTCGTTATTGAACCAGCCCATTGCTGAGCTGGGACTCCACGAGGTGCACCTTGTTCCAATGTCTGTCTGTGCACATGGCCTGGCTGGCACTGAGGAGGGGTTGGCACTGAGGAGGGGCTGGCACTGAGGAGGGGCTGGCACTGAGGAGGGGCTGGCACTGAGGAGCTGCTGCCTCTCAGAGCCTGGGGCAGCTCCTGACTCAGAGATTCCATGGGAGGAAGCAGGAGTTACTTTGCAGAGGGGCTGAGCAGCCCACGTGCCAGCTCCTTGCTGGTAAATGCCACTGCCAACCTCACTCACAGGCCCCAACAGATGGTTCTGCTTTGCAGAGTAATGGAAATTTTATGGACCGTTTTCTCCTCCTTCTCCTGTTCCGTCGGATGGAGCAGCAGATCCAAAATGCCCTGAGAAATTCCAGTGGTCTCCTAAAATGCAGCTCAGGGCAGTGTCTCCAGCAGATCAGGGAAACAGTGAGACCACTCAGCTGTGGGTTGGGTTCATGTGGAGAACCAGCACCATCTGCCACCAGGCAGCTCCACAGAGGCTTCCCTGTCCAGCAGCTTTCACTGGAGAAGCTTCAGATCCTCCTGCAGGTTGAGTTCCCAAGCTGGGTGGAGAGGTCAGGGGTACACACAACAGCGGGTTAAAAAGATTTGGGAGCTGGGGTGTGATTTTTGTACCCTTGTTTTGGTCAACACTCAGTGCAGTTGGAGAAACTGAGGCACAGAAAGTCATTCCCTGGAGGATGCCCTGAGCCAGGGCAGGGCTGGGAGTGAATCCTCCCTTCCAACGTACTGGTGTCCTCACCATGAGACAGCATTTCCCCAAACCACAACCAGGGTGATGGGACAGCGAGAGGGAAAACCTTTGCCAAAGTGTGGGAGAAAAGGGCCTGATGTTCATGCTGAGCATCCTCGTTTTCCCTGATCCCCATTTTCCCTGATCCCCATTTTCCCTGATCCCCATTTTCCCCTCATCCCCATTTTCCCTGATCCCCGTTTTCCCTCATCCCCGTTTTCCCTGATCCCCATTTTCCCTCATCCCCATTTTCCCTGCCTTCCCTCCCATGTCTCTGCCTCAGCCAAGGGTGTGTGACCCCCAGCAACCCCCAGACTTCTCAATCCATGTTGTAACTCTCCTCCAGCAAAAACCAAACAAAGACTTGGGGAATCCCATTGACTCACACCCCTTTTAATTATTATTTTTTTAAGGGCCCAGGACTTAGTGAATGAGAATATTATCCCATGGGGATTGAGAACACAATGGGAACAGGAAGCTTTCAAAAGGCATTTCTCTGGAGATATTATCTCAGGGCTGTAGGACACAAGATTTACTTAATTGCAGCCAAGGAAGTTTTAGATTACGCTTTGCAATGTCTGCATGAAGGTCTCAGCTGTCACAGGGAAGGTCCTTCCATGGTTATTTCCTTTAAGAGCTGGGCCTTGCCCTGGACATGTTAACTGGAGGGGATTTGGTGATAATGCAAGTGGGTTTGGAACACTTCAAAGCCTTCAATGACATTCAGGGCATCACAGGCCATGATAAAGAATATAAAATTGCTTTTTTTAGCAGATGACATGCAGCTTTCTCTCAGTGAAACACAAGCCTCTATTCAGTGCCTCGGAGAAGTCTGAGAGGTTAACAATCCTCTTTCTGGTTCTTTTTGTGGGCATAAATATGACCAAGACACAGGCAATGCCTCCAGGCACCTCCCCAGCAAAATCCCTCTTCATTTTCCATGCCAATAGTCCCTAGAAGGACTGAAATCCATAAGAAGCCAAACCTCTCTTCACTTAAATAAACTTATAACAGTAAGTCTCCAAGCCTTTTATGTGACACACATCATGATTTTCAAAGATGGTCTAACTCCCCATTATCTATGCTTGATTAGGTCCACTTACTGCAAATGGCCTCCTGAGCACTTCATTTTCTGCAGGGTCTCTGGTTCTTGAGCCTTTAACAGCACTTGAACCTAATTCCACACCCCATCCAAAAAAAACCTGACAAAAAAGAGGAGAAAACTGAGTGGAATGCTCAGCAGCTTCATATGCCCTAGATGGGAGTAATTTCACCCCAAGCAGCACCTAAAAATCAAAGTTCCTCGAACTGCAGGAGTGACAGACACTGACTCACTGCAGGTTTGTGTCTTATGTCCCAAATGTTTACTCCTTACACTCCATATTGGTGCTCCTGTTGCCTCTGGTGATCTCAGACCTCATGGCCAGGTCACCACGGCCTCCCTGGGGCTGTGTGTGAACCAACCACCTCCAGCACCCCGAGCTGAGCAGCATTTGAAGGCTCAGGCACCACTCTGGGATCCCTGGAGCTCTTCCAACCTTGTGTGTGATGGAAACACCACCAGCTGCATCCCTGCTCCTCACTCACTGCCAGTTCTCCTGAGATCTGCTGAGGATGCAGCACCTGTGGGATCTCCACCCCTTCTGGCATGGCTGAACTGGGGCAGAGGGGCCAAACACCTTGGGGGAACTGATGGATACAAACAAGCCCATTTGAAACTGGGTTTACTTTAAGGGCAAACTCAGATGATCTCCACATGGAACAGTCACGTGCTGTTCTCTGTTCCAGCCCAACTTCTTGTTGCTCCAGGGAAATCAGATCATCAGGGGCATTCTGCCATCCTGGAAAATGGGCAACATGGAATGAATAAGCAGGACTCTATACCAGGGGCATCTCCAGCAGCCCAAGGGGTACCAGCACCACCAGGGGCATCTCCAGCAGCCCAAGGGTTACCAGCACCACCAGGGGCATCTCCAGCACCACCAGGGGCATCTCCAGCAGCCCAGGGGGTACCAGCACATCCAGTAAAGCCAAAAGGTGTTCAAAGGAATTGGAAAAACCCTTCCTTAACTTGCCACAATGGAAGAACTGATCCTGACACTGGAAGATTCCAACTCCAGCCTTCAGAGCCAAGACACACTGTCAGCTAAAGAACCCCAAAGTGAGTAACCCAACTTCCCTGGATTCCTGCTGCCTTGGGAAGGGTTCAGGGTTGTCCAGGCAGCGAGATGATGGGTTCAACAGCCCGAGCTCTGTGCACACACAGGTGTGGGCTCTGACATTCCACATACAACAGGTCAGCAGGTCACTGGAACAAGCTCCCAAAATCTCCAAGGCAATCATTCCATACCTGTAGACAGAATGATTTAGAATTCAAAACTCAAAAAAAAGCAAAAAAAACCCCCAAAACAAATCAAAACAAAGACACCAAACAAACAAAAAACAAAAACAAAATGCAAACAAACAAAACAACCAACCAACCAAGAAAAGACTGAGTTGTAGGAGAGAATTGAAGAGCTGTTTGTGTGCACTTTGTTCTGAAGCACAGGGCAGAGCACTTGTACCCAGTGAGTGCTCCTGGATCTCTCAGTCCATCTGTTCTCCCAGATTTTCCTGCCAAAGCTCCTCTCACTTCCCAGGGGACAGTAAAAGCCACGAGCTGAATGCCAAGTGGCAACTGTCCCATGACCTTCTCCAGCTACCACGTTTGAAGCTACCGAGAGGTTTCCACAGCTCCTCAGAAATGATGCAACCAATGATTTCCACATGCTACTGTCAAGGTATCAAAAGAAGAACCATCTTTCAGAAGAGTAAATAATGATTTATTTTCAATAGTCATTACTTCTTTCCTGGTGTTTCTGCAGCTTCTTCTGAAGATTTCTGTGCCTTTGAATGTCCTCTCACACCACTGTGAGGTTTTGATTCTCCCCCCAGGGGCCTTAAAGCATTACCAGGGTTATCCACCACTGGTTATCCACACGTTCATCTGTGTCCAAAAAGACACCCCCACAAGGAGCTGGAGCTCTGAGCTTCCTTTCTAAACGGGATTAGTCCAAGAAAACCAAGCCTGGTGCCCCCCAGCCTTCCTGTGACCATGTGGGTTTAGTGCTGGCACAGGAGCAGGGGTGGCAATCCAGGACTGGGATGAAGAGGGCATGTGAAACTTTGCCTTTTTGCCAACTTGAACAGCTCACAAACCACCACCTGAGGGACTGAAGTCACCACCTGCTTTTTGCAAACTCAACCTCCTGCAAAGTTATGCAAGCAAGACCCGAGTGGAGATCTCAGAAGCAAATTCATTTTTCCAAGACTGAACATAAATAAGTATTTGTTTCTCTCTCTTCCCACTCAAAACCAAGATTCAAAAAGGATCCTCTTTCATCCCTCATCCAGCTAATCCATCCTTCCTGCCACCTGGAGGAGATACATCCCAGGGGAAAGGCTGCCCTCAGTTAGCACATGCAATCATTCTGATATTTTAAGAATATTATTTTTTTACCTATTTTTAAACTAAATCAGGAATGCCTGGGTGTTCCCAAGGCTTTGCTGCCCTGGCTCATGGTTGCTTGGCTTCCACCAACATCCCCTGTGGCTTTAGACCAGAAAGAAGACACAAAGCTGTTCCCCTCACCAGTGCCCCAAAGCCACCTGCTTATTTAAGCCAATTCCAATAATTTCAATTCCAATAATTTCAATTTTTTTTTCAGCTTCTGCAGCAAGATAATATGTTTGCTGTTAAAACCAAAGGACTTTCTAGAATACCAGTCACCTGAGGACACAACATCACCTCTGTTATTATTATAACCCTCATTTAGAGCTACAATCAGAGATGGTAACAAAAAGGTATCACAGTAGTTGTTCACCTGCAAACCCAGTTTATTTTCCCCACATAAACACAGCAGACTCTGCTCTCTCTCCCTTTCAGCCTCCCCTGTCACAGCCCCCCCAGCCAACCCCAGGCAGGGAAGAAGGAGCCATAATGCAGAACAAAACCAAAATAAAATTGAAACCTGACAGGGCCACATTCTCGGGGAGAAGCCATGTGTGAGATATTTCTGCTTAATTATTTCAAGCAATGTCTGGCCCCTTGGCTGTCACCAAGCCTGGCCCTGGCAGGCTGACATCAGGAGCAACTATTGTGCAGGGAGTCACTACACCCTTCAGGTATTTGGGACCCAGCTAATCAGCTCATGTTTCATATTCTTTCCCCAACTTTTACACTGAAATGGGGCCCTTGGGGGTTCGTATCAAGCCCTTTTTCTCTTCTTACAGGTGTTAGAGGGAAGTTTGGGAGCAGAGATGTGGCACTTTGTGGGTTTGCATGCACAGACATCGCTACTGGCACGGGGTAAAAAGCGAATTTTCAGACTCCCCAGACCTCCAGAAAATGCAGGATGAGGTCAGATGGCAGATAAATGGTGCTTGTTGGTTGTGGCTAAAGAAACCTGTTTCAGCAGGCCATGCCTCAGTGCCTCGTGGGTCTGGTTGAGAAGCCAGGTGCTTTCAGCCCTAAATGATGCAGGGTAGTGAAAAATAACCCACTGGTGACACTAGAAAGGGAGCTGTTTGCTTCCCAAATAATCCCCTTTGAGCTGAGCTGGGGTTTAATACCAAGAGGGAATAATGGCATGATTTCCCCCCCCATTATGGAGTACATAATGGATGCTGTTTAAGTAACCTGGTGGGTGATGTCACTCTGCTTCCAGGAGAGCTTCAGTGCTTTTCCAAAGGGGAAGGCAAAGGGAACTCCAACCCAAAAGTGCCAGAACACCTGGATGTACAGAAAGTCTTCAACCAACTTCCTAAGTAGTGATAATGGAAATCCCTAATGCCAAGACAGAGCTCATGATGTTTGCAAGAGAAGTAAAGGAGAAGGCAGGGGTTGGGGAGGGGTCATGAGCAGGGCAGAACAGGAGCAGGTCACTGCACAGGACAGAAGAAGCTGCATGGGATGGAATCCCACCAGAGCAAACAGAGACCTCAGGCAAGCATGGAAACCTGGCAGCACTTCCAGAGGGAGAAACAGAACAGCAGAAGGAGGTTTGAGATGGCACAGAGTCCCATCACAAGGGAAAAGGAAAACCCAGAGCAGTGCCCTCTGCAAAAGCTGCTCTCAGTGGGGAGATCTGCCTTAGAATCATAGATTGATTGGGTTGGAAAAGACCTCCGAGATCAGCAAGTCCAACCCTTGTTTACAAACACCACGGGAAGAGGTAACCGGTGCGGAATGTCCCTCGTGGAAAGGGAGGGGGTGGAAAATGAAGGAATTCAGTCATTTAACTTCCTGGAATAATGCTTTTTAAATCTCTTAACGAGGCCTAGATCATGCCTTGTAAAATGTGGAAGGAATGGCCCTGCCAGGAAAGGAAACAGGAGCAGGAGAGCCGCTCTCCCGGAGAAGGCACCGAGCACGGAGCCAAACAGCTGCCCGGGGAAAGTGCAGCCTGGGCTGGATTTGCAAAGCAAACATTGCAAGAGGCTGTTGGTTTTGGATGGGTTTTGTTGCCTTTGCAGCACAGTAGCAACACTGGAGTTCCCAACTGACACAAACAAGAAATCAGGGAATCATGGAATGGTTTGGGTTGGAAGGAAACTTAAAGATCACCTCGTTCCAACTCCCCCTGCCATGGGCAGCGACACCTTCCCCTAGACCAGGTTGCTCAAAGCCCTGTCCAAATTCCCAAAGCCCCAAATTCCAGAGATGGGACATCCACAGCTTCTCTGGGCAACATAAAATTAAAGATAACAAATGAATCTTGTAGTTAATCAAAGAACAAAAGCATCTGTCAGGTAACTGGACTAAAGTTTAGCAACAAGGGAAGCCAAATCAGAGTTTAAGCAGCTGCCTCAGCTCTGCCTGTGTCAGAGCATCCCTCCTGCAGGCACAAGCTCATGTGCAAGGGGAACATCCTCCATTATTTTCCACTTAGTGGAAAATTCAGGATGTGCAATACTCAGTCTGGTTGCTTTCCAATATAAAGTCTCAAAGTCTTCTGTCAGTTGAAGCTTCCAGGTACTGCTCTTCTTACTCCTCAGAGTTGAAATGGGGATATGATGATTACTTTGGGTTTTGAGACTTCTTCATCCCTTAAGTTGTGACTTTCAAACTTCTTAAATCAGGCAAATACTCCCATTAGAATGTTTATCTGAAATAAAGATGGATCAGTTGTTCCTTCACTTTGTTTTTAAGGCTTCTTTTACACACACCCTTGTCTACCACTCTCAGCTCAAGTGGTCAGCCAGAGAGTGCAGGACATCCAGGCACTTACACTCCAACCTTCACTCCTTGTCCCATGTCCTCTATTTGTTTATAGCTCAAAAGACAAATTTCTCCCCCTGTACATCATGTTTATTTATTAGGAACTGCTTCTGTCTGCATGAATTTCCCTCTGGAAGTTCAGAATTGCTCCTGCCCTGCTGGAGCTGCTGAACTGCAAGGTCCAGAGTTCCAGACCAAAACCCCCAACCCATTAAACTTGAACTGAGCCAAAACAAAAATACCCCACTGGAACAGCAGCAACGGTGCTTGAAGGAGCAGATGGAGCCCCTGGAGTCCAAAAAACATCTTAACCCTGCAGCTTTTTAGAGGCTGATGTATCTGATGGAGGGGAAAAGGAACACAAAGAGACAGGCACATTTGTCACCACGAGAGCCCGTTCCCAGTAGCTGCTCATGGAGTCAGGGGAAACTCCTGCAGGTCTTCTGTGCTTTCCATCCAAGCCAGTTCATTGCCCCCCTGAATGGCAGCCAGGTCCCAAAATAGCAGCTTAAGCCACTTCTGGTGAGTCCCATTTCTGCCCCTTTCCCTGAAAACTGAGCCACTTCTTTCTAGCTGAAAGCACCTCCTTTACCCCTGGCCCCCCCTTTATTTGCTTGTCCCTGCTCTGCTGACTGCCCTTAATTTGGAAGCTCATTCCTTTAGTATTGATATGCCCTCCCCAGACTGTGAGAAAAGCTCAAGCCTTGGCCTTTCCCACCCTCAGTCATCAAAGATGGGACAATGTGGATGGTCCACATCCATAACTGGCTCACAGAAGTGAACACAAAGGCAGTTCATCTTCCCAAGAGTGCAAACCCCTTCAGGGTATTTAAAACTGGAACCTGCTGGGAAGTGTTGCAAGAAGAGGCTGCCCAGGACAGTGGTGGAGTCCCACCCCTGGAGGGATCTAAAAGCCCTTGGGGACATGGATTAGTGGTGGCCTTGGCTGTGCTGGGTCAGTGGGTGGATATGATGACCTTAAAGGCCTTTTCCAGCCTAAATGGTTGTGTGATTCTATGAAAATAAGACTGAATTTCCTCTGCCTTTGAACCGCAAGGGCAACACAGAGCAACACACAGGGAGAAAACCATGAGTGGTGCCACACAGGCAGCATGGCCATTGAACCAGCTGTTGCCACTGAGGACTCTTGCCCCCACCATGAATAACACTTGAAAAACACTGGCACAACGTTCAACAGCTGGCACAGCTGCAGAGAGAACAGAGAGCCCAGATGCTGCTCTGCCCTGTGAAGCCACAACGCCCCAAGCACGACATTCAGCTCCATAATTGCCCTTCCCTCCACCTCAGGAGTGTGGAATGACACCAGAAATGTGACAAAAAAAGGTTGTACACCAAGAAATGAATGACAACTGGAGGTGAAGCATGAAGATGAACTGAATGGAGAAGCTGAAGAGAAGAAACAACAACTCACTTTTTTCTCAAAACATCAAAAAATTAGGGGAAACCCAACAAAAGAATCAGGCAGGAAAGGAAATTATGTTGTCCTGTACAGAAGTGATTTGATTGTGAAACTCCTTGCCATGGGGTGTTCCAGGTCCCAGATTAAAAGGGATTTGCAGGAGCAGTGGAGGTGATGGGAGATGCTGAGGAACCACCGGGATGGAGATGCAACAACCCAGCAGGAGCCACCAGGAGGGATCAGAGAGAGGTTTCCCTGTAAGGAACAGCCACAGCTACTGCCACAGTGAGATGGGTCTATTATGAATGAAAACAAGAAATTCTTGAGAAAGGAGCTACTGGGAAGTGAGCAGGATGTCCCTGTCCCCTGTGCTTGACCCCAACCCACGGCAGATGGGGCTTGGGGCCAGAAATCTTGGGGGCCTCAGACTCCTACAACCCTGACTCACTTGACAAGTTTTCTTGCTTTTTTTTCTGTAGTGTGTAAGAATTCAAACCAACCCTATTTAAAACCCCTCAGCCCCATCAGCAGGTGGTCTGGCTCTTGGCTTTTCACTTCACAGTATTTCAGGAAGCACCAGAGGTTGTTCCAAAGGTGCTCTCCTGGAATTTCAGTGCCACGTACGGACCTCCACTGCTTTTCAAAACAGTTTAAAAATAATTAAGAAATTTTTTTCTCATTATAAGGTGATTAAACTGTACTGAGCCATTGCCTGACCTGAAGGATTACAGCTTTAGAGTTCTGCAAGAGACTGGTTTTAAGCTCATAAAAATCAAGGTCCATCCTTGCTGCACTTTGGAGGTGCCAGAACCCACCAGCCCTATGGGGACACCTGGATATTACAGACAACTCAAGACCTTCCCATGTCCAGCAGTTGTGGCCTTCAGTGGAGCCACCACCCAGCAGGGCCTGCTCATCCACAGCTTCCAGGAACATATTTATACACTCAGTGTAGGATTCCAGTCTTGTTCCCATCCCTAAGGCAACAGGATGATGATTTCCTTTGACTTTCTCCCAGGCTTAGCCACATCTCCTCTCCCCTCCTCGGGTCCTTGCTCTGCTCCAGCCCCTCTGCTGCCTTCACCTTGTGCAATGAGAACATCACATCATTCCATATTTCTGGATTCAAGTAAAGGCAAACCACATTTTCTGAGCTCCCACCTGACAATACAGCTGATTTAGTGATAATGGAGATGACGCACTCGAGGCTGGAGGGGCCAGGAGGTCCCATCTGCCAGGCAGCTCCTCAGCCTCACAAACAGCTGCTGCTTCAGAGGGAAGGTCTCAGAAGTTTGAGGGGGATCTGCTTTCATCACCCCTGCAGCACCCAGAGAATTCCATAAAACCCCAGGAGCAGTGTGCTGCACGTGCCTGTCACCCCCAGCCAAGCTGGGATCTCACCACCAGCCACACACTGGGATTCTCCTGAGGGCAGCTCCCCATCCTTTGGGATTGGTTTTCTTGGATATTTAGAAGACCCTCAATATGGATCGTGGGGCTTCACTTTCACAAAGGTATTAACTTCCCAGAAAAGAGAATATGGCTTGTCCTTAGTCCCAGGCATCTCTCTATCCTTCCTGACCCCCACCCACCAACACTCCATGTCTCCTCTGAGGACTCAACCTGTAAACACCAAGTCAGACCAGCCCACATCAGGGTCATCAGACACTCACTGCTGACCAACTGATCCTACAAAAATGAGAAAAGACGAGCTCACATTTGCCAGACATGCCCATCACAGCCTGCTGGGAGCACCAGCCATGTCCCAGCTTATCTTCTAAAGATCCTCCCAAACACAATGACCTGTGAGCAGCCCAGACAGGAGGGCTCTATCTTAACAAACCAGCACCTTGGTTTCAGCAACTGGATGAAGCATGTGCAGCCCTGGCTTATTTTTTATGGTTCCGAGGATTTTGATGGAAACCTGTTGGATGTGTCACTAAATTTCTTTTATGTTGACATTGTGTATTCTTTTTGTCTGTATAATTCTAATTTTTTCTTAGTTTCTTGAGCAGGGGAGCTCAGGCCAGCTTGTCCTTACGGGAGTAGCTGCTTCAGCAGGAGTGACCCAGGTGTCTGCTCAGGAGCATCCTCATCTCAGTCTGCAGCAGCTCCTTCACCTTCCCATCCCAAAGTACCAAAACTTGGTGTGTAATATCCTTACTTTTACCAGCAGTGAAAGAGATGTACAAATTTCTTGTCCAGTCTTTACTTTGAGTTTAAAATCAAAGAGCTGTCAAGTAAAATCCCTCTTGCTCTTGAATTGTCTGTAATATCCAGAAAACCTTTTGCTGCTTTCCAGCTGGGCCCATCTCCTCAAGGCTCTGTCCATGTGCTGTGACTGAATCAGACATCAGACTCCACTGAGGGTAACTGGGACAAGTGACCAGAAATCATCTGCCCCACAAACCAAAAAGCAGAAGGTCCTCCCTCCCAAAAGCTCAGTCTTCTCCCAGACCATCTGCTGGACATGCAAGTTGTCTTCTTCTCCCCAACCTTCCCCTCTCATATGGCAGTTTTAGTTGTTTCACTACTTTCAATTCATGAGTCTTCCACAGAGAGGGGGAAAAAAATTCTAATTCTTGTTTAGAGCTCTTCACTCTCAGAGAGACAAAGGTTAAACAACTTTAATTTTTCCCACATCTTGGCCATCTCTCTCAGCCTCCCTCTCTCTCCTCTCCTGTAATTCTTATTGTGGCCTACAGAGGAGTTACCAGAAATCTTCATCTTGACTCATCTCTTGCAGTTACTCAGCCTTAATCACATTACACCTCAACTACTGAAATATGTGTTTAAAATATTCCAGGAACTCTCCAGCTCACTTAAGCACTCCGGGCCTGGAAGGAATCCTTTGGCCAGAAACATCTCCTTTTCCAGGAAATGGATGATATCACCCCATTATCTGTCAGCTGCACTGCCCATCATCCCAACCTTCACAGCCCTCTGCTGATTTACTCTCCTCATCCACCCACTTTGCTCCGACAGACGTAAGAAGTGACGACAGTTGGGATAAAATGCTGCCATTTTTGAGTATTTTGCTGAAGGCATCAAAATAAATCCTCCCAGCTTATCTCTGCTTTCCCTGGAGCAGGGAAAGGGGGAGCACTGATTTCCTCTGGGACTCTGGAAGGGTTGTGGCCCCCCAACCTGTCTGATTGATGGAGCAAATCCATCAATGATGGTGAACTTTGCAGAGCTCAGACTTTCACCCCACTGTGAGTGGCTGACACAAGTCACAGGCACTTCCCACAACACAAAATCTACTCAGAGCTGGTGACTCTGAGATGTTTGTGCCAAGAAGGGCTTTGCTGAGGCACCACTCACTACAGAAAATCCAGTTGTGAGAAAGGCAAGGACATGGGGACAGATCAGCAACAGCAGGAAATGGGGTCCAAACTTCTTATCTCAAAAGGTTATGGGTTTTTTGGGAATAACTAACTGGAGTTTATTCACACTGAATTTAGGACAACTAAACCACAGTATTACTCACAAGGAAACCAGATGTCCTGGGCTTTCCTTACCTAGTGAGAGCAGCAGCAGCTGGATTCTTGCAAACACACAAAGTGACAGGAAATAGTGGGGAAGCCTGTAAGTTTTTCTTTTTTAATTTGCAGTGCTTTTTCCTCACTGTTGTGTGTGTGTGTGTAGAGAAAAACACACCCTTTGATTAGAACATGAAGGTGTGACAAGCTCAGGCAACAGATCCTGAACTCTGGTATTAGCAGAGATTAAATTAAAACACAGCAAAATATCACAGGAATGATAAGAACAAAAGGAAGCATCAACAGGCAACCACACTGGGCCAGGGGGGCTGCTGCACCAACCCCACTGCCATCCGTCCAGTGAGGCTACACAGGACAGGAGGAAAGCCTTGGGAAAGCCTTGGGAAGGGCTGGAATGGGATTCACTCATTTAAAACCACATGCTGCAAGCACCCAGTGAAGTGCAGTGAGGCCCCTCAGCCACTGAGAGCAAGGCCCATGGGACAGAACTGCCTCCAGGACACAGCAATGGGATCACCAGAGGGTTTCCTTAAAAATCCTCTTCAGACAACTGAACAACCATCACCACCAAACAGAGCATCACCACCTTTCCCTCCAGGCTCACATTAGGACAATCAACCCAGCAGCTGTTGTTCAGGAGAGCTTGCTGTAAAAATTCTTTATGGGGGTATTGCATCCCTCAGGTTTTTGGTTTCACCCTTTTGGACCAAACTCCTGTGCTCCTGCTGACCACAGCTTCTCCAGAAACCTCCCCTGCCACTTGGAGCCAGCTGGTGGGACTGTGAGCACAACACAATGACTCTTCTGCTGGATCAGCTTTTCCAGTCCCACCCTAGAGGTCTTTCTCTGTTATCTCCAACTCTTCCTTACTTCTTCTCCACATCTGGGAAGCTCTCCTGAGGCTCCAGAAATAAGCACACACACTCTGCATCCTGTTTCTCCACCCCCCATGACATATTATGAGGAACAGGGAAAACACATGCTCCAGGATCATTTGTTATCTCATGCAGGGCCATTAACATCAGCTTCCTTCCCTGCATGGACTCAAGTCAAGCTCAGAGACAAGTTTTCCAGGTTGCACGTGCCACATCTCTCCTTGTTCCTTCCCTCCCTCTCCTCCCATTAGGGACTATCCTTCCTGATTTCCAAGCTCAAGGAAAAAGGAGCCAAATTTAGGAGATCCCCTGAGATCCTGATCTGCCTGTCCTATAATGCAAAGCAGCTTCTCAGAGCCATTTGAACAACTCCAAAGCCACAGAAACTCAACCCAGATTTCACTCATTCCCACCAGCAGAACAGCACCTTGTGATTCCCGGTAATAAAAAGGTAATGGCAGTGGAGGGACAGTTTGGAAGCTCTCCAGCCTGTCCCAGCTGAGGAGCAGAGGGATCACTCAGGGCTCTCACAGCTCAACACCAGGCACTGCCAGGCATGAGGGAGGGTGGAAATCACCTACTCTGCAAACCCCAGGGATAACTTTACAGTGAACCCACGGGATTCATATACAAGGAAACTGAGCTTTGACACCCTGGTCAACATGTTTCCTGTCCTCTTTTTTTTGCCAGAAGCTACAAGAACTGCTAATCTCGAGTTCCAGCTGGAGTGGCTGCTGGCTCTGTTGTGCAGGCAGAGCAGGCTCAGGGCTCTCAGCTCCTCAGGTCACCAGAACAAGACAGTGGCCAGGACAGACAACACAAAGAGTTTCCAAAGCTGGGCTGTTCTTTGGCTCCTGTGAGCTCTGTGGTTTTATTCACAACACAGGAAAAGCCTTCCCAACACAGGGAAGCTCCAGGTGAAATCAGTGGTTGCTTTTTCCTTGCTCAGACTCAAATCCAAAGCCCAGCAGTGGTGGTGGGAAGACCCACTGACCCCACCAGGCTTTGGCACAAAGTCTCAGCTCAAAGTGCTGATGGGGATGAAGTTCTGGAAGCTTGGAGGTGGCTAACAGATCCCAGAACAACACAAAGCACTTGGAATATTTGCATACAAATGCTCTTTGCTTGCCTATTGCTTCATCTGCTGCTTGTGAGTCTTTCTAACACACCCTTTAATTTTGTTATTACAAAAAAGAGTGCATGCAAATAACTGCCTGGAGTGAACTCAAGCAGGGAATAAGCCATTAACTGCTGTGCTTATATTCACAAATGTGTTAGAAACCCTGAAAAAGAAAGGGTGGTTTGAAGGGAAAAGGGGAACACCCTCAGGATTCAGGCAACTGCTGCAAACACACAGCCCTGAGTTACAGAAGGCAGAATTCAAAATGCAAATGTTCATATTAATACAAACTGCTAATTAAGAGCAGGCTCCATTAGGGAGATTATGCATCTTTAAGGGCTCCTCCAGACATGCACATCTGCAGTCCCAGGAGAAGCTCCAGTGAAACCCTCCCAGTCCAAACCCACTTGCTGCTTGCCCCTCCTGACCCTCGTGGCCACCACAGCTCCAATGTTTAGTCTGGAAAATTCAGGGCCAGCCTTTGAGAGGAGCCATGAGAAAGGAGCAGCTGTGGCAGGGCCAAGTGACACCGTGCCCTGTCCCCTGCCCAGGCAGGGACCCCAAGAGCAGCTCCCGGCACTGATCCAGCCCCGAATCCCAGCCCCGACCCAGTCCCGATTCCCAGCATTGACCCAGTCCTGATTCCCAGCCCCGATTCCCAGCATCAACCCAGTCCTGATTCCCAGCCCCAGTTCCCAGCACCAATCTGGGCCCGATTCCCAGCCCCAATTCCCAGCACCAATCCGGGCCCGATTCCCAGACCCGATTCCCAGACCCGGTCCAGCACTGATTTCCAGCACCGATTCCCAGCACCGATTCCCTGCACTGATCCAGCCCCAATTCCCAGCCTCGATTTCCAGCCCCAATCCAGCCTCGATTCCCAGCCCCAATTCCCACCCCCGATTCCTTGCCCCGATTCCCACCCCTGATTCCCAGCCCCGATTCCCAGCCCCGACTCCCAGCCCCGATCCAGCCCCCCCGTGGGCTCCTCCATCTCCCAGCACTGGGAAAGCTGCAAAACCAACTCACTCAAAAAATACCACCAGTGACCTTGTCCAAGGATTATCTGCAAAATCTCCCCCACCTCATTTTTAATGAAATGGAAGCATTTTCAGTAGTAGCCATGGGAGGGTTTGGGCTCAGATAAACAAGCTACAGACACCAAGTGCTGAGTTTCAGGGATGCAGATTGGTATAAAATTAGGGAAAAAGTGCAGAAATGACTTGTCAGATTTTAACCCTGGAGAAATAAACTCAAATGTTGATGCAAGAAAGAAGTATTTCTCAAGGCAGGGCCTCACTTCATTCCCATTATTTGCCTTCCTTTTGCCACCTGTTATTTTGAGCACTGTTAAGCAGAAGGAACACAAACCCAGACTATCATTCATGACATTATTTCTCTAACACTAAAAATGGCTTTTGAAAATATACAGTTAATCCAACGCAGAGAAACTCAATTTACTGAAATAACTGGACAGCTTGAACTCCAGGAGTTTTTCCAAACTTCAGAGATTACCTTGGTGTTGAACACTGGGGTCCAGATCTTGTACTCATGTCCAAAGCCAGGTGGGAATCTTTTGAAGACATGTGAGGTTGCTCTTTAGAACTTCTCTTTCAAACAATCTATCAAAGGGAAAAAAAAAAGACTTGCCACGTCATCCTGATTTGTATTAATTGAAGAACTGTTGGTGTCAGTGATGGCTCAGCAGGGTGAGGGATGGAGAGCAAAGTCTGAGCACCCAGTGCAGCCCAGGAGGAGCTGGGCAGCCTGTCCTTGTGCCAGCAGCACAGAGAGGAGCAGCTCAGTGTCACAGGGAAAGGGGGTTTATTTAAAAATTGTACCTTGCACAGCTAAGACAACAATGTGCCAATTGTTTCCTTCTGCACTGAATCACTCCCAAAGAAATCATGGCCCGACCCCACTCCTGGTCTCATCTCTGCCTTTAATATTGCTCAGCAAGTAGAACCCACTTTGAGACAAGATCATTTAGAGCCTCTGGTTGCCCTACAGAAGATGAAAAATGCAGAAATAGTTTTTGCTTTCTAGCCATGGAAGGAGGTGTTTGCTTTTGGGTGGGAAGGGGAAGGAGAGACCAGGGCTCCAACCCCACCAAGCTGCACACGTGGAAATCCTGAGGTGTGAAGTGATTTCCCTTTGCACAGTGATGGCTCCTCTTTGTGTGTCTTCCTGAGTGATGGGAAAAATAAATCTGGTTGGATTTAAAGCCTTTCATTAAGGAAAACAAAGTTTCTCAGCTCAAAGAGGAAGTATTTTTGCTCTACAACATCTCTTCGCTTGCACAGCAAGAAAAAATCCCAATAACCGAGTGTAGACCATGTAGCCTCTTTGCCACAAGACCACATGTTTGTCATTTACACTGAATTCAGACACTTGCAAACCTGATGGTAACATAAATGTTTATTTTGACAAGGGCAACCAGAGTTTCTTTGGGCACAGAGAGGCCAGTGATGCACCCCAAGACAGTTTGTTCAGGCAGATGCACCTTCTCTGTGCTCTCGTTTTCAGCACCACACACGTCCCACATCCTGCTGAGAGCAGAGAACAACCCTTTGCTCCTGAAGCACAGGCAGTACAGCACTGAACAGACACACTCTCAACTCTGTGTCTTCTGAAGGCTTTTGTTCTGAGTTATGCTGTTTGAAAAAGGAAAAAAGAAGCCTTTCTCCCAAGTACACACAATCACCATCTTTCTGCTGAGTACCCACAATCACCATTGAACACACCGTCAAAACTGGAGGCTGAATGTACCAATTCCTACTTGGAAAAGCATCAGAAACTTTGCAAAGGCACAAGGAAATAAGTCATCCCACTCAGCCAGTTCCTCCTTCTCTCACCTCCAAATACAGAAAGGCAGATTTCTGCTGGCTCTTTTTTTTTTCAATTAGCTCACAGTAATTCTTCCTTGTATGGTAGAGATTCCCACTCTTACAGCTATTGAGGACTTGGATTCCTCAGCATCCCCCCAAGAATGAGTAATGGTCTCATTTTCCATCTGCAAGAGCCAAGGGTAACCCACTGACACCGGAGTACTTGGACCATGAGTCTCAGTTTTGCCTTCTGCTCTTGTCAAAGGCCACTGCTGAAAACTCCAAACAGGACTTTATAAAAGCTGCTTTTCAAGGTTCAATAGAAATTCAAATGAACTTATTTCCTTTGTCAGGGATTTCTGAGTCATCTTCTCCAAGGGAGGGGAGAGGAAATATAATCAGAAAAGGACATTATTCCTATTCTACAAGAGGGAGCAGATCTACACTAGTCATCCTTTATCTTGTCATCTTCCTGACCACAGTATTGTGAAAAGCCCACAAGCAGAAATGGCAACAAACATCAGTGAAATACTGTGCTCTTTATATCATGAAGTCCTGCCATGAGGAGGAAGGGAACCCATTGCATCTTTCAACCCTGCCTTTGTTGCTCACACCACGCCTGCTGGAAGGGACAGCTCACAAAAAGTTATGCAAAACCCAAGTCATTCCTGGTAGCTTAAGAAGAAGAATTCATTACATGGCAGAAAACTTTCATTTCAGCATGTCTTTGTTGACTGAGCTGACAAAACCTGAAAGAACCTGCCCCAAGACCAGAGCTGCCCTGGGGTGGGGGCACCAAACAGTCCTGCCCCCCTCCCATCAACTTCTTCCCTGGGCACTCTGCAATTCCCAAGAGCAGAAAGCTGGAAGCCTGGGGGGATGGGGGTGGAGTGGGGGGAAGGTTGGACCCAGTCCTGGGTCTGCCAACACGTCAAAAGGTGAAGTCACAACGTTCAAAACCAGTCAGTGCCCTCTGCAACAGGTGATGAGGCTGCTCTGCCCTGGAACAGGAGTTACCACCACAGCTTCTGAGTTATCCAATTCAGAAACGTTTTCTGGGAAACTGTGTCTCTGGGACCTGGCTATCCCCTCACCAGACCTTGGAAAAGCTTTCTACTGAAAGCTTAAGCAAAGACCTAAACTTCTAAAACCCCCTTTTCTCAGTAACTTAAAGGAAGGCCCATCCAAATCTCTAATGTGTCCTTTCCCTTCACTTTCCATTGAAAAGAAAGAGTGTTTTGCTGCCAGGGTGTCAAGCGATATGAATCATCTTTAAAGCCTCCAGTTTAATTAGACAAGGATAAGGAGATTTAAACAATGTCACTGAAATCTAATTCTCTGCATGAACCTCTGTCATGAAGCAGCAGAGTGAAATCAGTAAAAGTGAAAAAGTTTAGTTAAGCTTATTTGTTACAGCCACTGCTCTTGAACAAAGTGTGGTTTTCTGGCCAGGAATCTTGCAGGAGCAGCAGGAGAGGCCGGGACAGGAGTCCATCCATCCCTGGGGGATGGAACCTCACAGCTGGCAGCTGCCAGGAGGATAAATGCTGCTTCAAAACATGAGGTCTCTGTTCTGGAAAGGCAGATGAGTCAAGGGAACTTCAGCCCCTCTGCTGCCCTTGGAGCAGATCCCACCAGCAGCGAGGTAGGGACAGCTGTGCGGCCGCAGCCGCCTTCGCTCCACGCTGGAAGAAAACCCCAAGTTTCCTCATAGCACAGGGTTTCAACTCAAAGTAGATTTGTTTTTTTAATGCAGAATGGCTGTCTTTGCTGATGCTGTAATAAATGTGGGAAATAAATGTGGCCTGTATCAAGAATAGTGTGGCCAGCAGGCCCAGGGCAGTGATCCTTTCCCTGTACTCAGCGCTGGTGAGGCCACACCTTGAGTGTTGTGTTCAGTTCTGGGCCCCTCGGTTCAGGAAAGAGATTGAGGGGTTGGAGCGGGGCCAGAGAAGAGCAACAAGGCTGGAGAAGGGACTGGACGTGGCACTGACTGTCCTCTTAAACACCTCCAGGGACAGAGAATCCACCATGGCTTGATCCAACCCCACTGTGATCACAGTGGGGTTGGATCAAGGGTTGGAATTGATGATCTCAGAGGTCTCTTCCAACCCAAGTGAGAGGAGCAACGAGGCTGGAGAAGGGACTGAAGCACAAGTGCTGTGGGGAGAGGCTGAGGGAGCTAGGGGTGTTTAGCCTGGAGAAGAGGAGGCTCAGGGGAGACCTCAGCACTGTCTGGAACTCCCTGAAAGGATGTTGTAGCCAGGTGAGGATTGATCTCTTTTCTCAGGCAACCAACAGTAGGACAAGAGGGGCTTAAGTTCTGCCAGGGGAGGTTTGGGTTGGATATCAGGAAGAAGTTCTTTCCAGAGAGAGTAATCAGGCATTGGAATGGGCTGCCCAGGGAGGTGGTGGATTCTCCAACCCTGGAGGTTTTTAAGGTGAGACTGGACATGTCACTGAGTGCCATGATCTGGTGATCAAAGTGGGGTTGGATCAAGGGTTGGACTTGATGATCTCAGAGGTCTCTTCCAACCCAACTGATTCCAGGATTCTGCTCTATTCTAAAGGAGATTGGAGAGGACACAGATGAGGAAGGAAGCTAAGAGAGATGAAGCTTCAAGCTGTGCATTTTCCTCTGTGTGGACAGAATATGACAGCCCCTAATTGCTGTCTCACCTCAGCATCACTCCAGTTTTATCTTCAGTGAGAGAGTTTCCTTCAGCATCAGCTCTGATAGGGCTCAAAAACTAGGAAAACTTCCATGGGTGAACAATTAGAGCAATCACCAAGGTCTCTGCCCACAGGGGCACTTCTGCTTGGAGCACTCGATGTTTTACAGACCCTGCAGATAAGAGGGGAAAAAATTGCAACAATCAAACACTCAAATCCAAAGCCCACACATTTTTTGTGTCCTTCTCTGGGCAACCAAGTGGCACTGCTTTGTTACTTCATAACCAAGAGAATCCTCCAAAGGAGGTTTGGGGTTTATAGTGCCCTGTCAGAATCAAAGAGCCTCAGTCAAGAGCTGGTGGGGCTGTGCCCTGCACATCCAAACCAGAGCATGGCACGAGAGATGACAGATGACAGCAACAAAACCAGCATGGGGAGTGAGGGAAACTAAGGCTGATTTTAAAGAGGAAGTCTGAATAGGAGTCATTTACTACTGCCATGATTACACAAGAAAATGATATCATCAGCAGGATGAAAGCCTGTACAGAGAGACAGCAACATTCATTACATCCCAGCTGAAACCAGGACTCAACCTGGAAACAAAAGCTCCAGCTCCTCTGCGGTTGGGTAATTAAACACAGAAGGGGCTGAACAGAAAAGGCTTTTCATTTACCACCACACAGACCTTAAAGGTGCACTCAAACTTCTTGCCTGAAGCTAAACTTTCATCCAGTTCTCAGGATAAATGATTTGGCTCAAGCAGATGGAAGTCTGAACTTCCTTTCTGGTCTTCCATCACCCGCTGAAGAAATGGGCCTGTCCATGTGGAGGTCAACACTCCTGTAGTGCTTCTGGCTGTTCAAAGTCAGGGTCACACCAGTTTGGGAGGTTCAGAGCAGCATTTTGGCCTGTCCAACAGCACAGGGGCTGGCAGAGGTGAAGGGTGGCACTTTGGCTGGAGGAAGGAGCAATTCCCACTCACTGACTCCGAGCCACAGGCAAAGAGTCTTTGTAGTGCAACACTCTGAGCATTACACGGTCCAGATGTAGCCCCTAACAATGACAACCCAATTCTCACTGGAGGGATAGCTTTGCATGGCATAATTCACTACAAGGGAAAGCTCTGCCAGCCAAGATATAATCTGATTATTTCTGGTTTCTCAGGGCTGAAGGTGAGAGGGAAATTTAAAAGCAAACAAAGCCACGTTGCTCAACAGGGAACGCTGCAACAGAGAGAAGTGAAAATTAAGGCCCTGCACAAAACATGTCAATCCTCAATAGATATGGCACACATGTATTAATATTTCTGACAAGCCAAGAATGTCAGATTTCTAAGCACAATATGAATCACATTAGAATTAAGAACAGCTGAGCCTGCACAACAGATTATACAAGTATTTATGAAGCACAGGAAATACTCAAAGCCAGCAAGTTCAGCTGTATATACCAATATAACTAATAACTGCTATGCTACATCTATCTCCTAAAAGCCACTTCATTGGCAAGATAACTACAAATTAACAAAGTATTGAACTCTGGGCAAAATACAGGGGCACTAAAAATGCCCTTTGAAACAAGGGGTCTGTTCTCATTAAAAGATGTTCTCTTCCCAAGACTGAAGGAAGACCAATGAATTGTGAAAGCAATTCAAGTTCAGCAAAGTCTTTCTTTGCTCAGAATTACAGATTTCAAAAACTTTGGCAAAATGTCTTGAGGAGAAAAATATTCAGTGTTGTACCCAAGCTTGGGAAGGAGAAAACACAACTCACAAGACTCAACTTGCAGCAAAGATTGTCTGAAGCTGTTTATCAGATCAGATGGAAACTGCCCCTATCTGGGCATCTGAATCTTTCAAAGAATTCTTATTTGGAACCATTAAAGTGTTTGTTACTATTGGTTGATAACAACTGATGAGATTCCTAAGAAAGCCCTTTAATTTAATTTACTTAGACATGAACAAATTAAAAGCAGAGTTACAGGATACAGCACTAATAATGCAGATATGTCTATAAGATTTTGTTGTGCCCTAAATCAGTTTGATTCATTCAAATAGTAACTGGTTGTGATGAGGAAGTTTGCTAAGTGTTGAGAATCTAAAAAAAAACATAAGATAAATCAGTGATCTGGAATGAAACATCAGAACTGAAGTCAGGGGAAATGCAGGGTCAGATACTTTGGTTTTATGAAAAAAGTCTTTAGCCAAACAAGCAGATTAACATAACACAAAACCAAAGTATTGTGAGTCCTGAGCAGCTGCACCAAAATGAGCATTGCATTAGATTTTTTCACTATAGCCACTAGGGATGGTTTCCTTTGGAGCAAGGAATGTCTCATTCCCTCAGGGAGCTGGTGTGGAGGACAGGCTGTGAGGAGGCAGAGCAAGGCAGCACTGGTGACACAGACACAGCTGGGGGGAGGTGGGTGGCCCCAGAACCACAGGGTGGATTGGGCTGGAAGGGACCTCAAAGCCCACCCAGTGCCACCCCCTGCCATGGGCAGGGACACCTCCCACCTGCCCAGGGTGCTCCAAGCCCTGTCCAACCTGGCCTGGGACACATCCAAGGACGTGGCACCTGAACACAAACACACCAGAGCTCAAGGTGAGGTGCTCATGGAACCAGAAGAGGCCTGAATTGATCTTCCCAAGCAGATTGCAGGTAAGGGACAAAAAAGCCCCATGAGCATCAGTGATCTGTTCACAAGAGACACCAGGGTGAGCCCCATCCAGCTGGGAACCTGCTTGGAAGGACTTTCAGGGTCAGCCTCGGAGTTGTGTAAGTTTTGTCATGCTCTCTGTCTGGGGGACAACTTTAACAAACCTGTAATCACAGCACTAAGAGGTGGGAATGCAAATCCCCAACCCTTAATTGCTTTGTCTGGTTCTGAGTGGGAACTTTAATTCAAGTCTTCCACTCGTCAGGAGGGTGCCTGAACCAGCAGAGAACACAGTGGGGTTTTTCTGGCTCACTAACCATTAAATAGCTCACACAAAGTCAAAAAGGAACAGACTCAAATACTCACACAGATTATTTACTATTAAGGACATTCAAACTTCTGAGCCCAACAAGCCACATACCAAACATTTCTGTAAGATCAAAAGGCACATTTTCTGCTTTCTCTCTCTCACACACAATCCCACACACATCAAAACTTCAGCTTCTTACCAAACATCCTGGTCACTTTATTTTCAGTCTGAATGCTCTCTAAAAATGTCTTGGTTTTGCTTTCTAGCAGCTGTATTAAAACCCACCATGAGATGAGCAACACCCAAGAGAGCCAAGGGATGGATCTCAAGTTGAGCTGCTTGAGACAGGCACAGCTTGGAAGGCACATTTCCATAACCACATCCTGCAGTTGGGCACTCTGAGGTGTAAAATCCAAGCACTTGGAGGGAGCTGAATCTAAACTGAAAATTCATTAAGCAATTAAAATTTGCAATTTCATTGCAAATCTACTTTAATCTGCTTCATTAGAGAATAAGCAGAAACATTCAAGTTATGGAAGGGACTGTCAAGCTGAAATAAGTCACCAATTCAGGACTAGACATCAAAGTATTTAAGGAACTCTATCAAAACAGGGCATGTTTTCAGGAGGAAAAAAACAATTTGTCTACTGGTTGCTTATAAAGTTGGCCCCAACTACAGAATCCCTCCTGCTGCTCCTTCACAAAATATTTTGCAAATACCTTCCAAAAATACTCTGCTCATTAGGCCATAAAACGAGGAGCAGGACTGCAAGCTGGCCAACCAAGTCAATTAGTTCTTTCACACCAGATTAAATGTTGAGTAACCACCACCTTCAGTGGAGTAAATCAGAAATGAGGACAGAATTCAGTAGAACAATCCCATTAATTTCCAGTTACTTGTGACAGAACACGAGAAGATCTGATATATTTGGAGTGCATTAAGACTGCAATTAAACTCTAATTTTGCAAGTCAGAACAGAAGAGTTATGGCCAATTTTGTGCTCCTTAACAAAGAATAGATGCTCTTTGCTGTGCATGTTACTTCCAGACCTAAATTCTCTCCTAAAAGCATTCACCCTTGCTTAAGCTACTGCCTGTGATCTTGCTTTTCATCCACCTTTCCCAGACCTTCCAGGGATCTTTCATGGATTCTGAGGAGTTTGCAAACACTGCAACAGCTCCAGTCCAGGTGTGGGCAACACCGACCCTGCAGCCCCCACCACTCCCAGCACACCAGCTGGGAGTCCACACAGACCCCACTCACAGAGAAACCTGCCTGGAGAAGACACAGGAAGGTTTTCAGAGCCTTCACAAGCACCTCTGTGTCAAACCTCCTTCCTGCAGACATGGAGACATTCCAGACTTACCTGGGACCTCACAAAGGACCATCAGCAGCACTGTAGAGCCCAGATGTGCAGGAAACAGCTGGAGCTCTGACTCCTTCCCTGGACAGCTGGAGGTTTCCCAATAAAAGCCAAGGCGGTCTTGGATCCCAAGGTGTTGCTGTTCCAGCTGCAGGCTGGGGGTCCCTGGGGAATGCACTGGCTGAGGAGCTGCTGCTGGAACGGGGTCACCCAGCAATGCTTGGGGTCTCTGCCATGGCATCAAATCACATGGTCAGCCTTACCTTGGCCAAGGACATGAAGTCAAGAAGTAGAATCATAGAGGAGATTCAAAATTCCAGTGATAAAGGAACCAAACTTAGCCTTTCAACACTATTTCAGTTTCAAAGAACAGGGTAAATCCTTTGAGGTGGTGGTAGCCCCAACTAAAGTAGTGATAGCCCCAACCAAAGGAGTGATAGCCCCAACCAAAGTGGTGATAGCCCCAACCAAAGTGGTGATAGCCCCAACCAAAGTGGTGATAGCCCCAACCAAAGTGGTGATAGCCCCAACCAAAGTGGTGATAGCCCCAACCAAAGTAGTGGTGAGAGACTGGAGAAAGGAGAATTTAAACGTGTTGGTCCAGGCTGTTTTGGGAAAAAATAGAGTCTGTTCCTTGCTTTGATAATTTTTCTTTCAAAAGTATTTCTTATTTACTATGGTAAAACCCCATGTTTTGCCATATAAAGTAAATACACTTCTCTGTCAGCCCCTTCCACCAATATACAGAAAGATTTTCTATTCTAAACATGTCATTTGTCACCAGCTTGTAAGTCAGGTTTTTCTCAATTGTAACATTAGTCATTAATTGTTTTAAAGTTAACAAGTGAACACTCAAACAGGAAATATGAGACATAAACAGGAACAAAGTCTTTAGCACAGCATTCAGTAAACAGCCAGCTAAAGCCTGGCCAGTCTGGGAGCAACAACCAGCCACAGCTCTAAACACAACTGGTGGTTGCACAGCAAATGTTCTCCCTGTGGTGTTTGTGGAGTTTGCTACTGAGCAATGAAAAACATCCTTTTTTCCCCTATTCCCCTTTAGCAGCAATGAGTTTAAATCTGGTCTCCCCCTCCCAAATTTTAGGGTCCAAAACCTTACACTGCAGCTTTTGGTTGTGCATCACTCTTGTGACTGAAATAAAAAGTTACAATTTGTGTGCCAGGAATACTCATAGACATCCTCCTTAGTCAATTTTTATAGGTAGCAAATAGACACCAAAATATGACACCACCATTTTTGTACCTCAGTCAGTGCATGAGCTCAGAAAGGGGAACTGAAACCCTGGGCTGGGATGTGAGCAGGGAAACCCCAACCCCTCCGAGCTGAGCACCAGTTTGTTCCCCCTTCCAAAGTGCAGCTCTGGAGGGGGTTTTGTTTCCCTGGGAGGGTGGGCAGGCCCTGGCACAGGTGCCCAGAGAAGCTGTGGCTGCCCCAGCCCTGGGAGTGTCCAAGGCCAGGCTGGAGCAAGCTGGGATAGTGGGAGGAGTCCCTGCCCATGGCAGGCGGTGGGATGGGATGGGATGGGCTTTAAGGTCCCTTCCAACCCAAACCATTCCATGAGTTTTATGCTCCTATTTACTGGTAAAAAATCACCTGAGAGTTCATGAGCCATCCCAACTCCCATTTGTGGGGGCAAACCGGAGTCCCAAACACCAAACCCACAAAACACTGGAGGGAACACGAGCAGAAGAGACAGGCAAGCATTGAGAGAAAAGGTGTAAAGTGGTATTATGTTATTAAAACATTACATTAGAAATAAACAGAACATAAACCAAAAATAGGTTTTAACCAGGTTTAACTTTTTTCTTTTTTTTCTTTTCTTTTTTTTTTTTTAAATTCAAATTGACCCAAAGCAAAAAACTTACATTGCAAAGGAAGAACAAAATACATGATGGTATCAGTAACAGCATTATGGAAGCTGGACTTGTGGGCAGGTTTTCCATCCAGCCCAGCCCACCCTGGTAAACACACCACATATTTCCTTTTGTCTCTGGGTATTCATCTGATGAGTTCATCCAGATGTGTTCTCCTATGATTGCCAACCAGAGCCAGAAAACTGCATTTTCCACGCTATTCCAAGGAAGCCAGAGTTATTCCAAGCATGAGTGATAATGAATTAAAGAAAAAAAAAACCAAAACAAAAAACCAAACCCAATACAAAACAAAACAAACCACTCGAGCTTTTCAAACTAACAAGTATTGTCTATAATGTAAATAGTTTAGAAATATGGTAATTAAATAATCTAAAAAACACTCTTACTCTGCTGTACATTTATAAACATAAATATTTACAAAAACTTTCTGCTTTGTTTTAAAGGATGAGGTTTGCAGTTTGTTAATGATCAGAGTCTTTTACTCATATTGATTCTTTGGTGTGTTTGCCAATTTTTTAAGGTTTATTCAAAGTGTTCAACTGTGAATTTCAAGGTAACGGAACGAGGCTACATCACAAGTCCATGTTCTGCACTTTTCCTTCCACATTCTACTCCAAATGAAAAACAAAGTTCACTTTGTCCTTCCAAGTATTGGTGCACAACATTGAAAATAATTAAAAAAAGACCCAATTCCCCACTGCTGAAATTTGGATGGATTACCAATGGATAATCCTCCTTCCTTTGCACTTGAGCACACGGATAACTGGAGAGAGAACAGGACTATCAGCATTTTCAGAGTGTGCTGAGGTGCTTTGCAGAATTTAAGGTGACAAACCAGCTCCAAGAGATGGGCTGGCATTGTGAAAAAGGCTGAGGGGCTTCCCTCCACCTTGGGGACAGGGGAGGATGAAAATTCATTTAAAAGAAAGGCTTTTTACTGGCCTGAAACATATGTGTGTTCCCTTTAGATGTCAGTTATTTGAAAGAAATAACAAAGAAACAAACCTCAAACAATAAATAATGGAATTACACATTTCTTCATTAAATAGCATTCTTGTTACCAACAAAGTCTTCCATAATTTTCTTCAGTCACAGCAACAGACAGAACAAATAATTTGCCTTAATATAGATTGCAACTAAAATATACTCTAGATTACCTTAGAAAATCTGACTGTAAAAACTCAGTGGGGAAGGACATTGGCTTAGACCAACCTACTAATGTAGTGAACAATACTAAGTCTGCTCTTTGTTTTTGAAAGAAAGCAACTTTAAGATCCTGGTCTCCTGTCACAAACCAGAAGATTTATGCTTTAAACCTGCCAGTGTGTCCTGTCTGAGCCCTGGAGAGCTCCAAGGTGGGAAGAGCTGATCTTTTCTGACAACAACAGGAGGTCTCGCACCCCACCCACGCCCTCAGGTTGTCCCTGCCATGCTGCCACCACCAGAGATGTCCCTGCCATGCTGCCACCACCAGAGACTGTCCCTGCCATGCTGCCACCACCAGAGACTGTCCCTGCCATGCTGCCACCACCAGAGACTGTCCCTGCCATGCTGCCATCACCAGAGACTGTCCCTGCCATGATGCCACCACCAGAGATTGTCCCTGCCATGCTGCCACCACCAGAGATGTCCCTGTCATGCTGTCATCACCAGAGACTGTCCCTGCCATGCTGCCACCACCAGAGACTGTCCCTGCCATGCTGCCATCACCAGAGACTGTCCCTGCCATGATGCCACCACCAGAGATTGTCCCTGCCATGCTGCCACCACCAGGGACTGTCCCTGCCATGCTGCCACCACCAGAGATGTCCCTGCCATGCTACCACCACCAGAGATTGTCCCTGCCATGCTGCCACCACCAGAGATGTCCCTGCCATGCTACCACCACCAGAGATTGTCCCTGCCATGCTGCCATCACCAGAGATGTCCCTGCCATGCTGCCACCAACAGAGACTGTCCCTGCCATGCTACCACTACCAGGGACTGTCCCTGCCATGCTGCCACCACCAGAGATATAACCTGGAGAAACTACAAAGCTCTACAACCTGGTGTGGGGGTGAGGTTGGACTTGCTCCTTCAAGCTGCTGACACAACTACTTTTGGTCACTGCTCCACCAGGCTGGACTTGAACCGACAGAAGCTGGAGATGAAAAGGTTCATCATCCCCTTTCCAATCCTCTGAGCCATGAATCTCCCAAATCCCTTATTGTTTGGAAACCTGATGCAATGCCAGGCACAAGAGGGAGGGCTGATCCTCCTTGCCTGCCACAGTTCCAGTGTAAGGTTCGTGTTCAAGGAGCTGCAATCAGGGTAGGAGGTATGAAAGGAACCAGCACAGCTGAAGGAGGGGAGTGTTCCTGCTCCACCTTGGCTCTTCAGGGGGGGTTAATATTAAATAGTTTGCAAGTGACAGTGTGAAACTCAAAAGGCACCACCGTTCCTCTCATCTCCCACTTCCACTGGTGGAACTGGGAGGGAAACACTCCGGACATTGAGAGGCCCTTTGGGAGCCAGTGGGATGCCCAAACAAAGGCAGGGGACACTGGGGAGCACCTTATGGTGACTCTGCAATGCCTGGGAAACCAAGAGAGTGGAAAAACTGGACATCTTGGCCCAGACTTTAGATCAAGAAATTCATCTTTTTTCTGACGATCAGAACCCAAACTCTTTAACAGATCTTTTAATACCCAGTATGAAAACCACATTCAGTAGCCAGATTTCAGCATTCCTTTCAGTTGCTGCTTTCAGATTAATTGTAAGATTTCAACTTTCAGTGTGAAGGGGGCTTTTCTTTTTAGTGCACACATAAAATCTCAGTAACTTCTGTGCACTTCCCACCTGAAACAAAGTGAATTTCAGAGCAACCAAAAAACCCCCACAAGTTTATCACTGCTTTTAAACCAAAAGGGTTTGGCCAATTTCTTTTTCTGTAAGTGGACACAATTTGGCTGAGAACCCGTAGATAAAACTTCAACTGAAAGTGAAATAAAGCAGGTTATACATTCATGAAATCCAGGGAGTCAGAATGACCAGAGGCTGCTGCTTCACTCCTGCAGTGCCACATCAGCACTACAGGGAGGCAGCAGCTCCTGTTCTCACAAATAATGCACTGAGACCAAATGGGGAACAGTGGGGACATCACACATAAAGGGAAAATACATCAGAGAGATTATTGCACAGGAGGCACTGTATGAGCAACAGAATACATTGGCTTCAAAAAAACTAAATTTCTTTCCTCTTAAGTTAATGTAAAAAATACAGAGGCTATGCCTCTCTGTAGTGTACTGTCACTGGTAAAAATAGACTTACAAACAGCCACCCATTTCACAGGGAATGTCAGGAGAGGGGGCCTGAATTTCAGGGGCATCCCAACACCAGTAGTTAGGAAAACAAAAAAAAGGTAACTGCATTTTATCTTCAATTTCCAAACGATATTCATACAGCACCCAAGGACATGCCAATTATCGACCCTTCCCTCTGTCCTGCAAAAACACCCCCTGGCAGAGCCCAGGGGCCCAAAGCCAGGGCTCTGCAGCTCCTTCTCTATCCTTTTGCAGGGCTGGTGCCTTGGATTTCCAGACTTTATTTTCTTGCATCATTGCTCAGCATCCAACTCAAACCACCCATGTCCCCCCAGGGGCACCTTCCATCTCCACTGCAAGTCTGCACAGGTAATGTGAAAACAAACAGAAAACCAACAGCAAGTTTTAAAATGCAACATTGTATAGAAAGCTTGGACCTTGTAAACTTGGACCAAGAAACCAAAAATTAAGACCTTCTAGCATGTGGTATAAAAAACCCAAGGAAGTGTATACCTGCCTTCTGACTTCACAGAAAAATCAGAATTTGCATAGGATATACTTTGTGCAAGGCAACAAGCCTCTTCAGTATCTGGAATAGACCTAAACTTGTTCAGAGTTCTTCTCTTCATGGATATCAGATATCATCAAATTTGTGTTTTAAGTAGTCTTTCATGACCTTGGCAATGGGTAGTTCATCAAGTAGTTTGAGGTTTTGAAGGCCTATACACTGACGGATTTTAATTCGACAGAGATCCTGCAAGTTCCTGGGCTGTCCTGCAGAGACAAAAGGAACACACAACAGTAAGATGATCACTCTTTAAACATACTTTGAGACATCAGTAAAAAAAAAAATCACTGGGGTTTGGTATTTTCTCAAGGGGAGAGGGAAGAATTACCACAGAAAAAGGGGGGGGAGTCAATCCCTTTCTAATGAACTCAACGGAATCAAGGGATGAACATTAAATGTATTTTCCATGCACACACTTTTACTGATGCCACTGCAAAGTGAATTATCCACATGAAGATTCCCACCAGGTGGCAACATGTGCTCATGCACTGTAGAACAGCAAAACTCCTCCATTTAACTCGCTGTGCATATTTTTTCTGCCCTTGTAACAGGGAGAAAAAAAAATCTGCTCCCTTGTAACTTGGGGTAAAAAAACCCCCTCGGTCCTGCTTTTCTCTCAAACAATGAAACAAAAACCTCTAAATTCAACTGTAACAGTTTCCTCAGAGAGTGAGGATTTATAAGTTATTCAAGGATCGCGTGGCAGAGTTAAAGATTGGGGTTTTTTTTTCCTCTTCTAATGAAAAGATGAAGCCTTTGGATGCAGCCAAAACCTTGTCAAACAAAGAGATGAAAATGTGAGTTAATCACTGTCCACAGAGCAAAAGCTTTACTGACATCACACCAACTCCAGCATTTCTGGCAAGGATTTTCCCAAGCAATCAGTTCTCTTTCAAACTCATTCTTACCAGGAAACTACTCAAACACCTTGAAAAACAGTTGGGTTTTGGTCTCCTATGCAAAGAAATGGAAGAAAGGTTAATCTAGTCCTTGCTCTGAATGCACCCAGCAATGGATCCGAGGAAAAGAAAGAGGGAAAGAGCAGAACAACAAGCATTGAGAAATCCTGTCCCAGTAAACTCCTCCAGCTTTCAGCACCGGTGCCTTTGGGCCTTCCTAACCCAGAGATTGCACCCAGATCTGTGTCTTTAATAGCTGTGAATAGCTTGCCCTTTGTAAATCTGCCTAATGTTTTTTGAAGCCATTCATACTTTCAGTATCCAAAACATCCTGTGGCAACAAATTTCACAATATAATGAGGCGTTGGCTGGAAAGCTACAAAGTAATTGTATTTATTTTAGATCTGCTTCCTGATGGCTCCATTTCGTGCCTGCCATTCTTGGAGTTACAAGAAAAAGAATGAATAATTGTTCCCACGCCAGTCATGATTTACATACCTCTCTATAAACCTCTGCCCTCCGCTCCTGCCCGGCACCTCTTCCCAAACTGCAAACTCCACTTAACAACCCCCAACATGGGCCCCCCTCCAAAGCTCTGCCCAAACTGCTCGCCTTGGTTGGTTTGCAACTCATTCTGCTACAGCTTTGTTGGAGTTATTCCAGCAGCACATCAGAGCTGTGCTAATCAACATTTGGATCATCCACTTAAACAGTCAAACCTCTTCATTTTTTCTTTCTCCTCCAAGCCATGACACAGTTATGGGACCTGATGAGGCACTCAGTAATAGGACAAGGGGGCATGATGGGCTCAAGCTCTGCCAGGGGAAATTGAAGTTGGAGAGCAGAAAAAAATTCTTTGCAGAGAGAGTGCTCAGGCATTGGAATGGGCTGCCCAGAGAGGGGGTGGATTCCCCATCCCTGGAGGTTTTTAACCTGAGCTTGGCCGTGGCACTGAGTGCCATGATCTGGTAAAGGGACTGGAGTTGGACCAAGGGATGGACTTGATGATCTTGGAGGTCTTTTCCAACCCAATCCATCCTGTGATTCTGTCATTCTGTGGATGTGGCACTGAGTGAGAATCCACCACATCTTGACCCAACCCTACTGTGATCACCAGCCCAGTGCCCTGGGCTGGTGATCACAGTGGGGTTGGGTCAAGGGTTGGACCTGCTGATCTCAGAGGTCTTTTCCAACCCAATCCATTCTATGATTCTGTGACTGCCCAAGTCAAAACACTCAGCACCACAAACAAGGAGGTGCTTCTGTTGGTGCCAACAGAATCTGTTGGCAACAGAGCAACTTATTCAGTCTTTTATCATCTCTATAATAAGATATCTGCAGAATTTGATAATATATCTGTAGAATAAGATAACAATATAGTCAGTGGTGAGAGGCTGCTTTGGCAGGGCAGGCAGGTGGTTTTACTGAGCTGACTGAGCTGGAATCAAACCTTTCTTTACAGACCAATGAGGGCAACTCCAAACAACCCCAGTCTCCACTGAGCTTTCCTGGGCTGCCACCAATTAATGAGGACACTTTCAGGAGGAACTGCCCTCTGGACAGGGCTGGGGGCAGGTGGGCAGTGTTTGCTCCCAGCTCACCATCCCAAACCTGCTCACAGAACACAGGAGGGTTTTTCCAACCAGAGCCAATCCCTCCTTCCATCCTCCTCTTCCTTCAGCAAC
The DNA here is from genome assembly GCF_047495875.1 of Pithys albifrons albifrons. NCBI lineage: Eukaryota > Metazoa > Chordata > Aves > Passeriformes > Thamnophilidae > Pithys > Pithys albifrons. The sequence continues at coordinate 18,576,010 of NC_092470.1, read as the reverse complement.
AAACAATCCATCAGCTTAACAGGCACTGACATTAGGAGTTTATTAAACTTTCCTGGGAAGCACAAAATAAAGAGATTATGAAACTATTTCCTGTTTTGTACCTTGGCACTTTGTCCAAGGTTTCAGTTGCCCTTTGCAGTGAATTCCTCCTGTTTCCCCCTGCCTGGCTTTTCCTATAGAAATGGGCTGACAGACAGGTGTACACTGGGATTTCTCCTAAGCACTAAAATTATCTGGGGTAAGCCAGCAGAAGTAATGCAAGAGAATAGTCTCAGTCTGCTTTTAAAGAAATCACATTTGAAATTAAAGAACATGAAAATTTGAGTTTCCTTCATGTGAGTTAAAAATACTTTTATTATAGTTACCACCACGATACCTAAATGTCAATTTATTTTTAGTTCATCCAAGACTTAGAGCACAGACCAACAGTTACTTTGTTCACTGGTGGTTTCCTCTTGGCAATTTTTTTTTCCACCTGAGGGAAACAATTTAGACAACTTGGACAACAGCTGAATGTTCAAGTTTCAGGGGAAGGAAAGTGACTTTTGGTAAGAAACCAAGCAGAGGAATCTTTCTGGTGATAAATAAACACTTCTAATGCTTCAAATGTGAAGGCAAACGGGGTTCAGAAAGGATGGACCAGTTCAAAAGTTAAAAGCAAACAGCAGCATAAGAAGTTATAAAGGACTAGAGATCTATGTGGTTTGTTGTAACAGAGTCCACAATAAATCAGCTGTGAGACACTGATTGCTGGTTTCAGAAATAAATGCCTTTTAATTAACATCCTACGGGTTTGTCGAGAACAGAAAGGAACAGACAACTTAAAATACCCAGAAGAAATTGGTCATCAGTTCATTCCAAAAGACCTGCTTATCAAATATATGACATTTTCCCCTGATAAGCCTAAAAAATATTTCCTGGGAATGTGTTAACAATGGCCATTTCCAGTGTTAAGCACCAGTTGCTACATCTACTGGCTGTTGGTGTCTTAGGTCACGCCTTGCAAATTCCAGGCTTATTAATGCAGTTGTGATTTATTAGAAACGGTGTCTGGAACACTTACTCATTCTTGGTTGCATCTGAATGAAAAAGAAAAAAAATAAAGGATTACAGCCCCATGTCAGTGAACCTTAGTTTGGCAAATGAAAAATGTTATTAGGAATTTGGCAAAGTGAGACAAGTTAAATGATGAATAAAGTGCTGTTTAAAAGCGATTAGGAAGTAGCAACTTGGGTTGTGTCCTGCACCACAAATCTGGGAGGTTATTTAGGGCAGAGAAGCTGGAAAGGAAAAGAATTAAAAGAAGAAGGAATAAAAGCTGACAGAGACATGAAAGGTGTGACTGACCTACTGACCACTATCATGAAAACTGAGATATAAAACTCCTGATTACCTTCAAAACACCCAACACAGCCCTGAGCCCCAAGGGCCACCTCGGGGTGTTCTCCTGTTGTTGCACAACCCCAGCTCCCACCAGGGCACCAAACACCTGCTGGAGCTGCAGATGTGCTCAGGTGGTCACCACAACATTCAAATACTTCAGGCAATTTATTCTGGGAACTTTATAGCAGCAATCAAATCAATCAGAATTATTAATTACAGGACAAAGATGTGTGGCTCAGCTTTTGCCTCCCACAGCTCTGGGCTGAGGGAAGCCTGAAATCCCCACCAATTTCTGTGTGCAGGGTCCCAGACATGACAGAAAAGCTTCTTCCAAACAAAATAAAAGTAAAACAGAGTTAAAGAATAAAGAGGAATTGGGGTTTGATTTTTTTCCCTATCTTGATGCATCAGACTTCAGTATGTATAAAATTTAAGCCTTTTCCTAAATCAGTCCTTCAACTAATAACAAAGTAAATTCCTGAGCTTTGGTTACTCCTTAAATAATTAATAATAATTTTACTTAAATAATTAATAATTATTTTACTTACATAATTAATAATTCTTTTACTTACATAATCAAATGAGCCTTTTAAATTATTATTAATAGATTGGCCTTTGGGAAAAAAAATGTTTTAACAGCAAGAAATGACTCCAGTTAATCCAAAAATCCACTCAATACTCCATTCCTTTCCTTTCTGCAGCTTCAAGACTTTTCTGCTGGTCTGAGTTTGCTGTTCTATCCAAAACTTCCATTTGGGATTTATGACCTGCACAAAGAACTCTGTCAGTGTCCAAACTGCTCTGCAGCTGGTGCAGCTCCACCTGTCCCTCCCCAAGAAATCAAACACTCCCTCACCCAACAGGTCGAAATTTAAGGATAATTAAGGCATGTTAGACCCAGGATCAATAACAACACTGATTTTTGGGGGGCTTTCACCCAGCCCTGCAAAGGTAGAAAGGGAGGAATCCCCACTCATTTCCTGCACTGAAGATACAGAGGAAAACACAAAGCAAAAAATCCTGACCTGACCTTTCTGTTCCCCAAGAGGAAACTTGGGAATAACCGAAATGAATCTGCAAGCAGATCCTCTCTGATGGATTGTTCCAACTATTAGAAGAAAAGTACTTTTAAAGCAAACAACCAGTGTCATTGGTTTGAACTGGAGAGGCTGTTGGGGAAGGAATTAGAAGATGAAAACCAGCAGCAGTGACATATTTCAGAAGCCGCCCACAGTTTGCTCTACAATATTAATGCATTTCTCTAAAAAAAAAAGCCCACAGTGTATTTCTCAAACTGGGCCCCCTGGGAATAGGGAAAGGCTGAAAACAGTAGCAAGAAACTGTCTGGTAGTTTCTTTTTAGCTACAAAGGAAATTTAAAAATCAGGTTTTTTAAATATTTTACCAAAAATGCTGAGAGCAGGCTGGTGTAGAACAGCTCAGCTCCTCTGGAATATCAGGATGTCTCTGCTGCTAAAAATCCACCCTTTCTTTCACAGCAGTAACACAACTTTAAAAGTTGGAGTTTAATTTAGTGTTCAGTGCCCCTTTCAGAATGTCTGAGCCTGAAGTGTGTTTTCTTTGCTCTTTGGAAAGTCCTTCTCCTCAATGAGTTTTAGATGTCTATTAAATTCCAGTGTTTCTGGCACAGAGAAGATGTAGCAGGGAATGTATTTTGGACTGAAAATTCATACATGAAAAAGCTGAATGTCAGTAAAGCTCAGTGTTACACTTAACAGGTGTATTAGCAATGAAATTAAGATTTGAATATGCTTGGAAAGGGCTTTTTTATAAATTTGTAACACCCCTGTAACTTCAGTATCACTGAAATGGCTGTGATGCTTCAGGTAAGAATTTCAATACCACAAAGTTTATCCATTTTTAGGAGACAGTGAGTGAAGTGCTCTGAACATCAGGACAGGCTCCAGGTGCATTGTTATGTTATTTTACATGATTTTTGCAGGCACAGCACAGGAGTACAATGGGATTGGACATGGCTGTACCTTAAATGCCACAGATCAAAATAGTTTTTAATGGTTTTTTTTTACACAGGCCTCTTAAACAAAATTCTTTCAAAAATTTTCTGTCTAGAGCTACACAAGGGGATTCAACTACTTAATATAAAGTCAACTGCACTATGAGATGGTAGAAAACTATAAAATAATGCCTTTATCCCAGCAGGATTTCCAGCAGCACCCAAGGAAACAACCAGCCAAAGCCTGAAATTCTAAGGAAGTTCTTCTATGTTACAACAAGCAGGAAAATACCATTTCCTTTGCAATTATCCACATAATAAAATATGTAGAAACCTCCTTAATTCACTGAGATGACTCTGTATCCATAAAAACTTAAACTATGCAGAGAAATTTCTCAAAATGTTTTTCCAGTTCAGAAAAAAAAAATCTAGTGAGAAGTTATCTTGATCTAACAAAGGGATGGAGACAAAGAATGTACAAGGATTTCCTTAACAGGATTTCTGAGTTTTTCTGCACATTTACAGTGCTGTATAAACTTAAACACAAAATCACACTCTCCAGTCAAAGCCAAAGATCTGCCCTTGGAAAAATAAAAAATCCTAAAGCTTATTGAAGTACTTTTTCCCAACACTTGCATTTTTATTACCTCCCACATTCTATGTTTAATATTCTCAAATCCCATTCAACTTCAGCTTCCAAATACCAGGGTTGTGAATGCACATTAATTCTGTAGATATACAGACTGCCAATAAAAGCCTCGAAGTATATATATTTAATTAATAATTATATATATATATATATATTTAATTTGCATTAGTGCATTTCAAGCTTAACCCATTAACACTCCTGAAATTGCAGTGCAGAGCAACAAAGCAGCCCTTTATCAGATGATCTCAAGTGTTATTTGTGTGCATAAATATATATACATATATATTTATATATATACATATATATTTATATATATATATACACACACATATATATAAAAATATATTTATATATATATACATATATATTTTAATATATATATATATACACACACACATACATATATATAAGTATATATACACACACAATCAACTATAGTGGTTGCCAATAAATGTTTTTTGGAGTAGAAGAGTGTAACACAAGCAAGGAAAAGAAAGGTTATCCATAAAACTGAGTGGTTTCCATCTTCAACACTGCTTTTTTCCCAGGCAAACTTTACTTACTGTTGTACTGTAAAAAAGAGAGAAGAGGAGAAATGAAAATACCTGAGGAGTCTGAACACCAAGTGAACAGCAGCCTCGTGATCAAACCCTCTGTTGTTCCTGAATTCCAGCTCTGTGCTTAAACACTGAACCACAACTATAGAATAACTTCCTCTTGGAATTATTCCAGGAGCAAAGGAATCTCTACCTGTAAGCAGGAAGAATATCAGACCTTCAGGGTCAACCCCCAAAATCCAATATCTTCTTGCAGCCTCTCAGGGCCAGTACTGAGTATTCCTGAGCTTGGTTTCTTGCTAAATGCTGCCCTTATTACCGATTAAAAACCTACCAAAACAAAAAGAGATTCACAGGTGATGTTTGCTGAGGAACTGAAACTGCACAAATACGTTTTCCAAGTATAAAAAACAGCCCCTCACCTCTTACACCACTCAATAGTATCCCATTTATAAGCAGCATTCAAATGCTGTCACTTGAAGACAGAGATCACTTTGATAATTTTCATATCTATTAAAAATAGATAAAAATCTTAAAAATATTATTCTACTGTAAAAATAAAAACTAGTTCCTGTTTGACTATCAAATATACCCTTCAAAACTTCAGATGCACATACAAAACTCACAGCTGTGGATTTCTATATTAAGCACTTAGTGAAACATTCAAATAAACAAACTAGAAATTCCCACTAAGCCCCAGGACCAAGGCACTGTTACCAACCACAAAAGAGTTTCAGGAAGAATTCCAATAGAAGAATTCCCTAAAAATTGTGAAATTTTTTCTTCTAGAAAATACATATTGCAACAGACTCATAAACAAGATTCTTCCCCAAAGTACTACAGAAGATCTCAACAATTCCCTGGACAGTCAGACTTAACTGGGAACTCCAACTCCAAAGCCCCAGCTCACTGCATCCATCTCATCTCTTACACAGCATCTCATTAAACTAATTACTCAGGAATACCAGGGAAAACAGCATTTGGATATTTATAATAAGGGCAGCAGCAGAGCTTGTTTATAGCTGTTTGTAAACATATATTCATAATTATTTTGCTCAGAAGCACAGAGCTGAAGTGTTTTTGTCAGCACTGCTTTCCCAATTCTCCCTCCATTAGCACAAAACTGGGAGAGTTCCAACATTTACAATGGCCAGAAATTAAAGCTGTTTTTTTTTTTGGAGCAGAATCTACTTCTCACTTAACATTAAAGCCTCAAGGTATGGAATCTCCAAACTAAAAGTTCCAGTACACTTTCCCTAAGTCTTTAGACATGAAGGAAATAGGGAAGCAGTCTAAGCCTTCATGGTTCCTGATACAGCCTAAGACTGTTAAAGAAGTCTGGATATTGTATCATCTCCTAAAATCCCTCACAGTGTTACCAACAGTGCAACGCTCCCCAAAAGAAAACCAGAAGAAAATGCCTTTGAATGAGAAGGGGCAGGCAAATTAACCCAAAAGAATCTATTAATTGCTTGTATTTCTTATCAACTTCCACCCTTCCAAAAAATCTGTTTTGATTTCAGATATGAGCAAAACCAACACCACAAATCACGGAGAAAAAACCTGAAATTGCAAATGCTTGTTTGTGTCAGCTACTGACAACAGGTCCCATCTCAGCTGACTCACTTCCAGCCCACACTGACTTTCAGTTTCTCTACAGAGAATATAAGTTGCCTAATTCTCATTTAAAAAAGACCACATCCGAAAAAATAAAAGGAGTTTCAGAAGGAGAAAAGGGATATATGGAATCCCCCATTCTGTGCAGTGCAAAGATCAGTCTAGCTGGATGGTAATTTATCAGGCCATCTTAACATGTTTGAATTGGCAAACTCTGCTAAATGCTAATCAGCAATTCCTAAATGCTTTAGGCAACACTGTAATTATGAAACACTATTACAGCATTCCATGGTGAGGGAGGAAGAGAAAACCTGATCTAGTACACCAAAAACTGGGAATCAAAAGTGGCCCAGATATGAGAAGCCAAATACATTTTCTAAGTATCAGAAGTCCTGACGAGTTAAAATCTCTCATATTTCAAAGACATCAACAAAATCAAATCAAAGCCACACAGCACATGAAACCCCTTCAAGGTGCAGGAACGAACTGTGGCATTTTGTTGTCTGGTTTAGGGAAGGGAAGGAGGGAACACAAAGCAGCCAAAGCTCCTTCCTGCCCTGGTCGGAGTGCGGGGGATTTGCATGGCAATAAACAACCGAAACAAAAGACACTCAAAAACCCTCAACAAACAACAACCAAACCCCCAAAACCTCACGTGCTAAGGCTGTTAATAAAACGAGATTTTACAGTTCACTTTTTAAAAATGAATGCTTCCTGTAGGTATTCAAACAAAACTAATTAAGCATTACACACTTCACATTAGCACCTTTGCCGAGCAAGAGATTCCCGGTATCACAACCCCTTCACATTCCCAGAAATTTTCTAGTGCATTTAAAGAGCATCGAGGGGCAGAGAGGAAACATTTCTTTTTTTTTTTTCTGGGGCTAAATTCAAAGAAGGCTTTTAGAGGACATTGAGCCCTGCGATTAACTTCTCTTACATACATACTTGTCACTTCTTGTAAGAAATCCAGACAGGGTCGGCTACTTCCAGAAATACTTATTGAAACAGCCAGTGGGGTCTGTCCTTCATAGTTCCTTGTGTTAGTGTCTGCTCCGTAATTATACAACATCTGTGCACAAAGCACATCATCTCTAAGAGCAGACAAGTGCAAGGGTGTCTGTCCGTCTTCCAAGCGCCCCAGGTTCGTATCGGCCCCTCTCTGGAGGAACATGCGGCAGTAGGAGTGATTGCTTTTGATCACAGCGTATCGCAACAGGAAACCGTTCTGAATGTCGATGTTGGCATTGTGGTCCAGCAGGATTCTCACACAGCTGGACCTCTCCCGGATAATGGCCAGCTGCAGTGGGGTAGTACCTTTATCGCTGAGCGGATCAACCTCAGCCTTGAACTCCAGCAGCAGCCTGACAAAGGAGTCCCTGCCGTAATGGGCCGCCACGTGCAGGGGGGTCCAGCCGTCGTTGCTCTTGGCGTTGATGATGTCGCTGCGATAGTCGGACTCCAGCATGAGGCGCGCGATCCGCGCCCGCCCGTGCATGGCCGCGTAGTGCAGCGCCGTGAACCCGCCGATCAGGTCCTTCACCGTGGGGTCGGCTGCGGGGACACAGCAAGGAGGGAGCAATTAGAGGCGGTACGGGGGAAAACTGAAGGCAGAAAAGGAAATTTCTGAGGAATTAGAAGGAGTTATGGGGAAAAAAATGTAAAGAAGAAAAGGAAAGTTGATAGGAATTAGAAGAAAACAAAATTTAAGAGGAATTAGGAGTTACAGCGAAAAAATATAAAGAAAAGTTAATAGGAATTAGAAGAAAACAAAATTTAAGAGGAATTAGGAGTTACAGCGAAAAAATATAAAGAAGAAAAGGAAAGTTAATAGGAATTAGAAGAAAACAAAATTTCTGAGGAATTAGAAGTTACAGTGAAAAAAATGTAAAGAAGAAAAGGAAAGTTAATAGGAATTAGAAGAAAACAAAATTTAAGAGGAATTAGAAGGAGTTACGGTGAAAAAAAAAAGGAAATAAGAAAAGGAAAGTTAATAGGAATTAGAAGAAAAAATTTAAGAGGAATTAGAAGGAGTTATGGTGAAAAAAATGTAAAGAAGAAAAGGAAAGTTAATAGGAATTAGAAGAAAACAAAATTTAAGAGGAATTAGAAGGAGTTCCAGTGAAAAAAATGTAAAGAAGAAAAGGAAAGAATAGGAATTAGAAGAAAACAAAATTTAAGAGGAATTAGAAGGAGTTACGGCAAAAAAAAAAGGAAATAAGAAAAGGAAAGTTAATAGGAATTAGAAGAAAAAATTTAAGAGGAATTAGAAGGAGTTATGGGGAAAAAATGTAAAGAAGAAAAGGAAAGTTAATAGGAATTAGAAGAAAACAAAATTTAAGAGGAGTTAGAAGGCGTTACGGCGAAAAAAATTAAAGAGGAAAAGGAAAGTTAATAGGAACTAGAAGAAAACAAAATTTCTCAGGAATTAGAAGGAGTTACAGTGAACAAAATGTAAAGAGGAAAAGGAAAGTTAATAGGAATTATAAGAAAACAAAATTTCTGAGGAATTAGAAGGAGTTACAGTGAACAAAATGCAAAGAGGAAAAGAAAAGTTAATAGGAATTAGAAGAAAACAAAATTTAAGGGGAATTAGGAGTTACAGTGAAAAAAAAGACAAGGAAAGTTAATAGGAATTAGAAGGCGTTGTGGGGAAAAATAATTAAAGAAAGAAAAGGAAATTTAAGAGGAAATAGAAGGAGTTACAGTGCAAAAAAATTTAAAGAAAATGAAATTTAAGAGGAGTTAGAAGGCGTTATGGGCAAAAAATGTAAATAAGAAAATGAAATTTAAAAGGAATTAGAAGGCATTACAGTGAAAAAAATTTAAAGAAAACTAAATTTAAGAGGAATTAGAAGGTGTTATGGGGAAAAAATTTAAAGAAGAAAATGAAAGTTAAGAGGAAACGAAATTTAAGAGGAATTAGAAGGCATTATGGTGAAAAAATAAAATTACATTTAAGAGGAATTAGAAGGTGTTATGGAGAAAAAATTTTAAGAAGAAAACAAAATTTAAGAGGAATTAGAAGGCATTACAAGGAAAAAAATTTAAAGAAAATGAAATTTAAGAGAAATTAGAAGGTGTTATGGAGAAAAATTAAAGAAAATGAAATTTAAGAGGAATAGAAGGCGTTACAGTGAAAAGAATTTAAAGAAGAAAATTAAATTTAAGAGGAATTAAAAGGTGTTACAGTGATCCAGTGGTGAAAAATAATTTAAAGAAGAAATCCCACAATAATTCCAACAATGATTGTTACTCTTTTCAGGCATAGCATGGCAGGGTTTTTTTTATACTTCTAATTCTTCCTTTCACAAATACACTATTTTTAAGGCAAAGTTAAAAGTTTATTTAAGCATCAGTTACACAAAGACCTTTTCTTTCACATACAGATGTTCCTGTTTCACAAATACCTTTCCACATCTTCCTCACACTCACAGAATCACAGAATCAGCTGGGTCGGAAGAGACCTCTGAGATCATCGAGTCCAACCCTTGGTCCAACTCCAGTCCCTTTACCAGATCATGGCACTCAGTGCCACGGCCAAGCTCAGCTGAAAAACCTCCAGGGATGGGGAATCCACCCCCTCTCTGGGCAGCCCAATCCAATCCCTGAGCACTCTCTCTGTAAAGAATTTTTTTCTGCTCTCCAACTTCAATTTCCCCTGGCAGAGCTTGAGCCCATCGTGCCCCCTTGTCCTATTGCTGAGTGCCTGGGAGAAGAGACCAACCCCCACCTGGCCAGAACTTCCCTTCAGGCAGTTCCAGACAGTGCTGAGGTCACCTCTGAGCCTCCTCTTCTCCAGGCTAAACACCCCCAGCTCCCTCAGCCTCTCCCCACAGCACTTGTGCTCCAGTCCCTTCTCCAGCCTCGTTGCTCTTCTCTGGACCTGCTCCAGCCCCTCTCAAGCTAATTACTCAAATCTCTCTGTCCATCCAGTTTTCCTCCAGCTCCACAATATTGCATTTCTTTCTCAATATTCAACTTCTTTATTTTCCCCTGTGTTGCATTTCTTGGTCTTAAAAAGAAGCATGTGTAGAAACATCTGCTGTCCCAAACTGCGGATGTTTTGTGGTCTGGCAGCATTGTATTGTTTTTAGGGTGTAATGCTGTGTTAGGTACAATGTTTCTCTGTGGTCTGCAGGATTTCCAAAGCATGTAGGATGAATGTTGTTTTAGATTATCTTGATAAAGTCTGTTTCAGTAGATGATGGAGCTGTTCAGAATTTGTTCTGAATATAAAGTTTCCCAAAAATTTAAGATTTTACAAGAATGTAAGTACCCACTTCTGAAAGGAGTCAGATAACACATTAGTGCAGAATACATGTAATTACACAGATTTATTTCCCCTTAAGCCAGCACAAAAGCTCAGACTGATTCATGATTTCAAAAATTAAAATAAATCAATTTACTTCATTTCCTCGGGACACCCAAACTTGTAGAGCAAGTAACTAATTAATCACCCAGGCAAGGTGCCATTTCTCAGCCCAGAGAACAAAGCCAGGCTGGGAGGTTTCTCCTTCCACCATCCACAGTTGGACACTAAAAGTTATAAACTACAGAGTGGAAGTTTGAACACTTTCCCACCATCTGCACAAGATAGAGAAGACCTGCTCTGAGTTAAATTCCCAGTACAATATTAACTGCAGGCTCCCTTAGTCTGAACACACCTGAACACACAGAGGTGCTAACACAAAACAGGAATAAGCTTCCAACACACTGTGTTCATACCCAGGTAACACTGAGAGAGACAACATACCAAAATAATAAGAGGGGAAGTTGAAACTACAGCTGCAAAGTGATCAGGCAACTTTAAGCATATTTTGAAATGGAAAGTGAAGAAAACAAACTACCAAAAAAAAAAAACCCCAACTTACAAACTAATTCAGCCTGACAAACAGCAAAATAATATGTGAAAACTACCTGTAGTATATAGAATCACAGAATCATAGAATGGATTGGGTTGGAAAAGACCTCCAAGATCACCAAGTCCAACCCTTGGTCCAACTCCAGTCCCTTTACCAGATCATGGCACTCAGTGCCACGGCCAAGCTCAGTTAAAAACCTCCAGGGATGGGGAATCCACCCCCTCTCTGGGCAGCCCATTCCAACGCCTGAGCACTCTCTCTGCAAAGAATTTTTTTGTGATCTCCAACTTCAATTTCCCCTGGCAGACCTTGAGCCCTCCGTGCCCCTATATAGAATAGGAATTTATTCCTATAAAGAATAGGAATAAACATAGAAATAACAAGAGGCAGAGTAAGGAAAGTTTAGCCCCTTGTCAGTGACAGCTTTCCTTGTGTTCTGTAAAGCAGCAGTTGCAGTGCCCTGTGAAGTCCCACTAACCTGAGCTAAAGCAGTGGATGCTCAGCAGGAAAATGCAGTCAGTGACTGACCCTGCACTGTGATGGTGTCCAAAACACAGCAAAGAATCAGCACAACCCACCCAGTCACTCCAGGCAGGGATAGTATTTCAATGAGACACTCTCTGCTCCCCGGGCCCCGTTCCTCAGGCTGCTCACACTGCCCTGCATCACCCCCTGGGTGGGCACACACAGGGGGCGGCACCAGCAGGAGGGGCAGGATGCAGAGGGACAACACATTCTGAGGATTAGGGAGGAAGATGGACATAATGGAAAGGAGATAGCAGCAGTCAGGGCTGTTTTTCACCAAAAATCGTTGGTTTTTAATAGAAATAATATTCATCTTGTGCCTTCTTGCTGCCATGCAGCACAGGGCATGCAAGGCAAGCATTTCTGTCCCCAGATGAGGTGCAGGAAATTGCCCCAAGCCTGTCTAGTCAATGCCATTTCCAAATTCAAGCAGATATGCCCCAAATTTCACGTGTGCACATAAATGCATTTTTATACTAGTTGTAATCCAAGCCCAACAATTTCCTTGCAACATAAACATGCACTTTTTCTATGGTTTTAAGCACTTTTCCACACCTTCCCTACTCCCAAAATGTCCTTGGTTTTGAGCACTAAAGTGAACCAAAAAATACTAAGCCATGTAAGAGAAGTGTCTCAGCAAGGATAGGAAAAAATCCCTCTCGATTGGGCAACCAAGCAACACAAACCATCTTCCAAAAACAAACCCGTTAGAAAAATCTCCTGAAAAAATACATAATTTCCGTTAAGATTACAGACTTGTAGTGAGCCAACAGCACCGGTCTGCCCCGGGATTAGGGAAAGGATCGCTGTTCCCTCAGTGTCCTGCTGCCATCTCCTGGAACACTCTGGAACTTCACAACTTTGGATCTACGTTCAGTTGTATAAAAATTCCGTCCATTCAGTGCCTGTCTTAGTAAAAACAGCACCTCAAAGCTGATGTTGCCTAAAGAACTTGGGTTGTTGGGAGGGTTTTAATTTTTTTTTAAGGCTTCAATACTGGTATCACGTTGCAAAGTAACTCTGACCCCTGGAACATGAGCAAAGTAAACATGAATTGGGAATGACTCTCAGCTTACCTTGTAGTCTGCAGAGGGGTAAAAAAAGTACCTAGTATGAGTAAATTTAGCTAGAAAGGAATTAAGCCAGCACTTTCCAGCATTTCTTTGTCTTGTCTCCACCCTGACTGTCAAATATTTCTTTTCAAGCTTCCCATTAATTTGGGGAGAGCAGAATCTAAAACTGCACTTGGTCACTTCTAAAGTTCTTAAATGTAAGACATTAATACAATGGCAGAAACCTTGAACTGCTTATCAAGGGCACCAATTCCTGCAATTCCTTGAAACAGAAAATTTGCAACACTGCATGATACTCAATTAATTTATTTCATGTTAAAAATGGGCACCTAAACTAGTCATTTAAACTCTACTGTTAGTGAAATTCTTTTCTAAGACTGTACTCTAGAGGATATCCAGATTCCTAAACAAGAGTCTAATATTCTATAGTTTCAATTCACAGCTTGGTGGGACAGTTTCCCCTCTTCCCTGCCACGTTCCTGAGGTCACTCCATCACAATCTAGTTTGGGAAGCCAACAAAGCCAAGCTTGTGGCTTCACAGAGTACTTGTATTATTGGAAGCTTATTTTCCCCAACCAAGGCTTAACTCTGACCACAAGGTTTAGAAACATGGCTACATGCAGCTTGTGTTTTGAATTTCCTAAGATAACAGTGACAGAAGAGATGTCCAGGAAAGCATCACTGCTCAGAGACACAAACACTGGAGGAGCTGAGGGGGCTGAGCCTTTGGCCTTTCTAGATCCCCCCAGATTCTGCTTGACTCTAGGAAAATTTAGATACCTTGAAGCCAAGACTAAAAATAAATAAATATGGCTGTTTGGCTACTTCTTTCTGTTACTCTTCAATTTCCAGGAGCTTTAGTGGACCTTTTTTTCACTTTAATATGAGTAACCAGGAGCTGTCCTGCTCAGCTGCTATTGGGAAGGTATCACCAAGGGACAGCTAACTACACACTTTCAAGACTTTAGCTTTTTGTAATGTCAACAGTGATTGGAATTAATAAATCAGAGTTCTTTTCCAGTGTTTGTCTCTATGTGTCATATTGAAAAATAAAAAAATGCACTAAAGGGAAAAAAGTCTAGTTACACAAAAATCCAAGATTACTAAAAATTACACTCCCTATTTTTGTGTTGCTTTCCTGTTGGGCTTTGTGACTCCAGATTGTTTTTATGGATGGGAAGAACTGGCTTCATAGAATCTTCACTTTATTAAAATGAGACAAATACATTAAGAAAGTCAAATTACCTATTTCTCGTGGTTATGATGAACCTTCTGCAATTCATGAGTTGCTTAAGAACATTTATAATCTGACCTATCACCTCTGTATCTAGTTGGTATTTCTGCTGGCTCCATCCTTTAGTGTGGAATGGTTTTTCCTGCATTTCCCCATCCATCTGTGTCTCCTTGCTCAGAAGATAATAAAAAGCTTCCTCCTGTTCCACCACCTCCACTCCCATCAGCCAATCTGAGGCACAACACCGTCCTCTGGCTCTTTTCTTTGCTGGTGAGCAATGATGGAAGAGGAGAGAGAAAGCAAAAGCAGGAGGCAGCCAGGTCATGACTCCCCTAAGAATCCACCTTTTAATTCCAGGTCAGTGAGCAGATCCCTGCTCAGCCTTTATTAGCCAAACTCAATCTCCATCCCACTCCCATGCAGGGTGTGTGGCTGATCTTCCAGCACCTCCGAGCTGAGGCTCAGCACTCCTCCCTCAGCAACACCTCCAGTGGGTTTCTCAGTCCTGTCTGTGAAAATATTCCCAGCTCTGCTAAGCTTCATCCTCCCTCTGGACACCCATAACTACCACTTCTTTCCCCCTTTCCTCCAGAACTCCACACACTCCCTCTCACTATCTATTTAGCGACAATATACAGTCAGTTCAATACCCTCTTTAACGTAAGATTCACACCAGGAAATTATGGGGGTTTTTCACGTAAGATTCACACCAGGAAATTATGTTTTCCTTCACTCCAGTACCTTTTTGATCCACAGGGATTAAGCACCACCAGCAAAATAATCCACTTCAGAGGGAGAAAAGTAGAGGTCGTGTGAGGAAAGGTAGACACCAATCTCTCTCTAATGAGGCTGGTGTGATTAACTCAGCTCACTCACTGCTTATTAACTCGTTTGTGACATTATTATGTTTTAAGTGCTCATTATTTTTATGCTTCTGTTTTGAGGCAAAACAAGGCAAGGCACAAAGCAGTGCCAGTGTTGAGAAGTGAGGCTCAGCTACAGGAAAGCTGCTGTAGATGACTAACCCTCACACTATTTGTTACTCAACTTTCTCATCCCTGTGATTCAACTCGGTGCTGCTTCAGGACAAGGGTGTTTCATTACAGGCAGTTTTCATGAGGCATCAGATTCAGCTGGTACTTCATGTAGGAAAGAGTAACAACCAAAATAACAACCAAACACTGCATCAGCAGCTATGTAATATCAACACCTATAAAATAAAAATACACAGCAATATAGAAGGGGAGGGTTTTATCACCTTTAAATTTGCAGATAAAACGTTAAAAGCAAGATATCTGACTTACAGCCTTAAATTTCTGAATTATCAAACTGAAGGCTTGACATTGTTCACATATGTTTAGAAGTAGAATTTTCATCTCTTCCAATAAGGACATGAGGGTTTGCTCTTTTTAAGTGGTTAGTCTGTAGTAGGTACATCCACAGGGTCCAGCTGCTCAGGCTGCTCTTAAGGAACAAACCACTTGTTGTGCCACTACCACAGCCTATTAATGCCATTCCCTTTTCAGGATGATCCAAACAGCTGCCAAACACTGTGACAGACACAAGGGGTCCATAAGGCCTCAGATACACCAAGAATCAAAGAGTTAATTTCAGTTTTCCTGGGATTGACAACACCTTAGTTCATAACTCACTTGGTAAGAATAGTGCTGGACTAGAGAATGCTGCTCTTTAGGACCACTAATCAGAATGTAGAGGACATCTACTGATTAGTATTTTTCCTCTCCAGTATCACATTAAAAGATTAAACTATCCATTTCTAAAACTTTAGGTGGCCTTGTAAGATGACAAAGCAGTAGGAAATTCTGATTGCACCACCTGAGGGATAATAACCATCACCCACATGGGCATCACTTAAACCAACAAAACTCCACCAGTCCTTGACATAAAGCTGCATCACGGATGGGTGCAGGAGACTTGGAACCTCATCTGGATTAGCTGACCCTGCAGTCCTTGCAGAGAGGACTATTTCTATAAAGTTTTGTAGGCTCTGTTAAAAAGTGTAGGGAAACTTTGTCCTTAATGCAACTTGCTAACTCGTCCTAGAAGTCTGAGACCACCTTCCCTAGGATTTCAATTCAAGGACCTGCCACCTTCTAAAAATACCCCCTAAAAGAGAAGAAAAGCTTGGAGAGAGTGCTGTGAGTGCATTTAATTTTATAATGACTCCTTCTGCCCTATTTTCATAATTCTTATTCATTCTTTTAACAATTTCCAGGCAATCCTGGAGGGGGGGAAAAAAGGTATGGCATTAAGATATAAAGCTAATCTCTGGCCTCATTCACAGTGTCATCAGAAGCAAACAGAGATGAATCACTACTCCTAAGAATAAAAAAATTAGTATCACCAGAAGTAGCTGACATCAATGAGTGCTGGGCAGCCCTGCAATGGTGTCCCAGTTCAGCAAGCTGGGACCAGTTTATCACTGTGTGGGTGTGACCAAAGCTGTGTATTCTAAATCCCCTATGTCATTTCTCATGAACTGCTAACAATGGGCCATTTGCAGCAGCTGCCCAGGGCACACCTGAGCCCTCAGGCTGGGACCTGGCTGGGAAAGAAGTGAGACAGGAGCTGGGATAACTCCCCTCCAGGGAGTCCTTGGCACCTCCACACCCACCTGAGGGGTCGTGTCTACTCATGGGCCAGCAACGATTCCAAAATCCCCTCTGGCTCCCAGAGTCAGATCCCCCAGTGTGGAACTCCCTGCACTGGGGGAGGGACTGGGCAGTCCCACCTAAACCTGAAGGGAGAGAATCTTGGGCTTTGGGACCTCTGGACCACTCACCGGATCCAGAGGAGGGCCAGAACCTCAACAGGAGACCATCACTCTTGACCAGACTGTGACATCATCTGCACCAACAGGTTTTTCCCTTCCTTTTACTTTGGACTCAGGGGAACCACGTGGGGCTCAGCACAGGGGCCACCAAACCCCACTGTGTTTGTGCCCCAGGGGGCTGGGTTACACTGCTGGGGTCTGTGGGTTAATCTCTCTTTGTGCCACTGCATCTATTGTAATATTTTTATTAAATCGTAACTCTGACTCACAATCTCGTTTGTGTTGGGTTCATTTCTCCTGCCGGTTTACCTTTAAACCAGCACAAATGGAAACTGGGCTAGAAAGGATCCAGAGGAAGAGCAGAATTTCAACAGGAGGAGCCCACCACTCTCCACCAGACTGTGCCATCATCTGCACCAACTGATTTGTCCCTTCCTTTTACTTTGGACTCAGGAGAACCACGTGGGGCTCAGCACAGGGGTCAACAAACCCCACTGTGTTTGTGCCCCAGAGGGCTGGGTTACACTTCTGGGGTTTGTGGGTTAATCTCTCTTTGTGCCATTGCATCTATTGCAATATTAACTTGTAACTCTGACTTACAATCTCGTTTGTGTTGGGTTCATTTCTCCTGCTGGTTTACCTTTAAACCAGCACAAATGGGGACTGGGCTGGGAAGCCGTGGGCTGGCTCTGCACTCACCTCCGTGCTCCAGGAACACCCGGACACACCTCTCCTTGCCCCGGGCCGCAGAGAAGTGCAGCAGGGTCCAGCCGTTGGCGTCGCGCCCGTTCGGGGAGTAGCCCTGCTCGAGCATCTTGCGCACGGTGTGCACATCGCCCGCCGCCACGGCCGCCTGGATCTGCAGCTCCTCCTGCAGCTCAGGGTTCCGCCGGCAGTGGTGGTGTAACATCCTAGCGGCATGTGCCTCTCACAGCAGCCTCATGGGGGCACGCGGGCACCTGGAGCAACAGGAAGCACGTATCAGTTAGGATTGGGATGAACAGTAAGTCAGGGATAAAGAAATGCAGTGCTACAGATTCTCTGGAGATGCAAAGCCTGTTACACACAAGAGGAAACCCACACGACCCCACAGTTATTAGGAAATCAGAGAATGTGGGTCACATCACTGAACTGCAAAAGAGAAGGACACTTACATGTTATAAACAGAATCATAGAATGGATTGGGTTGGAAAAGACCTCCAAGATCATCAAGTCCAACCCTTGGGCCAACTCCAGTCCCTTTACCAGATCATGGCACTCAGTGCCACGGCAAAGCTCAGCTGAAAAACCTTCAGGGATGGGGAATTCACCCCCTCTCTGGGCAGCCCATTCCAATGCCTGAGCACTCTCTCTGCAAAGAATTTCTTTCTGCTCTCCAACTTCAATTTCCCCTGTCAGAGCTTGAGCCCATCGTGCCCCCTTGTCCTATTGCTGAGTGCCTGGGAGAAGAGACCAATCCCCACCTGGCCAGAACTTCCCTTCAGGGAGTTCCAGACAGTGCTGAGGTCACCTCTGAGCCTCCTCTTCTCCAGGCTAAACACCCCCAGCTCCCTCAGCCTCTCCCCACAGCACTTGTGCTCCAGTCCCTTCTCCAGCCTCGTTGCTCTTCTCTGGACCAGCATATTCTTCAGAAATGACAGCAGCAAACAACAGTTCACAAGTAAAGCTCCTGAGCAATAAGCAAAATGAAAAATCTCCAGAACTCAACAATCATTTAAAAATCACAACACCTGCGTTGCTGACTCCAGAGGTGCTGGTTAAACTGTTGCATGAAGCAGCACTGCACTGCTACAGCAACTGAACGAGGACAATCTTTATTTTTCTAGACATGTATCCCCTCTAAGCTTCAGTGGAGATAATTTTATTTTACTAACATAATCCTGTGACCTACTGTATGTGAATCTGAGTAACACTGAAGTTCAAACCGCAAACTCACATTTTCTTTTCTTCTTTTTCACCATTTTTTTTTTAATTAGAGCCTACTGTCTGTATTCTGGCTTGGCATTTCTTAGTCAGTACATAAAGGCTGCAAAGAACTTTTACACTGCAAAAATCAGACACAAAGATAGTAATATAAGACCTGAAAATGTAAGTGCAGTTACTCCAGCCCTGTCAAACACCATGAGAACATACACAGAACTATTCCATTTCTAATTACCTTGACACAGTATATGAGAGCTGGGCCAAAAGGTTATCTGAAATAGCCATTTTAAGAGCCTAGAAACAAGCACATATTGGGGAAAAAAGGGAAGTACTACAGTCCATGCTCTGTTTGAAAAGTACCCATCTGCAGTTCTACTTGGTGATAAGAAAAAACCAGGTATTTAAGGATTTTTCCACAGTACACAAAGCGTTTACATTTCCCATACATTGTAATGTATCCCGCAGTCCTAGAATGGAAAGGAGTATCAGAAGCAAGAATAAAAGCAGGGTATGGAAAAGGGAATGTTGAGCAATGGGAGCCTCAGAAAGTATTTAAAACCTGTTGCAATGGGTATTAACAGAGAACTAAGAGATTAGAAAGAGGAATGTATTTAAACTCCTTCAAAGTTAATCAAGATTTAACTACAGAGAAAAGTTCTGAACACAAACCCTAAAATTTACAATAACCTTGGTGTATTAGGCTGTCAACCCACATCATCACCTAAACCCTCCTATGTAAATATGCTATGGATTTCCAGATCCTTGTGATCCACAGGTCATTCAAGAGACATGGCAATCAACTCCCCATGTCCCACTGGGCACTTGTTTTCCTGGGATCCAGACACACACACGGACAAGAGGAGAGTGAAGACATCAATCACTGCCATCTCTGCAGATAAAGGCCCAGCTCTGGGTTTGCTCTTCTACAACCTCGTCGTGCCCACGGCAGAGAAGTTCTTCATCTGCTTTTTGGAGAGATATAAACTCGTAATTACCAGGTAGCTCCAGTGACCCCACTTGCACTGCAAATATGGAAATGACATCCAGTAAATGCCTGTCCCTGACATTTATAAATGCTTCAACTTACCATGTATGGCAACGATCACTGCTTCAGCACAGGGTTATTAAAAAAGACTTTTCAGCTCCATATGTCATACATGGCTTAGGAATTGGCTTTGTTTTGTTTTATAATGTGAACATTATCTGAGACTGGAAGGAAAGGGGATTTACAAAACAGCCACTGCTAATTCACTAGGTCAGCTTTTGCAGCATATTCCAAAAATCAAACTTGGTTAATCTGATGGCAATGGAAGTATTTCTATTGACTCTAATAAGCTTTTGCTAAGCTCTTTTCTAAACTCCAATTAGCACTTCAGGACATGCTCACCTACAGGACAGTGAGCCTGACTTCTTTCTGCACCACACCACTAACAGCACTGTCAATGGAATTCCAGTTACAGGAATCAACCTTTCTCTGGATTTGCAGGTGAAAACTGCCTGTAGAATCCAACTGATAATAAATATGAGTCGTGCAAAACCCTTATAAAAAATAACAACTCAGACTTTAGCCTCAGTCTCTGAATATCTACAATACCCAGTTTTTCTCAAACTGAGAATATCTGATCAAAAGTTAATATAAACAAACTTTCTGCTGCCATTTTAACAATCCTTTCTTCTAAAGGATTAATATTTGCAAGCCCTCATGTGATCCTGAAAATTAAGGTCAGAACAGCTGGTCAGAGTCTATGGAAAAGGTGGGATGACTAAAGAGATGAAGAGAAATGGGATTCCTCATTGAAGTGACCAGCAGCATCCCCTGCAACTCTCTCTGGAGACAGTTGGTTAAGGGAAAGCAAAGCTCTCTCCCTCACACTTCTCAGCTGGTGGGTATATTTGTAATGCAGCATTATAAGAAATTGGCATTGGCCCCATATGTTGCATGTGACTCGCAGAGCTTATTCAAATTAGCTGGTACTGAAGTACATAAGGACTCAAACATACAAAGCAGAAGACAAAGTCAGGCAGCTCCTTTTATCACTTGCACAGTTTTTCTGTAAATATCCCCTCTTCCATCTCACCCCCATGGCAAGCAATGAAATTCAAATTACAAGAATACTTAACCATAACATTAAAGGTTTCAGGATAGTTTTAGGCAAACACCAGCTTTGAAAACATTTCCACTTCTGCCCCATAGATCATTTAAAAATCCTGTTTGCAAATCCCCCCTTAAGACATCAATCTTTGGAGAAGGGAAGGAGGACTACTGGAAGTAGCCCTTTGGCATTTAATATTTAATGTTTTGCAGCTGCAATCAATCTCATTCAGAACACAGCATGCATTTGGGTTCTTACACATTGGTTTTCTGCATGCAAGTGAAAAAAAAAACAACTAAATGAAGCACAGAGGGGAAAAATGCACCTATATATTGTTGGTTATAATGGTTGTGTAGATGAAAATGGAGGACAACAGCAGTTAATTGATTTTGCAAGTACAACAGGATAAATTCATTGTGGTCCTGAATTACCTTGTAAGAGGTTGTTACTCTGTGATGGATGTCCCACTCCTCATGGTCTTCACTATTCATAATCTTCTGTGCCCATGTGTGTCAAACAACCTGCTACCCCTTAAAAAAAGAGATTTCTTATAAGTTGCAAAGAATAAAAGTGACAGTTTTACTTTGTACTTATGCTTGAATGCTACATTTTAATGCATTTATGTCAGAAAAGACCCCAGAGTGTGTTCTCTTTCATTATCAGAGTCCTCCAGAGGTTGGGACAGGGAAGAGTTTGCTTCTGCCAGATGAGCAAAAGCTACAGAGGGTATTTTATGGAAGTCAAGGGAAACAAGAGATGTGCTTCCTGTCTGGAGCAAACCTTGAATGAATGGCCCAAACTCTGCCCTAAGGACGATGTGCATCTGCTCCTGTATGGAACAGGAATGGATGCAAAGGTTATAGTAAGTGTTTCTGCCTGACTGCTCAACCTTTCCCTGTGGGAGTCAGATGCCAGGAAAAACATTCAGGATCCACTTAGTTCTTCCCAAACCATTTGGGTAGTATTTTTGTTTCTTTTTTTTTTTGTTCTTTTTGTATGGAGGTTTTCTTTCTTTTAAATCTCCATCCCATCTCTGCTTCCCAAAGTAAAGAATAAAAGCTGACCACGTGGAGCATTGACCTCTGTCCCTCAGGGGGATTTCTGGTGCCACCAGCCAGATTTCTGGTCTCCTGCCCCTCCTGTGCCAGCTCAGGCTGATACAGGCTGAGTTTCATGAACAGCTAAAGCACCTTCACCATGCAAGCAATGCCAGCACCTCAAATATCTTCATCCTTTTCTTAATACATAAAAACTACCCTTATAATAGCAAGGTTTACCAAATGCCAGTTTTGATCCCTATCCACACTCTTGCTTCAGACTAACCCTCCTGATCCTCCCTCCTTGTCACCTGCAGTTAACAGGATCAGTCCCAGAACGTTTCTCACAGCCTGGACTCAATTATTAATTCTTTGTACACCTCTCTCTGACCTTTTGTTTCCTCTGGCTGCAGCTTTTAGTGACAGGCCCCCTTGTCCTGTGTGAGCACTGCAATATAATAAACAATAAACCCATTAAATACTGAACTGTCCAGCAGATCCCACAAACCCAACTGTGACCTGTTCCTCCTGCACCAAACACTCCCATGAACTGTGCAGCTTTCAGCTTGAGTTCCAATTTCTGCCACTTAATGCAACATGAAATCATCTTTCCTGACGATGGCTCAGAGAGGAGGGGGGGAAAAAAGCTCTTTTCATCCCTCTTCTGTGCATTTTCCAGGAGCTTTGCCTCCCAAGATAAAGCATACAAGGTCTTCAGATATGCTCAGAGCCCTGCACAAAACTGCACTGCCATGACCTAATTTGATCACATTTCCAGCCTTGTTTCTTTGCATAGATGATCAGTCGTTCACCTTTTTTTATTTTTTTCAGAATTTTTGCATGATTTTCACTTTAAAACCCACACATTTTTTATTAGCTGATGCAAATTAGAATTGCACTGACTTCACAGACTACAGACAAGGTAACAGATTGCTCCACTAAAAAAGTAACAAGCTTTTTCCCCCCCAAAGGAAAATTAGCTGCATATGGCAAGAGTAAGATCTGCAACTTTAACAAAAAGAAGTCATATTTAGTAAAAGTAAAGCTCTCTCACTCAATGACTAAACAAAGTTTGCTTAAAATACTAATAATTATAGTAGAAGCAGCACTGAATTAAAATAATAAGACAAACACCTTCATTATCTATTGATAATGTCTCATGTTGTCAAAGAGATCTTACACTTCTCTACATCAATGTGTCACTTCTTTAAAGTCACTGCAAACATGATGTGGAAAATTAATTCCAACATATGTATATACTTACTTTAAAGGAAGTGAAAGGTTGGTACCAAAAGCAAGACCTTAAAATACAGCATTTTGCTCATTCAAATGCCCTGATAGATAGACCTGATAGCAAAATCACTGTAGGGTGATGGCCCTGATAAGGCCTGATGGGTTCAGGGAAATGCCTCAGCCCCCTGCAGAGAAATGCTCCAAGCAGAGGACAAAGGGCTTTCAAACTGATAAGATTAACAAAAGATGGAGTGTTAAGACATAGCGCGGCCTTTTGTGACATCTTCAAGGGCCCACCTCACCTCAGGGCATCACCATCACCCTCCCAATAGATTGACTTGGCCACACAAACCACATGGAAGAAGAAAAAAGGTATAAAAAGTGTTTGGAGTTTAAACTCCAGAAGGAGAGGGAAATATGCCGGTGTCTGGGTGAGGGGAACTGCTGCATCTTGTCTGGAACAATGTAGGGGTGAGGAGACCATGTGCTTTCTATCGTTTCTAACTTTACTTTCTTCCTTTCTTCCTTTGATTCTTACTTTATAAGCATTTCTTTTACTAAATGTGTTTTGCTACCTTAATACTAATTACAGTAACTTGCTTCACACTTTTTTTATATTGGTTATTGCTTTTTGCTATTCTCACTTTGCAACACAGTTTCTTTTTTCCACATGTGTGTTGATAAGAAGCAGCTCTGCTCTTCCCTTTTGCTTTGTGTTACAGAGAGTGGTGTGCAAGATATTTCATTGTCTTATGTTATTGAGAGAGTGTCTGGGTAAGTGTTTTAGGTGGCTGTTTGTAGTTAGTAGTTCTTTGTTGCTGGTTTCTGTCTGTTGGGAAGATGGGATACGTTGCTGTGTTGTAACTTGAGTTTGGTGTGTTTGTCTCTGTAGAATGTGTTCGGTGCTGGTTTCTTTTGGGCTCTTTTATTACCAATTCAATACAATCTTGCAGCTGAACGTTCTCACCGGCAAAGCAGAACCCACAATAACTGTCACATATTTGTGTTAATAAATGTTATTTTGGGAGCTGTTGTGAGAAAAGTTCTTTTCTGGCTTCGTATTAGAAGTCAGAAAACCTTCCAACCTGTGGGCTGTCCGTTAGTTGGCAGACAGTGTTGGGGAACACAAGGCTCTGATTGTCTAGAAGTGCTTATTGCTGGTAATTCTCTCCCTGGCTGAAGTGAAGCTTCACATCAGAGGTCAGAACCCCTTCCATCCTGTGTGCTGTCAGGTAAAAGACAGACAGAGTTGGGTACATCAGGATCTGATTGTCTGGAAGCACTTACAGCTAATAACTTTTAATTAATACCGTTAAGACTAGAAATCTTTGCATTTCTGTCTCCCTCCTCCCTTTCATGTGACACACACCCAAGAGCAGAATAAGGACCACAACACATCCCATTACAGATGACATTTAGTATCTGGCATAGACCTAATCAGTGTAGATCTAAGTTGCCTGTGGTTGAAGCATTTCAAGACATTTAAATCAAATAAATAAAAGAAAAAATAAAGCCCTGTGGAATAAGGATAATCACATCAGCCTTTATTAGTCTCACAACTTACTTCTCCCACCCATTTCAAAACTTGAACAAGTTAAATGTGTTAAATGTGCAAAAGGAATTCTGAAAATGGTCAGTGTTCATTTTTTGACAAATTGAAACATGACCATCACCTTCATCTGTCACTCAGTCTCCTCTATCAGCAGCTCTTCAGACAAAAGAGTAATGCAAACAATTGTGTTATTATTTGCATTCTCATATCACAACCATGAAGTTTGCAAATAACATGTGAAATATTAAAATTTCAGAGCCTTATAACCCTGGCTCTATTTTCTAATGGTTGTTCCAAGCTTCACCCCAGACAGACAGACAGACATCAAGTGAGGTATCGCTGTGGCTGAGATGAAAATCACCAAGCACCACATGGGGTTTGCAATGAGTTAACAGTGCCTGAATCCAAAACATCACAGAGGAACTGCTACTTCAAAGGCAAGAAGCCTCCACTCTTCACAAGCTGTCATTAGAAGTTACACATTTCTTGTCAGAGCTCCTGTAATGCCATCTCATAGCTTGGACACACTAAATTTAAAATAAGTCAAAGAGGTAATCTGCAAGTGCCCCACCAAGTTCAGCTGTTCCCAGTGCTGGAGCTGCTGCTGTTCCACACTCATGTCCCCCACCAAATTCAGGCTTCCCCAGCACTGGAGCTGCTGCTGTTCCACACTCATGTCCCCCACCAAATTCAGGCTTCCCCAGCACTGGAGCTGCTGCTGTTCCACACCCACGTCCCCCACCAAGTTCAGGTGTTTCCAGCACTGGAGCTGCTGCTGTTCCACACTCATGTCCCCCACCAAGTTCAGGTGTTCCCAGCACTGGAGCTGCTGCTCCTCCACACTAATGAGCAGCTGCCGTGCTTTCTGCAGGTGGGTGAAACCCAAGCACAGGGGTGTTGTTTTACCAACAATTATCCATTTCACAGACAGCTTGGGAGGCCTGGCTTTTGGGCTTGATGGAGAACCAGAGGAATCACCCAGGTCATGTGACTTCAGGTCCACAAACCTGATGGAAATCTCACCTTCAGAAAGCACATCAGCTGTTAACCATCCTCATCCATAGACTGACAACCTTAACCACAAGCCAGGGAATAAAATCCTGCAACTCTTTCCAAATCCAGGACCTCAGTGCTATTGCTACAGCAAGGCCTTAGGGATCTTTTTCAGAAGAGAATGTTGTATCAGGTTCACACAGCCAGAACCTGCCCCCTCAAGATGTGCACTGACAAACTGCAGGGAGCTTGGAGGGCCTCTTGTAGCAAGAAAAAATACAAATACTCCTCTAACTTACAGGGGTGCTGCTATTAAGTTTGAAACTATAAAAGTCAGATGAAAGCTGAGCCTTAAAAGTAATAATTTGTATTAAGGGCTAATGACTAAGATTTTTGTATTTTAACATGACTTGCTACCACTAAAGA
This sequence comes from Pithys albifrons albifrons, assembly GCF_047495875.1. Classification (NCBI taxonomy): domain Eukaryota; kingdom Metazoa; phylum Chordata; class Aves; order Passeriformes; family Thamnophilidae; genus Pithys; species Pithys albifrons. Next base: position 18,550,081 of record NC_092470.1, on the reverse strand, counting down.
ACCCAAACACCAACACTGCATGGAATGACAGGAGGAGGAACCAATGGCCAGTTCACACCACATCAAAGTAGTCACTTCAGCACTAATACTCAAAGCATGGCTGGTGAACAAGATGAGTGCTGCTTATAGAGTTTGTGTCATTCAACAATCTCTTTAAGTGCATTTGGTAAGTATTTCTATTTAATACAACCTAAAAGAATCCAAGTGGACAAAATTCGTTGGAAGTCTTCAGTGGATAAAGCAAGATGTTCACTGTGATCTCATCATTCTGTAAGCACTGCTGGAACAACAGAATAAAGCCTCTCAGACAACACACTTCCTTTAAGGGTTTAGAACTCACAATAAGGCAAAATAATCCCAAAATGAGCACACAGCCTGAAGAGTAAAACTTCCTCTACAACAGGAAGGAGCTCCCAAAATCAAATGAAAACTTAGGTCTCCTTTTGTGAATAAATCCCAAAGATCTCACGACTTCTCAGCACCAAGAGGTGCCCTCTTGGAGCAGCTCCAGCCCTGACAGGAGATCACTGGGTGGTTATGAAGAGAGTCACAATAAAGCAAATTCAGATGAAACAGCTGTGCCATAACTGCACTGCTGAGTTTGCACTGATGCCCATCAGTCCCACCTATTGGCACAAAAATCCCTCCTGCAACCACACTGGGCACGTCCACATGTTCCACTGTTACCTGGGGGTTGGTGGTATGTTATCAAGGTAACATGGAATATTTCTCCCCTGTACTCAGAACTCGTTGCATTTGTGTTACAGAGGGATTTTCTATTTAATCCTTGACATGCAGCAGCTCCTCTTTGCCATGTGCTAAAGACACCTCAATGGGAAAAACAAGGCAGCCTTGACCAAGACTGCTGGCAACAGGTACTGCTCCTTCCCCTGCAAATCAACTCACTGCCAGCAGTGACCAACCCTTTGGTACAGTCAGTGACACCTCTGAAAACACCACAAAGACCAGAGGGACCTGCACAGAGGGTGGATCTGCCAAAATAACCAACTCACCTACATTTGAGACAGCTCAGAAGGGATTCAAGGCAGACTCTGCATGAAGAGAAGGCTCAGAAACGCCACCATTGGAAGCACAGGAACAGCAGGATGCAGAGAAAGGCTGACTGACATCACTCACCCCCCACTCTCTCTCCTAGAACCCATCTCTTCATCTCACACACAGTTCTCCTGCAGAACAGCCCTCCCTCTGAAACAGAACCTTCCTCCTACCAGCAGGCTTGGTTTGGATGACTCCTTTCATTTTTTCCCCTAAGCACCTAACAGCATTATCTCCTTCTATGATCTCAGCCCAAAAAAGTAAGTACTTGTAAACAAGCACCATCCAATTAAATGAATTCCAATTTCTGCAGCTCCGTTACAACACACCCAAAAGTGACCCACGCAGGAGTCGGGTATGACTAAACCAACCTAAAGCAATTACCCTGACCTAGCCCAAAAAAAGAATCCAGAATCTAGGCAGAAACAAATCCAGGGCTGAACCCCCCAAAAATCTGTGAAAAGCTTTTAAGAAAAGACCCTTTTAACAACCCAGAGTGAAGTAATTTTAAGTGACATTCCTCAGATGCAATCCCAAAAAACCCCCCATGAAATAGCAATTCATAAAATAACATTTGCAGATTAATTTTAGAAAATCACAAAGTGTTACCAGAGGAACTCGACTTCAAATGGGCTTCAGAGCTTTCAAACTTTAAAAGGTCAACAACAAGTAGGTTTTAAGAGAACAAAGAAATCTAATGCTACCTATTGAAACCCATAAAAACGCAACACGAGGCCCCAGTCTCAGCCAAACCATGTGTCGAGGATGACTCTGAGAGTCTAAATGAATCATCACCTTTCTGGGGGGGGGTTGAGTGCTGTTTTCCCACTTCTGTCTTATTTCATTCTTTGGAGTCGCAATTTTTAATTCTCCTTTAAGGCAGCTTAAACCTAAAAAAAAATGAAAGTAGAACTCAGCCATGCAATTACATAAAAGGGAGAAACGAAGAACAAAAATGGTTAATACAAAAGCAACAGCAGAGCGAAATAGGAAGAGTCTCCAAAAATCTGGAAGAGAAAAGGGTTATCCACCAAAATCGGGATCTCTGCTGGAAAAGCAGGGCACTGTCGGTGGATACGGAGGAGTTGGGGGGAATCACAGCGGCGGGAGCTGCTGCCCTGTCACGGCAGCGCCTCGGGGGGATGGAAGTGCCGCCGAGCGCTGGGGAACGGGACAGGAAGTAACCCCGAAAGCGGAGCTGCTGGGAAACCCAACCGTGCCGGTGCTCGCTGGAGTTGGGGCTGCGGGAGCCGCCGCCGCGCACTCACAGACACGCTCACACGCACTCACACACACACACTCACACACTCGCACACAAAACCCGGCCGAGCGCGGCCCCGAAGGCCCCGCGGCCGCAAACGCCCCCGGGGGGCTGCGTTCGGCACCCTCAGTGCGGCCAGCGACGGCAACGGCCCGGAGCGCGCCGGGGGCGCTCCCAGGGGCGGCGCGGGGGCCGCCACCCCCTCACGGGCAGCGCGGCCCGGGGGGGCCCTCGCAGCCGCGCCCCGCGCCCGAGGGGCTGCCCGGGGCGGGCGAGGGGAGGCCAGGGGGTCGCGCCCCCGTGTCCCGCCGGTGCCCGCGCCGGGGGTTACCTGTTGGTGGCGGGGCCCGCGGGCCCGGGCAGGGCCGCCCCCCGCGCTGGCGGCGCCGCCGGGGGGGTCGCGGGGGGGCCGCGCCGAGCCGAGCGGGGACACTCCGCTCCGGGCCGCCCCCCTCCGGCTCGCCGCGGGGTCGGCGGGCGGGCACTGACCCGCGCCGCCACCAATCAGCGCCCGCCGCGCCGGCCCCGCCCCCGCCCGCGCGCCCGCCGGCGCGGTCGGATTGGCCGCGGCGCCGCCGCTGCCGCGTCCCATTGGCCGCCAGGGCTGACGGCAGCCACGCCCCCTCTGCGGGCCCGTCCCGCTGCCGTAAAGCTAAAGGCGGGGGGTGAGGCTTTGCGACAGAGGGTGGTGGTGGTTCCGGCGCTGCGGCGGAGCGGAGCTTGGGCCTCGCGGTGCTCCCGGGGCCGGTGAGCGGCGGCCGCTGCCGGGAAGGGCCGGGCCGGACCGGGCCCGTGTGCGCCGCGGCGCGGGGGGACCGAGCGGGGCCGCGGGCGGGCGGGGGGGCGAGGGGCGGGGCCTGGAGGGAAAGGGGCGTGGACCTGAGGAGTGTGGGCGGGGTCTGCTGCGAGGGGGCTGGGCCTAGCGGGGCAAGGGGCGGGGTTTGTGCAAGGGGCGGGGCCTCGGGGGCGCGAGGCGGTGGCGGGAGAGGCCGGGGGCGACCCGTGAGGGGCCGAGGGGGAGTGAGAGTTGAGGGCGAACCGTGAAGGGCCGAGGGAGCTCCGGCCGGGCGGTCTGAAGGGTCGCGGGGTTGGTCCCCTTCTCTGAAGGCCCCGGGTCTGCCCAGGGCGGGTGGCGGGGCGAGGAGCCGCGCTGGTGGAAGAACAGGAGGGCTCGGGTGCCTTCAGGCCATGGCAGGGGCGTGTCGCCGACAGCCGCGTGTCGCCGACAGCTGCCGGCCCTCCCGCTGCCCACCCCGGCTCTGCTGTGGGAGGTGCGGTGAGGGCCTGGTGAGAGGCAAACTCTGCATGGAGAGATGAGCCTGCGAAGTCACCGCAGGTCCAAGTAGTTCAGAGTGTATTTTATTTATTAAATGCTTCGAACATTCATGATCCAGAGCCTCCAGATCATAAACAAAAGTCATGCACTGCAGGTTCACTTTGCCTTTTCTGATTTAGTTTTTAAACGAAAATAGAGTGGGTATTTTGGATAGTTTGTTTTCTCCCGTTTGCTACTCACGTGATTGACATTTAACAGTGTATATAATAGGGAAAAATAATACAGAGACTTGACAATAGCTAATTATGCCTCTTCACTAATACCTCTGAGTAATTGTGTGTCATCATAAGCTGTTTGTGTGAGTAAAAAAAACTAAAAAAAAAATCAAACCCAAACCCCTGTGAGGATGGGCAGGCCCTGGCACAGGTGCCCAGAGAAAGCTGTGGCTGCCCCATCCCTGGGAGTGTCCAAGGCCAGGCTGGACAGGGCTTGGAGCAACCTGAGATAGTGGAAAGTGTCCCTGCCCATGGCAGGGGGTGGAAGGAGATGAGCTTTAAGGTTTCCTCCAACCCAACCTATTCTGTGAGTCCATGAAAGTTTCTATGCCTTGCTGTTAAGTTTCCCACCTTGTAGGAATTCATGTGTTTCATAACTCTGATTTGGGATATTCCCAAGGTGTTTGCAACCACTTAAACTTCACTTGCTTGGTTTGTGATGCTCCTTAAACCCTACAGGCTTCAGCTGCCATCTGGGTTTTCATCTTCCCTTCTTCATTACCTTTGCCATCAAATTTCTTTTGCAGCCCCTCTTGGCTTTGGTTTTATTAATCATGAAAATAACATAAAACACTTATTTAGTTTTTTTATTTTCTGTATAGTTTCCCTTTCTGCCTGATCAGTCTCTGTGTGAGGTTTCTGAACTGTTTCCTCTTGTTTATGCAGGAGTCTGGCACTGTGAGGCATTACCTTAATTGGTTTTTAGATGCTGTCATGAACAGCTCAGATAAATAATACAAGTGAGGGTTGGAGTTTGTCATTTCTTGTATATGAATATGATTCCTTTCTTTACTCCTCAGCTTTGAGCTCTCACTGTGCTCTCTTGCCGTGTCTGAAACAAATTTAGTCCTTGTCTGACGTTTTCCCCCTCTTTGAAGTAAATTCCTTCAAAATAAGCCCCCTCACTTTTCCTTTACTTCAGTGACTTGTGTTTGTGAGCTGCTGTCATGTGTGAGTGAGACATCTCTTAGAGATGTTTTTATAAATAAATTAATGGTGGATCATAAATGTGTTATGGCAGGATCAGGAAATCACAATCCATCTCATGTGGGGAGGGGAAATGTCCTAGAAAAGTTCTGAATCTCTTCTGCCTTGACCTCTTACTGGGCTGTGTGAATTTGTGCAGATCTGCCCATTTAATGTGCAGGGTGATAATTCAAGTTGATCTTGAACACGGAAGCAAATGTGTTGAGATAATTTTACTTTATTGGGTATTAATTTAGGAAGAAATAAAACTCAAAGATAGGAACAACAGCCATATAAAATATTTAGAGCGATTGCGGCGAGAATTTTACGAGGTCTCAGGTCATAAATTTCCACCTCAAGTAAAATTCCAAATAGATTCTGCAAACGAAGGAGGAATTTATTGCCTGAAGTATCAGATTTATTGTCTACATCTAAAATGTGGAATATGGGAAGGAATGGGGGAAGGATTCTTGTTTCTCTCTGATGAGGAACATACTGGAACATTTGGAGTTTTCGGGCCAGCCATTGCTGAATGTGTCTTCAAAAATACCAACCAGAGTGAACTGGAGATCAGGTGCAGTTAAAAAATCAGGTGCTAAAGATGAAGGTGTAATTCTCAATATTTGGTGTTATTTTAAAAACTTGTGAAGATGATAAACTAACCCCAAAATGCCTCTTCTGCTGACTTTTGCAGTTTCGTTGTTTTCTTGTGTCCTGCTAAAAAGCAACAGTCATTTCAAATATTTGGTCTGATGAAAAACTGTCTTTAGAATGTCTTACTGGTTGGAAGACTGAGCTGTTTTCTTCCTTTGGTAAAAAAAGGAGAAAGGCTACAATTAAATAAAAGCCAACTCCAGCTGGATGGCTGCAGGAGTGTCACGTGAAAGGGAGGAGGGAGACAGAAATGCAAAGATTTCTAGTCTTAACGGTATTAATTAAAAGTTATTTGCTGTAAGTGCTTCCAGACAATCAGATCCTGATGTACCCAACTCTGTCTGTCTTTTACCTGACAGCACACAGGATGGAAGGGGTTCTGACCTCTGATGTGAAGCTTCACTTCAGCCAGGGAGAGAATTACCAGCAATAAGCACTTCTAGAGAATCAGAGCCTTGTGTTCCCCAACCCTGTCTGCCAACTAATGGACAGCCCACAGGTTGGAAGGTTTTCTGACTTCTAATACGAAGCCAGAAAAGAACTTTTCTCACAACAGCTCCCAAAATAACATTTATTAACACAAATATGTGACAGTTATTGTGGGTTCTGCTTTGCTGGTGAGAATGTTCAGCTGCAAGATTGTATTGAATTGGTAATAAAAGAGCCCAAAAGAAACCAGCACCAAACACATTCTACAGAGACAAACACACCAAACTCAAGTTACAACACAGCAACGTATCCCATCTTCCCAACAGACAGAAACCAGCAACAAAGAACTACTAACTACAGCCACCTAAAACACTTATCCAGACACTCTCTCAATAACATAAGACAATGAAATATCTTGCACACCACTCTCTGTAACACAAAGCAAAAGGGAAGGGCAGAGCTGCTTCTTATCAACACACATGTGGAAAAAAGAAACTGCACACTGAAAGTGAAGCCAGTTACTGAAGTTGCAAAACAGAGCTGGTCTTAGAAAAGTGAGAATAGCAAAAAGCAATAACCAATATAAAGTAGCAAAGTGTGAAGCAAGTTACTGTTATTAGTATTAAGGTAGCAAAACACATTTAGTAAAAGAAATGCTTATAAAGTAAGAATCAAAGTAAGAAAGGTAGAAAGTAAAGAAAGTTAGAAACAACAGAAAGCACATGGTCTCCTCACCCCTACATTGTTCCAAGAGAAGCTGCAGCAGTTCCCCTCACAGAGTTTAAACTCTAAACACTTTTTATACCTTTTTTTTCTTCCATGTGGTTTGTGTGGCCAAGTCAATCTATTGGGAGGGTGATGGTGATGCCCTGAGGTGAGGTGGGCCCTTGAAGATGTCGCAAAAGGCCCTGCTATGTCTTAACACTACATCTTTTGTTAATCTTATCAGTTTGAAAGCCCTTTGTCCTCTGCTTGGAGCATTTCTCTGCAGGGGGCTGAGGCATTTCCCTGAACCCATCAGGCCTTATCAGGGCCATCACCCTACAAGGAGTCTCTGCCTGGTTGATTGTGCCAGACTAGAGATGGGAACCAAGAAACAAGCAAAAAAGAAAATTCCTTTCAGCGACTTCAGTCTCACTCCTAATTCCACCATAGTTAATGAGTTTGTTTGTTGTTCTTGATTAAGAGTTCTCCTTAGAGGACATGTTAAAACTGCCCTAAAAAGATAAATATTACAGATGAGGGCAACTGGTAAGACAGGTGAAAAACAAACCCTGATGTTCTAAGCAAATTTATTTTCTGGGGAGATGGGATATCTCTGGCCATTTACATACTAGTTAGAAAATGGTGGGTGCTCACACTTTAAGGAGAGGTTTGAATTCTTAACAGCTCTGCTCTTAAAGCTCTAATGAATGTTCCAGTGCTGTGATTGAAAGATATGTTCCATTGACACAGGCATAAAGATTTATTTTTTTACCTTCCCTGAATATAGTAAAGCATTTTTATTGGCACTTAATAAGTTTTACACTTTGCTTTTAAAGCAGTTTCTAATTTTAAATTTCATAGTACAGGGCCCTTAAGATCAGCCCATCTTGAGCCTCAGTGCAGGACAAGTCAAGACTTGTCCTTTGATTTTCTTTTTTTTGAGACCTGTTTTCATTTCCAGCCTTAATGGAGCAATGAATGTTGGCAGTTCAGAGGCAAATTTACAGTTGGAATTTTATGCCTGTTTTGGAGGCATCTATCGTAAAAGAATTGTACCAGTTTTAGCAATGTAGACAAACAGTTGATCCAAGTTCTCATATCTTTAGCAGTAATTCCTAGTAATAGTCATCTTTGGTTGTGGTAATTCCAGCAAAGTAATTTTGGTGTCAGTAGTATAATACTGGAACTGTGAACTTCTTCCCAGCGTGGTAATTCTTCATTTTAATGTCTCACTGGGGCATTTTTGTGCAGCTAAATTTGCATTTTCAAATAAGTTTATTACTGATAGTATTAACTCTAACAATCTAAGTTGTTCTGTTATTTTCTAGTTGGTTGTTAAGCTCAGTAACAGCAAAATATTTTATTTCCAGGTGACTTAGAAGGGAAATGCCCAGTGGTGCTTCTGTTTCTCTTGTTGGATAAAACTGAATAATCAGTGGACACATACAGCATTTTCTGGAATATTCTCAAGATGAAGATCTGCCTCCTGCAGCAGATGTATAAGGATGTTCTGGGAGGAATTCCCTTAGCCAAGGAAAGCCATCATTATTCCTCTTTACTTGATCTGAGTGTTGAGCAGCCCCCAAGAGATGACTCCTGTCCCCAGATGCATCTCCCACCTGCTGCTGGTGGTGTTGGGAGCCACCAGGACACTGGTCTGGCAGGTGCTGCCCCTGCAGCAGATGATTTATCCAACAGCTTTGCCAACATGAGCTCCTCGTTCTGCCCGCGAGAGGTGATGCTGCTCCAGTTAACCTTGATCAAGATGATGGTTGTTAAGGCAGAGTCCCAGCAAATTGAGCCCAGGATGAAGCAGAAGTACTGTGAGATCTTGGTCCTTCTTCTGAAGGAGGCAAAGATTGACTCCAAACTGGTAAGCTTTTGTGAACTTGTAAAAGATTTTTGTGAAAGAAGGTGTGCTGGTTTAAAGGTGAACCAGCAGGGAAAATGAACTCACCACGAGAGAGATTATAAGTCAGAGCTACAATTTAATAATATGGTTACAGTAAATACAGTGACACAAAGGGAAATTGCTTTCAACTCACAAAACCCAGCAGTATGACCCAGTGTCCTGGGGCACAAACCCAAAGGGATTTGTTTGCCCTTGTGCTGAAACCCACGTGGTTCCCCCAAGTTGAAAGCAAAAGGAAGTGAAAAACCTGTTGGTGCAGGGGATGGCTGTAGCCTGGTCAAGAGTGGTGGTCTGCTCCTGTTGAGGTCCTGCTGCTTCTCTGGATCCAACAAGAAGTTCCTGAGGTCTTCTTGCCCACCACTTATGTACCCTCAGGGAGCACCCAGTCCCTTCCCCAGGGCGGGGACTCACACAATGGGTGATTAACTCTGGAGCCAGGGGGTATTGTTGAACCACTGATGGCCCATTAGCAGCTCCACCCCCCCAGGCTGGGTGTGAAGGTGTTAATGACTCCCTGGGCAGCTGCTGCTAATGGCCCATTGTCCTTGGGGAATTAATAGAGGGGGTAGAATGCACAGCTTTGATCACCCCCACACAATGTTAACAGGTCCCATCTGTTAAACTAGGACAGAAGGAAAAATAAAAAGGAATGTGGCTGAAATACTTTTCCTCTCTCTGTGTCCCCAGATTTGTCTGCTCAGTCCTCGTGATCGGCTGTTGTCTCACATGGCTTCCCAAAGTTTGGCATCTCTGGTGTATTTCCAGCTGAAGGAAGAGGTGAGTTTGGCATCTCTTCATAACTAAAAAATTGATTTAGTGAATATGTATAGAATCACAGAATGGATTGGATTGGAAAAGCCCTCCGAGATCATCAAGTCCAACCCTTGATCCAACCCTACTGTGATCACCAGCCCAGGGCACTGGGCTGGTGATCACAGTAGGGTTGGGTCAAGATGTGGTGCGTTCTCACTCAGTGCCGCATCCATAGAATCACAGAATGGATTGGGTTGGAAAAGACCTCTGAGATCATCAAGTCCAACCCTGGGTCCAACTCCAGTCCCTTTACCAGATCATGGCACTCAGTGCCACGGCAAAGCTCAGCTGAAAAACCTCCATGGATGGGGAATCCACCCCCTCTCTGGGCAGCCCATTCCAATGCCTGAGCACTCTCTCTGGAAAGAATGTACCTACAGGTGGCTTCATTTGACTCTACAGCAAGTTTTTATAGTGTTTATATTTTCCAAGAAGCCAAGTCAGTTGTGCTGGGAGGAGCCTGGAATATGGAGAGCAAGGAGATCAGATGTATAGCAGAACTGTGGAGTATCTTTATATATAAAAGTCTGGAATGTTATGAAACTTTTAAGGTAAAATGTGTGTAGATGAGAAGAAATACTCTCTTTAAGACTACAATACAGGTATTTTGTTATCAATATTTTTACAGTTCTTTAATATGTTTTAGGTGATGCAGTAGATAACAATAGGTAATAACCTCTTGGAATTGAATATAATGCTTTGTTGTAGTTTCTTATTTAAATATTCCAATTAGTTGAGTTTTTTATTTGCTGTCTATTTAGTGAATATACGTTGTAGCCTCCATAGTAGCACCTCTGAACACAGATTTATCTCATAATTATGTCTGTAATATTTCTTGCCAAGTTGTCTGGGTCTGGGAATTATGAGTTAGATATGATCTGTTTACAGCATTATCTGATTTTGGGTGGATCACGTGACATGGGAAGGTTTCTGGAACATACAGATCATTTCTGTTGCTTGCATATGTGACTTCATGTTTGTAACTAGTACTTTAAAGTACTTTAAAGGCACTGGACTGAGAGAGTGACAGACAAAACACAGGTAGAAACAATCATTTAAATATACAATTTAAATAATTGTGTTATGATTGAATTTACTTTGCATAGCCACTGAAAGCACGTGTGGTTGTTTTTGGAATGCTGTTCCCTAGAATGCCCTGAATGTCCCCTGGCTCAGCTTCAGCGTGAACGCCCTGCTGGGATTCCCCGGGCCCGCCCCGCTCGCGGATTGTCTGTGCACTCTCACAGCCATCGCCAGGGAGACCCTGAAAGACGCGGCTCTGCCCAAAGCAGGTACGGGGAGGGGATTTTGTGACGGTACCGCCAGGGGGAGCAACATCACCTGGAATTCAGCGGGAACGCTGGCTCTGGAACTCCCATTCCCTTCCTTCGAAACGGGGGATAAAGGGGTTTAAACGCACTTAAACTCTGGAGGGAGTCACAAGCCGCTTTTATTTCTTATGTACTGATTTAGCTCACTGGGTTACACTGCAGCTCAATATTGTGCTTCTTGTTGCCATAGGGGCTCTGAAGAAGGTGTTGGCTCCTCTTGATGCTGTGCTTGAAGGATTTTATAATGCCATCCTGTTCCATCATTTTGACAGTCACCACTATACCTCACCTTATTCTGAAGCTACAAACAACCTGATCAGTTTTACAGATCTGCTTGAAGTGCTTTTGGCTTCCAGGACTGAACTGGATTTACCACTCAGGTGCCAGAGAGTGTTGTTTTTGAAAGTTTCTTATGTGCTCAATCTCATTAGCTCATCAGTTCCCTATGTAATCAAAAAGAAATTAATTTTGCTCCTTAAAAAATGTGTCCTTCACAAGCCTAGAGAAGATGCTAAAAGTGGATCAGTGTCCTTGCAAACCCCACCTTTCTGTGAGGATATGCTTGCCCTGAGTGATGCTGTCCTGCAGGTTGTGAGTTTAACTTGGCTAAACCAGATCCCACTTGCTGAAAAGTGCAGCTACTTTGGAAGCAGCGAACCTGCTCCTGGAGAGGATACTCAGGGTGGTTCTGACCAAACTGTTCTTAGGGCCTTAAGTCTCGTTGTGCTTAAGGCACTGGAATTCAAGATTCACAACTCTCCAGCAGAAGCAGAAATCAAAGGTAAGAGCCCTTTTTGTTTGTTAAGCAGCAAGTTTTAAAGCTTTCAGATTTTGTAATCACAGCTCATAAAGCCTGTAAATAATTTCAGCTGAATTAGTGGCAGTGGGAGGGATGGAAAAGACCCATCCAGGGAACTTGCTGTGGCTGAGTCCTGCCTAATTGGTTGTCTCTTTGTATTTTATCCAATCCCTGCAATATGGGAGGTTTGAAACAGCTGCATTTGGGATTGAAAAGCTTTACCTGTTCAGAACATGTGTTAATATTTGAAACAGTTGAGCCATCTTAGGAACACAAGGCTCTTCTGCAGCTGGACCTGAAGAGAGTTCATAGCACAAGCATCTCCTCTGTTCAGGGTGGGAAACTCACAGGAACTGCAGGTAACATGTTTTCTAACATGGAGGTAGAACTTCAGGTACCATTATGTGTTTATTTTATTACTGCCAGACAAGTAATTTAATGAGGCAAAACTAGCAGTTAGAGAAAGGTAAATAAAAATAACGAAGCTCCAAAGTAAGGCACAGGGAAATTATGGGCCTTACCATGTGATCATAGAATGGCTTGGGTTGGGAAGGACCTTAAGGATCATCATGTTCCTTGGAGACACCTCCCACCAGCCCAGGCTGCTCCAAGCTCTGTCCAGCCTGGCCTCAGACACTTCCAGGGATGGGGGAGCCACAGTTTCTCTGGGCAACCTGTGTTGGTGTCTCACCACCCTTGTAGGGAAGAGTTTCTCCCTGATATCTTGTCTACCCCTGCCCTGTGGCAGTGGGAAACCATTCCCACTTGTTCTATCCCTCCAAGCCCTTGTCCAAAGCCCTCTCCAGCTCTCCTTAGGCACTGGAAGGGACTCTGAGCTTTCCAGCTGAACCCCCCCAGCTCTCCCAGCCTGGCTCCAGAGCAGAGGAGTTCCAGCCCTTGGAGCAACTCTGTGGCATCCTCTGGGCTTGCTCCAACAGGTCCACATCCTTCTTGATGTAGAGTGGTTGTGTTCTTCCCCCTGACCTGTGGGTCTGGTCCCTTCAATTACCAGGTGTGGGCACACCTCTCATTCCTGCCTCCCTGGGCAGAGGGATTGGGCTGGGAGCAGGGCAGGCCTGGCTGCTGTGCTGGGCAGTGCCAGGGGGCAGCACCGGGGGGCAGGGAATGCTGTCCCTGGATTACAGGCTCCATGGGAGAGATGGAAAGGCAGGGTCAGTTCCCTTCAGTTCTGGAGCACTGTTTCTACTCAGGTGCAAGTGAGAAGCTGCACTCCTATTTTTATTTATTATGTGGCAAAAAAAATTATATTTTTAAACAAGGATGCAATTTTAAATACACTGAGGCATTTTCATAGACGTTCTAGATGTGTTGTTTTACTTTCTACAGTTCTACACTATGTAGCAAGCTTAAAATCAATTTTTAATTGATCTGTGCACAAGAGCCACAGACTTCAGTGAGACAGTTTCTGACACATTTTGCTGATGTGGAAGATGTTATATTTGTGATGCCAGTTGCATTCCTAAAGTTTTTTAGGTATTTGTAAGGAATGTTTTACTTGTGATCCACCTTCTGAAAAATGCAGAGAGACTGAGATTGTCTAAGAACAAGTGAAAAGAAAAAATGTAGGTTATATCTATTTTAGATGTCTCTGTGAAATTCATTCTCAAAGAGAAAAAACTCCTTTCTTTTCCAGATTTATGACACAAAAATCAGTTCTTTAATTAGACTCAAATATCCCAGCTGTCAAGAGGAATTTCAAGTAGAAAGGGAATGGTGCTTTTATTTTAGTGACATTAAATGAAGTGGTTAAAACAAGCACCAAAATGCTTTAATATGGAGACTTCCCTTCCGGGAAGCTGGTTGATCTCCTTTTTTATTAAAATGAATTAAAGTGGCTTAACTTTAATTCATTTCAATTTTGAGAGTCTTTTCCAGATAGCTTTGATTTATAGGGAAGAGTTCCAGTCTGAATAGTAACAAAGATAATTTGATGTTCCTGTTATTTGCTAGGAAGAAAAGCAAATCTTAAAGTCAAATATTAAGGAAAATCACGTGGGGATGGGGTAAGTAAAATGGATTTCAGTGTTGCAGGAAATTTTCCTGTTTTCTAAACTTTGAATGTGCTGTGTTCCATCAAAACCTGCTGTCAGTACCAGGGTGTAGAACATGATTAGTACCGAAGATGTCAGTTTTTGAACTTAAGGGAGTCTCTGTGTGATGGTTCCATTGTTATTTTTATGAGTAAGTTACTGCACTACAATGGCAAGAACTAATCTAGAAAATTTCATGCTGTGTCAAATGAGTTGAGCTAAGGAAAGATAAATGCATTCATGATCTGTTAGGCACTGTTAATCTAGAAAATAAAAAGTGTATGTTGTTTGGCAATGATAAACATAAAGCCAAATTCACTGTTACTTCTTTTTTTTCAGGAGACTTCGAGAGTTCCATGTCCCAGCTGTTGGAATTCTGGAGGAGTCACCTCCAGCCTTCCCCACAGTCCCCCCCAGCTGTGCATCACTGTGAATGGCTCTCCTTGGTTTTCATAGAGCAGGATGATGACATGTGGGAAGCTGCTAAAGCTTTATTACTCATTTACTTAAAATTTGATAGGTTAGTGCACTTTTTTGTTGACTAAACTGTGAAGAATCGTAGTTTGCTGAGGCTGTTGTAATATAAATAGCATTCCCATGGGTTAATTTTGTAGAAATAAAAAATTGTTTTTAATAATTTAAAACTCCCAAACCCCAGGACAATGTAATAATGTGTGATGTCAGAGCTGATAATTGTTTAAGTCTTTTTTTGGATTGAAACAGGGGAGTTGTGAAACAGTTTCTTACTAAATACTTTATCATATCCTGTAATTGAGGGTAATTGACTTCATGCCTAAAATAGTGGTTAGACAGATAAAAAGCAAGACTGGTTTCTTACAGCACAGAGTTAGACAAGGATGGGCTGTTAAACTTCAGGAATTCAGGTACTTCTGACAAAGCTTCAAGGATTGGGCCCATGGGAATTCTAACTATTGATAAAAACTTCCTGCTAACAGCTGAGATGTGCTTTTCATGGGGTTGTCCTGGACATTCCCTGCTTCATTGTTGTTTAAATGACCATACAAGATATTATCCTAATTTATACAAGCCTCTTGAGCTTCAAATGTGAAGATTTGGAAGTAACAGAGACACACAACCCTTCTTAGACAGTTAACTAAAAGCAGGGCACTCTTCCTCTGTGCTTAACATCCTGGAAGTGTTCAGGTTAACAAAAATATTTTTTATTTTATATTAAAACATAGTTGATGTGTTGTAAATAACTTGGTTTATTCCAGAAGGTTTCCTAAGGAGGAGTGCCCTCCAAGCCCTGTTTAAGTGCTTTGTCTTCATGACCTGTCTGATCTCCAAGCCCCACGTGCCTTCATTTCTTCTCATTCAGATATAGAAACTGCTAAAGTTTTTACTTATTAACAAACTTTAAAAAAAGCAAGAATACCATCTCCTGGACACAGCTGTTTATTAAAAAACCCTTGTAGACTTCCATTGAATTGAGTATTTCCTGACTTGCTTTCCAGGTTACGACAAGATGCTGCTGATAACTCAGGCCGGAGAGAGGAGGACTCCTGGAACTTCCTTACACATGCAGGTGGATATAACCCACACTGTATTTTCTTATTTTTTCTGGAAAAGATTGCTTTTGATTCCACAGTACTTCTAGATTTTTTGATTTCATCAGAAACTTGCTTTCTGGAGTACTTGGTGAGGTACTTAAAGCTTCTTGGCAGAGAGTGGCATCAGTTTGTAGATGTCTGTAACCATTTTGGTACCAAGCAAGGCCCTTCTCACTCCCTGTGTCCTGCCAAGCCAGCCCATCAAGGGAAGCAAAGCTGTGTGACTGAGGAGGGTTTGCAAAGCACCCACTGTGACCCAGGAGTGCAGAGTGCAGTGTCTCTGGCTCCCTGTCCCAGCTGCTCCCTGTTTGCAGCTGAGCGAGGCGGTGACGAAGCTGCGGAGCTGAACGAGTCTGACCCGCTGGTGGGCACTGATAACACAGCTCTGCTGGGCTCCCTTCAAAGCCTCGTTAATTATGCCAGCTCAGAAGACTCGGAGGTGGAATCAGATGGAGGAGAGTGCTTGGCAAACACAAAGCAGGTGCCTTCAAACAGTGGGGGTGAGACAGGAAGGGAAACTGGTTGCAGCGACATGGATGATAACCAGAATGGTTGCACCTCTGAAGTGTTGCCACTGAAACAGGAGGGATCTCACACCTCATCCTGCTGGACTTGTGTAACACCTTTGGATAACATCGTTCCCCTGAGAATAATGCTTTATAAATCAACCAAGTGTTTGGAAGAGCTGCAAAAAGCTATTTCTAGGTTGCAGAGAAGAAATCTTTTCCCATATAATCCAAGTGCGTTGTTGAAACTGCTGAGCCACGTTGAGAAGATGAGCAAAAACATGAATCCACAATAATGCAGAGTGTTCTGGTGTTGGGGTTTTTTTAACTAGTGCATCAGGGAACATTTCCATGAGATTAATGACTTCTAAAGCTTGTGCCTCTTGCACAAGTCAGTGTATTTAACCTCAGGCAGGATACCATGTTTTTGGTTGACACCTTAAAAATCTGCAATTGCATCCAGTGTTTTATGATCCATGATCTCAGTCCTGGGCATATTCATGGGATGTATATCAGTGTACAGTATATAAAGATTAATTGTTAGGTATTCAAAATTCAATAATAAATGGCTTATGTGAAAGCATATAAAAATACATGATACTTTAAGTATTGTCAATTATACCTAATGTTGTGCTATTCATGAATTCATTGCCAGACTGGTAGTGGTTTATGGGCTACAGGGTGGAGTTAATGCAACACTTCACAGACTCAGGGAATATTCTCAGTTGGAAAGGATCCATGAGGATCATCAAGTCCAACTCTTCCATGAGTGGCCTGGACAGGCATCAGACCCACAGCCTTGCTGTTCTTAGCACCATTCTCTAACCACGTGAGCTAATCCAGGGTCTTGACTGCTTAGAGGTTGAGTTAATAA
This sequence comes from Pithys albifrons albifrons, assembly GCF_047495875.1. Taxonomy (NCBI): domain Eukaryota; kingdom Metazoa; phylum Chordata; class Aves; order Passeriformes; family Thamnophilidae; genus Pithys; species Pithys albifrons. The sequence continues at coordinate 18,533,602 of NC_092470.1, read as the reverse complement.
AATATTGTAGTTGAGGACAGTGTTGGTGCTTATACTGTGTGTTGAGCATCAGTGCTTGGCTCTAAGTGCACCTTCAGATGTGCATATTATTTTAATTAAAAGAAAAGGTAGATGTGAAACTAATACATAAATCATCTATTTATGGAATGCTTTAGAGGAGGATTATATCTTAAATTAGTCTTAGGTAATACAAAAGTGAAATTCCAACAGAATTTCTCACATCCATTGTGCATTTCATGTAAGTATAGAATGTATACCTAATAAATTTGTTAAATCAGAAAGATAATTAAAATTAAGTGACTTCAGTGCAATGGGGTGGATATTGAAGATACTAAACTATATCTTTTTTTATTAGATGTAATTTGAATAACCTGAAAAGTAAATGTCTGACAGTTTGCCTGGGGGGAGTGAGTTGAGAAGAGGATGCAGCACAGCGTGTGCACTTAACAGGAAGGCACCTCGTGTTGGTACATTTAAAGTGCAGCTTGTAGTGATCCTGCAAGGGTTGGGCAGTGGGAAAGTGCTGACAACAGGAATTCTGGAAAAATCTCAGACCTCAGCAGGACTGTGAGGAGCAGTTTTCCTTCTAGGATCTTCTCTTGAAGGTAGGTGTTCTGTTCTGATTGAGAACCAAGTATAATCTCTTCCCTTTAAGTAGTAATCTAGTGTTAAAATAATACTGAGGTAAGACAGTCTGTGGCAGGTGACTCTGACACCCAAATCTCTGTGAGCATCTTCTAGATTAGTCCCGAGCTCTGAACTGGTGAATCAGGACTTCTGGCAGGAGGAGAAAACTGGGTGAAGCAGCTTATGGGCTAATGTAGCTGGAAATGACAGTGCTCTCGAGGATGACAGGGGTAATCCCTTGGCAGGTGGATGGAAGGAGGGATCCTCCTCACTGGCACAAAGGAGATGGGAATATCCTGTGTGTTCACTGTCCTTTGGTTTCTTCTTGAGGTGTCTCTTGTGCAGAGGAGTGGGTGGGAATGTCAAGGAATGGAATCCTTCACATTCATACCTTGGTTAAGAGCTAACCTTGGAGTTGCCCAGGGCAGAAACATGCCTGGCTTCTCTTCACTCTGAACTCACTTGTGCTCTGGATGCTGAGTTGCTCATTTCTGTCAGGACTAAAATCCCTCTAGGTGTGTTCAAAGATGCAACTCCAGACATTTGGGAACTTTTCAGTTCAAACATGGGAAGTGCCTTTGGCAAGGTGGTTGAGCAAGTGTTTCTCAAGATCACAATTTTAAAAGTAGGCAGGTACTTACATTGCAGTGAAATGATTTCCACTATCCTCACTGTTTTCTAAGCTGGCCTTTGCTGACTAGTTTATTTAAGCTGAGTAATTCCATTGTTTTCACTGAACAAAGTATTGTTCAGCATTTCTTGGTCAATACTTTCCCAGTTGGAATTATCTAAATTGCAACTATTTCTCAGACACTGATAGGACAAGCTGGGTGGGAAGGGTAGAATGGTGAGGTAATTTTGGATAAATCCTGATCTTTTTCTTTGTCAGGGATTACTACAACTATCTAAACTTGTTTAAAGTAAACGTTTAGACATCTCAGAATAGTGTGTAGAATTGAGCAAGAAATGTAGGGGCCATAATTTGATTTTTTTAAATACAGCAAATCCAATTGCAATCCAACTGTATTTAATACTTACAGGCTGTTTGTGTGCCCAGTTGGTTATTAGTAGTGATGATTCCCACGTGTTTCCCTTCTCAGAAAGCCATTGTTTTTCTTCTCTGGATGTTTTAGTTGTGGAAGTGGGTAAATGTAGTTTGTATCTGGCAACCAGATACCTTATTTTACCATTTATGAACTGTAGGAGTTAAATTAATATGAGTCAAACTTTTTTAATTGTACACAAAATGGGTGTGAACCATCAAGGTGGGTATTAGTTCTGTGGCTGTATCCAAAAAGCCAAGCACAAAGAAAGCACCTTGCAAAAGAATTTGTGTTTTAATCCATTGGTGAGGACATCAGGTGGAGTGGTTGGGTTTGGTTGGGGTTTTTTTACAACCTAAAATTTTTAGGCAGAGCTGTTACTTCATTTGCTAGAGCTGCAAGAACCCATTACCAGGAATTAGGTAATTGATTACCAGGAGATTGTGCCTTACCTTTGGATCAGCTCAGTTGGTTAAAACTTGGCTGTAACAATGCCAAGGTCATGGGTTCAATCCCCTGTGTGGGCCATTGACTTAAGAGTTGAACTCAATGATCCTTGTGGGTCCTTCCAACACAGAATAGTCTGGGATTCTGTGATATTGATATCTATCAACTTTTCTTGTATTCTCTCAAAGCAGGACACAACAAATCAGGTAACCTGTGTGGAGACAGTTTTTTGTCTGAGGATTTACCCTGAAATGTGCACAGTCCCCATTTATGCAGTTGTTTTGAGGAGCTCCCCTTCAACATCAGTAGAATAAATTAATGCTTTAAGGAGGTAAGCCCTGAGCACCACAAGTTACAGGATGTGCTTTTTAAAAAAAGTACTTTTATCTTGAATGCTTCTAGAGCTTGATTGCAGTTACAGCTGCATCCAGGTTGTGGTTCTTCAAACTGGACTTTCTCCAATATTTTTATGGCTGCTTTCCACTCTACTTTTAAGACTTGTAATACAAGTTTTAATCCTGTAGTACAAGACTAAAAACCAACGTTGGGAATTGCTATACTTAAAATACCCTTGTAAACTGGGAATAAGGAGCTTTGGTTGTTCCCTGGTTTATCACTGCAAGGATAAGCCTTGTTTGTCCTTCTGAAGTCAGTCTGGGCTGGTGTCTGAAGTCACTATCAGGGACTTACCACAGCCTTTCAGTGTCAGTAGGAGTGAAAATATTGTGGTCATTACTGTGTTGCTCCTTGTGTATTTTCCTTCATAGTTTTCCAAATGAGTTTGTAAATTCTTGATGTATTTTGTTGAATTCTTTCAGGCCACCTGGTCCCTCTGCAGCCTCTTTAGGAGCCAGCAGTGCATGGCAGTGTTTTACTGTCACCAGCTCAGCATCAGGCATGGACATGGGCTTGGCTCAGAAACATCTCTGAAACAGAAATGAGTGCCTTCTGGAAACTTCCCTCCAGTGCTTGGCTTCCTTGATAGCCCCAGGCACTCAGCAATAGGACAAGGGGGCACGATGGGCTCAAGCTCTGCCAGGGGAAACTGAAGTTGGAGAGCAGAAAAAAATTCTTTGCAGAGAGAGTGCTCAGGCATTGGAATGGGCTGTCCAGAGAGGGGGTGGATTCACCATCCCTGGAGGTTTTTAACCTGAGCTTGGCCGTGGCACTGAGTGCCATGATCTGGTAAAGGGACTGGAGTTGGACCCAGGGTTGGACTTGATGATCTCGGAGATCTTTTCCAACCCAATCAATTCTATGATTCTATTTATACTCTTCAGAAACTTGTGTATGAAATGGTGTTCTCTTCATGCTGACACCACTCCAGCTGCTGTGAGAGTCAGGCAAAAATCCATTGGGCAGCAAATGTAAAACTAGACCCATTTTATTTTTAAATTATCTATCATACCTCGAGAGAAAGCCCAGTACTTGGTCACCTTCAACAGAGCATTGGTCCCTCCAAAGGAGTGTTTCTTCACCTCAGCTGAAATTACTGACCTGCATCATGCCCCTGTTTCCTGTGTTTGTCAATTAGGAGCTGATGAGAGGTGGGAGTTGCTGGGTGTGAAGCATCAGAGGAATTGCCTTTCAGTTTCACCGAGCAAATGCCTTTATTTTGTGTCCTCTGTGGGTGGATAAAGATTGATGCTCCAGGAGGCTCCCAGTAACGTAATCCAATGTTTGCAGCATTGTTTCCCTGCAACTGTTACAAATTGTTGAGGTTTGTTTTGATGCAGTTGTTAAACCAGTGCTTCCAGCTCCAAGGATCAACAAGGCATGTTTTTTAATTCCGTGTTACTGGGACTCTTGGAAATGAATTAAGAAGCTCTGAATTGATTGGATTAATTGTTAAATCTCTCAGTGTTGCAGCCAGAAGATTGTGTTTGTTACTCTGAAGACAGGAGTGTTATTTGGAGGAATTTGGGGTGCTGTATCTGGAGTGGAAAGGTGAATTACAGAAATCAGTCCTTAGGTACACTTGTTGCTTTGTGAGCACCCAAGTTACTCTTCTTGCCGAATTTACCTTTTCAAACATATTGGAACAAACTTAGTGCAAGTACCTTCCATAGCTCTGCAATTTGTATTTGAATTGCTCTGGTGTTTCTGGTGACTGGAAAGGGGGATTTGACAGGTATGGAGAAGCTGATGGTAAATGGAGGGGAAATCCTCCTCACCAAGGACAATTGGAAGACAAAACAGAGCAGGTTTTGCATCAAGACTAACCAAGTCACACGGACATCTGTGCCCCTGGGTGTGAGAGGGTTGGTGCTTCCTGTCCAGGAGGCTGATTGACAGCTGCGTGTTCAGGATTTCAGTGGAATACAGCCAAGAGTTGGGAACTTGAAAGAGAGAAGAGCATAATTGTGGTGTTCCTGTCCCTCAATAGCTGAGTGTGTGAGAGAAGTTGGTTAGAAGGCAGTCCCCAGGGAATGTCTTTTCCTGGAGCTCTTTTCCTAAGGCGTATCCAAAGCCTGTGGCACCTTGGATCAGCAGCAGTGTTAGTGTTCCTTCATTTCACTTTGTTCTTTCAACATTGCTCCTGACTTCCTCTCTTTATCCAGTTGTCATCTTACTATTATTAAAGCCCAGATTGTCAAAGTACTGAGTTTTCCAATTCTGACTAAATTTCCTGGGTACCAAGTCATGAAACAAAAATTTCAAAAGATTTAAGAGTTCTGAAGATTTCAGCCTGTGTGTTCAATTCCTCCCAATTTAGCCCTGCAATGGCATTCATGTGTGATAAATATTTATTACCTTAATGCCTGCTGTGTTCACAATCAGGGAGCTAGTCTTCAATTAGGGCAGATGGCATTACTAATTAATTAATAACGAGCCACTCCTTAGTGAACCTCTGCCAGTAAGGATATGGGTATGAATCAGGTCATACCAGTACGAAAGGTCTTGAAGAAAAAGCTTTTTGAGAAATTGTAAATAGACTTTTCCTCCCTTTTATGTAGGGAAAGGTTGGCATATTAGAAAGTAGGAATTCCTGTGAAGAGGAGCTGAGCTTTTCAACTACAGATTACAAGGTTGTGAGTTGAGATGATGTCCTTGAACGTGTGGCTTGGAGTGATTCATTTTCAGGTATCTGTTGAGTCTTGGGGAGTTGAAAGTACAGAAATGTCAAGGTTTTCTACTTCAATCTTAAAGGAATGCCTGAGGGCAGGCAGAGGGGTTCCACTGGTGGGGGAAAGAGACTTCAGAGCCCAAATGATCAGCATTTTAGCAAATTGATTCCCACTCCTGCTCCATGTGTACATATGACTGAGGTTTGATTAACTGTCTGCCACTGAGATAATCAGCAAAAATCTAATAGGCAGTATATTTGGAACAATGTTTTGGCTCCCCAGATGAATTCCAGGTTTTTTCTCTGTATGAAGGAAAACAAAAGAAACCTGTAGGGGTTTGAGGATGGTTTTGGTGGTTTTTTTTCTACTGCTTCCTTCAGGTGCCACCTCATACAACAGCTCTGATTCTGGAAGTTTAAGATTTATTACTGTCTCAGAGATTTGCCAACAGGGTTTTCTCTACTGAGAAAGTTAACACATACTATAAACCCTCTTATGTAACTACTGGGAAGCTCACACTCACTGTGTGTAATTTATTATATCTGTTTAACTGGCTATAAAAGAAGGAGATGAATTGTGACATTTTGTGAAAGAAGTGAATTTTTCTTGTTTTGTTGTAATACGAGTTTTCTTTAAGAACTTATATATTTTCCTGTGGTATGTGAAATAATTATTTGAGTCAAACCCATGCCCCTATTACCAGGTTATAGTTAGTTATATTAGTTAGTTATATTTAATTGTTCAGTAATTGAGTAGATGTTATGCTGCAAGTAAGGAGTAACACTTAGATTCTGAAATTTTTATTTTCTCATGGACATGTACAAACTAAGATTTTTTTTCTTTGTTTGATTTCTTTTTTTTTCCTTTGCAGCATTCAAATCTAAGGTACCTGAAGTATAAGCACTATGGAAGTGCAGTGGTAATTGCAAGGCCAGTGGGCACTTTGATCAAGAGGGTATGGTTAGCTTGGTATTTACCATGTAATACCTTTAATCTTGTAATAGCCTCCTCCATAGGTGGCAAGTGCTACCCATGTACATGTTTTCCCATTTGTTTCTTTTGGAACTTTCCCACATTTACTCCAGTCACACGAACGTGGTTTTTGCAATTTACTATAACAGTGAAGAAATCGTGGGTTTGGGCATGAGGAAGGTGCTGCTGCCAGTTGGCTGTTCCACTGCTGGCACAGCATTGGCCAAGTGATACATGAATCACTTGCTCCAGGCTTTCCTCATTGGCAGAGTGTCCCTGAATCTTCTGCTTGGTTCACAGTAGTGGTTTGTTCAGATGTGGGAAAGTCTGGAGATCACTTAAAGCACCAGCAAAGCCATAATCTTTTCTGAAATAATCCTTCATGTTTAATATTTCTCTGGTGCATCAGGTTATTGAATACCACTCCCAGATTTATGGAGGGACCAAAGACCTGCAAGATGTAATACAAAAAAAAAGAGCTGGATGAACAAACTCACGATTTTCTCTGGGGGGGAATAGTTGAACAGGATCCAGATATTGCCTGGGTCACATCTCACAGGGTTATGGATGAAAAGGGGAGTTTCAATATGATCAAAAGGAGTTGTGGAGATGAAGGCATGGAGAGGGGGGGAAACCTTTCCACTGTTACTTCCATAGGCACTATCTGTGGTTTAGGATTGTGGAACCCAAAGCAGTGAAGGTTGGGGGCATGACCAGTTACTGTTTTCTTGTTTCTTCTGTTCTGGTGCTCCCATTCATGGGTTGCTGTTTGCTGACTGCAAAGCAGGAACAAAGGGCTAATAAGAGGTTCTCTTCTCCCTTTCCAACAACATTAAGGTGTCCTGCCCACCAGAATGCAAAGTAATGCCAACACTCCTGAAAGCTGTTATTTGTTATTTGGGATTGGTGAGAGCTATTGTGGAATGACTTTCAACCTGATTCCTCAGTCATGGAATTAAAAGAAAAATAATCACATAGGTTGAAGTAAAACTGATGTGTTTTTATGGTTTCTCTAACCAAGCACACACTCGGTGTTGAGCTTCCCTCTGCTTTGGGAATTTCAGAAATTCCAATTTATATCTTCTGAGGAACTGGAACACTTGTCAAACTTTCAGTTGACTGAGGCTGCTCAGGAGGAGCAGATACCTTTCCCTAGGTTCATTCCCACCCCACCCTGCCCTGCTGGAGCTCCTAACCCCGTGGGAGTGCAGGGATGTGCTCGGCGCTCTGCACCTTCCCCAGCGCGCGTGGAGCAACCCACGGTGAGACAAACCCTCACCCTGCCACAAACGCCACGTGACTGGGAGCAGCATTTCTTCACCTCCCGTGTGGAGAGGAGCAGCAGGAAGGCAGGAGGCTCTGCTGCTCCCGGCGGGCACGGGGTGACATCAGGAATCGCCCTCAGCCAGAAATCTTGAAGCGCAGCTTCGCTGGGTGGGTCTCGCAGGAATTTGAAAGGGTTCTGCAGAAAGGGCGTGTTTGCCTCGGTCAGAGCAGGGAGTGTGATGCCTCTGCCCTGCTAATGTGCTTATGGTCTCTTTGGCTGCAACATCAGAAAGGTAGGAATTCTGTTTGTCTTCCCTTTTTTCCTGTTCTGGTAGGGTTTGTTGGGTTGGGTTTTCCCCTTCTCCTCACATCAGACTCTGCTCTGAATTGTGAGCATGTGCTGGTGCCAAACACTGTTTTTATCAGAGTAACTCTTATGATAGACTTCAGATAAAGAATGGAATGACCTTAATGAGATTTATATGTTGCCACTAAGTATTCCACCCTATGACAAGTGCTTTTTGTTTTTAAAAAAAAAGTCATTCAGATTACAGTAGTAGTTTTGCTTATCTGTTTCTTGTATTACCTTGTTAAGTGCTTGTTAGAGCACTTCTTTCTGAACTGGAAGGGAGGAATATTTATTAACAGGGGAAAATGTTAACTATTGTTATAGATGTGATAATACAAAAGAAAAAAATCTTGAATTTTGGTTACTTGAAAAAACGATTCTAATTTTGTTCTGTAGGATGCTAAGAAAAACTGAATTTCTTAAAGGACATTTTCTAATAGAGATTTTGGGGTGTTCTTTTCAAGACTTACCTGTTGAAGCTCTGAAGAAGCTGGTGCTATAAATAACACATTCAAACAAGCTGCCAGAAAGGGTTATTTCAGACAACATTCAGCTGGAGGAGACCCAGTCATACTTTCCTCTCCCTGTTTGCAGTGTACACCTATTTTTCAGTGCCCTCCTGGCTCAGCCCTTCTCCTGGGGTGCCACTGCTGCTGAGGACGCCGTGCTGGTGCACACTGAGCTGAAGCTCTGCCTTGCATGTGTCAGGACATGAAAAGGATGTCAGAGTGGGTGAAATAATGAAAGACCAGTTACGTTCTGGCTCCTCCTCTGGTTGGGTTTGTGGGTGGGGAATGTCTGGGCAGGTTAAGCTGCAGAGAAGGGGGATAACCAAGCAGGAGAGCTGGGGACTGTGTGACTGCTGGTTCAGGGGTGCAGAGATCACCAGTGGCCAAGGGTGAGCTCTTTGTGCTCGGGATGGTTGAAGACTCTGTGTCAGGAAGATGCAAATACAACATTCCAGAACACAAAAGCACCAGCCCTGTCCCTTTCCTGCCTTCCAAGGGCTCATTTAAACCTTGAATCATCTGCTGAAGGTGGAGAAACCTCTGCACCCTCAGGTCCTCTCACTATTCCACAGTCTGCTGGTGTTTTGTGCTGCTGCTGCTTCACTCTCATGATGTGCCCGTGTGCCCCTTGCTCCTCCTCTGCTCTTACCTTAAATAAGACCCATAAAGGCTCACAACTCTGCTCAATCTCCACTCCAAAACAGCACTTTAAGCTACACTTCAGCTTTTTATCTCCAGTAAAACGTTGGCAAGCTACAAAAAAACCCAAATCCTTTTTGCGTCTTTCCCTACTTAAAATAATTTGAAGAAAAGTGGCATAATTTAAGAGATTTTTCCCTGCATTCTGGAAGTGGTTACCAAGGTCTCAAAGCAACAAGTGTCATTCCTTGAGGTTTGTTGAAACTTTTCATGAACGAAGCATCTATTAAGAACCTGTAGTCTGGATAGGATTTTGGGTTTTTTCCAATGACTACTTTTATCTCAAAATTATGGCAGATACTTGAGTTATTTCATAGCTCCTTTATTCCACTCTGACCTTGTTATGGATTTTCAAAGCTTAAAAGTGGACATAGTTTGCACTGTAATTGTGTAGTGAGAGAACTGTATTTCACTTCCCTCAGCAGGTTTCTGTCAGCTAAAACCATTTTAGCTGCTCAAAAATGATTTACCTCTAAGTAGAGACAGCATGGTAACTTTCACCCAGAAAATGAATTATTTCAGAGAAGACTGGTTTACTTCTTTTTGTATTTTTTTTTCCCCCAGAGAACAGGAGAAAATATAAAACTGACTTGCCCCCTTAATTGAGATTTATTCAAAGTGCTGTTTTAGCCTGCTCAATACACTCCCCAAGTCACAAGGTAATGTGAAAGAGCAGTAAAATAAGTAAAATGCTGTAATTGCCCCATAACCAGGCACTTAAGGTGTTTACAGGGGAGATTTGTACAAGGGAGGGAATAAATGTGAAGTTAAAGGTCTCACAGCAATCTTAACTCAGCTGGTTTGTGTGGATGGAGCAGTTCAGAGTTTCCCCATAAGGAGCTCTGAGTCCAGCAGTTCCTTCATTCCCTGCTGGGATGTGTGGGCTGGGAAAGGTGTCAGGCTCAGGTGGTGCAGAGTTCAGCTGGACTGTTGTTTGCACATCTGGACAGACAAGATGAGGAAGGACAAGCTGCAAAGATCAGCATCAATCCAACATCCTTCAGCTCTTTGCTCTGCAAACCTCAGCTCAAGGTGCAGGACCCGCACTGGTTCTCCTGTGTCCTGCTGAACACCAATGTCTGTGCAGAACACAAACCTGCTGCTGGAACTGGGGTGGTTGCTCTTGGATACAGTGCTGAGTCTGCAGCAGAACTAAAAACAAAGTCATGGCATGGTGCATCTGATCTTTATTTGCAGTTTTAAACCACTCCTGTTTAGTGTTGGTGATAACAGCCTGGAACAGCTTTGCTATCTCTTGATATCTGAGAGATCTTGATTTCTCCCAACAGTCCCTGCACCAGCTTTACCAGTTCTGCTAAATTATGAGTGAAATAAGAGAATTATGTTATTCTTTTTGGTGAGGACATTTTTCCCTGTTACACCTCTGGAGCCACACTGAGTAGACTGATAAGATGTTTAAAAATTAAGGTTTTTTTCACTTGTGTGTTGTCGGTCCATTGGGTTTTCTCATTTATTCAGTAAATAAGGGTAGGAAATGCTCCTCACACATCTTGAAAAGCTGAGTATTGCCTTCTCTTAGTCCTGGCTTTGGAAATGCAGTTTTTGCAAGCAAGAGCTTTTGTGCAGGGATTGCAATCAAAGCTTTGGCTCTGTTTCTTTTTATTAATTCCTCAGACTGCAGCAGCCAGAAATTCCACTTCAAAGCAGCTCCTGAATTTGTTTTACAAAATGCAGCCACAAAGCCTTTGTCAAACCCAAACTTGCCCTTTGTTTTTGGTGTTTTTTTTTTCTTAATTGTATAAAAAAATCAGGTGTTTGGGTTCTTTGATATATCAAGGATTCAAGAGAGAGGGCTTTGAAAGGAACTTCACATTGGTACTTCCCAGCTGTGTAGGCTTTCCTTTAATTATAAAGGATGCAGCTCCTGAACTAATCATTCCTGATTTTCCTGTTCTGCACTAACCCATTTAAGACTAGATTAGGCTACAGAGGAGATCCTTCCCTAGCAAGGAGGTGATTACATTTCTTTACTTGGAGTATTTAATTTCTGAGTTGCAGGTGAACTTCAGTTTTCTAAAATACCCTAATTTTGTTGTTGGACTGAATTTTAGCCCTTTGCAGAGCACCAGTTCCAGAGTCCTGGCAGTGCTGGTGAATGGGGAGGGATCTGAGAACAGCCAGAGTGTTTTTCACCCCTGGCTGGGTGGAATATGAGTCACTTGCTGTTGTCATTTCTCTCTCCTGATTGCTCTGAGCAGGAGAAGCTCCAAGCTCAGCACCAGCAGCAGGAGATTCAGGCTGGGGAAGCTTGAAAGCTTCTTAAGCTGGTCCCAGATCAGGCCAAGCTGGGCCTTTGCATCCACTGCCCATCCTTTGGAAGCAGCTTTTGCAGGGCAGAACAACTTGTGACAGTCTGTGCAAGCTAAAAAGATGGGCTGCTTTTGAAATCCAGTAGCTACAGCCTGATCCCAGTGCTGGGACTGGCTGCCTTCTTGCTCCTACTGGTGTTCCTCACCCTCCAGGTGCTCCAGGAACCTCATGATGGGCTGAAGGGAAACAGGAGAACAGCCTGACTACTTAACAGCTGCTGTTGTGGAGATGGAAATCTTCACGATTTCCTGGGGAATGGCCTGATTGTCTGCAGTGAAAACATCCAGTTTAAGGGTAATGATACTTAAGAATAGGCAACAGACAGACTTGGAATCTCATCAACAGTTTTCTAGGAATTACTTGGGCAGTGTTCATTGGGGATGGTCTGAGCCCCTGCCGAGTGCCGGGTGAGTCCTGGTACAATTCAGGGGTTGCAGAAGGAGGAGCTTCAGAGAACTCACCTTTCTATGAGTCATTTGGTGTTCGTGGGGAAGGATTTCTCCTCAAATCTGTGAACTCTGGAGCAGACCTCAAATCCCAGAATTCACTTAAATTATAAGATTAAGCACGTGCTTATGAGCTTAGTTTAATAGTGCTATATTAACTAGTTAGGAGGTAATCGTGTGGTGAGGCATCTGTGTGAGGAAGGGAAAGACGAACCAGGGAGATCCCAGGAATCCAATATGAAAATATGCACCACTGGGCTTTTCTAAGGTTTTGGGTGCATGTTTAGTCCCAGCCCATCCCACCACAATCCAGCTGGGAGTGCTCTTTCCACTGTGCATAACACACTGGCCTACTTTTATTACAGTTTGCAGTGCCCAGTCTGGTTAAAAGCTGTAGATGTATTAGGAAGCAGAGCTGTGTAATGAGTCTCTCCCCTGGTCTTCCAGGGCACTTTGTCTGCCAGCCTTTCTGTCTGACCCCAAATGTTTCCAAGCCCTGCTTCATTCTGATGGCGCCTGGGAGCTGCTGTTCAGGGTCTGGGAGCAGCCCTGGGATAAATCCCCACTTCCAGGAGCTTATAATCCAGCAGTAAAAAACTGCTCTAGGCTGAAACTTGGCATACAAAGCCTGAGTGCCGAACAACTGTGATTTCTCCCTCCTTCATTGTTGCATTTGGTTCTACACACACATGGTTGGTTTGGGAGGGTTTTCACTGTCCCCTTTGGGCCTTTTAAAAGATTAAATGGTGGGTTATTCTGACTCCTGTGCTTGGCCAGTGATGGTTCATTTGGCTGATAATTAGAGCAGGATCCATTCGGATCCGGAATGCCCATGGCAGTGCCCTGGGCACGGTGTCCTGACCCAGCTCCAGGCACAACTGAAGTCTGTGGGCCCTGCTCAGATACGGAGGAACATGACAAAGTCTGAACTACTGTCTGACCTCAGCAGGATTTGATCTGGTCCCTTGATACAAAGATATCACTGTGAGATCTTCCAGTGGGATGCTGGGAGGAGACTTGCTTGGAATCTCCCTGCTCAACTATTTCCCCATCAAATCTGTGTTTCAGTTATTTCCTCATGTTTTTTCCTGGTTTACAGAAAATCTCATTATGGAAAAATGTATTTAAATTCATTATTCCTTGAAATTCTAGAAAGATTATGTGTTTCAGCCTTATAGAAAACATTATAGTAACTTCTATTTTTCTTCAATGTTAGGCTATTTTATAGGGTATATAACATGTTTGTGCTGTGAAGTCCTTTTAACTAACTGAGAACAGACATTTCTAAACATGTAATGTAGAATGCAAAGGCTAAAAATGAGACTGGTACAGGAATGAAATATTTTAGTTAAAGTGAAATTGTTTTTTTTTCCTTCCAGAACTGATTTTGGCCATTTTGTTCTATGACAGTTAAATCGTGGCATTTCCTGCAATTCCCAGAAAGAATTTGCTGTGCACTTTACTTTTTACTTCTTGTTCCTGTGCACAGGTGTCTGCAAATTCAGGATATGTTGCCATTAGCATATTAAACAGCAGTAATTGAACAGCAAAATGTCCTTATTGTTACAAATTGAATCCCCCTGTACTTTCTCATTTCTTGTTGACTCTCCCACCCACTCGTATTTAATTTCTGGAGGCAGCCCAGGGAGGATCAGTTCTCACTAGTATTGGTGTGATGGATGATAAATGAGTATTGCACATCTGAGCAGGTGCTGAGCAGCCCAGTGTGAGTGGCTGAAGTGAGGCACCAGATTTCCTCCCCCCTGCAGGTTTCAAAGGGCCCTGCTTTGGTTTATACCACCCCAAAATTTAGCTCCATTATTTTCTCTTCAGCTGAGTTATAATCCTAAACCAAGAGGGTTTCAACTTCTTCTGTGATTTTTTTTTCTCCTTGAGAAAACTGATTCACTGGCTCTACACAACAAAATGTTTTGTTTCATGCATTTTCTTTTTAATACATCAGGACTAAATTTAATTTCCTCTTTTTTTTTTTTTTACATAGCATGGCCTACATATTAAAGACACTCAACAGGTGGTTCTGGTGGGAGAACATCTGGATGCCAATCAACTGTACATGGGCAGATTTTGTAGACAGGGATGGGCTTGTCTTCCCCAAACCACAGGAGTTGTATGCCACAATTCCATATGCTCTTGTGTTGCTGATCATCCGATTCCTCAGTGAAAGGTAAGAAACACAAATGCATTTTGATGCTAATGTTAATCCTCATTAATGCTAAAAATAAAGTATCTTTAGATCAGTGTTCTTATGTTTTATACAGGAGGATTAGTTGGTGGTTGCTAGAAAGATCTGGTACAGATAATAGGGCAGGTGAAATATTTTCTGTATTAGAAATATGTGGCTGTGCTCCAATCTACAAGGAAAATGTTTCTACCTAACTTTTCTGGAGCAGCGTTTGGATACTTCTAATTATCTCCTTTTGCTAGAGACACAGATAGTTCTGAACCATTTGGGTTTCCTGTTCCTTTTTCTCCTTTTGAAGGTATTTGTTCTCCCAAGCAAACCTCTGGTTTGGTTCTGCCCCAGAGCATTGTGTGAGGCTGAGAGAGCCCAGGTGTCCATCAGTGGCCAAGCTAAGCAGGCTGGAGGGGTCTCAAAGTTTTTTGTGGATCTAGTAAAGCTGATTCCTGGTTTTTTCTCACTTTGGCTCTGAAAGATGGATTGCTTCTGCAGCTGGAATCTTAGGGGACAGGCAGAGGTTGACTCCACAGAAGAAAGCTACAGTTATGTGAAGATTTACAGTGCTTTGACTTATTTATTTGTGCCTTTTTCTTTCCTTTTTTCATTTTTTTCCCCAAAAAATGTGATTAGTAGGTTTTTCTATAATTATTTCAGGATAGAATGAGGAAATTCGGAATGTCGTAAGTTGGACTGACTTAACACAGAAGCAGATAAGATCATTCATGCTGGAAATCAGAAGTAATTTGGATCATATGTTGCTAACCATTCCCAGTGTCTCCTGAGGAAACGCTTGCCCAAGTGTGTCTCACTGGGGTGGATAATTAGCCCACACATCTGGCTGCAGGGAATCCAAGGAAAACTGACCTCTGCCACGAGTAATGAGGCACCAGTTGCTGATGTCAGCAGGGATGAGGGGGCTTTTTCAGAAAGTGCTGCCCAAGTAGGAGGGAGAAGCCCTTGGCACACCCTGCAGTGGTTTGGATTGGCAAGGGGAAGGGGAAGGGAAGGGAAGCCTTTGGTCTTGGAAGGGCCCCGGGGTGAATCCAGCATGGGCAGGGAAGGCCCCGTGAGGCAGCGTGCCCAGTGACTGTGCCACCCCCAGGGAAAGCAGCCCAGGGGCAACCTGTGAGGAGAGGACACCCCTCCCTCCTCACTGTCCCTGAGCTATTGCTGAACTCCACTATGCCTCTGGAAGACACAGAAGGACACCAAAGTCAGGAGCTTTCCTTTCCAGCCTTTCCAGACCAGCTGCAGTCCCTGGGTCTGCTCTGCTGGGTCACTCCTGATGTGCTGTGGTTCCCTCTTAGGATGAGCCAGAGGGAGGTCCCTTTCTCTCACAGTGCCCTGGCACATCCCATGGCAGATAAATTGCATCAGATTTGTGTTCTTCCTGTCCTGGCATGAGAACAGCCAAGGTCTTGTCCCTGTGTGGTGTTTCTGAAGCTTTTCATGGTGTGTCTTTGCAGATGTGTTGCCATCCCTCTGGCCAAAGCCTTGGGTATAAAGAATGTGAGACGTGTGAAGCCACAGCCTAATCCTGTTCTAGAGAGTTATTTCCGGGAGTGCTCAAGACATCCATCCCAAGTAAGGATTCTCATTCTTTTAAGCTGGTTTTGCTTTTGGAAAATCCCACTCTTGCTGTTTCAATCAGCTATCAGCAGTGACATCATGGGATGAGTTCCAGCTGATTGACAGATGACTTAATTTATTTGGGTTTTTGTTGCTGTTCTGCTGACATGGGTTTATGGCATCCGAAACAGAAAATACGTTTAAGATGTTTAATTTTCTGGTGTGCTGTTCCAGATTAGACTGTTCCTGATCTTTCCAGTGAAGATCAGTGTTCCATCTTTAACTCATTTCTGCCTGGAGGAAATATCAGTTGTTGGCAAGTGGTATCACATTTATTACAAGCAATAATGTTGGAACACTGGCATGGAAGCCTTTTGGTCCATTCCACTGCTCTGTATTTAATCCTGGCTTATGTGAGAAGGAAAAGCAGTCCTTCTATTACTGTGCTGTTTGTTTTGAAAGTTGAGCAAGAAAATAAAGAATAGCAAGTGTTTGTCATCTCCAAAAATGAGGCAACTTGATTGTTGATGGGAAGCAGGTACTTTGCTGTAAGTGCAGCCACAGAAGGTTCACTGACCTGACTCCCGTTCCCAAACAATTGCAGTGTCCCTACACTGGTTTGGGAAGGAAATATGTGCTTTCTAGTTATGATGCATTTCAATGATTATTGATACATGGAACTTTGCATTCTATCCCTGGCTCTGCCATTCTTTTATTGTGTCTTTTGCCCGGTATCATCAGGAATAGATGTACTGGTGTTCACACAGGAGCTCTTCTCTCTCTGGGCAAGTATCCTGGACTCTGTTTCATACCTTCCTTCTGCCTGGGTACAGTTTGAGAGTTGATCTCTGAAAGGAAGTGCAGCATTTTTATCCTCACCAGTGCATGGGAAGGATCCAGACTGCCTGCTTTGGTGTCCATGCTGGGGACCAGTGTGGTTGGGAAAGCCTGCAGGGGCCTGGCTGGCAGTGCAGGGCACCTGGGTGGGCTCTGCTGTCTCTCCAAAGTCGATATTCCTGCATGGCCAGTGCAGAGCTCTCCAGCCAGCAGGACGGGCTGGACACAGGCTACTGGGACTCCTGCCCTTCCCAGCAGCTGGGCTGCCTTTGCCCACATTCCAGAGGTTTCCCTGAGGGCAGGAGACTCACTGAACTGGACTGACCTTGGTGGAGGCACTGCTGCTGCCACCCAGTGTTTGATTACTGGCCTTGGGAGGAAAGAACATCCCCAGGGATGAGCCAAACATTGTCAGTGCTCCCCCCTGGGTGGGCCATCCCACACCTTCCCCACTCGGGTCTGGAGGAGAGGCAGGAGGGCCATGGACTGCTGGACATGGGGCACTGAACACCCTGAGGTGCAGGAGTGGCAGTGCCCCGTGCTCAGCACGTGCTGGGTCGCTGCACAGCCAGAGCTGATCACCTGCTGGGCACACTCAGGGGCTGATCACCTGCTGGTCACACACAGGGGCTGCACTGCCAGAGCTGATCACCTGCTGGGCACACTCAGGGCTGGGCCGGGCCCTGCTCTGCCCATTCCTTTGGGGTGCTGAGGGAAGGTACAGGCTGGACCCACTCAATGGGATACATTGGCTTGCTCTGCACCACACAAGTGCTTTGCATTTGAGAACAGAGCTCAGGTCACCTTCATTCCATGCCACGTCTCATCTGCGAGATTCATTTAAATATAAACAAATAATTATTTCTAATTAGGTAAGATATTAGATACAGTGTCCACATGTGTTGACACAAGACACTTCTCCCTCCAGCCCAGACTCTTCTTGCCTAGCAGTAAAAGTTGAATCTCTGAAACTCTCAGGAGACACCACAAAGGCAGTAGCAGTTTGTCGGTCTGTTCATTTTGGGCCTGCCTTATTTATATAAATAAAAATCCTGGGTTTCTCTGTTACTCAAAAATAGCCCCATCCATACTTAATATTGGTAATATTTTTAGATTAATATCTCAAACCAGTGGGAAGCTGCTCTGAACTACAAAATAACTGGAAGTGCCACTGGAGTGCCTGTTGCTGCTGACACTGTTGCATGTTTTGCAGTCAGAGATTCAAGGCCTTGCCAAGAAGTGCAACTGCACCGTGCTTTTGGTGGAGAAATGGTTCAGGAGGCGGCGGAACATGGAGATCCCAACGGTGCTGCGGAAATTCCAGGAAGCTTTGTAAGAAAAGACAGTGCTTCTGGTGCTTATGTGCTTTACTGTTTGTAGCAAAAGAAATGATTGAGGTCCTCAGGTGCCTTTTAAGGGGGAGTTGTTTCCAGAAAGCTGAGTGTGCCTGATGAAGGCTTTGGGTTGTGAACGCACAAATGGAAATGCTACCATATAGCACTTCTCCAAATAGGGGTTAAAAGGTTAGGTTAACTGTTTCTCCTGAAAAAAAAGATAAAAATACTTTAGTTTTCTTCCTAGTGGAATAATTTTTAGGCTCCTGCTACAAAGTGCTTGATGAAAACATGCAGAGAATAGGAAAGTATTTTCCTGTCTGCCAGTAATTACAGGGAAACAAAAATGTTTCCTCTGGTTTATGTATGAACCTGTGGTGTCATTTTGGGATGGTATCACGTGCAGTGGAGTGAGTTCAAGAGCAGGAATTGTGGCATCCTGAGTAAATGACAGGTGTCACAGCTTGGTCCTGGGATCCTGTGCAAAGCAGGAGCTCATCCACCCTGCAGAGAGTGGGCCAGGGAGCAGCTCTGGGGAAGAGCAATGAATATGTAAAACGTTACAAAACCTCTGCATATGATTTTTCACACATCTGTGAGAACTTCCTCATACCTGAACACTTAAATAAATGAAGTGTGGTCCAAAACCTCCTACAAGTTGCAAATCCCAAATGGGCAAGGCTTTACTCATGTAGCTCATTCCTTATTGGATACTGCCAGGAACTGTCCCACTGGAAGGCACTTGCCAAATGCTGTGTTTGGATTTTGACTGGTGTAATTGCACTGGCAAAAATTCACCTCATTAGAATATTTAACCTCTGTTACTCTGCATTAGCTTGAAGCACAAGGGTTAAAAGTACAACTCCAGAGCTCACAGCTGAGTACTTGATCAAGATTATTTTCAGTGTGAATCAATGTGATGATGCTTTAGTGGTGTCCCCTGTTGGACATAAATCCAGCTGATAGACAGAGGTGTGTCTCTCTGAAGTCTGAGTTGAGTAAACTCTTCTGGCAAGCCAGTCTCCATGGTTTATTCCTGCTGTTGTTTTGTGGATCAATTAACTTGGTTTCACAAGTGGCAATAAGATTTCCTGCTATTGTTACAAGACCTGCCTGCCACTGATGCATGTCTCTAGTAACACACAGCTAAGAACTGAGATTCAAACTTGCCTGGCAGCTTGAGTGAGAATGAAGCAAACAGGTTTCTCTTGTGCAATTTAGTGAACCTTGCTCTGCTCTTTGCCAGTGAATGTAATTGAATATAATTCTCTAGGCAAAAAATGAGGAACAGAGTTATTCCATGGCAGTAGTCAGTGTTATGAGCATTATGAAATTTTGGGAAAGCCTGCAATCTCCAGGATCATTTTTCTGAATCACAAGGAAAATCTGATGAGCCAGATCTAAACCCTGCTTAAGCCATTAGTGCTCCCAGTTGAGCAACACTGGGGTTTGGAAAGCCCTTTGCATGAAACCTTCCCTGCATTGTAAGACTTACCAGCCCTTAACTTCCCCTACTAAGTTCTTTGTTGTTGCATTCAGTTCAAGAGAAAAGGCTCCTGAAGTTAAATCAGCAAATCCTTTTGCATGGCTGTTGTTCAGGGTTTTCTCTGGTGGCAAAGCTCAGAGTATAAAAGGCACTTGGGTAACATTTGGTGAATTTGGATGAGTTTTACTTTAGGTTTTGTTCACCAAATTCCTGAAGAAGCTTGGCTAAGTGCAGGATGAGGTAGTGCTCTGGCAGTGTGGCAGTTCATGTGGAGCACTGCTTATTGCCAGGTGTGCTCACTGTGTTTGTAGGGCTGGGGACTAATGGCACAGTCCTGGAGGTGCTTTGGGTCTGATTCAGGAAACCACTTGCACTTTACAATCAATGTAAAATCAGTCCTGCCATAGCCCTGGACCACCCACCCCTCCCCTGTGTGAAATGGGAGGCATCAGGGCAGCCCCAGCCCCTGTGTTAAGTGTGTCCCACACCAGGGTTGTTTTTGCCAGCATGGCTTGGTTAATTCTGAGCCAGGTATTACCTCTGGGTTCCCCTCTCCCTTCCATTTGCTCTCCTGATTTCTACCATGTGCCTCTGAACTTCTCCTGTCCATGCTGTGGGTGTTCTGCAGGATTATTTTCAAATCCCCTGAGGAAAGATGCTTTAAAGATGAGAAGGAAACCAATTGCTTATCACCTCTGTATCAAGTGGCAATTTTAGAATTGTTTCCCGAGTTCCTTCACAGGCGTGAGACACATTATCTTGTCTCACCCCCACCACACTCAGCTTTTTTTGTTGTTTTTCTCATGAAATGCTCATCTCATTCTTCCACCTGGGATATCTCCCCCCAGGTCGTGTGGGGCTCAGGAAGGAGGGGCTGCTTTTACCACCCAGGTTCTCCTCTTTGTCTCTTTGGCAAACGTTAATGAAGTGCCATAAGACCACAATCTCATTTTACACCCCCCTCAATCCATTAGTACAGTGTTCTTGGGGTGCTCTCTCCTCTTTTTCAGTGAGTTTAGGTTTTCTGGGAGGCTGCTCTCCTTTGGGATACCTCTTGTTCTAGAACAAGTTCTCAGCAGGTCTGGAGCCCTGTGCTCACGACCTCTCTTTGCATGTGAAGCCCTGCAGTGTTTTACTGACCTTGAAGAGCTCCCCAGGGCAAGGTCAGGCTCCTTCCTGCCAAGGGGAAGAGTGGAAAGGAAGGAGTTTTCCATCACCTGTGTAGGTGGGAGTGGGAACGCTTGGGCTGAGGCTGCAGCCACACCCAGTCCCAGGGACAATCCCTCCCACACAGGCTCCGGAGTCATTACAGGATCGCTGGCTCCAGCCCCAGCATCCTGCTCTGGCACCTGCAAAGCAGCAGCTCAGGTCACTGAGATGCACAAGGGCTGTTTCCCTTTGCTGACGTAGCAATCGATGGTGCAAACCTGGAAGTTGGATCTGCCCTGCTGGATACCCATTTAATCCACAAGAAGCTCAGATCAGGCTGAATGCTGGCACAGCTAGGCAAGGATTGAAGCTTGTAGTTAATTCAGACCTCTGTAGTTATACATAAACTAATCCAGTAGTTGTTAAAGTTTCATAAGATCCCCCAGTTGTCAACAATTGGTGTTGAGAGACGAGGAGAAATGAACCCAAAGACTGGAACAGTCACTGTTGGTGCTCAGAGTGTTCAGTGTCTGACCAGAATGGGAAGGGTGGGCCATGAGGCTGAGACCCTTCTGCACTCAGGGAACTGGGGGGGTTCCCAGGCCAGTGTGAATGTTTTAGGATTGATGCAATGGGAAAGGTTGGTGTTATCAAATGTTAATTTTTAGGGGATTTATTACACTCACTGGGATCATTCTCTTGATCAGTTCATGCCTGGCTGGAAAATTACTGCTGTCATCACAATGAAAATATCTGTATTGTGATAATGTAAAAGAATTTGCTACTTTAGCAATTAGTCAAAGCTTAAGTATTTAAATATTAATAATTCAGATACAGTTAATATGTGACAAGCCTTCATGTGGAGTGTGAGGCCACACTTATGTGAAGATGGTCTGTGACATACAATGTGACCCAGTGATTTGCAGTAATTCTGTCTCAGGACAATACCTGTACAAAATATCATGCTTTGTTTCTGTTTTGTTCCTTTTCATTTTGCAGCTGGCGGTTTTCATTCTATCTGACATCCTCCACTGTTGGATTTATAGTCCTGTATGATGTAAGTCAACTTTTTGAAAGTCTGATACTATCTTTGCAACAAAACAAGGACTGATTTCTACATTCTCTTGAAGCCCATTGAAAGGGGTTTCAGTGGCTCAGTGTGTTCAGATCTTTGGTGTATGTAATCTGGATGATGGGCTGCAACATGCACTGAGGTTTGACTTAATTTTTAAGTTAACTTTTGACCTTCTATGATAAAGGAATTTCTGAGTAATCAGCATTGGTAAGGCGAGTTTTAAGAAGTCACGCAGATGGTTTTACAACATGCCTTGTTAACACCTACAAATGCATCACAAGGCCATGTTTTTCCTCAGAGGAGCCATAAACCTTTTTCTGGCAGCATTTTTGGGGGTCACAGCTATTTATTGAGGTGTTGCTGCCGAGTCAGAAGTTGGGAATGGCAGGGAGAGAGCTGCTTGTGGCTGTGTGAGCCCTGCCTGGGTCCCAGAGCAGCGGAGCAGATCCCGGCCTGTCCACGCTCAGCTGCTCCTCTCCCCCAGCACTGTTTATCATCAGGAACCAGTGGCGTGTCTGTGACTGGTAAACACAGCAAATTTAATCACTGTGGCAACATATCTTGAGTAATTGCAGTAATAAAACACACACCCACTGCTTTGGATGATGAAATGATGAACTGGA
Organism: Pithys albifrons albifrons; assembly: GCF_047495875.1. Taxonomy (NCBI): domain Eukaryota; kingdom Metazoa; phylum Chordata; class Aves; order Passeriformes; family Thamnophilidae; genus Pithys; species Pithys albifrons. The sequence goes on along the minus strand of NC_092470.1, from coordinate 18,511,572 downwards.
ACGTTTCAGGTGTCCTGAAAACGAGCCAGAAAGCTGGGACCAATATAATAAATCTGAGATGTGAGATCCCTTTGGAAACTGGTGGAGGACAGTTATCAAGATTACAGCTGCTTAGCCTGTTCCCCTTGGGGCAGTTGGAGGTGGTGCAGAGTGTGAGTTAAGGTGCTGGTTGTTGCTGAGCTGAGCACACTCTGACTGCTGTGTCTTTCCCAGAAACCCTGGTTTTACGACATCTGGCAGACGTGGCTTGGTTACCCGTTTCAGGTGAGCCTTTTGGGAGCTGGCCATGGGCCTCCAGGCATTCCAGGTATTTCCCCACTGGAAGGGGCAGTCTGCAGCAGCCTTTCCCTCCCAGCAGGCACCCCCACCTCCAGAGGTGGCACCAGAGCCTCTTGCCTTTCTTTGGGAAGTGCTGCTGGCTGCTGCAGGGCTTCCCTGGCACTGCCTGTGCTGCAACTCACCCCTCCAGCTGGGCCACTGTTACTTCCACCCACCCCAGGATACCAGTTGCACACTGGAGATGTTATGGGTGTTCCCAGTTTCAGTGTAGAAACCCCTGCTCTGCTCCAGGCCTGCCATTGCCTCAGGGCACTCTTATTTTTATAAATCTTCTTACTCCTGTCCTAGGCAGGGGCCAGGAACAAAAAGAATTCTGCCTCCCAGCTGAGTTTTCCCAGCTCCTGGCACACACCTGCCAGCTGGGCAGTGGATTGATCCGAGGGAGCAGCCAAGCTCAGCATCCTACCCTAAGCTGATCCATAGGATTTTGGCATAAATAACTGACATTTCACACATGGGATGTGTGAATATTTAATGTGTTAATTGTTCCTCCAAGTGGAGGGGGTTAATTTGCAGTTGTTTGTAATTAAATGCAGAAGGCCTCTGCATGTAGTTCTCTGACAGAAACGTGGGGAAAAGCATGTTAAAATTCAGAGGTGGGGGAGGAACTGCACAAACTGAGAGTTTGGGCTGAGCAAAGGTTAAAGTATTTGGCTCTCTGAATATCCTACTTAATGAAGCCCAGAACAGGGATTTAGTTTAGTTTAATTTTTTAAGCAAGACTCAGCAGAGGAGCAGGACAAGTCAGGGAATGATAAAAAAGAGTGATTCCACTTGTCATTTACTTTTTGCTGTTCTCAGAGTTGATTGTGTTTCTCTCCACTGCAGACCATGCTGCCATCCCAGTACTGGTACTACATGATTGAGATCGGGTTTTACTGGTCTCTCTTATTCACCCTTGGGATTGACAACAAAAGGAAGGCAAGTGATTGTGCTTGTTTGTAGCTAAAAGGTCCGTCTGTGAGTGGGGAAAAAGTGTTTGCAAGGAAAAAATCCCCGACCGGATCCTGGATTGGTGCAGCCACACGAGGGCAGCATCAGTCTGTGCCTGGCACACCTGCACGGGCATCCCCGTGCTCCTGCCTGCCAGGGCATCCCTCAGGGGCTGGACCTGCTTGGCTTTACCCTTTTTTCCTTCTCCCTGCCAGGATTTTATGGCTCACGTGGTCCATCACTTGGCAGCCATCGGGCTCATGAGCTGCTCCTGGTGCGGCAACTACTTGCGCATTGGAACTCTGGTGATCTTTGTGCACGACACAGCCGACTTCTGGCTCGAGGTAACCCTCTCTTTTTGTCTTGAATTCTGTGTTTGGTAGGTGTTTTGGGGTTTATTTGGTTAGTGCCCACTTTCTGTTCAGGGACATTTTCATCTTTTCCCCACACGTTTCATCCGATCCCTTGCCATCCCCACAGGGACAGGAATTCACAGGTTTAGAGCGTGGAAGATAAAAAAGAGCTGCTGGATGATTTAAGCTGTATTCTGTTACAGAGAAATCCTGCAGCACAGAACAGGGACTGGAAACACAGCTGACTGCCTGGGTGGTTTTTGGTTCACAGTTAAAATTAGAGAAGGTTGTTCACAGAATCACAGACTCAACTGGGTTGGAAAAGACCTCCAGGGTGGAGTCCAACCTTTAACCCATCACCACCTTGTCAACTAAACCCTGGAACAAAGTGCCATGTCCAGTCATTTCTTGAACATCTCCAGGGGTGGAGACTCCACCACCTCCCTGGGCAGTCTGTTGCAATTCTTGACAACCCTTTCCATGAGGAAATTCCTCCTGATGTCCAACCTGAACCTGCCCTGGTGCAACCTGAGGCTCTGTCCTCTTGTCCTGTCTAGCCTGTGAACAGCTTGTCATGACACCAATTCTCAAGCAAATTTAGCAGCCAAAACTTCTCCAGTGATTCCATGACTCCCCAAACTGGCTCTCTGTTGGCATCATGTGCCCCCTGTGCTGACCCAAGGGCACCTCTGCATTAAACACTTCAGGCTGGAAACACTCAAGCTGTCCCTGAACGAGGTATCACAGGTACCTCCTGGCAGAAGAAAAGTTTCTTCCCTGGGACTGAAGGGGAATTCCCTTCCCTGAACTAAATATCAGTGTTTAGAAGAGCCTCAGAAGTGTCCTGTTCTGCACAGAGCACTGTGGTCACAGAGATTTGCTGCTGGGCTTCTGGGAGGACAAACACACACACTCACTGTGTTTCCTTCAGTGGAGTTTCCCTGAGTCTGTAACCCCAGGATTGAAGCAGTTTCCTCACCTGTTTGGTGGCAGTGCCAGTCTGAGCAGCCCTTGCAGGTTGTCACTGTCCATTTTTGCTCCTCATAATCTGTTGTGTTGGACCAACTCGTTGTGGGGTCATGCCCTTGGGGTTGGTCCACATCAAAAGGTTTTTTGGTTACTTTTAATCCTGCTCTGTGCTCCAGTGAACTGTGTGGCCCTACAGACACTGAGCTGACAACTGGTAGGGCAGCACCGGGATGGAAACTGAGGTTGAGTACCAGAATAGCTTAATCCTGCCACTCAAAAAAAGAAGGGAAAAAAATGAATCAAATTGCTGTTTAAAACTCAAGCTTGGCACCTGAAGCTTTGCTCACACTTGGAACAGCTGCTTTGCTCAGCTGATCCTAACCCAAGGTGGTTCCTAATGGAACATGGAGAGTTCTGGGTGGTTCATTCAGGGGAGAAGCAGCAATTACAGCCTTTCTTAGTGGGATAGAGACCAATGCTAAGATGTCCTGCTCTCCAAGAGGACCAAACAGAAGCTGAATTAGGCCCAGAGGAGGGTCAGCAGAGCTATGTGAGAGGGGACACCACCACCCTGAGCTTGCAGGTGGAGCAGCTTCTCTTGGACTCAGCCTGTTTGGAATCAGGTAGAAAAATGAGGAATTACCTCTGTTGGCAAGAGCACTGTGTGTTTCCCTGACACTTTGCTGTTCTGGTTGGAGAGCTGTTCTTTAGGCCTTTGATACAGAGTCCCTTCCTTTGAGATGAAAGGAGAAATATAAACAAAGAATCTGTTCTGATGCTGCTTTATTAGGTATCAGTAAAATGATTGCTTTACATGTCAGACTGGGAGGAAATTTTCTTCCTGCTTAGGTGGAAGATGAGTCTTTATTTATGAAAGCACAGAATTTATTTCAGAGAATATTTATAATACATTTGGTGGTTTCTGTTCACTGCAGGCAGCCAAAATGTTTAATTATGCTCGCTGGGAGAAAACCTGCAATATCCTCTTTATCATCTTTTCTATCACATTCTTCATCACCAGGATCATCCTGTTCCCCTGCTGGTAAGCAATGTTTAATGTAGTCCCAGGCTTTTACTTCATTCCCACTCCCCCTGAGAGGTTACTGGTGGTTGGGATGGGGAGAGGGAGGAATGGATTAAAAGAGCAGAAGCAGAATTCTCATTATTGTTGGCTATTAAAGGATAGCAAGAAGAGTTGACAGAAACTGTCATTTTCTTCAAAAATTCTTCAGTAAAAACAGTCTTAGAGGAGCCTCTTGAAGATATGCTGACCTAAATAAAGGCTTTTATGTATTATTTAACTTGGTTCTGTAAATTGCAGTTAAATGCCATGAGCTCCTGCATTGTCAAGGGGATTGAGCTGCTCAACTGGGAGAAATCACTTTTCCTTTCATCCCACCCCTGCTGCTGGAGCTGCACAAGGCAGAGTGTGTGACTGGTTGAGTTTTTGTAGAGGCTCTTTCTGCCCCCCAGTGCTTGGGTGGTGCCTCAGCTCAGTCCCCCACTCAGGAGCACTCAGAGAAGTTCAGGTGAACCAATTAGTTTATGAAGGCAACGCAAATAAATCCAAAGTTGCTGAATCCTTGGATGCCTCTGGAGTGCTGTGATTTAATCTGCTGTGCAGTATCCACGTGGTGCTCACTGTGCTGAGTGTGTTTAGTGTTCAAAGTGTTTAATGTGTTTCACATTCGCAGCCCTAATTTGCCTTCAGGCCCCTCCCTGCACATGGACAGACCCTTAGAGACTCAAGCTGCTTAAATTAATAGTTCTGAACATTGATCAACACAAGGATTTCATTTCCTGTAGTATTTTCCTTCAGAAATGCTGATGTCTTTCACTTTATTGTTATTTTTTGGTTAACTGTACGAGTGATCTCCAAGCATTTTGCTTCACTGAGTTTCTTGTTCTTCAGTTCTCGAGCTTGGAAGCAAAACATGAGATTAAAGGGCCTCAAAAAGCCCCAAATAATATGGAACTAGTGAAGTCTGAAGATGGACAAAACATATGTTAATTAACAAAAAGCCCTGTAGCAAAGCCTGTAGGATTTTCTCTGGAGTGTGGATTTCAGATTAGAGAGAATTTCCATTTAAAAGGGCCCAGGCAGGCTCGGAGTTGCACAGGATCTGGACCACACAGAGATGGAGATCTGAAAAACAGGGACTTTTCTCTAACCTCATGTAGAGCACTTTCATGACAGACTCGAATTTCTCATCTTCTGAAGCCTATATTTCAACAGAGATGCATAATCTAGTTAAGACAGGGCTTGTTAATTAATCTGCCATCTTTGCAAGAGCTTTTTAATATTAATCAGTCTGGAATGTGACATTAGAAATCAGTGTAAAGAGCAGGGAGAGGGAACCCTGCCCATAACAGTGACCTTTGTCTTCCAGGATTCTTCGTGCCACGCTGTATCAGCCTACCTTCTATTCCACAACTCCTGTCATAGCCTATTTTTTATTCAATGGGATGCTCTTGGTGCTCCAAGGATTGCATTTATATTGGGGTTATTTAGTTTTCAAGATTCTGAAAAGGTTCGTTTTCCTAAAGGTAAGAAATTTTGGTTCTTCGGGGAGATGTGGGAAGGTACAAACAGATGTTAATGCCTCCAGTGGAGTAACTTGGAATTTACTGTTGTTTTCCTGAACTTTCCAGTCAGCATTTCTGACAGGGATCTACCAAGTAAAGAGATGCCCAAATGTGCTTTTACCTGTCATTGTCAGACCTAAAGCTGTAGGTCAGAATATCAGAACCTCACCCAGAACTGTTTTCTGTCTGTATCTGGTGTTTTGCACTGAGACTCTGAGAAATGAGCTCTCCCAAAAACTGCAGCCCAGAGATGGTGCAGAACTCTTTGGGAATTCCTGTGTTCCAAGTGAAAGGAAAATCTTGTCACTGGACTTGATAGGAACACACGAAAAAAGGAGAGGAGAGGTGAGTGATAAGATTGTTGACTACAAGTTTCTGGAGTAGTTAAAGTTCTTCATGTTGATCTAAATCTGAGGTCCACTAAACTTGAGAACTGGTTTTGGATTAAAAAACCACGTGAAGCTGCTCTGGAACTGAGTGATGGCACAGTGAAATCCTGTCCCATTCAGCTGGGGCAGAGGAACAGTGGACTCTGGTGCTGCACAACCTGCTCTGACCTTGTGTGGGAAAAACCTCTACAGAAAACTGCCATTTAGGGCTTGTTTGAGTGCCTGAAGTAGGAACATTTTCACAAGGTCTCATGGCATGAAGGGGCAGTGGGTGAAGTGTAGAGAAAACATTTAGCAAAAAGCATTAAGAGCAGAGCTTGGGAGAATGTCTTTAAGATTTGGCATAAGCATTGACAGGTATATTTTTCTAGTTAAGATGAAACTGAAGTCATGGTGGTGAAAAATGGTATTTCTTTTAAGGTTCAAGAAGCAAGAGTTGCTTGAACTGACCATCCTTTTATCTGAAGCAGTTAATGCTGTGAGGAATCTGAAGGAAATAGAAATATTCCTTTCTCCCTGTATTTAATTGTTGCTTGACTGCTGAAAGAAACCATCCCATAATTATTGGATTCCATGAGATTTGATGCAAACAGAGAACTGGGTGTCACAGGGAGACCCAATGTCTGCCCTGGAAGGAAACTGCAGTTACCAGCTCAGCAAAGAGCTGTGCATAAGGGGCAGATCTGTAAGAGAAATGGCCTGGGTTGTCCAGCTCCTAAAACAACCTTCTCTGTTCCCTTGGACACTGAAAAGCTTGTAAACTTTGCATGTCATTTACCTCTGTTTGACTAATTACAGAATTATTTCTGGCCTGACTTATGGGCTGTTAAACAGTTTGACTTCTTGTTTGCTCCTGTGATTTTGGCTGTGCCTCTGTGCTGTTCTTGCCCAACTCTTGAGGAACTGGAGAGACATCCCCTGCCTTCAGCTGAGGAAGAGGAGGCTTTGGCAGAGTTCTGCACCCACACTGGTTGAGGTTCTGGGAGCACAGTGCAGGAAGGTTGTCAGCTGCACAGGGGACACACAAGGCCCTGCTCATGTGCCTTTGGAAGGGACAGAAATGTTTCATTGCTCTGTTGTGTTCGTCATTGCTAAAACACAGGAAAGCACCGAGCCTGCAGCCCTGCCACGGGTTCTGATTCCTCACACAGCTCTCTGAGAAGGTGGTTTCCTAAGAACATTTATTACAGTGGCAGCAGCAGCAGCCTGAGCCCTTTCAGGGGGATGACTTCAGCTGGCTGCATGTGCAGCCTGTTTTCCACAGCAGTGGCAGAGCTGGCTGTGAAAGCAGCCAGTGACTCCAGAGCTGCAGAGGGAACCTGGACAGGAGTGGGGCTGGCAAGGCAGTGCTTTAATACCAACATCTTTGTTACACACACTCCACACCAAAAGCTGCTGCTATTTTAGGGAAATACCAGGAGACCATTCTGGTGTCAGAAGGGGTTTGTCTCTGTGCCCAAGGCTCTGAAGTTTTCATTCAGAAAACAGGCAAGTTTTGATATTTTTCTTGAGGCAGCAGTTAGCTGCTTCAGATGGAAAAATGAGTCATGGTGTAACTGGGAATAGAGACTGATGTTGCTGTTTAACTGAAGGAAGCTCTGAGCATAGAAGGGTGTGAGGAATATTTCCAGTGCCCTCTGTGCCACTGGGGGTTTTGGGGTCACTGCAGCCCCCAGAGCTGGTTCCTCTCAGGAGGAGGTGGCTCTTCACTGAGACTGGCTGGTCAGAAGCTCTTCATCTCAGCTGTCACCTCCCCTCTGCACTGGTGAAGGGGACAGTTTTCTCCTCAGTCCCTTGGGATAACTCAGCTCAGCTGACCCACTTACCAGCAAAAAACAACTTGCACTAAAAGTCTTGCGGTTTTCCTCCTCCCAAATTCTGCAGCCAGAGCTGAGTGAAAATGAGGGAAAAGGGAAGAAGGGAGGACAGGACCTTGCTCTGCCTGTCTGTGTCCTGGTTTCTCAGCCCTGGGGGTCTCTGGCCCAGAGCACCACTGGTGGTCTCCAGGATCCCAGCACTGGAACCACCTTTCCCTTGGCCCAGCCCTCCAGGAGTGCCCTCACAGGAGGGAATTCTGAACCCACAGGCTGAACTCTTCTCAGCCACTTCACATTAAGAAAAAGCTTTTTATTTTCCATTATGGTAAACTTGGGGGTACAAGAAAAAGAAGGTTTTCAAATCAATTATCCTTCCTTCTGGAAAACAGAAATATTCCCTAAACGTCCTTCCTCATCTGACATTTGTGACTCTGGGGATGAGCAAGGCATGAAAGAAAAGCCCTTCAGGGTAGCCATGTAGCAGTTGTGCTGTGAGAGGAAGGAGGACATTCTTCAGAGTCATTTCCTCTCAGGTTAGCTCAGGCAATTGCAATGTTTGCTGCTGGTGCCATCTTGGTGTCCAAGGCCTTGTGTTGCTAAGGAAACTCTGTGTGTTTCTGGAATATTGTTCAATTACATGGGGAAATGACCCCCTTGTATCAAGTTTCAAGCACCACTGAAACATGTCTAGTCATCATGTCTGCACATATGAGAATATTTTAGGAAAATTGAAAAAACATACAGGGAAGTATGAACATGTGCACTGATTTAAACCATCTCGCCAGGAACAGCCCGTGGAGAGCTAACATTTTATTTCCAAGGTCAGGAGAAGGGGGTGAATGACAGCAGCTTAGAGCCACATGATTATGGCAAATTAAGATGTAAAGTATATGGTAAACCCATTACACACTCACTTAAGGTTTTGAGACTTCGGTGCTTTAAACCTTGAAAAATGTGTGTAAGTTGTAGGAAATGGGAGTGATTCCCCCACGACTGGGAGACTTCAGGGCTGGTGCCAAGTCCATCACAGGAGGGCACTGGCAGGTTTCCAAGTGACTGCAATGGGACCAGGAGTAGGTTTTCGTTCTCCTGTAATTGTTTTGTCCCCATTGTTTGTCACTTCGGGTCAGGCACTGAGCTGCTCACTGATGCTGGTTGGTTGGATTCACTGGGGTTCCTTCCTCTCCCTGAAGCAGCAAAGGCCCTGCAGTGCTGCAGAGCAGCATCTTGTACCTGTCACTCTGTGAAACCCTCCAACATTCCCTTGGCATTTTGTACTTGCTGAGCAGCGTTTTAAAGCCTTGGTTGGGTGTATCCTTGTCCATGGCCTGTTCATCCCTTATTTGTCCAAATTGCCAAGGAAACAGTGAGAGTTTGTGTTCATGGAATGACTAACAGAGCTGGGGAAGCTGAAAATGATAAGAAAATACTATTTTGGGGTTGAAGGGAGAGCTGGGAGGTGCTTGTTGATACTTCTGTTGTTTCCAGACATCATTCTTCTACTGCAGCATTTTTTGGTTTTCCTCTTACCTTTTTTTTTTTGGATCTGCATCCTTTAGGATCAGACCACGGATCCACGGTGGTTAAACCTCCTGGGTTACCTTTATCAACCAAAAGCCACTCACCAGCCTCCCTCCCCCTGTGAGTGCTGTGGCTGTGAACACTCACCTGTCCTTCACCTGCACTGACCCTCTCACTGCACTGGGCAGTAACTTGGGATATTTAATCCTAAACAGAAAGAAATCCTAGTTTTAAAGCTACAGAGATGAAGAAAACTCCTCTACTTCTAGTAAATCCCTGCTCTAAATGACTCTTTTGATGTGAAAGTTCCTAATTCAGAGAAAAGACAAATGTTGGTCGCATTTTTGCTTTAAAATTAATTGCTTTCCCTTGCTGTTCATGGGCAGATCTTCTGGCTTCCCATGTGTGTTGGGCTGAGCTACTACACTAAATCTGCCACACCATGTTAACTGCTCATGTCTTCTAATTTTATAGCAAGATCTTTATGAAATGTTCCATTTCTTGCTACTTTTATATATGCACCTTCAATGTGCAATAATGTGCATATGTATTTATTTTTTCAATTGCCAAAAATCAATTCACAGAGCAAACCCTAAGCCTTTACAGATCTTTTGATGCCTTCTTTTACTATTTTTAATATTTGCTGCAGGGGTTTGAATTGTGGCTTTGTTATGAGGTGAATAATTCTTATACTTTCAGAGGGAGTCACTGAACTCTAATTTGCTGAACTGATTTTAAAAAATAGATTGAAATAAAAGTATTTAATGATAGGTTAATATCAATTCAGAAAGAAAGTTGTTCTGTCTTGCATTTAAAGAAAATATATTTCCCTAGGAGGACATAGGAGTGCTCCGTAATGCTCAGTACGTGGCAAGAAGGGAGGAAATCCCTGAGAGGAGCATTGTGTGCCCTGTAACACAGTCCTGGGGACTCCTGAGCGGGCACAGGGCACTGCAGGCTCAGCCCAGCAGGAACCACACCAGGCAGGAACCTGCAGGACCAGGCAGAGGTGGCTGGGAAGCAGCTGAGGGTGGTATTTGTCTTGTGTAACTTGGGCTGTGCCCACCTCAAGTTCCAGGCTCCCTCTGTAATCACTGAGGAATTGTGGTGTCCCCAGTGAGAATTCTGTGTCCTTTGGCTCATTAATGAAACTTCATGAAACTTTGTTTATTGGGTACTACTTGAAGTGTTCTGTATCCAGCCTGGATATCAGGGTGTTTAGAAAGACTGTATTTAAATGATTTTAGGTATTGTGATATGAAATATATAGAGAGATATATATAAAGTCATTTCTTGTTAGGTAAGTGGCTGAAAATGAGAATGATAAAATGTTTAAGCATGAACATAAGGTTTAGACACATCCCAACAGGAACGGAATGGTTCCTAAGGAGGGCATAGGGAAATGGCCCTGTTGGACACAAGTGCTGTGGCCTTTGTGCTTCCAGGTTGGTCTGACAGTGCCCTAAGGCTCCTGTAGGAATGCTCTTTAGCAGCTGTGTTGTTTCAAACCCTTCATTTTGAGGGCAGTCACACCTCACTGAGAGCAGCACGAGTGTCTGATCAGCTGTTCCACAGCCAGAACAGCCTTTCCAAGGAGTGAAATGCGTGTTCTGATAACAGTTCATGGCCCTGAACCCCTTGGCTTAACACGAGCCCTGGCCCAGGGTAGAAGAAAGTTCACTGTAGAGAAAAGCATCAAATGCCTGTTAGACTGTGCTTTGTTTCTTTGCCAGCTGTGGATTTAAAACTGGAATAATTCAGAAAGCAGTGGGACATAATGACTCACTCGGTACCTCCTGGGCTTCGGACACTCGTAAAGCGCCGTGCGAGGCTCGGGCAGTGAGTGCAGCAACTCAGCCCAGCACACCCTGAGGGCACGGAGAGCCTGAGGGCACAGAGAGCCTGAGGGCACAGAGAGCCTGAGGGCACAGAGAGCCTGAGACCACAGAGCCTGAGGGCACGGAGAGCCTGAGGGCACGGAGAGCCTGAGACCACGGAGCCTGAGACCACAGAGCCTGAGACCACAGAGCCTGAGGGCACAGAGAGCCTGACCAGCTGTAAACAACGATTTAGCTCTTCCCAACAGCCAGGGCACGAGAGCTCCAGCTCCAGGTGTGCTGTGCTGAGTGACAACACCAGGGAGGTTTTCTTGAGGTTAAATTTATTCCTTCTGTCAAAATCAGGGACATGTTCTGGTGTAACATCAAGTTTTGTAAGACTGTTCTGTTCAATAATGGTGGAATTGGTGTAACTTTGTTTTTTACACGCCTTCTTTGAGTTCCCTCTGCCAACCACCAGTGGACAGCCTGGGGAATGGGTGTTACACAGAGAGAGCTTAACAAGAGGAGTTCTTTCCACAAGATGTCCACTGCAATTAATGTAGCAAGTCTGCATCTTCATTTAGAAACTGCAGAAAGCAGAGTCCAACTGTGCATCTTCCGTGAAAGATGAACATTATTTATGTTGCCTCGTGGGTATAAGCTGAAAAGGGAAATATATTTTCCAATAAAATCTTCCAGGCTGGAAATACAGAACAGTTTGCTTGAATCCAAATGTATATTGCTTATTCTCCACAGGAAAGTAAAGACTTATTAAGTCATATGTCAGCTGAGTTGAATTACTGATGTTGAATTCAACATGTTGAACTCAGAGATTCATCAACTTTATAGGATTATTTGTTAGAGAAGTACCCCCTTGTATCTCTTTGGACTGACTTTTTATGATCTCTCTTGTTTATTATCTCCTTTCTTTGAGGCAGTGGTTGCTGACCTGACTAAGAGCTTTCATCTTTGTACTTCGAGCTGTTTCCATATGTGCAGGTGCTGTGGAATTTATTGTCTTTACATTGAAAAATCAACATCTAGTCAATGTGTTTGTAGATGTTTAAGTGAAAATATTCTTAAGGTAGAATTAGGGTACAAGGTCTAGGACATGCTGATTTCAGTAGAACATGTGTTTAGGAGTCAGGAAATTACAACTGAAGGTTAAAGTATTTGTAAAGTATCAGAGCCAATTCTCTCTTAGTTCAGATGGAGATTTGACCAATACTTTTCTGCTTACAAGAGGCTGGGAGGTGGCCTGGGAGGTTTGCTCATCCCATAACTTCAAGAAGTCTTTTTTCTTTGCTGAAGTCCCTTGGAAGGTCCTTTACTGGTCATGTCACACTAATGGCTTCAGTGATAGATGTTGTACCAGCAGTGAAGTGCAAGCAGCCCAAACTACCTTAACAAACACGGTCCATTTCACTGAGAGAGGCAGACTGAGCAGCAGGTGGAAGGGTTAAACAAAAGGAAAAAAGATTATAAAAGTTTGCGGCTTTGGCTTCACTACAAATGGCTCTCTTGCAGACTTTATAGCATTAGTGTTGCTTCTCATAAACCCTGAAACCATTCATCCATTTAGAGAGATTAAATGGGGTAGTCATCCAGAACAGAAAATGTACACATCCATTTTGTCTGTTACCCTAAACCAGCTCAAGTATAATAAAAGCAAAGCACTGAGTGTTAATGATGGCTCAGCTGGGCATTCCCAGCCTGCCAGCTCTGGTGCTCCTGGTGGGACATCCATCTGCTGCTCTCAGGGACACAGCACAGCCCTTGGGCTGGAGGACACCACTGGCATGGATGATGGGAGGGACTCCGGGAAACATCTTGGTACTAAAGCAGGGAAAATCCCAGAAATGTTACACTTTTTGTTATTCTTCAAAGGTCACAGTTAAGAGGCACAAACTTCACTCAGGATATCTTAATATAATTGTAATGGCCTGTTGAGCAGTTTGCAAAGACAGGTTTGTTTGGATTTCCAGTTACAGATGAAGCTGTTGCTGTTTAAAGTTCTGTCACTTAAACAAGCCAGACAAAGATGGCCAGGCTCTCCTAAAGCAGGAATTTTAGAGGCACTTGGTCAGGAAGCAAGTTTATTATTAAAAATATAGTGAAATTTAGATTAAATTTTGCAGCATTTTTTCTTGATTAACATCAGGATTTCAGAAGTAACACTCTTTCCCAGAGTGAAGAAAATCTGCAGTGATTGCTTCAGAATACAAGAAAATTTAATTCCTGCTGCTTTGAAATCTGTAAGACATTCCTTCAAATGCAGAGATTTCCAGTGGGCTGGAAAAAAACATGACATGTTTTTTAATTACTACATATAGTGCCTTTAATCAGAGCATCCAGCTTGACACCATTAAAACTGGGAAGCAAACTCTATGTGAGTTTCCAGCTCCATGCTGGAAATGCCAGCTCATTCCTATAGGAAACAGGAATCAATATCCCAGATTGGCCATCATTCAAAGCCAGCTGTTCCCAAGCACATGCTTGAGCAGCAGCAACTTCTGTGGAGCACAAGGAGGGGCTCCAGATGAAATATGCACTCACAAACTCGCCTGATTCTCTTCCCAGTGAGCCCCAAGGTGCTGCTCCCTGTCCCACACTGCAGCCTCAGGGAGATGAGGGCACTTCAGGGGCTCCAGCAGATTCAGCAGCAGACACTCTACGTAAAATCAGTTAGATTATTTTTTTCTGAAACACTTTTGGTGGCAAAAAAAAAGCAACAATCCTCCCCCATTCCCCCCAGCATTTGTCTTTTACTGCAAATACAAATGGCAGAACTGGCAGGAGGGAAGGGGGTGATCTGAAAGAGCCAGAACCTCATAAATTGTTTGTGTGGGAAAGGCTGTCTTGCCTTTTCTCTAACTGATGGTGTGCCAAGTTTATTTTACAGTATTTACAGTAAGATTTGTTTGTTTTGATGCCCTTTGTATGTTGTTAGGGAAAAGGCAAAAGAAAATCTCCAGGAAGTTTATAGTTTGTGATGAGACAGAGCTCAGGCTTTAATTTGCTTTCTAGCCCTGTACCTTTCACTGGGAGTGCAATATAGAAGGGGATATGAGATTGCAATTGGATGAGTTATTACTGAGCTGTTATTTATTTTCTCTGTATGAGTTTGGTGCTTAAGGAAGGCCTCAGACCAGCATGCGGAGGAAGTGGAATTGTTAGTTCATTCTGAGAGCAGATGCAGGATGGGCAGGAACAGCCCTGGTTGCTCCTTCCTGCGTCACAGCCCGGCCCTGGCACGTCACTGCAGGAGGAGATGCAGCCCCTGCCTGTGCTGCTGAGGGCCAGGCAGGTGACAGGAGACTCAACTGCCCCTGCCAGGGTGCCCCAGTGTGGCTGTGCAGGCAGTGGCCTGGCTGGGCAAGGAATGACATCCCTGCAGCTCCAGCCCGGGACCAGCGTGCTCTGCCAGGAGGAGAATCACAGAATGGATTGGCTTGGAAAAGACCTCCAAGATCAGCAAGTCCAACCCTTGATCCAACCCCACTGTGATCACCAGCCCAGGGCATGGAGTGCCCTGGGCTGATGATCACAGTGGGGTTGGATCAAGACATGGTGGATTCTCAGTGCCACATCCACAGAATCACAGAATCAGCTGCATTGAAAAAGACCTCCGAGATCATCAGGTCCAACCCTTGGTCCAACTCCAGTCCCTTTACCAGATCATGGCACTCAGTGCCCCAGCCAGTCTCAGTTTAAAAACCTCCAGGGATTGTGAGAAGCCTCAGGGCTCCCTCAGGCCAAAAGACACCAAAAGTGGGGCCTGTTCTCAGGCACCATTTAGGAAAAGGAAGTGTTTTCTTGATGTACAACACCTTTAAGCAAAGCATCCTGCCCTGAGCCCTGTCATCCATTGGTATGGGAGGGCTTATTGCACTGAGAGGGAAATAGAGGTGTTTGGGTTTGATGCTGAAGCCTTTATTGTAGGAACCAAACTTCTGAACACAGGGTAGGGCCTTGGGTTTATGGCAGGAGGAAAGAAAGAGGAGACCAGTGGATTCTTTTCTGTGCCATGACAGAGGTCTCACCCCTCCCTGACCTTTGCTGTGAGACACTGGGAAGACACAAGGACTTTTCTCTGTGTAGAGGAAACATTTGATTTCCATGTTTGACTGTCTGGGATGAAGCCTGATTACCAAAAGTTAGGAGCTTTTCCTATGGAGCTGGGGCAATGTTTGGCTGAGGGCAGACTCTCACTGCCCCCTTCCATGCCCATTCTCTTCCCTGGCAGTTCCCTGGGCAGTTTGGTATTCCAAAGGTGCACAGAACAGCTGTACAGACACAGCCTCCCCTGTGCCAGCCAGAGGTGATGTGCTGTGCACACCACCGAGCAGCAGGGAGGGTTTCAGGGTCTGCAAGTGTCTCTGAGCAAAGCTGGTGCCAGAAGATGCTGGCACAGCTCAGCACTGTTTAGTTTACACCTCTCAGAAGGTGGCAGCCTCTCAGCTCCTGTGCTGGGCTGAGTGTATTCATCATATTTAGCTTTTAAATAATATTCTTTTTATCTTCCCTGCACTTCACAGTGGCTCATTAATCTCACAGCACCCAGGGATTAATAGTAACACTTTACAGGGAAGAGCAGAAAGGAGTAAAAAGAGTTCAAGTCGCTGGGCCAAGGTCATGGAAGCAGTTTTGTCTGAGGAACATGAGGTTCTGCAAGACTGAAGTGTTGGTAACTGGCCTCTCCTTGGCCATCAGCCCCCATTTAGGGGGAGAGGATGTTCCTGGGGGGCAGTTTGGACATTCTCTGTGTATTTAGAGCTCCCCTTTCCCCCTTTCATTTGTTCCCTTTAGCACACACTTTTTTCTGAGGCAAATGGTGAACAGAGTTCTGCCTTCAGAGGATGATGGTGGATTTCCAAGAAGAGAGAATGTCTCATGTTCTACAATTTTCATGCACCAGCTTTTCCTTTTGCAATTACAAATGGCAGTGGGTGCCTGAGTAATTAATTGATTATTTTTTCAAAGTCATTGCAAAGATCAATGTTATAATAAAAGACTTGCTTGTCTGGCACCTGGAGGCCTTTTTGAAGGGTGTGCACTGATGACAGAACACAGCAAAACCAGAATATGCTCACAGTGCTTTCTTCTCCCCAGGACTTGAAAGACGATCGGAGTGATGAAGAGGAGGAAGATTCTGTTACAGATACTGAGGAGGAGTCCACAAAAAATGGCAGCAAGAACAGCAGTGGGTCGAGCAAACATCTCCTCAGTGGCAGCCACCACTAGCCCTGTCCTGCCTCACCTCCTGCAGCCATTGCTGCTCTGCTTTGAGCCCAACCTACAGGATAGAATTTAAGTCAAAAGGCTTGTGAGAGACTGTGATTGATTTATTGTTGGCTACTGGACCTGGAAAAAAGCCCAGTTTGGAGGGGAGGGAGAAATTGCATAAAATGACAAAATGTGTTAATGACCCACTTCTGGAATCATCAGGGACTGTGTGGGAAGATGTTTGGACACTGACAGTGCTCCACAAGGGCAGAGCTCAGGAGAGTCAAACAAGTCAGTGTCCCATTGATTCCAGCATTGGTTTCAACCTGATATATTCCATCAAACAGTTTAAATCACAGATGTTTTGGGGTAGGTAACAGAGTGTGAACTCCATTAAGAACCACAGTTACTCAATGTGGGAGAAATCTGGCAGTGCTGTGCAGTGACTGGCACGTCAGTCTTTCCTCTTCAGCTGAAACCCTCATCAAAATGGATATTTTTGAGTTAGATTTCATTGCTGAAGGCCAGAGGAAGCAAATGTGGAGGAATTCAAATCCCTTCCCTATGAAGGGTTGGCTTCAGTGGAGAAAGTACCACCTTTCTGTGACATGTGCTGTATGACAGACAGCTAAAATACTGTGTTCTAAGATTTACCTGTCAAAGAAGTCACTGTTAAAACAGCAAAACTCAGCCCTGATTCTCCATTGAGCTCCAGGTTTCCCAAATGTCTTTCAGTCATTTTGGCCCAGTGTTAGAACAGAAGGTGCAGTGGGGAGAGTGAATGGAAATGGGGTCTTTTCACAGGTTCTTGTGCACTTACTTGTCTTCAAAACACCCCCTGCTCCTTACACATCTTCAGCCCAGAAGGTTAAACCCAAATCTCCTCCCTTCCCTCCCGTGATCTTGTCTCACAGCACAGAGTTGGATCCTGTGTTCTCTAAACTCTGATTGGAGGTTTCTGGAGTGTTCCCTGCAGGGATCCAGGCACTGGGGACTGGCATGGAATGTCACCCTGTCCGTGCTGTGGGTTCATTTGGTGCCAGGATCTGTATTTCCATCTCTGCTCCTTTATAAAATCGGGAATCACATGAGTTAGAGCCAAACCCTGATGTGAATATGTGGCTTTGGCCACACACTGTTGTTTGTGCTGTAAGCAGTGGTGAAACAGTAGGTGTTTTATCATTTCTCTCACCCAAAGTGCCTCTGCCCTAAATTTGCCCCTCTATTCTAACACCAGTGTGGAATGAGCACCATTTTCAGTGCAGGGCTGTCCAAGGGGAGCTGGGCCTTGTAAACAGGGTGGTGCCACTCTCACTTCCAGCTGCATGAGCTCACAAGGCCATAAATGACTTGTGTCATAAGTGTTGGAGGCAAGGGAGGCTCTGCCTGAGGTTCTGCAGTAGCTGAGATCACTGGGGAGCTCAGCCCAGTAGCCTGATGGGGGCCAGAGGGCCAGTGCTGGCTCTGGGGGGGCAGTGCTGGCTCAGGGGGGCAGTGCTGGCTCAGGGGGGCAGTGCTGGCTCAGGGGGGCAGTGCTGGCTCTGGGGGGGCAGTGCTGGCTGTGGGGGGCAGTGCTGGCTCTGAGGGGCCAGTGCTGGCTCTGGGGGGCCAGTGCTGGCTCAGGGGGGCAGTGCTGGCTCAGGGGGGCAGTGCTGGCTCTGGAGGGGCAGTGCTGGGTCTGGGGGGGCAGTGCTGGCTCTGGGGGGCAGTGCTGGCTCTGGGGGGCCAGTGCTGGCTCTGGGGGGCAGTGCTGGCTCAGGGGGCCAGTGCTGGCTCTGAGGGGCCAGTGCTGGCTCTGGGGGGGCAGTGCTGGCTCTGGGGGGGCAGTGCTGGCTCTGGGGGGGGGCAGTGCTGGCTCTGGGGGCGCAGTGCTGGCTCTGGGGGGCAGTGCTGGCTCTGGGGGGGCTCTGCTGCCCCTCGGCTGCTCGGGCAGGACTGGTGACCTATGGGAAGTGTGACAGGACTGACTTGTTTTCCCAGCATTTCCTTGGCAAGTGGGATGTAATTCAGCAAGGGAAGCATTTGTAAGAAGGGGAAATGTTTGGGATCTCAGATATGGAGAGGGAAGTGTTTTCTGTGCAGTTACGAGAAGCTGTAGAAGAGCTTTGTTACAGACACCTCATTCTTTACAGTGTTTAATTTTTGACTTGTATTTTGGACCATGGAATCCCCCAAATGTGTGTGTTTTTCCACAAAGGGAATTGCACTGAGGAGGGAGCATGGCCTGCAGCTTCTGAGAAGGAGGGGAGATGTGTGGTGGTGGAATGGGACCACCTAAAGCAACTGCTGAGTTTGGCAGGGCACAGTTGCCTGTCAGGGCTGTTTATTGCCCACACGAAAAGCACTGGCCTTTCCTACAAAATGAGGGAATCCAACATCTTGAAGGCTTAACACTCCCTTGGAGAGACCACGGTGCTTTCTTTGAGATGTAAAGGGGTTCTGGGAGGTGGCCAGGGTATTATCATGGAATTTTGGTGCCAGAAGCTTTCCTCCTATGACTGGGAAAGGAATTCGGGCAAGGAAACACAAAGAATGACGTTTGTCACAGGAATGAGCCTCTGAACAACTACTGATTTTTAAACTGGAATTTATGGTCTCCTTGAGGCCAAACCTTGCCCTTTCTACTCAGGACAAGTCTCCCACTGAAGCCAATTAACTCTATTGGAGTCTTGCCTAGGAAACATTTTGGATTGCAGCTTTATCCAACTTAATTGCCAGAACTGTTGTTCTAAGTCCATGTGAAACTGGGGTCTTCAAGGAAGAGCAAAAGGTAGATAAATACACTGAAATGTAAAACATCGAGGCAAATTTTGGGTGAGTACAGAAGAATGTGGAAGAAAATAACATCCTGAAGGTGGAGATAAGGCTGGGCACAGCAAAGAACCCAAAGAACTGTGTTGCAGGGAGGGGGGTGGAAGGCAGGGCCCTGCCCAGGGGTCACTGGCACAGCCAACCACAGGGATTAGACCTAAAGATTGTGAATGTAAAGCACTGAGTCCTGGGAATAAATACCCACAGCACAGAAGGAAGGGGGAATGGATTGTCACAGAGGACTGGACACAATTCCCCTATTAACAGCAGATTCCTGAAATTATGTGAGTTTCATTTTCCACTTTTTACTGATAGAAACCCAGAAACAAGAAGCTGAGCTCATGGGGACACAATTCCTGCCAAAGAAATGAATGTCATGGTGCTTCAAGATTTTCAGTCTATTCAATGCAATGCAATAAAAATTCAGCCTTAACATTTTTGTAATCTTGGTGTGAAGAGTCTCCCAGTGCAGGTGCAGAAAAGCCAGAGGTGTGTGTGGGAGCTCAGGCAGCCTCTGACGTGTCACTGTCACCATTTCACAGTGTGTGTCCTGGTTGACACGGTGCCTCTGGCTTTGCTGTGTCAGTCTGACCATGCCAAAGTATTTCTGATAGTTATAGACTGAAAATCCAATCTTGGTCCATCAGACTCAGGGGAAACTCTTCTGTTCCATTTAACTTCAAGGTCTTTAGTTCAGGAATTCCTGTCCATGTGCACTTTGCTGCCTCTGTACTTATTTCCTACTTAGATGTGCCATCCTGCTCTGGGTTTGGTTTACAGATCTCCTTTGCTCCACAGAACTCATTTTGTCTATTCATATTATTTGGTATAATTACTTTTTTTTTGTTCCTAACACCACTGACTGCCTGGTCAGGTGTGATACACAACTACAAATAAATATTTTTTAAAAACAGGTAAGGATTTCCTTGTTTTCCCTCCCTTGCATCCTCCTCTTCACTTTCCATTCCCTCACAGCTTTCCAAGGAGTGCCCATTCTGGAATTAATTCCTTACTCTTCCAAGTTTTTCCCTTGCCTGGAAAAGGCTGGATGACCCACAATCTTGTAAGAGGTAACAGCAATGGCTGTAAATGAACTTGTGTTTTCCTGAGAGGAAGGAGAATTAATGGGGCCCTCATCCATCATTTGTATTATTCAAGATTAATGTTTTGATTAAAGTATTTGGAAGTGGTCCTGTGTACCCAAGGAACATCTCCCTCTGGAATGTCACACGTGGTTGTCTCTTCTCAGCTGGTTTTTGTGGTGTATGTTAGGGCTGCTTGGGAAGTTGTGTGTCTTTGGGCTGAGGTGCCACTGCCCAGCAGGTTGAGGTGGGACTATCAAGGGCTCATCAGAAGAACACTTGAGTCAGCTCAGACATGGATCTTCAGCTGGCAGAAGCAGGAAAGCTGCATGGAAAACAAGTTCTGCAGATTTCTAACAGCTGAAAAGCTCTTCCATATTTCTTCTTTCCATTTCTGCCTCCCTAGTTGGGAGGATCACAGAGGTTCTGACTTGCCATCCCTTCCCATGGGCAAACAAACATCAGGGAAGGTATTTCAGCCCAAATAATGAACTGTAGCAGAACACTTTGGTTTTATTAGCTGAATTCATTTTTTAAGCTTATGAGTAACAATAAAGTAGATAGAAAAAAAATTGAGCAGGGCTGTGTGAGTTTTGGCTACAAACACCTTGCAAACTGTGAAGAATAAAAAAAAAAGTTGCTGATTTAGGAAGAAAAACACCATCTCCACAGGCAGTTCCCCCAGCTGGGTTTGAAGAGCTGGGTTTGAAGAGCAGCACAACCCCGGCGGGCAGGGATGGCAGTGACTGCTGAGCCACAGAGGGAGGACACAGAGCCTGCAGTACCAGCAGCACGTGAGCCCAGAATGGACCTGGGAGCTGATTCCATCAGGCATATCCAAACCCACTGGAAATGCTTCTTCCCACTTCCCCATCCATTTGATGGGGTCCCTGCAGCTCTGTCTGTGCAGTCTGAGCTTTGGCTGCCCAACGTGTGCACCTTGAGGAGGATAAACACCTCTGGCCTGTGGAAGGTCACACAGGACATCTGTATTCCCACTGAGAATGTGATTTCTGCTTGGAAAATGCATGGAATGCACCTGATGGCCATCAGGACCAGCAAGGTGGCCCTGCAAGGGACCAGCATGGCAGGGAAGAGGTGAAGCCCTGCCATCAATGCCCTGTCCAAGACTGGGACTCCCAATCCAGGAAAGGGAGGTGATCAAAGCAGTGTGAACCTCACCCAGGCTGGCTACAGAGAGCTTCAAGTGGGGCTCTGAGAGTTTATTTGACTGAAGGAACCCCCTGTGGGACTACCTGAAGTTTCTACCTCAACAAAAGACAAGGCTGAAAGCACTGTCCAAGCTTCAACACAGGACTCTGCAAACACCAAGTCATAACAACCCATGTAGGATAATGTTGTTGATGTTCCAATAGTCAGAAGATTTATGAAAATAGCTTCTATTTACTCAGCTGTAGAGAGCCCTGTTCTTCTGAGTTTTGTTACCCCATAAAGCATTCAGAGGAGACCCCATAATCATTTCAAAGTCAGAAACATTAAGTGGAATAACAAGCATAAACCCTCTCCACAGTGACTTTGAAGTGCAAGAGGCATGGCCTTGGAGCCATGGAATACCACTCTGCTTTGGGCCGGGTGGGAACAAACAGCTCCCAGGCAGTTGTTTCAGGTGGTGAAAAGTCCATATTTTTCCTACCACAAAAGAAGTTGGTCTAAAAGAAGTTAAAATTTAGCAGTGAAATAGGTGATTAAATTCCCACTGAAATTCACAGGAGCTTTTCCCATGATACTGATGAGAATTGGATCCAAACCTCCTGTGACCAGATCCAGTGATAAGGACAGCATAGCAGGAGCAGGGCACAGCCTCAGTGTTTCCCCTTCCTAGAGCCCAGGGCAGAACCTTTCCTGGAAAATGAGTCCTGCTGGCTGCAGGACACTCACTGAGCACAGCTCTGCCCTTGCCTCTTCCCAACTGGGCATGTATCCTTTGAAAGCCATTCCTGGGAAAGCAGTCCTTCCCTTTCCTTTTCCCAGGCAGAATCCTCACTTTCAGCAGAGCATTCTGCCTCCTGCCCTCTGCCTCCCCAGGATCTCAGCAAAGCCCATGATCCAGGGCCAAATATACCGGGAAGAGGCACATGAGAAGCTGTGGTTATCACAGCCAGCTCAGCACGTGGGTGCAGGAGGGGCTGCTGAGCCAGCAGAGAGAAGGGAGCAGGGAGAGAAACTGGAGCAAAATGGCTGGGACAACACAGCAACGGTTTGAACACAGAACTGGCATCTCCAAGAATCACGAAGCAGAGCAGTGACAAGGTTAGGGAGGGGAAAAGCCAAGAGAAGGAGGAGGATAAGGACAGTAGTTGAGTAAGCCAGAGATCAGCATCCTGAGCAGCAGAGCCAGCGCTGCCTGGGCTCGGACATGAACTCTGCAGCCAGGACTCCTTTCCCTGAGCACCAGGAGTTTCACACTGAGCCCAGACAATGAGTTCCAGAGCAGAAGCAAAGGCGGGAGGATCTGGGAAAGGCTCCTTTAGAAAGTTCCCAGTATGTGAGTGAGGGGACAGGGAGGAACTCGCTGGGGCTGGGCCAGGGCGGCCACGAGTGGAACCCAGCAGACCTGCAGCTGTGGCAACAACCCCCGGGTCACCTCCAGTTGCTGGGTGAGCCTGACTCCCCCTTGGACGTCAGCGATGGGTTTGTGCTTTTCCTGGCTGACTGGGAATCCCAGAAGTCCCAGAAAAGCTCCTAAAAGATTTGTGTGTTTGCTTTCTACAACAAAGAGCAGAAGAAAGCTGCTAAAAGGCCTTCCTAGTGCACCTCTGGGTAAGTGTCTTGGTTGTGTTGTGGGCTGTATAACTCTTAGTATTATTTCAGGACAAGAACTTTGGGAAGCAGGAGCTAAACCTTATCAGGCTGTGCTAAACCTTATCAGGCCATACAAATCCTACCTAGTTCCTCTGCTGTTTTAAAGGAGGAATTATTCAGCAATGAAAGAATGTCTCATACATTTCTCTGTTGCAAGGGGCAGTGAGGTCAGGTAGTGGTTGTGTTTGGAGCTTTTTTCCCCTTGGAATCCTTTGGATCCTGCAAGGATGGCACTGGAACAGCAAACAGGACACTGCAGCAGTAGCCCCTTTGCCCTGAAGTGAGGACTGTTCTGTACCCACACCATTCTACAGGGCATGCACAGCTTTTAGTGAACTCAGAACTGCTTCCCACTGGTTCTGGCTGCAGCTGCCTTGGGAGAGCCCAGCACTGCCAGGCTGCACCTGCTGCCCATGGAACATTCCAGTCCCTACCTGTGCCATCCATCACCCGTGTTGGTGACCTGGTCATTGCTGCGAGGCCCCACGAGGTGGCAATAGCAGGACACGGCTCCCGTCGGGACACGGCTCTGTCGAGCGTTGCTGTCCATCTTTTTGTCTCTGAAAACATTTCATTGAATATTGGGGTGCCAAAGTCTTACAGCTGGTAATTTCCACTTGGTCAGTCTCAGCCTGTGAAACAGTGTCTGCTGTGTCGCTGGGAAAAGAGCACTTTCAAATTTTACTGAGAGCAAGTGTTTGATTCCAGTCCCAGTGCTTGGTTCTAGTCCTGGTGTTTTTGGTTCCAATCCCAGTGTTTGGTACCAATCCAGAGCACCGCCATGCTGGTGTCCCAAGGGGTCCCAGTGGCCCTTTTCCCAGAGGTGCACCACTCTTCTGCTGACTCCACTGGCACCAGAACCATACCTGGTGTACCTGGGATAGGGCTGGTGAAAAATGTGATGTTAAATCTGCTCTGATGCTGCTTTACTGCTTGTACTTTTTCAAATTGTCTCTTCAAACTACCTATTTATTAATGACCTTCAAGGTCCTTTCCAACCCAAACCAGTCTAGGATTCTGATTCTAGGACCAAGTATCCCAGTTTGCATCTCCAGACTGTGGAGCTCATAGTGAAGGCTGTGGGACAGCGTGTGCTGGAGGCTGAGTGCCCACAGCTCCCTCCCTGCTGGGAGGGTTTGTCCTCCTGGGACAGTACTGGGGAATTCCCTGACTCGATTAAGTGTGATGGGCAGGGATTGGGAAGACCAGCTGGTGCAGAAGGCGTGAACTGCAGAGCAGCCAGGAATGGGGAGAAGGCTGGCAAATTTTGAAGTTTTTAATTTTAACTAAGTTTTTTTAAATCTAAAATTAAATTTTAAAAGCAGTCAGAGGTTTTGTGCTGTGAGCTCTGCACAGCTTTTGTCAGTGGCATTATAGTAATGCACAGCTCTGGGAGCAACAAGGAAAATCATCACAAACCTGAGTAAAATATTGGTCCTGTGGGGAAAGGTAACTCTGAATCTTGTTGGTCCTATCACTGCTCATGGATAAAAGATGGAGATTTTTGATGGCTGAATTCCTGTAAAAGTTCAAATGGTTTGACAAAGTTTTGAGGGCCGCTTGGGAGCAGCTTGACTATGAGACAAAAGAAGGGCTAGACAGCAAAGGTCCATGAATATGAGACAAAAGAAGGGTTAGACAGCAAAGGTTCAGAGGCACAATTATCTGAGCACGTGGGCTTGGGGCTTTTTGACTTCTACAAGGGAAAAGGGGTGTTTTACAGACCCAGACCAGGGGTCCAGAGCGTGGCCTTGGCACACAGCCCTTTCCACCCTGGCCAGTGCCCCCTCTGTGCCTCCTCTCTGGGGATGGGATAGGGCCCTCCTGGCTGGAGGAGAGTTGGCTCCCGTGCTGTGACCCACCTCGAGCCCCCGCCTGTCGCGGGCCCCTGACCAGGCAATCCCTGCTCGTGGGGATATCGAGTGTTCTGTTTGTTTTGCAAGTGTAATTGGCCAAGACGCTGTGAAGGGAGGAGAGAGTGCTCCAGGGAGAGGTGTTAAAGAAATAGGAAAACATTATTAAGAGGGTTTTAAGTCAGCAGTTTCCCTTATTAGTGCTTTCATGGGGGAAAGGGGCCGCTTCAGGTCTGGGCAGTTGCACTGGGCCACCAGGTCCAGGCCCCAGTAGCCATCCATGCAGATGGATGAACTGCCTTGAGCCTCCCCTCAGCATCACCTCTGTCTCTCTCCCAAGCCATGCACCACCTTCTTGGCTTACGAATCTGCTGCTCTGGCTCCTTGTGTCCTGCTACAAGGAATATGCAGAGAAGGAGGAGCCTTATATGGAATATTCAGATTTGGGGGATGATCCTTGCCCAGGGCAGGCGTTGGATACAGAGAGAGAAGACTGAGAGGACATGGGGAACACCAGACATGGGGTATGGCCAGATGAGGAACAGTGCAGGGACAGAGGGAGGTGATGCCTGCATAGCCATTGTCAGCTCCAGGCATTCAGAACTTATGCCTCTGTACCTAAAAAAATCAACAGCAA
This sequence comes from Pithys albifrons albifrons, assembly GCF_047495875.1. Taxonomy (NCBI): domain Eukaryota; kingdom Metazoa; phylum Chordata; class Aves; order Passeriformes; family Thamnophilidae; genus Pithys; species Pithys albifrons. The sequence continues at coordinate 18,486,413 of NC_092470.1, read as the reverse complement.
AATTTTTTGAGAAAGGATTATTTTAAACAATCCCATGGTTGTGAACTTCTTAATTTGCTCCTGGGCAATAAGCCTCCAGGTTTCTCACAGCTCACATTTCCCAACCTGTCAGGGGGTCAAACACGGAGTGATGGAGTTAAATGAGAAATCAATCTCATGATTGCAGGAGCCAAGGTCTGGAGAGGAAAAACCCAAACAAACCATAAATCAGAACAAAAGAAAGTGCCAGCTATTCCCAGGTTCCCGATAACATCACCAGAGGGGGCAACACCGGACTTTGTAAAAAGTCTGGCTGAACTTTAGGGTCAGCCCCAAATCAGGAGAGCTCTTTCCTTTGTCCAATTGTACCTGCATGCCTAAGGAGTGGCTGATCCGTGCAGCCTGGTCCATGGGAGCTGTGCATGGCTCTCCCATCCCAAACAGCCCCTGCACTGCCCTGCCTGTGTTTACAAAGCCCCCCGTGGCCAGGCTGGACGTAGTGGGGCACTGACAATTCTGGTCTCTCCACACAAAGCGCTGTCTGTGCCAGAGGGAGCAGATTCTCCCGGGCCCCTGCAGTTGTGGTGCTCAACTGGGAGCACGTTCTGCTACATCCCTGACTTTTCTCATCCCCCCTGGCCTGTGTGCAATGTCATTGTCTGCTCCTGACAATGTTGCACCCTGATCCCTCCACAGGTGTGCCAAGGCAGCAAAGATACCCTGGGAGGTTTTGTACAGACAGGAGTGGCACCAGGGTGGGCATGTAGCCAGACCTCCACTCCCATGAGGGCAGGTGCAGTGACCCCAGGATTTCAGGAGTCTATTCCTCTCAGCCCCTATCCCACAGGAATATTTTTCTTCTCTTTTCCCTGTTTTCAATGGAAGTAGGGTGTTTTTCCCCATTGCAGCTGGGTGAAGCTGGGAGGCCCCTGGAGACAGGCAGGGGGGAAGTGTCTGTGGGATGGATCTTCACTGGAAACCTCATGGAATGCACTCGCTGTTAGTCACACAGACACAGTCACCCAAAGCAAACTCCCTGTGACAAAAGGGACACTTGTCAGCCAGTAAATAAAGGTCTCTGCTTTCCAGGGACTCCTGCCATGGACTTACCTGAACTGAAGCAGACTGTGCTCCCCTGAGGACACAGGTGCCAGTGACTCAGCTCTGTCACTGGACACCTCCAGTGTCACAGTCACTTTTCTCTCTGCTCTTTATCCCCAGGAGCTCATGAACAGACTGTCCATTTTCAGCCAGACTTGACAGAGATGTCCCAGAGGGAGTTTTTGTCTCACAGGCTTGGGAGAATTCAGGCTGCTGGAAGGAAAAACCTCCCAAGTGCCTGCGGTGAGGGCTGCATGAACAGAACCAGACACGGGTGACTTCACTTACAATCGTTTAGGTTGGAAAAGACCTTCAAGCTCATTGAGACCACCTATAAGAAGTGAGTCCAACATGAAGCAGCACAGCCTGAAACACCCTCTACACAGGGAAGAAGCTTTAATCGAACCTCTGGCTCCCTGTGTAAAATCAGTCTGTAGGAAAACCACAGCTGGCACCTCTGGAACTACCTGTATTTATTTAGTTGATGGTTTTTAATTGCAAAAGAGCTTTTGTTGGTCTCTACTTGTCATTAAACTGTCTCTGGGTTCTCTGGGGGGCTATTTGCACAGGGTTACAGCAGCACCACCTGCCAGGTCTGTGCCCAACCAGCTTGACCAAGCTCTGCACACTCCAGAGGGGAGGAAATTCCTGATGCCCAAAGACCTCAGTGAGGAGAGGAGCTGTAGGGAGAGCAGGGAAGGCATTGGAGTGTCCCAGCAGGAGAGCAGCACCTGTGAGGTTGGGATTGCCTGCTTAGGACCAGGACAGGAAGGATTTGGAGAAGGGTGGCTGGAGAGAAGGGAGAAGGCTGAGTAGTGGCCAAGTTAACCCTTCCCATGCTGGCATTTTCCAGGCAGTGAGCCAAGTGACTGCTCAGGAAGATGGATATAACACATGTCTGTAGTCTCCAAAGGGTTATTAACTGTGCAATAATGGCCATGAAACTTGGCTTCCTCAATGTACATTTAAAATTGAAAATAAAAAATACAACACTAGTTTCAGAGGGGGAGAGGGCTTGTTTCCTAGGAACTGCAGGGCCAAATCCACCTCCGTGATGGTGAGAGGAGAAACACCCCCAAACATGGGCTGGGAGCAGGCGAACGATGCAACCACCACACCAGGACCAAAGCCCCCTCCAGCCACACGAGTTATCCTTATCAGGAACAATTCTGAGGCATTTCTGAAAAGCCCATGGTGTTCAATTAATAAAGAGAGTCTGTGTCTCACTGGACCTTTGGGATTTGGATTCAATAAAACCACTGCTGCTCCTAAGACAGATTCCTCTTCTGTTGTGTGGGTACCTCTGGGGGCTTGTCCCTCACTCCTGGCTCCAGCTCTTGCCAACACTGAGGTCTGCCTGGGATGTTGCCCCTGTCATGGGGCGTTGCAGCCTCTTGGGCTCCTGTCCAGATGCTCTGAAAGTCTGGGATGCTCCACAGGGAGTATTCCTACTCCAGTGCAGTCTGTGCCAGCCAGCCCAGCCACTGAGTGAGTTCTTCCATGCAGTAAGTTACAGACTTCTCTTTATTAGTGCCTCTCTTCCCCCACACTATTAAATTTATTCTTTCTCTGTATTGTTATTATTCTTTTGGCAGAGGACTTTGGAAGGTGGGAGAAAGGTTCTACTAGAAAGTTAAACAAATCTAAGCCCCCTTGTCAAACCCTTCTACGGGCAGAGACAAGGCACCAGCTCTGGTCCCTTAGCAAATGAAGTCAGCTGGTGGTCTGGGTTTAAATGTGGCTGTTGAGGGCTCAGGCCAGGTTTGGCAGCTCACAAATCAAAATGCCTTGTGGTTCTCAGGAGTGGAAGTTTGCCACGGGTGGAAGGGCTGTAGGGGAGCTGCTGCCCTGAGCTGCTGTGCCAGCCAGAGCCCTGGTCCTGCAGGGAAACACTGAAATTGCTGGTTCACAGCAGGTCAGGAGGGAAATTCAGGCTCTGAGGTTTTGTTTTCTGTGTTATGTTACACTATTGACATAGAGCAAGGCAGCCCCAAACTGAGTTTTTGTCTCCCTTGAATGGTCTGGGCCAGTCCCTTTTCTCTGATAACTTCTTATTAGAGAGCAGTGAGATTTGAAAGAGAGAGGGAAACACAGAGCTGTTAAATCTCACCTGATCTCATGTTAACAAAAGGAGTTTGAGCTGTGGGTCTTGGCTTCACTCAGATTTTGTTTGCTGGGAGCTGCTGCAGGTCCTCAGTTTTGCTCTTGCTGCTGCCCACTGGTAACATCCTCCAAGTGCCACCACACTGGAGAGATGAGGGGCTTTCCTGAGGCCACAGCAGCAGGTGGGACATGCCCTTGTGTCCATATGTGCTGCAGAGGCCCTGTGCAGGGTAGGTCTTTCTGAGGTGTTATGTCAGCCCACCATGTGCCACAGAGTGTCCCTCAACACTCAGCAAGAGCAGAGCCAGCAGGTGTAGGGCTGGAGGCAGCTCCAAGATTCCACCCCTCCAACTGACTCTGTCCTTGGTACAGGAGCAGCTCTCAAAGAAATCCTGGTCCTTGCTGCCTGTCCAATGCCTGGAAGAGAGAAAATGGTATTAACACTCATGGCTCTTATCAGCACTTTTCCTAAATTCAAACAACCCTTTCCTCAGCACTCCCCCAGCTTCCTGCCTTCCTGGGGAGGAGCATCCAAAGTTAATTCCTCTTTATTGCAACTCAGAGCCATTACCACTGTCAGTACACTCTGGACAAAGCTTGTGGAAGTGTTGCAGGGAGATCTGCCAGAGTCATTCACACTCTTTATGGGTCTTCATTTGAATTCTTCTACAATTTCAGGATCAAAGTTGCAGATTTTTGCAGAAGTTTAAACTCTAGGACACTGCTCTGCTGGGCCACTACGGTTTAAACTGCTAACAGGTTGGGTCTTGACTGCCTTCCACGACTCAGCCATGCCAGGAGAACAGAATCCAATTCAAAGCCCACCAAAGGCAGGGGAAACCTTTTGTCTTTGGAAATCACCCTACTGCTTTCAACAGCCCCTGTCCAAGCCGACTTCTGATTCCTGGGCAGCTGAGGACACACAGGATGTGGCCCAACCAGATGAGATGGAGCTCTGGTGGCTGCAGGACCTCATTGAAAATGGGAATTGGTAGCAAAAATCAATTTTTATGCCTTTTGAGCTTTATGCACTTATTGCTTTATCCATGTGATAAGTGCTTTAGGAGTATGTGAGATCATTGTCCCAAATCTCTGTGTGCTCCTGCTCTAGGATAACCCTGCCTGAGCAGGGAGATTGGACCAGATGCCCCACTGTGGTCCTTTCCAACCTGACCCATCTGTGATTCTGTGGTATTGCCAACTTTGGGTTTTTTCCTGGTCTTCCGAGCCCTGGGATTGATCCTGTGGATGGTGGTGAGAAAGAACAGCTGAGTTTTTCAAGGGAGTTTCCATAGCAGTGTCTAAAATGTTTTGGTGATGAAGAAAGGTATAAGCAGCTGGTCAGATGAGGTGTGGGTCCCTCAGGACCAGCCAAGCATCCCGAAACACATGCAGGTCCCTCAGAAGCACAAATGGATCTCTCAGAACCACACGCAAGTCCCTCAGAACCACAGGTGAGTCCCTCAGACCCACACGTGGGACCCGAACCACACGCGGGTCCCTCAGAATTGGCCGCGGGTCCCTCAGAACCTCACGCAGGTCCCTCAGAACCACACACAGGTCCCGAACCACACATGGGTCTGTCAGGATTGGCCGCAGGTCCCTCAGAACCACACGCAAGTTCCTCAGAACCACAGGTGAGTCCCTCAGATCCACACGCGGGTCCTGAACCACACCCTGGTCTCTCAGAACTGGCCGTGTCCCTCAGAATTGGCCGTGGGTCCCTCAGAGCCACACACGGATCCCTCACCACAGGTGAGTCCCTCAGACCCACACACAGATCCCTTAGAACCACGCGCGGGTCACTTAGAACCACACAGAGTCCCTCAAAACCACACGCGGGTCCTTCAGACCCACACGGAGTCCCTCAGAACCACCCGCGGGTCCCTCAGAACCACACGGAGTCCGTCAGAACCACACGCGGGTCCCTCAGAACCACACGCGGGTCCCTCAGAACCACCCCCGGGTCCCTCAGACCCACACGGGGTCCCTCAGGAGCAGCCGTGGGTCCCTCACGCCCTGCCGCGAGTCCCACAGAACCACCCCCGGGTCCCTCAGACCCACACGGGGTCCCTCAGGATCAGCCGTGGGTCCCTCACGCTCTGCCGCGGGTCCCACAGAACCACCCGCGGGTCCCTCACGCTCCGTGCCCGGGGCAGGAGAGGGCGCCCCCTCCCGGCCGCCCCGCGCGCACGTGCCCCGCCCGCTCAGCCCCGCCGGCTCGCAGCCAATGGGAGAGCGCGGGGGGCGTGTCCCGGGAGGCTGCCGCCAATGGGCGCGCGGGGGGCGTGTCCGGGCGCGCGCGGCGGCGCTGGCGGGCCGGGGGCGGGCAGGGCGCACTCGGGCCGCGCTCCCGCAGCCGCCGCCGCCGCTCCGCGCTCGGTTCGCCGCCGCACGACGATGTTTGACGGCTGCCTCCTGCCCCTCGTCGTGCCCTGCCTGCTGCTCTGCGGACTGGACGCCGGCACAGGTAGCGCTCCCCAGCCTCCTGGCTGCCCTGACAGGCGGCCCCGCGCCGCGGGTCCGGCCCCGCGCGGCAGCGTGCGGGCACGGGGCACGGGGCACGCACCGCATCCCTGCCAGCGGGATGGATGGCTCCAGGCGCTTGTATTTTCTTTTCCTGTCCTCCTCCCGCCGCTGCTGCGGCTGCCGGAGCGTTCCATGTGGAAAGCTGCTGACTGTCCTTGGCTGCGGCTGCGGCTCGTTCTGCTTTTCCCCTTCTCCCTGCAGATTTTTATTGGGGTTGGTGAAATGCGATGCTTGTGTCTGAGTTATATATATATATTCTTAATGATACAAGTAGCTTTAGCGTTTGCTTTATTCCTCTCTCCACTGCACGTTTCTGCCTCTAATACATGTGGATATAGAGAGAAATAAGCCCCTCTCCTCTGCCGGCTCCATTGTCTCCGCAGCCCGTGTGCGGTTCCAGCGCAGGAGGGGAGCGTGTGCGCGGACCCCGAGCCGGGGCTGTCCCGGGGCTGTCCCGGGGGTGCCGCAACCCCGTCCGCCCCGTCGGGCCGCGCACCCGGTGCGAGCGCCTGAGCCTCTCTCCTCCTTCTCGCCTGCAGCTGGCGGAGCGGAGCTGGAAGTGGTGATCCCGGAGCGAGTGCCGCTGGAGAAGATCCACCTGCTGCCGCCCGGAGGGGATCGCGGCGGCCCCCGGCGCCGGCGGGCGCTGCCGCGGCGGGAGGAGGAGGAGGAGGAGGCCGTGCTGCTCCGCCTGCCCGCCGCCGGCGCCGAGCTCTACCTGCACCTCCGCCGCGACCTGCGGTTCCTGGCCCGCGGCTTCGCGGTGGAACAGCGGCGTGGGGAGCAGTGGCGGCCCCCGCGGGAGCGGCTCTGCTTCTACACGGGACAAGTGCTGAACCGCAGCGACTCCTTCGCCTCCCTCAGCACCTGCGCCGGGCTGGTACTGACCTCCTGCCCCGCTCCCCTCCGCTGGTGCTGCCCGCCCTGCCCGGGCTGGTGCTGCCATCCTGCCCCATTCTCCTCCCCCAGGCTGTTCCCGTCAGGCCGACACGGTGGGATGCCTGCGCCTCACCTTCCCTCAGAGTGGTGGCCCGGCTGCCCCCTCCCCTCGCTGTCCCCTCACCCACAGTCCCACAGTGGGTGTTCTGCCCCAGCTCTCCACTATGGAGCTGACCCTCAGCCGTCCCTGAGGAGCCTCAGCCCCCGCGGCTCGGCTGTGGGTGGGTGGCAGGGTCTCAGGATGCTGTAGAGGAGTGTCCTCGCTGAGGGAATATCTTGTGTCACCGTTGGGCAGGTGGCTGAGTCCCACTGTGGGTGGTTTGGGCACCAGCCTGCCCTGCTCACTCCTGCAGCAGCTCTTTAGCCCTTCCCCTCAGGCTCCTGCCATCGGTGTTGGGGTGTTTGGTGGGAGGACACCTGGTCCTCTGCCATGGCTGGAGGAACCATCCCACTCAGGGATGCTTTTCCCTTCACAAATGTCAGGAGTTCTCTACCTGAGGCTGTAGGTGGCTCTGCAGGGCCTGGTTCTCCTCCGAGCATCCTGGTAGGAGCAGGTGATCCTGGCATGGGACGGAAAGTTTCTTGGCAGTGAAGACTGAGATACTTAAACTGATGAGTAGTTTGCAATTACTGTTGATAACTTGGAAGTACTTCAGAAAGTCAGCGGGGCGTTAAGCCCTGATTCCCAGGAGGTCCTGGGCGGTGTGTCCTGGGCTGTCTGTCCTGGGCCGTCTGTCCTGGGCCGTGTGCTGCTGGGACAGACCTGCTGATGGAGGTTTAGCCTTAAGCTGGAGTGAGAAGCAGCTCGTGCTCTGCCGTCGGGGCTCCAGCCTCCGTTCCTGAGCCATTTGAGGGCGCTGTGCCTCAGGATTAAAGAAACCCCAAAAAACTGGCTGAGAGATGCCGAGTGCCTGAGTGGCACTGCAAACTGAGCTGAGTTCCACTGAGGAAGCTTAAACCCAGAATCTCTAGTTCAGGCTTTAAATCACTGACAGCTCTACTCTGTTGTCACCAGGCATGTTTTGTTAATCCTGTTCATGAAGTGCTGGGCTCCCAGAGCTGCCTATGCAATGGAGCTGGAAAGCACAAACAGGCAGAGAAGGAACCTTTAAAAAGAGAGGAATGTAGTTATAGGCATAGTATTAACTGCCTGAGACCAGGGAATGGAGGAGGGGGTGAAAAAGATTGGCAATATTCCCAGTAGAAAAGTTGGAAAAGAAACAAGGCTATTTAGTCTTTGTTCATCACTCTGCAAATATGATCTGTGATATTGCAGTATCTGTTTGGGTCATGGAAGTTCTAGGCAGGACTAAATTGACATAACTGAGCTAGATCAACTTGGGATCAGAAGGGGATTGGTGTCAAAGAGCTGGTTGGTGGCACCTCTTGGGGGCCAAAGCCCAGGTGTTAGTGACAGTGTTGGTAAAGCTCTGCTTGCCTTTGCCTCTGCATCTGGTCCTGGGGGTGCTGAGAGTGGTATGGGCAGATGTGTTGAGAGAGAAGTGTTTCTGCATGCTGGGATACTCCTTTCCTGTTAATGGAATCCATTAATTTAGTTTTCATTCAGCTAATCACCAGGAAAGGGAAAGGGTTACAAGCAGGTGCATGGTACAGTCGATTGAGTCAAGATTCTTGTGAGCTCAAAACTAGAGAGCAGAAAACTTGAGTGTCTTTAGGATGAACTTGAGATGGATGAAACTACACTTAAGATGAACCACATTAATTTTTTAAATAACTCCATTAAACTGATCCACATCACATGTAGATGAGCCTTACTCTAGCTAAGTGGACCTTTTGGCTTTTTAAGTCAGTTTTTAAAGATGAAGCAATATCAGACTTGAGGCTGCTTTCAGTGTTTACACAGCCTTTTGCAGTGGCCACACTAAGCCAGCATACCTGTAGGGAAGGCTGTGCAATTCAGTGGCAAGTTGTTTTCTGGGATCAGAGGAATCAAGACTTTGCCTCAAATTATCCATGAGTTGAACTGAGAGCAGTTGACTCTAGAGCCCAAATTTTTGCCTCCTAGTCTGGCAATTTAAAATACCAAAACCATTATTACACAGTGAGTTTTGAATTTTCCCATTGCCCTCTTTGCCTCAGAAAGAGTAAGGCTTTGCCCTCAGCAACAGCACAGCCTCACAGGTGGGCACATGGGCAACACCTGCCTGCTGAGCTAGAAGAAAGACTGTGGTGTTGAAAACCTTGCAGCCTGTTTGTCCTGGCATTTGTCTTCTGAGCAGTTCTGGTGCTGCAGTGGGAGATTTCCTGAAAACTCCAGCACGGGAGTGCTCGTTGGGCTTGAACTGGGGGATCAGGACATCTCATTCAGAAAAGCTGGTTGCTAAGAGGTACAGTGGGCAGGGACACTGTATCCTGATCTCCAGCTGGCTCAGACATTGCTGTAATTGTATTCCTCAGCCATGCTATAAATCATACCAAAAGTGATATAAAATGGTCGGGGCAAGCAGAGTTCTAATAAAAACAAAATTCCTGACACAGTGGCATGAAAACTGAGCTGCAGCCAGACTGAGCAATTGCTTCCTGGTGATGATATCAGATTCCCAGTGTGGCATCTGAAGGCTGGACTCTGTGTTTTAAACTCTGCTCACAGATGCTGCTGTTAACCAGTGTGTGGCTGCTGCAGCTTCCAGCTGGAAGGGTGGCCGTGCTCTTTGTTTAGGACTGGGGCACCCAAGGTCTCATCATTTGGGTACAGCTGAAGTGCCTCAGCTGAGGATACTCCTCCAGTTCCTCCTGACAACCTGGAAATTGTAGCACAGGCAGGAGTACTGTGTTCCTGAAAAGCCCTGCTGCCTTCCAGCTGGCAGGACTCTGTCCTGTGGAGAATGCTGTTGTGTAAACCCTTGGATTCTGGCCACACACAGGACTGAACTGTCCTCCCCTGGTGCTGGGCACCCACAGGCAGAGTTCTGCAGCTCCTGCGACTAGAAGACCATACAGCAGAGGAAGTTGGCTCATTTTTGGAAAGTTCCAGCTTTGTGAAGCCACAGTAGAGTCACTGTCACATGCTGAAGTGCTGGACTGCAACATCAGTACCTTACAGCAGGTGTAGGCTTTTCATATTTCTAGTACCTACATTTTTTGAACAGTTACAGTTGTGAGAGGATCACTGATTCGTGTTAGAATGAGCATTAGGTTGTGACTTACAAGTGAACTTGAAAACTCTTGTCTGCTCAGGAACCATATGTGAAAGCTCAAAATCACTGGGATGCTTTTAGAGACAGAGTTTGAATTCTGAGTAACTTCTCTTCCATTTTAAAATCTGGAATCTCTGATTTGGGGTTCAGGACTGCTCTTTGGCCTGTCTTAAAGTACATTGTCCTACTCCTTTGAGGTAAGAGAAGAACTTGTGGCTCCCTCCTGTTCAGACTAGTTCCTGTAACATTTTCACACCCCATTTTGTCTCCTTTGGACTCAGCAAGACCTCCTTGTGCAGGCTGGGTCAATGGGAAGTGGATGATTCCAAGGGTTCACGGAATGAGTACAGTGATTTTTCTCTTTATAGGATGGAATAGACTCACTGAGACTACAGAGTGAGTGATAAGCTGAGGTTCATCCTGTTCCTTAGATGCTTTAGACTGGCGAGTTGTCCCACCGGAGGAGTTTGCCTTTCCTCCTTGGCTGTGGAGGGAGGTGATGCTGCTTCAGAGCAGGTTTGTGCAGCTCAGTCCCAGCAGCAGGGAGTGTTCCCTGTGTGCTGCAGGGCAGTGCTGCCCTTCAGGTGACTGCAGGAGCCTCTGCTGCTGTGGGAAGCAGGGCAGTGCAGGCACGCTGGGATTAGAGGGTGATACTATTTCCCCTGAGGAAACCTTCAGCTCTGCTGAATTCCCCTGTCTGGGAGAGGAGCTGTCTGGCATCCATCCATAGCTGGGCCATGAGCTGGAAAGTTAAACCTCTTACAGTTACCATGCTGGGTTTCTCTGTGCTGGGATTTGCTTTCCTCTTCCACAAAGTGCAAGAAAGGGAGAACATTTGGGGTTTCCTTGTTTAGCAGACTTGGAGGCAGAGGTGCAGTCAGAAATTCCTGGGTATGATCTGCTCTCATAACTGAGTGTAAACCTGAAATGACACTGGGACAAGACTTCATTTAAAACTCTTCTTTTCAATTTGCTTGAATTGCCCTTGTAATTAATATCTATCTAAAGCTGAAGCATGGTTAATAAGGACAGGACTAAAACCCACATGAAGTTCATTAAACTGTTGGTGGGTTGTTTTGTTCTTTAAGCATGAAGTTCCTTTTAACTCTGAGGAAATGGTTAAACAAGGATTTACAGTGTAACAGTTGAGAAATTGAGGAGGGGAGGGAATTTGTCAGATGTTTAAATCTGTTCTCTTTTCAGCATGTTCATGTGTATGTAACTAATGAACACTTAGGAGCAGAAGAAAAATCTGTTAAAGATTCAGCATTTCACAGATCTCCTTCAAAGATGTTGTGAAAATAAAAAGGGCTGGAAAAACAGTGTAACTGCTGGAGAGTATTAACATGTGGGAAGGTCCAGAACCATGTGCAGAGGACACTGAAGATTTGGATCCCTCGAGCTGTTGCAGCACCACCAGGGGACAGAGACAGCAGTGCCAGCACAGCAGGACAGTGGCATTTCAAACACTCTGTGAGGGCCAGCACCAACAGTCCTGTTACCATTGTCATTTCAGTGATGTGGTTGAGGACCTGCCTCCTTTCCCTGCTCTCATTTAGCCCCAGCACAGCTCCAGTGGCAAGGAAGATGATGTGTGGAAGAGCAGAGAGCTACTGGTAGTACAGGAGTAGATCAGAGAGTGAACATTTTGCTGGAGTGACCACTGTGTGTACAAAAGTGTGGATAAAAGCACTTGGGAATGTTTTGGAGGTTTGGAGAACAGGACCTTGTTTTTGCTGGTGAGCAATGTTGAGCTGACTTCAGAATTCTGGGTATGAAATATCCTTCACAGGAAAGATGCAGCCACTGCTAAGCACAGTGGTGAGTGGGGCTGTAGTGGGAAATGTGGATTATTGTTTGTTTTAATCAACTAGTCAGTTTGTCAGCCTTTTGAGGCTGAATCATTCCAGCCTTTCCCATTAGCTGAGCTGCAGTTTCTGTAAGCTATGTGATCCAGCCATACTGACTGTAAAATCCAGGTTGTATTATTAGTGCAGATGATGATGAACTTTTACACTGAATTTTTGAGCTCCTGATGACTCCTGGATAGTGGGGCTGGGCTTTTCCCAAAAATCAGCAATACTGAGGTCTGGAGCAATGGTAGGTCCTGTTCATACTCTCACAAAGAAGGATGAGAGGGAGTTTCCCAGCTTTTGAGATGCATCTCCCCAAGCAAACATTAATTGACAGATCCAAAGCATTTCATTTAATTGGAATAATTTCCAGAGATGTGAGAAAAATAGCTGAGAGTTCCGTGGTCTTGTGTTTTGCTTCTTTGTCTTCAAAATCCAGCTTTCTGCAGTCCCTGAACATCAGACTAGAGAGGAAAAGCAGAGTATTTGTCCAGTGCTGATGTCTGGGATCTCCTGCTGGGATTAGCCCAGTGCAGGGTCTGGAAGTTGGGGGATTTGAGGGAGGCAATATGAGGAATCCATTTCTAATGGAAAAAGCTAAATAATGACCAGTTATCAGGCCCAAAAGATCTCATCTTGGCCAACAGGTTTAAGGACTCTTTAAGAACCCAACTGGCAAGTCTGGGGGAAATTTTACCTCCCTTGGAATACTTTACAGACCCAATCCTGCAAATCCTTGCTGCTTGAAACTCTCTTTGCCTTGTCAGATTAAGTTTGAGATTGCTTCCCAGCCTATTTCAGGGTGAAGACTCATGGCCCTTTCCCTCCATAGGTTTCACAATTCCAAAGCAAATGTGAAACATAAGTCCTTTCCAATGGTTTAAATTATTTTCACACTTGATGCCAGAAAGTTGGGATAACGTCGGGTGGTGATGGAACTGACTTCTTCTTACATATTTTTGGCACCAGCTGAAATGGTTGGCAATCTTTCAGGAGCTCTGGTGTGGCTTTTAGTACCATGGCACCAGATTTACAGCCCTTCTTCTAAATAATTAAAACCTATATTAAAAAAGGGGGCTGGGGCTACCTCCCAGCTGGAAGATTGGAACAAGGAGGGGAAGTACTGGAGAGCATCGTAAAGGAGGCTGGAAGAATAAGTCACTGGAGCCTTTGCTGTCTCTGGACCAATTCTGACAAAGCCCAACTTGTAATTGAAATAAAAAGGCAGCCCCTTGGAAACTGCAGGGCAGAGTGGGCCTTGTAAACTGGTGTGCACTTCGGAGGGCCAAGAAATAATGTCAGTTTTTCTCTGTAAACAGGAGCCCTCCTGAGAGGTGTCAAAGCATTTTATACTTAAGCAGTGGCCTTGCCCAAGGGCAAAGTCTCTTTTGAAAGACCCCAAAAGAGGTGTCTCTTTAAAGACAGAGGACTAATTGTTACTGCTGTGCTTTGCAGCCCTGGCAAATGGAGAAACCAACTTGTATCATTTTTGAAATCTGACCTTTTCTGAGCCATCCTGGTCTCCCCTGAATGTTACTCTGTTGTTGTGGCTGTCAGGAGAGGAGAGCTCTCATTCCTGTTGGCAGAAATTCCTCCTGCTGGAAGTACAAGGCCAAAGGGATTTCCTGGGTGTACGTGAGGACTGAATTTGGCAGGGAGGTGTGGAAATGTACAATATACAGTCTGTATGTAATGTATATTATAAATCATATTAGTGCAGTCAGCTGTTGAACACACAGCGTTTGCATGTACGTGCAGAGCATTTCTGTGGCTGGCACAGAGCGTGGGGAGGGGGGCTCTGGGCTCCTTTTCTGTGTATGGGATGGGTGTTGGACCTCCTTGTAAGCACCTTTACCTCTTAGGTGCACCACAGGCCAGGTGAGGCCTTCTGGTGGTAGCAGAGGTTGGATCAGACCTGGAGAGTCTTCTCAGGGGGGCACGTGACAGAGCTGTGCTTGGAGACTTTTAATTGCAATAAGTGGGAATCCCTGATTGTGTGCAATGTGCTGTAACCTCAGTATTGATCACTAAACCTGGAGGCTTTTTTGTGGAGTTTTAAGGTGATACCTGCTTTCACTCTCTTCTTTCTGTGCCAGAAAAGGAGCAGAAAAAGCCTAAAAGGACCTTAAAAGTGTGGGTTGAGAGCAGAGGGCTCTCCTGGGACAGAAACTGGCTTCCCAAGGTGCCCTTGCCAGCCCTGGTGGAAGGCCTGGGCTTTGAGCAGGGAAGGCAGGGATTTAGTGACCTGGAGCCTGTGAAGTTACTTAGGCAAGGTCTTTGCCTTCCTTGGGTTACTTGTTTCAGGGATGATAGAAAATCTTGTCACTAGGGCAGTACAACAGTCCATTCCTGACTTGACCTTTGAAACCCAGGGGAGCAGTGCTTACCAGGTGGCCCCTAATGTAGTCAGGAAGAGGTGTTTGGTCCCCCAAAAATGTGTGTGGCTCTGCAAGTCATACTTAGGCCATGAGTTCACTTGTGGTCTCCTGTCTGCTGTCTCACCTCTGGGCTCTGCTGAGAGTAAATGCCCTGTGATAACAGGGCAATCCTGCCAATTGGAAAGGTGATTATGATGGAATTTCTGTTAATAGGGTTTATTTTTCCTCCTGTGAGCTGATCATCTTGTAAGACACGTGTATTTGTGCTTCCAGCTGGAGTGGGGCTGTACCTGGAGGGAGGGCAAGAAGGGTTGACAAAAAGGTGTTGAGAAGAAGCACTGCCCTTCCTTTGTACATGTGCAGTGCACAGTGGTTCTAACAGTGCTCAGTGATACAAAAATAAGTATGATGAGGTTCTTTAGTCTGCTTTGTGCAGACTGAAAATGACCATAATTCTTTCCTCCCACTATAAATAATAATTGCAGTGAAATGACCTGTGTTGATAGGCAAGGTTTGGGTATCAAACTGATGGGAATTTCTGTTCTCCTTTGTGGACAGGTTGGCTATATCCAGCTTGGATCAGAGCAGATGCTGATAGAGCCTGTGAATTCCTCAGAGACCTCGTTCAGTGGGAAGGAGCACGTCCTGCGGCGGAGACGCTCCACCAACCCCAGCCAGCCCCTGAAGCCACCCAGCCCTGAGGAGCACTGCAGGGTTGTGGCAGGTGAGCATGCAGGGGCTCAGGAGGGCAGCCAGGAGTCTGCAGTTAGGTTTGTGCTTTGGAATTCCCGTGGTTGGGCAGCTGGAGGTCAGGAGAAATGGCCTGTGCAAATGAATCCTTGTGCTGTGAGTGAATCCTTGTGCTCCTTCAGGCAGAGGGAGTCACAGCACAAATAGGAAATTGTCAGTTTGTGAGGTGATAAACTTAACGATGGGTCAGAGCAAACTCTGGGTGAACCTTGCAGTGTGAGCACTGCCCAGGGAGGGGTTCACTGTGGTTTTAGCAAAGGTCCAGATACTGAACCTGAAATGTGTGGTGAGTGGTGCTCTCCCATCTCACCCTCCCACTGCAGTTGTGCTGGGTAGGCATGGATACAGTGGAGATCCTCACATTTTGGAACGTGGAAAACAGCACTTCAGCTACTTTGCTATCATTTAATGAGGACTCCATGTGTGGAGTCCAGCTCCAGGGGTCCAGCTCACAACAGCATGAAGAGATGTCTGGAGATGGAAGAGATGCAGAGCCTCTGTTGCAAAAACAGTGTGCTTTGTTTTTCAGCTTCACATGCCATCATTTTTACTTCTGTCTAGCAGAGCACAAGTCCATAATACAGTGTATCAGTGTCAACTGGGCAGATTTTGTGTTCTTTTATTTTTCAATTGCTTTTGTATGGTCTTATGTGCATTTGAAACTACAAGATGTAGCTCAGCAAGGTGATCCTTTTTTTTAAACTAGGAACCTGATTTTGCTTTTTCTGACCGTTGTTTGACTCTTCAAACCACCATTTTCTGAGGCTTTTTCTTTCCTTGAGTGGCAACTTTTACATTGTTTGTCTTAAGGTTATGTGAGATAAATTAATTTTTGTTCCCTCTTGCCTTGTTTTAGAGGGAATGAGGGTTGGGTGGGGTTTTTTTGTCTTGGTGTTAATGATAAAACAGCTGTTGATATTATAATTTCCCATAATTTTTCTAGAGAAAATGGCTAACTCTATTCACTGATCATATCCTGTCTCTCCCACTTTCAAAGCCAAACAGTCAAACTGTCAGCTGGTATAAACTGGTCTATTTTTTGGCTTCTTTGGAGCAATTGAATTTTATCCTTTCTGGGAACCTCTCTGGGTGGGTTGCAGAGAGAGTATTTTTTTTATGAACTCTGTGAAATCCCTTCATTAGGTTTCAGTGCCCCTGTATGTTCTGTTTCTTTTATTCCTCTCCTGTCCCACTACCCCACCAATATTCCAGCTTCTCCTGGATGGACTGCACACTGAACTGAGGCAGTGGGCCAAGACATCTGTGCTGTGCTCCTGGGCTGCCAAAGGGACAGCATGGGGAGCAGTGCTGGAGGTTTACTGGGTGCAAGAGTGAGGCTCCCTGGTGTGGGAACAGCTCAGTGTTAAGGGAAAAGGGCTGCTCTTGGAATGGGAGGCACAAAAGGCTTCCTTGTGGGAACAGCAGTGGAAGAGAGGTCTGAAGGAACAGACTGCAATAGGCACCCAGGAATCTAAAATTTGCCTGTATCTCTAAGGTTTTGTATGTCAGGTTTTGTGTTTAACCAGGCCTGTGTTTGCTCACAAGTTGTGTCCCAGCTGGCACTGCTGTTGGCAGATCCTGCATCAGGACTTCATTTTCTCCTGTGCAGAGCTGAGCTCTTAATAGTTCATCAGGTTTATCTTTCTCAGGGGTTCAGACTAAGCCAATCTTCTTTCTGGTTCTCTGAGTATGAATTCTTGGTTCTGGTTAGAGATACAGATCCCCTATGTCTCTTTTTAGAGAAAACATCAGAATTGAGCAGCACTCTGATTCCCCAGCCAAGTTCTGTAGGTGCTGCAGCTCTGTGGTCATAGAAAATGCAGTGCAGAGTTCTTACACTGCAAACCAAGACAGACATCAGTTAAAATCAGGAAATCAGCCTCATCCTTTTGCCTTGGAACCTTTTGACCTTCTATGTTAGGACAGGGTGATGCCTTTCCTTGGCAGAGCTGAAATTCCCTCCCTGAGAAGAGGGACTAAAGGAAGGAAACTGGGGAGACACTGGGTAATTAATTATCAGGGATCTCAAAGGGAAAGAGGGGTCAAGTGAGTATGAAGACACTAAAAGGAGACACTGAAAGAATTTCCAGTAGCACCTACAGCTTCCTGAAGGATTCTGGAGACCCACTGCTCTGCCCTGCTTTGTCCAAAAGGGAATGTGAGTTGCTGGGATCCTCCCTGTGAGCTTTGCCCTCCTCAGGTGGTCCCAGAGCTGACTGACAGGCAGGTCCTGAGCCTGGGGAGGCTCCTGGCATGGGCTGGGTGGGCCCTTGGTCTGGCATGATGTGATTGCACTTAAATTTGTGCCAGCAAAACTCGTCTCTTGGGCTCCTGATCCATGGAACTGGAATTTCCTACTGCAAGGGAAGCTGTTGAAGTCCTTCATGCTTGGGGGACTGAGGGCACACGTGCACACACAAGCATCCATGTGCACACACAGGCATCCATGGGCACACACATGTACACCCATGTACACATGTACATGCATGTGCATGCATGTACATCCATGGGCACAGATGTGCATCCATGGGCACATGTACATCCATGGGCACAGATGTGCATCCATGGGCACACATGTACATCCATGGGCACACATGTACATCCATGGGCACACATGTACACCCATGTACACATGTACATCCATGGGCACACATGTACATCCATGGGCACACATGTACATCCAGGCACACATGTATATCCATGGGCACACACAAACATCCATGGGCACACACGTACATCCATGGGCACACACATACATCCATGGGCACACACGTACATCCAGGCACACATATATATCCATGGGCACACACAAACATCCGTGGGCACACATGTACATCCATGGGCACACGTGTACATCCATGCACATACCACTGCCATGGCTCAGGTCCTGCAAGGGCCACAGGGGCTGAGTGTGTCCCTGAGCTCTGGGGCAGGGGGAGGTTGATAGTCTGATGTAAAATTTAAGGCTATGGATCTTGTACTGTGATGGATTTTTTCCTACCTGAGGAAAGAAGCCTCTTTTGAGGGACTGAGCAAGGACTGGGTCTGGGGAGAGCATGGGCTTGACTCTTGAGTGTCACCAGGATAGCCCCAGTCCCTCCCCCAGCACTAGGAGAGGAAAATCTGGCTCCGTGTCCTGCCCTGCCCTGGATCACACAGGAGTTTGCAGAACAGTTGGGAGCAGAATTCCTGTCCCTTGGGGGCTGTTTCTTTGTGCTCAGTGTGCCCAAAGGGGAGCAAAGCTCTGGGTTGTGCAAACAGCCCCTGCCCCAAGGAGCCCTGGCACAAAGTAGTGCCATTACTGGGGGTTCTGCCACTTCCAGGCAGATCCTGAATGTTTGCCATTGTTGCTGGAGAGAAATGAAAGTCTTGGCCGTTAATAGGCTTAGCACGTTAACGACCTAATTGACTCCTGTCTGGTTTGGATTAACTTCGGTGCACGTGGAATTTAGAAACAAAAAAAAATTAATCCTGTCTGACACACAAAAGGCCCATTCCTGAGGAAATTGTGTGGAAGTGAGGGTCTGGGGGCAGTGCTTCCAGAGTTTCTCCTGGGAGAAGGTCTCTGCTGTGGTGCTCACCACCATGGGCAGAGTGAAGGAACATCAGATTTGTGCTGGAGCTTTGTTTTCCACTTGTAATTGTGGAAAGCTAAAGCTTGGCAGGGAAGAGGGGAGGTTGTCAATACATGGGGAGTATTCCTATTTTATTATTTTATTTTATTTTATTTTATTTTATTTTATTTTTTTATATTTTTATTTTTTTATTTATTTAAATTAATTTTATTTTTATTTCTTTTATTTCTTTTTTATTTTTTATTTTTAAAAAGATTTTATTTTATTTTATTTTATTTTATTTTAGATACAAATTCTGTATTGTAGAACAACAGAGAAAAATACATGTCTGTAAATACACTGCAAACTGAGTATTCCTCAAAGGCACACAACTGCCATGCTCAGGCATTTTCCACTCCTTTGCTTCTGTTCTTGTGTTTTCTGAACACACAATAATCACCTCTGTTGGTATTTTCTTCTTCACTTTTTGTGATTCAGTGCTAACTGGCATGATCTGGGGTGAGCTGGGAGGCAGATGAAATGCAGAGCATCAGGTGCTGGATTTTTAATGTTAATCACTGATCATGTCATAAAAATTTAAACAGGGCTAAATTGCTCAGTGGCAAATTTCCTGTGATATATGAGCTTAATTACTTGTAAAACAGAGATGGCTGGTGAGGTAATGACTTGTCTGAGTGTTTGGAGGAGGAGGAGGAGGAGGAGGAGGAAAGAACTTTAGAAAGCAAAGTGAGCTTGATCAAGAAATGCTACTGAGGGGACATTGCCCTTGTGTTCCACCCAGAAATGGGGCATTTTCCCTGCAAAGCCCAGCCATGGGAGAGGGACAGTGAGCTGAGCAGTTCCTGGGGCAGGGCAGTGCTGGGCTGGTTTGATAAGTGCTGGTTGAAATCTCTAGAACAACTCCTTCAGTCCAAGTGGCCTAACATGTCCTACAGCACTCCACATTATTTTTAGAGCTGCAGGAGGACTTTGTGGGAGCCAAATTTCTCCTGGAATAATCTGTGTAAGAGGATTAATCTGGCTGGAGTCAGGAATGGGAAAGCACTTAAGGTTTTGCATGACTGGATCCTTGAGATTGGAATCTGAGAGTGTCTACTAATGGGTTAAAATAAATCTCAGGGCCGATGTTTTAATTCCTTTGTTTAAATCCCAAGTGCTGCAGCAGCAGAGGAGGGATCCCCTCCCCACAGGCCAGGTGCTATTGTCAGTCATTTGATATGTGCATTATTTTTATCACCTGTCATCCAGCAAGAGAAGGAGTTCAAGTCACAAGGCACATTTCTTCCCAGGCACGAACATGAGCCCCTGTGAGGCAAACAGAAAACCTATTAAAAGGTTTCCAGGTGCACATGCAGCGAGGGGGAAGGAAGGAAAGCTTGGGTTTCACTTGCTCTGGAGCTTGGAGTCGTGAGGAACACGGGAAAGAGCTTCACCCCAGGGGTGTGAGACACCTCTCATCTCTAGACACTGAGCTGCATCTGGGGCACAAACCTGCCCTCTCACCCTGTGCTGGTGGTGAGGCCACATTTGACAGCTTTGTTGTCAAAGGTCCCTGAGAAAGGTCTTTCTGCAGGGAAAGTGGAGTCATGGCAGGTTGGTTGTAGGTTTTAATACAATTAAGTAAGACTTTCTCTACAGAGAGCCAGGCAGGAGAGAAGGATCTCATCTGATGCATCATTCATGATTTCTGGCAGTGCCCAACCACCTTAGCTGAGAATTGGGGTAGAAGCCTCTGAGATGGGGCTTCTTTCATTGCCCTGACTCTCTGGAACCTTCCATCACATACAACAAAGCTGTTGTTGGAATATGTGACAGTATCCACCACAACCTCACCTGCAATAAATAGATATAATCATGTTAACTGTCACAGAGCAACAGTAATTTAATATTTACTTTGATTTGGACACATTTTTTTTTGTGCCATCAAAGGTAGGGAAAAAATTTGATTTTGAGAAAATGCCAACATTAAAGACAGAACCAAACCATGTTGTGAAAGCACAGGAATCTCCTCTAACCATGTCATAAAACTTTCTCTTTCTTTGGGAAGAGTAAATTCTGTTATAACTTTACCAAAGGTCTCCAGTGATGTATTAAAGTCTCCTTACATAGAAGGGCTTTGATATAAAATACAGTCCAGGAGCATGGGAGGGAGCAGCATGTCTTTGGAGGGAAGGTTGTTATTTCATGTTTATGACACAGACCTCATAAATTACTCTTAAATGTGGGTTTGCTTTAAACCCTTTTGTCAGTTTAAATGAACCTGTTCTCCTTTAATGCAAATGTGCTGCACATACAGTGAAATAGCAGGAAGATCAGTGTTCTAATTCACCAAATAATGCATTGCTTCTGTGTAGAGTTACTTCCCAACCTGTTTTAACAATTTATCAAAGCTGGTAATAATTTAAGTAAGTGCTGGGGTGCAGGTATCAAATGTAGGGAGTGCCTTCCCTGAACAGGTATAAATCCCAAACACATGTTACTGCTGCCTTGCATTTCCCCAGCTTTAATCATTGTCTCTTAGCTGGGTTTTCTCTGCAGGTTTGACTTGGCCTGAAATCCCAGTTGTTATGGCCAAAAACACGTGCACTAAAAATAGATGTAATGCAACCTGCATTAGTCCATATTAGGAAGCAGCTGCTGAAGAATTAAAGCAGGATTGATTTCAGCAATGGGCTCTGCAGAAGATGTAATGTGATTAAGTGTTTGCAAGCACAGAAGGATTCCCTGTGTCAGAAATTCAGCACTTTGCCCAGGGGAGTGTGTCTCACTTGTGTGGATAAATCCCTTGTCTTTTCCAGGTCCCTGCCTGGTCTTCCAAACAGGGAGTCTGGATTTTCCCTGAGAGAGTGTGATTGTTTCCTTATGACTGATAAGCGGCAGCCTCTTGGAGGAGTCTGCCATCCAGGAGTGTCCTTTTCCATCACATGTGGCAAGTGAAGTGTCACTGCTGCTCTTGGTTCTGGATGGAGCCCTCATGGGGCAGTGTGGATAACCTGGAGCAGGAGGGACTCCAGGTTCCTCTTCCTCTGCTGTCAGGGTGCAAAGAGACACAAAAAGAGGATGTGTGAGCACACATGGGCAGTGGGTTTCTTTCCCTCCCACAGCAGCTGTGCAGCTCATTTACTTGGTTCCCAATAAAACTTAGTGTGGTTTCCCTGGGAGCCTGATGGAATCTCACCTGGTGGGCAGGGATGAGCTGGTTGTAGCAGAGCACTCTGTCCTTGTCCCTAGATGTTCCTGGCTGTTTCAGTGGTCACTCTGGCTGGAAAAGCAGACAGGTGACTCCAGGGAGCCTGAGGTTCATTGCTCATCCTTTAGTTATCTTTGTTTTGTTCCCCATTGCCATTATCCACAGCTCAGGCCACGCTCACTGTGCCTTCTCCTGTACCACCAGGATCTTATTGATCTGCCAGGAGTGAGTCCTTGTTTATTCCACCAGGAAGGTGACCTTTTAATAGGAGATGAGTGCTTGGGAATCTTTGGAACCCTGGTGACAACCTGAACCAGTGAGCAGACAGAGATCATGGTGCTTACCCTGTGCTGTCTCCCAGACCTGCCACTGAAGACAAATGTGTTGTGTTGATGACAGAGTGTTTTGCAGAAGGTTTTAACTGATGTGTCCAAACCACAGACTAGCTTGGAGAACAATCCTTGCAGCAAAATCTCTGTGGTGTTTTGAGATGCAGCAGAGTTCATGACTTCTGTCTCAAATTCTTGTTTGCTGCTGTGCCAGAGAAATAGTCATGAACTTGTGATTTGGGATGAAAATGACTGTTTGGGAAAAAAAGCCCATAAACAAAAAAACCCCAAAGCAAAACAAAGCCATTTTTGGAAGGTGAATTAGGGGAGTAATGGATCATTCTGCTATGCAATGATTTTTGTTAGCAGTTGATGCATGATTTTGTCTCCCACTCCAGTCAGAGAGAAATTGGAGGTGCAGTTTTGTAGGACAGAGCATTAAAAATGAGAGAACAGCTCTCAGTCTGTGATTTCAGTGAGTAACCATTTATAATTCCTGCTGCACCTGGCATCAGCTGGCTGTGGTAAATCTGAAATGCCAAGCTTTTGGTGCCAGGGCACAGGGACAATTTTTGTTTTGCATCCTGGCAGAGGTGAAGGGCATTCCACGTGTCCATGTCTGGAATCGATAGCCTTTTGAGAGGTCTTTCCATCCTGCTCCTGGCACCAGGGAAATCCTGTAGCATCCTGTCCCTCTGATTATCCAGCAGACTGGACAGATGGGTTTAGGTTAAGCAGAAATCATATGCCTCAAGAGCTTCCTTTCTTTAATTTCTAGGCTTGGTTTGTGTGCAGGATCTCCTCCTTCCTTTGTTTGCCTTTGGAGAGGTGATGATTTTTGCTTTTAGGTGAAACTAATAAAACCTGCCTAATGTGAGTACCAGTGAAAGTTTCTCTAGGAACTCCTGGGGCTTAGGGAGAAGTAATTTTAGCTCTTTGCCCTATTTGCATTCTCTCTCCTCCTTTTTATGCTGCTGAAGTAACAATGTACAATAAAACAGAGCTTGCCCTCCATCGAGGGTATGTCGGGATGTTAAAGGGGTTGTGGGAGAAGGGAAGTAAGCAAAGGGCTCCTAAGGAAGAACTGGAGAGGAATTTTAAGGCAGGAGCAGAAAAAAGCTGCTAGAGAAAATCTGGCCTTGCAGAAAGCACTCTGCAATTTTACTTTTATTTGTGGCTTTTGTTGAACGGCATCCAGAAACTGTCAGAAGGTTTAACTAGAATGAAGTAGCTAAAATTACAAAGGGAAAGATTAGGGAGGAAAAAAAAAGGTGGAAGGAGAAGAAGTTGCTTTTCAGATGAGTCTGGGAAATACTGTTGGAAGGGAGATAGGAGGAACAGGAAAGGACTGTGCAGTTACAGCAAGAATCTGCCAAAAGCCAGACAGTGCTAGACAGTGCTGTTGGTGTGGAATAGGAAAAGGTCATTTGGGGCGGTTGCTTTGGAATTGTACATCTGTTGAGTTGCCATAAAAAGCACTAAACATAAGGAGTTTTCTGCAGAGGCCTCAGAAGAGCTTTGTTGTGCTCCTGATCACAGAAGGGGCTGTGACTCTTTGCATTCTGAGGGGGATTTCAAGGGTGCAGAACGGGATGTGGTCATGTTGCTTTGCAGGTGACGAGCCAAGGGAAGGTAAGACCCTGTAAATAAAGGCCAGCAAATGAGCCTGGGCCATGTTACAGCCATTCTACAGTGAGGATCTGGGGAGTTATTGCCCCTCTTTCTTCACCCAACAGCCCTGAATGCTGTAGCATTTTTGGCCAGATGGGCTGTGTGGCACCCTGTCCCTGTGCCTGGCAAGAGAGTGATGTCCCTTGTGCTCACTCACCTGCACCATGTACATGCCATGCTGGAGATTGACTCTTTCAGCTCCTATTTCATGTAAAATTCTCTGACCTCTTGAGCAGGGAACACCTGACTCCTAAAATAGTGTTCACTTTGCTTGCCTGTGCTCCCCACAGTGTAAACTCCCCTGCCAGGCTCCTGCCCTTGGTTTACGGCCCCTCGTGCCTTCACACTAACACTTCACATCTGCACCACAAAATTTGTAACATCAGTTTGTTCAAGCAAAGAATCCACCAAGCATTTAATCCTTGTTTGAATGGCTGATGTTTATTTTAGTTTGGGGTTTCATGTGCTCATGGAGGGATTCTCTGCCCATAGGCCATAAATCTTGCAGGGCAGGAGTGAGACTTCTCTGTGCTGACTTGTTTCTGGAATGAGGCTCCAGAGATGGGGCTTTTTTTTTTTTTTGATACCTCCAGAAAGTCAACTCAGCTCAGGTAAGAGTTGCAGATGCATTTAATGAGGATTTTTACTGTTGGTTTTGGATCTTTTTCTCCTCTTCACCAAATGTCTGTGGTACAGAATATGCGTATTTTCTCTGTGATGGTTCATCCATGCAAATGGCTTGTTTATTCCTTGTTCCTGATCATACTGGAGAACTGTTTGCATGTGTGGTGGGCAGGAAGGTGCAAAGAGAGACCACTGAAAGTGACTCTCAGCAAGGCCAGAGAGGATAAAGAAAAGTTACTCTGTGGAGGAGCCACAAACTTCAGAAGGAAAAGGAAACAGAAAGGGACAGACACATTCACTGTTCTGTTTGAGCAGTTGGTGTTGCTGTGCTTTACCTGTTATGGAAGGAACACCTGAGCTCCTGGAGGGGTCCTTGGAGTCCCTGTTACCTGGTTTCAGGGCAGGAGAGCTTACACTGGGACAGTGTGATGGTGAGGGTGGGAGTGAGAGCCCCAGCAAGTCCCTTTGGCTGTCCCTGAAAACACAGAGTACTTTTTAGTTCTACTTAAGCAACTTCTCTAAAGGGAGGAGATTTACACCAGCTGAAAACTTCTCATTTATTAAGGAATGACCAAAATGAGAGTTGGATGGGGAAGTGCTGGTATTTCCAGGAAGGTTCTAATTGCTAACAGCAAGACCCAAAAGGTCACTGTTTTTGCTGCCTTCTATCCCTTTTTTCTCTGCTTTCTCCCCTGGTATTTAAATGATAATCCTGGAGACCTGTAGATTTAAGGTGTGCAGCTGTGCAGGGGGAGGGTTGGGTGATGAATGGAATGAAATTAGAATAAACACACAAACATGAGAGCTTTTCAGCAGAAATTTGGGGAAGTCATTACCTCATAGTTGGCAAATCAAAGGTGTGTTCAGCTTTCCTGCTTTCTCATATAGTCAATCTTTTTTATTTTATTGCCTTTCTGCAGCACTTAGGAGCATAGAAATACCCTGCTCTGGGACAGGTTTGCCATGATGGGGCATTTTTCTGGAGCTGTCCTGCAGTCCCTGTGAAAACAGGCCTGGAAACTTGGTTATTTCCATCTTTATTGCTGGGAGCTTCCCTTATTTATGATCACCCCACATTTTTAATTTTTTTTGCTTGTCCATAGGCTCCTGTCTGTCTCTTTAGACCCAGGGGGATATTTCCAAACTCTGTCTAAAAAAAAAAATCAAAGCAAATTTCATGGCTGTTTTCTGAGTTTAAAATATGTACCAAGTGTTGACAGTTGATGCCTTGGGCAGAAAAGCACGTGCAGAGCTGTGCTGGATGGCTGGGAGACAGCCCAGGGATGGACATGTGCAAATGTGCATCCTGACAAGACAGAAAGTGTAGGAATGAGTGAAGGCAGGGGCTTGGGGGGCTCACAGGAGAGGAGGGGCACTCAGGGAAAGCTGAGCATCTGGGAAAGAAGGGAAGTTAAAGCTGAGTTGTGTAAGGGAGCTGGGAAACAGGCTGTGGAAAATCGGGATCAGTGAGCACTAACTGAGCCCTGCCTGCTGCAGGGTGATGCTGTGCTCACTGAGGGTCTCAAGTTAAATCTAGGGAGAATTAAATAGTGAATCTGTGCCCTGGGAAAGGGGCAGCACATGTTGTGTGACATAAGAGGTGGCTGCGCATCCATTACAGGCTGTCCCATGGCACTCCTGCCTTGAATGTTGTGTTAATGCTATTCCTGGACTTGTGTGTTCTGTCCCCTTTTTCACAGGAACAAAAATCAGCTTTAGTACCAGTGTGAGTATCTTACCCAGGGTATCTCACAGTAAGCAGAGATGATTCCAGGGAATCTTGGCAGTTTGTTTCTTACTGTAAAAATAAATTTGTTTTGGTGACTTCACTTGCTTTTCTTTAATTTTACAACTAAACATGAACACGTTTTTTATCACTGCAGTGCAGTGAGTGGGTTCAGTTTCATATCTGACCTTCACTTCTCCTCTGTTCATGCCTCAGCTGCTTTGCACATCAGCCTCTGAGCTGTGAAACACATTCCACCTTTCAGCTTGGAGGGACACAAGCTCCTGGTACATCAGGCCCTTGGTTTGGAGGGAGGGAGGTTTAACTGCTGTGTTTAAATTTCTGTGTTAATGCTGGGTGACCCCTGCTGCACTTCCTACTCCTGAACAGGGGTCCTTGCCACAGGTTCTTGTAACCAAAGTTCCTAAATCAGCTGGTGCAGGGAGTCCCCTGGGTTTGGGTCGCACACCCCAATGCAGAGGGTTGTGAGCTCTGCTTGTGGGTGGCTGTGACTGCACCACCTCCTGCTGCTGCTCAGGCCAACAGCAATGAATGAGCAGAGCTTGAGAAGGTCTTCTCTAACCTGACCTGCTGCACTCCTGGGTCTCAGCCAGAGGCTCCTGTAGTTGGCCAGTAACGAGTGTTCCAAAACAGTGCTCCTTAATTGAAAGGTTTGGAGAACACCTTCTGTTCTGTCATGGCTCTGGTGGGGCTGGGGGTGAGTCTGAATGCAACTGATGGAAACAGTGACTCCAGGAGGACCTTACAATGTCCCTGGCTACAGAGAACCTGCAGAGTCTGGAGTGTCCCCTGCATCCCAAAGCATGGGTTCCTATCCTGAAATTGCCTTCAGCAGACTTTGCCTTAATTTGTTCCATTATAGTGGAATGTTATTCCTTTCACAAGCAGTATTACCAATTTCTGACATTTTTTTCAAGAGCATGACTCCTTGGTTTGAATTACAGTTAATCTTTGGCTTTTTTGATCTTCTCTTTTCCCATCCCCTTTCCTATTTGCACATCATCTCATAGGAATCTGCACACAGAGGTTCAGGTGGACTTGCAATGGAACCTCTTGGTTGCTTATTTAACCAGCACAGAACCCTTTAATGAAGGGTTATTGCAGTTTGAATAAGCATCGTAATGTTTGTTGAAAAGGGTATAAATATTTCATTGTGATCTGCCATCCTTAAGAAGCATTTTGACTTTTAGAAAAGAAGAGACAGAAGAAAATGAAGCCAACCAGTGACTGGAGGGAGAGGAGGAACGCGATCCGCCTCACCAACGAGTACACGGTGGAGACTCTGGTGGTGGCAGATGCTGACATGGTGCAGTACCACGGGGCAGAGGCTGCCCAGAGATTCATCCTCACAGTTATGAATATGGTAAGTGGGCATTTCACTCTCCAAACAAGCAGCAGGAGTACACAGATCATATCCAGGGTAGGTTAAAGCTGCTCCACGTGACAGCCGAAACGGGGAACTGTTTTGACCTTGAGGTGCGAGCAGAGGTTTGGTTTTCTTGCGTTATGTGGCTCCTCTTCTCCCTCTGTGTGATTCTTGGTATTTGCCTGAGATCATCACAATAAAACTCCTTTTTTAAACTGAAATTGCAAGTATTCAGTTAGAAAGTAATTGTCCAGGAGTGGTGTTTTCCACTGTGTTTTTGGTGCTGCTGGGGTTTGCCTTGGAAGAGAATAACCTGGTCCTGTCTGACATGGTGTTTCTTGGGTTCCTAAAGATTGCCATGGCACAGCTGTTTCATAAGAGATGCTTCTCTGTGGATCATTGTCAAAGACAGTCAAAGTGTTTCTGAAGCCCAGCAGAAAACTTTCCTTTATGTCCGAAATGCTTTTTATCTCTGATTTTTACATCATGAAAGTGGAAGGTGGAAAACTCATCACCAAACTGCCAGCTGATGCCATCCTTTTCACCCCAGGATCTCTGGGGCTACACAAAGTGGTCCTGATCATACCTATGAGTAGTTGATGGAGTTGGGCTTTAGAGGCATTCTAGGAATTCTGCAGGGAATCTGTCAGGAGCGAGGAGAAGGTTTGGAAGGACAAGCTCCTGCAGAGTGGGGGTGTTAATTTGTTAGCTGTCCTTGTGGTGAACCCTTCTGTCTCAGCTGATAAGGGAACACAAAGCCTCCCTCAGTGATTGCTCACTCACTGTTACTGGCCGTGCCTGTAAGGAGATAATGGCTCAGTTGGATGTGGGCATGGAAAACGCTGCTCAGGGACGGCAGGGGTCCTTCCAGAGGCATTTGCACAAGGAGCTTTGGAGGAAGCTCCTATTCCTCTGCCCGTGCTGCTGTAGCATCCAGGAGCAGCTCATTCTCCTCACTGTGTCTCTGTTGTTCATGAGCAGCAAATTGGCTTGGGAAGAAATAGCAATTCTGAATAGTAATTGCCTGGTGATGCGTCCCAGTGAAGAGCTGAGTGATGGATGCTCAGCATAAACCAGCTTTGGAACCAGCTTTAGAGGAGGTCTTGTATTCCTTTATCAAGCACTGGTGTGAGGGAGCTCTCCTGCAGTGCCCTGCCTTGCTGATTAAGCAGGGAGTTTGTTTAACTAGTCTTTTCCATTAACAAGCTGCTTTTCTGTGTCTCTTCCTCTCCCTTTTATTTACCTTCCATCATGCTGTGACAACAGTCACTTAATGGGGCTTCATTGTGGCCCTGCAGTTACTTGGTTTGCTTTGTAGGAAATGACTTCTTGCAGCAAATCCATGGATGTCACCATCATTCCAGGGTCTCCTTACCAACTCCCTGTGTTTAGGGATGTGTTTGGTGGGGGCACAAGAGATTTGTCCTTCTCAAAGCCACAGTCTTTAATCTCCAGATTGAGCCATCAGGTTGGCAGTGAGCAGGCAGAACATAAGTTCAGCTTTGAACAATTTGCTTCTCAAATCACTTTTTGAAATAACAGAAATACATGTTCAGATGTACCATATGTGTCAAGGCTGAGTTTCCTCCTTGTGCTGAATGCCTGGGGCCTTGGGAGGGGTGATGAAGCTTTTTGTTTGCAGTGGCAACTCAAGGGTCCTCCTACACTCAGTTCTGCACTGATTCATCAGGGAGATAATGGAGACCTGCCATTGTGCCCCCAGTTCTGCTGGGACAGGGATGTGGCACCATGGCTGTGAGAGCTTTCCCAGCTCTTGTCTAATCATCTCTTTTGATGATCATAGAATCACAGAATGGATTGGGTTGGAAAAGACCTCCGAGATCATCAAGTCCAACCCTTGGGCCAACTCCAGTCCCTTTACCAGATCATGGCACTCAGTGCCACGGCCAATCTCAGGTTAAAAACCTCCAGGGATGGGGAATCCACCTCCTCTCTGGGCAGCCCATTCCAATGCCTGAGCACTCTCTCTGCAAAGAATTTTTTTCTGCTCCTCATGCCAATAGGTCAATGATTTTGGCATTGCCATTGGGAGTCTCTGTTGTGATGCTTCATTAGCCTGTGAGGATTGTTAGGGATGAGTTCATTGGTAGCCCAAGTGGCTCTGAGTTCTGTCCTGTCTGTCCAGGCTGAGGTACTGCAGAACATCTCAGCAACACCATCTTGCCAGGTGTGAATGTGTATGTGTGAAGAGGTGCTGATGGATGGGTTGAGTCCTCTAACCCCATTTATTAAACAAATATTGAAGCTGAGTTTCCAGTGATTTGCCTGATGGACTTTTAAGCTTGGTTTTGGTGCTGCAGTGTGAGCTCACCCCTTTATTGGACATCAGAGAGTGCACATGGACGAGGACCCTTGGACGAGGAACTCATTTGTGTGACATCTCCCAAGGTGCAAAGTCCAGCTGAAATGCTTCCCACTGTTAAGTCATTGCTCCTAAAGGCTCACTCATGGGAGTTTTTTCTGATGTCTGATAGGATTTCAATTTGTGTTCCCCCTTTTCAGATTTCAGATTTGAATTCATGTTTCAGTTTTCCAGCCTTCAAAAGGGCAATGAAAGAGCCTCTCCCCTTGGTCACTTCCATTCCCACACTTGCAGGAACAGAATTTTTCAGGTCTCCATCTCCCTGAGGAACCTGAGGACCAAAAGGTACTGAGGAATAACAAAAGGCAAACACACAGATGGCCTCACTGCACAAATCCTTTATTCTGAAACTGTAAAACAAGGTAAAATCCAGGGGATTTTAATGTACCATTTGCATAATGAAAGCTGATCTTCATCCCAGCCAAAGAAGCTGGAGAACAGTTCTGTAAAATGTTCTTTCAGAGTTAGCTGTGTGGTTTAGGTAGGTCTTGGCCAAAGTCTGGAGTGGTTGGGATCCTTTCCTGTCAGCCCTGTGTGGCTGTTAGCTGGGGGACAGGGTTTGCCCCATGATGTTAGGCAGTGCTTACTCAGCTACCCTGCAGCATGGCCTGCTGCCTCCAAAAGAAACCAGAATGTTAATTTTGGCTTGGCTGCTTGTATTTAAGCAAATAGAGCATTACTGGTCAGGGGTATATTAACTTAACTCCTCTCTGTAAGCCATTACGTTTACTGTCAAACCACAAAACAAGCATTAAGAGGTCTTATTAATGCATTTTATATTTATAGTCATTTTAAATAAAGTGATCTGCCTTAAAGTATTTAATATCTATTTATGTTACAAGAATTTCTGAAGGGGAAAAAAGTCAGTGTTACAAAACATGGGTTTATTGCTCTCTTGTTAAATGAGAATCTTAGGGGGAAAAAACCCACCACCCTCCTCTGGAATAACAGCTGAAAAGCACAGCAAACCCCTTTTGGAACCCAGGAAAAACATACAGCATGCTGTGTTTTCAGTGATATTCTGTAGCTCTGCCCATCCCCTTGAACAGAGAATACTCACATTAAAAGTCCTTGGTTTTTTGTGAATGTCACTCTAGAGGTGCAAATTCTTCCATTTACTAAACTAATATTTGAAGTTGTAAGACAGATTTTTCCAAGATCGTGGAAGACTTTCTCTCTAAGGTGCTCTGTCAGGTATGAGTAGGAACAAACATGGCTCCAGGGATTTGTTGTTTTTTTTAAGTCACCACTGCTAAAATGAAACCTTTTCTTGTGTTCTGGCAAGGTGTTTGGTGCAGCAGGATTTCCAAACAGGTGATAAAGTTGTTGTCATGTCCATCTGCAGCCTTGGCAAGGCAGGGAGTGTAAGGGCATGGACAGGGACAGGTACCAGCAGAGCTACAGAAATGCAAAACCAGCCACTTAAACAGAGGTGCAGATTGATTTTTCCAAGTTAAACTTCTTTATTGAGCTTTTGCACAGTGTTGCTGTGTTTCTGTTTCAGTTCCTGTCTCACGTTTGCATCCTTTGGCTTGAGAGCATCTCCTGTTCATGCCCTTCTGTAGCCACCAGTGCCCAGAACTTCCTCTACATTCCAAACCCAAGTGCCTTTGTGGTGGAAGATGCTTAAAAACCTGCTTATTTTGCTCACCCATTCTGCTATTCTGCATCTGGTGACTCTGATTTCTCAGTGCATTTCATCCATGAGGAGCTGTTTGGATGCATGGTCTGGTTTTTCTTGCAGTTTTATGCATTTGTTTCCTCTTATGTCTTCTCATCTAAAAGGAAAAAGAAGATTCTGTGTCCTCATAGACAGAGAAACTGCACTGGCCTCTGCTGTGGCTGTTCTTCCTGGCTCAATCTTTGACTTTCTGGAGGAATCTGATTCAAATGATTGTGGAGCTTGTGATAAATGGGGATGAGGCCCTTTGGAAAGGTCTGTCCATGCCTGGAGTGTTTCTAGCCCTGAGGGGTGACTGGTTTCAGCCCTCTGAGCTCTGTGCCTGTTGGCTCCTCACAGTCATACAGAGCTGACTTTGCAACCCAAGTCCCCCCCAGACTGACCCTCTGAGCATTTGGGGACAGAGATGTCTGAATTTCCAAGACCACAACATAGTAATTTAGCAGCTGCTTTCTATGGGTTTAAGAACATACTGAAAAAGAAAGAGTTGGGTTGGGGTTTTTTCTCCCCTAAGTGCATTTTTGGGGGTTTTGGAATAAATTACAGCCATGGCTTGGTTTTGAGCTTGCCTTTCTCTCAGAGAATGCAGCATGGAGGGTGAGTGTCTGCAGTGTGTGTTAGTTCTCATGCAGCTGTTGCTAAGCCCTGGAATTACTGTGGAAGCTCTTTGCAGCAGAAAGCAGGAACTTGAAGTTACTGATCTTTTGGATGTCATTAAGAGGGAAAATTCTGGTGTTTTTCTTTAGCAATGATACTGTTTTACTCTCTGAAGCCTGATTTTACACTCTACGGATTGTTTTTCATTTTGGATTTCCCCTGTGAGGGTTTTTTTATGTTAGAGAAGCAGATAAAATCATTTTTATCATGCATGCATTGATGGATTTATATCTGTGCTCTTGGGGGCTGGCACATAAAGGCTCCAGAGCTGCCACTGCTAATCAGCTCCCTTACCCTGATCTGGAATTTTCATGATGGGAACAGGAACATGAGGGAAAAGGATATAAGTGTTTGATCACTGTCTGCAGATTTCCAGCAGCCCCAGGAGAAGGAGTTATGTCAACTGTATCTTATAGAGAGCCATGAATATGTTCTTTTTCATAATGTTTAAAGGAGTAATTTGAAAGCTTGGCTTTAGGTGGGTGTTAGAAATCCTATAGCACTTTTCAAAACAAGTGAAAGACAACCTCAGTAACCTGACTAATGCTCCTGCTGTCCAATGCTTGTCCAGCAGCCAAGGCAATGGGAAGGCTCTTGCTGGAGTGCAATGTTTGGGGAGGAAAAAAGGAAAAAGCAAAAAGGCAGTTTAGCCTCGGGGTTGCTGTTCTGAACTGCTCAACATCTGAAACACACACGTCTCCCTCCCACCGTCCACCTGCAGAGGAAGCTCTTGAGAATTAAAAAAAAGCTGAAATGTTGTAGTTGAGTTCCTGTCTCAGCCCAGCTCTCCTGTCTGGGTTGTGCTCGCTGCGTGCTGGGGCAGGCCTGGGCAGCTGCTGCCAGAACTGCCTTCCTGCTGCCCCTTCCCTGTCACAGCTGGGGCAGAGGGAAGGCAGCAGGAATGCAAAGGGGGCAGGATGGCCCAGGCCTCAGGCTCTCCTCTTTTCTTCAGGGCATTCTGTGCAGTCAAGCTCTGTCAGAGAATGCAGAGGAAGGAGGGAGATGGCAGAGAGGGGCTTTATTCTTTGGCTTGTTCTTCTGCACTTCACCTTCCGTTTTTTCAGTCTGTTTGGATAACTCTTTACCATCTCTCTCTCTCTGTTTCAAAACTCACTCTACTTTTGATGACTCCTCACAGAGAAGTCAATAACAGCAAGAAGTTCATCCACAGCAGGGCAGCCACAACACTTTGGTCACACTGACCACTGTTCCCATCCCTTTCCTTCAGCCTGGTGGTTAAGAACCTCCATTCCTTTTCCAGCCAAGCTGCTTTCTGCACTATGGTGATGTCCCAACCTTTGCATTTTATTCTATGGCAGGAAAAGGTCATGGGATGAGGCAAAGGGAAGGTGGTGTTTTGATTTACCTCTTTTTCTTCTCTCTATACAAATTATTTTAATTGGCAGATTCAGTTTTCAGCAAGTCCAGTGTGTGTTGCTATGATGGTAATTGTTAAGTGATCTCCCTCTCAGAGGGGAAGGTTCATGTTCTGTTTGGGCAGCTCAGACTGCCACCAATCTGGGGCTTCTTTGGGCTCCATTGAAGAAACCAAGCAAACAAAGCCTGAATAAACTAACAAAGTGGAGCCTCTTTTGCATGGCTGGTGTCTTTCTGGTTTAGTGTCCCACTGTTGCTGCTGCTTGGTGGGTTTTGCTCCTCTGAGATCGTTGATGGATGCAAATACAAGTGGAGTCAAAGTTATCCTTAGGACAGAGAGCACAAGAGAAAAGGCAGA
The DNA here is from genome assembly GCF_047495875.1 of Pithys albifrons albifrons. Classification (NCBI taxonomy): domain Eukaryota; kingdom Metazoa; phylum Chordata; class Aves; order Passeriformes; family Thamnophilidae; genus Pithys; species Pithys albifrons. The sequence continues at coordinate 18,452,665 of NC_092470.1, read as the reverse complement.
AGATCTGACAGCCTTCAAGATGACATCCTAAACCCTCCAGCAGCTGGTTTGGCCAGGGAAAACCACCTTTGTTTTGAAGTCAGTGTGGTCTGACTGTGTCTGTGCTGGCTCTGGGGGCAGACAGGTTGTCTGCTCTGATGGCAGGGCAGGCACCAGGCTCAGTGATAACATGTTTGCTGTACCTGCTCTCATTTCATGAGTGGAAACCTTACGGGCTGGGCAGAGCTGGGCAAACCCCAGACATGCAGCTCAGGCTGGTGTTTCTCAACCCCTGCAGTGGAGCAGCAGAGATTGGCTCAGGCAGCCTGGTGACCCTCCAGCTGAAATCCAGGGCTCCATTTCCACAGGGGTCATCTGTCAGAGCCCTCCCTGCAAGTGTCAAGTTGATCCCTCCAGGTCTGTGCTGAGAGGCCTGAACTGCTGTGCCAACATCTCCCCGAGCTAAGCAAATAGTCCCAGCACTCGTGTGTGTTTGTGCACCAGCCCCAGGGAAGATAAATGGCTCATTGTGCTCCTGCTGAAGGGCACAGGGTCAAACACTGAGAGGCTCTGTCTTGCAGGCTGTGCCTAAATTGTAGGAAACATTTACCTGTGTGCTTAAATCCAAGCCCAAACACTACAGAGCTTGAGAATACTCTTACACTGAGCACATTCCTGAGTATTTGCACAAGCAGGAACAATACCAAGCGTTGATGTCCAAGATGTGTTGATGTCTGGGCTTTGTTGTAGGAAGTCAGCTGAGCCTCTGTGCTGGTTGTAGACAAATGAGTGAGGAATACAGCTCACCTGGAGCCAAACCCTGCCTCCTGTTTGCCCAGTCTCTCTTCAGTGGTTTTGATTTTAATTTGTTGACTAAATAGAGAATACAATACCCATCCAGTGCTTTTCATGTGGGATTTTACACCTTTTTGAAATAAACCCCTCCCTCACCTTTTTTGATGCAGTCTATTAAAGCATTTGTGCATGGAGAAATGGGGGGAATAAAATTCTGGCATCAATTAAAATCTTATATTCTAACCCCTGAAAATGAGGTGAAGTATCTGAGCTGGAATGAAAAATCTGGAGAAAGTAGTAAGGTAGTTTCCGGTGCTATTTTTGTATTTCCTGGGGCTTGTGTCATTATGTGCTGCCTTATTACTATTCTCTTATATAAGATATGAAAATAACAGAGGGAAATTGCTTTTCCATTCTATTTCCTGCAGTCTAAAACACACCATTATTTCATCTTGCATTGAGATATCTCTGATATTCAAATGCTGAAGGTCCATGTTAGTTGGATCCTTCATAACGTGTGTCCATGTTCCTGAGACTTCATTTAATAGAGTTCCTTTGGAATATTTTTCTCCTTTTCATTATTGTTTATTCGAGTTAAAACTTGAGGGCTTTTTATTCCCAGAAACTGGCTTGTGGGTTTTTTGTTTTGTTTTAATGTTTTTTATCCTTGAATGCTGAATCTTGCTCAGATCAGTCAGGTGGGGAGCCCAGGGAAGAAGGTAGGAACAAACCTGCTCTTGTTTTGCAAGTGTTTTAAACTACCCTGTGGTGTGTGGAACCATCAGAGCTGGTAACACAGTAGCTCTGAAAATAATCTTTGTTTTATTGAGTGTAGTAGCACAACTCATTGGGGGGGGTGTGTGTCAGTTTTTCAGGACAATTGTCTAACTTCAGTCAACAATTAGTTTCTTCAATTATTCCTGTCTTGGTATTGTTCTTGTTATAGTGTGGATTTTTTTTTGCATTTTGACAGGTGTACAACATGTTTCAGCACCAAAGCCTTGGGATTAAGGTCAACATTCGTGTCACCAAACTCGTCCTGCTTCACAACCGCCCTGTGAGTCCTGTGTCCCCTGTCCCTGTCCCTGTCCCCTGTCCCTGTCCCTGTCCTGTGGTGGCTCAGGGTGGGTGGGAGGGCAGTGGGACATTGGGAGCAGTGCCTGTCACACTTCCCCAGGCAGCACTGAAGGTGGGCAGTGTAGGGGGCTGTGGGACTGAAAGGAACTACAGTCCTTTTATTTATCCTTCCTGATAAATCTCTGTCTGATTATAGCTGTGGACCAGTCTCAGAAGTTCCCTGTTACACAGATTAAAAGGTTATGGCTCTGCTATCAAATGCAGAACTTCCAGACTCAGGAGGCTTTTGAGTGTAGAGCTGCATTAGAAACTTGTGACTGCTGAGCTGGTGGAGTTTGGTCTGTGGAGTCCACAGTCCTCAGTTTACCTGCTCAGACAAAACTGGTTTCACACTTTTCACTCTATTCCATCTATGTCTTTGAGCCTGTGGTTTTTCAGCAGAGTTCTGATGCTCTGTGTAAAGATTGTGGCTAATAATTGTTCTTTTGTGTCTTTTTTTTCCCCTCAAAAAAAGGCCAAGTTGTCTATTGGGCACCACGGAGAGAGATCTCTGGAGAGCTTCTGTCAGTGGCAAAATGAAGAATATGGTGGGGCAAAATACCTGGGTAACAACCAGGTTCCTGGTGCAAGGGATGACACCCCTCCTGTGGATGCTGCTGTGTTTGTAACCAGGTATGGTGAGGTCTGGTTATCACTTTGCTTGACCAGTAATACCCATTGTCAGTGATGGGCTTGTCTGGTCAGGCAGAAATCAAAAGAAAAGATGATACAGTTGGTAGCTCTGTGCTGTTGAGATGCCTGAGATGGAAGTGATGAGTCTTGTTCCTGTGCACACTTAACCAGGTGTTACAAAAGCATCTCCTTGTGAACAGAGCATTGCAGTGGTTGTCACTGTCACATGTCACATGTCACAGTCAGGACCAGGCACGACATGGCTGTGGCACAGGTGCTGCTTTGTTCTCACTCCCCCTGCTGTAAGGGGAAGAAGTAGAGGAGGTTTTGGAGCACGAGCTCTTCTTCCTAGAAGAAAGAAGGTGTGGGCTTGAGAACACAGCTGAGCTCAAGTGCTGTGTGTGCAGTGAGGGGTGAATCAACTGAACAGTCTGAGAGGAGCAGACAGTGTGTCAGCAGTGGGGAGGTGGGGAGGGAGTTATCTCCTAAGGAAAATGAAAGATGAATACCACAAACTGAATTAATTTCCTCTCTCTTTGCCTGAGGAGATAACCACTGTAACACCCCTCCTCTGTCAAAACTGAGACAGGGGAGGGGTGTCATTCCTAATTTGTTTGTGTGATTGGAAACTCCTGCCTTTATTTCAGGTGTGAGATAATCTTTGTATAAATACTTGAGGAAAAGTCTCTGGAAGCTCTTTACTTATTAATGTATCAAACACATCAGATAATGCAAAGACAAGGGTGTTGTAGGGACAACATTTTCCTCTGACTGCCTGAGCTCAACCTCACAGTACAATGCAAGCTCCAGATTCCTCACAGTTACCATAAGTTGTGAGTAGCAAACCCACAGTGTTTTAAGTAGTTTGCATCCATTAAGATGTAAAGGAAGAATTTATTTTTATAGAAATGATCCCTGAATAATTAGAGTGAGCACAAAATTGCAGTATAATATGGGTGCTCATTGTGCTAGAAAAACAGTACTTTTACCTCCCTTCCCCAGTCTGACAGGAAATGTCTGTGTGGCACTTCAGTATTACTCACCTCTTTCACCTTTTTTCTCTGCCAACAATGTCAGTAGAAATACATGTTTTTGCATAAACTGCCATCCTGATTGTAATAATCTGTTATGTCAACACTCCCAATGCAAATTGTCCCTGGGATTTTGGTGAGAGCTCACTAAAATAGAGGTGAGCTGAGCATGGGGGCAGCAGAGTCCCCAAGAATGCACCTTCACAGAGAGTTCCCCCAAACCCTTCTCTCTTCTCTGTATTCTCTGTAGTTCCCAAGCACTTACAGATACTTAACAGTTTAGACAGGGTGAATAGTTCCTTTGAAGTCAGTGGGCTGCACATCCTGGTTATAGTCAAGCATGTGCTTCACTGGATCAGGGCCTAAATAAATAACTAACATTTTTGTCAAACTCATCTGGGCCATCCAGTTGTCCTGCCTGACAAGTGAGGCAGACACAATCTCTTCTGATGTGCTTGGAGTGTGAGCAGAGCATTTCATCTGTGCAGGCTCTGGGCAGCTTTTAGAGCTGACTACATTGTGTCAGGCTGACTGAGCTGCACTCAGGCATCTGAGGAGGAATTTACAGGAGAATTGTTCAGTAGATTTGCAGGGGTTTGCAGTCAGGGTGGCTGGGGTAGTACAGGTTTGGGTTAAAACAGAATCAGCTTTGGTGAGGAAGTTGAGGCTATGCCTGAGGGGAGCATTTTCCCTGTTGGAGAGCCCAGCAGTGTGGCCTTGCAGGCTTTCCCTCCTTCTGGCTGTGTCCTGTCATCCTTATCCCATCCTGGTCCTGCTGCCCAGGGGATGCTGCATTGTTTGGGAGAGTTCTGGCCCAGCAACCCCATTCCTGTGTCAGGGAAATGGCTTGTTCTCCTCTTGGCTTTGGCACGGGGTCTGTGTGTGTGTCCCTGGGCCCTCCCCAGACTGTGCAGATGGACTAGTGGCAGGGGATGTGGGAGCAGCAGCATGTCCAGCACAAGGGATGGTGCCAGAAAAAGCAGAAGCTGAATTTTCAGCAGCTGCAGCTGCTTTAGGACTAGAAACAGATTCTTTGGGGTCAAGCTCTGAAGAAATCCCTCTGGTTCCAATCTGGCTGGGTTCATTTGAAACACCAAGGCATGCTTGCCTTTTGAAACTTCACCTCGAGCTGATGGTCCCCATCTCCTCATTTGTAAACAAATATAGATAACTTAGGTGGCAAATATCCCTCCTGTGGCATTTCAGTAGTATCCACCTGAGCTCCAGGTAAGAGGCACGTTGTGTCTGTGAAATAAGAATTGTCCAGCTCAGTAAATGAGTGAGACAGTGGGAATAATCTTGTCACAGCCCTGAAGGTCTGAGTGTAGAGTTATGCTCTCTATAATCATCAATCTTTACTTGTTCAAATTCTGTCTCTGAACTTGCAGAAATTCAGCTCTCTGGTATCTCTGGATATTGTACTTCATACTTTAACAGGCAGCTGAACAGAAGAACTTCTGTCTGTAGAACCTGTATCTTAGTCATTTTAGAAGCATGTCTCATCTGAAATACATTCCTCTTCTTGGTCCTGTGTCTTTTGCATTCCCTGGAGAATCTTCAGCCTCACTGATGCTGTCCCAGCTCCTGGCTGGGGGTGTTTTGGTCACCTATTAGACCACAGGCCATGTGATAGCAGAGCAAAGAATGTCACAACACTGGCAGGAACAGGATTCAGAGCTGGCATTAAGCAAAGACTTTGGTTTTTTCCTGACATAGTGGTGTGGTTTTTGCCTCTGCTCCTCCCTTCCTTTCACATTTCTCCAGCCTTTGCCTTCCCATTAAATGGGCAAATGGAGCAATTCCCTGAGGAAAGTGGGCACATAGTGCTGCTCAGTGTACACATGGATGTGGGAAGTTTATTTTGGCAGAGTTTTGACTGTACCAGTTCCCTCTGTCTTTCAGCTTTATGACCCTGCAGGGTTACAGTGGTCAAAAGATGTCATTTGAAGGATGCTGGGAATGGCCATTCCACAGAATATTTCTTATTCCTGTTGCACAGTTCCACCACTGTCCTTACAGGAAGGACTTGAATTGCAGGATTTAGCTTAGCACACTCTTAGGTATTTTTTTCCAGTTGGTGGGAGCCAGATGGAAGAGTGGCTGTAGGAGGAGTTCTGAGCTCTTCTGGCTATTTTTATTGAACAAAACAACGGACTTGTTGTTGTTTTTTGAGGAGAATTGTTACAGTCTGATAAAGGGAACCCTCTGCTTGGTTCCACATGAGATAATGACCAAGAATGTCACAGGTCCCTGGAAGGTGGGAACATGTGTCCTGGTGGCTGGAAGTAAAGAGAATTATCCAAGACTTGGTGTGGTAAGGTCAGGTGTTGAATTTGAACTGCAGCTCCTGCAGTCAGAGTTTTAGTCCTCCATAAAGGATTCTGCTGACAAAACTACATCTCTGTGTTGAGACCTTGCACATGCAATGAGTGTTCAAATATCTCTTTTATATTGTTGAGTATCATTATAGTACCAGTCATGTTGGATGTGGGTGCAGCTGAGCTCAGAAATGGGAGGCACCTGGGATGGAACACTGTTTAAAAGCAGATGAGTTTCAGGTGCCAGGATGGGGCCCTTCAATCACTGCTGTGACTGATCCACAGGTGAGACAGGTTTGCCTTAACACTGTTCCAGTCTCTGTCTGCCCTGTGATTGCCAGGGAAGGGCTGTAGGAGTTTCAGTGATTGGTTTTGTAATTAGGATGGCTCCTTGCCCTTGGAAGAAGACTAAGGACCCACCATCTCCTCTGGAACTAAAGGTTTGGATGTACTTTTCTCTTTGGCCACAGAGTTTTGGGGTAAAACATTTGCAATAGGTCTGGATGATTTGAAGCCTGGCATTTTGGTACAAGGTCAGTGAATACAGGGATGGAGTCTCTTGGACTTGTGTTTGTGGCAGTTTTAAGGATGGGCTGCTGAGGGGGTTTGTACATGGAGTGCCCCATGCAGTGAATTGGGCAGCTGTGTGTGTGTTTCAAGCCCTTCCCTGACCAAACAGCATCACAGACAAGGGTTGTTCTCCTCTGGGAGAGTCTGGGTCGTTCACAGACCCCTCATTTTACAGGACAGTGGCAGCTCATCTGTGCAGCTCCCTCAAGGTGCCAGACACCTCTTGGTGTGGAGGAGCAGCGTTGCTGTGTGTTGCTTGCAGGGCTGGATGGCCCCTGGAGAAAGAGGCTCTCCTTGCAGTGGCCTCCTGCCATCCCCTAACAGTTCAGTTATCTGTTGTCACAAGAAAAGCATCTGTTTGATTTACCAGTTTATATAACAGAAGAAGTCCTTAAATAAACCTCCCTCAGGTTGGCTCTGGGAGCTCCAGCAGGCTCTTGGTGCCAGCTCTGTCAGGAGACAGAGTGTCATTAGTGTTCCTTGGGAAGGCTGCAGTGCCAGGGTGTCCAGACAGTGGAGAGCTGGGCCCGTGTGGTGGTCGCAGCTTCCGAATTTGTTTGATTCCTGGCTGATTTTTTAACACTTTGTGATGGTTGTTGTGGTTTTTCTGCATTCAAGCACCGTTAGTTTTCAATGTCTGCTTAACAAGGGTTGGTAATAGCTGTTTGTTTCTCTCCTTCCAAGCCTTTGACAGCTTGATTTGTGACTTTCAAAGGAGTTTGGCTGAAGGGTTTGTGTTCATCAGCCACAGTCCTGGGCCTTAAGTCCCTTTTCCTATAAACCCAAGTTTATAATTTTCTTCAGGGAAAGAGTATTTTTAATATTTATCTATTTTTTATATTTCTCTTAAGTATTTTCTTTTTCTAAGTATTTATCTTTCTCTAAGTGTTTTTGATCTTCCTCCTGCCAGACTCTTAAACTCTGCATCCCACAGGGACTCAGGAGTTTCCAATGTCACACTCCAAATGCATTAATAGGATTCTTCCAGCAGCCTCCCCACGGGGTGAGGAAAGCTATAATGACAGAGATTGTGGTTCCTCAGCTTCCCTTGGCTTAAGGAACTCTGAAATGTTTGAGCACATGTGATGTTTTCCTCCAGCTCCTCTTCACAGTGGATTGCACTGCAGAGCGGAGCTGGTGAGGATGCTCCGGAGTGTTCAGGTCTAAGTGCTTGTTGAAATGTATGCAAACCATTAATGTAGTTGTAAAATACCTTTTCCCACACTCACAGTTGTTTTTCTGTCATGAGGAATCTCATTTACACAATCTTTTCACCTGAAGTGGCCTGGCTTTGATGGGGATCTTCAAGGTTTTTTATTGTGTTTGTATTTAACACAGATCTGTGTATCCCTCCTTGATTTGTGAGGGCCTGTGGCACATGTAGTATCTTCTCCTGCCTTGATGAGGTGTGGGGGAGTAACAGAGACCAAATGAAGTCTCTTGAACCTCTCTGTGTTGGGTTCAAGTCATAAAATGGCACATCTGACTGTAGGAGGTTTAGCTGAAGTCAATTTACCTGTTACCTGAAAAATCCTGAAATTCTCTTTATTCTTCTGTGTCAACATCTGTTATTCTCTGCTTAGTTCTGCTTCTTACTTGTCCTTTTCTATTCTAGTGGAAGAAGAATACAAAAACTGTGGAATTGGGAATTTCTGGGTGTGCATTATCAGTTCTGTACCTTCAGGCAATGCCCCACACATCTCCCACCCCCACTTCTGAGGGTGCTGTTGCATCACAGGGTGTCTGCTCCTTTCTGTTACAATTCCCCTGTGCAAAGAAGCCCTTCAGCTTCAATCCAGGTGCTGAGGGAGTCTGACATCCCAGAGTGGGGCAGGGCTCTTTGAGCTGCTCAGTGTTGAGTCTGTTAAATTGGAGGAGCTGATTCCCATAATTGCTGTAATCTCCCAGCAGCAATCAGTGCTGCTATCGGCCTTGGCATCGAGGAGGCTGCACAGCAGCTTGTGAAAAATGCCCAAAGCTCAGCAACCCCCAGGATGTGAGTCATGCCCTGGTGCCTTTTCTCAGTCTGCAGGCACAGGATACATTTCACTCCTGTTCTGTTTGTCTTTCTAGGACAGATTTCTGCGTGCACAAAGACGAGCCTTGTGACACTGTGGGTAAGTCAAAGAGGCAGGGGAGGGTGTTTTCAGAGCCAGCTCTGTGCTGAGAGGGCCTTTCTGGGCAATCTTTCATTCTTTGGGTTGCTGTAATGTTGGTTTTGCTGCTCTGGGTACCTCTGTGATACAAGGATGGATTAGCTGAGCAGGGTATGAACTATAAATAAGCCATTAAATTTTAACCCCTTCTCAACCCTGGGGGTCTTAGTGTTCAGGAATTGTTAAGTATTTCTGCTTCTTTGGAGTGGATGTAGAAGAAACTGCCTTCTAGTGTCTCTGTATGAAGTTCCTTCCAGTTGTCTCTCACCTAAACCAAGAATTTGCTAACTGAGGGATGTGTTTCCCATTGTGAGAACCTGTGTGACATCCCAGATCAAACTGAAAACTTCATTGTGGGAAAGCCAAGTTAAATCTTCTGCCTCCTGCTCTTCCTGTTTCCTAACTGCCTGTAATCATAACCCTACATACACAGGGTCCTCACATCCCACACTTTAAATGCTCTGGGTATTTCCTTCTCTCAGGGAGCAGTGACCTTCACTGTGTCTCTTCTCCTGGTGTTTGTTTTAATCCCCACAGTGGCAGCAGCACTTGGAGCCACAGCTCAACATCTTTTTGGGGATCACATCATTTTTCTTGTTTTTAATTGCCTCAGAGTCAAGTGGCCCTTTTCTTACATTCTCTGTAAGCTTGGGATGGATCCTAATTTTCAGGGAGACACTTGCAGACCCAGGAATTGCTCTGCTGGCAGTGGGTGATGAGGAGCAGGGGGGAAGTACCTTCAGCAGGAGCTCTGGAACAACCTGTGGAAGGCTCATCCTGGAATGCAGGTCCTTCCTTCCCTCTCTGTGGTGTGGGGACTGATCAGGAGAAAGGAGGAAACACAGAGCTGGAATAGCCACACACATGAGCAAGGACTGGCCTCTATATCCCAAATTTTCTTTCCAGTCAGAATCCCTCACAGTGCATTTATTCTATTTATTCTGTGTCCAGTGGAAAACACACTCCCACTCAGGAGGGTTTTTATACCATGTACCTGCACCTGGAGATGGCTGTGGTAAGGTACAATAAAGAAGTTAAAAAAGAAAAGAGAAGCTGATGGAAGACACATGCTGACTGAAGTCAGAGCTCTTTCCATTTTTAAAGACAGTATTATTGAAGATCTCTACTCAGGGAATGATGTTACCAGAGGCAGCATGACTAAGGAAATATTTTTATGGCTTCTTTTCTGCTCTTACAATACCCAGGTTCTTTCTTGGGCTGTGACTTGCTGCAGGCTGTGGCTGCAGTCGAGCAAGTGGATGGTCACAGAAATAAAGATGAAACTCATTTGTTACTCTTTCCAGCATAGTTTTCCAAGACACTTAGAAGGTGAATGTTCCTGGGACAAGAGCAGTCTGGCCTCTTTGCCCTCTTCAATCCTACTTTTCTTTCCTTCTCCCCTGACAGGTTATGTGGCAGCAAAGCACTTGTATCTTCACTTTTGCATAATTTGTGCCCCACTGGGCTTTGTTGTGCCATTTGTATTTTTTCATGGCAGAGGAAGACTAAACTAATGAATGTACTTGTGTGACATGCACAGGTTGAGAGAGTGGTTGTTGGTAGTACTAAATTTTAACCCTGTGAAAGATTGTACAATTTCCCTCCTTAGTCAGAATAGGGAGAAACAGGTGTTGGTTGAGGAGAAATAGGTTTTTAATGGGCACCATTCCATGCCCTGTGTCTGTACCTGGGTTATACAAACCACAGTGTGGTGGGGCATTTGCTTGGGCTTGAACTGAGTGCAACAGTCAGGGCAGGAGGGTGCCCACTGATGCTCCACACTGGCTTATGAAGATTTATCTTGGTGTTCCAACCATCTCTGCCGTTCCCAGGTTCCTGTTCCTCACTCCAGCACCCAGATTGTCTCTCCAAACCAGCAGGACTGCCTGGGAAAGCAGGAAGTTGGTCCAGTGAGTGACATGGTGCTTGGTCTTGATGGTGCTGCTGAGGTTACAGCACTCCCCACAGGTCTCTACAGCAGCAACTTGCTTTCTTTTCTTGCCTTGTGCTCCACTTTTATAGATGAAGAACGTGGTCTCAGCAGATGCATGTGTGTTTTATACCTGCTCATGGGGAAAGTTGGCCCTTGCAGTAACAATACTGCAATCCTGTAAAGGAAGAAACATCTTCCTGGTGAGCAGGAACTCTCCTGAACTGGGAGGCTGAGGCTGCTGCTCTATATAAGGCAGAGAATCTGGGCTCTAGACTCCTGATTTCTATTCCCAGCTCTGGCTCTGACTCATTGTGTGACATTTGGCAAGTCACTTACATTCTGAAAGCTTCTGTCTGCCTCTCTGAACTGAGGCTTTTGAGTGCAAAGCTGCAGGAGGTTGCAAGGCTCAGGGAGGTCTCCCATAAAGCAGGGGGCTGTTCTTGGGGCTGTGATGCAGGACAGGTCCACAATCTGGTGCTGCTTAGTCATGTTCATGTTAAGGAATCTCTTAGATCATATGTACTAAGAGACTCAGACTGCTCTAGGGAATGTTTTTTGACGTGACCATGCCTTGATTTTCCTTGCATTGTGAGAAACAGGGAAGCAGAACTTTCCCTGGTGGAAGCTCTGAGGCCCAGCTCTTGGTCAGAAATGGGATTTTGAAGTTTGAATGGCTCATCAGAGGTGTTCCCTTGTGCTCTGAAAGATCCACATTGGAAAACCTATCTGGAAGCTTTGCCTGCCATGCAGACACAGAGAGAAAACAGCAACAGGAGGTTTGTGTTTGTGTTCTGGCCCCTCACTGAAACCAGTTGCTGTGGGGACTTGGTTCAAGTTTTCTTGGCCCAGCTGCCAGGGCAGAGTGGAGGGTTCCATAATGGCTGGGACAAGCTCAAAAATGGTGCAGGTATGAGGGTATGTCTTTGTGGGGTGATGCCCCACTGGCTGCATGGTGGGACAGAACCTCATTTGTGTAGGGAATAATTGGTTAATGCTCATTTTCCTGCTGGGGTGGGTAAGTTAGCCCAGAGGAGGGCTGAATTCCCAGGATGGTGGGCAGAAGGAGGGCAGTATTCCTGTATGCAGTACATTGGTGACCATCGTGTCCAGCAGCCTCCCTTGCAGGACCTCAGCACTCTGTGATGGAGCTTTGCTGTGTGTGGCACAGCCTTGGCACAGCCCATCAGAGCTCCAGAGCCTGCTCTGGGCTCACCCCTCATGCTATGACTCCAGCAGAGCTCTCCTTTCCTGCGGGAGGTTCTGTGACTCCAGCGGAGCTCTCCTTTCCTGCGGGAGGTTCTGTGACTCCAGCGGAGCTCTCCTTTCCTGCGGGAGGTTCTGTGACTCCAGCAGAGCTCTCCTTTCCTGCGGGAGGATCTGTGACTCCAGCAGAGCTCTCCTTTCCTGCGGGAGGTTCTGTGACTCCAGCAGAGCTCTCCTTTCCTGCGGGAGGTTCTGTGACTCCAGCGGAGCTCTCCTTTCCTGCGGGAGGTTCTGTGACTCCAGCGGAGCTCTCCTTTCCTGCGGGAGGTTCTGTGACTCCAGCAGAGCTCTCCTTTCCTGCGGGAGGTTCTGTGACTCCAGCAGAGCTGCCTCTGCTCTGGCCAAGCTGCTCCTTGAGTGTCTCTGCAGCTCTGGAGCCTGCACAGGGTCAGCATCCAACCCCTCTGTGACATCAGCAGGTTGAGAATGCCCCTTGTGTTCAGTGTTTCCACTGCTGGTGCCAGAGAAGCAGCTCCATGGTTAGTTAGGAATGATCCTGCATATTTGAAGGCAGAGCTTGGCCTGCCTTGCTTGCTGTGCATGTTACCCCAGAGCCAAGCTGGAGCTTCCCTGTGTTCAGCCAATAATAAAAGTGGGGGCAGTGTGGAATTGGGAAATGGAAAATGAGAATGTGTCTTAAATATCCTTAAATTGCCCTGGTTAAAAATGACTTTACCTCTGCTGCAGTCACATGTGCTTTTCTGTGGCTTGGTGCTGGGGAAAAGAAAGCAGAGGAAGTGTGTACAGTGCAGAGGGGCAGGCTGAGCTGCAGGAATAGCTGCCTGGAGAAAACCAAGCACACAGTGGAGGTGATTGAGAAACACAGTTTTCCAGACTCTTTCCACAAGTGACTCAATGTTTTGTGAAAAACATTCCCATCTCCTGGCTGTTTATCCCAGTAAAGTGCTTCAAAATATGCCCAGGTTTGGCAGACCAGGGTCTGGATCTCCAAGCAGGTTTTTTTATTTCACGTAAAACACCTCAATAAAGGACCACATTTTTACCTTTTCCTTGGCCCTTTGCCCCTGCAGTTGGGTGGCCTGTCCACAGCAAGGGACAGTCCTGCTCATTCCCATCTTCCTCCCCATGTCACAGTGATTCCAGTCCCCTGACAGTGTCACAGCAGAGAATTCATCCCCAAGGAAAGGGGAAAAGACTAGCTGGTTTGCTGGGAGTGGAAAAGAAAAGGAATTCTCCCATTAAAAACATTTTCCACAGTGGTTTGTGGTGAATGTTCCTGTATATTCCAGGGCGGGTTTTTAGTTGGTGCCAGAATAAATAGAAATACCTGCTGCTTCAAACAATTCCTCAGAGCAGCAGTGCCTGGCTCTGGCAAAAGCCTTGCTGGGCCTGTCCTTCAGCCCAAACACAAGCACACTTTAATACTTTCAAATGAACATATTGGAGGCTGAAATGTCCCTTGAAGAATGGCTGTCAAGTTGATTTGGGGTTTGGGAAGGAGAGAGATCTTGTAGAACTGTAATTTCTGTCCCTGTGGCTCTGCAGGGCAGTGCAGGGAGGCTGCTGGATTTGGGAAGCCACAGGGAGCTGTGGTACAGTGCAGAGGAAGAGGTTTTCCCTTGCCTTTTGGTTGCTGGGCTGCCACCCCAGTGCAGAGCTGTGCTGTTGGGCATATTCCCCACTGCCCTCTCCCGGGCTCCACCCTGCCCACTACAGCCTTCCAGTTCCTTTTCACCACCTGGCAATCCCTCCTCTGCCAAATTCCCACTAAAAATGCCAAGTGAGTGTGATATGAGATCACATAAACCTTAGTGGGAGCTCTGGGATGCCACTCAGGTAATCAGGAATTCCTGCTGCTCTTCCTCACTCCAGTGTCCTGGGTGTGCTTTTCCTTCTTTCTGGTTTTGGGGACATGTCTTAGAGCTCATCTCTTTGACCCCCTGCCATGGGCAGGGACACCTTCCCCTCTCCCAGGTTGCTCCAAGCCTTGTCCAACTTGGATTTCATCAGAAAATTCCCTGGCTGCCAGTGCTGTGGCACTTTCCCACCAGGCACCCAGCACTGCAGCCCAGATCCCAGTGAGCACCTCAGCTCCTTTCTGTTGCCTTCATTAAAAGGAGTAAGTCATGGGGGAAAATATTTTACATGACTTTGTTGATATTTATTCTGATACTCTGACTTCATTCATTTCAGCTCTGTGTCATAAATCCCTTTCTGTGCTAAATCTCAGTGCAGTTCGGCTGCTGCAAGTGCAAACACGTCCTGCATTCCTCTCTAGGGCCCTTTCTGTCTGTGGGAAATGATACAGACATGGACATAAAGCACCTGGGAATTTTGGTCTCGTAGCTTCCAGGGCAGGGACCTGCAGGAGAGGCTCCTTTGCCCATCCTTTCACCCCCTTCCTGGGTCTGGGGGTTTGACATGCAGTCACTGTGGGGAAAAAGGACTTCTTATTGCTGTTCAAACTACCAGTTCCCCATTAACTTATGGTATAGTGTCCCCCAGAAGCAATTTGGTACATTTTCATGCTTATATGGAGTGAAAAACCATCAGAAGCAGCTTTTAATATTTTCATTTGTGTGATAGGTGGTTCTCATGGTTTTGGTTCTTCTCAATATAGAACTTCTGAATTACACTTGTATCTCCTGGCCAGTTTTCTGCCTCGCTTATTTTCTGAGTCAGAGATGATTTGTGGGACTCTGCCTGACACCCCAGGCTTTGCTTGTGCCTCAGCAGCATTTAATGCCGATTTAAAGAAATCTCTGCTGTTTATCTCAGGAAGTGGTCGCTGTGTTTGCAAACAGACAGGCTGAAGGCAGGAGCCTAATTGATGTCCAGCAAAGCCCACACTGCCAAACAACTGTCAGGACAAGCTCTGGAACTGCTCCTGGCTACTGTGTGTGTGAGGCTGAGGAGCCCTGCAGGCAGACACAGCGGAACAAGCTCATTAGGGTTGATCTGTGCACAGAGCTCTTCTGTCCCCTGGGGTTTTCAGTATTGCTGCTGTTGTCGCTTGCCTTGCCTGTGGAAGTGGAGATTTTGCTGCTCTCTGCACTGTTTCACACCTCAGCTCCATCACTTCCCCTTGCTGAGGGTTTGTTTCCGTGGGGGGCTCTCACAGCAGTGATCATAAAATAAAGAAAATCATCAATTCTGCTGTTATAGCTCATCCTGCTCCTTCCTTTCCTCTTAGCAGTAAATGGCTGTGGAAGCAGTGTTTGTTTTCCATGGTGTCAAACCTGCTATCAGTGCACTGGAAGTGCCAACCCAAGGGCCTCTGCAGCTGCAGGTTGGATTTTCTGCTGTGATCCACCTCAGGCCATATGGGAAGGGCAAACTTGGGACTCAGGAAACCATTTCTGTCTGGTTCTTACCCAAGAGCATGGGATGATTTTGCACATCCTGCCTTCCAGCCCAGTGCCTTACCCCTTAATTCACTGTTTCTGATGGAGCTGTGCCATTAAACCATACACTGGGGATTTTTTGCATTTTATTTTATTTTATTTTATTTGTAAAATAGAATTCATTGAGAGGAGAAAAAATGAATTTGTAAATAGGGCTTTTCCTCAGTAAAATCCAAGGCTCTTTACAAAGGAGATAACAATGCTGCCCATTGCAGTGGTGAGGAAATGAAGGCTGGAATGGGATGGGAAGGGACATGCCCAAGGACAGAGCTGGCTGGAGTCTCACTGCAAAGCCCCTCAGAACTCTTCTTAGGCCTTCCCAGGGGCAGCTGCACTTCCTTGGGCACCAGCCTGTTCTTCAGGTCAGTAAAATATTGACTGAAACCTTCAACAGCCCAGAGGTTTGTGTTCCTGCTTTCCCCTGCCTGGTCCCTGCTTTTCCCTGTGTTCCCATTCCAGCCTGGTCCCTGCTTTTCTCTGTGTTTCCCATTCCAACCAGGTCCCTGCTTTTCCCTGTGTTCCCATTCCAGCCTGGTCCCTGCTTTTCCCTGTGTTCCCAGCCCAGCCTGGTCCCTGCTCTTCTCTGTGTTTCCCATCCCAGCCTGGTCCCTGCTTTTCCCTGTGTTCCCATTCCAGCCTGGTCCCTGCTTTTCCCTGTGTTCCCATTCCAGCCTGGTCCCTGCTTTTCCCTGTGTGTCCCATTCCAGCCTGGTCCCTGCTTTTCCCTGTGTGTCCCAGTCCAGCCTGGTCCCTGCTCTTCCCTGTGTTTCCCACTCCAGCCTGGTCTCTGCTCTTTCCTGTGTTTCCCATTCCAGCCTGGTCCCTTTGCTGCTCACTGCAACCCTTGCACAAAGCTGACGTGTTTATATCTGAGAAACCTCAGAGGTTTTTCTTCTCCTCCTGTCAGACAGAGCTGGCTTTCCTCCAGCTGACTGCCTTACAGTGCCTTTATCCTCTGCTGGCCTGCAAACATTGCAGAAGTTCCTATTGTTTTACAGAGCCTGTAGCTAAAAAGCCAAGCTGTGTAACAACTTCTGTCCATGGCTGTGCTCTGGACTGCAGACACACAGGGTTACAAGGCATGATTGCATCCATTGGAGCATTTGCTCCACTGGATAATCAAATAGGAGCATTCCAGTTGCACACAGGATATGTAAGAGTCAAGGAAGGAAATGAAGGACAGTTGCCTACTGTACTTTTACATTTCTTTTGTCTTGCAGCTGCCAAGGCTAAATGCAATTGTGAGAGCACGTTTTAAATAATGTAAAGATGAGATTTTACTGGTGATAACCAAGAAAACCACACTGGGAAATGTGCATAAAACTTTCCCTTCCAGTCCACAGGGAGGGATTTGACCTGCACTGATATTTTCTCATTTAAGGGGTTTTTTTTCCAGCTTTGGTTAACCATCTGGTGACATGACCCAGTACAATACCTAACCCATTTTGCAGGGTGTCTGGGCCTGGAAGGATTTTGCTACACCAAATGCAGTCAATAGATTGAAAGTCACTTTAAATCCTTGGAATGTTGTTGGGATTTATGTAACAATTCTCCCACTTCCACTACCTCAGCATGAGCTCCAAACTTTTCACTTGGGATTGTGCAACACAAATAGGACTTGGGTATGTAACAGCACTTTGCACCACTGAAAATCTTCCCTGTGTTTACCAGGCACTGAAAATCTTCCCTGAAAGTGCAGTAGGGAGTGTGTTCCAGCCAGCTGTGGTCCAGTACAAACTCACTTCATACTGTCAATATTGATGGCAGGTGCTGTGGGAAAGGTGATGAAATTTGGAGCTGACCCAAAAATACACAGACACATTGTGGGGAAAAACCCCCTGTCTCTAAATGCACAGCAGAGCACTTTGAATTTGCACATGGGACTCTGAACAGATCTCCCTTGTAGGAAATCCTGGGGTTTCCTTATCAAATTCTTGCAAATTTAGATGGGAAGGAGAGTGTAGATGGGGAAATTTTAGCCTCATTCTCTCTGAGGGGCATAAATGTGTGTGTTTTTGTGTGTATAAACTGTCCTTGAACAGGATTGGAATTCCTTGGGGTTTTATTTGGACACAGCAGTTCTGCTGTATAGATTTTTAAATTTCACATTCAAAATCCTATAATCTGCAAAGTTTTTACCTGAATTAATTTGACAAGTCTTTTACCTTTTAGATCAACTGATAGACATGCATTGAAGTTACTAAAACAACAATTAAAACCCCCTTAGACTCAGCCCATCAAATCTCTTTCTCCTCCTGTACTCTTAGGGCAGCATTTGTAGAATGCTCAGGATTCCTGTGTTTGCTTAGCTGGGAATTAGTCCTGTGCTTCTGCTTTAGTTGGTGGTCAGGAGCAGCCTGGAGTTTCTGTTGGCTTTGTGTGGTTGTGCCAGACGTGTTTGTGTGGCCATTGAGCCTGAGCTGTTTGCAATGAGCTCTGCCTGGCCTGGCCCAGCCTGTGGGTACTCAGGGATGTTCTGCTGAGGATCTGCTTGTTGCTTTGAGGAGTGTCATCCATCAGGCTGCAGCATGGACAGCAATATTTGTGCTGGGGTAGACAAACAGTGTAAACACTGCAGTTATTTATAAGAGAACTGGCCAGTGAGTTAAGAAACTCTGGGTGGATGTTTTTGTTTGTTGAAAATGAGCTCATCAGTCTAATCAGAGTTTGTTGTTCTTGAAATGACAGGAAAGTGGAAGATTGAAGTTAGATTTCTATTTTGCATTTATATCTTACCTCTCTGTTTAGGAAACCTGTACACTCATTTCTTATCTTGCTTTTGTAGCCACGTCTGTCAGTCAGAGAGGAAATGTTGTCCCAGCTTGGTCTTGCTGGCTCCCAGTGTGCAGCAATCCCTGCCCACACCCATGTCCTGCCTCCTGGTGGGTTCTGGGGACACATTGCTGCTCCTTCTCATCCCTTTGGTGACTTAGAGGTGTCTGTTGGCTCAGACTTCAGGAAAGCACCATTTTTCTCTGGGGTTGCTCTGTCCTTCCAGGTGGTTCTCCCCGTGATTCCCGCCTGAATTCCTGTACCTGGACACACTGTGGAGCAGCATCTGGAGTGGGGATGCTTTTCCAGCCTGGGATCCTTTGTCACAAAAATACTGCTTAGGATTGCTGGAATTCTAAGCTTAGGAGTTTTCTTTCAGAGATGTTTGTTGCCTCAAGACAGTGTGATAATTATGTTTCAGTTTCGTGTTTCTTCCTGCTGGTGTCTCATTTCTTGTTCCTTAATGTTCTCTGATTTGCCCCAGACTTCTTTCTATGCCTTTATCTGTCTCACTTGGCTCTTCCCATTTCCCTTCTCCCTCCCTGGAGCCAAGGGAGGTTCCTGGCACAGCCCTGTCGTGTTGGCCTTCTCTGCATGTCCCTGAGGGTGAGCACCAGGGTTGCAGAGGGTGAGCTGCTCTCAGCTCAGCTGCTCCTGCCACAGTGGACCCAACTCTTGGCTCTCTGTGGTTTGTGTTGCAGGGCAGAGCTCTGTTTGCTGTGATGTTAAATGGTTTCTTCTCTGAATGACAGATGACTTTTGACTGACTATCTCAGAACAATCCCTTTTTTCTATTTTTATCTGTGTCACTTGTTACATTTTCAGACTGGGAAAACCAATGAGTATTTGTTCAATGCACTGGTGTATTTACAGATACCCACTCATGCACCTGTGTCTGAGCCACAGCATGCTCTAAACACTGAAGGAAATAAAGCTTTTTGGCTTTATGTTGAAGTAAAGAAGACAAACACCAACCTTCTGGGGTGGGAACTGAATAAAAGAAGCAGTGAAATGGTTTAATGCACCGTCTGCCAAGCCAAGGGTAGTGCTTGTCTTGGTGCCAGTGAGATTTTGGTCAGGCCCACAGTGATGCTGCTGGTCCAGTGAGTGCAGTTGTAACTCACATTCAGCTGCTTTGCTGTGCCACGAGGCTGGTTGTGACATCCTTCATCAGGTGGCTTTGGTGGGAAATGCATCTCTTACATGGCAGCTGAGAGGAAGCCACTGAGCTCCTGTGCTCAGAAATCCCCTTTCTGTGGAGCTGGGAAGTGCAGCTGTTCCCGCTGCAAATTCCCTCCAGGAGCCCCTCACTGAGAGGGGTCTGGCAGCTGAGAAAGCCCTGAGCAAACCTCGGGTGTCAGTCAGGGACACAGGGGGCTGATCCAGCACTGGGAGTGTCACCAGGCAGGGCCAGGAGCTCTGCATGTCCTGGGATTCTGTATTTAGAAGCAGGTGAGACTGGAGGAGGCACCTATAGAATCACACACCTCTGCCCTTGCTGGCAGAACTGGCATGGAAATGCCCCTTGTGCTCTGCAGGATTCTGGGGCAGTTCCCTTTCGTGCTGCTGCAGGTGCTGCCCCGAGAGCCTCCCGTGCTGTCAGTGCTGAATCCAGAGAGCCTCAGCGCTGGGATGTGCCTTGGCTGGTGTCTGGGAGGCTCCAGGGACCCTTCTGGCTGCTGTCAGTCACTGCAGGGAGCTCAGCAGGACCCATCCAAATCCTTGTTTGCTTTCACAGCAGCTCGAGTTTGAACATGAGAGATTTCTTTTTATTAAGTGTGAGGAAATCTCAGGCTGCTCATTTTCATAGTGGAAAATTATCTCTAGCTGGTGTTACTTTAAGGGTGACATTTTAATTTTGAACAATCTAGAGAAAGAGGTATTTATACTAAAATTATCTCCAGCCACTTCTCTCTGGAATTAGCCATCACTTCTGCTCAGGGAGGCTGGTGCTGTGATGAGTTTGTGTTTGCATGTGGGTCACTGCCTTTCTGGGAGGTGGAAGTTGGGATGGAACCCAGAGGAGGAGCCCTTTGGGTTAAAACAACCCCAAGAGTTGACCCTGGGTTGGTGAGTGTGTGTGTTGATGTGTGTGCCTTGTGCTTGTGTGTCCACCCCAATGACAGCCATTCCCTGACAGTTTTATAACAATTGACCAATTTAAATCACATTTGAGGATCTGGATCCCAGAAATACCAGGCTTTTGGAAGTTCTCTGAAACCCAGGAAACTGAGGAGAGGAGAAAGCCCTCTCTGATGCTGTCACTGAGGGGGAAATTGCAGCACCCACATTTACATCAGGAAGCCCAAGTGGAAGTGCCAGGGTGTAGAAAATCAAGCCATGAATTCTGCAGTAAGTTTAGGGGTTTTATTCTTCTGACCTCAGCAGAGCAGCTCAGCCCCTTGGCCATGATCAGGCACAGCCCTGGGTTTGTCAGTGTTGTCAGGTCGGGGTTAAATCAGCACTCAGCAAAGAATTAAATCAGCAGGACTGCCCCAAGGATTGCTAACTGAGTTTATCAGTGCTGGCAGCTTGCCAGAGTGGAGCCAGGAGCTTGGACAGCCCTGGAGGTTGGGATGTTGGAGCTGCAAAGGGGAAGTATCACAGAAGCATCTGGGAAGGCATCAGTTCAGTCTGATTGCTGTGAATCATCCTGTTCTCTGGCCTTCTCTGCAGGTGGCCTGAGCTGCTCTGGTTTGGCCAAGAGAACAGCCTGACAGGCAGACAGTGCCTAAAAATAAAATACACTTTCAATATTGTTTCAAAACTGTAGATTAATTTACTTTCTGAGGGTAACAGTTGCTCACTCACTCTGGGAGAGCATGAGAAGGCTTTCCTGGAGAGCTGTGGGGGAATGCCGTGCCAGGAGCACAGGTGAGGAACATTCAGCACCTTCAGCAGACTGGGCTGACCCTCCAGACACTGAAAGGCTGTTCACTTCCCACTGCTGAGTGTTATTCAACCACTGCAGGGCTGATTGTTGCTCATGAGCCCAACACTGGGCAGGCTGAGATAGGCACAGCTCGGGAAAGCTCTTGAAACTGTTGAAAGAATATTTCCATTTATTTGCAAAGCTTCAGGAGTTTGTTAATGTTTGCCATTATAAGAAGGAAAAACTGGAACTGAAAGCTGGAGCCTGACTGTTCACTCTTGCAGCAGATGCTGTTTGGTACAGAGACTCCAAATATTTTTTGTGATTTATTGCCAAGTCTGATCTTGTCTCTTCATTTTGGAAGGGAGATACCAAGGAGTTTAAGGCTCCAGGGTCCCTGTTGGTGAATTCCATGCTGTTCTTTGTTTAGCAATCTCCTTAAAAGCCCTGATCTGATATTTTTTCTTCCTTCTCTCTGAATTCAGCCCCTCTGTTGAAGCAGATGGCTCAGATCTGAGTTGCAGGGACAAACTGACAAAATCCAAAGTGGAAGCCCCAGAACTCACCTGAAAAAGGAAGAAGAAAATAATCCCCAGACTGGTTTTGGAGCCTTACCCCGTTTGCAAAGCTGCAGCTGCTGCAGGCAGTGCCAGGGTTGTTTTCCCAGTGCAGGGAGGATGGTACCCTGCAGGTGGGAATGCCTGCTGAGGGCAGGGTGGGTCAGGCTGGCATGGGCACGTGGCACAATGAGGGGCATGGCAGCCCTCGGGCACTTCCCTTTCTGATAGAAAAGTTGTTGTTACATTTTTCCTTTGGTGAGTTATTTATTTCCTGAAAGATGCAGCTCAGGGACACTGAAGACTTAATTCTTGAGTTTAGGCCTATTCCACTCAACAATGAAAATACTGAAATACTGATTTTTCATAACATTGAGAAAGGGAAGGGTGAGATTCATGAAGGCTGTTTAGGGCAGGAACTTCCTCCTCTTGTTGGGCCATCCAGCAGGGCAGAAATGGGGATTCATTTCTGTCCTGAGTCTGTGCTTCAGCCATCTAAGTGAAAGACAGTTCCACAGCTCCAGAAATCCAGTGCTGAATCCTCCTGTTGCCCTGGGAGGTTGCCTGACTTTTGCATATTGTCGTGCTGATGTTTGCATGCATGTGAAGAGGAAGGTCCTGTTTAGTTCTCCAGCAGTCTGGAGGAAGGACCAGCAGGTTCATCTCTGCAGTGCTACCAGAGAACACCCCTGAAGAGCAGGAGGCCAGCAGGAGACACTCAAACCCAAATGCCCTGGAGCCCCAGGCATAGGTGGCTCTCCAGGGCCAGAATCTAAACCCTGAGCTGCACCTTGGTCTCACAGTTGGTGGTGATGTTTTCTTTGACTTCACAGTTGCATGTTCCTGTAGTCTTTCAGAAACATCAGGTCTCTGCTGACTTCTGCCAGACGTGATTCCTCCCTGGTGCAAGATATCCCTGAACACCTTGTCCCTGTGTTTGTCTCTTCCTCTCAGTAGTTTGTATCCCCCTGATTCCCATCACTTGTTTCTCTCCCAGTTCTCCAGCTCTCCTTCCCTTTTTGCCCCCCCTTCCCTGCCCGAATCCTTCCATGCCCTCACCAGGTCTTGTTGCAGCCCAGCTCTTACCTTTGCTCAAGTGAACTCGGGATGCCACAGACATGACCCAGGGCCTTAGGTCCATTTTTCTCCAGCAGTAAGTACACACAGAAGTTCCCACAGACCTCCTCTTCCCTTCTGATCTTATCTCCTGCCCTCCTTGACCTCTGCCTCGCTCAGAAGTGACTCCCTGCTGCTTATGAGATCAAAGTCAGGTTTCTTGAAGCCTTCTGGAAAACCCATTTTATCTCCATTTGCTACTTTTCTGTCCCTGTCTCTTCTCATTTCCTAATCTCTTCCCATTTGTCTTTCTGCCTCATCCACTAAATTTGAGTTATGCCAGGCTTCTGAATCCTTCCCAGCACTGCTGTGTTCACTCATCCAGCCTGTTCTCCAACTGGAATCCCTCTCTCAGATCCACCTGGCCACCTTTTCTCCTGCCTTTGGAGTACAGCTGTCCTAATCCATCTTACTTTGAGTAATGAAGCCCATGTAATTCCATGTGTGTGTGAGCATGGAGAGTTTCAGCACTGCAGTGATGCCCATCAACAGGTGGTGAGTTAACTGCAGGCTTTGGGAATCCACACTCAGGAGTGGTGCTCTGGCTTGGACTAAATATCCCAAACTTCTTATTTAACCAGAGAAACAGCGTTGCAGAAAGGAGCTGTGGTTTTGCCCGTTTGAGAGCAGCTCCTGGGGCTGGGGAGAAGCTCTCTGGAATGTGGCTGTTAGCACATCAAAGTAGAGTAAACATGGAGAGGAGACCCTTCTTCCTGTGCTGCAGCTAATGAAGCCACTCCTGGTGTCCCCTGGGAGGGGGAGAATGTGTTGATGTGCTGTCCCCAGGGAGCCTTGGCTTGCTGGAGGGGAGGGCCCTATGGGGGGCACAGAGGGTGTCACCTGAACAAAGAGCAGATGTCAAACAGAGAGGGTGTTTCTTTTTATCTCCTGCTCTGCTGTCTGAGATCCCAGTGCTTTATCCTCAAAGCTTAGAAAATCAGGGCAGGAAAGAATCATAGAATCTGTTGGGTTGGAAAAGACCTTTGAGATCATCAAGTCCAACCCTTGGGCCAACTCCAGTCCCTTTACCAGATCATGGCACTCAGTGCCACGGCCAAGCTTAGTTGAAAAACCTCCAGGGATGGGGAATCCACCCCCTCTCTGGGCAGCCCATTCCAATGCCTGAGCACTCTCTCTGGCAAAGAATTTTTTTCTGCTCTCCAACTTCAATTTCCCCTGGCAGAGCTTGAGCCCATCGTGCCCCCTTGTCCTATTGCTGAGTGCCTGGGAGAAGAGACCAACCCCCACCTGGCCAGAACTTCCCTTCAGGTGGTCTTCTCTTAATGCATTCCCTTGTTCCAGGGCAAGGACCATTAGTATCAAGTCACTCCTGATGGATATCTGCTCCATGAGGCTCCCCAGGGTCCTTGTTCCAGCTTTCTCTGATGTCCAGGGAACACCACACCTCTGGTGAATGTTTCTCTTGTGAGTGTGGGCAAAGCTGAGCTGTGAGGAGAGGAATGTGGTTTCCAAAGATGCCCATGCCAAACCTCAGAGGGATTCTGAAGGTCCTCTGCTCTTTGCTGGTGTGTGAATAATTCTTTTGTAGGCCTTGGTTAAAGGGTCTTCTAGGCCAAAAGGTGTGAAAACATCTGTCATCTTTCTTGTCTCACTGCATTTGGTATCTGAAACAGCCTTTTACTGGTGTGGGTGAGGACAGTTATCCCTGGAATCAGGAGAGCTCTTGATCTCCAGGGCTTTTCCAGTGTCTGGGCAGGCTCCTTTAAACTGGGAGAGGCTCTGCCTAAATCACTGAATTAATAGAGTGTAAATCCAAGCAACATTAGAATAAAGCCCTTGCCACCATGGGGAGTGTCTGTGTGTGGGCAGCTTGGTAAAGGAACAGATAAATGATTCATTCCCTGAACTTGGAAAACCACAGGAGGGTTCCCAGGAGACATGAAAGCCCCACAGAAAAAGCTGAGAGTTGGGGAAGGGATTCCACATGTTCCATCAGTTGCTGTCCTGCAGGGTAATTAAACAGAGAAAAAGAAGAGCAGAAGTGCTCCTTTAAGCTCTGATGATTAAATCCTGCTGCCTCTGCAGGTTTGCAGACATGGAGAGGTCTGGCCTCACAAAGGGCTTTTTATCAGCAGGGTATGGAGGAGCTGCAGAGGTGCCCTGGCCAAGCTTTGGGTGGATCTGCCAGAATCCCAGACATTTCACAAAGACAGGCACGGGTTTGGTCTGGCCCTCACCATCAGAGCTCTGCTCTTGTGAAATGTTCTCCAGGGTCAGCCACCAGACCCTTGGGTGCCATGGCAATATTCAGTCCCAAGGATCTTTAATTATTCCCAGTAGGCAGAAACGTATCTCCTACCAGAGTTATTGTGCATTTCCCTCATTTGTGCTCCAAGGACCTTGTGTTCTGAGAAGTGTTGCTTTATCAGCTCCAGAGGCATCACAGCAAGTGCTGTGAATATCAGGGAGGGATTTGGTCAGTCCTTCAGGGGGTGTGGAATGGAAGTCAAGAGATTCAGAAAGTAACTACATTTCGTGTTTCAGCTGTTTGTTTTTCCTGCTGGGTTTTTTGGGGATTGTGGCAGGATTGTGTGTGCTGGAAGTGACTGTTTTCAGAGCTAGGAGGGAGAAGTGGCTTTATTGGGCACTACAGGACAGCAGGCAGAGCTGGAGGGGGGTGTCCACCACAGAGCACACTGAGCTCAGGGAAGGAGCTGCATCCCTCAGGTTCTGATGGTTTGGAGGACAGGAACAGAGTTTGCAGATGCCATGCTGAAGTCTGGGATAAGGCAGAGTCTCCAAAGTGAGAAGGTTCTGTGATGGTGGGCACATTTGGCTGGGTACAGAACATCAGGGGCTGGTGGGTGCTCTCAGGAGTGGTGGTGGCTTCTTGTGAGATCCTGGCAGTTGTTGGGATGTGGTATCTTAGCTCCCTTTTCTGTAAATTGCTGTGGTGCTTGCCTGTTCCTCATGCAGGGAGGGAGGTATGTAGGGACTTGAAAACCTTGTATGAAAACCCACGTGTGCTGCAAAGTTGGGGGATTGAACCTCTCATGCCCTCAGCAAGAGGTTTCCTGGGATTCCCAGGAATCCAGATCATTTTCTGCCAGCAGAAAGGACATGGACTTTCCAATTCCCAAAAGAATTAGTGCTGGGACTTGCTTCCAGTATGTTCCTCCACCAGCTGAAAGTCAGGGAGTCATTTACACACCACACCTGCCTGGATGGTATTCTGGCTTAAATTCTGCAGAATTACAAACTCCTTCTGAGGGTTTTCCTTTGGCTATTCCCTTTTTACCTGAGTGCCTGCCCAGTGCTATGTAGAGGTTTGTACCTTAACCAGTCCCGTGTTCCCTCAATTCCCTGTTATGGTTCAACCATGCTGAGGGAATTTAAGCCACTCAACAGGGTCAGGTGAATAGTGCAATGATTTCTTCCCTGGACTTGTTTTTGTCCCTTGTGTGGCACTGAGAGGATGAGACAGGGAGAGGGTTGTATCTTTTTTGGAGAAGGATAAGGCTGATTTCTTGCAGTGCCTGGGAGCCCATTCCATCAGATGGTCCATGGCATCAGACACTCCTTTTGTATAAACACATGAATTCAAAATATTGTGGCTTGCACTGGGGCAGCACTTGGCGTGATTGTGAGCTTGTTTTCCTACCTGCCTGTGGCTGTCTCTGGTGTTTGGATGGTTGTACTTTGATTTCTGTACTTCTGATTCATGATGAGTGTATTGTTTCCAGTGTGGTTTTCATTAAATGCAGCAACAATGAAAATTGTGGCTGAGGAAAACAGTTTCCATACATAAATATTAACCTCTAATGGAAACCATGCTGTTAGTGCAAGATTAACAGTAATTGGCATCCAGATGACAACAACTCTGTGCCACTCACATTGCGTGTCCAGCTTTGAATTAGGGCGTGCCCATGAGATGAAGGAACAGCTCAGCCTGTGGATGATCCCTGTAAACCCAGCTTGGAACTGGAGCCTCAGTGGGACAGCAGGAACAGCCTCAGCCTGTCTGTGTTGGACATGCTGGAGAGGTCCTTCCCTGGATACTGTTCCCTTCACCTGGATACCACTGACTGCTGAGAGCTCTGTTTATTCAGCTGCAGGACAGGCATTGTGTGATTACCTGTCTTGGAGGCAGTTTAGTGGCTACTTCTCTAATGGTTTATTTTTTAAATCTTGGAACCTTTTCTATGTAGGTTTTATGGAAAGGAAAAGTGTTTTTCATTTTAAGTATCATAAGCACTGAAAGATTCCCTTGGTGACTGCCTTGGTGTGTAAATACAGGCAGGGCATCTCTGTCAAACATAATCATTGCCATTGAATGGAAAGGCAGAGCATGAATCACTTCAGGCTTTCCTGGTTTTCCCTGTGTAGGATGTTAAGGGAGGCTGCAGGAATGTAATTGATGGCAATGTGTGAGCTGCACAAATTGAAACTCGTGGGAGGATGAGAAAAACATCCAGCTCAGCACCAGGCTAGTAATGATGGGGAATGGGAGGCTTACTCTGAGCATGTGGATGTGCAGGGAGTCTCCATCTGTGCCAAGCAGACTCCAGGACTTGGAGTCTGGCTCCCTTCCCAACTGCAAATACATGGAGAAGGAGAGAGCCGGCCAAGTTTTAATCAAGTAAAAGTTCTGTATCCAGAGGTGGTTGGCAAAAGAAGAGATTAAAGTATTAGGAGTGCAATGAAAACAAGACATTAGAGAGTTGAAAGCTGGAGAACCTGCACAAAACACTTGCTGAGTGAACATTCCCCAGGGCAGGAGGAGGCCCCAGGGGGTTCAGGCAGGACAAAGTGGGAACCCACACACCAGAATTTGCCTTCCCCAAGCTTTGACCAGCCCTGTGGTAAGAGTGGGATATCCTGATGCTTTGCTGTCCCTGTGGCAAGAGTGAATATCCTGATGCTTTGGCCATCCCTGTGGCAAGTGTGGGATATCCTGATGCTTTGGCCATCCCTATGGCAAGTGTGGGATATCCTGATGCTTTGGCCATCCCTATGGCAAGTGTGGGATATCCTGATGCTTTGGCCATCCCTGTGGCAAGAGTGGGATATCCTGATGCTTTGGGGCCATCCCTGTGGCAAGAGTGGAATATCCTAATGCTTTGCTATCCCTGTGGCAAGTGTGGAATATCCTGATGCTTTGGCCATCCCTGTGGCAAGAGTGAATATGCTGATGCTTTGCCATCCCTGTGGCAAGTGTGGGATACCCTGATGCTTTGGCCATCCCTGTGGCAAGAGTGGGATACCCTGATGCTTTGGCCATCCCTGTGGCAAGAGTGGGATATCCCAGTGCCTCTCTGATCCTTCCCCTCCAGGATGCTGCTGTGGGGGCTCCTTAGCTGGCAGGAAGGCCAACAGCTGCAGACTGTTGGGGTATGCCAAGTTTTTGGATAAAATGGGAGCTGACACAGTAGCCTGTGCTGGGTTTGCTGTGGAAGTGCAGAGAGCTCTGCCTGCTCAAACCCAAGCACAGCAGTGATGGCCTGAAATGATGGAATTTCTCTGGAGAGAAAGGAAAAAACCCTCGTGCTTGGTGATAGTAAAAATAATAACTGGCTCTCCTTTCCCTCCACCACTGATGCTCCTGCTTGACCTTTTTTGTTTTTATATTAAAAATAGATTTGTGGTATTTGCTGACAGTGTATCTGAGAGATAAGGACTTTTTTCCCCTCTGTATTTGCAGAAGCACATGAGAAGTGCAAAGTTGGGGTTTTTTTAATGAACAAAAAACCCAGTGCAATTTTCTTTCCCATTTTTCATTTTCACACACCTGTCTCCCAGACAGGGCCAGAAGCAAAATTACCAAATAAAAGAATTTCCTTTTGTATTATTCCCAGCCTGGCAGAACCACAGCATGCCAGGATTTCCACAAACATGTCTGAGTTCATGGAGTTTCTATTCCCCTTCTGCAGACTTGAAAGGCTCAGATAAAAATCTGGAATTTTAAGAGGCAAACAGCAGTTTCCATTCATCCCAGTGAAGAAAATAAATCATATTAATGCAGCTACCAAGGCATTGTGCTACTATTGTTCTTGGTTAAAGGTGTATTTTTCTCTCCATGTTAATTATATGGATCATTGCATGGGGTTAGAAAATAGTTGCATTTATCTTAATGGTTTGGATATATTTGCTACAGAACTGGATTATGTTTGCAGATCAATAACTTATTTGCTATTTATGCTCTGATGAAAGAATTAATGGTAAAATGGATTGGTCCAAAAGAAAATTACAGTCTTAGGAAGTCATTTGATAGAAAGTCTGTATTTCAAAACCATTTTTGAGAAGGCTTTTTCAGGCTTAAAATGTTATACCAATTTGTTATAACTGGCTGGCAGCTCCACAATGACTCCTATTAATAAGCACTCAGCAGTTCATGGGCTGCACTTCTTACTGACTTCATTCCATGTGCTCCAAAGGTTTCTGCTCTTCTAGGAATAGGAGTTTCTCTGCCCCACTCCATTTCTGAAATAATAAACTAATTTTAGCTGTCTACAAATATTATCAATGGCCACATAGGATTCACATTAAGCAATGAAAATGATTAAAATAGGTGACTGTAACTGAGCACAGGCACTGCTGCTTCAGCCTCTGGGGATGCACAAGCCCCAGATTGTCAAGTTTTCCACTTTGAATGGACACAACTGAGATTATTGACCCAGGTTAATGGAAGATGAGGGTGGAATAATGAGGTTTAGCAGTAGGAATAAAACACTCCTGGTAAGAATCCTGCTCTGGTCATTGCTGTTTGTTGTACCTAAATCTGCTGAAAGGGAACCAAATTATCAGTAAAAGGAGGATTTAAGAACTCAAAAATGCAAGAAGGCACAAGTCTGAGGAAGGAGAATTATGGCTGAGTGCCATAATTGTTTCTTTTCATCTCTGGCTTCTGTGACTCCAAAACTCAATTTTTTGTTTCCCTTTAACCCCAAAGTGGCACATTCCTTGGGCCATCAGGTGTGTGGACTGAGGCCGCACCCTCCAAAAGCTTTCTCAGAGAAGGCTCTTACTTCCTGAGCAACATCTTGACATCCTGAGGACTACTCTGTGGGTAAAAAGCAAGTCAGTTTAAAGTGCTGAAATCCAGCCTTCCATGGCCAGTTGTTTAAAAGGTTAAATCTTTATTTCATTTTTTGCATGTGGTATGAATCTGGCTCTCACAGTCAGCACTTCTAAAGTAAGCAAGTGTTAGTGTCTGATTTCTGTCTTCACTCTCTGCTGCTGGGCTGAAGTCAAAGGCTGTTGCCCATCCCTTCATTCCATCCAGAATGCCCTTGGCAACAAACATCCACATCCTTATTGTTGTCAAACCTCATAAAAACAGAGCTGGACTTGTTCCAGGTGGAAAGTTTTCCATTTGCACTCTGATAAACGCAGCTTTGTCAACTCTGAGGGAGGAAAAGGAGGGGAAAAAAGCAGAGACCACAATTCCGCTGCCTGGTGGGGTGTGTGCTCCTCAGGGCAGCCAGATCCAGCCACCCTCCTGGGAACAGCATTCCAGGGGGGAAGACCTTGCTTGGGGGCTGTTAAATAGAAACACAGGCAAATATACCCACTGGGAAATCTCTGAAGGGCGTTTGGTGGAAGGTCTTTGCGCTTCCTGCGTTTCCAGCGTGGCAGAGGGGCAGGTGGAGCAGCAGGGTGGGCATTCAGGGTGCCCTCTGCCATCTGGGAATCATGTCTGGTGTGTGCACTGAGCTGTTCCCATGGCCTTGGAGAGGGGATTGTCCAGCAGTGTGTGGGCAAAGCCCCTGAGCTCTGCCCTCAGCCTCTGTGCCCGTGCCAGGGCTCAGCTGTGGCCAGGGTGGCACATGGAACACAACCCAGCAGCAGGTTGTCCTGAGCGTGGCCTGGGGTGCCCTCCCAGTGGCACTTTCTGAGGGACAGTCTGGGTGCAGGAAGGGCATGTGAGGACTGTTGTTTTTCCACAGCAGAGGTTCAGCCTCAAACCCTTTGTGGTGCCCACACAAACAGTCCTGGAGGATCCTGTGCCTGGGATCAAACCCTGAGTTCCACCAAGGCATTGCAGTCCTGCCCCCTCCATCAGCCTCATGACTCACCAGCAGTTTGCCACCTTCCCTGGCTCTGACACTCTTGCTTTCTTTGAAGTATGAAAATAAGGGGAAATAAAAGATCTTTTCAGAGTTTCTGCTTTACTGTTTTATTCCCTCTCCCCAACTTTATTCTGCAAATCAGGAGAACTCCATTTAAATGCTTTTTCAGGAGACTTCACTGCATCTTCTAATGCTGTAGTAGAGGGCATTAACAGACAAGCTTAGGTGAATTTGTGAGTCAGTGAAATACATTTTTGAGACAGTGAAATATATTTTCCAAGCAAAGCAGTGAAGGTGTGTTTTACTTATTTCCTGCCTGGCAGAACTCAAGCCTGACTCTTCAGCAGGGTGAGGAACCAACTGTGCTCAGATAGTTTGGAGTGCAAACTGCTCTAGTGTTTGTCATGCTGGTTGCATTTTCTGTCACTCTGGTGGGTCACTGATGTGCTGGGGACATTCTCTGTGTTTCTGTTGCAGGAATTGCTTACCTGGGAGGTGTCTGCAGTGCCAAGAGAAAGTGTGTTCTTGCTGAGGACAACGGTCTCAATCTGGCCTTTACAATTGCACATGAACTTGGGCACAAGTAAGAGCTTGTTCTTCTGTTCCCTTCTTTCCTTATGCCACTTTTTAGTGCAATTACTAGTGTGGCATGTTATGATTTCATAAATCTAGCACATTGATACATAATTTTTAGGAGGCTTATGTGAATATTAATTCCACACACATAAATCTTTCTAGTTGATCTTGCCCTGTTTTCTGCTCTCTCTTCTGGTTCTGAGTGGCACAAAGAGGCCTCATTCTCTTAAATGATTGATGGTAATGGAGACAAATTCTGCCTTTCTTCACTGAGTACAGCAGTCTATAAAACCAGCATCAACTTCAAAATCTTTGAACTTGCTAAATTTTCTCTGAAGTTCAGGTGTCTGTGTCAAGGACTTTAATAGTTAAATAGTTTGGTGATGGTTTCATCTCTGCATGTGGAGTAATCTGTGAGTGGAATGGTAAGCACCAGTGTTTGGAAAATGCCCCTGGGCAGGATTATTTGATCAACAGAAAGAAATCATAGAACTTGATTTATCAGCTCAATCACACCTATGAAACATGCTTTGAACACGCTGGAAAAAACAGGAAAGGACGTGATAAGTCCTAGTCAGACAGAAATGTGCAGAATGAGATTGCTGGGGACTTTCTGCAGGTGACTTGGAAGACTCTTTAAAGCTGCCTGTAAATCAAAAAAACAGAAAAAAACCAAAATTGACTGGAAGAGTCAGCTGCGTCCTCCTAGTGCAGGGAAGGAGTTAACCAGAGGTCAGAGCTCCCACATTCCCTGCTCTCCAGGCTCAGTGTCAGGGGAATTACTCATAATCCTGAGGAGCTTTTTCCCCTTTCCATTGGCATCACTCTGGTTCACTGTGTCACAGGCAGGCTGTGCCAGGCACAGAATTAGGCCAGGGACAAAGTTACACAGGGGTCAGAACTGTCCCTGTGGGATTTCCAAGTGCTCCTTCCTTCTCCTCTCTGGATGGGAGGTGGGAAATGCCACCATGGTTCCTGTAGTAAGAAGTTGTGCCCAAGTTTTGTGTGCACCCTGATGGGCTCCAACAGTTGATGTGTGTGTTGCATCTCCCTTTCCTGGAGTCAGAATATTTCACAGCTAAGTCAGAGTCAATGGAGCATGTTCAGCTTGTGGCCAATCTCATTCCATGACAATTAATTTATGGCAATGTGTTTCAAAGTTGCCTGGAGGATTTTAAGGTTTCTACCAAAACTGACAACATGAAAATGAATCTCCTGTTCACCCTCCAGTGACACCAAAGGCAGCTGAGCCAAACCGAGGGTGGTTTCAGCAGAAATGAAGGACATTTGGTTTTGGTTTTATTCAAATTGCATGCCAAGATGTTAAACTGAGCCTAAACTTAATAACAAATTAACCTGTGGGTAATGTTAAGGGAAATTCAGCACTCATCTTTGGATGGGCCAAGAGCAAGAGGGAAAAACACTTGAGCTGCAGAAAATCCAGCTGTGTAAAAGAGTGAGCCTGGTCTGCCCTGGTGTTTGCCAAGTTTCTCAGCAGAGCTGACAAGCTTCCTTCTAATAATGCCTTGCAAAAAATCCCCACCATAAATAGGGGATGTAATGCTTTTGGATAGAGCTCCATCTGTGCAGAAAACTGCCAAGTCCATCTGCTTTTCTGAGGCAGGTTGGGTGGTGACACCAGAATGGCCTTTTCTTTCTTTGCCTCCATCCTGGGAAGCTCCTTCAGGAGGTGGTAGGAGATGTCCACAGGAGGTGACAGAGGGGACTTGGGCTCAGAATTGTGGAGGATCTGGCCACTGAGTGAGCTGTTGTGCTGAGAAGCTGCTTCAGGAGAGGCTGAGATTTGGGGAGGGATGGAGACCTTCAATGGAGGTTGCAGGGAAAGAAGGACAAATGACAAAGGCTGAATTTTCTAACAGAGCTGCCTCAGGAGCCACTTCCCTGATAGAGAAGACACTGAAACAGGTTCAAGCAAGAGAGATTGGGAAGATCCTTGAGTCCTGCAGGGACATGGAGGGTTTTGCCATAACCAAGCATAGTGAACTCCCAGTGTGCCAAACCAGAGGGGAAAATGCCATCTCTCACCACCCAACCTGAGCATTAAAATCCTCCCTCTGTTCTGTCACCCACCAGTGGCCTGGTTACCTATTTCAAACTGGTCAACTGGTGCCCTTCTGGCCTGGAGATCAGCAGGACTCTGTCAGTGACCTTCCAAAGGTGTCAGGCCCCTCCTCACTCTGCTGGCTCTGAACTGCAGTGGGATGCTCTGAGCACTCCTGTTCCAGCAGGTCTTGTGCAAATAGAGGATTTGTTCCAAACTTTACTTACAAACTTGGAGTTTTTGAGTGAAATGTAAGGAAACCCATTGCAGAATGAACACAAAGAAGCTGACATGAGCTTTGAAAATGGAAACCAAGGAAAACTAGGTGCAAGTTTCTTAATTTAAAAAAAAATCCAATCAAAACTTACATCCTTATTGGCAAAAATATAAATTTTGGAGAGCCATAATTGTGAGCTTTCCTGACGTCTGATTTCCTTATGAGTGTAGAAAAGCTGAGATTTATTATTCTTTCCTTAAGACTAACAAATGTGTGTGGAGATCACAAGCCCAGTTTGGCATCCACAGATAGTTTCTGATGTGGACTTTGGAAAAAGTGAATGGATTACTAATTGATGTGTCAGATTCCTAATCTGTCACTAATGTCATTTGGACTGGCTGCAAAAAACACTCTTGCAGACAGCTGCACTGTGAAAACATGGAGACATCATTAAATGGGTCCCTTGGGGTTAAGTAGGTCCTGTGAAAGTTCATCTTCAGGTTTAACCTACACAGTTGTTGCTTGATGATGGGTGAGTGACGTGACTTGGATCTTTTGTGTTTAAATCATCCAATCTGCAGTGATAATTTTGATCCATGCTCACTAAGGGAGCATCCATTCATATTTAGATCCAACTTTTGCTACAAAAGGATCCAGGAGAAGAATCTTGCTGTTTCAGGGTAGAGCAAGAGTTTGTGACAAGCCTTCAAATCATGAACTTGTTCCCATAGAGGACAGGACCCTGAGCAAGCCCCATCCCTTCAGCCAGCAGGGATGTCTGTCAAAGCAACACTCCTGAGTGTAGCCACAGTTAGTTGGGTTTTACTCAGGGTTTGCTGGGTGGAGTTCTGTGCTCTGACTCACACAGAAGGGAAGACCCAGAGATCAAGCCATTCTCCAAAGAAAAAGAGGTGAATGAGTTTTTAAACTAAAGCTGGGATTCAGCACTGTATCCATTACCCCAAACGAAGCCAGGGCCAGCCGGTGGTTTTGCAGGACAACAATGTCAGCTTTGTTGCCACTCCTGGTTCTTTCAACAGCCTCAGCTTTCCTGGTGTGGGCTGGGGGCAGGCTTGGGTGAGGAGGGAGCATTCCCATTCCCGAGCCAGCGGGCCCTGGCACTGCCTGGAGTGGGGCATGGCTGGCAGTGGAGTGGTGGAAGCCACAGCGTGGCGGATGCCCTAAGAAAGGGGATTTAAATCAACTGACATTAAGCAAGGAACAGTCTGTTGCCAGCAGTCTGAAACCACATGGCCTCAGACTTGAAGCTGAAACAGATGAGGACAAAAACGAGTCCAAAGGTAAAAAGCC
Organism: Pithys albifrons albifrons; assembly: GCF_047495875.1. NCBI lineage: Eukaryota > Metazoa > Chordata > Aves > Passeriformes > Thamnophilidae > Pithys > Pithys albifrons. The sequence continues at coordinate 18,417,993 of NC_092470.1, read as the reverse complement.
CATAATGCACAAACCAAACAGCTCTGGGCTTGGAATCAGAGGAGGGAAGAGTTTGGAAAGAGCAGGTTTCTCTCCAGTGTGATTATTTGCTTTAGATGGTAAGTATTGATAGCTGGAGCTTGGTTAAAATGACTTTAGGGTGCATAATTATTTGCTACATGATTAAGTATGGCCTGTGTGGTGTGTCTCAAGCAATGGTGGTGTTGCAGGTCAGGGAAAAGCACTCCCTGGATGTTCCCTTGGTGGCCTGAGGTTTGTGCTGACAGACCTGTGAATAAACTTGCCTCCCTGATCTGTGTGGTGCAGCATCCAGCAGAGATTGATGGAGAGGTGCAGAATGTGGGAATATTGCAGGCTGAGGAGGAATGTCCCTTGAGCAGATCCCAGAGGTGCAGAACAACTTACTCTGGCAAAGCCAGGCCAGGATGGTGCAGCCATACAAGCTCAATTCCTGAGAACTAAAGAGGGAATTAACAGTCCCCTTTGTCCCCTGCCCTGCAATGTATAGTTGGTCATAATGCATTTTAGTAATGCTAAGTTTGTCCTGGAAGCTGAGGAGCACCCCAGGCAGTGGCAGACAGAGCTGTGCAGACAACAGGGAGTGCTGCAGAGTGCACTCTGTGCTGACAGAAACCTGTTTGCTGCTCTGGGGTGCCAGTGAGCACAGTGCCAGCAGCAGTGGAGCCAAACCATGGAGAGGGGCAAGGGCAGTGCTTCTGGAAACCACAGGGAAATGGAGGCACCTCTGCTACAAATCCTCTCAGTTTATGCTGTGAATTTAACATTTAGGTTCAGGATGTGGGAGCTGAGAAGCTGTTCTGAAAGAAAGAAGACAACAACCGTCCGTCTGTTTTAGAGCAGCTCACCATAGTCTAACCCTTGAACTCTGCTGGCAGGGGCAGCTGAGTGTGGTTTATACCCTGTCTGACTCTAAACATTTAAACTGGTTTTCAAAAAAGCTCCCATCTGAGCTTCTTTTTCTTTCCTTTGTTGCTCTGAGTTAGTCCCACATTTATCAGGCTGTTTCTGCCCGACCTGAATTTCTGTGGAACGTTTGTCTGTGTTGCTATTTCAGAACTACACCAATTCATTGTCAGGAAACAATGGGTCCCCAGGTTACTTCTTATCTCCCAAAAGGTTCTACTTGAGTTGTAGAATCAAACATGTAAAAGCACCAAAGTCTCAGTTTCAGGGTTATCTGGACAGCTTTGATTTTAACTCTAATCCCTCTGTCCTGCCAGTGAGGCCAAACTTCTATTCACAGGGTAGGATTTCAGCAGGTAAAGGCTTTACCTTAACACCTGCCCACAGGGATCTGATTCCCTCTGCTGTGAATGAATGTTTTGCTAGAGAGAGTCCTTGCAAAGAGCTGCCCATCTGTGGGTCTGTGGGGTAGTGCCCGTTTGTGGATGGCTCAGGGATGCAGCCTGTGGCTCACAGGGTCTGCCAGTGCCTGGATGAACCTCTCCCGTGGCTCTGCTGGCACTTTGGGTGTAGCTTCTGTCTCGAGGTGAGGAGCTGTGGCACAGTTCCCTCTGTGCCTTTATAAACCTTGTGTGGCTGATTCAAGCATGCTGCAGTGCCAGGGTGGTGGAGCTTTGCCTGTCTGCATTTGTAGGGGTGGAAAATCGACGTCAGGTGGTTGCCAAGGAGGACCAGAGCCAGAGGCAATCCCAGGCAGGCTTTACTTTAGCAAGCTCAGGTACTGGAGACTGTATTGCTGCACCAAGACTTCCTGAGTACTGGGGAGTGCCTGCCCCAGCCGTGTTCTCCTGGTGCCAGCACTCTCCACTTGAAATCTCCCAGGATTCCAAGTGTTCCAGCCTCAGGAGCACTGGGAGTGACTGGCTGCTGTGCAGACATACCCTGGGGCTGGCCAGAAGTGCTGGCAGCACTCCTTACCCACCCCGGAGTTGCTAATTTTATTTTCTGCCATTGGTGTTGTAAATCTGTTGTGGAATGTCTCTGTCTCTGTGTTCCCAGGCTCCCTTTTCGTGTTCCCCTCCTCCCAGGTTTCATTCTTCCACAGATAATTGCAAGCACATTTCCACAGTGAAGTTGCCCTTCTCTGTACGCTCCAAAGGATATAATGGAACTGCCGCTTCCATCAGATGTGTTTGTACATCAGAACTGGCATCATCTCATCAAAGCAGTTATTGCATAACATGTTCTGGTTTGGAGAGAGAGCCAGGTATAGCCTAAAATTCCAGGAGATGCTTCCAATTGGGTAACACACAGAGGGATCTGTTTTAGACAAGTTATTATGTATCTAAGTAGCTTGATAAAAGCTTTCTGAAAACTGTGCTGAGTTAATGAAAAAGAAGCAGAGATTAAAGACTGATAAAGATCTAAACATATTGGCAGAAAATCAGTGGAGGCTTCTGCCAGCAAGGATGGTCTGACCTGGGGAAGAGGTGCCGGTGGAGCACCACTAAACAGGAGATGTGTTTGCCCAATGTAGGGCAGTGCAGGATACCCAAGTAAGTTATTTTGAGCCCCAGAAGTAGAATGTCCCTGTTCAGTTAACCTTGTCTGGACAGGTTGTGTTTGCAATGACAGTGAGAGAGAAATCACAGAAAGAAAACCATGTGCAGAAAGCACACAGAGAAAAAGATCAGGGAGGAGAAATGGGGAGGTTTGAGTAGTGTCATGTGCCAGACTCTGAATACAGAGTCTGGATTTGGGTGTGGTTTTTTGGTTTTATATAAAGCTGCAAGATACTTCCAGGTGCAGTTACTGAGCCTGCTAATCCTGGCATGGTGATGGGGTGCCTTCCCTCTATCATGAGTATCTTTTCTCACCCTTGTATCTTCCAAATTGGATGGTTTATTTACAGTATTGGAATGTAATAACCTTGGAACTGGGCATGGGAATGTCCATCTCCCGTTGCTTTGTGCACTTCGTGGGAAGCATTAGTGTGGCTCTGGGCAAGGGTTTCTATGGTTTGCCTCTCTGCTTTGTGGAGGAGCTCTGTGTAATCCCCAGTGCAGCAACATTCCCTTGCAGCCCCTCTCATGTCTTTGTTTGTGAGCATCTTGTACAGCTTTACTGAACACAATGAGGCTGCACCCAATAGGCAGACGACAGTCATTTAGGAACAGATTCCTGTTCCATCCAGAGCTTTGTAGCTCTGCCAGCTGTGCCTTGCTTTCCAAAGGCTTTCTCTGCTGAGTAAGCCAAGGCCATGGTAAGTAGCTGGGCCATAATGATTTGGCAAATCTTCCATGTGCTTCCTGCTCCGAGAGTTCTGGTTTCACCCTCCACTGGCTTTGCTGGCAACAGCCTTGTGTGCCAGTGACCCCAGCCATGGGGACAGCACAAGTGCCCATTGTGCAGCCTCTCACCCCACACCAGCACAGGAAATATTAGGTTTGTCAGTGCCATTTACCAAACAACCAGTTGTTTTTCTACAAGGGCAGCGATGGAGATGAAATATTTACTTTTCCACTGGCAGTTGGGTTCCAATAGGCTGTAACCCTGCTGTCTGCCTGGCCTGCTGAGTTCAGCAGGGCCCAGGTGAACAGGACTGCTGAGCTGGGGAAGGTGATAAATCCCAGACTGTCACTTGGAAGAGCCCCTGGGCAGGAACTCAGAAGCAGTGGAAATGTTGTTGCCTCTGAAAATGTGGTTCCCTTTAGCCATTATGTCAGTGGAAGGCTGTGCCGTGGTGGAACAAGGTCGGCTGCCTTTTGGCCAGCAGTTGTGTTGGGAAATGAAATGCAGCAAAAAGAGGTTACTGAAGAAATGAAACAAACAGGCCTGCCTTGTCCTCACTGACCCCTTTCCATGTGCAAAATCCTCCCTCCATCAGGTGCTGGGCCTCTTCCCTTTGCTGGATCCAGCCCAGCAGGGAGTTATCTACCTCTTTACTTGGACCCCAGTTCCCAAAAAAAAAAAAGAGGAGAATAGCCCACAGTTTTCTGCTTTTGTTCTTAGGTGGTAAAACAAATCAAAGCAAAAGGAGTCTGATCATAATGGTTTGTTCTCACTTACTTGAGAAGCTTCTTCCCTGCTGGGCTCTAATCAGCTCAAGGTGTTGAGCCTTAAAAATTACGATTGTTTTTCCTGTGCCTTCTTTGTCTGCTCCAAAGCCCACTGAGATACTCTTCTTGTACACCACATCTTACCCAGATTTGGGACAGTTTGCCTGTCAGAAATGTGTGCTGTCCACCCTCTGGTAGCTGTTTCTCCCGTGCCAGTCCTGCCTGGCTCCTCCCGCTGGGCTCCCTTCCTGCCGCCGGCATCGCTCCAGCTTTGGAGCCGCAGGTCTCTCATCCAGGCTGTGAATACTCATTTTAATTACACACAATGAAGCTAGACAGGATGAAGGAATGCTGCCTGGAAACTGCTTCTCAGTTTAGGTAGTCTCTGTTCTTAGGAAAAGTGTCTTTCCTTCAAAGGAAGAGCTTTCTTTTTCATGGAAACTGCCAGCACTTTTCAATGGGGGAATTCTTTCCTGTCTGGTTCCTCCTTTATCTCCAGTGAAGCTGCTTGCTGTGTAGTGTTGCTGTGTAACATGGGATAGATTTAGCCAGAGCAGGCAGAACTCTTCCCAAATATCCATCATGAGCCACAGTGGCAGGAGGGGGCAGATTTTGATGGAAATGCAGATTGTTCAGCAGCTTTAAAGTAATGCAGCAAACTGGGGTTTCCTACAGGAGCATTACAATAATGACTTTGTCAACTGCTTGTGTGCACAACTCTCACCTCCCATCCATTCATTTGAAGTGTCATCCTCTTCACTGGGTGTATTTCTTTGCCTCTTTCTCCATTATTTCCTCTGTTACTGACACGTTTTCAATACTAACCCAGATATGATCCTGAGGCTTCTCTCCATTTAAAGAAAAAGCCCAACTTGTTTGTGTAGGGAAATATATTCATATTTTCTCTTTATCCCTTAAGTACTACCCTTCACAGCTGCAGCTCATTCTGGACTGTTCATGGTGTGTGTTGAAGTGACAGTACCAGGTTTGCCAGAGGTGTTATGGCAGGAGCACCTCTGGGTGCAGTGATCAGAATCACATGAGAAAGGTCTCCCGAAAGCTGCCACCAGTTAAATGACATGCACCCCACACCTCTTGTCAGCTGAAGACCCTCTAAAGAGTGAGATCTTTAGACGCTCCAGACTTTCTCTAATTTGTCTTCACATGAATATGTTCAAGCCAAAGTTATTCAAAGCAAAATTGTCTCTTTTCAGGTTGCTTTTTACTTTCCTCATGTCACTCTCTTAGACAGTATGAAAGCAAACTTAGCCTTGAGGTTTGTAGGCAGCCAGGCACACCCACTACCCAAAGAATTTCACATCAGTATTGGTCTGAACATATCATTTCCAAATTGCTTTGATACCAAGCCATAATGTGCAACATTCCTGTTTGATACCGAGTCTCTCCCTGCTGATAAAACGAGTGAGATTAGGTGAGAGCTTGCTGAACTTTTAAAATCATTTATGAACAGCCAAGGCCAGATGGTTCTGGTATGATAAATTATTCTCCCAGCTGCACCATTATGAAAAATCACTAGAGTTTAAGGAGCTGCTGTATGGGAGTACCACTATGGGAATTGGGGTTTCCATAAGGAAGGGGAGCACTCCTGAGTGGTGGAAGTGACTGTGGCAGGGATACCCCTGGAAATGCCATGTCCTGAGAGCAAATGTCTTCAGCTGAACTGCTGCAGCCTGATCCACTGCCAGAGAATAAGTGCAGATCACAGAACTAGATTGTGCATTTCCTCTGCAAATCACAGAACTGGATTGTGCATTTCCTCTGCGAATCACAGAACTGGATTGTGCATTTCCTGTGCAACTTTCTTTTTGGACCATTCTGGTGGGTTTTTTGAATCAGTATAGGAGGGTCACATAGGATGGATTTCTTCTTGCACTGCATCTGTGAGCCCACAGTGATTGACAACCTGGACTAGGAAGAATAAAAGAGGATGAAAAATTTCTGTGACAGGGACTTCTGCTGCTCTGGGAACCATAAAGCACATACCCACTGGCTTGTCTGGGACAGCAGGAGACTCAGTGCTGGTGGAATTTATACATACTACAGTTCCTTCACACCTCTTGGTCTTTTAATATTGGCCATCTCCTCATTCCCAGCTTCAGGAGTGGAGAACTCATTCCCAGCCAGCATTCCTGCCTCCCACGGTGCCTTCCCCAGCACTCGGCAGTGGGTGGCTTCCTGATGGGCAACCATGGGGACATCTGTGCCTGCTTGTGTTGCACATATTTGGCAAGTATTCTCCACCATCTCTCCTTTCTCCTTGACTTCCCTTTGAGGGGTGTCCTGTTCTGCATCTCTCCATTCAGGTTTGGTATGTGGTCATTAATGCCGTTGACTGGAGGCTTTCAGTGGTCCCACAGGAGTCCTGGCAAAGTGCACTCGAGTGGTTGCACACAAGATCCTCCCCGTGGGCTGCTGACACTATGAGTGGCAGAGCTGTCATTACTCACTGAGCCTTTGTCTCTCTTCCCTGCTGGGTGGGAAATCCCACCCAGCTATCAGGGCCTGGTCTTTTTTCCACCCTACAATTTATATTCCCTTTTCATCTCTGGAGGAAATGCATGTCACGTTTTCAGAGGGCTTGTTCTCACCCACTTCAGGCAGTGCTGAAAGCAAACAGCTTGTTCCCCTTCAGGGATTTGGTTCTGGGATGCCCCGCGGTGCTTTCCAAAGACAAGGAGCTGCACATGGAGCAGCCCAGCAGCCTCTGAAAGGAGCAATCCTTCCCTGCCCAGCGCCGGTTCATTCACAGCCATTGTGCTCCTGCAACAATTCCCTGTTTTCTGAAACCAAACTGAAGCAAGTGAGAAAGAGAGAATTTTTCTATGTCCAAGAAGTGAATTAAATCTTGAGGGTGAGGAAACAACCTAATGCACACATTTTCATGGGGTGTTACCCTCTGGCCCTCAGCTTTATTCTTCCTTTGGGCTCAGCTCTGACAAGTAGCCAGTGTGAGACAAGTGAGTCCCAGTGATCCATGTTTTACTGGGAGGGTTTTTGACGTGTCTGTGTTGGGTTCCTCAGCAGGGACTGAAGGGATTCCAGCAGTCCTTGACTCCTGCTGATGCTGTTGTGACAGAAACCTGCTGTGTGTTGCTGACATGTTTCAAAGCACTGAAGGGTTTGGAAATGCTGCAGCAGTGCTTTAGGGTTGTGAAGGGGCCAGGAAGGATTTGTGTTGGATGCTAAGTGGGACTTGGAAAGGAGTGATTATTGGGATCAGAAGGAGGAAGGGTGTTTTACTGAGGTAATGCCACCTCCTCGGTGCTGAGGTTTTGCCAAGTTTATTTGCACATATATTGACCAACTTTAGCATTTTCTAGGACTTTGTATTTGGTGGGACACTCCTCTTCCTGCCACAAGGTAAACTTCCCTGCAGCCTCAGAACCTGCCAGCTCTTACCAGAAAAACTGTGAAGGTTTTCCAGGAAAAGGTTGCTATGCTGGGGCCACATCCTACAAATCAGAAGCAGTGGAGACAGGCCACTGGAATGACAAGTGTTCAGGGGCATTGCAGGTGGATTCCTTCATCTCCCCAAAGGTCGTGGAATACATCAGGCAATGCCTGCCCTGCTGTGAATCATCCACTCTGGGAAAGAGGAAAGGGAGAGAGAATCCCATGGGCAAATGTCCATGGGAAAAAGGAGTCAATGTGGATGTGGGATTTCATTGCAGAGGAGAAGATGGTGGATGATTCACCCTGTTCTTCATGGCTTTGGTGAAACCATGTAAAGGACTGGCATTGATGCCAGTGGGCTTTGCCAGTTCTGTATCCAGGGCAATGTGCCTGCAAGCTTTTGCATAAAACATGGGAGTGAGAGGCCACCCTGCCGGGCCCTGCCATGTCAGTCCATGTGCTCTCTGTCCCTTGTGGCACAAGCTCATAGTTGCTGCCTTCCAGATTCCATGGCAGGAGACCTAATTCTTTTTAAATGAAAACCATCTCATAAAGGGCTGGATCTGTCATGCAGCTGAATAAACCCCAGCTCTGCACACTGTTATTCACCATCGGCGTTCGTGTGTTCTCACTCGCTGTTGTTGAGTTCTTGGCTGCTTGATGAGCAGATAACCATATAAAATATCTGGTTACTTCATTATTGCAGAGTGACATAAACTTGGTTATGAAAACAAGAGTCCAGTAGTCATGGCTCCCTTTAAATGTTCTCTTTCCTGATTGAAAATCCCCAAACACAGCACCCATCCTGAGCAGCCCTGTTCTAGGTAACACTATGTGCACGATGACTGTCTTGGATTGCTTCAGATACTTTCAGTAGTGTCATCTCCCCCTCTTCATCACAGCTCTCCAAAGCACTTCTGGCAGCTTCTGGAGTAGTGGAGGTGTATTTAAGGAACAGTGTTTCCATGTTTGAAAAGCACAAGGTGAAAAAGCTTGTTTCCCATTAAGCCAACAGCTTCAGTGGCCTTTGGTTTTGTAAGAAGGTTGCACAAGCTGTTTCCTTGCCTCCTTCCTCAGCGTGAGCTCAGCTCACCTCAGTGTTTCTCCAGGATTTGTTGGCCTGCTCTTCATCCTGTGGCCCCTCTGTCTGTCTCTGCCTCCCTTGGGTTGATCTGCAGAGGTATCTCTTTGCTGTGTCTCTCTTAGACACACTGTCCTCACTTTGCACTGCAGCTCCTATTGCAGTCCCAGCTCCAACAAGCATCCCCCACTTCACTCCTGCCTCTGCTATGCCTTTATTCTCAACTGGATGGAAACCTCATAACATGCAAGATATCAGCATTTTATATTGAAACATTAAACATGTTGAACCAGTTCAGAAGTAGGCACCTTTCCAGTGACACAGCTTCAGTTTCAAACATTAATAAAAATTCCTCACACTGAGCTCAGTTTGGGACAGGAGGGCTCACAGGGTGATGATGTGATGTGGCCTCCCTCTCCTGGTTCCAGTCCAGCCCAGGGCAGGAGCTGCTGAGAACTGTTGATGTGCATTCTCTGCTTAGTGCCCTGTATTGGTTTGGGTTTAATGGCCATGTTTGATGTTCTCAGCTCTCAGCCTGTGTAACCTCTCTCCATACCATCATCTTCCTCTATGGCTGACATTGGAGGGACTGCAGAGATGGGACTCCCTTCTCAACCCTTGGTTGAGGCCTGGTAGGAATTGGGAAGGGGCAGGAATGTTGTCCTTCAGTTATGCCCTTCATATGGGTGAGCAGATGGCATTTGTGCCCACGGTGTGTGTAAATAGCAGTGCTTCCTTGGGGCACTGTCCTCCTGCCCACACTGAAATGCCAGAGGGATAAATTACAGCTCCCCCTCTCCATTCCCTCACATTGTCCATCCTGCCCTCCCTTTGCATTTATATTTCTCCAGTGGGCTTTAGAAAGAGATCTTGTGCTTAGTCCTGCCCCTGCAATGAATGCTGGATTAATGCTGGGTGAGTCATGGCAAACTGGGTCACAGGGAATGACTTCTCTCAGATTCTCTTTTGAGAAGGTCAGTGGTGATACGCCAGCCCTGGAACTACATGTTGCTCATGGCAGAGATGGAGCCCTGAGGAGAACATCTGTTACAAACACAGGTAGAGAAGACATGCTTTCCACCAAACAAATACCAGCTAAGAATGGTAAAACCTTAGTGGTCCTGCTGAATTTTTCACTTGGAATATGATAGCAGTGCCTTCTGTCCCTCTCTGTGTTTGGCCATGGCTGTGATGGGCCCTTTGCTCAGTTCTCTCAGTCTGTGTTGGTCTGCAAGGTGGCCCCAAGGAGCAATTCCTTTTTAATGTCTTGCTGAGCTTACACAGTTACCACCCTTTGTGAGCTGGTTCTTTGGGAAGAGAAAGCCTTTCCTTTGGATTTCTGTCTGTAGAAGTGGGAGACAGCTCACTGCCCTCATTCCCTTGAGGAGATGGGTGTCCTCAGTGCCCTCTGGAGCAATGGAGACTCTGAGCTAAGTGCAGTTGTGGGGAGAGCAGTCAGTGGTGTGTGGAGCACACATTTAATGAACAGCTGAGGTGACAGCCAGGTCACCTTGGGCAGCCTTGATAGCCATGAGTGTCACTGCTCTCTGGAGAGATCCAGTGTTTGACTCACCCAGAATTATTCTGGACAGATGGAATGGTTTGGCTTGCAGAGGGAGTGATGGAAAAGGCCTCACTCCCAGCCAGCTGAAGTGCTTATTTGAAACAGAGGCATTGCAGGACCTGGTGGTGTTTCCACTTCTGGGTGTGGTTTCTTCAGGATTCTCTTCTTCATACTTCTTTCTTTCACTTGCTCCACTTTTTCTGCCTTTTTCTGAAGGAAAGATCTTCTTTTACTGCTGCTGATATTTTCTGTCAAACTGACCTCTTGTCCCCACTTCTTAATCTCTCCCCACCAGAGGGGCAGTGCATGATAATAGTCCTGGGGATTTCTCAAGTGCTCTCTTACCAGCCACCAAGTTGCAGCTGTTGAAAAAATTTTAAGCATCTCCTAAATCCCTTTCCCCCAGCCCTTGGCATTATCCTTTGACTCGGATTTGGGACTTTTAGTGGGACAGTGGTCAAGAGTCATGGTGCTTCTGATGAAGATTTGTATACACGACCTTGAGAACTTGGAGGTGCAACATGCAGTGAATTGAAGGCAGTCAGAGGCTTTTCACAGGCTTTGGTGCACTTTGGCTCAGGCTTGTAAAGAATAACAGGAAATATTGGAAAACTGCACTGAGGGTAAACAGAGCAGTTGAGTTCCATTAACTGTCTGGAGGAGAAGCTCCATTAATGACTGAGACAAACAAAGCAAGTGCGTTGGTTCAGCACTGCTGTGTGAAAACAAAGGGCTGGGAGTTGCATTTAGTTTAACAGAGTTACACAGGACATTGGCCAGCCCAGGCAGGGGGGGATCGTGGCACCACGACCCCACTGTGGTCACTGCAGAGACACTGATGGAGAGCAGTGTCCTGGGAAGGAGCACAGACACTGCATGCTGGGGTGTGTTCATAGCAGTGCTACTCTAAAGTCCTGCTCTCCAAAAACAAGGCATCAAAGAGGTCTGGTGTTGGTGCCTCCCTGTGAGTCCTGCTGGGATGGCCTTGCTGGGATGGTGTTCGCAGGCAGCACTCAGACTGGGCAGTGGGCTGGTTTCTGGACTCACATAGGATGAGCAGCAATGAACAGGCTGCAGGACTGCTCTGGAGAGGCACTGGTGTCTTTGCCTGCCAAAACATTTTTTATGTTGGGAAGAAGCTCAAGTGGGAAACCAGAGTCCCAGGGTGCTCACTCTGAATAAACTCTGAATGAAAGGAGTGTGGGAGCTGACAGTCTGAGCTGTCCTTGTTTGCCTTTGTGGACTCTCATTGTCTCCAGGAGGAGAATGTGATGAGCTGAAGGCTGAGATTTACCTTGGGGTTAGAATGGAGGGAGTGACCAGGTAGTGACAGCACAAAGGGACAATCCTGCTCATCCACAGTGGCTTTGGGGTAACAGGCAGCGTGTGTTTGTGGCTTCTGCTAAAATGGACAGTTTGGGCTGGGAGAGCACAGAGGGCAGTGGGTTTGCAGGGCAAGACAGGGCCCTTTGGACATCCTTCCTTCCAATCTAAGAGCTTTCCTATCAGCTCTTTATTCAAGTTCTGTACATGTGAGAGTAGAACTCCTTCCCAAGGCAGAATATTTCAAGAGATTGATTACCTGCTTCCAGTTCCTTGTGAATTCTGAATAGCAGGTAAGATTATGATCACAAAGGAAATGCAGACTCCTGATTAGTACAATCACAGACTGCTCTGCCCCATTTATTGCTGTTCAAAGGAGGAGGGCTGTTCATTAGTGAAAAGAATCAGCATGGCATTGCATTTACTACGTGTAGGAAAACCTGGCCCCTTTGATGTAGCTGGAGACCCCTGAACTTCAGAAAAGAATGTGTTAGCATGCTAGGCTCTGCCTTAGTCCTGCAGGTCATTTAATCCTTTTCTCAAGTGAGTCATTGCAAGGTAAAGTAGATGCTGAGAAAAGTTCTGCATTGCCAATTAAAACAGGCTCCAAAGGTGTTGCTGGTTTCATTCTCCCAGAAACTCATCACCGAGGGGCCACGAGAGGTGCCTGTGTACCTTGAGGCCACATCCCAGCCCAGTATAAACTGCCTTGTTCTTGGGGCTTAGCAGAGCTCCTTTGCTTCATACCAATAAAGGTATTCCTTTCAGGCTCAGTTCCTTTATGCTTATGACTTTATGACTTTTAAGAGGATTTCTGTTAAGAAACCAGGAGTTCTTTGGGAAGGTGTCGATTTCCACACGTGGAAGAATTGAATGAATTTCAGAAGAAGCCTGTAAATAACCCAAGATGTGAGTTCTGACTCAGTCTTTGTAGACAATGCAGTTTATCTGCCTCAAACCCCCCTGCAAAATCAAAACTGAGTAATGTGTGGCAGCCTCAGCATTTCTCCCAGGCAGACTTTTCAGGAGGCCAGGTTTAAAATAAAGGATAAGAATGTACTAATTAGTAACTGCTACTCTTGTTGTTCACCAACAAAACCCCACTTTCAACCTATTTAACAAAAAAAATAATGGAAGTTAATCGGAAAGCTGAGGCATTGCTGTATTAACAACCCTAGACCAAAGACGAGTCTTGTGGAATCAGGGATAAAGTCAAGGAGCCTAAACCACTTGGAAAGTCAGGCAGATTGTTTGTTCTCAGCCTTTTGAAGTGGAGCCGCTGATGTGCTGACAAGGAGGCCGTTCAGGAAGCTGCTGGATCCCATCCCACAGGAGCTGGACAGTAGAAACCTGAAGGACCAGCTTTGAGCCTCAGCACTGTGGCAGTCACAAGGCAGAAAAGCTGCAAGAAACCCTGGAAACCTGTTTAATCTCTATTAGAAACTTTCCCAGGGTTGCTGCATGCCTGGGAGCCTTCCAAGCTGGCATTTTGGGGCAGATTCCCTCTGGAAGATTCCATCCAGCTTACATACCTTAGTCAGGATGCTGAGCCCTTCCTGTCCTGACTTTTAGGAACAGGATCTTTAGATGGGCTTACTTGCATTGGAGGGATGCTGCTGGAACTTTCTTCCCAGCATGTGAAGGGTTTTCTCTGTGTGTAGAAACAACATGGCTAAAATATCTGGAGTGAAATCCAGGCTCCATTGAAGTCAATGGCAAAACTCCCATTCACTTCAGTGGAGCAGGAATTTCACTCTTGACTGTTTTGAAGTTCATTACTAATAGACTGTTGGATTATTCCTGTGTGCATCAAACAAAAATGTGCTTGCTGGTAATATTTCTGCCGTGTTCAAAACCCACAAAGGTTTAAAAACAGGAATAACTATGAATTTCTGAGTTGAAAAACTGCATTAAATGTAGTTTTGCTAGAAATAATAATGTCCCTGGAGATAAACCTAAAATAATAGACTCCACTGTGTAATCTTCACTTGAAGCTAAAAATAGCAAAGATGGTGGTTTAATCTAAGCCATAATTATCAAACTGCTGAAGCTGGTTTGGGGTCACTGCAACTAGAAATGGATGTCGTGTTTGGGCTTTGAACCATCGAGTCCCACAACTGGAGAGGAGCAAAGCCAAGAGCACAGTCAGAAAGCAAACAGGAGCCTCTGATTTGCAGGAAAAAAGCACAGATTAAAGAGTCCAACACAGTATTTAAAGGCACTGCTCCTGGCTGGCTCCAGCCAACCATCTGGAGACCCAGTGAGCTCCTATTAATCTGTGTTTTCAGCCCCAAACTGTGACATTTTGCCGGAAGGTGACACTGGCCCTACAATGTATGGAAGTAATTCTCCATTTCATCTTGGAATTAAAGGAGGAATGTTAATGTTTCAGAGAGTTATTATTCTGTATGATTCTAAATAAGGGGTTTAGTGATAATTTCAAAGTAGGATGGAAAACCATTAAATTTCCTGGTAGAAAAGCCCAATAGAAACCCATTTCAAATGCATAAATACTAAAACCCTCGTGAAATTAAGGCAGTGGGTAAATTAAAGGAACCAATAATTTATTTATATTTCTCTATTTCACAGGTGCCCAGAGCAGTAGGTGAATGATGGTGTGTTATCTGTATTTTCAAGCTGTTAATTGCCAAAAGAAATGAGAAAGCCACATGTAACCTGGCAGGTGTTTGTCCTTTTTGTGTCCCTCCCACAGCATGGGGATGAGCCACGACAACGACCACCAGCCCTGCGCGGGGAGGTCCCACATCATGTCTGGAGAGTGGGTGAAGGGCAGGAACCCCAGTGACCTGTCCTGGTCCTCCTGCAGCCGGGACGACCTGGAAAACTTCCTCAAGTAAGGATTGTGCTGAGTACCAAAAGTCCTGCCTGGCAACAATTCAATGTGTTATTTGAAAGTCAAAGTGTCAACAATTTTCCTTTAAAAAAGTGTGTGCACGTGTCATTAGGGCGTGCAGGTTTGATTCTGTCTCTGTGACAGGAGCCCCTTTGAAACTGAGGATTGCAGAGAGGCAGAAGAATCATGTGCAGTTGACAATGTGTGATAACTTCTTAAAAAGAGTTCCAGATCACCTTCATTTTAGAAAAAGTGCCCTTCATGTGTGCAGTGACAGAAGTCTGTGTGTGGGTGGCCTGCAGAGAGCTCTGCTGAAGGATGCTGGAGCTTTGTGCTGAGGCTTTTAGTGCCTGTCTTGTCATTAAATAGCTCTTATTTTATGGAAATTTTACTTTGCCTGGAGGTAATTGGGATGTGTTTTCTCACTCCTCAGTGGGTGTTGGTCCAAAATGGTTCACTATAAACCTCTTTTCCACTGTATCCATGTTTCAAGAGTTCAGGAAGGATTTCTGTCCTTGTTAACTCCCATGGACTGCAGCAGGCACTGGAGCTGTCTCAGCTCTGCAGTTGTGCTCTTGGACCTGCAGTGCAGCTCTGCCAAACACTGCCCAGCACAGTGACCAGAGCTGGTGTTGCTGGGAGTGGGTTCAGCTTGGAAAATTTCACACTCTGGGGTTAGAGGTGGGAAAGAAGGGAAAATCATGAAAGAAAATGGGTAAGTACTGTTACATTAATGGCATGAAGTTGAAAAGGAAGTTGCATCTGGTCCCTGAGGGATGAGAGATGACAGTGATACTCTAATTTGTAAAAGATTTTTGTGAAGGAAAAGAGAAAAATCTTCCCTTTATGCCTGTGATGGATAAGAAAAGAAGTCAAAGGCCCAAAATTGAGCTGGAAGGATTCAGGTGAGACATGACAGACTTTCTAGGGCTTGTGAAGCTTTGGGCTGGATGGCCTGAGGGCAGAGTCGAGTCTCCAGCAGATTTTTAGGACCAGTTTAGATGAATGTTTAACCCAGAATGTTGTGAGTGGAGTCTGTTCTGCCTCGAGGCCTGGGGCCAGGGGTGAGTTCCCATAGTTTCTAGCCATGGTTCTCAGTTATTTAGAATGCTCCCAGATGGATGTATGTGTGGCTCAGCTTTGCAGATGAAGGTTTGGGAAGGGCTCTCCCCACATGGGTGAGCCCTTTGAGCCTGTGCAGTGGATTGTTTAGTTGAGGTACAGCATGTGGAACTGGCCCCACTGTTTGCTCCTGAGGTTCATCTGCCACGGCCGAGCGAGCCTGGACGGTGACAGTGAAGTCCTCAGGACTAGAACCTGCAGCCCAAGGTATTCCCAGCAGGTCTCCCATCCAAGTTCTATCCGGGGCTGACCCTGCTGAGCTCCCGAGATCTGATGGGATCGGATGTCAGGGAGACATTTACCTGCCTTGCTCTCGGATATATAGTGGGGAAATCACCCCTGTTCCATGAGACTACAGAGGGGACAGCAGAGCTGTGGGGTGAGCTCAAAGTGTCTCCTTCAGGGATTATAGAAGGGACAGCAGAGGTCTGAGGTGAGCTCAGAGGTGCCTGCCTGCCCTCAGGGCTGTCCCCTCGGGTTACAGAGGTGTGAGGGGAGCTCAAAGGTGCCTGCCTGCCCTCAGGGCTGTCCCCTCAGATTACAGAGGTGTGAGGTGAGCTCAGAGGTGCCTCTCTCAGGGCTGTCCCCTCGGGTTACAGAGGTGTGAGGTGAGCTCAGAGGTGCCTGCCTGCCCTCAGGGCTGTCCCCTCGGGTTACAGAGCTGTGAGGGGAGCTCAGAGGTGCCTGCCTGCCCTCAGGGCTGTCCCCTCGGGTTACAGAGGTGTGAGGTGAGCTCAGAGGTGCCTCTCTCAGGGCTGTCCCCTCGGGTTACAGAGGTGTGAGGGGAGCTCAGAGGTGCCTGCCTGCCCTCAGGGTTGTCCCCTTGGGTTACAGAGGTCCGAGGTGAGCTCAGGGGTGCCTGCCTGCCTTCAGGGCTGTCCCCTCTCCCCGCAGGTCCAAGGCCAGCACCTGCCTGCTGCTGACCGACCCTCGCAGCCGGTTTGCGGTGCGGCTGCCGCACAAGCTGCCCGGGATGCACTACAGCGCCGACGAGCAGTGCCAGATCCTCTTCGGCACCAACGCCACCTTCTGCAGGAACATGGAGGTAAGAGCTCCTGCTCGGACCTGGCACGAGGTGGGAGGGGGGAACGAGGGTGTTGAAAGGAGATCTGCGCTCTCCTCAGCGTGTTCAGAGAGCAAATCCAACTCCCCCGAGCTCCCTGTCAGCAGCACTCTGGGAGACACACACTCCTCCTCCCTTCCCCACACTGCCCTTGCTGACCTCCCAGAGCAGCCCCAGAAAAGCTGCTGTTTGCACTTTGTTCCCTTCTGACACTGTTTTGCTGAAATGCTCAGTAGAGATTGTTTTCCTGGAAGTTCAGCTGAGGTGAAAGTCTCTCCTCACAAGTGCTTGGCTGCTTTCAGAGTCAGCCTAGAGGACTGTCTGGATCTTTCAGGAGACTTCACCTTCAGCCCACTGCAGAGTTCTTAGGAGCTGACTCTTAACCCTGTGCTGAGGAAACAGCAGTGACTGCCTGTTGGATGAGGCCATTCTGTGCAGAATCCTGTGTGTTTTCTAAGCAACATGATGTTTAATCAGGATTTGGGTGCAACATGATGTAAATCACATGGTTGTTGGCAGGATGGAAGCACTGCTTGTTGGCATCTCTAGAAGCAGGTTGTGTTTGAGATGAGGCTGTGATTTGTCCTCTGGAATTCAGACAGCTGAACTTTCCCTAAGGTCTTTTCATTCTGAGCAGATCTGACCTGCATCCCACTGTAGGCAGGGCCTGGGGAAGTGCCAACTTCCAGAGTGGCCTTGGAGACATCCAGAAGAAAGTCCTGAAGGACCGTTTCAGGCCACCAGCATCTCCTTCTCTGTAGCCAGGCAGGAAGCAGCCAAGTTTCCTGCTGTCATGAATTGGCCATTTGTCTTTCTCAGTTGTCCCTCATTCCCATTCTCAACAAGCCTGGGATCTTAAATCAGTGTGAAGAAATAAAATAATAATGGGTGATAACTGAGGCTTCTGAGTGCCAAATTACTAAAACTGTTGAGCACATGCAAGTCCTGGGAACATGCTCTTAGTTTCACATTAGCTGCTTTATTTATTTTGGATTTGGGAACCAGCTAATATAAAACAATAAGAAAAGAATCTGGATAGGTTGTATTTCCCAGCTCCATCAAGAAAACACAGACCACCAGGACTACTGTACTGGAAGGAAAGTGTTGTAGGTCTGCAAAGAAAACCCCAGATCTCCCCAGCATGACTCAAGTTCTTCCACTTGTGTGGGTGTCACCCAGCTTGACTGCTCTTGGAAGAGATATTTGCTATTTCCCTTCTTGTGATAAAAAAACATTCTGTTTCTGGATATTCCAGAGCCTGATGAGAATGTCAGCCCACTGGTAGGTGGTCAGCCTTTCTCACACACAGATTGCATGTCCAGTCTGGAATTGCTTCAGGGCCGTGTTGTTTGCCAGGATAACATGCCAAGAGGCACAGTTCTGTTGGACACAGACAGCAGGTGTTTGTGCCTCCCCACATTTTTCACCAGTCTTATTATTTGACACCTTTGGAACCGCATGAAAACTGTGCCCTTTTGCTCCATCATTCCTTTAGCATCTCCCAAATTAAAACAAATTTTCTGAGGACTTTAGTAACTTCTAATGAAACCTTCAGCAGATTAAACCCAATTTTCAGTGCTGTACTTGGAATTATTTCTGTTACAGATGTGCACTCAGAGTTAGCATTCACCCCGTGGAGCTTTGCATCAGTCATGTCACATGCCAGTAATTTAAGTAAATATTTGCATCCTGTTATGCTACTCTGACTTGGCTTTTGAAGGCAGCGAAAGGAAATTCTTCAGAGCAAATGATCACTTTTGATTTTTAAACCTCTCAAGTTTGTGTTCTTTTCACCTCTGTGTTTCTCAGGCCTCATCTGCAGAGTCCTTGTATCCTAAGTCTCAAAGCTGTCTACAAAAATATGAACCAGAAAAAAAATTGGCACTGGTCACTGGCATTAGCTGTAGAAATTATTGGCAAATGCAGCTGTCTCCTCTTCTAGCCAATGGTAATGTGGTCTTTTTAATTCAATAAAGTATTAAAAAAATCCAAATGTAAAAGCAATAAACATTTGACAGTAAATATTTGTTACAAAAAGGAAATATACTTCAGGAAATGAGCCTGCTCATTCTTTTTATGATTACATGTGTCTACTGCCTATTTTCTTACATAATAAAAGAGCTGCATTACAGTGTTTCTTGGGAGACAGTTGAGCTGCATAATTGTATCAGGCAAACTGGAGGCTCCATGTTCCAAAATGCCCTGCAGTTTGGTTTAGGGCAAATTTCAGAGATTAGATGATTCCAAAATTTCAACAGAGACTTTGTGTGCAGTAAACTCTGTCCTTTAAAGGCATCAAAGCCCAGGTTTTTAGAGGAATGTAATCTCTGCCTTCACAGAGTCAGGTGCTGAGTGCTTGGCAGTGGCTGCACCTCCAACATTGCTCCAACTTGATGGTTAATCCCCATGAATATTCACCCTTAGCTGAATATTTGACAGTGCATCCCCAAAGTTCTTCCACTTTGCTTTTAGTGGTAACTCAGATACCCTGGAACAAAACTGTGGCTCTCAGAATGTTCAGTTTGCCACAAGAGCCATCCTGCAGCTTTTCTGCTCCCAGTTTGCAGAGCAGAAATCAAAACATGGGAGGAAGGCTCAGCCTGACCTGTGCCAAACCTCCTGACATCCCATTTTCCTTTGCTTGGACACTGCAGCTATATTTTAATACACTAAAATTACCTAATTAGCAGAATGAGAATGAGATAGTCAGATGATTCATAGCCTGCTGTAACCTGTGACTTCTAAGATGTGTAATGTAGGATCTGGTTGTGTAGCAGCAATGGTAGGTAAGATTTACTGGTGCATGTCACCTTTTGAGGAGCTGTGAATGCAGCTCTTAGCCTGGGTGTTTGTAAGGCAGGCAACAAGCAATTTTTCTTTATTTGAGACCCTCTGTTTCTATCATTATACAGTATTGAATAATGAATGGCAAGATTTACCTGCCAGGCCCTTGAGGGACTGCAAGTCCATTTTGGGGTGTGCTCTGCTTACGGTTTTACTGGTTTGGGATAAATCCCAGTGCCTGGGTCTGGGTTAACTTTAACCTGAGTGTTACATGGGTGAGTCCTCACCCATCAGCAGGAAAGGAAAGAAAGGTTTTCATGGCTCTGTGGAAGGGTTAATTTTGGCCTGAGGAACTTAACTCAAAAAACAGAAGTTGGGCAATTCTCAAGTGGGATGTTTCTCCCTCTGTGCTCTGCTCCTGTGAGATCCCACCTGGAATGCTGAGCACAGTCCTGGTGTCCCCAACAAAGGAAGGACATGGAACTGTTGGAGCAAGTCCAGACGGGGCCACAAAGTTTGATAAGGGGTCTGGAACACCTTCCCAGTGGAGACAGGCTGGGAATGCTGGGGCTGCTCAGCATGGAGAGGTTTGCATGGAGACCTCACAGCACCTTCCAGTATCTGAAGGGGCCTACAAGAAAGCCAGAAAGGAGGTGGAACAAGATGATCTTTAAGGTCCCTTCCAACCCAAGGCATTCTGTGATTCTGTGATTTCACATATGATAATGTTGCAGTGCCAGGAGGGCTTTGGCCCACCAGAGAGGTTGCACAGGGATCTTTATTTTGAGGGAGACGAGGTGCTTGTAGCAGGAATTAAATAGGTCACTGTGGCATTCTCAGGCTCTGAGCAGCATCATGATAACTGTGGAAGAAGCTAAGCAGGAATGCCAAGGGCATGCCAGTGCCCCCCAGACTCCGAGACCTTTGGGCATTCTGGCTGCTGAATCCTGATGGGAGTCCCCAGGGCCAACATGGGAGCAGTTGTGCAAATCCCAGGCAATTCCACCTGTCTGACCCCTGTCCTTCAGCTCCACTGGGCTCTGAATCAGCTATTGTGGATTCATTTGACCCCTCTGAAAGAGGAAGCAGAGAGTTCAGCCCCAGCCAGGCATGAGGGGGCTCTGCAGGGAGTGTTAACCCTTTGCTATCCTGGGTTTGTTCCCAGAGGAGCAGCATGGAGGGATAGTGCTGAGTCTGTCACAGAGCAGAGAGGGGGTTTCTCCACCAGACATGCACCCAAACACCTTCATAACCCCATCAGAAATGCATCAAAATACATTAATAACCCCTAACAGAAATGCATCTAAAAACATTAATAACCCCCACCAGAAATGCATCAAAATCATTCATAACCTCTACTAAAAATGTGTCCAAACACATTCATAATCCCCACCAGAAATGTATCCAAACATAATTCATAACCCCACTAGAAATACATCAAAAACATTAATAACCCCCTCAGAAATGCATCCAAATATAATTCATAACCCCACCAAAAATGCATCCAAACACACTAATAACTCCCACCAGAAATGCATCTAAAAGCATCAATAACCCCCACCAGAAATGCATCAAAAACATTCATAACCTCCACTAAAAATGCATCCAAACACATTAACCCCCACCAGAAATGCATCCAAACATGATTCATAACCCCACCAGAAATGCATCCAAACACATTAATGACCCCACCAGAAGTGCATCAAACACATTGATCCCCTCACACCAAAACATGCTGTGTGTTTAATCACTGTTTTTCAGACCGACCCACCTACCAACAGAGGCTTTTGCACTGAAATCATATTGATGGAAAAAAGTGTGATTTCCATCTCTTGCATCCAGTGTTTGCCTTTTGGTTTTATAAGCCTTTTGGCTTGTTTGTTGCTGACACATTTTTGTGGGTTTTTACATAACCATTGTCTTCCAGAGTTGTTTTGAGTCAGAGCTGGGCTCAGCTGAGGTGGCACATGAGATTAGCAGGGATGGTTTTTTCTGAGCAGGGACACTCTCAGCTCAGATGTAACTGGGAATGTGACTTTGGACATGACACTGTTTTTAGAAAAATTAAACCAGCTGGAATTGGCTGCACTGTTTTTTCTGAAGTTCAAGTTGTTTTATAACAAATGTAGGTATTTCCCAGTATGCACAAGCTCCAGCAGCACAGGACAGGAGGGCAAAGCTGATTGCAAAGCACAGGAGGCTGACTGAATTTCTGGGCTGATATGGAGAAGGAGGGGAGCTAAAAAACAGAGTAAAGAGCAACAGTTGTAATGGTCAAGTGGATTTTATGTATCCCTTCAGTTTCTATACTTGATGGTATGGTGGTGAATATAATTCAGCAATTGTGGGGCTCTCTGTGGTCTTGATCTTGCAGGGGCTGGTGGGGTTGACCTTTAGGCTGGGAATCAATGGGCCTCTGTCTGCCTTTGCCCTGCAGAGTCTTTGCAAGATGCCAGTGATGGGAGTGAGCCCTGTTATTTAATAATGTATAGAATATTTACAAGAACATGGTAATTAGGTTGAAAACTGATTTTTCCTGAAAATAATGGGCTGCATTGTCATTTCTGTACAACCAAGGGACTTTGTCTACATAATAATGCTAATAAATCTGGAAGAGGGTGGGTTGGGTTTTCTTGAGACTTGCAGGGTAGAAAACTGGCAATTCTAGGAAAAAGTGAGAAGGTTTTTTTGAGAAGTAAAGGTAACAATTTACTTAATTGCCATACTAGAGTTTATAGTTTTCCTCATGCAGATTTTTAGAATTCAGACTGTTTTCATGTTGCCTGTGAAACCCAAGTGTCCTATTTCACTGCTTCTGTATGTTGCAAAAAGACCTTTTTCTCTTGATTTTCAGTGGAAATAATTTTTGTTTAAGAGAGAGAAAGAACAAGGGAGAAGCTGAGTTCCTGCCTGGGCAGCACAGCCCAGCTTGCAATTATTGGAATGCTTCAGAAATTTTTGTATGTGTTTCAGTTTGGAAGATGGTCAAAAACACATTCTGGTGCAGTGGTTTAAAGGAAAATAAAAGGAGAGAGGGGAACCAAAATAAAATTATAAAAGTACAACGTGGAAATTTAAGAAAATAAACATAATAAACTCTTAATAATAGAGAGAGCCTATTAAGAATTAAACACTTGAGCTTGGCAATCCTACATTTCTTGTTAAGAGACAAGGGGAGGGAGAGAAAGAATTAGTGTGATGTGGCATCTACAGCTAAAGTTCAAACTTAACAAAATTAGCCAGAATATGACTGAGTATCAGCCTGAAAATAGTGTCTAACAAGCTGGAAGGGCATTCAGGCTTCTCCCATTGCCTGCTGGAAACTTCCATCTGCAGAACTCCAGGAGAAAACTCCCATGTCTTCACAGCCACATCTGAGCAGTGTGTGTACAGACCTATAGGTTCATTTTACTGTCCCTTTCTTCTCCTTCCCCATGGCCAAGAAACACAATCCATGGCTATTGGATGCAGGATCCCTGTGTTGTAGTTGGAATAATGGCTCTGAGCAGGTCAGAGAACCCAGCCTGGTGTGACATCCTCTGTGTTTGTGGGGTCACAGTGGTTGTTTTGTCTGCCACAGAACATTAACAAATCTGGGAAATGAGTATTTTTGTGCTGTTCTGCAGGGGAAGGAGCAGCACAGGAAAGCAGTTATCTCTGAGGGACCATTTCCTCAGAGTTCTTCAACTGTCAGGGGCCATTTCCACAAGAGTTAAAACAATCTTTGGGATCTTAGACACTTGTGTCTGTTTTGGTAACTTTCCACTCCTGCAAGAGTTTATGAAGAGGCTGTTCCTTGACTGATGATAAAACTGATATAGAGGGGAATCAACTCCAAATTTGTTGGCTCTAAGCAGACAGGTCATTGGTCCTGTTCATCTGTAAAGCACAATGTGCTCCTGGGTTTCTGTAAGTTCTGAAGAAATAAGATGTTCATCACATAGTTGAAATTGGGAATTGTTTTTTAAGAAACCTTTTCTAGGGCATCTGAGAAGATTATTATTTATAATAAGAGCTGAGGTGATTTCTCTCCAGCAGTAAAGAGATTCATTCTTCTTTGTCATTAATGATTCAAATCCTGCATTATGGATTTGTGGCATTGTTGTCTGGTTTTATTAAAATGAAATGTTAGTGGATATCAACCATTGCCTGAATATTCTGGGATGTGATTCTTCCTCATGTCTTCCCCTGACTTTTGGGTCAGGTCTGTCATTTGGACAGATGTTTCCTTTGTTGGACCTGCCCCTTGTTCCTTGGAATATCAGCTCTGGACAGAGGGCAGCAGCCAAGTTTCAGAATTATCTTGTCTGGGACACTGTGTGGCTCCTTCTCAAAAGTACCTTCCAATTTTTCAACATTCCAGTTTGGAACACTTTTCATCTTGTTTTCAGCAGCAAGAAGCTCCATCAGACAACAGTGCTTGGGTGCTTTGTGATCTGTTGTAGCTTGGGGGTTGTTCATGCACCCAGAATTAAAGACAGTGATGGTACAGGAGTTGTGGGCATTGTTTTTACCACCTTCTTGTGTAAAGAATTGCTTCTCAGGAACGTGCTGGGAGGCTCCAAGAACCTTTGCATCGCGACTGGGAAAGTGAGAGCAAATTGAGTGTTTATTGTACCTAATAGGTGCTAATTAGGATTCTGTTGAGAAGCACATTTTCTCTCAAGGTTAGCACTGTGCTGAGCCAGAACCTTGGCAAAATAAAGGGTTCTGATCCTTCAGTGAAAGGCAGCCTATTTATAGACCTGTCTGTGTGTTCTGTGGTCTCATGCTCCTCTTGTTCTGTGGACTCTTCCTAAGTCCTTACTGGTAATCCCCTTATTTTGACAGCAAAGTTGGTTTCACGGTGGTTTAATTCTGCTGGTAGAAGTCAGAGGTTCCTCTTTGTAGTGTCAAACAGGCAGCAGGAACAAACCCATCCTCAGGAGCAATGAGTGTTTCTGGTTTTTGGATGAAAAGAGGTGAGGGAGTGAATGTGTAGGGAATGAATGAGCATCTTTAGAGTTGTTTGTGGTTGGAAGGACATCTTTATTCATTGGATTCTCTTTCTGCTGCAGAGGTTTGGGACTCCCCTTGTAGGTCAGCAACCTGAGGCTTTGAGGAGAGGCCACTGGGCAGGAGCAGATTTTAGCAGTGCTGGGAATGCAGCAGCTGCCCCAGCAGGGCAGGCTGGAGACTCTGTGAGTGCCTGTGGGCAGAGCTGGCTGGATTGGCTGTGGCTGCTCCTCAGTTCCAGCACTGAGCTGAGGAACCCAAAATAGGTGCCTTGCCAGAGCTGTGTGAGTGTCACACACTGTGTGTCCAGGGAAGGGAGACAGCTTGTTCAGGAAAATCCTGGAAAGCTGGGAAAGGTGGGCAGGCCCAGAGCCGGAATGTTCCTGGAGGATGCCAGGAGCTGGTGCTGGGTGTGCCCTGGGTTTGGCTGGAGCTGTGGCTGTGACACTGAGCACAGGAACATCCAATCCCTTCCCATGCCTCAGCTTTCCACCTGTAACAGGAGGATAAAACTCCCTTTATCTCCCAGGAGCCTGTGTAGATTGCAGGTGCTTTAAGGAAGAGCAAACAGCTGGCACAGCGAGGCCCCTTGTCAGGCAGGTGCCATTGTAACCCCTGTAACTGGAGCATCCTTCTCCTGCCCAGCCTGGGAGCTTCCAGTTCCTGACCTCCCCCAGCTCTGGTTTCTGATGACTGTGCAGACAAGCTTTCCTATCTCCCAGGACTTTTTGAGAGACCTTTTGAAAAATTTCATTTTATTTCTATTTCTAAATTTTATTTTCTTTCTGTTGAAATTCCCCAAGGATTCATTTGAAAAAAAGTGGGTTTTTTTCAACAAGTAATTTGGAATTTTGATTGAAGTGCTGCTTCTCACCAGCCATCTCGCTTTTTCAGAATTTTATTTCTCTCTTGGAAGTATCTCAGGCTGGGAGCTGATCCAAAGATGACCTTTCCCCACAGACACTTTCAACAAATCAATATTTTTCCAGTGTGAAATGCCTGTCATTGGGAACTGCTCCCTGGGACTTTCTAAGCACTGCAGGGGATGCTTTGCCTTCTGAAGGCTGGTTGCTGATGTTGAATTAGCAGCAATGCAGTTCTTTTGGTGGCTTCTGCTGTGTCAGTGCGAGCTCCAAACTGCCACTCACACCCAACAAGTGCCTTCCAATCCCTGCCATTTCTCCCCTGGATATTCCCCACCAAGTGGCTGTTGAACCATTCAAAAGTCTCTCACTGCGACTGGTTCCCCTCGGCTCTGTTTAATGAGGAGCTGTGTTTGGGTTTCTGTTTAGCTGAGGAGGAGGATACACGATCTCCTTTGAACAGAGCTGTTAACATGATAAAACACCTCGGGAACACACAGGAGGGAGCTGAGGGTTTGATCTGCTGGGGTAGCTGCTGAGCTCTGTGAAATGCAGGGGCTTTGTAGTGGTGTGGCACCACAACACAGAGCTGTTTCTGGAGCTGTTTCCTTTGCATTTAGGATTCTGAATCAAACACAGGGATGCTGTAAAAATCTGATGCTTTCCATACCTCAATGATGGGAAAGTTCAGAAAGGCTGGTGTGGCTGAGGGAGACGATTCCTTTATTTATTCCCCTATAATTGTGTGTGCACACATAATTAAACAAACACACACATACATATATATATATACATATATACAGAAATACACACATGTATGTGAATATTTGCATAGTCTGGGCCCAGCTCTGCAGGTGCAGACACATTTTTGGGGTGGTCTCTGTCCATTGCATCCCTCCCTTGGCTCACACCTGGCAGTGTCACCTTCCATGTTCCTGTGGGCTCTGGGGGAATTCTGTTTGCTGATTAGAATTGTGCAAAGAGCTACTTCCTTCTTATGCTTCGTTCCCATCACAACCCCTTTCCTCCTTCCAGTTTTCCATCAAAGAAGAGAATGTAACCCTAATTTACATGCAATTTATGATCCAGGGACTTGAAGCTGAAGCTGAACAAATACTGGCCTTGCATAAGGCACAGCTATTCAGCAGTGGTGCTCGTGTGTCTGGAACAACTTCTTTAGGGATGTGGGGAATTCCATTACATCTTCAGCCAGGATGTCTTTGGGAGAGAAAGCAGAAGCAGAAGTTTCCTTCTGCAGGCAGAATTTCTGTCTGGGTCATTCAGAAGATCAGTCTGGAGTGTTTCTTCTCTCATTCTGCTCTGAAGCTTTGTGGTTATGTGTAAGAGAGGGGCTGAGGCCTGGAAAAGTGGGAATACTTGCTCTCTGCATCCTGGATCTCCAAAGCTTCCCTTCATTTTACATGTCAATATTCCCCAGCCACAGTTTGGAAGGAGGTCTTGCTCATGGTGCTTTCCCACTGTGCTTAATTGCCTGGATGAGTGTTCCTTCTGTAGAACTCATGAACAGTTAATGGATGTATTTTTGGATTTTAGTCCTCTGCAGAAGGCAGGGTTTGGGAATCTGGGAGTTATGGTGTGGAACAAAGGATTTCTCAGTAAGCTCTGGAATCTCTGCCTTGTCAGTGCTTCTGCCTCACTGTACCTGTCTGGAAAACAGTGTGTGATGTCCTCATGGCTCTAATTGGTGCCTAAGTGCTTTCACAGCTCTGGGTAAACCACTAATTAGTCACAGTCATTTAGGCAAAATTACTAAAGACTGATACTTTCCCATATGCTTTATTAGTTCAGGGAAAATCCAGTGATTTAGACTTCCCTGATGTATTTGCTGTTGGTTGGTTGGTTGGTTGGTTGGTTGGTTGGTTGGTTGGTTGGTTGGTTGGGATGCCTTTCTGTGTTGTGGTTAATACAGATGTTGCCAAATTGTGCCATCTGCTTCCAGATTTTGTGCATGTTCTTTGGGTTTAAATAGTGCAAAATCCTCTTCCCAGAAAGCAATTTGGAAATAAAGCAGGATGCAGATACTGCTGGGATAACTATTTTATTTCAGTACATTCTGCATCATCACTGGGACTGGGATTCATCTCACCTGCACCCTCTCCTGTACAGATCTCTTTTATGCAGACATGATCAGTGTTATGTGGACACACCAACATGCCTGTGCACAGAACACACATGCCCCACAGTCTCTTACATTACACTGGGAAAGAACCATAAGGTTGAAGTGTGTTGACTCAACTATTTAATGAGGTGCAATAAATCTTGACAAGACCAGCTGGCACTAAAGTCAGGCTTCTCATCTTTTTACCATTACATTGAAATGTGAACAACAGTGGAAAGAAATGTAACTCTTCTTTTTCTTTTTTTTTTTTGGTACTCAGCTATGTAGCACTGCACTGAAATCATCCACTTGCATGGAATGCAAAGCATGGTGGATGGTGTGGAAAATGTTAACGGTGTAAAGGCCCCTTTTTCTGGTTCTTTCCCACATTCTGAGAACGTGTTGCTCTGGCAGATGACAAAGTTGTGGTCAGCACCACCATCCCTGAGCACTCTGTGGCTCCTCCTCTGCTGCTCAGCACACCATGACGTCCTTTCCTCTTTCTCATTCCCCCTTCTCCCAGGGGGCATTACTGGCTCATTATTGCTACCACCAGGTGCAGCAGGGCTGGCTGTTTTACTTGAGGATCTTTCTGAAAAAGCAGGACTAATTAAACAGCTTGGACATCTCTGCATGTGGCACAATTCCAAAGCACCCAACAGGGCCTCCCATATAGGATTCTCTTTTAATGGACCAGATTTATGCCTGTGAAAAGAAATCTGTTTGAATAATACACTTCTTGTTTGGGGAGGTTTTGTTCCTGTCAGTGGCATCCATCAATCTCTTTCATGTTTTCAGCCCCACCACTTAATGCCAGTCGACCCTTAAAAAATAATTGCTCCCAAACCGACGAGATGCCTCTGGATTCACTTGAGAAAGTCTGCCTGAGCTTTGAAGTGTATCCCATAATGATAGCTGACATCTCCAGGAATAATAACTGCACCCCCTTGCTTTGTGATTGCAGCATTTGATGTGTGCTGGGCTCTGGTGCCTGGTGGAAGGAGATACCTCCTGTAAAACCAAGCTGGACCCCCCTCTGGATGGCACCGAGTGTGGCGCAGACAAGGTAATCAAACTGCTCAGCAGCACTTCTTGTTCTCCAGAGTTAGCAGTAATGTTTCCAAGATGTTGTGTATTTATCATAAACCCCTATTTTCTACTGATTCTGTTACAGAAACTGCTCAATTAACAGCTGGATTGGGTTAAGTCTTCTGCTTTTATATTGCATGTATTTCTGTAGCTTCAGCAGGGAGGTTCTGGTGGTCAGGGTGTTCTTCAAAGTGCAGGAGAATCTCAGGACTGGCTGCTGAGGGCACTCACTGCTGGCACCTCTGCTCAGGGCTCTGGTGCTCCCTCAGTGGGTGTTCATCAGTGTGAGCTGAGCTGGTTATGTTCTGGGCTGTCTTTGAGGTGGGGAGCATGCAGAGCATTTAGTCTGGCATTTGGGGGGAGATGGGGAATGAAAGAGAGGCTACTGAAAACTTCATGGTTTCTAAAAGTAGAATTTGAGCTCAAATTCAGTGATGTTCTGGTATTTTTGAGGTAAAATTTGCTGTACATGCATAGTTTGGAACTTGATTGGTTTGGTGGCTCCCTTACTTACTGGTTTGAGTTTCTAATATTTTTTTATATATTGTAAGTATGGGGAGGTGAGAAGGGGTAAAATTAAAAAGAAGTCAGAGATTGGAGACCTTTTCCTTGCTTTGAAATAAAGATAAACAATGAAAAGAAAAGCTGGATCCTGGAAAGCATGACAAGGAAACTGAGACAAAAGGTTTTTAGATGTGAGTTTCTCTAACTACAGGAGCCCTGGTGACTCTCTAAGCAGCCACATCCTGGACAGGCCGAGTTTGCTGCTTGGTCAGGAGCCAACACAACCCATTAGAATCAAAGGGTTTGGGGCTTTAGCCAAGTTAGGTCCAAAATACTTCAATTATTTTCTACATCCTGGGAATAGTGCTGATGAAGGCATTGCTTTGGGGTGTAATTTCTTGGACTCTCTTTCTGTGAATAGCGGGGCTTTTAGGCCTAGCACTTAGGTAATTATCTGCTTTATTAAGCAAGGGGCTCAATTCTGTGATTATTTTTTTTAACGACAGAAGTGCCTTCAGGGGTTTCTCGCGAGTGACACTTAAATTTCTATGTTTCACCTCCTCCCTTTCTCCCTCTCCCCAAAGCTTTGAACCTCTAGAAACTGAACCTTGTTGTACCCCCCTGGGCATGCTTTGAGAGCGCCCCTGAGCAGGAGCGTGTGCGGGTGTGCTAACGCCGTGTCCTTGCAGTGGTGCCGCGCCGGGGAGTGCGTCAGCAAGACCCCCATCCCCGAGCACGTGGACGGCGACTGGAGCGCGTGGGGCGCGTGGAGCATGTGCAGCCGCAGCTGCGGCACCGGCGTGCGCTTCCGGCAGAGGAAGTGCGACAACCCCCCGTAAGTGTGACAGCCTGCCCTGAGTGTGACAGCCCCCTGTGAGTGTGACAGCCCCCCGTGAGTGTGACAGCCTGCCCTGAGTGTGACAGCCCCCCGTGAGTGTGACAGCCTGCCCTGAGTGTGACAGCCCCCCGTGAGTGTGACAGCCTGCCCTGAGTGGGACAGCCCCCCATGAGTGTGACAGCATGCCCTGAGTGGGACAGCCCCCCGTGAGTGGGACAGCCCCCCGTGAGTGGGACAGCCTGCCCTGAGTGGGATAGCCCCCCGTGAGTGTGACAGCCTGCCCTGAGTGGGACAGCCCCCCATGAGTGTGACAGCCTGCTCTGAGTGTGACAGCCTGCCCTGAGTGGGACAGCCCCCCATGAGTGTGACAGCCCCCCGTGAGTGTGGCAACCCACCCTGAGTGTGACAACCCCCTGTAAGTGTGACAACCCCTGTGAGTGTGACATCCGGCCCTAAGTGTGACAACCTGCTGTGGTGTGACAACCCACCGTGAATGTGACAGCCCACCGTGAGTGTGACAACCCACCCTGAGTGTGAGAAGCCACCATGAGTGTGACAATCTGCCCTGAGTGTGACAACACAAGTCCTATGGGGAAAGGCTGAGGGACCTGGGGTTGTTCAGCCTGGAGAAGTGGAGGCTCAGGGAAGACCTTATCACTCTCTACAACTCGCTGAAAGGATGTTGTAGCCAGGTGGGGATTGGTCTCTTCTCTCAGGCAACCAACAGTAGGAAAAGAGGGCATGGGCTTAAGCTCTGCCAGGGGAGGTTTAGGTTGGATATCAGGAAGAAGTTCTTTACAGAAAGAGCGGTCAGGCATTGGAATTGCCTGCCCCAGGGAGATGGTGGATTCTCCCACCCTGGAGGTTTTTAAGGTGAGACTGGACGTGGCACTGAGTGCCATGATCTGGTGATCAAAGTGGGGTTGGATTAAGGGTTGGACTTGATCTCAGAGTTCTCTTCCAACCCAGCTGATTCTATGATTCTGTGATCCACAGACTCACTGTCACCCCCACAAAGAGCTTTTCAGGGCTACAGAAATATCCACATGCGCGTCCTGCAGCACAGAAATCTCGCCATTTATGACTCTACTTAATTATCATAACTAAAGGTTTTATCCAATCTAAGTGTTGGCTGCTCTCAGTCCACCTTGGTGTCACTCCCCAACCTCCCCTGGGTCTGCCCCTTGACACACCCCCTCAAAATTGGGTCTGGGGTTCCGAGAGCCCTTCCTTCATCTTTCTTCCTCATCCTCACTCTTCTTTTCCCTCTGGAGTTCTTCTAAGGTTGCTTTTGGTTTGACTGAAGTGTATCTTATTATCCTAGTGTTGGTACATGGCAAGATGTTCTAGCTGTTATCTTCTCCATGACACAGAGGTCCAGGAATGTGTCACAGAGTTTAGAAGCTGCCAGCTAATATTGCAAGTATAAGAAGCTACATAACTATATGGAATCTACAAGTATACAAAATCCTACAAATCCCTACAAATATATAAAATCCTAAGGCAACAGGAGGGTCACCGTTGTAACTGACCCCATTGCAATGGTTCAAACATAGATAAAATTGAATTAAAAACTTGCAGTTTGGCAAAAGAAGTGGTGCTGTGTTTCCTCTCCAGCACTGCAGTGAATGAGGAGGGGCTGACCTGGATCTGCAGACCAAACTGAGCCAATGTGTCTGAGTGATCAGTTTTGCTTGGGCTTGGAAGGCACTGGAGAGGCTGACCATGGTCATGGTCGATAAAGGGCAGTGTGGATAAAGCCCCTTGAGATACCCTGCAGGTCAGGATGTGCTGCATATGGAAAGTTTTCATGCACACAGAGTGCTGTGGGTGCTGCTCAGCTCCTGAACAATGACTACAAATAAGCTTATGCTCTCTGCTTGGGCTTGGATTTTTTGTGATTCAGGCTGTTATCTCCCATGTGTTGTCCTTCAGTCCTCAGATCAGCTGAGGCCCACCTGGAGGTCTGTTTGTCATGTGAGGGGCCTGAGCAGGTTGCTGTGGTGCCATTTAACCCTGTTTGTGTGCACTGGAACTTCTCACAGCCTTAGAGCTGTACCTCTCACCTCACGCAGAGTTTAAGTTTTCCTCCACGGAAAAATCACAGGAAGCTTTTCTTTTTAAACTGGGGCTGAAATTCTGGCTAGCAGCACAGTCCCTTTGAAGGCATGCCTGGATGATGGATAAGCTCACACTGGCTGCTGTTGACCTGGAAAAGGGATATTTTTGTTTATTCCTCTCCTTATATAACACTGAGCTGCAGTTGCTTGTCTGTAGTGTCCAGGTTTGATTTCTACCAGCTGATTTTCCTGAACAAGGGTCTGAACTGGTTCCTGTGCTGTCAGCTGCAATGCTGACCAAACCCAAGCCCATTCATCATCACTCCTTAGCTTACAGGAAATGCTCCTCCAGCCCTGCACACTGATTTGAAAACTCTCTTGCTCATATACATTCTTGGCTGGGGATACACACGTGATCTTCTTTTCCTTCAGATTCCTGGCATCAGCCCACTCCTGCAGCTGGTTTATTCACTGTCCAAAAATATTGGCTAAGGGATTTATCTTTTATTTTATATATATTTGGTCTTGGGATATTTTTTTTTAACAGGAATCTCTGCTCCTGCCAGCTGACTCTTGAGCCTGTGGGACTGTCAGTGTTTTTAAACCAGTTGCTTCACTGTTTGATTTGGTTTTTCCTCTCTGTAATTTCTTTGAGCCCTTCCATGCATTGCCTCCACATGTAAGGACTGTGTCATGAGCCAGTGTGCACGTGCAGCCTTTGGGGTTGGGCTGCCTTGTCCTGGTGTTGTACAGGGGGATTGAGGAGGGAACCACTGGCCTAAACAGAATATCCAGACTAGATCTCCACCCTTCAGTCCCCTCTTGTCATGGAAAAGGGTCCCAGCAGTGTAAATGGGCTTTGATTTCTTCAGTTGGTGGGTGGGTTCTCATGGCATAAATATAGTGAAGGATGGCTGGGAAGGTGTCCACCAGGAGATCTCACACAGTCACTGTTCCAGGCATGTGCCAGGGTGGGTTTGAAGCTTTTGGAATGAACTGCCATAGTGCTAGAAACTGGAATTTGACTGGAATTGCTCTCTATAGCCATCTGTTAAAGAAAAGGAAGAACATGACCTTATCTATTCTTGCTGATTCCAGCTGGGGAGAGATAGGTATGTGACAAATTCAGGAGAGTATCAGCAAGTAGCTAAAGGAATTATCTCTTAGGATGGCCAAGTCTTTTGCTTACTTGAGAGGCTTTTTTACTTGTGTATTGTTTTATTTTGCAAAGAAAATACAGTCTTTTGTGGAGAGTTTGAGTTTTCCCTCTTCTCTGGGGAAGAACAAATAGGTTTTGCAGGTGCTCAATCCCCATGTTGGGTCAGTAGCCTTTCCTGCATGTTTAAACAAGAACTGGCATGGTTTGGATGGGTGGGGATGACTGATGTGCTGCACAGATTGGTTTCTGGGTACCATTTGCAGTGCAGGTTGTGGCTCCCTCTGTGCCATCTGAACTCCAACTGTGCAGCCAGAACCTGAGAGGACATGTGCTGAGCAGGCTGTGCTGTGTCTCCAGCACTGAGACAGGGGGATGAACCAGTGGTGGGGGCAGAAGGGTGAGGCCCTGTGTGTGGGTGCCCCTGCCCTGGGCGTGTGGGGCTGACTGGACTGTGTTCCCCGGGCCAGGCCGGGGCCGGGCGGGAGGAACTGCCGCGGAGCCAGCGTGGAGCACACGGTGTGTGAGAACCTGCCCTGCCCCAAGGGTGTGCCAAGCTTCAGGGACCAGCAGTGCCAGGCCCACGACAGATACTCCAGCAAGAAGAAAAGCCTCCTGACAGCTGTCATCGTTGATGGTGAGTGTTTTCCATCCTCCTCTGTAGTTCTCTGCTGTTCTTTCCCCGCAGCTTCTCAGCCCATCCTGGTTTCATCTGCAGGACTCCCCCTTGTTGGTGAGAAGGCTGTAAAATGTTCTCCTTTGCTACAGCTGAAAGACTAATTGCAGTTAGTTGTTCTTGGTGCTGCCCTGCTGTTCTTTCAGCCTCCTTAACAGAACATACAGAGCTGTCAGTTCTTTGCTCCTCTTTTTGTAGTGCTGGGAGAGAAGTGCCTTATCTTGATTCCCAGTCTGGGCAGGCAGGTGTTTGGGAATTTAAACATTAGAAAGTTCAGGTTGGTTTGGAACTGACAAAAGATGGCACATCTTTTATGTGTGTCAATTTTGGGCATTTCAGCATCATTGCCTATCCTGCCTACACTCCTTTAATGCTTCCTTTGCTGGATCTTGCTGTTCATCTCTTCAACCAGATGTGTGTGGGATGTGAAGTAATGTCCTTTCTGCGGGAATAAACCTCTTTGCCTGCACTCTGCTGACAAGCAGACCAGGCTGGTTTCATTGGTCATCCCAAAGACATCCTGCACAGGGGAGGGTGGTGCTGGAACTGACACCAGAACACCAGACACTGGAGAAGCCTTTCCTATGCCAGCACTGACAGATGAGTCTGATGCTGGGACAGCAGCACTTCAGTTCCCACAGCAGACCCTCCAAAAGCGCAATTCCTTCAGCTGCCCCAGGGGACAGGCTGGTTGGGCTTGTTGTTCCCCTCTGCCGCCCTTCCCAAATAGTTTTGCTGGATGAATACACAAGACAGAGCTACTTCCCTGACTCATTTCAGTCACAGAAAACTCTCCTAGTTTTTTTCCAGGAGTGAGCTGTTTTATTCCTTTCTCTATTTCCAATCAGGAACTATGAGTTGATTAAGGTCTGTAGGTTCTTCCTTGGATGAAGTCCATGAGTAGCAAACTCAGCTCCAAAGGAGAAACATTATATTGTCTAAAGATCTGTTACTTAAACATATGGTAAAGGCAGGGAGCAAACCCTGACCCTGCTGAATGCTACCAGTTAATAATGCAAATGTTTGAAAAGGCTTCTTTGCTTAACTCCTCTTCTAGCTAAACATAATAGTAGCTTTTCCAAAATGATCTCTAAATACATAATGATAGTCATTAGCATGGATGAAAATTGCAACTTTTCTCTGCTGGTGTATTTGGAATCAATTTGGGGGTTCCATCTCTAGCTGTTCTAGCAACCAGAAATGTTTGAAGGGCCACAAATACCAATTTAAGGAAATAGTAGGTAATATGAATGCAAGAAGGCTTTAAATGTAGGTATGTGAGTGTTCTCACTGGCACACTGATGCAAGAAGTCAGTCTGTCAGCATCAGAAATGGACTGGAGAACTTGTTCTTCTAAAATCACTGGCTGTAGCCTGAATTTTCTCTGAGACACACAGTCACTGGATCATTCTGCTCAGACTGTTGAAAGTGTACTGACTAAAGGGGTTTCTGTGTCTTGAAAGCCCAACTCATCAGTGTAACCCTTTGAATATTGATATTTTAAAGTGGGGAAACTCAACTGAAAGGCTCCTGTTCCTTTGAAGGTGAGAAGCCCAAAGCCATTCATACATCACCATTGCCTCAAACACATGTTTGTGCAGTTCCTAAAGGCAGTTGTTGTGTTGCTTTTCCCAGATAAGCCATGTGAGCTGTTCTGCTCTCCACTGGGGAAGGATTCTCCTGTGCTGGTGACAGACAGAGTGCTGGATGGAACTCCCTGTGGGCCTTACGAGACCGACCTCTGTGTCCATGGCAAGTGCCAGGTGGAGTAACCTTCTCTTGTTGTGTTTCTGGGGTTGGGGACAGTGGGGCAGCACCTGTGGGGGCTGGGAGGCTGTCCCTGAGGGGAGAGGACAGCCCTGTTTGGGAAGAGCCATCTCAAGTGCTCCACAGCTGCTGCAGCCCTGTCAGTGCTGGGTTGTTCTGCCTCTCAGTTTCTCCTTATCTAGATCTGTGTGCTGTGGTGGGAGTTCCTCTTTGTACAGGGCACACCAAATGGGGCATTATTGCTGATTTCTGTGAGCAGAGACTAAGAACTGCCAGTGTTTGTTGCTCTGAGCCTTCCAGGCAGGGGAATGCATGAACACAATATTGACCTGGGTGTAAGAGGGGCTTTGGGGGCATAAAACAGCTTTACTAACAGCAGTGCAAAGAGAAAAGTGGAAAACCTTTGGACTGAGTTTTACACTGCTGCAGGAGACACTTCCCACTGTTTCCTGTCAAATGCTGCTGAAGAGGCATTTTTAATCCAGACTTTCTAACTTAGTTCCATGAAGAATTTGAACATCAAGAGTCTGGGGAGCCAGTACAGGTTTGGTTCTTTATAATATACAGAGCCAGGTTCGTGGTGCATCCCAAGGTACTTAATTTTTCCCTGTTTTCAGCTGTATCTGAGAAAACCTGAATAAACTCCATTAATAACTATTCTCTGGCAGTCAGGCCAGCTGTGCACCTCCAGCTGTGTGCCAGTGACCATTCCTCTGGGCCAGCCAGTTGTCCTGCTCCAGAAGCTCAGCTCAGCCACAGCTGGGGAATCAGAGAGTGTGGCAGTGTGAGTTTGCTCCCAGGGAGGAGCAGTAGCAGCTCCTTCCACGGGAATTCCCTTGTGAGCACAGAGTGCTGGAGGTTCCTCATCAAAGGCAAATCACACCCTGAGCTGGGGCAATCCCTTCAGCTGTGCAGTGAGGTGCAGCTGCAGAACATGCAGTCCCCTTGCATCTGGCTGAGGGAAAATGCACAAGAATCAGTTTGAAAGCCTTGGGAACTCATTTATAACCCTCTGCCTTCCATGCAGTGCTGAGATGTGCCATATGTGCCTGTGCACCCCAGTTGCCACAAAGGCTTGTCTAACCAGCTGCCTGTTAAACCAATTTAATGGCCATACTCATTTAATTACTCTGCTGCTCATTGCTTTACCCAGCACAGACAAAGCCTGGCAACAAGCGTTGCAGGGGGCCTGGGGAAGAGAATAAGTGCTGAAATCAGAGGGTTGTTTATTTTCTCATGTAATCCCTTTAGCTAAAGACTCTCACAGGCAGCACTGACAGTGTGACAGACAAATTAGCAGGAAGCATTGCCTGTGAACAGTTGGTGTAGGAAATGTAATAGATCTTTTCCCTTCATTAGATGCTCCTAAATGGAGCTCATGCATCATTGCTGGGTGATGAATGAATGTAGATGAACATGGCAGAGAGAAGAATTGCTGCAAAGAGAGGAGGGTTTTGAGAAGGAAAGCAGGAACAGATTCTTTGAAGCCTCAAAGTACCCCAACTGTGTTTGGGCTCTAAGGGAGGAGAGTTTTCCTTCAGTTGTAATTTGTGAAGTTATTGCAGTTTCTTTTTAAAGCCACGAGCTGAGCTCCAGTTAACACAGTGGGAATGAAGCTTTTGCTATCCCTGAAACAAAATCCTCCAAGGCAGCAGCAGCATCCCTGTGTTTATCCCCTACACCTGAAGGCAGCTGGAGTGAGTAAACCTGGTTATTGCTTTGGACATCATGCAGAGAAGCACCAGACAGCAAAGTCAGCCCTAAATTTAACATAAGGGTTCCTAAATCAACTAGGCTTTGTATAATCCTACTCCTTGTTTTTGAGATGAATTGCATGGTCTTCATCCATTTTTGTCATGTCCTTATTTATTGGAGTTGATTTTGAGGCTGAACATTTCAAGTGCATTTATCTTTACCACCTTCTGAGCAAACTGGATGTTCAATGTGGGTAGAGAGCTTGGGCATTTTCTTCTCAAAGTGCACATAGTCTCCTAGCAAGGAGAATTTGTTTTCTCCAGAGATGTTTCAGACAGAAAATCTGCAGCAGACTGGAGAACAAGAGCAGCCTGGTGTCCCTGAGGAGGAGGAGGAGGGGGAGTGCAGAGCATCTGGGCTTTGCTTTCTCTGTCCTGGCAGAGATGGGCAGGGCAGTGCAACCTGCAGCTCACATTGGTTTTGTCTTCTCTGTTTCTCTGCCAGTGACAAGAGGCTTTCAGAGAGAGGATTCCCTGAGGGTTTTGTTCTTCCTCCAGACTGTTGTGTGTGAGTTCCTTGAGGAAACACTCAAGGAAGCAGCGCACTAACCCCTCCCAGTGCTCCCCTGTGCTCCTGAGGGTGACACAAAACTGCTGCAGGAGTAGAGCTAAAAAAAGAGTGAGGTGTCCCAGGGCAGAGAGGGAGGAGCAGCTGCTCAGCTGACTGGGGTGACACACAGCACTTGGTGCTGGCTTTTCTCAAAGGAGGATTAGTCTGGGACTCAGGACAGCATGAGAACTTCCCAGTGGGGACTACAGAGGCTCCTTCAGGGTGTAATCAAAGATCTCTTTGAGAAGGGAGACCTCCCATACAGCAGCACTGGGCTGGAGATCAGGGGCAGCCCTTGCTGTGATTTAACAGTTGAAGAGGTGAAGATGTTTTGGCTCTATCTGTGGTTTTGTCATCGATGTTCTGTCATGTCACACCTGCTTTTAACTCGCTGGTGAATCCACTGCACATTCAGTGATAAGAAGCCACATATTGGGCTGCCCTGGCACAATAAAAGTGTCACAGAACCACCTTCTTTCCAAAGTGGTTGTCGCACAGTATGAAGGGGGGCATAAATTGGAAAATGGGCAGATCTTCAGAAATACTTTCTGCAGATTGGATGGGCAGAGTGTGAGGAGAGGGCACAGGGAGCAGAGCAGAAACTGAAGTTGTCTGCTGGACCTGCTGCTGGCAAATAGTTTTCCACACACTCAGTACCCACTTTCTGCACTTGATTGATGCATCCAGTTCTGGCTGTGTCTCCTCACTGGAGTGTTTTCCATGTATTATTCATATTCCTGCTTTACAAAGTGTGGTACAAGATGTTCCAGACTGGGTAGCTTGTCTCCATACAACAACTTGGCTTAGCATTGTACTTTGATAAATTATTTAGTGCATGTGCACAAAATCCAGAAGGATTGTCTGAACTGTAGAAACCTGTTGTATAATTGCCTTTTTTTTCCACTTCTGGGTCTGTCCAATGTAATCTGAGGCCTAAGAGTGTCAGGGCTGGTGGTGAGCAAGGTGTAGTGACAGAAAACAACACTTTGTTGATATCTCACTATTTTTAGTGTACTTTACAGTGGGGTATGAGAAAGTAAAACATGCTGTTTCCCCTTATTTTTCTTCCATGTTATCCCATGAAAAGCATGTAATAGAACAGAAGCAGAGGAGTTCCTGGGATGGGAAAAAGCTTTGTGTTATTTGCATGTCCTCTCATGACCACAGGGGTTTGGACATAGAACCTTCACTCTGTCTTTGTGAAGAAGGGGTGATGAAGAATTCTGGTGTGTAGAGCCCCCTGAGTGGCTGAGGGGGGTGAGCCCAGGGTTGGTGGTCAGGTGGCACTGCAGATCCACTGAGATAATGCTAATTTAAAGTAAACAGTGTCCAGCTCCTGTTCCAGCACAGCTGCTCCAACCCAGATAAAATCTGAAGGCTTGGGAAATGATATTTCCTGAACTCAGCTCTGCATGGACTCCAATCCATCACACAGAGTTTGTGGTGGGACAGAAATAGAAATAACTCACAGATGAACTACTTGATTAGGGACCAGGACTCACCTCCTGAGCAAACCCACCTAACAATCCTCCACCAGGATTTAAAGCAGGGCAATAAGAATTGCCTTCCCCTCAGATCTGAGTGCCAGTTGCTCACATATGGACATTCCTGCTCCATGTGCTCCAGCCCTGGAGGTGTGTCAGTGGACATTGGATACTGTGGACAAGAGGAATTGGCAGTGGGGATGGATCTGTCATAACCAGTGTGCTCTGGACATGATTAATTTGTGAAATGGCACATGTTGCATCAATATTTATATTTGATCCATTGAGACAGCCAGTTAGGGCAGCATATGGGAAGCATTACAGTTTTGTGAGCCTACAATGTCATTTCTTACATAGGGTGGGTGTATATAACAAAAATAATTGTGTTTATGTAGCAAAACATGTTCACACAGGCTGTATCAATTGAGCTCTTGCACAGCCATTGAAAATGCAAATAAAATATCATTTAAAAACGGTCAAGCAATACAGAGAGTAGTTCACACAGAGGAATCCAAATGATGTGTATTCAGAAGAGGAGTTTTCCTATGCCAGAGCCAGCAATGACTGAAGCTGGAAATACCACACAACAAGCAGTACTTTCAGATGTTTAATTATAAAAATGAGAAGAAGGGGGAGAGAGAGAAGGAAGGGTGGACTGAGATATCAGCTTAAAGAGAATTAATTTCAAGCCTTTGGCTCAGCAAACCTGTCAATTTATAGGCCAATGAGTAGTTCCAAAATGTGGTGTCAGAGCTGGAGACTGCCTGGATTGAAGGTCATTAAGAAACCTGCGGATTCAGTTCTGACTGTCCATGCTGAGGACTTAAAGCCTCAAAAGGCTTATCTTTGTTTCTTGCCAGCATTCCCATGTTTGAAAACTGATTCCCTTCTCCCCAGACCATTCAAGACTGAGGGGGCTGAAAGTACCAGCTGTTGAGGGTGCATGGGCTCAGTCTGCTCATCTGCAGGGTAACTTGGGTCAGAAGACACACAGGGTGTTACTTAAAAGGTCTTTTTTGTCTTCAGAATGTGAAGTTTCCCCTTTTGTTTCTTAATTTGAGGAATCCGCTTACCTGGATTGGCACTGGGCTGTGCAGGGAGCAGCACAGAACAAGGGAATCAAACAACTCCCCTGCACTGTTTGGATTTTAAAGGATTCCTTCTGTGAAATCTTGACTGTGAAGTGAAACTTGGGATGTTCCCTTTGCATTTGATTAATTAAGCCCTCGTTTTCTGGAAAGCTTTCTGCAGGTTGAGGACATCTCTGTAGTTAAATGTTGACAGTAAAATGCAAACAGCATCCTGTCAGTGAGAAGCTGCTGATGTGCAGCCTCCATAGTTTGGTGGGTTTCCAACTTTTCCACCCTGTGCTGGACTCCCAGAGGCTTTCACACCTTGGAGAAGCCTGGATGAACCTCTCAGGGAGCAGTGCAAGGGCTGCTGGCAGGTGCTTTCCTCCAGAAGGGCAGTGCCCACTGTGTTCTGCCCTTCCAGCCTCATCTCCTCCCCTTTACCTTGTTCTAAGAGTGGCCACCTTTTCCGTGTGGGAAGTTCTCGAAGGATCTGAGGGACCCAGGTGGTCACTCTAATGTGTTTCTAAATGACTTCACAGCTTGTGGAGCCCATTGTCAAATCTTAACCAAAGCTGTTTCATAATGTAGTGTTATTAAATGTACTGTTATTAAAGCCACTTTCAACTTGGAGATGATTGGAAGGCTTTGGGAGAGGGAAACGGGCTCTAATGTTTATGTAGACAACAGTAAAGTGCTTCCAAGGTATTTTTTTCCCCATAAAGTAGCAAGAATGCAACAATTTTCATCTTGAGGCCAAGAAAGAAAAGTGTTACACTCTCTGAAAGATTTTCCTTTGTAAGAAGCCTTTTCCTGGCCAGGAACTCATGGGGCTTCAATCCTCAGGCCCTGCCTTGATGGAAAGGTCTGCCCTGTGGCTGGGCGAGCTGATGCCATTGAAGGAAAGGTCTGCCCTGTGACTGGGAGAGCTGATGCCATTGAAGGAAAGGTCTGCCCTGTGACTGGGAGAGCTGATGCCATTGAAGGAAAGGTCTGCCCTGTGACTGGGAGAGCTGATGCCATTGAAGGGAAGGCTGCAAGAGCCATTCCCAGTTCCTTGTCTCACAGGGAATTGGGGTGAAGATGAAAGGTGAAAACCAGCAAAGGTTTGGGGAGATGTGTTTGTG
Source organism: Pithys albifrons albifrons (assembly GCF_047495875.1). Taxonomy (NCBI): domain Eukaryota; kingdom Metazoa; phylum Chordata; class Aves; order Passeriformes; family Thamnophilidae; genus Pithys; species Pithys albifrons. Next base: position 18,376,753 of record NC_092470.1, on the reverse strand, counting down.
GATTCAGTGCCTTCAGAGAGGGTCTCTCAAGTCCAAGAGTGTCAGTGGCTGGGCAGATGTGGCAGGAAAAGGCTTGTGTTGTAGCCCAGTGTCAGGGAGGGGGGGACTCCTCCTTCCCAAGGCTTTGCTGCCTTGCCCTGCTTCCCATTCTCTGGGAAGCTCCAGCCTAAATGCACAGCCTGTGGTTGCCAACTCCCCGTTCCTTCCCTGCCTCCGTGAGAGCCGCAGACTCCTCGTGGAGCCCTGGGAATGAGTGTGGTTCAACACTCATTAGAGCCCTTTATTCCTGGGTGTGCTCACAGAGTGCTAATGACAAAGCAGCACAATAAAGGATGTTCCCAATGAGCCGCAGCCCTTCCAGGATCCCAGCAGGGTGCCAGGCAGGCTGGATTTCCAGCTGCCTTTCAGCAGCCGTGCTAATAAATCATTCTGATTTTCCTGGATGGAGGACTGCTGGGACATCCTTCTGTTCTGGGGGCAGAATCACATTCAATATCCCAAAATTATTTGTTGGACACGGGTGTGAAGCTCAGACTTGAGAATTGCAACTGCCAGAAACTCCATTGTCTTCTTCCCACCTTTTCCAGCTCCCATTTACACAGTTTTTTTCCCGAAGTTCTTGTGCTGTGCTGGTTAATGAGCAGCATTTCCCGGGGCTGTTGGGGATGCTCATCCTTTCTCAGCCTGTAATGATTTACCCAGACAGACTGAGGGCTTTGATCCCCGCAGCACATCTGGACGGAGGCAGTGGCCAGTGTCTCCTGAAACAGGGGGAATGTTGGAGCTGGGGCCCAAATGGTGCTGCTTACACACAGACAGGCTCACATAAACAGCCCAAGTTCTCTTCATATTTCCCTGCTTTCCCCTATTTTTCAAAATGTTTGTTGTTTTGATCGTTCCCTAAGATATGTCTCCAACTTTCCTCTGGCTTCGTTATAGGAAGGCAAAGAAGGGAGAGACCCAAGAGCCTCACTCAAATAAGTCTTATTAGTGACAGTCCTGCAAAGTCATTTGCCAAGAAACTGTTTATCTGCACGGAATAAAACTTTAACTCATTTTTAATGCTGCAATCTCTGCTAATAACTTGCATAATGACAACTCTCATTTCAGTGGAAATTTATATTTTGAGGGTGAATTGCTGCTTATTTTGAGGGCCTTACATGGACAGAATACAATTTATATAGATTAATTAAGTCTTGTCAGCCTCAAGATCTACAAATGTGGAGTGTCCACCATCATAACCTGTAAATGCTTTGTGAGTGGGGAAGGTTATGGTGACAATCCCAGTAGCTACAGGAAGAATACTGTGACTGTTCTAGTAATTCCCATCTGTGGAAGCAAAGCTGTGGGTCTTTAATTAGAAAAGGTTTGGGTAGGTGTGGAGAATTATGAAAATACCATTTAAAATGAGGCTTTGGGTGCAATTGTTAGAATTTATTTTCCAGTTGAATGTCTGTGCTTAATACAGTGCAAGCACATGGAGAATTTCATCATTGTGTACACAGTTTTGAGAGGTGAATTGGCCAAATGTGAGTCTGACCTGCTTCCATTGAACTACTCTTGCACTGCAGAGATCTGATTAATGAGGTCTTTTCTCAGGTGTTGCAAAAGTGTGATGAGAACTGAATGTTGCACTTCCTGTTAAGATCCTGATCCCAAACACAGCTCATTCAATAGAATTGTAATTACTCTGAATCTTGGTGTGGTGAAGAGCTGTGACCAGGATTTTGGTTGCTGAGCTTAATTTTCATTTGAGGAAATGACATTTTTCTCTTCTCTAAACTATTAGTGGTCCATCTCTCTGGGATGTCTTTGAGCTCCTCAGATGGAAATTGCTATATAGACTTGAAACAGTTACAATCTGTTGGGTTTGGAGGAAGTTGGAGTGGGTTAGTATGGCATCTGTGATGGTCTCTGGAATAACTGATGTTTGTGAAACTCTCTCCAGTTAAATCTGAATCAGAATTCATGCTTTGAGTGTTAGAGAAGGGCTTTGCTGCACAACCAACTCCAGCCCCTTCCAGCTGAGTGCTGCCCTGACTCCCAGGGTCTTCACTCAGATGTCACTCTCAGTCTTGCCCTCAGTGTTCAGAGCTGCTCTAACCCTGCAGCCAAAATAACCCTGTGCCTCTGGTTGGTGTCCGCAGAAAATCGGCTGCGACGGAATCATCGGCTCAGCCGCGAAGGAGGATCGTTGTGGGGTCTGCAGTGGAGATGGGAAGACCTGCAAAGTGGTCAAGGGTGACTTCAACCACACCAAGGGCATGGGTGAGTGAGCCCCCCGAGCGTGGCAGGGGAGTGGGGCTTCTCTGAGCTGCCTGGGGGGGTGGAGTGGCAGGAAAGCCTCTTGGGTAGCCTTGGACCCTCTGCTCTGGTGAGCATGTAACACACACAAACCAAACCCAGCTCCCTTCGGGTGTGGTGCCCTGTCTGCTGCTGGCCCAGTGGCCCAGACACCAGCCATTGCCTCTGTCTGAAATTCAGGGTGAGTTGTGTTTCTCATGTTGAATGCCACTGGTGCTGATGCTTTAAATAAGAGACAAAGTCACAGTCTCTGTTTCAGTGGGGGAAGTTGGATTTGAGCACCATCCTTGAGCTCTTTGAGGGCTCAGAATGATGCATGTTGTACACGATTGATGTCAGGATCAGGATATCTCAGCTAAAGGAAGGAGCACTCCCCTCTGAGTATTTTCACTGATTCCCTGCCAGCCGTGGTATCCACTATAGGATACAGGAGCTTCCACTTGGAGTTAAGACTTTTCCATTTCTTGTTAAACATTAATGTATGTACAGCTTGGTGTTTGAATTAGTCTTTGTTTCAGGGTTTCTCTACTGCACTTCTGAGAAACCTGTTATCACACATCCTAATCAGCCAGAGGCAGGGAAAGCCACGTTCAGAACTTGCAGGCTGCTCCAAGAGGAGGGAATTGTCCAGAAAAAAATGATTTCACATTCAGTAAGTACAGAATTGCCACATTCAACACGTGCTACTCCAGGACTAAGTTCCACAAAGCACATAAAGATCCTCTTTAAACACACACCTCAGTTCTGTTTGGTCTCTGAAGCAGCACCAGTGCTCAGCAGCTTTAATCAAGGTTTCAGCACTGAGGTCTGAGGCTCTGATTTTTTATGGAGCTCTTCCTCTGCACCCTCCTTGTCCTTAACCTATGGAGCCAGCTGGGATGTGTCACCTCCTCTGAGGGTTTCCCCCCTGCACCACATCTCTCTGGAGCACATTTATGCTGCTGCATTGCTTGGCCAACCTGTTGAGTGGTTTCCTACATTGGTGCTTTTAACTCTTTTGTCCCAATTATTTTCCACCTACTTATGTCCAGGCATTTGCATTTGAGGCAAATGGTGGGACTGTTGAAAAATAACCCCTGTTCTCCATTTCTGTAGCAGCTTTTACAGCTTTCCTGAACTTCTTACATGATCCTGAAGAGTAACTGTCTTTTATCTTTTCCAATGAGTCCACAAAACCTCTTGTGCAGATAATTAAGAGATTTCTAGGTCCCTGCCAGGAGGTTACACCCCTTTCCAACTAGACAGGCTGCTGAGAGTGGTGACTTTACAAGGCTGTAGGAACAGAACAGTTGGAGCCTTCAGTGGCTGCCAGGACGCTGCAGGAGACTCTCACCCCCAGTGAAGGGATGTCTGACTGACTCAGGGACAGAGTTCCAGCATTTGGATTCTTTGCTGATCATCTCAGAAGCACAAACCTTTCAAACTGTTGCTTTGTCACTGTGGTGTTTCCACCTTTACCCATCTCGCATAATCTAGAAGATAATTAGGTTTTTTCCATTATAATCCCATAAGCATTTGTTAGATTTTTTTTTAGTTTAATTTGAAAGGTAAATGAATTTAATGTTTACTCCCATGAGTGTCTATTCACACACTGCTGCTTTGCAGAATCAGGTCCTCAGGAGAACTCACTGAATCTCATGCAGAAGGCAAAGCGCCAGGGCTGGGTCTGAGGCACCACAAGTGGACTTGGGATTATTTAATTAAAAATGGCCCTTTTTCTTTAATAAACAAATACATGCACAAATTTGCCAGCAGCTGTGGCAGAGGAGAACTCACAGTGTGACTGTGGTGACAGAGCCAAGGGTTGGGTGTAAATGACTGCTCAGGTCAGTGGCATATCCCCATGAAGCTGCTGCGATCCCAGTCGAGGCCAACACACCAAGTGTGCTGTTCTGTTATGATTTCAGAGGATCACAGACTTCAGACATCAGCACAGGGATTGCTTTGGAGTGGTGTCTGTTGGGGTCACTGCAGGGCTGGTCCCTCTGTGCCCTGGGATTGCAGTGATGTTGTCCAGCCCTGTGACCTGAACTAAACCCCTGCCAACTCCTTTCTGTCTCTTAGTAACCAATAGTCATTGTAAGAAGGTTTCCACATGTGTGATGGCAAAGGCAAAGGCTGTTCCCAAGTGTTTCTCGTGTAAGATACTTGAATGCTGTTTGCAGTGTCAGTGGGTGTTGGTGCCATCCTTTGGTGTTGGTTCTTTGTCTTCTCTTGGTTGGATTAGATGGGGAAATTTGGTGTCAAAAGCCATGGATAAACTTCAAGTCCTTTTACTGTTTCACTTGCTTTGTCAGAGATGCAAAGTACAGATCTTTCCTTAGAGAGAACCTGCATGAAAGAAAGCCAAAGTTTCATTAGCCAAGCAAAAAGAACCAGGCCTATTCCTTCTTTTTTCCAACTTTAATGCCACAGAGGTCCTGACACCCTGGTGGGCATGATGGTGCAGTGTTCAGAGTGCCTCACAGGAGGGCCAGCAGGTCAGAGCTTACCACCTGCGCTCCAGGGTGATCCAGCTGGAAATGGATTCTCTTTTCCTGTTGGACAGGAGGCCAGAAGCCTTTACTGATGATGCTGAACAGCATCCCATACAGGTGTGTGCAGCTGGCTGGCTGTGTCAGGCCAGCTGAGTGCACTGTTCACACTGAGGTTTCCTCCTGACTGGCAGCTTGCCCTGTACCTATTTCTATGAAATAATCTTCAAAACCAAACCCAGAGCAGTTCTGAAGTCCACCTCTGTCACCCTGCAGCCCTGCAGGGGACCTGGGGATGAAGGACAGCTCTTTGCCCTCAGAGACCTGCATCTGTCTCTTGATCTGTCTCAGCCAATCAAGAGTTTCATTTGCTTATGATTCAAAAGAAAGACCAAAGATATTTGGATTATTTTTTTCTTAATGGCAGAACATAGAATCATAGAACTTAGTTTGGAAAAGACCTCCAAGATCTTTGAGTCCAACCTTTGATCCATCACCACCTGGTCAATTAGATGAGATATGCCAGTTGTTGTAATTATCATTTATCTTTGCTAGCAATTTTTCTTTTTAAGACAGTGGAAAAGCAGGGGTTTTTATTGCATATGCTGCTTGCCCAGCTTTTATTTGAAAGTTTGAACAGTAGTGCTGCCTACAAGCATCTTTAGCCCACACAAAAAAAGTCTTTTTTATCAATAGGATGTACATCTAAATGATGAGAAAACAGAGCCCCAGGGCTGACTCTGGGGGTGAGGACTTTGAGTATATATCAACTTACAAGGGTTTAAGCAGCACATGCAAGTTAGAAATCCCAGCCACCAACTTCACAGCACCCAGTAGGAGGCTTTGAAATGTATCCATGGCTCTGCAGTGGAATGACTGTCCTCCAAAGGAGCTATCCCATGGCTGGAAGTGGCAGGTGCCAGGGGAGGGTTTGTTCTCAAGGGAGAATCATCACAACTATTTGGGCAATAGAGGCATAATTCACACTCCCCTGCAACAAAGTGCCAGGTGGGAAGGGTCCTGGAGCCTGCCATGCCCAGCTGGTGCCTGTCCCTGGAATATTCCAGAAGCTGTGCTGGCTGTGGCTGGGGGGGAGGAAGGGCACTCTGGGCTCCTTGGCTCCTACCCTGGGCTTTGTTCCCTTCTGGGGAGTTTGCTGGTGGGCTGAACAGTGTTGACTTTCTCACACCAGGGGTAGGATGGGAAGGTGCAGTGCCCAGAGACGGGCACTTTCAGCCATGGGATAATTTTTCCTTTACCTCAGAGTCCGTCTCTCATTGCAATGTGAACCAGAAGGGCAGTTTGGGTGTAGATCAGTGACATTCTGAAGTTCACACTAAACTTTCTGTTCTTTCTGGGAGTAATAACAATGGCTAACAATGGATTTTTCTGTGTGGGCTGCTTTCCTCTTGCAAATCTCTCCAGCATTTAAATGAAGATACAGTAGCCACTGCTCACATATTAATCTCCTTGATGACAAAGCCACCTCTTTGTTCTGGTGTCTCTCCTAATACCAGTTGCACCATATAATTTGTATCTAGGATTTGCTTCAATCACAGTCTTACATTCCTGAGACACTGATGTAATGCAGATTATCCAGAAAGATTGGTGTGTGCCAAAGTAACTGTTCCCAAGGTGGAGTATACTACATGCAGCACTATAAATTATCAAATAATGAACTTCTCCTGTTGTATTTTCAAAGCTTCATCTTAACAGTCTGATTTATGGGTGAAATGACTAAAAATACAGCCTGATAGTTGCCAAATCTCATCAGTCTTTAACCAGTTCCTCATTTAAAGCAGAGCTTTAAGCCCAGCCTTGCTAACCCCTGCCTTGCAGACAATTATCCCAAGACCTAACAGAGCTTTGAGAGTCCTTGACTCATAGCCAACCCTGAGACTTTTTTTGGTCCTTCTAGCTAACACTTGATAATCTTTCTGGCAATCTGCAGTCACAGTTTGCTTCATAAAATGTGCTTGGAGAACACTGGAGGTGTTTCCTGGTGCAGTTGTCTCAAAGATCAGGAATCTGTGACCAGAAGCCTCACACCAGCTCCGAGGAGCAGAGTGGAGTGGTGGTGGCAGCCTGAGTTTGTAGCTGTGGCAGATTTGCATGGATGGTGTCTGGTCTGTTTGCAGTGGAATCTGACCACTAACTCACACAGTATTGCTGGACATCATTAATGAGAGTGCCAAGATGCTGCTGGTGGGACATGCCCAAGACTTGTGCTTCTCCTCTGAAAGGACAGGTCAGATCACAGAGCTGCAAAGCAGTTTGTGGTTCTCTGAGAGCAGAGGGAAGGTCAGCAGGCAGGTTTGTGCCACAGCATCTCAGTGAGTTCACACAGTGTGTTTCTTCTTGCTCAGGAGCTGTGAGTTCAACCCCCCTGAGCCATCAGTCAGGATTAGAAATTACATGAGGAGAAAAATCTGGTGTAAGACCAAACTGAACAGTCTCCAGAACTAATACACTGTTAATAGCATACACTGCACTATTTACTGTTGTTAAAAGAAACATAAAAATTAACATTTCCACGTGGTGTTTCTCTCGTGGCACTGTGATGAAATAAGAGGGTATCTAGGGCTGGAGCTGAACCTCCAGCACAGCTCCACAGCTCACTCACCTCTAAAATGTGACACACTCCTGGCTGCTGCTGGATCCAGAGTTCACTGAGTTAGTGACTGGCTTCTACTGGATTCAGGGGAACTTGTCTCCAATCCCTTCATGGTTTAGCTCTGGGCATTTGTATGCTTTTAAAAACTAAGTCAGTAGTCCCCCAGTAGGCACATTAAATGACCTGAAGCTTGGGCATGTTCCAGAGTGGCTTCCTAGGAGGGACTGTCACTGGTGACACCTTTGCTGTGTGCTTATGTCTGGTGGTGGTTGGTGGCTGGGTTTTATGCAGATGCATGGGGTGCAGTGGGGATGTTTGATATCTGAAAGGTTTGACTGTAATTTGGTATCTCAGCTGATGAAAAAACAACTCCTGGCAATGTCTAGAATAAAACCCAACATCTGTTTGCTTTGGTTTCCTAACAGATTTCAGGATTGCCTTTAAAAAATTGACCCTGGAAGTACTGATTTTTCCTGGTGCAACCCAGTGTGTAACAGCAGCTGGGAGAGCTCTGGCTCCTGTGCACAGACAAGGTTTGCAGCTCTGCTGCCCCTCCCTCTGCTTTTCCTGCAAGGATGGACTGACTGGTGCTGAGATATCCTCAGTGAGGGGGAAGAAGTGCAAAGAGAGCTGAGCTGAAGGCTCAGCTGAAAGTGTCATTCAGATACAACTATCAGGGAAAGAGGGATTGTGTCTGGACCAAGTCATTTGTCCACCTACTGCACCTGATGAAACCCAAGAGCTCAGGCCTTATTCAGGAAATGAATATTCAGGAAATGAATCCACAATCTGAGGCCCCAAATCCCCATCTGTCTCACTCCATGTCCCAGTGGCAAGAGAACCACCTGGTCCTGAGGTGCATGAGGCTGTCATGACTCTCCTGTGAGACCCCCTTGTATCAGCACAGCAGGGGCACAGCCCTTCAGCTGCACTTACATCCCTAAAATAGCTCCTCAGACATTGCTGGATGCTCTCTATGCCAGCACTTCTCAGTGCTCTCAGACTTCCCACAATTCCCATAAAGGCATCACTGACACAGAACAGTTTCACAGAGCAAAAAAGGGAATGAGGGAACACACAGGATAAGCTGCTTAACATCTGAAAGGAAGGGGACAGCAGTAACTTCCAAAAGGTGCCAAGTGATATACTGCAAAGTAAACTGGGTGGCCAATTAGGAGGAGTCAAGTCATGGCTGTGATGAGATTAGTGTCATTTACAGAGAACTGATTCAAAGCCAGTGGGAAAACTCTGCCTGGCTCCCAGACCCTTGAAATGGGCCCTGTGCTCCTCTGCTTTATCATTTAAAGGCACCACTTCCACCCCATGGAACAAGCCTGTAACTCCACATGTCTTCATGGTGGGAGAAAATAGGAGCCTTGTAGCTCCTGATTATTTCTGCTGTTACTGTATTAGTCAGAATTGGTGGTAGAAAAATTGTTCAGAGGTGAGCAGTGGTCAGTCCTTGAGAAACCTTCAGCTCTGTTGTTGCAGTAAATCTAAGCTGTGGAATTCCATTCAGCAGCCCAATGCAAAGGAGACCATTGCCATTGTATCCTCCAGAACTTTTGTATAAAGCTGAAATGTCAGTGGAAACTACTTTTCTCCCCGTTTATCCCACTAATTCCCACTGTTTAGTTTTAGCATCATCACAAAGTTTTGTGGAAGTGAATCCTTTCTGACACTGGCCACAGCCTTGACCAGGGTTGGGGGCTTTTTGAGGAGAAAGCAGGAGCATCTCTTGGGAACATGATTTAAATGTCTGTTCTGTGCAGTGACAGTGACACTTTGCAGTGTCCTTGTGCATCCCTGTCAGGACTGCAGGAAAAGCAGGGGGATGTGGAGGGGGCAGATCACTCAGGCTGACACACCCTGAGGTCCCCACGGAGCAGCACATGCAGGTTCCTCTCGCTGTTCTCAGGCTCTGATGTCAGGCAGGACCACGCACTGAAACTTGGCTGCCAGCACAGAGTTCCCCTTGGGAGTGTCTCTCACTCAGTGCCCAGCCTGGAGTTGTGTTTTCCTCAGGGAGAATGGCCTGGCTGGTGCCTGTGCCCTGCTCTCACCCTCTCTCCTTTGTGCCCCAGGTTACATCGAGGCCGCCGTGATCCCTGCAGGTGCCCGGCGCATCCGAGTGGTGGAGGACAAACCTGCTCACAGCTTTCTGGGTAAAAAAGACAAAATGAAAAACATGTTCTGATTCAAACTCAGCTCTGTTTTCTGTTCAAATGACCCTTCTCTACATGACCTGTAAGAGGATAGGTTTGTTGCTGCCAGGGAAGCATCTGTTGATTTCATTCTCGTTGCAGTCTCTGCTTTTGTGGCTTGGTTCCGTGATGTTTGTTTGATGTGATAGCATGTGACACTTACAGGCCCTGTGCAACCTGCAAGGGCCAGAGAATACTGTTATATAGACAGAGCAGTTCCTGAAGAGAACTTGGCAGTGGGCTGCACACAGCTGCCAGCAGCACACAGCACTTTGGGAAGGAGTGGGGAAGAGAGCAGTGTGTTTGGAGAGAGAACAGCAGAGATACAGATGGGAGGGCTCCCAGCTCAGGCTGAAGAGGCAGGACAGGGCAGGTGGCATCCCTCAAAAACCTGACCATGACCTTGCCTGTGCCATTTCCTCCAGCAGCACATTTTCACTTGATGCTGTACCCAGAACCTGATCCTGCACTCTGAGATGGGCTGACTCTGCTCCACTTGCCTCTGTTTTCTCAGGCCAAACAGTTTGTTTAATCCTCTTCTCATTTCTACTTCTGCATTCCTTTTGAGGGGAACAGGCTTCCTCTCCTCCCTTTCCTATTGGAAACAAAGGATTAGACATGCCTGTGAGGCTGAGATTTGCATGGGAGATTGTTGAAGGGCAGAGTCTGTCAGCTAATTTGTTGTTCAGTTACTAATTGCTTAGATTAAAGGTTAGAAGGGCATTGGTAAAATGCAGCCAGGCAGCTACACTGGGCATCTGTCAGTCTGGTCTTCTGCCTCTTCTCTCCAGTGCTTGGGGTGTTTCCTTTTGTGCCATTGCTGTGCAGTGGGTGAAGGGCTTTATCTCCCATCTTCCTCTAGGGAGACCAAGTCACAGAAATGCTGATGCCCCATGGCCCTGGATTCACACAGGAGGCCTGTGGCAAAGCAGGGAGTTCAAGGAAAATTGTCTAAGAGCCAAAAAACCACCCAGCACACTGAAGTGTTCTTTGCATGCTCAGAGCTACATGGCCATGGAATTGCTTCCAGAGATATCTCAAGTCTGTGGCAGAAGCTCTGAGAGGATTAGAAACCTTGTCACTCTCTGAAGGGGAGACTGGGATGTTGCGACTTGCTCATGGCTGGGAGTCAGGGATGATGGTCAGTTGCAAAGCTCAGACCTTGGTTTCTGATTTCCTTGTCCTTTGCTTATAATGCTCCATCTCCACAGCCAAAAGGAGATTGGACAACACTGGAAACATTCCCACAGTGATTGTGTCTGAGGATTTCAGGTCTAGTGCCACTGGTTTCCTGTCTTGAGATGCTTCCAAAGTTGGCAATATCACTGGGAAAGAGCCTTTTGTTCCCTGCCTTTCACTTCAGTTTCGGGAAAAAAAGAGGGCAAATCCTGTCATTCAGCAGCCCTTGGGTCAAAAGCATTGCCCTGGTGCCACTCCTGGGCCCTCCCATCAGTGCTGTGGCCAGTGAGCTGGGAGGGGTGACGCCTACATGGAGCATGTTTGACATGGCAAAGCCTGGTAGGAACAATGACAGCCTGTGTTTCCTTGGGGTCTGCAAATGCTCTGCCTTCTGGAAACCAGCCTTTTGTTTGTCTTGGTGAAGTTTACACAGGGTGTTTGTCCAGGGTTTGGGCTTTGGCTCACGGTGGAGCTCCAAGTCTTACATGCAGTTGGTGACTGCCCTTCACTGGGACAACCTTGACTAAAGTAGGTGTTTCCCACTGGGTGATGAAGGTTAGCACTGTGTATATCTGAGAGCAGGATTGGCCCTGTATGCATCACATAAAGATATATAAAAATTGATTATTTTAAAGCTTCTGAGGGCTTTTAGCTGTTTGGTTCAAGGTCAGGAGCCAGGAGAACCTCTCTAAGCTATCCAGGGTTTTCTCTTTCAAGGGACACTGAACACAAAGAGAAGATACCCAGTGTCTTGCTAAGCTGAGATGAAGAATAGCAGTAGTGGGGTTCCAGTGGGACAAGGAAGATGACCAAGACAACAAAATCTCATCACTCTGATAAGTGTCTTAAATGCAGATCTGAGTATAGAACTATTTTTTATTCAGTAACACTGACAAAGCTGAGCCCAGTCAGGTCCTATTTCTCCCCAGAACCGGGTACAGCACTTTGGAAAGGAGCCCAGCATAATTTGGAATCCTTATTCCATGTGCTGGGAGCAGTGCCTGAAGAATTTCCCTCCACCTCCAGGCAGCCCACGCTGGCTGCCTTGGCTGGCTGTGACCCCAAGCCCACCTGGAGGAGGAAATGCCTGGGCAGTTTGTGCCCACAGAGACCTGAGGTGGGAATAAAGGTCTGACTGGAGGCCAGGGTTAGAAACAGATTGGGCAGGGCCTGTCTTCCAGCCCACAAGAAAAACAGAAGGGACAGGTTGTTGCCGGGGTTTCTGTTCCTTCTGCTCTCCTTCTGTACAGCTTTGAGGTTAGTTCTGTCACTTCTCGGGCTGAGCTGAGCCAGCAGTTGTGTGTGACCAAAGCCACTGGAGAAAGAGCAGCTCTCTGTGTTGGAAGATAACGTGGAGGTTTTTTGGCTGCACCATTGACCTCTGCTGATGGGCACTTGGTGGTGAAAACGCTTTGGCCCAAATGCTCTACTGCATCTCCAGTGCAATTCCTGCCATCCTCAATTTGGGAACAGATCTGTTTCCAAGCTCTCCATCTCCTCAATCACTGGGGGAGCAGTGCCTGCAGCAATCAAACTCAAATCTTTCCCAGAGAGGAGGTTGTCAAAGATGAAACGTTGGTTTTCATCAGGCAGCTGCCTGCCTTTGATGGGGAGCTGGAACCAAAGCATGGGGTTAGTCAGTGAATTTTGAGCATGTGCTGGGCTATCTTTGCTGGTCAGCCCTGCTGCATGGGAACAGCTTTATCTCGTGCACAGCTTTGATTAGTCATGTCCACAGCTCCTCAGGGCAGCCTGGGGGTTGCTTTGATCTGCCTGGACGCCACTGGGCTTTGGCAGAGGAAAGCAATCCTGCCTCAGAAGTTTGTCTGAAGCTTGTAGAAGGTACTCTGTAGATAGAGGAACAAAGCAGGAGGAGAAGTGAGGGACAGACAGAGTCCTGTTGCTGTAGCTGCAAATACCAGGACACATCATACCCCAGGCTGTGTGCCAAAGAACTTCCCTCAGGAAAAACATTCTCCCACGTGCATCCCACTCCTGCTGGGGAAGCCAGACCTGCAGTTTCCATTCACCCTGATTTGGGAGCCTCTAATAAGAGCTGTCAGGAAGGTTGTGTGCAGCAGGACAGAAAGGTATTCCACTTTTTCCCAGTAGCTCCCCAGGGTACAGGTCCATAGAAAGACCCAGAGAACATTGTGACCTCCACTGGGTCTCCCAGAGCTTAGACCCCACTAATTACATGCACCCTGAGCACACCTAGGAGGGTTTGCTGGCTTTGGGGGCTTGGTCCAAAGAGATGACAGTGGCAGATTCCCTGTTGACTTCCAAAGGCTTTAAACAGCTCCTCTCACCTCCTTGCAGCACATTTAGTTAAATGAAGGCCAAGGTTGTGTTCCTTACTGGAAGAGAATAAATAGGCATGGAGTGCTGTAGGTTAAGAAAACATCTGGTTAAAGGCTTAGCCCAAAGACACAGTTAACCCTGAACTGGGGCACCAGTAACACAGGGGCTGTTCAGCCTGTCTGCTGGCAAGGCACACTGGCCATGGTGTGTGGATCTCCACCAAGGGGCCTGACACGATCTGCTGAAGCAGATCTGCCCATTGTCTCTTCCCTCAGTGACCTCTGGGGAGCTGTGCTGCTGTTCCAACAGAGAGAACAAACACATCGCTCCCCAAATCTGCCTGCACTGAGGAGTCCACAGGAATGGGATGTTCTTATGGCTGGAGTTGGCTTTGAGTAGTTGAAGGGTATCAGTGATCCTGATGCAACAGTTATGCTGGAAGAGAGGACACACTACTCCAACTATCTTCTCAATACTCATCTTCCCTCTGCAGTGGAGCTTTCCATGTTGGCCTTACTGATGTGTAGGGGCACTGCCTGACTGGAGGGTTGTGATGCTGGGTCACCTTATGCCTGTGTTTCCAGCGCAGGGGCTCTTGTAAGGAGGGTGGCCAAGTCCACAGTCTGTCCACTGACCAGCCTCTGCAAATCTTGTATCAGCAGAGACATTTGGCTGATGTTTTGCTCAAGGAAAGTTTAGGAAAATACAGTCTTAAAAGCTGGAAACTGAAAAAAATTCTGCTTGGAATCTAAATTGCAGTTACCTTGTTGCATTTGGAAGGAGAGTTTAGAGATATAAATGATCTATGATTTTTTTATATTAATGCTTGAAATGCCTTCATCCACTGAAGTGCAGAACATATTCAAGTTAGAAACATTACCATGAGTCATCTAAAAGTGTCATTATCTGTTCTTTTAAACTCACATCTATTACAAGGTCACTGCATATTGTACTTCAGGTAGCTTGAGACACAGTCTCAGTGGTGTATATTGTAATGACAGATGTGCTTGCCTTTCATTCCGTGGTGTTTGGTTCCTTCCAGCTTTAAAAGATTCCAGTAAGAGATCCATTAACAGCGACTGGAAAATTGAGCTTCCCGGTGAGTTTGAGCTCGCAGGCACCACTGTCCGGTACGTGCGGAGGGGGCTGTGGGAGAAAATCTCTGCCAAAGGACCAACTAAAGTCCCACTGCACCTCATGGTAACTTGATATCCTTTGTTTGTGTCTCTTAAGGGTTTCTATCCTAGCTCAGAGTTCAGTTGTGATTGTTTGCTTCCTCACCAGAGTGTTTCCAAGGTGTGCTGTGGTGCCCCTCTTTGTTTTTGCAAGGGCTGGAGAAACCCAACTCCCCACTTCAAAATAAGTGATGCTCTGTCCTGGGAGAACATGCAGTGCCCCAGGAAACTCCTGTCAGCACAGGATACCCCTGTAATGTGTCACAGACAATGTGACAGTCCATTCTAGAGGATCCAGGGTCCCAGAGATCGTTTTATTTCATGGCTGTACCTGATCACACACATAAAGGGATATTTGCTGAAATATCTTCTCATCTCATGCCAGAATATAATCTGTATTTAATACACTGTTCTCAAAGAAGAGATGCATATTTAGCATGTCCAGATGAATTTGACTAAGTAGTGACTTCATTACACACAGAAGTGTTCCTTGTTTTCTTTATATTGTTTTTTCAGTTGTATGTAATTTAAGGTGTTTTTTGAAAATTTTTCCTAATGTTCCACATAGTCCTTCTGTTGCCCCTGTCATTTTATGAACAGCCATGTGGCTGCTGTGTGAGAACATGAGTGAGAAGAGCAGGACTGTGGTCCCAGAGCTGTCACTGGTGGGTGCTGGGGTGACCTGTGGGCCAGGCCCTTAATGTTTTTATCTATAGGGCAGCTGTAATGCTGATTCCTGTCTCATTTTTGTGTTCCTAGTTGAAAGTCTGCAGGAAACTTTACAGTTTCTATAGCAAGGTTTGCATAGAAACAGAGAATTTAATGTATTCATTGTTTCCCGTTACTTCTTTATCCAGTTGCATTTTTCTCTGTGCTGTTTCTTTTCCTTGTGACTTTTTGCCACGTTTGTTCACTGAAGGCTGCCTGTAAGCACTGCTAAAAATCACCATTTTCTCCCTTTCCTCACCTGATTTTTTTGGCTTGCTGGTGTTCATTGTGCAACATTTCCTGACCCAGTTTGAAACGCTCCAGAGATGCTTGAACTTTTCACACACACACAGACACACACACAAAAATAATAGTTATACACCACTGTGTCAGTACTTTCTCTGTGTCAAAATTTGCTGCACAGGAACATGAGGTGTTTTGTCTCTGCTTTCTCAGGCAGATGAGTGAGGTTACCAGGTCCCCAGGCCAGTGTAAAGCTGGATTCAAGGAGGTACTGCTGGACTAGTCAGTGGTGCAGGTTTGGGCACAGCAGCACTTTCCTGACTCAGCCAAGTAATTCACGGTGTGCCCACACAAAGGAGGTGTGTACAGGCACCTTCATCATCATCATCAGAAACATCACCTTCTGCCTGACTTTGGCCTTAACACAAGCCTTCCCTCCTGAAACCAGGACTCTGACAAAGTCCCTTGTGCTGCCAAGGGCTTCCTAAGCCCCTGTGAGAGAAAGGAGTGGCACAGGTACCGTTGGTGAACATGCTGTGCAGGGTTCCTCTGGCAGCCCCTGGAACCCTCTGGGGCATTCCCTGGTTGAGATCTGTCTACTGCAGGAAAATCAGTGATCAGCATTTTGTGAACCTCAGCATCAGCAGAGTGTTGGTTTTAAAGAAATACTCATTTCCCCTTGGTTAAGTAGCTAACAAAGGAAACTAATGATTATGATATTCCATGAGTGTCCTTTCCAGGTACAGACTGGCACTTTCAGCAAACATAAGCAGAGGAAATGTTCCTTCTTCACCTTTCCTTAAAGAAATGATTAAAAATGAGGGAAGTAAAAATTACCAGACCATTAGAAAACATGTGGCTTACAATCCCTGCCAGGGGTAAACAAAGCACACATGAAGTCTTTGCTTCAAATCAGATACTAATCTTTGCTTGATACAGGGTAGTGGGTTTCATTCTTTCAGCACAAGAAAGGCAGGATGGTTCCCAGTTCCCTCTAAATAGAAAACTGTTGTTCAAACAGTGGTGGAATACACTGGACTGACAAAGAGCCAGAAGCTTCAGTCAATCCATTGTGACCTGCATTTGAAACCAATTAGACACAAATACACACCCCCAATTCAAAATGGCTACAAAATTGCATGAAATTGGTTTCATATGGGCCTTTAGATTCACTGGTCTTGCACCCATATTGAGATAATAAGGATTTCTTTTTAGGAGCTGGTTTTTAATACTGGAGGCGTTTCTCCAAGTGCATTGCTGGAAGTGTATTTCTTGGAGAAATTGATGTTTGTGTAACTAGGCCTGTGTTAGTCCTCCTCTGAAAACAGACGACAACCAAACACTCCCAGAGCAGAAGGAATCTTGAGCCAAGGCTGACTATCAGTTCCGTAGAGCAAGGCTGATTGATCAGTTCCGTAGAACAAGGCTGGTTGATCAGTTCTGTAGAACAAGCTGTTTGTATCTCCTGGAATTCAGGAAAGCCAGAGCAGGACTCGAGCTCTCTGCCTGGTATCTGAATTGTGTTTAAACAACCAACAGTTATCTTTGAAATTGTAATGATAAACCCTAGTACTCAGTCCTTGGAGTAAGGCTCCCTCTGTAGCTGAAGCAGAATCATATCTTTGTTCCACACATCCTCTGGAAGAGGCTTTTATGCCCAGGGGCAGAGCAGCTCGTGGGTTCTGAGTCTGTGTAGCCCCCCAGTGTCCCCTGCACAGCTGCCAGAACCTCTTCTGTCAGCACAGAGTTATTTGTTTTGTTAAACAAGCTCCTGACAGCTTTAGAGAGATTATTGGTCAAGTAACAATGATTTGGGCAAATCTGAAGGGGGAGAGAAAACAGCATTTGCAGATTGGTCTTTTTTAATTGGGCAGCTGCTTCCTTCACTTATGAGAGCTCTGCTTAAAATATCTGATGTGATAGAGCATTACTTCAGTAGGTTCCAAAAGCACAATTCACCTGTCTAATGTTACTCAGGTGTGGGATAAGTATAAGTCGGTCTAAAGCCACAACATCACCATCACAGAGGTGCTCCTGTGGCATGTGTTAATAGTGTGGGAACTGCCCTTCCATGGATCTCATACTCCACTGGATGTTTTTGAGTCACTTCTGACTCAGGCCAGTGAAAGTGAGATCCAAATGAAGCCCAACACCTAAATCAGAACAGAAGCAGAATTCTCATCTGCCTGTGGTGAAAAAATAAACATTTTTCTCTGTTCCTCTGTCAATAGTCAGTGAATTTTGAAGGAGTATCACTGGAGACATGCCATGTGACTCCATGGGAAATAGCTGCTGTTGGAAGCAGGTCTCACCTTCCCCTGGCAATATGCAGGCTATGGAAAGTTGTGCTGTGTGATACAGCTCTTCCTTGTCATCCTCAGCTGTCTGAGACAATAAAATCCTGCTGCTACAGCTGGCCAGCAGGAATGGTCACACTCTGAGTGCCACATTGCCCAGGAGACATGGGACTTGTTTTGCATGAGTTGTTTTTGCTTTGAGAAGGATGACCTTGATCTTTCAAATGTGTTAACTGAAGATGCTCATTTAAATAGCTGTTAGATGAAAACTGTGTCTCACTGCTTCTCTTTGGGTAGTCAGTGGCCTGCTGATTGCACATAAGGTGTAAAGTTACTCCCTGAACTCCAGGTTTAGACATGTCCATGGCTGTTTTAAATGGTCACAAATCATAAGCAGTGCCCTGTTTTCCTGACACTGCTGTTGTTTCAGCTTTCTAGATAAAGATTTGGTTGTCTTTCACAAGGTACTTTTATTTTAGAAACCTTGGCCTGAGGCAGCATTCCCAGCTTTGCTGTCTCCACAGCCTGTTGGCTGTCCCAGTACAGTGTGTTGGAACTGCCTTTCTTCTCCTGCCCAACCAGGTGCTGCTGTTCCATGACCAGAATTACGGGATTCATTACGAATACACCATTCCTGTGAACTACACAGCTGAGAACAGGAGTGAGCCAGAAAAGCAGCAGGATTCCCTGTACATCTGGACCCACAGTGGCTGGGAAGGCTGCAGTGTGCAGTGTGGAGGAGGTGGGACCTGGTGGCACTGGCTGCAGGGGGTCTGGGAACACCAGGACACCTCAGAGGTGGCCAAAGCGAGGTGGAAATGGCCATGGGAAGGGATGTTGCTGTAATGAGCTCAATAAGCTCGTTCTCCTCAGCTCTCCCACTCTCATCCCGTTCCCAGAGCTGATTTTCACCCAGGCTTTTGGCAGCTCTGCTGGAGTTGCACCTGGCTCTGTGCTCCTCGGGTGGCTCCGGGTGCTGCCGCAGCTCTGTCTCTCCAAGCTCCATCACATTCTTGGAGCAGAGACTTCCCAGGTGTTCAGGCACATCCACCAGAAGACACTTCTTCCCCAGGGTGGAGCAGGGGCAGTGCTGCTGGCACAGCTCTGCAGTAGCAGAGGGAATGTGCTTGCAGTCCCTGAGCACAAAGCAGAGCTCCCTTTTCCGGCATCCCTTGGATGTGCCGAGACAGATCCGCTGAAACCCCGAGGGAGGTGATGCTGTGAAACCAGAGCTGCTTTGTCAGCCACTGTCCGGTGCATTCCCAGTGCTGGAAGAAGGGGGTTGTTCCCTAAGGAAAACAGATCATTTCCATGCATTCTGGCCAGTCTTCCTTCACCAGCAGACCCCGGGGTTCATGATATTATTTGACAGCAGGAAAGAGAGCTCATCTTCACATTTGCAGGCTCACTGCCCTCAGTGCACTGAAACCATTGGGGGTTTTTCTGTAAATAGAACTCATTTTAAAATAGACACTTTCTTTACTCATGCATTGAAATAATAATTTCTGAGCCATTAAGTCCTCACATGAATGAGTAAGAAATTTGGGGCTCTTTTATTTTTTCTTGCAAGCCTGCTACGTATTTGAATTAAATCAGTGTCTGCCAACATGACTCCCACCAGCAGTAGCTTGACAATTGGTCTTTTATTTTGGTTGCCAAGTGCTGTTACTACTTGTCCAAGCTGGGAAGAGCCTCTTCTCTTTTTCCCTTCCCTACAGACTTTTACCAATTTTTTATTTACAGAATTTGAGTTATTTTTTATTATCTGCTGCAAGTCATGAACAAACTCAATTTGATGCAGACTGAGGGTTGGAAAGAGGATCTGAGAAACCAGAATAATTAGCAGTGGGGCAAAGCCACACCGTGCAGGAATGGCATTTCTCTTACCACATCTGGTTGTTTCCATGCTGCTCTGTGGCACACACAGGGATAGGCTGAGCCCTGAGGGCCACATTGCAGTGTCCTGGTGAGACAAACTCCTGATGCACAGACAGTTTGTGTGACAAGTGCTGACTCCTCCTGAGACGTCTCCTCCCAGCAGGGTTTTTAAAGCAGTGCATCTGGAGGACTGAAAGAGGAGAAATCATTTCTTCTGAAGAGCTGATTTCAGCACTTTGTGAAATACCAGCAAGCCCAGTTAGACCCTTTGAAACCTCAGCCACTCCTTTTGAACCTGCCTGTCCCTGCCTGGCAGCAGCAGAGGCAGCTGGGCTGTGGGCACTGGGGCGCTCTGTGGCCCCAGCACATCTGTCTGGGGTGGTCACAGGGCACAGCCACCTGTGGAGGAGGAGCCAGAAATGAAAGCAGTTTCAGAGCTGGTTTCTTTGCCTTGCAGGAGAAAGGAGAACCATCGTGTCCTGCACTCAGCTCCTCAACAAGAGCATGGTGCTGGTGAACGACAGCGCGTGCCAGCGAGCCACGCGCCCCGAGCCCCAGGTCAGGAGGTGCAACACTCACCCCTGCCAGTCACGGTAAGAACTTCCAAAGGCACTGAAAACCAACATCCCCTCCCTTCAGGAATGGCCCTTTCCCAAAGCCTCCCCTGGTGAGCACAATGGCAGTGTCCATCAGAGCTGGGACTCAGCCCCAGTGAGCAGCTGAAATGTGCATTCCCTTGTGTTGGGCAGGGCAGTGTGCATTGCCTTGGACAAAGTCCCTGTGACTGGTGGCCAGCAAGGGCAGAGTCCATGCAGGCTGCCTTCAGGCATTGTTTGGGGATGGTTTGCTTTTCCTTTCCCCTCAGCTGCCTCCCTGGAGACAGCAACTGGCAGGATGAAGTTGGACAAGAGTACAGTGACTGCGTATCTAACCTTTACAGTGACTGCATGTCTAACCTTTTTTTTCCTGAATCAGCACAGAATAGGGTTAATTACCTGTCAAACAGTGCTGCAAAAAAACCTGAACTCAAGGAGTTGTGAGGAAACACATTTTAGGTGCTTTCCTCAGTCAGTGTGCTTTTCTCCTCAGTAGGAGTAATTAGAGATCTGATAGTAACAAGTTCTAAAAAGAGCTCTCTTTTTGATTTGGCAAGCACTTTTTACTGAATTAATTTTGATTTGATTTGTATTAAAAAAACGAAGATATTTGTGGCCAAAATGATAAAAGACGGGAAAGTAAATTAATTTGTTTGGGTTTTTTGCTAACAAAAAAGTTCACTCTTGCTCTGCAGTAACCTTTAGCATTGTAGACACTCCAGTTCTGACAGTAGTTAGAACATAAAATCAATTCAGGATAAAGCTGAACACTACTTAGAAAATCGTATGAAACCAACCTGCTGGTTGCTGCATCTTGTGTAACCAGACAAGGCAGGGAAATGCACCCACAAAGCTAATCCTCCTTGCAGAAACAATAGGGAAATGACAAACTGCACACTTCCTCCTAATTAGAGCTGCACTCTGATTAAAGTGCCCTGGAGCAGGGAATTCAGTGGCAGGTCATCCATCAGAGTCCAGGCTGGCTCAGGTTGGGGTTCCTGCCTGTTGCTGTACAGTATTGTGACCATCACACCTTTCAGCACTGAAGGTATAATGAGGTTCCCTGTGAGCTTCCAGGGGTGGAGAGCAGCCAAACTCCCAGTGGCTTTGAGGAAACCACTCTCATTTTTATGGAGAAGTTTTCTAAATCCAGTGATTGAGAAGTTTCCTACATTCTGTCATGTTAATCTCTCCAAAAGACAGAAACAAGAAGCATCTGCTTTTGTTTGTAGCCTGGCATGAAATATTTCTTCTAGTCACTGGGAGGAGGCTGGAGTGAGGCCAGGCAGGTCTGTGGAGGGATCCAGGTGGCAGAGATGAAGAAAAGCAACTTTAAAAGCCGTGGAAGGTGTGGGCAGCTCTGCCTCTACCAGCTGGGCAGCACAGGGAGGTCCTGGCCACGAGGTTTGTTCCAGCCTGAGACCCACAGAGCTGTTCCTGGGGGGAGCTCCAGGACCCTGAGCCCCTGGGGAATTCTCCTCTCCCCGTGGCATTGCTGCCTGTCCAGGCTGGGGTAAATCACACAAAACCTCCTGAGAAAGGAGTACTCTGTTGCTATATCCAGATTGTGTTCCTTTGGGGGATTCCTTGGATGTTACTCCAAGGTATCTCTGCTGTGTGGAGTTAGCAGGCAGTTTCCAGTGGAGCAGAGTCCTCCCCAGGAACAATTAGCTCTGGCACAGGGACACTCTCCTTGGTCCCTTTTTTCAGGGCAGTGACAGCAAACACCAAATGTGTTCAGTCCCCAGAAAGGCCACAAAGCTCCTGCTGGTGATCTGATAGACCACACTCCTCCCTCCCTCCGTGTAGACTACACTTTCACACTTAACATGCTTTTAACTGGAAACATTTTCAGAAGCACATTCTCTGTGCCTCTGTAGAATTTAAATTTCCACTTGGTTTGCCCACCCAGACATTAGAAATGCATGCTTAGCATATTCTCTGACCAAGAACATCTTAAAGAAACCATTCTCTTTCACCATGTCAATGCTTTTTTTTGGGAGCCCTGAATTTGTTTTAGGGTTTCAAGTAAAATTATTGTAGCATCTTGTTACAATGAGGTCCTTTCCCGTTTCCACCCAGACCTAAGCCCTTCACCTGAGTTCAGGAGGAGGAACAATGCTCTCCTTTCTCTGGGAAACCTGCTCTGGTTTGTGCATTTTGAACTACATTTCCACTTTTCCTTCAGGTTTAAGAGAATCACCTTACAGAGTGTTTATCTCTAGAGAAGGGGTCTCATGGCCAGCACAGGACAGGGGCAGAGGACACTCAGCTCTGTGGCACTTTTGGATTTGCTGTGAGATTTTAATTCAGTCCCACATTGTCCCTTTGTTTCCTCTCCCAGTCCATGTATAACCTGGATCACAAATTCTTTTGGAATGGAGTGAGATCATGTTGTTTAAATGGGGAAAAGAGGCTGTTGCTGTTGAGATTCTAATAAAAATTAAAAAATAATTGCATTATATGAAGTGATCAAGAGAAAAAAAGGGCATGTTATTACTAATAGTGTCTTTCTTCCAGCACGGTCCCAAAGTGCTTTTTAAATTATATATCCCTTTGAACTTCAGCCACCTCTTGGGAGAGCCAAATAATGTGGGGCAGGGGACAGTAGTTTGATGAGGCCAAGGAGAAGATCAGAACTCTCCAACTGCAGCCCAGCATCTGAGAAAAACAAGGCAGGATTTACAAATTGATTGGCTTACACCAGCATGTTTAAAAATTAAACGTCACAGAAGAGAACTTTCTGAAGGGTTTTGTTGAAACTGGCAAAAATAAAAGAATCTTTCATTCTTTATTATTGTTACTCTTTCACCTTTTAAAAAAAAATACACCTCTTTTTCTTCCTATTTTATTTTTTATGTTCCTTGACCCTCTTTTTCCATTAAATTCTTTACAGCTTCCTTTCCTGTCCCAACTGCACCCTATTAGCACCTCTTTATTCTAATCCTCTGCCTAGCTCTTGAGGTATTTTTCACAAACCCTGCTGTAACCAGATGGAATCTGGATTGCTGCATGTGCTGTGCACGGGCCCTTTGCAGTGCTGGGAGCACCAGCCCCAGCACGGCTCGGGGCTCACACTCACATCAGCTGCCCTTACTGAGAGCACAGGTGGGCCAGTGGCCACACAGCCCCACGGGGCATGGCTGGGGCTGCCAGGGTGGAGCTGCTCCCCTGCAGTGCAGGGAAG
Source organism: Pithys albifrons albifrons (assembly GCF_047495875.1). Lineage (NCBI taxonomy): Eukaryota > Metazoa > Chordata > Aves > Passeriformes > Thamnophilidae > Pithys > Pithys albifrons. Next base: position 18,353,593 of record NC_092470.1, on the reverse strand, counting down.
GGATAAACCCACATGAGATGTCCCAGCTGTTGGGCCATAACAGGCTGGGCACAAATGCTGTTTGTTCTTCTCCTCTTTGCCAGAATAGGTTGTTATAGGAGAGGTTGAGTTCCTTCAGGGGCTGCTGCATGTGTGGTGTTCCTACTCAGATGCTCAGCCAGAAATCCCTGCCTGCATCTAGTAATCAAAGTGGGGTTGGATTAAGGGTTGGACTTGATGATCTCGGAGGTCTCTTCCAACCCAACTGATTCTATGATCTACAGAGGACCACAGGAGACCTGAGCCCTCAGTTTCACTGTTTAGGACTTGAAAATAACTCCTGAGCCCAAGGGCTGGTTTTCTGTACCACCAGCAGGATGTTAGAGACTCCTTTCCACTAACTTGATTTTGCTCCACAGGCTCCTTCCCTCACTGGAAGGCTCTGCTATGATCTTGCTGTTCACGTGACTCAGGGTCTTTTATTTCCAGCCCTAATTACTCATTGTCATTTTCACCCTTTTTCCTGTGCATCAGCCCTGTTCCTTTGCTTATTCAGCATTTTCCCTCCCTGGCTCTTTGCCTTGGGCCAAGTGCCATGTGATACAGCAAACCACTGTATCTCCTCCTCCCATCATTTTTCTGGGCTAAATCCACTACTGTTCTTTAACTTCTTGCTGTTTTTTTCTTGGCTGCATCATATTTGTGGCTTACAGTCATTTGAGATGTTTTCCTCCTCATTTGTTTCAACATCTGAGCCCTCCCTTAGCACAGAGATGCCTGTTATTAGTCCCCAAGGCCACAGCCCTGCACTCCATGCTGTTCATTGCCATCCTGCCCTTGTTATTGCAGTGCTCAAGGTCAGTCACTTCTTCTGTGTAACATCCTGATCTCTTAAGGTCTTGACAATGCTTCTGGACTCTGTATTGGCAGCATTTTCCCTCATTTTTCAGCATTTTTCTTCCCTCTGTGCTGAGGTCATTAATGAACATACTGAATTAGATCAAATGCAAGACAGATCTCTCAGGAAGTCCACCAGTAACTAATCTGAATTCCTTTCATACCTGATACTCCTTTCCAGCACTACAGGTACCATATGAATTCCACAATTATATCCATGTTTCCCAGCATGTCACCAGTGCAGCAGAAGGAGCTCTTCACCAAACACTTTAAATCTCCCACGTTTCCTTTGTCTGGAAAACCAGTTATTTTAGTCAAAGAAATGCAGCCAGGGAGTTTTGCCTGGAGGAGGCACATCCAGCATCCTTTTACCACTGTGGCCCTGATTAGTGTTGCCTCCTCTCCCTTTAGTCTCCACCATGGAGCTGTGACAGTGCAATTTAACAGCCCAGGAGTCCAGAAATCAAAAATCAGTCTGGACCCCCAGTCTGGTCTGTTTGCACCATGTCTGTGTGTGTTCTCATTGCAGGTAGATGGGGAGAAGAACAGTTTTGAATTTGTTTTGTGTGGTGAAAGACTTGCCAGCAGTAGAATTTGGGGGTAACAGTATGATGGAAAACTTTTTGGGAGTATCAGCAAATTGCTCACAGGGCTGTATGGAAATTACACTGAACTTAAGGGCCATTTTGGGTGTCTCAACTGAAGGGACTGAGCTGGACATTTAATGCTTCCAAACGTTTCTGTTCTTTCATTAATGCAGTCAAGCCCTTCTGGAAGCTGTACAAGTGTTTATCATCCACAATGCTCAATGGCAATGAGATCAAACCTTGTCTGTGCCTGGTGCTGAGAAACATCTTTGGTGTGTGTTGGATTTGGTTACATGAAAAAAAAAAAGAAAGAACAGCCATGGGGAGAGTTCCAGATCATTTTAGCCTGGAAATCTGACATAAATAGCACTGTTGGCACCCTCTGATCCAGGGAGGCAGCACTGAGAGCTTGTTTTGAAGGAGTTCTCAAAGCTGGAGGTGGGATCTCCAGAATCAGTTGGAGATCATGAAATCCTGCACTGTGGTGGCTGCTCCTTGGGGACAGCAGCTTGGGGTGCAGGAGCCAAAGCCCAACTCCTGCAGAGCAGAAAGCCTGAGACACTTGTGGGCACCTCTGGGGAGGGGTAGCTGATGTCCTGCTGTGGCCATGTGTGGTGGGCCTGTGTGGTGATGGGCATCCCCACCCACTGGAAGGACACAAAAACCCTGCTCCAGGTTGTGGCCAGGTCAGCACATTCCAATTAATTAGCCAATTAGCCAAAAAGATGTTTTCGGGCAAATCCAGCAACTCAGCAGAACAATTGTGGTGGAGAACCAAGGGCTGGCTGGAGACAGAGTGTGGAAGGAGCAGGGCTTGTTGGCTGCTGCTAAATGCAGTTACATCAAATAATCCACGAGGACTTGCTAGAGCAGGAGTTAATTTGGGGTTAGTTTTCACGTGGAGTCATGAGACAGGTTCCTCAGCTTTGGTGTGAACACCCAGCCTGGCTCAGGGCACTGTTCCCCCAGTGCAGTGTTTGACTCAACATGATCATTCTGGTTGGCCATTGCCTGGTGTTAAAATGTGGACTGATCTGTGCTTTGTTTTGAGGCTCTTCAGGCCAAGTGCAGTTCAAAGCCACAAAAAAAGGATTAGCAGGATAATCCAGCAAAATATTTCATGGTGAAATGCACTCCTGCTGCTGCCTGCTCTTCCCAGTGGTGGGAGCTGAGGAGAAGGTGCTGTTTTCCTGGAATGGGAGGGTGTGGAGCTGGACACCAGGCACCCATCAAAGCTCCACCAGCCATGGGTGAGGGAAGGGGCAACTCACTGCAGAGACCTCTGGGAGAGCTGATTTTCTGTCCCTCAGTGTAGTGAGGCAGCTGCCAGGAAAAAGGGACACCCCCTCACCCCAGCCCCACACGGAATCCTCCAAAAACTGAGTGACCTGCCCTTTTTGGGACAGGAGGAGGGAGAAAACAATGCCTTCCATTTAAAAGAACTTCCCAAGGTACATCTGAATTATAAAACATTGTCCTATGACTGATCTTATTGGTGGGAAATTTAAAAAAAAAAAAGGTTGTCAAAAAGATAACCACTAAAGAAAAGAAAAGAAAGCTTTTTGAAAGTTGGCAAGTCTGTTAGCAGAATGACTACTGTACTGGAAAATTACTGAGCACTGTTTATAAAGGCAATCAGACAGGAATGTTAGTCTTGGAGTCCTACTTTCTACATCAGCAGCTGTATTATTCTACTAGATTCCTTGTACTTAAAAAAAAGCCTTCTGGTGACTGGGTGTGGCACCAACCTGTTCCCAAAACCCAAGAGTCACCTGGTTGTTTTGACCCCAGTGCAGCAGAGAGATGGGGGAGACTTTGAGGGGTGTGTGGGGAAAGGGTGATACAAGAAAATCACAAGTCCTTTTATAACCAGTGTTTTCTTGCTGCTACATAGCTGGACATGAGCTGGGTTTGATAGATGTGAGCAAAGCGTATCTGTCAGTTCCACAGGACTGATTCCCAGAAAGCTTTTTCCAATTCTCTTTGCTAAAATTATCCCATGTGAAACCCTGGCCCTGCTGCAAGCTTTCTGAGTTTTGCCTGACATCAGTAGGGCCACAGTTCCACACAGGTGCCCCAGAAAACTCACTTTGCAGGGACTTTGACTTGATTCTGCATCACAAACTCGTGCTCACTGGCCATGGAGTTTTCCTCTCCTGTGCATTAGTGCAACAATGCACATTAAACCAGAAGGTGTTCTATCAAATTTGGTAGAAATAAACCCCTCAGGTTGCAGGGCTTCAGATTAGGTTCTGTCACGAGTGCTTTTTGAGACTTTGTCTTATTTTGTAGCACATTTTCTCTGATAGTAGTGCAGGCTCTTAATTAGTAGTTGATATTAAGAGGTTTAATATCAGAAAATGATGTTTTTGCAAACATGTCTTTGGTCACATCTGAGCTATCACTGTCAAAGCAGGGAAATAAATGTCACTGTGGCATTGGGAAGGGAACCAAAGTATCCCAAGCCCTGCAGACAGTGATGGGATGTGTGAGGATGTCATGGATGTGTAGTTGGTGGCAGAGAACCTGCTCACAGCACTATTTCTGAAAGGCTCAAGGCAGAAACATGAGCTGCAATATTTACCCCAGAATATGGAATGGCTTTATGTTACAAGAGGCTACAAATCTCTGAAAAGTGACCTCATGTCTTTAGTGAACTCCCTTATCCCCATCCTTGATCCATTTTATCTTCATAGCATTTTTTTTCCAAATCTTCAGCTCCAAGCCCTCCTTTGCAGACATTCATCTCCCCTGGGTTTATGTACACAGGCTGTAGACAATGGGTTTTTTCCTAGAAAATGTGGGAGTCACAGCAAGTAGGTAGAGTAGATAATTGAAGGTTAATGACTAATCCAGACCATGGTAAGATCAAATGATGAACTGAACCTCCAAAAGATATTTCAAGTTTGCTCCAGGGAGCTGCCAGACAAATGTTGCCAAAGCAGATTAGAAGAAGAACTCCCAGTTCCTCAGGAGAGATACTGGGAGGTCAGAGGTTGAGGAAGACTCAGAAGACAGAGATTTAGAACAGCCCTCTCAGATTGCATGTCCTGCCCATCCCAGCTCTTTGAGGCTTTTGAAAATCAAACCCTTCTGGGCATTTTTTAGCAGGAAAGACAGCCACTGACTGGCTTAAAAGCTCATCACTTTGTTCCTGATCTAAGGCATCATTTAGCTCTCAAGTCTTCTGTAGAGGTAAAATCACAAAAAAATAATCCCACAGATAAAGCCATCCCTGTGGTTGTGAAAAAGATGAGTGTGTTTGTCACAGAAATCAGTGCCTGTTGGCCACAGGAGAGGCTCTCCAGGGGCTCCAGCTGGGACTGTCCTGGTCCCACAGAGGGCAGGTTATACCCTGGCAAACTGAGAGCAAACTGAGAGCAATTCTGGTGTCAAGCAACCTCTAAGATCACTTTACAGCTCAAAGTGTAACTGGAAGCCAAGTGCTCTGTATGATACACACAGGGCTCAGTGTACAGCATTAATTGGCTTAGTTAACAGGGCAGAGCCAGCTTGGGGTTTGGAGTTAGAACATTAATCATTTTTTACATTGTCAAACCCCTTTTTAAAAAAAATCCACCCTGTAAGTACTAAGCCTCATTTTTAAACACATCGGGTGTGTTCAAGAGGTGTAATGTCAGTGGAGAGAGGAAAATCTGCCTGTGGTGTAATTTAGTGGTAACCATAATGAGATACTATTTGTACATCACAGTTTTCTTCCACACTTCAGCTCCCGAAGGTGATGGGTGATCTCAGTGCGATGGCAGCACAGCACCACCCAAGAACCCACACACCTGGGAAGAGCTGCCCATTTCTCCCTGAGCATAACGTTTTATCCTCACCTTTCTTCTCTGGCTCCTCCCCAGGTGGGTGACTGGGCACTGGGGCCCCTGCTCTGCCACCTGTGAGAAGGGCGTCCAGCGCCGGGAGGTGACCTGTGTGTACCAGCTGCAGAACGGGACCTACGTCACCACGAGGGACCTCTACTGCCTGGGCAGCAAACCTGCTGAGGTGCAGAGCTGCGAGGGCAGGGACTGCCTGTCCATCTGGGAGGCCTCAGAGTGGTCCAAGGTAGGAGCTGCCTTAAGAAGAGCACAGAGCTCTGGGTGCACTGGCCTGAATCCAGGGACCTGCTTAGAATGGAGCATGGTCTGCTGGTGGGGCTGTTGTTTGCTGAGATGAGCAGTGAGGAGCTGAGCTTTGGTTTCCACACTGCATGAGGTATTAAGGCAACATTTAGATATGCTTTAGTAACTGTATCTTTCCATCTGAAAACTCTTGACCAGGAGGGAAAAACATTTCACTGACCTGAGGCCAGAAGCGTAGCAACCCACCAGGACTTCTGGCTCCATTGAAATGTGGCATGAAACAAATACCAGATTTATCCAGCAACTGCATGTTGCAGAGAATGTACAATCCTTGGGCCTCCTCCAGCCTTTTCTTTTGTGCAATTCCAGGAACATGAAAAAGCTGGTTATACTTTGTATAAAAGGTGCATCTCTGAGTAGTTGCAGAGTTCAGTTTCTCTTTCCCAGGTATTAGAAATGCATTTCTGGTGTAAATGCTGAGTGGTTTAGACAACTAGACTTGTTTTGTTTAGCAGCAGAGTGATCTGGGAGAGTGCCTGCAGTTCATGGCCAGGACCTGGCTGGTACTGGGCAATTCTGTCTGTACCTTGTGAGTCACAGTCCTTGTGGGATGTCCATGTGAGTTTTGATATTGTGTCTGTTGGGGTCATCTGATCCTGAGATCTTTTCACTCCTTGTCCGGCACTTCCAGCTCTCCCAGTCTCATTCCAGCCTGGCTGTGTCCAGCACGGCCCTTCCTGGGAAAAGGATTCCTTGTTACTCAGCCCTGTTTGAAACAGCAAACTCCTGTTTAAAACATTGTCAAATATAATTGTTAGAAATGTGCTTTAAAGTCCCAGGAGCTCAGGATGGCAGAGGAAGGGTGTCTGTTCACAAACACAGGGGGGTTCCACTGGGCACCTTCTGAACAGGGCCTTGTGTTCACACTCCCAGGTACTTCTCTCCTTTTTATGAAAAGTCCAGTTACAGAAGACTGGGAATCCATATTTGTGACCACAGAACTCATTTGCAAATGCACAATACTTTTAGATCATTTTTTCAAGGACCAGTTTACTTTTCCTTTGATACATTTATTTACCTTTTGTCGGGTCTGTAATTGCCCACTTGTGATTTTAAATTTGTTCTTCTGGCACATTTTTGCTGTTATGCAGCACAGTTGACTCCAGGACACATTTGATGCTCTGCCAGTGTGAACATTTTTCATACCTGAGACTTTCTTCATTGGTAATCACCTTATTCCTGGGCATTTTAAACTGATTTGTGGAATAAATATCACAATAGTGGTTTATAAATCAATTTTCTGATGTGTGTTTTTGAACTTCTTGGTTATACAACACAGTTGACCCCATTGATGTCTGGTCCCCAGTCAAAAATGTGTGTTTTCAAAGCAAATTCCAATGCAATCTTCATTGTGGAAAAAATTAAGTTCCCCTTGTATTGCCAAACACATGAGATTGTTTTGGACAAAGTACTGCTCAACCCATTTTTAATGACAAAAATAGAGACTGTCAGGAGAAGGTGAATGTTTCTACTGTTCAGGAACTAGAGTAGGAAAATTATGAATTTCCTTCAGAGAAAGGAGCAGAGTTGTGTTGCTTCTTTACAAAAATTCGTGGTATTTAACTAAGTATTTTGTTAATAAAATAAGACCTAATGATCTCAGGTGGGCACTCAGGGACTGCACATTTGTGGACTCTCTGTAAAATCTATATACTAAGAAATTCTTCATGAAAACAGATGACTCGAGGAAATAAAAAACACTCTTAAAGAGGGTGATTTATATGTGACCACCAAAGATCTGCTGGAAACCTTTTTGCACAGGCTGTTTTGTCTAGGAAAGTCTATGCAGTATTAATCTGTGAGTGGCTTCAAAGCTGTGGGAAGAACAAACAGTTGGTGTTTTTCCCAGACTTGCTTTTAAAACCCACCTAGAGATTTCTCCTACTGTGAAAACCACTCCCACTTCAGCTCAATTTACTTGGAGTAAATTGGATTGTTTTTCAAAGATTTTATATGTTGTGCTTTGTAGTTTGAGGTGAATGAGGGGACTGAGGAAAATGATGGATAATTCAGGGAAATCTGAGCAACTTGAGGCAAATTCATGGCTTTAAGGTACCATTTAGGGAGCTCCAGCCTGGGATCTCTGGCACAAGTTTTGCCCTCTGAGGAGCCCAGCAAAGCAGTTTGTGGAATCCTGGGAGAATCCATCCCTGTATCCAGCAGGACTGTGCATTGTGCTGCTTACAAAGATGTTCCACCCATGGGGGAGTTCACACATCACAGTAAATGAAGTGGAAGGTTTCCCAGATTTTCAAGGAGTCACTTTGTAGTGCCCTGAAGGATTTAAAGGCCTGTCTGTTTGTTTGCCAGCTCATAAACGCTTGTCACTCATGTCCTTAACCAGGGCAGCAGGTCAGAGCTGCCTGGATTGTATCTGTGAGATGCTTAGACAGGGCATGCTGAGATTTGTCCATTTGATGTCATTTCTATCAAGCTGATGCTTGTTTCCAGCCTGGACCCCCTGGATGGAGAAGCTTCTTGGAACACGTTCAAAAGACCTCACAGAATATCTCATATCTGCACTATTTATTCAGTGTTAAATCAACTGTCTTTTCCCTGCTGATCCCCCTGAAGGGGAGAGCTTGACATGCCAGAGGAGGTTAGTTTTTATCTCAGCTGGTGCAGAGATCATTTTTCCACCCACCTGTCCCCAGTGGCTCTGCAAGAAAGTTTCTCTCTCTTAAGCCCTGCAGTGGCAGGAGAGTGAAGGGCAGGCAGAGTGGGAGTGGGTTTGGGGGCTGTGGCAGCAGCAGCAGCTCTGGGGCTCCACTGCCAACCTGAAAACAGAAATCTGGGCTTGGTTCATGCCAGTGCCACCTTCCCACCTAGCACAGTCAGGGAAATCCAGATAAATTCTCCATTAAAACAGATTTTCCAGCCAACCTTGGGCACAGATAACAAATGGGTGTCCCTGCTCTTTAGGAGCTGCTGCCACAGACCTCAGGCACAGAAACGTTTGTGGCTAATCAGAAGGTTGGTTTGTCTGAGTCCTTCAGAATTCCCAGTGATGAGCATATGGCAAACCAGCAGGTGAAGGTGGTGTGTCATGTGAGAACTGGGATTTTGCCATGATTTCTGCAAACTGTGCCACAGGAGTGTGTTTGCAGCAGTGGGCTCGTGCTGCTGAGAGCTACAATTGCATTTATCAGCCCCATTTCTCACCCTGGATGTGTCCCGTGGTGCATCAAGGCAGTTCTGTGTTGGAACTCTCAGGCTGTGCTTTTGCAGTGTGAATGATGAGCTCTTAAACACAGGATTCAGTGGGTTTTTTCATCTGTAACACCAACTCTAGCAAAAAGCCAGCTGATGTTTTTCAAAGATTTTTTTTTTCAGAATTGCCATTTTTCATAAATATTTCATGAGCAGATACCATGATTTTCCAATTCCTCCTTTGTAAGTCTCTTGGATTATTGTGCTAAAATCTTAGGGATCATCAGTTTTCCCCAGTGCTCACAAACCTGGGTTACTAAAATAAAAGCTACAATTTCTCAGCTTCCCAAATCCCTGCTGTGTTTGCAGTGCTCAGCAGACTGTGGCAGAGGCATCCAGAAAAGGACAGTGACCTGCACCAACTCTCAAGGCAAATGTGATGCAGCCACCAGGCCACGGGAGGAGGAGGAGTGTGAGGATCACACAGGCTGTTACGAGTGGAAAACGGGCGACTGGTCCAAGGTAACAACAGATTTACCAACCACCATCCCCTGGGCTTGTCTTTCTGAGTGCAAAGTGCTCAGAGTTCCCTTGTGCTGCTTTCATTTGCAGTGTAAATATTTGGGAAGGAAGGGTTTAACTGGTTTTGGAAGTATTGTTGGGATTTAAACCCACCCATGATGCCATCTATCAACCACACATGGCAACAGAGGCTCATCAACATGACCCATTGAGTTTTAGAAAGATATTCTAAACAGGATAAAAATTACTATTAATTGTCAACTTAACCATCCAAAGGCAACACCTACACAAGGTTCCCACCACAGGTGGACTTGTAAAAAGCTGCTTTATGAACAATTTCAAAAAGCACACTCTGAACAGTTCTAGCAGATTGAATTCCATGGGAAAAGTTCATTAGCAGATCTTTTGGAGTGCAGGGAACTGAGGAGGTGTCCCTTGTCCACCCTGGACAAGCTACAAAGCAAACAGCAGGAGGTTGGTTTCCTTGAGTGTAAAAATGGTAAAAGTTGAAGAGTTGGGAACTTGGTCCCTGGGAAATTGGGAATCTCACAGGGGAGCTGTGGTGAGTTGTGCTGCCCTCAGATTAGCTGTGTGGAGGTGAGAACAGAGCTGGACTTTGGTCTTCCTGTCGCACAAGTGACTCATCTGGAGTTTGGGAGAAGTGTGGTTAAGCTGGACACTGCTGGGGGCAGGCACAGGGAGCCTCCCCCAGGGCCAGGGGGGACCTAAGTGCACTCCCAACTGGATTCCCTCCTCTCCCCTGGGCAGGTCCTGTGTGCAGAGCCAGACAATACACTCTATTGCCACAGGGGCAAGACTGGAGCTGTGCAGCTGAACTTCAGGCCAGGCTGGGACCTACACAGCAGAGTCCAGTCCTGTCCTAGACCTGAAATGAAAGACAGCCATGAGTTTAAAGGCAGAGCCAAAACCATTGGTGCCATCAGTGGCATCAATCCCTGAATGCAGTGGGTTAAACCAGAGCAGAGCCTGCTCTGTCTTCGCACTCTGCTCTGACAGCAGGACATGGTTGTGCTTGGGAAGGAGCTCACTCCCTGTCTGGGCTGTTCCTAAAGCATCCTTTACATTACTGACTTGGTGTCTGCATTCAGAACCTGAATTTCCCAGGAATATTGTATTCCATTTGGTTTTATCTTACCTTTCTAACTGCACTGCTCTTCAAAGAGAAAGCCTGCTCTGAGTTCTGGAATGTGTGGCATGTGCAGGACCCACTGGGATACAGTAGTTGCACTTGGCTTTCCAAGCACCCAAACTCCAGCAGGCAAAATCCAGGGAAGCAGAGGCCCAGGATGGGCAAACTGGCTTATCTGTGGTTGCATTTTTTGTAGGAATTGCAATTATTTATGTATATACCTTGCCATAGATGGATTTAGTGGTGTCAGTGCTGGAGAATGCAGGAAGAACCTGCCACATACCAAGTGTTTGTGGTTCTGCTGAGCCAGGAATTTCTATCACAAGTTGTTTAGAGCATTGAACATTATTTTATTCATAACCTGGCACCCAGAGCCCCTGCAAGCTGGCCAAAACAAACAGTCCCCTTGTGCTAGCAGGTGAAATAACATTATTTATTTAGTTATTTATTTGTGGAATTTTAAAGCATTTTGGCACGAAAATTGACCTGGATTCTCTTTGTAGGGAGGAATATGAAATAATTGTGTATTCAGTGATTGCATGGATTGGAAGCTCAGTGCTGTGTGAGTGGTTCCAATCTGATAAGGACCTTGGCTCTCTGCTGGGAGGGCTGCAATTGTGCCTTGGTCACAGTGATTGGGTGGTTGATGGATTTAATGTCTGCACGTGAGCAGGGCAGACATTAAATCACCTGTTAGTTGTGCTTCTAAACTCAGGATCAGGATCTTCCCTGTGCAGGAGGGCACAAAAGCTTTTATGTGCTGCATGTGTGTCCTTCTCCTGTCTGCAGGGAGCTGGGGCCAGGGCTCTGCTTCCCAGGAATTTCACCCTGTGTGTGAGTCCAGCAGGATGTTCTTGGACTTAGATTTGGGTTAGAATGAGCATTTAAATTCTAGACATGTTGGTTAATTCTGACTGAACACTTGGGTCACACAATTAGATTCTTATTCTCTGAGTAGAGGGGTAAAGAAGCACCACTGGATTGCTAGAGAAGGGTATGGGAAGGTACAGTTCTTAGAAGAAAATGGATTGTTCCAGAAACCCAGATAGCTGAAATGTTTGGTGTGGAATTCAATTCTTCACAAATCCTGAGAGGAGGGTTTTCATCCCGAGGATCCAGAAGCTTTAATGCAGGGCTTGGACTTAGGGGGACTTTACAGCTCTCAGCAACTCCTGCTTAAACAGCTCTTGCTTTGAGGAGAAACACACAGTTAGATTATGGTGAACTCTTTAAAATTCATCCTTCCAGGGCAAAATTCCATTGTAAAACATTTTTTCCCAATCCTGTAAAAATCACTGTGAGACCTTTGTGCTGACTAAGATGGAAACTTTTTCTATTAATACAAATTGATCTCAGAACAAGCAACAACTTTGTGCAATTAATTCCTCGTGCATTTGTTATTTATTGTTCAGAATCATCAGGGAAGCAAGATTTGACTAACAGTGGTAATTACCACAGATTAAAATAATGGGCTTTGATGCTTTGTATGCAAACAGCTTGCCTGGTGACTTGGCTTCTCATCCTTAATTTCCCAAACCAAGGTCCTTTGAAGACCTTGGGAAGTCATGTCAGGATGAACAGACTGTGCTGTAATTCTGAAGACAGACTTGTTCTAGTGCTGTTAAACTCACATCTCCTCTGCCCTGCTGACACTTCTCTTTTCAACCCCTTATTTCAAAGGCATATAATTATTATTTTTAGCATTCAACTCAACATTGGTTTTATAAGTTTCATAAATAAACTCTTCCTGGCCCCCAGGTCTTTGAACCAAATAGAAAGATGGATTGCACAGAGCAAAACCCACTGAAGGTGCTAACCCGAAATTATTCTTTTATTGTTGCCTGGATTCTTTAAATTGCAGTTCATTATATCATCCTCTTTTGTGTATGATGCAATATGCAAAAGAAAGTCCAAGCCATCTCCCATTCAGCCCTTTCTTCCAAGAGGAAATTCCACATCCAGTTTGCATTCACTTAAAGCAACAAACATCTCGTCCACTCCTTCTCCTTTGAAATAGTTCCTCCTTGTTTGAAACCCGAGCTGTTAAATGTTCTGCTGCTGGAAGCCTTTTTACATTTTGTTGTAGTTGTGCTGCTCAAAAGAACAAACACAGGTTGCTCAGTTTCCCAACACTTGCCTCAGACTCCCAGACCGATGAAAATGTGTCTCTTGATGCTTTAGCAAGACAGTAGTTCATTCTTTCATGATGAATGCTATTTCTGCTGACAGACCCTGTGTGCAGGATTCCATTGCTGCAGGAATGCAGGCAGGCTGTGAACAGAGGGTGGCTCTGGGGGTGGCTCTCTGGGACAGGACTCCCAGCCCAACTCTGCCCATTCCCTGCCCCAGGCAAGGACTCCCAGTCCAGCTCTACCCATTCCCTGCCCCAGGCAAGGACTCCCAGCCCAGCTCTGCACCATTCCCTGCCCCAGGCAAGGACTCCCAGCCCAGCTCTGCACCATTCCCTGCCCCAGGCTGGGCTGGGAGGAGCTGCAGGACTCAGGCTTGGCTCTGGAGTCGTGGAAAACGTGTCCCACATGATGTGGGATGCACTGCTGGCCTGCTGGGTGGAGATGGGGGTTTGGCTCCCTGTGGTGGTGGCACAAAAACCTTGTGCTGGAAGGTGAGCAGCACCAGGGCTGCTTTTCAGCTGCCCAAGCCTCCCACTGTGTCCTCAGCTTCTTGTCCTTCTGCCCCAGCAGTGATGGAACAGGGAAAGGAAGGCTCAGAGAGACCTTAGTGCTGACACAACCACCTGAAAGGAGGTTGTGTAGAGGTGGGTGCCAGGCTCTTCTCCCACACACAACAGGACCAGAAGAAATGGCCCCAACTTGCACCAAGGGAGGTTCAGGTTGGATATTAGGAGGATTTTCTTCAGTTGCAACAGGCTCCTCAGGGAAGTGGTGGAGTCACCATCCCTGGGAGTGTCCAAAAAACAGGTGGATGTGGCACTCAGTGCTGTGGTTTTGTGGGCATGGCGGTGTTTGGTCAAAGGTTGGACTTGATCTTGAAGGTCTTTTCCAGCCTTTGTGGTTCTGTGAAAGCACTCAGGTTTCCATGTGCAGGCCAAGGCTGCATTTTTTGAGTTCCTTTCCTCCATTTGGGCTTTAGACTCTTCTAGGGTATAATTGAGGAGGCAAGATTATATAGCAGGAGCAATTCTTCATGATATTTTTATGGATTTTTCTTCATTTCCAGTTTTACTTCATTGTCTCACTGTTTTACATGCCCCAACACCCTCTGGTTCTGCCCTGTGACTGAAGTGCTGTATTTTGAGCCAATAGCACAGAATGGTTCAGGGTTTATATTTCTTTACTATTCTCCTTTAAACTGGTGTTATATCAGGGAAGGTGGATTTACAAGCTCCATCATTAGCTCAGACTTCCACAAGAGGCATTTTCAGCTCTGTGGGTGGAAGTTTAAACATGCAGCTTCTGTCCCTCAGGCTACAGTTTAGCTCATTAACCTATTATATTACCCAGCCCAGTGAAAAGGTTTTTAGAAGAGGAAGGACACATGGAAGCTTTGTGGCCTGTTGGCTTTGCCATGTTTTCCCTTTGCAGTTCCAGAGGGTGCTCTGGGTGCACCAAGGCCTGTATTAATGTGGGGTAACCCAATGTAAATCCAGGGTGAGTGTCTTCCATTCTTCTCTGCACCCCCCTGGCCACAGCCAAGGACCTCACTCAGCACAGTGAGTGCCATGTCAGAGCAAAGCCAGATTCATTCAGGCCCTTCAGTTAATGCAGGATTGTGCCAGGGCCATGCACAGCAGGGGCTGAGCTGATGGACTGTGCAAAACCTTCAGGTCTTATGTAGGAGCCACCCCAGATTGGTGCTCTGAGGTGGAAATAATTATGTGGCACGTCAAGCTGGGCTTCAGCTGGGAGGGAAAGGAGAGGAGAAATCTTCTTCCACCACTTCACATCTTGTATAACCCCTCCTGGCACACCTTTCAGTGCATTCAGAAAGGTCGTACACTCCAGAAACTGGAAAGCACTGGCAAGGATCAGCTTGGCAAAGTGTTACATCCAACTGGTTTTGTTGCCAAATAATGTCAGTAGTGATAAAGCACATCTGAAAAACCACCTACAGCCACCTGCCCTCCCTGAGCATCAGGAGCTGCCAGTTCCTTTACAGCATTTTGCTGAGCCTGTGAAACCCTGGCTTTGCATTCTCATCCCAGGAGAATATTAACAATAGGCAGAGGAAAAAAACCCCTAATTTCCTATAAGAAAAATACTGGCTTTGTGCCAGACACTGAGGTGTTTCATACAGCAGATCAGCAGTCATTCGTCACAGTGGGTGGTAACAAGGATTTGTAATTGCACATTAATTGTTCTGGCAGGATTACAGCAGGTCTTACTCTCTGAGAGATGAAGCCCCAACCTTGCAGTGCACCAGGAAACATGTTGGAGTTTGGGGTGGGTTTTTTTCCAGAAATACTCGACAGTCTTCCAGTGCCAGGAAGGCATATTTTCCAAGCTCCAAATGATTGGGAACATCAACAAAATCCTCTATATGCCCCACTTTTAATGATTAATTCACTTTACATGATAAGAGGAGTAAATCAAGGACAGCTGTGGTTAGAGAGGTGTATTCAAAGCTGTTATAAATATAGAAGCAAAACTGCCCTTTGTTCTCACATTCATTACAAATTCATGGCTTGACCCAACATCTGTTCATGATAAACTATGGACAACTTGTTAATTCTTCATAAAGGTCCTAACTAAGTTCATCTTCTACCTTGGAGAAAATCATCTTTCTTGTTGAATTGAGAGCAAACTCTGCAGGAGGGGGGTGGTTCAAACTGTACTTGGCACAGCAGAGCTGCAGAGCCTTCCCTGCCACTTGCTCACTTTGCCTCAGCAAACAGCTCTGTGATTTGTGGCTGCTCCTGTGCCTTCTGCACCTCTGGGAGCTGCTCTGAGGGCCCCTCTGGGCACTTGGTGTTCTACAGAAAGTCAGAGAGCTGGATGGGACAGGAGAGAACCCAACAAGCCTTAGATTCAAACCCTCTGTTTGCCTGGTCATGACATGAGCAGGAGCCAGAGCATCAGCATGTCCTAAACCCTCACACTGCCCCATGGGCTGCTCCAGGGTGTGCTCCTGGTTGTGGTTCCCTGTGGTTTGTTCCTCTGGCACATCTCCACTGATGTGCCAACCACAGCCTTTCTTGCCAAGAGCTGATCTCCAAACACTGCTTGCCACAAAAGATGAGAACAGACAGCCCCAAACTGGGTATATCAGCCAGTAGATATATTTAATTTGCACAGAGCTGGCTCTCTAAGGTGAATCCCACCCCTTTTGCTCTTTGATTCTCTGTCCCCACGTCTGTGCAGTGTCTTTAGCTGAGGGCAGAGGTGTAAATGTTGCATGATGGAACCAAGACAAGCCTGAGCCTCTGCCCAGGCTTGGTCTGACAGCCATCCCCAGTGAGTGCAGCCCTGGCTGGAGACCTGGCATGGAAGGGAGGAGATGCCACCTGCAGTGCTGCCCATGGCATTCCCCTGGGCAGTGTTGGCTGCAGAAACCGAGTCCTGCCCATGCCTTGGAGGCAAAGGCTGCTCCTTGTTTTCACAACTCATTGCACAGCTCGTCTCTGCTGGAGCTCCTGGGAACATCCAGAGGACAAATTATTTTGAAGGTTCCTTAGTAAAGAGAATGTGCCACAAAAAAGCCCAGATCACTCAGTGTTTTGTTTGAAGTGGAGCACGTTCTGCCACAGTGTTACTGTCTCAAATTCCATACAGCCTCCAGGGATCCCATAACTGGAAGAGTAACTTCTCTTTTTGATATTTTTATTTAAAAGCCTTGTCCATTAAGTGCATTTTTTTGATGGAGAGTTAAAGCCTTCCACCAAGATCAGTGGGTTGGAAATGAAATTCCATCCTGATTATTTTACTCTTTTAATGTGAAAAAGAAGAAAGAATGAAAGACAGGCCTGTTCAGATATATTTGCATTCATTTTCTCTGAGTTACTCTGAGATGTTACAGTGCCTGGGATCATGTTTTTAAGAATATGAGCAGTGATAATTCACCATTTAAAGTTTGCAGGACCTCTCTGAAGAGGCTTTTCCCCTCGACTCCTGCCAGCACACCCTGTGTGTTCCTAGCAGGCACTGCTGAAATTCTGCAGTTTTTCCAAAAGCCTTTTGAGATTAATAATGGCTATTGAGGCATGAAGGTGACAGTCTCCCAGAACACCTTTAAGGAGCAATTAGTACAGTCTGCTGGTGGTCCCTGATTGCCTGTGCAGAGAGATGAAATGGAGTGTTAATTAGCACCGAGTCAGAGCCAAGTAGCTCCGTGTCTGGAGGATGCTCAGGCAGGACTGAGATGAGCAGCCTCTTGCTGAAGTCAAATAATCCTAAAGGAGTCCTTGGTTTAATTACTTTTTTTAATAAATTGCATTGAGGTAGCATTGATGATTAACTGCTGAATGACTAATAATAACTGATAATGCATTCAGTGGGGCTTCAGCTCCCAAGGTGCTCTCTCAGGCTCCCATGTGGGGCAGGACTCAGGGTGGGGCTTGAGCTCCTGGAGCCCCTCAGAGCCATTTTCCTGCTAAGATACTGTCACATCAGCCACGAGCCTTTGCTGCCAGAATTTATTTTCTTCCCATACTGACTCAGGAGGGTATGCTTTTTTTTGCTTTTATTTTCCTTTCTTTTTTCTTTTTTTTTTTTGCATTGCTAAATTAAACAAATCAGTCATTTCACAAAAGTTTCCAAAGGAAAGCTTGTTGTAAGCAAGACCAGATATGTTCTTTTACAAGGTCTGGGGTTCAAAAAGAACCAAAAAGAAAATAAAAAGGAAAAGAACAAGGAAGCTTGAAAAAACAGCTTACAGTTTGCTTTGGGCTAATGAGATCTTATCAGGGAAGAGACAGATATTTCTTTCTTTAGCATGATGCTGGTGCTTATGAAAGCAGATTACACACTGCTTTGCAGCTAGAACTGTGCAGTTTAAATCAGTGATCCTCATGAAAGGCCTGATGCTGAGGTGTGTGCAGCACTGGCTTCCTGAGCACACACATGCACATTATTAAGGGCTCAGGAATGGAGCAATTACAGGACCTTTGTCACTCATCTCAGATGCTGGGTTAGAATGTTATTCATAGGAACTTGTCTTGCTTTCTTTCTGACTTCCATAGAGGCAAGAAATAAGATCCCTGAGGGAACAAACACCCTTTCCCTGTCCTAATGCCTTGAAATGCTTGGACTCTGAAGTCAGCAAAGCTCAGCTGGATCTCCAGTGTTGGAGCTTTGGCCACAGTGTGATCCTTGGCTTCATCAACTTGGAGCAAACTGGGGACAAACCAGTATCTTTACACATCAGATGACTGATGAATAAAGAAGAAAACCCTCTTGCCTGCAGCTGAGCTGTGACAGTCACCTTGAACTCCGTCCCTTGTGACCACTGCAGTGTGCTCAGGGTGGGCTGAAGGGCTGCCCTGCCCTTCTGCTGCAAAGAGCAAGGCTCTTCCAAAAAAAGGCCAACATCTGCCCCTTGGGGGTTAGAAAAGTGGCAGCTGTAAAGGTGGTGTGTGGCCTGAATGTGTCCCTGCCTTGCCAGCAGCCTCTGCTCCCATTCAGTCCTGAAGGGATCACAGCCTGTCCTCTGGGGGGGAAATCTGGACTTTTCTGTCCCCACTGAACCTCAGGTTCTTTGCACTGCTCTCTCTGATGTGTTCCTGAGCTGCCCAGCAGCAGCTCTGCCCTGCGTTCAAACCTCCTCATCCCCCTCTCTGTCTCTTTTGTAGATCAGGAGTTGATGAAGGCCCTGACAGATCTCAGCACTTACTGTAAATTCATTCTATTTTAATGCCTAATATTCTCCCGAGGCATTTGCTTTCAAAGCAATTAGCCATCTGTCAGCACCTTTGGTGGGTTGCAAGCGCTCAGATCAGTATCCTAAGGTGGAAATCACATTCCAGTTGAAAAATCAGAGTTTGCACTGAAGGTTGGAGTTTTGCAGGGAGTAAATCTTCTTTAAGCTGATGACTGCAGCTGCTGCCTTGACAGTTTGTGAGTTGATTTCCTCCTGGATATCCCCACTGGCTTCCATGTTACTGCCAAAGAACGTGATTGAGGCATTTTTGTCCTCCCTCTGCCTTCTCAGGCGGTGTTTGAACTGGGAGTTGTTACAGGGACTCTCATTAGGTCCCTTTTTTGTAACTGTTCATTAACCCCCTCTATTTTACAGTGCTGAGCAGTGCTTTGATCTTTGCCTGGGGGTGGATTTCCACTTCACAATGGCTGTATTGTCGTTTTGGGGCATTATGGTTGAACTCCATGACTTCTGCACAGGCGTTTTTCTGACAGGGAAATCACTGGCAGTGCCTGGTGGAAGGAAAATCCACTTGTTTTATTTCTCAGCAACATCTCAGTCCACCCCTTGTCCAAGTCCCAGGGGACACGAGTGTCTGCTGGGTGTCCTCTACTGAATCCAGCCCTGAGAGTGGTTCTGCGCATTTGCTTGCTCCGTAAACATTTGGGAACAGAGAGGCTGTAGCAATGCACTGAGCTGTCCAGAGGAGGAGGGAAGGTATTTATGGGAGTTTGCTGTTTGGTTGGAGTTCGATTTTTATGCCTCTTTTAATGATCTCCTCTTTTCATAGTGCAGTGTGAGTAACAATTCCCCCTTTGTATGTGTTTTGTATCTATTCCTATTTCCTATTGAAATTCCTGGGAAAGAGACTATCCAAAAAGTACAGAGTTGAAAATTTCATCTTAAAATAAGCCAGATGTCCAACCTTCTTTTAGCTGCCAAGCCCTAAAGAGTTCAAGAAAGATGTTAAAATCTGTCTTCCTGGCTGTGAAAAACTAATTGTATAGCATAGGTGATGATCCCAGTCTCCCAGGAGGAGGAATAAAACTGCTTGGGGCAGGAACTCTGCTGTTATTTGTCTGAGCAGGGGAGCTGGCAGTGTCAAAAAGCCTCATTTCTTGCCCTCCTTGCTGAGTAACAAATGCAGAGACAGAACACAGGCAGAGGTGGGTGAGTGTTTGTGTGTTGGTATCTGAAAACCTGATTCACCTGATGAGAAAAATGCTGTTTTCTTTCTTTTTCTGCCTTGTTTCTCCCCCACCCTCTCTGTTAAGCACAGGGAGTGCTTAAAAGCCAGAGGTTGCAGACTCACTGTGTTCCAGTCATGTGAAGGAACCCCTTGGCCAGGGGTATTTTATGCCTGTGTGATAACAGCTGTTCTGTCTGTATAATGATGTACAACTCACTCCCCATGCAAAGGCTTTGGGGAGGATTAAGATTAGTAAAGCACTGGGAAGACTAAAAGTGCCATTGAAATCCTGAGGATTAGAGGTTGCATTTGAGTAGTGATGTGGAAGGGCCCAATAGTTGCATTTATCAGGATAAAAATTGTCCCCTTTAAATCCAGTGGCCGTGCCTGGAAGTCACTGAGGGCACACAGTGCTGGGCAAGAGCAGAGGGACACCCAAAACCAGAGATCTCACTGCAGAAACTCAAGTTATGGGGGTGATTTAAATCAGGAACTTCAGTGATGCTTTTAGACAGTGACCACATTTTTGTGTAAATCCAACATCTGAAAATCTTAAGTGCAAAAATATCTGTCATAAACTCGTTGACCATAAATTGAAATAAGATGATTGTAAAGGGGGACACCCCCCCCCCAATTATTTCTATTTTTTAAAAGTAGTTCCAAAATACATGTAAAATGTTAATATAGCACAACAGCTGCCCTCAGAATACAAAAATTCCAGGTCCTGGAGGGGCCTGCATAGCTGGAAATGGGGAGGTAAAGCTGCACCCCAGGATGACTCCATGGCAAAATCCAGAAAGGATCTGAGCCAGAGATTGTTCCAAATGCAGAAATTCAGTCCTAGAGAAAGGCACAGGGAGGAAGAATAGGAATAAAGAGCAGTGGAACATGGGGGGACATCAAGAGAAGAGCAAACACAGATTTGGTGAGTGCACCAAGTATAAGAAACCTGTTTAATAAACCATCATTAATGTGAGTGACTGAAGAAGACAATGACATGAAGAGTCTGTTATTTTGCCAACAGGCTTTGCTGTTCCTCCTCCTCAGAAATACATTGTTCAGCTCCTGGAAATGTGTTTCCCACTGGGCTGTCTGAGGCAGGACTCCACCAGCTCTGCTCCAAATGGTCCTGTTGATCTCAGGGAACAGCTCCCTGTGCTGCAGCCAGGGCAGAGCTCTGCTGCTGTGTCAGGTGGGCTTTGGGGAGCAGCAGGGCTTTCTTGGAGTAGTTCCAGGACAAAGTGACCACAGCTTTGCAGTGTTCACCCCATGGAAGGGAGAAGGGGAAGGGCTGCATGCTCATCCTCTGAGCCTCCTCAATGTTTGGCCTTCTCTTCTTGAGAATTACCACTCCAAGGTGATGGTTTTTTCAGGGAGAAAGCTCCAATGTCCTGACTTGCATCAGAAACAGCAGAGAACAGAAAAAAATTATCTTTTTCACATGATCCTACAGATACTTCCTGAGTTTTAGCTCACCTCCTCCTCTCCCCCATCATTTGCTTGTGTGTGGCTTTAGCAGGAACAGGAATCTTCCCCAAGTCCTGCAACCCATTGTTCCTTTATGTTAAATACAAGGTTCTTTTATTAACTCCAGCTGGTGCACCTCCCTGTGCTCACTGTGTTTGCTTTATTAAAACTGAACAGCGTGCAAGTAGGACATTGTAAATCACAACCCTCGGCCAGGGGAAGAGGGAGGGAGAGGGAGGGAGGGACTCCCATTGTAGGACAACAAAGACAGCATATCAACAGCCTGGGCCTCCTGGCTAATGGCAGCTCAAACTCCTGAGGACAATTTGCAATTGCTCCCAGGAGGACAGACAAGTGCCAGACAGCAGGGATAGAGCAGAGTGGGTGCTGCAATACCTGGTGGGTTCTGTCCTGTCTGGAACAGCTTCTCCAAGGTGAGGGCATGCAGGAGTGCCAGCCTCTGCTGTGATCCTGGGATTTATCCTGTGCCAGTGCCTGCCATGGTCATGGTGTCTGTGGAGAAAGCTTTGTTAGACCATCCAGGTCTTGCAGAGGGCTTTTAAACCAGGCCAGCCAGTCCCAGTGGGACCCACGTGGAGAGGGAGCTGGAAGCTGCTGGTCCACAGTTAAGGAGTGTGCATTTTCCAGCTTTGCCTCTTCATGGCTGGGACAGCCAGAGCAGAGGGACTCAGAGCAAGTCCAGACAGAAGGACAGCCCCTCCCTTCCCTGTGCCCCAGAGTGTCCCCACTCACAGCACTCCTGAGGGTGCCAGAGCACCACGGACAGACACAGCAGCCCTGGGAGGGGTCCCTGGGTGGCACAGTGACCCTGTGCTGAGCCCTCAGCACCAGAGCTGGGCTGGGCCATTCCTGGCAGTGGCTGTGCCGGTGTGGGTGCTGTGCAACCCCTGCCGGGCCATGTCCCTGGGTGGTACAGTGACCCTGTGCTGAGCCCTCAGCCCCACAGCTGGGCCATCCCTGGCAGTGGCTGTGCCGGTGTGGGTGCTGTGCAGCCACCTCTACTGGGCCGTGTCCCTGGGTGGCACAGTGACCCTGTGCTGAGCCCTCAGCACCATAGCTGGGCTGGGCCATCCCTGGCAGTGGCTGTGCCGGTGTGGGTGCTGTGCAGCCCCTGCTGGGCCATGTCCCTGGGTGGCACAGTGTGTCCCTGGGTGGCAGGGTGTGTCCCTGGGTGGCACAGTGATGCTGTGCCAGTGTGGGTGCTGTGCAGCCCCTGCTGGGCCATGTCCCTGGGTGGCAGGGTGTGTCCCTGGGTGGCACAGTGACCCTGTGCCGGTGTGGGTGCTGTGCAGCCCCTGCCGGGCCATGTCCCTGGGTGGCACAGTGTGTCCCTGGGTGGCAGGGTGTGTCCCTGGGTGGCACAGTGACGCTGTGCCGGTGTGGGTGCTGTGCAGCCCCTGCTGGGCCATGTCCCTGGGTGGCACAGTGTGTCCCTGGGTGGCAGGGTGTGTCCCTGGGTGGCACAGTGACCCTGTGCCGGTGTGGGTGCTGTGCAGCCCCTGCCGGGCCGTGTCTCAGTGTGCTCTCTCCGCAGTGCTCCTCCACCTGCGGGAAGGGGCTGCAGTCGCGGGTGGTGCAGTGCATGCACAGGGTCACGGGGCGCCACGGCAGCGAGTGCCCCGCGCTGGCCAAGCCAGCAGCCTACAGGCAGTGCCACCAGCAGGTCTGCAACGAGAAGATCAACGTCAACACCATCACCTCGCCCAGGCTCGGTGAGTCGGGGCCCCGGGGGTGGGGGGGGGAGGGAGGTGCCACCTGCGAGGGCAGGGCACAGCCCAGGGTGGGACAAGTGGGGCTGCAGAGACTGCCCAGGAAGTAGCAGTGGGCACCTCCAGTCAGACTCCAGACTAAAGGTCTGGTGTGGATAGGACTTGCCAAATCCCTGCCTTAGACTTTGCCCAACGAACATTCAGCACTGGGTAGAGCTGAGAGAGAGCAACAGGAGCACACAAATGGTCACTGATTGATTGATAGACTGATTGACTGATTCATTGATTGGTCACAGAGATGAGGGAGTTGATAGGTGTATCTTTCCCCATCACAAACACCACACCTGCCTGTGCTGCAGGGAGTGTGATCATTTATTCATCTGTGTCCCAGGAAAAGTGCATGACCTTGACAAGCAGAGCATCACTGTTTGGGTTTTATGCCTTTCATTTGCTGCCATGGGAATGTGATTTGATGAATTGATTTGCCCAGGGAGGCAAGAGAGCATCCAGCCTCTTCCTGTGAACCCTTTGATTTTGTGTCACTGTCCTTCTCCTCACCTTCCTGCATCCCCTGGGGCTGAGATGGGAATATGGTGATGAGCCATCTGTTTCCTCAGACACCTTAGCACTGTATTTAAAGAGTGTCACTAGTTAAGAATGCCTCTGTTAATACAAATTTATGAGAATCCCATTATATTCCACATCATATTTGCTCAGTTTAGAAGGGGATAAAAATATAATTATACTAAAAATACATCTTGCCAAACTCCTTCCCTGTGTGTTCAGCTGCAGCTCCAAGAACCAAGTTGGTTTCTTGACATTCCACACATCATCACCAATAAGATGAAGCTAAATTAGGGAACCAGCTACACTGACACAGCCTCTTTGGTGCCTCCTGTCACATTTCAATACAAGAGCTGGGTTGTAAACAATGCTCTAAGAACTTACCAGAAAGAACAACCTCTTCCCTCACAGCTGAGCTGTCTGGTTGTCTGAGAAGCCTCTAAGACACAGGAAAACACGGGGCTGCTAAATAATACAGAACATTTTCTAACAGCTGTCCAGTGTTAATTAACACTTAAACTGGGACTGGACTCGAAGCTTCTGAACTGAAAAAGTTTCCCAGATGTTTCAAAGAAAACGGGAATTTTCATGCTTGCAAATTCAGTCACACTGAGGGGCTTCTAAACCTCTTTTGGTGAAGGACATAAGAGAGTACTTCCCAGATATTTTAGCACTAAGAACACAGTGGAAAAAAACCATTTCATTTGAGAAGTAAGCCCTTGATGCACTGATGAGACAAGAAATCCATCCTAATTCACGTTTGAGGACAAAGCAATAAAATGCTCACATGTTTAGAAGACTGAGGAGGCTCCAGCCCCTGCTGAAAGTAATCTGCAAGTAATTTGGGATGCTTTTGTTTCTAAACCAGGCTGGGAATCACCAGGGCCAGAAACAATGATATTTGATATTAGCAGAAAGATATACCACTGAGTGTTTTGCTCTTCTTGCTTATAAACAATTCTAATTGGATTATCTTTAAGCAGAATTTTCCGTTTTCTGCAGTGGAAACATCACCAAAAAAAATTACACAGAAAAAAAAATCCAGTAGTCTAAAAAAGCCATGCTGCCTTGTCCCCACTCCAGAAGAGTGTTCATCCTGGGTGACAATTGCAGAAGTGTTTAAGTGTGGAGTTCACCTCACCTGACTCACATCTGTCCCCAGAGGGGTTAGTCCTGTCCCTCAGGCACCTGAGCCATGTCACTTCTTCCCATACTTCCTGTCTTCCTTCCCAACCTCTGAGGGACCTTGGACCTCTAAAATTTTAGTCCTATCCTTGTTTTGTGTCTCAGTGTCTGTTACATAAAGTCTCAGCTCAGATCCATAAGGTGTGTCTCAGATATTCACCCAAGAGATGTAATTTATTCAGCACCACCACACACTCCCCAGTGAGTGCTGGGAGGAGCTCATGGGCTTAAATCTGGGCTGAGGCTTCAGTCATGTTGTTCCTCCAGGCCTGTTTGTCACTGAGACAAACCAGGTGCAGCCTGGGGATGTTCGCACTCCCCAGTCATGTCCAAGGAAGGAGGGCAGCCCTTCCAGGACCCTTGAGCAACAAGAACAGCAGTGCTGGGCCCTCTGTGTGCCCTCTGTCCCTCAGGGGCAGGTTCTGGTGCCATCTACACTGCTGTGCCCTCTGTGTGCCCTCTGTCCCTCATTTGGTGCCACCTGCACTGCTGTGCCCTCTGTGTGCCCTCTGTCCCTCATCTGGGGCCACCTGCACTGCTGTCCCCTCTGTGTGCCCTCTGTCCCTCATCTGGTGCCACCTGCACTGCTGTCCCCTCTGTGTGCCCTCTGTCCCTCATCTGGTGCCACCTGCACTGCTGTCCCCTCTGTGTGCCCTCTGTCCCTCATCTGGTGCCACCTGCACTGCTGTCCCCTCTGTGTGCCCTCTGTCCCTCATCTGGTGCCACCTGCACTGCTGTGCCCTCTGTGTGCCCTCTGCCCCTCATCTGGTGCCACCTGCACTGCTGTGCCCTCTGTGTGCCCTCTGTCCCTCATCTGGTGCCACCTGCAGTGCTGTCCCCTCCTGACGTGCCCGTGTGTGCTCTGTTTGTGCCCCAAGCTGCCCTCACATACAAGTGCACAGGTGACCAGTGGACCGTGTACTGCCGCGTGATCCGGGAGAAGAACCTGTGCCAGGACATGAGGTGGTACCAGCGCTGCTGCCAGACCTGCAGGGACTTCTATGCAAACAAGATGCAGCAGAAGAGCTAATGACCCTGTGCCACTTTGAGGGTGTTCCAGCTGTTTGTGTGTGAGTCACGGACTGGTAGGGCTGAGAACTGGAACTTCACGAGTTGCTACAACGTGGTGGATCCCAAAGCAAACTTAGTGAGACTTGAAACCAACCCCACAGACTGGATACCAAAGTAACCTGCTCATCCACCTGCAAACAACCAGCCAGAGAGGGTCATCTCAAGGAGCCAATCGTTGCAGAGTGTTCTGACATCCTCACATCTTTCATTAATGCTTTTTACTTTAATATATTAAATCACCAGCCACTGGATGGCTTGTTACCATTAAAGGAAAGGACAAGAGTTGCAAAGTGATCCCATCGGATAAGGTTATGGCACCTCCATGGAGGGAGGGCCTCTGGCAAAGGAATTCAGCAAAGGTACAGACATTACTTAATCTTTTAATCTTGGCTTTCATCTGATGTTCTCAACTCCCACTGTAGAGTGGGCTTGGAGGGACACACATAAACAAAAGGCTTAATTTAAAGAGAGGGTTTGCTGTAAAAGCTTGTTAAAAACTGAGAGCAGAGAATGGACATCTCTGAAATTCCTACAGAAAACTCAGTATAATTATATCCAACATTCCAAGTCATATTTTTAGAGCCACTAACAGGGACTGCTTTTCTTTCTAATTTTAAAAAACAACCCTCTCTCTCTCTCTTTTCCCCAGAATAATAGAGTTTCTTTTATGAAGCCTAATTTTTCTCTGGGCTTAATGAAATAGAAGCTTTTTGACAGCTGTAGATAGTTTTTTTTAAGCAAGAACCATTTACATGAGATGGGAGAAGCCAGAAATCACTTCATCCAGTAGAGCTCAGTGAGGGATTGCTTGGCCTAATCTCCATCAATTAGAAGTCAATCAGATAATGAGACCTGGTTTTATGAGGACTGTGAAACTGGATAGGGTTGGAACAGAAACTGGATTTGGAACAAGCTTTGTGAACAGGATGTAGTGGAGAGCAGGGCAGGTGTCTCCTGTCCCTGGGCCCTTGTCCACAGCTGAGTTATGGAGCCCTTTGAGTCCGAAGGAGTCAGGGCTACAAGACATTAACAGTGTGATCTGGAGCTTGAGGAAGCCCAAAGGCTCAGACTTCATTGCTCCCAGTAAGGGCTGGGGATTTACTGGGAGGTTTGAGTGCTCCCTGTCTCCCTGCTGTGGTGCTGTCAGAGCCCTGGTAGGTGCTGCACACACCAGACCCTCTTCCATGTCTCTGCACTTTAAACCAGACTCCTCTCTGCCATGTGAGACTTGAAGCAGGAGCTCTGCCCGGGGCTGTCCCCTCCTTGTCACACAGATCAGTGTCTCCCTGTCACACCTTGCTCCAACAAGGATCATTTCCCATGCCAGGGGCCAAGGCCAGAGGGGCAATGGGGCAGTCCCAGCCCTCTCCTGGTGGCAGGAGCAGAGCCCTTTGGGTACCTGCAGCTTTGTCCTCTCTCTGGAGCCACCTGTGACTGTTTCTCTTGGGCTGAGGCCAGACCAAGCCCAGGCACTCCCCAGCCCTGGGCCAGGTGCCTTCAGCTCACACCTGGCCCCAGGTGGCCTTTGTAGCCTCTTTTTGTCAGTGCAAGGAGGGAGAAAGACTCTTAGTGCCCAACAGATCTCTAAAGCAACTTTTTCTTCCTTACTACCACCCTTTCCATATCCAGGACCTCATTGAATAACCCAATAGCATTTTATTAAGGGCTGAATTTTCCAGGCACAGGAGGGATAATTTTCATCATGGGCCAACACTGTGTGAGCTTCACATTTGCCTTTCTGCCTGTTGGTGCAGATGAGTGTGAGCACCCCAGGGCTGGCCTCATGCACAAGGGCACACTGGCACACCCTTCTTTCTCAAGTGCCTGTCTCAAACAAATCTGCTTTCCAACGCCTCAGATGATTTTCTCTGTCAGGGAAATGATTCCAGATTGGTTTTTGTTATACTGGATGGTTTTTTGGCCAACTTACAATCAGGATCAGACCTACTTTTTCTGTTATTCTCATCCTGTCACCCAAACACAGAGGTTGTGTAACTACTTAGCAAGAAATCAGTGGAAAATATTGCTGGCAGGGGTGACAGGGGAGATTCAGGCAGTACCACAGTGGTGTTCATTTAGGAAATGAGCAGGTAGAAGAACTGCTAATGAGAAAGTTCCAAGAGATCAGAGCCCAGATGATCTGGTTTATATTGGTGTGTTTTCCCCTTTGGGGCCTGTCCTTGCTGCCACCACAGCCACTTCTGGGCCCCTTGACATCCCTCACTGGTTTGGAGTTTGCTGTTTCTCCCCCAATGGGCAACATTTGCCCATGAAATGGCCCAGCCCAGTGAATGCCACCCCCTCACTGAACATTTTTGGCATTAGAAACACTCAGGTTGGGCTGGTGATGGATCTGCCATTGGGTTTCTCTCTTATCTTGGCAGAATAACCTGTTCATTTACCATTACTGGGAGTCAAAGGTGCTTTTAAACAGCAGGGAACATTTTCCTTCTGGTGCTGCTCTGTCACCCTCTCTGGTTGGCTCCTGGAGAGGTGCAGAGGAGAGGAAAGAGTTTAGTTCTCATGTTTTTCAGGAGTAATTCACTTCTGACCACTGCCCAGAACAGGAGACACAGCTGGTTAGACCTGTGGCCTGTCCCAGTCTCCTGGTTGGGGACCCCAAGGACATTTGGGTCCAAGTTTTAGGTCCTACCTGAGGAAACACCAATTTACAAGGAATTTTTTCGACTGTCTGAGCACTGAAAAAACCCACCTCCCTTGCTCTCACAGCCAACAGATTAGCATGCATCAACCTTTTATTTTTTTCTCATCAAAACCCAACATTAATTACAAACTGATGGCACAACACAGCTCCAGTTCATTCCATTCTCTTACTTCACATGATGACGACCTTCCCATCTTACAACAGCCAGAAAAATAACAATAACAAAAGAACTTCATTCTGTCCAATACTCCTGCCCTTCTGTTTTATCCCATTTTATAGGAGCTTTCCTCTGAATTCACAGCTCTGCTCTGCCCTCAGTTACCACATTCTGGTGAAAAGCAAAGCTGTTTGTTTCAGTGTATCTATGGCAATATTTTTTTTAGTTGTTGGTAAGAGATTGGTGCTCTTTTGATCACAGTGGTGGTATTTCCATATTGTAAACAAGACTCTGTGCTGTTACTAAAGTACTGTACATTTCTAGTTGCACAGTTGTGTTATTGAGTGTAGATTCTCACTATCTCATGTATGGTGCTATTTTTTGTTGGTGGAAAAGAATCTTAGCAGTCGATTATTGCTTGATATTTTATTATAATACAGGGATATATTCTCCATGGCAATAATATCATTTAAGTTTTCTCATTACAGAGTGAAATGTATATATTTTTCCATTAGCTAATTTGCATATGTACTGTATCCATGGTAATTTTCTTCTTGGTGCTGGTTATAAATAGAAAAGGTAAAAACAGTCAAACTGAATGGAACCAGTTGTAGATGAAAGCCAAAAAAAAAGAAAAAGAAAAGAGGATCATTCCATTTTGAACAAATTGAGTATGTTGAATAATAAATTTATTTTTTCCATAACAACTTTAATAAGGTTTCTGGACTTGAAACAAAACTACAAAACAAACCAAACTGCGTGGAAATGAAGAGAAAGGAGTGAAGCTGTAAGTGGTACATTGTGCATCTGTCTGATACTGGACTGAGACTGGGATTTGGTTAAAGCTTCAATAGCTGTGCTCAGTGTAAAAGGTCATCTGGCAGAGGAAAATTCTGGCATCTCTGAGTTCTCAGTGTGCTGACAAATCAAGAAGTGCTGGGCCTTGTCCTGGTCAGGTTGCAAAATAAAGCACAGGGATGTTCATACCTGAATAGTGCCTTGCAAGGTCTGTGGTCAGTGACACAAGAGCAGAAAATCCCTGTGTGGAAACAGCAGGCCAGGCTGTGTTTGACTGTCCCTGTGTGTGCCTGGGCTGGCTGTGGGGAGCCTGGAGCTCCTGCCTGGGCACAGGGACATTGGCAAGTGCTTTTGGGAAGGGATGTTTGGGAAGGGTTGAGTGGGAAGGGATGTTTGGGAAGGGATGTTTTCCACCTGTGCAGGAGTGGAGGAGGCAGCACCTCACTGTGTGTGCAGTGGGAGCAGCTCCACAGGCACCACCTGCTAAGGGACGGTGCTGAGCATGTGGGAATTCTGGAGCAGAGCTGTCCCATCCCCTGGGAAGGTCCCTGCGTGGCCTGGCCTGGCTGCACAATCCCTGGTGTGAATAAACAGAATTACTCAGTGCCAAGTGCTTTGGGTGTCTTTGTTGGAGGCACTAGCCCAGAATCTTTGCACTGTTGAACTCCCCCAGCATGATAGTGATGGTTTGTGCAGGCAGGAGCACACAGATACACCTGGAGGAGCCACTCAGTGATGGTTTGTGCAGGCAGGAGCACACAGATACACCTGGAGGAGCCACTCAGTGATGGTTTGTGCAGGCAGGAGCACACAGATACACCTGGAGGAGCCACTCAGTGATGGTTTGTGCAGGCAGGAGCACACAGATACACCTGGAGGAGCCACTCAGTGATGGTTTGTGCAGGCAGGAGCACACAGATACACCTGGAGGAGCCACTCAGTGATGGTTTGTGCAGGCAGGGGCACACAGATACACCTGGAAGATCCACTCAGTGATGGTTTGTGTAGGCAGGGGCACACAGATACACCTGGAGGATCCTCTTCCATCCCAAAGATGCCATTGTCTGTATCCCAGTCCAGCTCCATCCTTGTTAAAAGGACATTTCTTGGAGATGGGAGCAGCATCTTTCTCAAGCAGCCTTAAAACCTCAGGAATGTGGCTGAGTGGTGGACTTGGCAGTGCTGGGTTAAGGGCTGGGCTCGATGAGCTTGAAGGTCTTCTCCAACCTAAACGATTCTGTGCTTTTATAACCACCCAAAGCACAGATGATGAGAGTCCTCCTCCCAGAGTCACTGCCAGAAATGGAGTTTATTCTGTCTTTAATGATGGGGCTCATTCACTGATCTCCCTCTGGCCCCTGTGCCATGGCCCAGCATGGATGAGCTCCCTGGTTTTCCGGGGCAGCCCAAGGAGACCCCAGCCCGCTGCCCTCACCCCCGGGGCCGTCCAGGGCAGGGGAGGAGCCCATCGAGTGGGGCTGTGCATTAACACATCCTCGTGGCTGTGCATTGCCTGCAGTCAACATCTGATTGCAATTGTTGACCTGTTTGAACAATAAAATGTAGCTCTAAGCCTTTGGAAGCCCAAAGGCTTTACATTAAGCTGGGATATGGCAATGGGTGGGAGGGGTGTAAGGAATGCTGTCATACATTTGGCTTGAAATGTCCCTGGTATGTGCCAATATCTCATCTATAAATCCAGTGGGCTTAGTTTGCCTATTTTGCATGTAGCCATTTGCTGTTTTTCTCTCATTCTTAATCCCCACCTTCTACCCAAGCCACTGCCCTTCCCTGTGAGCTCAGTTGGGTTTTTATTTGAGACACCTCAGCCGAGATCACTAAAGGCAGGTGGGGTCAGATGGCTCTGTTGCTCTGGCACAGAAGTACCAGGAGGAAAATGTAATCTCTCCTGAGCATCTTGGAGGCCATTTCTGCCTCCACCAACTCCACCTGCTCCCTCCACTCTCCTGCAAGTCCTGGTGTCCATGGCAGCCTCAGCTTGGTCCCTTGCAGAAGCTGGCAAGATGCTGCTTTCCCTGGAAGGAAATTCCCTTCCCAAAGGATCAATATGAAACACTTTATGCTGACATCAGCCCCTTGCTGCTGTTGGAGGACTCTGCTCTGTTGGTGGAGTGAAAACTGCATGTTCTTTGTGCTTTCCCAACACCACGAGGTCTGTTTCCATCGGGAAAGGAATGTTTTCTCCTTGCTGGGGAGTGTCAGTGCAAACACCAGCGTGCCATGGAGTTCCAGGAGAGGAAAGCTGTGCCAGCTGTGCTCCCACTCAGAGCACTCACACTCCTGACATGGAAGGGGAGAAGCCCTGGTGACCTGCCTGCTGGTGAGGTGTTTGCCTCAGCTGTCCTGCTGCTGAAGGTGTTGGATTGCACTTCTCCAGACCACTTGCCCTCTGGCTTCCTCCTGGCTTTCCTGACTGGGAGGCAGGTGAGTAAGAGAGCAGCAGTTCCTCAAGTGCTGCCAGTGCACAAAGATCAGTTTTCTTTTCTGTGTGCACATTTTTTGTCTTTTTATCACGTCTCTGTCTTCTCTTTGTACTCTTTAGAAACGGGCCAGGCTGCCTGGAGAGGGACCTTCCAACAACATAAGTGCTCTGGACAAGCAGGACTGAAGCATCTTCATGTCAGATGAGAGGAATTGTTTGTTTATGAAAGGAGAGTTTTGAGCAAGAGGTTATGTAAGCAGAGAGGGACCACAAACTGCCCTTAGCAGTAACTACCCTGCAGGTAATCAGAGAGTCTCCAGAGCTTACCCCATGTGTCACCCCATCTCCTTTCATGCCACTTTCATGTGACAGGCCCCATGCAGAGTGCCTGGAGGGGCATTGCACCACATTTATGGCTTTGTCAGAGCTGCTGTGCCTGCCAGAGGGTGGCCAGACACCCAGACAGGCTTTCCCAATCAGCAGAGCTGCAGCTGATGTCTGGGCCTGGCATGTGAGTTCCCTGGGTGTTCCCACAACGAGACACTGTCTGTGTCCACATGGCCTGGGCTGGGTGTGCACCTTGGCCCTGGGCTGCAGAGTTGCAGCTGGGTTTTCTTGGCAGTTGTGGTTTCCTTCAGCCCCCTTGTCTGGCTGTGAGAGGCTCCTTTTTGGGTGTTTTATCCTTTCATCCCTCTGTGGCCTGGGCAGAGCTGGAGCCTCCAGTGTGACTTGTCTGGGTCCTGTCACAGGCCTTTGGACCCACAGAAACTTCACCACCTCTGGAGTCTGTACAAAATACCTTCCCTTGTCTGCTCAAGTGCATTGACCCCCTCCCTCAGCCCTCTGAAGAAAACTTTTTCTCCCCACACTCCTGTAGTAGCCTCAAGACTCCCCTCCCTGTTGCCTTTTGGGTGGTTTTTGTTCTGAGGTCTTTCATAATTATTCAGTATTATTTGTGCAGTGGCACTGGAGAGTCCACACCCAGACATGTGGATGCTGGAAGGCCATGCCCAAAGGAATGGTCCTTCTCTCAACAGGCTGCAGGTGGTCCTGGGGAGAAGGCAGATTCCCAGAGGAGGTAACTGGGATTCTGAAAAGGCATGAGATGAGCATGGGCTGCCTCAGAGCTGAATGAGTGAGCCTGTGCTGTGGTTACTGCTCTGGCAGGGAAGGGAAAAAAGGGATATTCCCCACTGCTTTTATAGCCTCAGACATACTTTTTGTTACTGGAAGTGGCCAAGGGTAAAACTCACATCACTTCAGAGCTGCCCCTTGGAGAACTGGCTGGCAGCACCCAGTCCCAGCTGGGACACTGCTCTGCCTGGGGCTGGCACAGAGGGGAATGTCCCTTTGCCATCAGGAGAGCTCTGGTGACACACCAGCCTGCACAGCTGGCTGCACCACCCCAAACCCATCAGTTGTTGTCAGATCCCTCACAATCCTCTGTAGGGTCCCTGCACACCCCACCATCAGTGCAGCCTTCCTGGAGACACTGCTTGGACTGCTGAGGGGTTGGGGAAAACTGGGAATCCTCTAACAGGGTCTTCAGGTTGCAACCACAGCCTGGCCAGCTAAACCAGACAAGCCATTCTTGGATTGTTGTTTTTTGGTTTATTTTTTTGAATTCTGTTTTCTTGGAAAAAACATTATTTGAACATTTTGCAGCTTCCATTTATTTCCCCAGCTCTGTATTTTTTCCCCTCGACTTTGTCTGTAATGACAAAAAGACCCAACCAGACTGCAGCTTTGTTTGGCACTGAACTTGCCTCCTGAGATGATCACACAAGGAGTCTTTTATCACTCTGAGGGCTCTGAGCCAGAGCTGCTCGTGCTGGAAGTGGCCAGGACTGTAACCCCAGGCTGTGGTGGGATGGGAGTGAAGCTCAGGCTGTCAGCAGAGCAGAGCCCCTGCCAGGACACGTCAGGGCTTCTGAGCCCACCTCCCCCAGCACTGCTCTCGGGAAGGAAAAGGTATGAAATGCACATCTAGATCGAATTAGTCCTTCAGAAAAATTAAGTGTTGTTTAAAATATAAATCTTGTCCAGAATCACGGGCTAATTCCTTAGGAAATCACTATAAATCAAACCTGCCCTGCTCCCTGCTGCTCAGTAACATCCTGTCACCTCTTGGTTTTCTCACACAGCTGATTCACCTTCTGTGCCACTTCACTGTGGTGGCTTCAGCACTGCCAGCTCTGCTTTGTGTGGAAGAAGGAGAGTCCTGCTGCAGTCTTGGACTTGTGCTCTGCTCAGGCATCCTCAGCCCCTGGAGCTCTGTTGGACACTCCTGCTCGTGGCTTTTCCCCTGTCACTTCAGTCCAGCAGTTCCTTGAGGAGGGAACAGTGACACTGAGCCCAAGAAATGCTGACAGCCCCATTTCCCAGCGGGTAAGGAAGATTCCAGCTTGGTTTTGGGGTTGTTTTTCTTCCTAACTGAAGAAACTATTTTAAAGGGGGGGAAAAGAGAAACCCCATTACTGTGTGAGCAAGATGGAAAACAGCCTTGTGTGGGTTCCCAGGTGTTTGTGTGCCATTCCCTCTGCAGCAGCATTGCTGCCTGGCTGCTCAGCACGGGGGTGTTGCAGCAGCTGTGAGCACAGCACCATCCATCCCAACATCCCAGGCTGTGCCTGTTCCCTGGCTGGCCCATGGCTCAGCTTATTTGTGTGCAAGGCAGCTGAGAGGTTATCAAGGCTTTCCCTCAGCTGTGCAAACTCACTGTGTGTGTCCCTTTCTGAGAACTACACTTTGGGGGTAAGAGGTTCTTGGGCAGCTCCTGGGAGAGATCTGGTCTTTCTGGTGTCTCTCTCTTGTGGAATTGCTGCCTGTGCTTCAACCAAAAGCTGTGGAGTATCTACAGCCATTTGTATAAGAAGGTTAAAAGGTTGTTTCCAGCCCTCCTGCAGAATGGTTCTACAAGCAGAAGTGACCTTCATTACAGAAAAAAAAATTTACAAAATTGACAGAAACATCCTCATAGTTGTCAAAATTTTGTAGATCTTTTTCAGGGTATCTCTAAGTCTTCCCAGGCACCTCCCTCTCTTCCCCTGCCTTCCCCAAATACTTCCATTTTTGGCTAAAATATCTCAAGTTTGGGATTTCTTGACCAACAGTGTCAGCCAAAACCCAGGCTCTTTTCTCTAATTTTTCCCACTTAATTTTTAAACTATCTTCTGGCAAAGCAGAAATGCTGTTTTGATGGAAAACTTTCAACCAGCTCTGCTCATTGGTTCCTGCCAACAGTCACAAGGGCAAAACTCTGCATCCTCCAGGAGAGGAGACTGTCCCAAGGGCCCACACAGGGCTCCTCTCCCCAGCTCTGTGTCCCAGCCAGCTCTTAATGAGAGACATCTTTCTAGAGATCTTTCCAGCCTAAATCTGTCCTGGCAAGTGAGCTCAGTAATTCAGGTCCTTTGCCAGGTCCAAGGCAGATGTGGGTGGCACAAAGGATCCCCTCAGAGCAGTGATGCTGTCCATCTCTTACCTGCTTTGGCTGCTTTGGGGCTCCTCCAGGCAAGCACAAGCTGGCAGGGCAGGATGGGGAGATGGGGCTGGTCCAGCTGCCTCTCCAAGCAAGACTCAGTGCTGTTGTTTGGGGGATGTTTAGTTACACCAGCACTGAGCAGTCACAGCCAGGAGCTGTCTGTGTGGAACCCCTCCAGGGACGAGGTCCTGAAGTGGCTCATGGGCTGAAGTGACACTGGGCATGTCACAGACTCAGTGCTGTGTGTCTGTTGCCCATCTGTCCATGAGGAAGGGTTTCTGAACTGAAGAGAAGCCCACCTTCCCTCATTTGTGGGGTCCTGTGATGCCAGGAACCTGGGAGACAAAGAAGAGAGATGTTCCTACAGAGCAGGGAGAAGCCAAATTTCAGTGCTTGGCCTCAGCAGCCAAAGCAGCATCTGCCCATTGGCTACTTGGAGAGTCTCCTCAGGGAAGAGCCATCCCTCTGCAGTCCCCAACATTTACAAAGTGCTCTGAGAGCTCCTGGGGACTTTTTAGATGTGCAAATGTTTCCAGCCCGATTTTTGAGGGTTAAGTTAGGAACAGGAAATGCAGTGACTAAAAGAAAGCCATTAATATTAAATTCTACCCTTTGCCAGATTGTCTTGTGTTATCTTTGCTCTTTCATGAAATATTTTCTAGTTTTCCTTGCAGGGCATTCTTTAGAGGGGCAGCAACTAAGGAGCTGTAACTTGGCACAACTCCACCTGCTTTTCTGTAGCAGTGCACGTTTGTGCTCTGGGATTTGAAGAATTTCCTTTGCCTCTAGAACTGATATGCAAACAGTCAGCTGTACAGACATCAATCTGTCCTGTAGACATGCCACATGACCTAAGGAATAATACAGGTGGTCAGCACCATGCTGGTGGCTCCTGAATTTCTGGAGCAAACACTCTTTTTTTCCTGTGTCCAGAAGACGGGAGGTCCTATGTACAGCCCCGAGTAATGTGCTGTGCTTGAGTGATCACTAAACACCCACCAACATCCCCCCAGCAGAATTCTTCATTTTTGCCAAGGAAAGCAAAGATCTGCAGGAAATGAGAGAGGTGACCTTTGCCACCTCACAAATAGCTCAGGGATCTCAAGATGCTCCTCTCGGGAGAGGGATGCTCGTGCCAGAGCAAAGGGAGAGCCCTGTGTGGTCAGTCACAGCCCTCCCAGCAGCCCTTTCTTCACCTTTCTGTATCAACTCTGTGGTGATGAAAACAGAAATGGTCAAACTTAGTCTCCTGCTGCCTGTTTGCTGTGTTGCTGTGAGCCACACTGTGCAGGTGCTGCTGTGTGAGCAGGAGTGGAAGGAGGGCTGGGAGAGAGGAGTGTTGCTGGTGCATAACCCACCCCCAACCACCTGCCCCTCCAGAGGTTCCTCACAGCCCAAAGCTGTGCTCGAGCTGCTGGGCACCCTGTGGGCAGCTAAATTCTAAGGGAGGGCTCTCAGAGAGGAAGAAATGGGGCTCCAGAGAGCACCATAACCCTTAAGCAAGTTGTTCTCTAGGACAATAACCATTTCTGTTAAAAATAAGTCTTCCTTTTCCCATTGATACTTCCCAGGCTGCAAGCAGAGCCATTCCTCTGCTCCTGAAGGCCCGAGCTGCAGACACAGCCTTGGAAGGGGAACTTGCTCTCAGGCTACGGCACAGGAATGGGAAGCACGAGATCTGGCAGCAGGTCCTGCTCCCTCTGAAGCCAGTGGGATGTTTGCCATGGGCTGCAGGGGCAGCCAAGGCTTCAGGCTGCAGCCAGATTTGCTGGTGTGTGGAGCTGTGCTGAGAGCAGCACCAGAAAGGCTCCTTGGTTTCCTGATAAAGCTGTTGCTGCCTCGGCACAGAGCTGGGTTCTCACCTCACACTGCTTTCAAGCTTTCACATTTTATTCTTAGGGCAGAAATTGCTTGATGAAGAGGCTGGATGCTTGGTTTGTGTTGTCCCATGGCTGGAGCTCTTGGAGCTCCTCACCAGCAGAGTCATCCTCTCCACTGGGGCTTATGGACAGTGCTAGAGAATGGCAGTAGGGCAGGGGTGGGATAAGGGGCTTAAAAGAAGTAAAACTTACAGGATCTGCTCCAGGTGAGTATCTGTGCCTTTTCCTCCAGGCAGTGGCCTGAATCAGCTCTAGAATTAATTCTGAGTAGTTCAAAAGAGCCTGAAGAGGTTGTAAAGGTGGTCTGGGATGGGCTTCCTTGCCTCACACCTGCACACCAACATGGATTGTTGGGAACCTTGATATTCTAAGCACCCTTTTTCCTCCTGAGGGTGGTGGGAGCCAGATTGTGTCAGTGATGAGCCGTGGTGTGGGTACTCATGAGCCTGACAGTGCAAACCTTCCCCAAATCATTGGCTCCTCCTGCCAGTGAGACACCCCAGAGGCTGCTGTGCTGCTGCAGTGACATGGGGGTTAAGTTGGGCATTGTACAGGGCTCCACAGTGCACACAAACCCTCACAACCCCCCCAGCACCCATCCTGGGGCAGGGTTAGCCCTGCTCTCAAAAGCAGGTGAAGGAAATGATCTCCGAGTGGACTGAGGTTCTACCAACCAGCCCCATCTTGGCCCATAGAGGTGCCATTGCTTTTGTTTGAATGGACACGTTGTGGAGCCTCTGTATGTCAAGGAAAAGATACATGGCAAGTTAACCCTTGCTCTTTATTTCTCCCCATCAGGACATCTCCTCCTGTTCCTCGGGTGAGTTTGGTCTCTACTGCCCCTTTCAGGGAACATCTGTAAGTGCATCACATCTGCACAAAAAGGCAGGAAAGTTTATCTGCTGGACCAAGAAATGGTCCTGGATTTCGTTCCCTCTCCAGACGCCACGTGTTGGACATCCTCTCCTCCTCCTGGCCAGCCAGGAGTGCTTTGGCCACCTGGAACCTGATCTCCTTCCTCTGACTCGTCCACAAAGCGGAGCTGGTGGGAGTAACTGGTAAGTTGAAACCATTGGGATGTATTTTACTCCCACAAACAAGGAGTTTGTAAGTGTAGGTGCTTGAAGCCAAGGCAGTGATCATGCAGAGATCCATGGCTTGTATCTCTGCCATGCTTTTCTCCAGCCAGCTGAGGCAAAGCTACACAGAAGTTCAGCTCTGGTGCAGGAGCACACCCCAGTGTCTGCTCTTAAGGCAAAACTCCAGTAAGAAATGGGGAAGAATGGGGAGAAGGGCAAAGAAAAAGCCCAAATGATGCCCTGATCTCTGCTGCTTGCTTGGCTTAGCTCTGCAGCCCCATTTCCCATCCTTCTTTCACATCATTGTGAGAGGCTTCCCCAAGCCTATCTTATCAGTAGATCCTTTCTCAGCTTAGTGGCTGCCTCTGAGCCAGCTCTTTTCTTCTGGTTCAGTGACTGGCACAATGTTTGCATGAACTCTAAACCATCAGCTTGTTGCTCTTCTCTTTTCTCGGCTGATATGATCCCCACCAGCTCTCACATTTCCCAGGGCAAGCACAATCAAACAAAACAAATCAGAATAAACAGAATTAGTGCTCATTCTTCCTCAGCAACATGCCTGTGATTTTTTATCTCCCTTAGCAGATTCAGCCCAGCTCCTCTTTCTGTGTTAATTCACTGTGCCTGCAATCCTCAGGCTCTGGGTTACAGGTGACAGTGACAAGTGCTTTGCTTTGAGCAAGATCTCAGCATTTGTGTGTTTTGAATTTTAAGGAATGGTGGTGTGGGGTGTTACCTGATCCACTGCTCTGTGGGTGAGATTTTAGTGGGTTTGGTGTGTCTTTTTTCCTCCTGTCATCTGAGGAGGTCCCTGACACTGATAAAAGTACTTCTTATTCCTTGTAAGAATAAGGGTAAGTGCAAACCTGCTCTGTTATTTTGTGGTTAAGAGTTGCCTGAGATTGTGGTTCAAAGTGAAGAGAAAACAACAGCCAGCAGAGCAGCTCATACACCCCTGAGGGGTCAGTTTGTGTCTTGGGGCATTTTCAGGTGCTGCTTCACTGGAGGGGCAGCCCCAGCTGGGGGCTGGCACCCCTCTCCTGGGCTGTGTGCAGGACACAGGGCTCATATCAGGGCCTTGCTTAGCCTCAGCTTTTACTGTCACAATTACAAGTGATAAAATGCCAGTTTTCCCAGTTTTCCTCCCCACAAGTTGTTTCAGGGGAAATGAAGGCAGATCCTGCCACAGCTCAGGGCATCACTGGCCAACCCAAATGACTCCCTGCTGTCTTTCCATCTTCATGAGACTTTTAATGCCCTAAGTCTTTGCATGTCCTGGCACAAGGCCCAATTGAAGCATGATCTCCAGCAGAAGTTTTACATTTAAAGCTGTTCTTTTGGCTTCAGGAATTTGCAGATTGAGGCTGAGAGTTGCAGTTCAGCTGTTTGTTTGCAGCTCTGCCCCAGCCCTGCTGTGCTCTCACCCTCACCCTGCTCAGCAAGTTGTGTTAACAGCATTTTCCAACTACAGCAGCAGCCTCAGTTACAGAAAAGGCTTTTCCTATCTGGGCATTTATCTCTTTTAATTACTCATGGAGCACAGGGCTGTTTGGTTCCCCATCCCTTTTCATAGTTAATCCATCATTCCTAGTGACAGGGGTTTTGCTGGATTTTTTATTTTTTGCTGTTTCCAGAGTCAGTTTGGGCCAGTCCCACCCAGACACCACATTCCTCCTGATGGGAAGCACTGATGGGAGTGATCAGGTGGACATGCAGCTCAGGAAGTTCTGCTCTCCCAGAGCAGGAAGAGACACCCTGCTCTGGAGACAGCCCTGCCAGGACATCTCAGAGCCTTGCTGTGTAAATTATGGCCCCTTCCCTGTCTGAAATGTTCCTGCTCTAAAATCTTGACTTTTAAGACCTTCACAGCCAAAATCAAGGCTTTTTACCATTACCTGAACGTTCTGAGTCTCTGGGAGAATAAATGGTATCAGATGAACACCAAGCTCAGGAGGGGATGAGGGCTCCTGTGGGGTCTGACTCTGGGATCTTCACTCCAGCCATTTTTCCAGGGTGGACAACACCTGCTGGTTTAATGTGCTTTGTAACACCAGCACAGCAGCGCTTGAATCTGGACAGGGAACTGGAGAAGGACCAGATGCAATGACAAAAGCACAGGTTTCAGTGCAAACATCCTGTCCCAGGGTGCCACAAAGCCCCTCTGTCCTGTGACATGTTTCTCCCAGAGTTTGAACAGCTGTAGTTGTCACTCTGGGCCTGTGCCCACCACAGTGACCCTCAAATATTGAAGCCCCTCAGTCCTGCAGGGTCTTTCTAGGATGCTGCAACCACAGAGTCCCAGACAAGGAAGCAAAGCCTTCTGCTGCCCCCACGTGTTACTTGCTCATTATTGTTGGCACTCCAGTAAAATCGTGGGAACTCTCTTGGCAGGCATGAGGAGGAGCCAGCACAGCCTTGTAGCTACTGAGATCGAGGAGCTTGCTTTGGAAGATTCTTCTGTTCCTTCTGTTCCTCCCTCAAGTCCAGGGCCTTCCCTCAGGCACCTTATATTGAAAAAATTGCAAAATCAAATCAGGCACGTTTGGATTTAGGTGAGCTGGAGACAGCCTGGAGGCACGTGATGCACAGCAAAGCACAGAGGTGTCATTGTCCTGCTCTGAAGGGGGGTGTGTGCACCCCCAGAGCCTGTGGTGGGTGTGTGTGCACCCCCAGAGCCTGTGGAGGGGGTGTGTGCACCCCCAGAGCCTGTGGTGGGTGTGTGTGCACCCCCAGAGCCTGTGGTGGGTGTTTGTGCACCCCCAGAGCCTGTGGTGGGTGTGTGTGCACCCCCAGAGCCTGTGGTGGGTGTTAGTCCAACCCCCTGTGCAATGCTGAGCTGTGTCAGGTCCCAGCACAGTGTTCAGGTTTGTTGGGTGGACCAGGAGGAGGAGCACAGAGGGAGGGACAGCTCCTGGCAGGTTGAGCTCCCGTGACAAGGTCATTGGAAAGACAAGTGATACTTTCACCAACCTGCCTTTGCCTGGTCCCATCAGCACCAGCTTGAGCAAGGACTCACCCTGTGCTCCTGTAGTTACCATGC
Source organism: Pithys albifrons albifrons (assembly GCF_047495875.1). Taxonomy (NCBI): domain Eukaryota; kingdom Metazoa; phylum Chordata; class Aves; order Passeriformes; family Thamnophilidae; genus Pithys; species Pithys albifrons. Next base: position 18,312,575 of record NC_092470.1, on the reverse strand, counting down.
TCTGTGCAGTCCAAGGACAAAAGCTTCCTCTCACATACCCTGGAGATGTGTTCCTCCACCAGTGTCTCAGCCCCCAGCTCTCAACCTTCCTGGCACTGTCAGCTTCCAGTTTGGAACCATTAAAGGGCAGCTCTTGGAAGAGTGCCATTCCCTCTGGGCCAGTGGCACCTCTCAAGCTGCAGGGAGAGCAGTCTGTGGTTACTGCCTGTCTGCTGCTTCCCAGCAGTTACAGTTTGGGATCTTGTGGTTTTGTCCTTCTCTGTTGAGCAATACTTCTTTGGGGCAGCACATGCTAATTATTCTGGAGAGCATCAATCCCAGGAGCTGCCTGGAGCCTGGGCTGACAGCTTGGCAGTGGCAGCCAAGCTCTCACATGGAACCAGTTTGTGGCTGGGGGGATTGTACAAACCAGTGGTTCTGAGCACCCCCATTATAGCACAGCTCCTTGGAAAGGAAGGGATGGCTCTTTGCCACCCTTTCACCGAGAGCCTTTTTGGCCCTGGCACCACTAACAGATGGGCCAAGGAGCAGTGCCTGAGCTAAGCACTGTCCTCAGACACTGCCTGGAGCTCTCTGAGAACGTCTGAAGGAACAACACTCCTGGCAGGGCTGACGTGCGCCGGCAATTGGGGATTGCAAACACATGCTCCAGCTATGCAAGAAATCTTTGACTTGTTCTGAATGCAATTCTGCCTGGGTTCCTTCCCAGGAACATTCCTGTTCTTCACAATTTACCAGTTGCAGGAAGGGAGAAAGGGGGAGGAGGGATTTTTGAGAGGAAAGGGAACAAATCTTACAGTGCTTTCCGCAGCCAAATTCCTGCAGAAGGACAGGGTGTGGAGCATGGGCTCCAGAGTCTGGCACCATCCCAAGAAAATATGAACTACAAAATTAAAACCACTTCTAATTAATCGTTTGGTTTTATATAAAGAATTCTCTCTTTTTCTGAAGTAACTCAGTGTCTGCTATCACACAGGCCAGGCAGCCCTGCCGAGTGGTGCTGTGGGATAGAAGGAGGGCTCTGAGCAGGACACGTTATCTCCTGCAGGAGACAGCAGTGCTGCTCAGAGCTGTGTTCTGCTGCTCGAGATAAAAGGCTCCTTCCTCGGAGTCACAGCACACGTGAGAGAGTTGCAAATGTGGTCCTCGTGGGTGGGAGTGACTTGGTGTCTGAGCTGGAGGTGAGGGATGAACTGGGGCTCTGTTTCAGACGGAAGAGGATGTGCCAGGGTGGGGCAAGAGCTGCTGCCCTGGAAGAACTCGGGGTACAGGGTACCCAGCTCCTCTCACCTGACTCTGAGGGTGGCAAATCCCTTTCCTCATGGCAGCCACAGCAGAGCCCTCCCTGGGCAGGGCCACAGGCCATTAAAGGGGGCAAGGTGCAACCTGGTGCTACCAAACATGCACTCTAAGTAACCTCCATGGCTCAATTAACTGTATTAAGTATATTCCTGTAATTATTAAATTTAACTGAGGTTTTTCTCTCCTGTGTTGGGTACCTACTGTATCAACCTCTTAAACATAATATAATCCAATTAAACGTACATGGAGCACCCACAGGAGCTTAGTCACTCCAGGCACCAGGGAGAGGATTATTTTGTTGTATGTGGCTCACAATTCTGCCTTAACACAGGGGTAGCTCTGCTGAAATTGGTTGTGCTGCATTAGTCCAAAGCCAGAGCAAAGCCCAGCATTTATACATTATTTGCAACAGAGGCATCATAATTTCCATCATGCCACGTCCTGAGCGTGGGTGAGGTTTGCTCCAGCTGCCTTCCCAATCTCCCACTAGGAAACAATGAAATGAAGACAGAAAGGAAAACTCTTTTTTTGTCTTTTTAGATAGCTCAGAACTATCAGCAGACTCCTATTGCCTTAAAGTGCTGCATGGGAGCCTTCCCCTATATGTGCTAAACTAAACAGGAATAATTGGTTGATATTAAGCAGATGCTCAGGAAATTTTTCTGTAACTTGTGCTGTACTTGGTGCCAGGATGGGAGTTCACAGCTTGTGAGGGTTCCCTCCTGCATCTTTTATCCACTTTCTGTACATTCTACATTTGTATTGTTAGAACATTCTACATTTGCATTGTTAATGGCCCATATGGCCAGGAAGGAAACAGGTGAATGACTTCACCCTGTCTTGCTTTGATGAATCCCAAGTTATGGATCAGGTCACGATTAATGATGGCCCTGGTGATTTATGAATGGCAATTGTTATTCCTGCTAGTCCTGAGCAGTTGGAAACTGTCAGATGCCATTCCTGAGCAGCTGTGGCTGAGCATCCCCTGGCACTGATGCCAAGGTGTGCAGGGATGTGTGAAATGGCCCAGCTCTGCACAGGTGAGTTCAGTCAACACCTGCACAGGAGGGACAGCAGCTTTCTGAGAGTCACATGTGAATTTATTCATTTCCCAGAGATGGAAAGCAGCCCATCACTGAGTGAGCCGAAATTCAGGTTACAGATTTTCTTGCAGAGCTTACAAAGTGCAGTAAGAGAAGCAAAGAAAGACACAAGTAATGTGTGTCTGACAGTGAAGTGAGCCTGAAAAAAGAGAGGCAGAACCAAAGTGATGAGGAGAATGGCAGCTCTGGATCTGTGCAAAAGCTTCCAGGAATCACAGGGACACAAGAGGAGATCCCTGTTCTAGTTTATTGGGAGAGCCTCAACCAAGACTTTCAGGAAAGTTTTGATTCTTTATCACAAAGGGATTAACTCTGGCATTCTCTGGGAAGGAGCTTGTGTGGATGAGAGGGCCAGATGGTGCCCACATCATGAACACATTGCTCCTTGGAGTGAGTGAAAGACCTTCTCAGTTGTGTTGCCCTCTGCATTGGCATGAGTCAGAGTTGGGAGGATTTCTTCCTGAAATTCAGGGCATGTATGAGCCTTATGTTGGCTGAATGTAGATAATGACTGAACCATTGAGCCCTCAGACAGACTCCACTTGTTTGGGGCTTTGCAGCTCTCACAGTCAATCTGCTAACAACAAAAATATTCCAATTATTTGGAATGATGACATCACCCATGCAATTGACCCAGAGCCAACAATAGCACTCCTACAAAACAGTGATTTCTTGTTAAGGACAATAAAGCAGCCCAGGCTGGGGTCTCTCAGAAAAGCCTGGTCATTTCCAGATCACCTCAGCAGTTGGATTTTCCAGGTTTGAGCAGCTTGCCCCATGACAAAGTATGATTATTGCTTGTAACTTTTGAACCTCAGTAGTCACAGAGAGGCTGTAAAGTGGCTCAGGGAAGGAGTTTTGGCACATTTCATCTATTCCCTTCACTCACAGAGCACTCCAGGCACACAAAATCCATCGTCTGTTGGGTCAGAAAGCTGCCTGAGTGCCCGAATCACCTGCCCATGGCACAGCCTGGCCAGGGATGGAGGGCAGGGACTCCCAGTGCCTGCTTGGCCATGGGGGCTGGCCCAGCCCCAGCCCTGCCTGGCCACGCTCCCGCCCACCCTGCAGCCCTGCCGGAATCACTCAGCCCACCAGGGGTGTGGGCAGGTGAGCTGCACAGGTGTGTGACCTGTCCCAGTGCAGGGACACCACACCCAGGGCTGCACAGGTGTGTGACCTGTCCCAGTGCAGGGACACCACACCCAGGGCTGCATAGGTGTGTGACCTGTCCCAGTGCAGGGACACCACACCCAGGGCTGCACAGGTGTGTGACCTGTCCCAGTGCAGGGACACCACACCCAGGGCCGCACAGGTGTGTGACCTGTCCCAGTGCAGGGACACCACACCCAGGGCCGCACAGGTGTGTGACAGACCCACCGCTCAGTTGTGTGACAGCCCCACCGCTCAGGTGTGTGACAGCCCCATCACACAGGTGTGTGACATCCCCATCGCTCAGGTGTGTGACATCCCCATCGCTCAGGTGTGTGACAGCCTCATCGCTCAGGTGTGTGCTGTGTGTGACGTGCCCCGTGCACAGTCCCGGTGGGGCGCGGTCCCTTTAACCGAAGCCCCGCCCCGCCTCGGCGCCGCCCTCTCTCTCGGTCGCCCATTGGCCGAGCGGCGTTGAGTCCCCGCCCCCCCGAGCCGCCAGCCAATGGGAGGAGCGCTGGGCGAGCCCGCGGCCAGGTCGGTGAGGAGCCGATGGCGGCGGGTTCGTGAGGGGGAGCGGGAGCGGGAGTGGGAGCGGGTCTGGGTCTGGGTCTGGGTCTGGGTCTGGGTCTGGGTCTGGGTCTGGGTCTGGGTCTGGGTCTGGGTCTGGGTCTGGGTCTGGGTCTGGGTCTGGGTCTGGGGTCTGGGGTCTGGGGTCTGGGTCTGGGGTCTGGGTCTGGGATCGGGGGCGCCGCGGGGCGGAAGGGAGCGGGACACCCTGAAGGGAACGTGGCACCCTGAGGGGAACAGGACACCCTGAAGGGGGAACGTGGCACCCTGAAGGGACTGGGGGCACCCTGAGGGGTACGGGACACTCTGAGGAGTGGGGACACCCTGAGGGGAACTGGGACCCCCCTGAAGTGCTGAGGGGAGCGAGACCCCCTGAGGGGAGCGGGGTCCGCTGAAGTGCTGAGGGGTGTGCGGGCTGAGGGGAGCTGGACTCCCCCGCGAGGGGCTGAGGGCAGCGGGGCCCTGAGGGGATGGGGGGGATCGGGGTCCCTGTGGGATCGGTCCCCGGAGGTACAGGGGGGTCCGGGACCCCCTGAGGGGCTCGCGGCGGAGTTTGTCCCTCCCTGTTAGGAGCGGTGCGGGGAGGGCCGAGGTGTCCCGAGCAGCGCCCGGCCCGTGCATGTTGGTTCACCCACAGCTGAGCCAGCCGCGCGTGCTGTGCCCGGCGCTAATAAATGCCATTAATTGCCGTGGTTTCACCTGGACAGTCCGTTGGGGTAGAGGGGCAATGTTTAAGGTCAGTGGGGTTCCACCAGAATGTGAGATTATCTTATCTACACTCGGCCCTGACAACAAATTGTTCGTGGAGCTGATGATGGAAGAAAAAAAAATAACTTGCAGCTGCAGGCTGAGCAATAATTAAAGTGTTCAGGCAGGTTCTTGTCTTTGTGCAGCAAAATGGTCCTGTCATTCAGGTTGAAGTTAAGTGTAGCTTGAGCTGTACAAAAGAAGAACTAAGGACTTAAAGGATAACTTAGTTGAGTGTTTGATGTGTTTTGGTAGAAGATCTGATGTAATCCTTGGATTTTTTGACCATAGTTAAAAGACACTTTGCTCAAGTGACTCCATTGCTTTTTAAATGAAATTATAAAAAGTTGGGTTTAAAATATATAGCTAAGTGGTGTTATGAGGTGGTTTGTCCACAGGTAGACCAAAAAAAAAAAAAGTTGGGAAATAACCTACCCATTGCTGAAGTTTGTGTGCATAACTTTTCTGATATTGCTGTTACAATGGCACTTCTACCTCCGGGGAGAGTTCACACGTGCAGCTGCAGTGCTTTTAGTGCATTCCCTGAGTGCCACATGCTGAGAACTCACCACTGGCACTGAGGACCGATCAAAAATGTCCGGATTTTGTTCCAGGTGCTGGAGTAAAAGATGAGGCTGAACCAGAGCCGGACGAGACCCTTCCAGGCCCCGGTGACGGTGCACAACTACCCGGGCAGGCAGGTGTACGTGTTCGCCAATGGCCGCTCCGACTCGGAGGAGTCCGAGGAGGAGGAGCTGAACGTGATGGAGCTGCGGCCGCGGGGGAAGGAGCAGCAGCGAGGCAGCGCTTCCCGGGACAGGCCTGGGGATGTGGTGCTCCTGGAGCGGGAGATCACTCAGGATGACAGCCTGAACAAGCTGGCCCTGCAGTACGGCTGCAAGGTAAGAGCCTTTTTTTCTGTTGGGGTTCATCCCTTCCGAGGTGTTGTATGTGCAGCTGACATTCCAGAGGGGCTGGAAGCTGCCCTGTCACCAGATAGCTCTGACACTGAAAAGTGTAGGCCCTGTGTGTTTGTCATGAATGATCAATATCTGGGTAAAACTGGAGAAAGGCAAAAAATCCCAAACAGCCAGAACAGAGTTGTTCAGCCAACAGCTGAGGAAGATGTTGTCAGCCTCACACCCTGCCCGACCTGCTTTCCTGTTTAATTTGGGTGACTAAGTGCAGGCTGTACTAAGTTATTTAAGTGAGGGCAAACATTAGGAAGCTGAGTTCAGCAAGGAGGGTCAGGGCTCTGCTCTCAAGGAATGCTGGAGTTTCTGAAGCAAACTGAGCGGTACAAAGAAATGCCACTGCGATAGGTCTGCTTTGGAGTGGGATTTTTGGCTTATTTTTTGAAAGGTGTCAGTTTACTCATTGCAAGGAAGGTCTGAGTCTAACGGGTGGACCTGGGGAGGTGCCAAAGTTCAGGTCCCAGAGTCCAGGTGCTGTCTCTGTGTGTGTGTTTTGGTTGTTTGCTGTCATGCCCAGAGTGTGCTCTGTCAGCTGCCTGTGGGCAGGAGGGAGGAGCGTGCAGGGTGAGCTGTCTCTGAGTTGGAACACTCCACACGGTGTCTCTTCTTTGTTCAGAGCAGAGCACTTCATAGAAAAACTGTTGAAAAGTTTAGATTACCTGCTCTGAACACGAGAAGCCCCCTGTTGTTCAGCAGCTCGAGCTGCATGTTTAGAGCCTCCTTTATCTGCGAGCTGGGCCGTGATTAAAAGGTTCCATGATGCAAACAATTGGACAGGGACCGGAGTGGGGATAATGATACGGCTCTGGCTGCGCTGCCGCAGTGCTATTGCAGCCAGTCTTGCCTAACACACAGCAGCTGTGTGGTGCAGCTGAGGCAAGAGGGCTTAGAGGGATTGCAACAATTCCTCCCCTCCCATTCCCTTAGAAACAAGAACAAAACAGCAAAGGCACCCGTGTAGGTTCTGCTGATGAGGAGAAGCGAGTCTGGTAGGACTTGAATAGGCCTCGATTGGCACCGGGAGAGCCTGAAAGGGCAGAGCTGCAGCTTTGGTTGGCTTTGGAGCTGTGGCTGCACTGCTCTCAGCAGCCATTGTGTCACTGCCACTTGGGCAGAATCACAGCAGTTGGGTGACCTTAGAGGAGGAAGATCCTGAATAGCTCTTTGGTGTATGGCATGAAAAACCCTGCTGGGCCCTCTGGCACTGTTAACTCAGAGAACTCAGTCCTGTCCCTGCTGTGGCTGCTCATCTGCCTCTGCTGCCCCACTCCTGCCTGGAGGCTGTCCAGGGGGAAGGCAAACTGGTAGGGAGGGACCAGGTAGTCAGTGTTCTCCTCCCACAGGAAAAAACTGTCCTCCTTGCCTCCCTCCCTTCCAGAAGGGACTTGTTCCAGTTAAAGTGAAGAGGCACTGAAGTCCTTATGATGGCCCTTAAATACCAATTTGTGTATTGGTCTGTTTACAGACTGGCACTGCTCAGTTTTGTTTGCACAATCAAACAGCTCCTGAAAGGCCACCAGGACAGCAGGGAGGAAGAACCGTAGCCACAAATATATATGCAAATATGTTTAAAGGATCCAGGACGAGCTTCTCCTTGAAACCAATGAGAACCTGACTTTGGTTTCTTGGTTTCTGAATCTGCTTCAGGAGAGGGTAGCTGTGCTTGTGCCACAGGTAACTTGGCAGAGGTGGAAAGCACTTCAAAATCTTAATTTTTGCTCTTGACCATTTATAGTCCTGGCTTGCTTTTGGCATTGTTCGTAGCTGGGACAAGAGGAGCAAACTGCAGCCAAAAAAATGAGTACAGAAAATAAGCCTAAATGGCTTGTGAAGTCCAGTCTCCTGAATGCTTCCCATCAGCTTTGTTTGTTGTTTCTGTGTGAGTGCTGCTCCACTTTCTGTTTCTAGAGCCTTAGCACAGCACTGCAGTGTTTGATTGCAGACACCACGGGGGATATTTACTGTCCCAGTAATTTGTTTTCATTGGAACAAAACCAGAAATTGAGGCAGCACCTCAGTTAGGAGGCTTTGGGTGAGATTGTTATTTCATAACAAAGAAATTGTGCAGGATTTGGGTCCAGAGGTTATGCTGGGGTAGGCTGTGAGGAGCCTGAACAGGCAAAGGAGGATTCCTTTTGCCTCAGGGGCCCCAGATCAGGACCTGGATTAAATGTGCCATTTGCAGAGTTCTCAAGCTTTGCAGAGTAAGCATGAGATTGAGGCATCCATCTCATCTCTGCCTTGGAGCAGAGTGCTTGGAAAGTAAAGTACTGGGTTTGTTTTAGCTCCCCAGTATCCTTGGCAGCCTCAGGCTGGTGAGTGCACAGTGAATGCAGGTCATGCTGCAGTTTCTGAAAGAGCACAGTCCCTGTACTGTGTCTCTTTGGTTTGGGGTCTTGCTGGTTTGTTTGTGTCCTCAGCCTTTCCCTCAAGGTTCCTTCACGTCTCCTTGGCTGCTGTGGAGAGCTCCTTGCACACAGTGACATCCTGTTTGTCATCTTTGACAGAGGGTTTAGGGCAACTGAGAAGTTGTTGCACTTACTGGGTGGCTGAGTGGACATTGTATTAAGCATCTTCTTATTCTTAAATTAGGAGGTGCTGCCTTGCCTTTGCCTTTGTGTTGGTGCTGGCCCTGTGACTTGACACTACACATGTGGCTTGTTCCTTCTTGCTCTTGCCACTGCTGGGTGGGGGTACAGGTCACAGAGGGGCCCCCTGCACAGGCAGCACCAAAGGGGGCACAGGGGTGATGGCCCCTCAGCAGGAGCAGGAGCAGCTGTGCAGGAGTGAGCTGGACCAGCTGCTGTCCTGCAGAATTGGTGCCGAGCAAAGGGTGCTGGTGCTGTGTGGGAGGTGCTCACCCCACTGCAGGCTGACCTGGCTTTGAAAGATGGAGATCTGTTCACTCTGAAGGCCCTTTTTGAACAGGAGGGGTTTGACTGCTGGTGCTGATGTTTTCCCGAAACACTCACTGTGTAAGGTATGAAAACTGTTTTTAAAAGGATCTGTTACAAAGACTCACCTTAACTTGGATTAGAAGTAAGTGAGGGACAGGTAAAGAAAACAAAAGGAAGAAAAAAGGGTATTAAGCAAAAACAGCAGATACAAGAGCAGTAGAGGAGGTTATAGGCTGGTTTATCCTGCAGGACCTGAAGCCCCTGGAACAGATGGGGAATATCTGCAAAACACCAAGCCAGTTGCAGCCAAGGCGTTTATTCTCTGGCAGCTGCTTGCTCCTGGTCCTGGGCCGCCCACAGTAATGTCCCTGTGCCTTTGGGTTCTGCAGGTTGCAGACATCAAACGTGTCAACAACTTCATCCGGGAGCAGGACCTGTACGCGCTGAAGTCCATCAAGATCCCGGTGAAGCCGCACGGGCTGCTGACGGAGGGCCGGCAGGAGCTGCGGCCGCCGCCGCCCGCCCCGCCCGGGCTGACCCGCGCCGAGCCCCCCGAGCCCCAGCCCGATCCCGGCCCCGCCGACGGCCGGCGCCTCAGCGAGTACTTCAGGGGCATCGACCGCAGCATCCAGGACGCCGTGCGGGTGGAGGTGCAGCGCGGCACGGAGCGCTGCGGGGAGGCGCTGGAGAGACCTCTGCCCGAGCCGGGCAAGCGGGACACCGGGAACGGCGCCGACTGCGGAATCCAGTGGTGGAACGCCGTCGTTATTATGCTCCTGATAGGAATCGTTCTGCCTGTGTTTTATATCATCTATTTTAAAACACAAGTCCTGGTGGGCCACACCTACAATACAACAGTAACCCCAAATGTTTCAACAGCTGGATCGGAAGGGAAATAACCACACAGCTCAGTGGCAGGAAAGAAGCCCTGAGGGGAAAGGGCAGCCCCCTACAGCCTCTCCAGCAGCGGTGCCTGTACGCTTGTGACTGACCCAAGTGCAGCCAAGGGGATATAACGATACAGATTATTTTTATTTTTATAACTAGCTGATGATGTAATCCTGAACTTGACTGAAAGTGAGGTGATGTGATTTTGATGGAAAAATAAGGATGATTTGGTGCTTACCAAGACTATTGAACAGGTGGCTTAAGAGCTGCGAACTGTTGAGTGAAAGTATTTTGTAGCAATTTACCATTGTGATTGCTTCAGGTATTTTTTAATGCAGTGTCCAGAAGCAAATTCTTTGCTGCTGAGCTAGAGAGTGCAGTATTTAAAGTCCTTGGAAAGTTGGGGGTTGTTTGCATTTTAAGAAAACACTTTTCGCTGGAGTAGAAGGGGGGGACTGTTTTTCTCAGAGCTGTCCTTTCTCTCTTGCAGACCATGGTGGGTTTGGCCAAACCCTGAAGGTCTAAGCTGGGTGTGCCATGGCATGAGGATGCTGTGCCAGCCTCTCATCCTCCTGAGCACACGGTTGAGCTGGGTTTGTTAGGATGTGTCAAGCCATGCCTGGAAAGGGTGAGCCCAGACCTCTTCCCTCCTTGAAATCCGTCAGAGATGGATCCTGAGATCCAGAGATCTCAGAGCAGGATCTGTGCAGGGGAGAGGGGTTGTTGTACACTCTCCTTGAGGGCTCTTTAGTTGGCAGGGGCGTCTACTCAGTATTACTTGTGAAAAAACTAATAATCTGTAATGGTGCATCTCAGACGTGATTTCAGCCATGGGCTTGATTTCCTTGTGTGCAGATTTCATGGGAGCAAGGCCCAGGGCAGAAATCCAAGGCACAGAAAGAAGGGCAAAGCCTTCACAGGACAGGACTGAGCTGATTGTGAGACATTCTGTGACCTGCAGATGTGCATTAAAAAGCTTCTAAGGGTGCAGGAAAGAGCAGTGTTGCTTCAGAGGGCAGTGGTGTGCAGAGCTGTGGGTGAGCTGTGCTCTTCAGGGTGTCAGTGGGAGCTTTGCTGCAGAGAATTGGCCTCAGCCATTGGATCCATCCCTTCCAGGGCTGCAGGCAGAGGTAACAGCTTTCCTGGAACCAAACACTAAGGGATTTCCACACTACACAAGCAGAATTGTATGATGGTACAACGATAACCTGTGTTTCCTGCAGCTCTCAAAGAAGTGCTCAGGAAAGCCTGAGAGAATCTAATTTTGTAAATGAGGACTCTAAAGTGTCTTATACTGAACAAAAACGTGTATTTTTCTTCTGTGAAGAGCTGTATCTCTTTGTTCTAAGCTGGGGGGGGATTTCTTACATTTTTAAATAAAGCCACATGAAATGAAAGCACAAGGGGCACAGCTTGTGCTTCTTTTGTTGCCACACTGGACTGTGCTTGCAGCCTCACCTCAGCACCTGCTGCAGGGACCAGGAGTGGCAGCAGCAGGAAATGGGAGTGTCCAGAGGGACAGGAGGAGCTGCCTTGGGTTCTCCAAGCTGAACCTACCCAGGTTTTCCCGTCAATTTCTCCAGGTGTTTTGTAAGAAGGTTCTAACTGAGCATCAGTTCTTGGGTGTAATAACAAGTGTGTGTTTCCCAGGAAGTCCTTGCTGCTGAAAGCCTCACTGCTGCAGGTTAAAAGCACAACCTCCAGCTGGACTGGAGGGGCACAGACACGCCAGACAGGACCATGTGCTCTGCAAACACGAGAGAGGCCGGAGTACACAGTAAAAGCCAGTATCTTTACTTTAGTGAATGCAGGATACAAATATTTTACAACAACCTCTAGCATTTTCTTAACCATTTGATAAAAAGTTCACTAGAATATTTATTGTATATTGAAGAAAAAACAACACATTCAGGGAAAAAAATTGAGATTAACTTATTTTTTTCTTAAAAGATTCGTCTCAAGGATGGCAACAAAGTCCAGCTTGTGCCGCCAAACGGCTTATCAGCATTAAACCGTGAACAGCTTCTTTGTGAACTGTTGACTACAAACATTTACCAAATACATAAATCTCTTTTAAAAAAGCCATTTTAAATATAGCAAAGCAGTGTTCTCTTGCACAGCAAAGTGAAGAAAGGTTCTACTAAGATTTAAATGTTTACATTGGTTAAGTCTTTCTTTCACATTCGGATTTACTTCTGCCCAGGATCAATTGTTAGGAGTTGTTTTGTTCCTTATTTACTATGTATTTCTTGTGCGCTCGGTAACTCGCGAGTTTCTGATGCATTAGTGTCCTTGAGGGGAGGGCAAGGCTAAAGCAGTTCTGACGAGCCCCTGACAACGTGGCGTTTCCAAAACTACTGTGAGAGCTCGAGGATGGAGGTGATTTGTCACAACAGAGCTAAAAATCTTAAATCACTCAGACCTGACTGGGTTCAGCCCAGGGTTGGATCCACTTGCACTTCAGTCAGCAGAGATAATTTAAAAAAGTATTATTTTTTTTTCACCTGTTGAAATATCTGTGCTATGTCATCTTTTTTTATAAAACATTTTTACAATTTCTAAAAAAGTATGTTCCAAAGTGAGTTACTTGTTACTAAAAACCAGGATTCCCATTTCCTCAATGGCAGGAGCTGCTCCCCAAGGGGGGAGGGCTGTGGAAGGACATTTCTGCCGTGGCTGGGGCAGCTCAGGGTCAGTCCCCAGCCTGGCTCTTTAGAACTGATTCTTTAATACTCTCTTAATTCATTGGTGCAATTTCAATACAAACTCTAACCCTTGTGTAGCTTTGTCTTTAAGAAAACAGTAATAGTACTGTTTAAAAACCTGCATAGAAATAAAGACTATTGAGATACAGTCAGCAAAGCCATCTGATAAGGCACACAAGAAAATAGACAGTAAATGTGAATGCAGAACTCCCACTCGGATGTACAGCAAAGTTCATACAGGTGCATAAATCATGGAACTCACACCACTGGTCAGAGCAGCAAAAGGTTCTGGGGATGACAAGTGAATTGGGGCGCCAGGAGCACAGCGGCCCTTGGAACGGGTCCCCTTTGCCTCTGCACTGTCAGCCCGTCCAGTCCCACCCGAAACAACCGGGAAGCAGCTCCAAGGGGAGGGGCCGGAGGGGACCGGAGCCTGTGCAGGTGTTCCCGTTGCCAGGACAGCGAGGGATGTGCTGGAGGCCGCAGGTACCGACCTGGATCGCCCTCTCCAGCTCCTGGTACAGCATCAGGGGATCTGGGATTACACAAAAACAATAAAGCCCGAGCAAAACGTCAATAAATAACCACAAAGGGGCTTGGTCACAGCCCGGCCCTGCAGTTCCTGCCCAGCACCAGCCCTGCCAGCCTGGAGGTGGGCGAGGGGAACAGGTGCAATCCCAGCCCTGCATCCAACACCAAACCTGCTCCCAGCCCCGGCCTGCAGCACGAGGGGACTCTGAGTCCTCCTCCTTGTTCTTGAAGCAGCAATTTTTTCCCAAACCACTTGCCAGCTCACAAAACCTTTTGTGCTCCTCTGATATGTGTCATTTCCCTATCATGAGAAATTAGGTCAAGTTTTTCCACTGGTTTTTTTTTTCCTCCTCAGAAGAGGCAGCTTTAAAATGATGCCTTAAAATGTGTTGTAACAGATTTTTGTATATTTATGCAGGATGAACTTAACACCGGATTTTTTTTGCCACTTTGCTATTTATATACATATATATAAAATGTATAATGAAGCTTAACCATACAGCACAGAGATTACAATTGAACGGCACACATTCACCACCAGTGAGGGGGCCAACCCCTTTATACACCCTCTGAAAAATCTGGATAATAATATTAATAATAATTAAAATCCAAAGAAAGTACAGTATATTTAACAAAATAGTAAATATTAAACAGTGAATACTCTACTTAATAAGGACCTCGCCTTGTTTCAAGTTGGCGTCAATCCACAAAAATATACTTTTTAATCTGGTGACCGTACAATACATAGGTACTTACACCAAAGGTGATAATATATTTAGGATGCTATATACACAAAGAGTTTGGCTCAAATTTAAATTTACATATAAGTGTTCATGGCTTATTTTTCCCCCAAGGTTCCGCCTGCAAGTTTTTCCTTTTCATCTTTGAAAGCAAAAACTAGAAAGTCAAAATAAGATAAAACTGTACTCTACAAAAAAGCTACAACATACAGCTTTGGCTTATATAAATAATTCATAGCAGAATGTGTTCAAAAGTACTGTATATAACTTTATATATAGTCTTCAATTCATTAGGGTATTGTTTTCTTTAATATAAAATATACATGAGCTAAAATCCGTTTCTATATTTTTCAAAGGTAGGAACGTAAAAACAAATTTGTCAAACATATTCCAATTATAACTTAATATATTAATTTTATTTTGTTAATGTTCTATTTTCTAGGCTAATATTTTCTGAATATTTCATGCGAGTTCTCTATGTCTCTCTTTCACTCATTAAAAAAATCACTTCTTTGACCCAATACACTATTTTATCTTTTTTTTGCACGTGCAAAACAGGGTTTTTGTTTATTTCTTATAGCATCAGCCCTTCTCCATGCACCCTCTGCAATAGAGACCCATGCCAGGTTGGGTAATAAAAGGTCAGTTTATGTACAGTATTGCTTTCTTCTTCCTGCTTTTCTACTGCTCTGCTGCTACAAAGCAATTATTTCTTAACTACGAGTAACCATAGAGCTGACTAACACACAGGGACGTACTACAGGCGACCCTCGCCGGAGGAGGAGACACTGCGGGGACAACGCTCTGCCAGCGGGGCCGGGCTGGGGCAAACACAACTCCAGGTAAGTGCCAGACTAGATCAAACCTACGGGATTGTTCTGTTTTACCATGGGACATCTGCAGCTATACAAGAGTTTGTCGTAAGTGCCTGATGATTGGTGTATGCTACACACACTAGCACATATATATGCATGTGGAGATATATATATGCACGTATGTATATACATATAAATATACTTATTCACGTCCTTATTTATAAATTTAGATATGTCAGGACAGTTCATTTTGAGAACACACAACTGAGGGGCACTGCGCGTTTATGTCACCCACGTGTCCATCCTCATTCGTTTTACCGACGGGCTCTCGCGGTCCTCTGCCGTGGGCGGCCGCCCCAGCACCACGGGCGAGTGGAAGTCGCTGCGCGGATCCTCCCGGTCGCTGCCGTCGTAGGAGCTGCTGGAGCTGCTCAGGCTGTCGACAGGGGAGCGCCCCAGCTCCTGTCGCGACGGCGGCGGCGGCGGCTGCGGCTGCGGCGGCGGCTGCTGCTGCTGCGGGAACCCCGAGGGCGTGACGCGGTCCCGGGGAGGGGAGATGGGTTCGGATTTGATGTTGATGTTTTGGTTGGTGTTAATGGAGAGGTTTGAACCCTGAGATAGCTGGCTGCCAGTGCTGGGGAGACAAAACAGGCACAGCTGAGAACGCAGCACAGGTGACAAGAAAGAGACAGTTCCCTGTCTGTGATGGGGTGGCCTTGGGGCTCAGCACCCTCCAAACACACCTCACTGAAGCAAAGAACAAAGATTCAAAAAACATTCATTAAAGGTCTGGGCTGTGTTTACAGAAGAGTTCAGAACACACAGAAATATCTCCCACTGCCAAACATTACAGCTCACGAGGTGCCTCCTCGGTAGGAAGTCAGGCCTGCAGGGACACGGCTCATCACCTGGAGGTGACTACAGGCACAAACAGCCCAACACACGAACATCTGGCAGCACAGGCACCAGGTTAAAATGGGCTTGTGCTGAACATCCCATCCCCTGGTGCAGCTGATGCAGCTGGAGAGGCAGAGCCCCCCGTGCTGCCCTGCACTGGTACCAGGTACTTACACGAGGGAGCTGAGGGCCGCGGGGCCGAGGTGGTGCTGCTGCCAGGCAGACACCTGCCCCAGGGACAGCATTCCTGGGGAGTTAAACCCCTGCAGGGCTGACAGGTCTGCACTAGTCAAGGAGTAATCTAAGGGAAAAACAAGGAAGTAATTTATAGATTTATATATATACATACACGCATATAAATAGACAAGAGTTTATGTGTTGTTACACACACATACAAAGGCTTTCTGCCCAAAAGAAATGAAGGCAACTGATCCACAGGAATCCAGATTCCATTCTTTGCTGCTCCCTGGGATTCACACTGCAACCTCTGGATGCTTCAGCCACCAGTTTACAGGTTATTCTGGGTGAAGAATATACCCAGTGCTGCTGCCTGAAACATCGGACTGTGAGGGAGCAGAGGGATCTGTCAGACAACTGGGAAGCTCCATGGTGGGACCAGAATGTTTGCTTGGAGCAGCCACTGAATCCAAGGGATGAACAACCTCTGGGGTTACTGTCCAACCAGCTCTGCATGTCCAGCTAATTCACACTTCAATTTATAATCCAGAGCAAGTCACTGACCTTCCCCTGCCCACGACACTGCTCTTGCCACCACCTTCTCCAGGCCCTGCTTTAGAGTTCACCCTCTCAGGCAGAGCTGTTTGAGTGGATGTTCAGCCCCTGGGCTGGTGCCAACGCAGCCCCTGTCCCTGCACCCTCTGGGGGCACTGCCACGTCATGAGCTCAGAGACAAATACAAGCCCAGGTGAAGTGCTTGGCTGGCTCAGCCACAAACTGCAGTGAAGACTTTCAAAGCTAAAAAAAGTGTGGAAAAATCCCATCTTTTTGAGGAGGGGGCTGGAGGGAATGGCCCCAAACAAACAGCTGCGTTGTCTACTCCACATTCCAACGTGGGAGGCTCCTGGTGATGCTCCTTGCAGAACAGAGACAGTAAAACCTCTCTGTCACTCAGGTTTTTGTCCATTTTCTACAAACCTTGATGGTTTGGGGATTTGCCCCAGGAACGAGACCACGAGGCCACTGACAGGACACCAGCACAGCACGTTTTACCCTTTCTGACCAACACCATCACAGGGGGCTCAGCCTCAGCAGCTCCATGTGGGACCCCTTTGGCACGGGGGCAGCTCCTGAGCTGCTCCTGCAGCAGGTGTGTGTCCCTGCCCCTCTGCCAAAATTCCCAACTAGACTGCATCTAAAGAACAGCAAACGAGGGAATTATTCCCTTCGCTCTCCTTTTAGTTTTAAACCAAAAGGCATTTTAACTGACTTACAGAATGTATTGACACTTCTCTGCAGGTGCATTTCAAACTCCAGCTAAACAGCAGAGCTCAGTGCTAATCAACCTGACGCCATCAAGGCTGAGCCTTTCACAAACATGATTAGGAAGATTCCTTCCCTGATTACATCCAGGGTCTGTAACAAATAAAGAACCTCGAGACTGAAGTGAAAATTATCTCTTTTGGGATGGAGACAAGGCAGGAGGCGCCACAGAGAACTGTTTAGGTTGAAAAAGACTTCTAAGAACATCAACAGTTCCCAGCACTGCCAAGGCCACCACTAACCATGTCCCCAAATGCCACATCTACACGACTCCACCACTGCCCTGGGCAGTTGTGCCAGGGCTGGACACACTTTCTGGTAAAGAAATTTCTCCCAATATCAAACCTAAACCTCCCCTGGTGCAACTTGAGGCCGTTTCCTCGTCCTGTCACTCATGAGCTTTCCAAACCAGCAAACCACTTATCCCTTTTGTATTCCCAAATTCCTCACACACACCCAGCTGGGCCTGAAGACAAGAGCAGCAGCTCTGGAGTATCAACTGTTGCCCAAACACGAGGCATCCCAGTTCCCGGCGGGCTGGAATGCCCCTGCTCGGAGCCATGGATGTCCCTGTCCCTCCCAGTCTCTCCCTGTGCAGCCTCACTGGGAGCTCCTTCCCCTTGGAAGTCTCAACATTACACACTTTATAAGCTAAAGGCTGAGTTTTGATCAATGAGAGTTCTCATTGAGCCGCAGAGGAGAACAAGCCAAGTGGCACAGAAATGAGGATTTCCTGGGCTTGTGATCCTGAACCCTCATCCATCCCAGGCCCAGCCTGATCCCAACCCTTACCCATTCCATGTTCCCAATCCCAACCCACACCCATGCTGTCCCCAGTGCCACCCCTCTGCCACACTGTCCCCAATCCCACCCCTCTCCCCCGCCGTCCCCAGTGCCACCCCTCTCCCCCGCTGTCCCCAATTCCACCCCTCTCCCCCGCTGTCCCCAATCCCACCCCTCTCCCCAATCCCACCCCTCTCCCCCGCTATCCCCAACCCCTCCCCTCTCCCCCGCCGTCCCCAATCCCACCCCTCTCCCCTGCCGTCCCCAATCCCACCCCTCTCCCCTGCCGTCCCCAATCCCACCCCTCTCCCGTGCTGTCCCCAATCCCACCCCTCTCCCCTGCTGTCCCCAATCCCACCCCTCTCCCCTGCTGTCCCATCCCAAGCCTTACCCGTGTTGTAGGCCGTGGGCATGGCCGAGTACACGAGGCCCTGGGGGGGCAGACTCGGGGTCGTCACCGACACCACGGGCGTGGCCAGAGGCTGCGTGGACTGGGAGCTGCTGATCCTCTGGGTGTTCTGGAAAAGGGAGGAAGGGAAAAACCACCACTGTGACACCAGTGGGAACACTGGACACCAAGGAGCAGGGAGAGCATTCCGTTAGAATGTGTTGCTTTGCTGTGGTTTTAGTGAGGAGACACATCCTTTTTTATCAGGATTGATTTTCTGAACAAGCTCAAATATTTCAAGGCAACCAAAATGATCTTGGCAAACTGAAAAGAAAAATTAATTAAGGCTCACTGGGCCACTTCCCGAGCATGCAACAGTGTTAAGGACACACAAAAAATGCAGTTTCTTAGGGATTCACACAACAATTCTCAGAAGTTCTGAAGTGATTTAAGAGCTTTGATTTTTAAGGGGGTTTCAGTGCAGATGGTGAGGTGCAGTTCCACCAGAAGAGATTCTCCCACTTCACAGTTGTTTATCCAATTTCCCAAATTTCAGCTGCCAGTTTTGACACACTGCTGACTACACCTGTCCTGAAAGGAACACAAAGATCTTCTAAATTTATGTTGATAAGACTTCAGTGATAAAATAATCTTGCTGTTCCCATGGTTCCTGAGAAACTGAGAGAGTACTTGTTATAATGCAGAAATGTTTCCAAGCAAATGACACTGGAGTTCACACAGAGCAACTGTGCTTTCTGACAGGGAAAACAGCAAAACTAACATTGTCTCACATTATCTAACTGTGGGCACAATTTGGCTTTTCAATAAGTCTTTCTTTCCCATACACTGCAATGAACATCTGCAGCAAACATATCACTCAAACTAAGCTCTAACCAAATCTGCAGGTTAGAAAATCAATTAACACTGTGGTGAACAGCAAAGCTGCTGTCACTGCACCAACTGCTCTTCGTGGAGCCAACTGCAAACCTTCCTGCAGAACAGGAGCCTCCTCACCATTTGGCCAAGCCAGAAACTCTCAAGAGTAGAAAATGCTGGTTTTCTAAACAACAAACGCTTAGTTTTGTCTGCAGAAGTCTTAGAAATGGCAGCAGTGGCAGGAGTATCTACA
Organism: Pithys albifrons albifrons; assembly: GCF_047495875.1. Classification (NCBI taxonomy): domain Eukaryota; kingdom Metazoa; phylum Chordata; class Aves; order Passeriformes; family Thamnophilidae; genus Pithys; species Pithys albifrons. Next base: position 18,293,454 of record NC_092470.1, on the reverse strand, counting down.
CCCTGTATTTCTACATTCCTGCAGAACCATTCCCAACCCAGGGAGCTGAGTTTCACTCTGCTGGAAATATGTTTTTAAAGCAAACCTCTCTCTCTACCCCTGAAAAAATACCTGCTGCAAAAGGAGCAATTTTTCATCTCTTTGGCAGGTTCCATGTCCCACCTTTACAAGACCTTCCCTGTCCTTCCAGACACAGGGATTTCAGGATCTGCACCACTCCTTTTTCTCCACTCTGATCTGGAGAGAAGGAGCAGCATTAAAAATGCATCACTCCCTTTGTAACGTCAGGGGGAGCAGGCACAGCAATGGGCTGCACTCAGGTAAAGCTTCACTCTGTGAAGATGGATTGAGGGATCAATCCTGTGTCTCTCCCATTTAAAGGAGGAGGTTTCAACCACAGATTCCACATTAGACTCAGCCACAGCCTTCCACCTCCCCCCCTCCTGTGCCTGGGCTGCTCCTGAGCTCCCACCCCTGAGCCCCCCAAGGCTCTGGGAGCCCTGTGGCATTTGCTGCCAGAAACACCCCCCTGGCAGCTGTGCCCACTGTGCCCCAGAGCTCCCAGACTGCACAGCCCCAGGTCCCAGGGAAAGGCCCTCTGTCTGCCATCGATCCCTTTAAATCACTTATGTCCTCCTGAAAATCTCCCCAAGCCCAAGTTTATCTCCATAAGAAGATGTTATTAGAGCAGATTTTTGTGTCTGTCAGGAGCTGACCTTTCTCCAAAGCTTTCTTGGATGGCAGCCTGTAAGTTGGGATTATTGTATAAGGGAAAAGTAAAGAGGAATATACTGGGAAACAATCCAGACCAAAGGATTTCCCCATGGGATTTTCTTTTTTTTTTTTTTTAATTTGGAGTGGCTAATAAAGGTGATTTTCTGAGGTAATTTATTTCTGAATATCATTCCTGAACACTCAGCCAGAAAAAGACACCAAGAAATATTTACATGTGCTCAATATTTGTTGTACTTGGAGGTTGCTGACAAATTCCAGGTTGTTTTTTTTTTTTAAACTTCTTCAGCTGGAGAAGGGACTGGAGCACAAGTGCTGTGGGGAGAGGCTGAGGGAGCTGGGGGTGTTCAGCCTGGAGAAGAGGAGGCTCAGAGGTGACCTCAGCACTGTCTGGAACTGCCTGAAGGGAAGTTCTGGCCAGGTGGGGGTTGGTCTCTTCTCCCAGGCACTCAGCAATAGGACAAGGGGCCACGATGGGCTCTAGCTCTGCCAGGGGAAATTGAAGTTGGAGAGGAGAAAGAAATTCTTTGCAGAGAGAGTGCTCAGGCATTGGAATGGACTGCCCAGAGAGGGGGTGGATTCCCCATCCCTGGAGGTTTTTAACCTGAGCTTGGCCGTGGCACTGAGTGCCATGATCTGGTAAAGGGACTGGAGTTGGACCAAGGATTGGACTTAATGATCTCGGAGGTCTTTTCCAACCCAGCTGATTCTGTGATTCTAAATGTGCCAGGAAGGATTGGGGACCTTTCCTTCATGCTGTGCTGCCCCTCAGTGCTCAGTTCCCAGCACACAGGGTGTGACAGGCAGGATGTGGAACAACCCGGCACTGAACTGGCCTCAGAACTGGCCTCAGGAGGGGCAGACACTGCGGGTGCAGGTGCAGGTGGCATTTCCTCGCCGTGTCAGGAGCAGGACACTCCTTCCACCCTCCCGTGTGTGTCCCTCCCTGCCCCAGCACCACTAGATGGCCCTCGCTGCTCACGGGATCCCAACCCCGGGCACCTCCACTCCCTGCAGAGCATTCCGGCAGCTCAGGGCAGGAGGAACACCTGAATCCAACAGCTTTGGCACGAGTTCCAATTGCAGGGACATCCTGATTGAGTGTTTGTACACTGAGCTCTGTTTCCTGCACTGAAACCCAGGCCCTCCCTCCGAGGCAGAGGAACGTGCTTAGCTCAGCCCAGTGAACCTTTAACTGCAGTGGTGACCACGTCCCCACTGTTGTAGAGCAGTTTCTCATGTTTAAGGCAAAGATCAACCAAGAGCATGCATTCATCCAGGAAAGGGATCTACACCACTACATGTCCATGCTTTCATGCAATGAGAGCCTCATATCAGCAACAGGTCCATGTTCACAAACAGCTCAAGGCCTGCAAGGGGCTGATTTCTCTGTGACTCTGATGCAGCATCTCCTGCCTGGGCTGTGCCACAGCAGCTGAACAATTTGCCTCTAAAAATAAGTTCCAAATTATTTTAGCCTTATGTTGATTTTCCAGAGAGAATGCCAAATGTTAAAACCTTTTTTTTGGGGGGGAAAGGAGGAAAATACACAAATCCCAAGAGTTTCCTTTCAAAAGTAGAATATCTTTCCACTGGAAAAAAAAAGGTAGAATTATTCATTTGCAATTCTCTGTTCCTTTTGGTAAACAGGGAACACCCCTGTGGTTTGATAATCTGAGGCAGGATGAAATAATTCTAACCTCCAAAAAGGTGACCTCACCAGCAATGATGTCATCTCCCTGAAAATAAGAGAAGTAACACAAGCCTTGTGTTACAATCTGAAGAACTTCACAAATGAAGCCACTTTCTAAAAATATTCCAACAATTTAGGGGGTGGGAAGTGGTTATTTACATTTTACATAAAAGACAGTACAATCCTATACACATGGACAGTTACTTTGTAAGGCTCTTTTCCAATGTTCCCTCCAAGAAAAACAGAAACACTTTCAGGAAAAACAAAATACAAGTTTACAAATGGCAAGAGCTGACTTTGGATGTGTTTTCAGCTTGAATTGGTCGGGTTTTGAGTCTGATAAAACAAATGTATTTTTGTCTGCTACCAAGGGAACACTGGAATTATTTGAAGTATGTAATAAAACTACAGTTAAGAAGCTGCAGTGAAAGACATTTCCAGCATCTTGCTGTCTCTCAGCAAACAGCAGCCCAAACTCACCAACTCCAATTCATCCTCCTCCGACTGTACTCAGCAAACAAGAGGGATAACACAGTTACTAAAAATAGCATTGCTTTCAAATGAAAGAAAAAATCACGTTTGTGCTTCAGGATTTTTATTCATTTTAATTAATCACGTGAATTTGCCACCTAGTCCTGTCAGTAATACCACTAGAAATGTAATACTTGATGAAATTCTTGTCAAATAAAAACTCCTGTAGTGAAAGAACACGTGGCTTTGGGGAAGGGAGTGCAGGGGGAGCTCAGGGAGCCCAAGGACACAGCAGGGATGGAGCAGAGCAGTCTCTGCCTCTCCCACCCAATAAACCAGCTCAGCAACTAAATACTCTCACACACAACCACCATTCCAGGCCAACCTCTCCACTCTGAAATCTCCCTCCAGTTCCCTCAGAAACACAAAGCTGGATGTTATGCTGTTCCTCACAACACAACAGTAAATAGGTGTTGTGCACCACTAACATCAGAGCTGCACTGTCACCATCTTCTTGTTTCTATTTCTAATTAAAAGTGTAATTTTCATTTTAATTATCAGCCAGTGTACTTCCTATCTCTCCTACACTTCAGTATTCCTAGAAAAACCTAAAACTTCAAGAATCATTACTCTAAGGCTAATTATAGCTTTTGTTACTTGGATTAATTTGGTATTATTCATCCTGAATACCAGCAACAAATGTAAGCACTTGTGGTGGCTTAAAAACAAACAGGGATTATACAGGGAGTACTTCTGCTGTTTATATCCTGCTCCTCCTGGTTATGGTCCATCCTTCCACACACAGAGGTTGAACATTTCTGCATGACAGCAGAAGACCAAGACCAAAGGATCTGGCCAAGTAAATTAAAGGCAAACCAGAGCAGCCCTTCCTGCCAGACCCGTTCTGGGCCGGGGCTGCCGCTGCCTCCCGGCGGACACGGAACCCCTGAGCTATTCCAGCCTGGGCTGGGCACTCTGCACTGCCAACAGCCCAGGCTGGGCACTCTGCACTGCCAACAGCCCAACAGCCCAGGATGGGCACTCTGCACTGCCAACAGCCCAGGCTGGGCACTCTGCACTGCCAACAGCCCAACAGCCCAGGATGGGCACTCTGCACTGCCAACAGCCCAACAGCCCAGGATGGGCACTCTGCACTGCCAACAGCCCAACAGCCCAGGATGGGCACTCTGCACTGCCAACAGCCCAACAGCCCAGGATGGGCACTCTGCTCTGCCAACAGCCCAACAGCCCAGGATGGGCACTCTGCACTGCCAACAGCCCAACAGCCCAGGATGGGCACTCTGCTCTGCCAACAGCCCAACAGCCCAGGATGGGCACTCTGCACTGCCAACAGCCCAACAGCCTGGGCTGGGCACTCTGCACTGCCAACAGCCCAACAGCCCAGGATGGGCACTCTGCTCTGCCAACAGCCCAACAGCCCAGGATGGGCACTCTGCACTGCCAACAGCCCAGGATGGGCACTCTGCACTGCCAACAGCCCAACAGCCCGGGCTGGGCACTCTGCACTGCCAACAGCCCAGGCTGGGCACTCTCCACTCTCTCAGCAGCTCTGACAGGCACTGAGGGCCCTCATGCCCTGCTGGAGGCACAGCACTCTCTGAGGACACCCAAGGTCACTGCACAGCCCACATCAAACACGCACCTCTGGCAGGCCGTGGCTCCCTCTGAGCTGCCCTGCACAGCCATTACAGCCACAGCCATTACAGCCCAGCACAGACAGGTACACAGAGTGCTGGAGGGCACATTAACAGGGCTCACAGCACCACAGCATCCTCCACACAGCAATACACAACCCCTTTTAAAACCCACATCCTCCAAGCCAACAAAGTTCTCAGTACCAAGGCAGTGAGACATCCAATTAAAACACCAAAACCTCAGTCTCTGTCTCCAGGGCTGTGCTCCAACCATGCTTAGGTCAGACTTTATTTTACACCTTCAAAAATTCCTCACCAGTTTAACCTCTGCCCAGGTCACAGCTCATCATTTGGACTTTCAGCAGTGGCCTTTCAGAACACAAAGCTCCCTCTGTTGCTGTACCCCCCAGTGAGCAGGTGGGACAGTCCCTCTTGTGCCCGTGGCAGGGCACTCCCCTGTCACCCAGCACTGCCCCAGGGCAGCAGTGTCACTTACCAGGGGTGGCATCATGCCCTTGCTGGAGGGCGGGATGACGACGCGCAGGTCGGGCTTGCGGTTGTTCATGCCAAGGTTCCCTCCTCCAGGGGGAGGGGGAGACTTTGTGGGCATCACTTTGCCCAGGCCATTCCCACCACCACCAGTTCCCAGCAGACTCGGAGAAGCTCGAGAGTTCACAAACCCATTTCCTGAAGGGACAAAAGCAAAGGAACTGTCAGACTGAAGGGAAGGAGCAGCACAAAGTTTCGGCCCTCGTGTGCCAACTATGAAATGTTTCTCTTGCCAAACTTTCCCTAAGGAACCTCCCACCAGAGGCCCAGCAGAGGGATGGAACACAAACCACTCTCCCCAGAAGATCAATATGCAAAGGGAATATCACTCCAAGGGCAGCTGTGGCAGCTGAACGCTGAGAGGAGCAAATTGCCCAAGAACTATTTCTAAAAGCACCCACTGGGTTTACTCTGCCCTCTGAATTCCCTCCAGGCTGAGCCTGCACAAAACTGGGGGTTCTGCACAAGCCCACTCGGCCCCACCCCCACAGAACATGAACTGCACTGAATTGTGTTGGTGAGAATAAAAAAAAATCAGCTCTCCAAGTGTGTATTTCCAAAATGCTTTCTTTGGATAGCTCCAGGATCTGCAGGACTAATTTCAGTCTCATCAATAGATACTGATTATTGTACTTAGCAACAATGAGGGGAACAAACCCTCTCCCTTCAGTTCATTCCAGCCACACATGTCACTCATGCCCATCAGTGTGTACCACACAGGCTTTCTCTGCCTCACTCCTGGTGCTCATTTTGAGTGGAATCAGACCAGCCAAAGCCCACAGGGCTTCAGCACTGAATCTCCAAAAGCTGAATATGCTCCAGGAAGAGGCCTCAGCTCACACCCAAAACTCATGAGAAAACAGTAACAGGGCAGTAAATCAGTGAAGGGCCCAGCATTCTATTTTCCTGTACTGACAAAAGCACCAATCATGTCCATTTTCTCAGAAAAAAAAATTAAAGCTACATTTCAATCACAGAATCATATTTATAGCAACAAACCCCAAAATACACACACCTTATTCAGCTGCAAATAGACTGGGAAAAAAAGCTGTTAAGGAGAATTTCTCAACAGGAAACCCTCCAGTTCACCCTCCAGAACCTGTGTGTGTATAAATAAATACAATTCATAGTAAGATTCTGTTGGCACCAGCACTGCAGCTCTGAAAGCAGCTTTTATAGTCACAATCAGGGACCAGTCTGTGAGACAAAGTTCACTGTGTGGGAAATTCTCTCCTAATGGCCCCGAGCGCCACACCAGGATGATTCTGTGTTATTGTGCTCATCTGAACAGGCCCCTATGCCCAATCCAATTTTATCACATTAAATACATATTAATCTAAAAGCAATTAAAATAAGAAAGTTGTCAGTGTCACACTCTACCTTCTTTAGCAACCTTTTTAATGCCTTTCAAAGCTCAGCAAGAAGGAGGAACAATAACAGGGATGAGGAAGAGCTCGACACTTCCTGAAGGTGACTGGGACTCCTGAGAACCTCAGTGGGAATTCACCAGGATGCTGGTGAGGAAACCCCTCTGGATTTCCTTGCTCTGTGGATTTCCTGCTGTGCCAAAAGCCTGGCCATACAGGGACAATATGGTGTGTCCCTGGAGTTTTTCAAGGTTAACAGAGCAATGAGCAGTTATTCTAATTTTGTACTTTCCTGAAGCATTTGTATAAGAGATATGGGAATGTGACTTTAACTCAGGAGTCGTGGGGGAAAGAAGGAACACAGCAGAAATGAAGGAAGTTTTTTATGTCAGCATTCTTCCTTCTGTATTAAAAACCACATCAAACCCTCATTTTGTGATTAAAGCATCTACAGTCCTCAGCAGAAAACAGCAGAATTTATCCAGTGCTTCCAGGTTAGTGATAAAATTTCCTTGGAGTGGCTGATAAGTTGGGCTGGAGCTGAGAATACACTCCAGAGCTAAATATGCTCTTGACTGGTAGGAGAAAACTCACCCCAGCTGGGTCACATGGAAAAACCACCAACCAAAAAGAGAAATGAAGTTCTGTGCCACTCCTGAAACTGAGGCAGTTTCTGTAGAATGATGATTTTGTTAAAATTATCCACCAATTCCTCCCCATGCCAAAGGAGAGCAGCATTAGGGACAGGCAGCAGAGCACCAGAGGGCCACAGGGATCCCACACAAGGGACAGGGCAAAAACAAAAGGGATTTGGAAGCAGACACAAGGGAGGAAAAATAATGGCAAAAGGCATCATTTTCACCAAACTACATCTAAAACTTTGTAACCTCCCATTTGCAGCAAAAATGCCAGAACATTTAAAGAACTTGCTGTTATAATGAGGTAAAGTCTGGGCTTTGATGCAATAACAAAGAGCATTTGATTCCTGCCTGGGCTGCCAGTGCTCCCTGCCTATGCCAGGCTGTGGTGCCCTGGGCAGAGCTGGGGCTGCTCAGGATCCCACCCTGCAGACAAAGGGGTTCTGTGCAGCACCCACAGCACCTCAGGCCATCCTGTGACACCATTTCCTGGCTCTGCTCGCAGGCATTTCGGCAGCCTCTGTGTTCAATCTGGACAGTGTCCTCCTCCCACACCCAGGCCAGTCATTTCCTGAGCCCTCACTCCAAGGCTCTGCCAGTCCTGCAGAAACATTCCATGCTTTCAGTGGGGCTGTCAAAGCCAACAAACTCCTGCCACTGCCTCCTCTGCCCGTGTCACGGGGCAGCAGGGCAGTCACAGCCTTCACCCAGACAAAAGGCTGAGCAGTTCTTAAAAGGAGGGTTTAGGATGTATTACAAAACCAAATGAAATGCCCCCATGTGCAGTACTGTGGGTATGAACCCAAGAGCAGCCCTGGATAAACAGCTGGCACTGAACACTCAGCAAACACTGAGTGTCTGTACTGATTATCTGAAGAATCATATGCTGGGGCTGCAACAAGACTGTATTCATTTTTAGTATGAAACTTCAAGCCTTTTTCCTTTTAATAATCTAATAATACAATCAAATTACAAGTTAGGAGTGAAAGGGTAACTAAACACACAGTATTTCTTAGAGCAAGGTCAGGAGCCAGAAAAAGATAATGAGCAGTGGATGATGCAACTCCATGGCTGTGTGCCAGAGGGAGGTTTAATAACCCCATAAATTCTACTCACTGCTTTGTAGAGTACAGAAATTGTTTCTACCCCACCCACTATGGGTCTTCCCCAAAGACAACACTGTGTTCAAAAACATTATCAAACAGAAAATGGGAACACAATATAAAATTCTACATATGTGTAAAAATAAGGCTGTTTTTTACTCCCGTAGGAAGAGTTTTATTTAACTCTAATTCCTTAAAACAGCCGTGGAAGTATGTTCCAAACAGTCCTCTGGAAAACACACCAATGCAAAGATAAGCTCTCAATTATATGAATCATAATTTAATTAGATTTTATGATAACAAACCCTGCCAATGTGCATTAACCCACTTCTTGTTCAGTCACAGAGTGTTTACTCTTGAAGCAACTTCTTTTCTGGAGCAAATGTTACAACTCCCCTGCACCACCCGTGGCTCCTCTGCCTTCAGAGACACAATACAGCTTAATCTCATTTACTGTCCTGCAGCCCAAGACACAGCATTCAATTACATGAGCCAGACTCATATTTCACTCTATAAATCACATCAGCTGAAACAATGAACACACGTGGCTGGAAAGTACTCCATGTACTTATTACTATTCAAGGAATAAATTATAGGCATTGATGCCATTAATCTTTTTTTTTCCTTTGTGGTTCACCTTTGGAGAAACTGAACAGTTATACACTCTTGGAAAATAATTGTGGGCAAGCTGCTAAGCCATGTAAGGTTAAGCAAAAATAAGGATGGTAATAAATATTTATGCCTCAGATGAGATCATACAACCCAACAAACATCACACCATCGGGAGTAAACTGAAAATTGTGTTTGCAGCAAGCCATCAATTCAGGAGGCACAAGGAGAGCAGATAAGATCTATTGATGGAAAACACTCCCATGCAGAACCTGGGGAGGGGGAACAGGTTGCAAATAAACACCACAACAGCATTTCTGCTGCTCAGTCTGTTTACTCTGGTTCAGTGTAGCAGATTCAAGTGGAAATTCGAACCAGCATGTGCCGTTCACACCATTCTCAGCTTCGCACAGCAATCAGTGCCATTGTTTCCAAAAGCCCCAGGTCTGTGTTACCTTTGGAAAGAATCTGCTGTAACATCTCAAGGAAGCTGCAATAAATGTGTTTCTACTGATCTTTACAAATCAGTGTGTCAGATAATACGATGAGAATTAAAAGATACCTTGACAGTAATAGAAGATCTCGAATCATGTCTAACATGTTAGATTTCTACTTCTAAGGCAGTACTTTAGATATTAAAAGGCAGCAAAAAAAGAAATACACATGACTAAATGTCAAGGGAATGCTTACTCATGTTACAAAACATAAAAAAAACCCTTGTTTCCCAGGTTGTTGGAAATTTTTTGTTTGCCTAAAGCTACATAAAAGGAAAGACTTTTCAAGGGTATTTAGAATTTAAATGGCTTTCTCCACACCAGGGTTACTATTCAGAATGCAACAGCAACCCAAAATAAAGGCATCCTGCTCCTGTGCCTATGTCAAGCATTAGCAGTGCCAATTGGATGTTCTGCCAGCTGAACAGTTCACAGGTAATTCTGAATTTGGTGAATTCCATGTATCTATAAAAAGCCACTGTAAAGAATGGAGAAGTGGGATGTTTAGGAAACCTGAGGATGTGTGGCAGTGTATCCTGGGCAAGGGGAAATTAAATAAATGTAGATGATACTTTAATCCAGCTGGGAAATCACTAATTTGTTACACATGAGGCAAATTCTAACCAGAATTGTACCTCCCAGTAAATGAGCAATTACAGTAAGATAAGGAACATAACAAGAGATGAAATTCCAACTAAAATCTAAGGGTAGTTTAGGGGCTGAACTGACCTCAAGCAAGATGGGTGGTTTCCAAGGAGAAACAGCTACAATTTCAAAAGCTTTCTTCTACCAGCATGTTTTTAATGCTGATTTCAGCCAGCCATATTTTTGTGGGTTGATCTAATCAGAGGGTGATGGATGGATCAACCTTTGTTCTGTGCTGAGCACAGTCCAGCAAAGGAGAAGGGCTCAGCTTGCACCCTGGCACACAGCTGGTCTGCAGCAACCTCCAGAACTGAGGAGAGCCTGGAAGCTGTAGGAGTAAACAGGCTGGGCTCATGTTCTTCTGGGATCCTTCAGCTCCCTCCCTGGAGAAGGGTCAGACACTGCCTGCTGTATTTCCCTCTGTAATCCTGCAGATCAGAGCAAGGCAAACCACGATGCCCACACTGCTGACCTGACCCAGCGAGAGCTCCGTGCTCTGCTCTCAGCAATAAACATCCTGATGTCGCTCCCCTTTCCATACAGGCTGGAGGTGAGGAGCTCTGCCCAGTCCCACCTGGCACACTGAGCAGGAAGCACAGCAGGTCACAAACACCACCAGGAATGCTCAACCCTAAGCAGTAACATGCTGGGCTTTACAGCTGCTCTCCTAAGGGGGTCGTGGCAGGAGAAATGTTTCCTTAGGGAAGAGGCTGAGACCATCAGGGAATCTGCTTGAAACTGCAGGAAGTGTTTTGCAGGAGCTGGTTGGATGCCTCTCACTGGGGTGTCTCATTTAATGAGCCAAACACACCAGAAAGGTGTGCACAGAGAGCTGCTCTGCTGTGGAAGCCTCCTGTGCACTCCAGAAATGCAGCATTCCCAGGCCTGTGCAAGACCAAGCTCCCAGACTCTTGATCCTCAGACACACACAAAGCTTTCCCCATCAGCCAAGCCCTCCAGACAAAGGGAACCGTTTACAGGTGTGGCTTTTCACAGTTCTCTGTCCTGATCCCCTTGTGGCCACCAGAGGCAGCTCACAGGTGTGTGGAGCTGCAGCTCTGCCCCTGCTCAGCCCAGGGGACAAGGCCACACATGGCCCAGAGTGGCTCTGAGCAGAGACCCAACAGCTCACAAGGCACAGCTTATCCTCCAGTTCTATTCCAAAGAAATTCAGTATTCCTGAGGTCACTTCTCATCCTCAGAACCTGAAGATTAGTGAGGACATCAGAGAAGACAGAGCTGTGGAACAGAGAAGAGAAATGCAGTGCTCAAGGAGAGGTCCTTCTTATCCTTTTCCTGATGATGAAACTGTCAGAGGAAAGACAATTTGTTTTTCTTTTTTCTTCTTTTGTACCAGACTAACTGCAGTACTGACCACTTCACTGACAAAGAAACATAGACAGGTAATACTGTATCTGTGCAGAATCATGAACAGCCTCCACTTCCAGAAATTCCTTCCAAATCACATGGGATTGGGAAGAACTTGTGTCTCAGGGTTTATGGCTCTCATGCAGCCTTGGCAATGGAAACCAGCTCAGGTCCCTGGTGTGGCACTGGCTCAGGGCCATAAGTGAAAGCAGAGGATTAATAACTGTGGTGCTTCTAAAGTGCTTCTGACTCTCAGTCCTAAAGGATGGGACAAGGTCACTGAAGTGCATTTCACTGGCAGCTTCTGGATGAGTCAAGGTGTGATGCCAAATCCACTGGGACAAAGCCAAGCAGATCTCTCCATGGCCAGTCCCTTTCAGTGCAAAGTCAAAGGAACTCTGCCCCATATCTGGGTGCTCATGTGAGGCTGCACTTTGCCTAATTAGTCACAGCCCTTTGAAAGGACTAATACCAGACATACAGTCTGTGCTCCAGCCATGATGGTGCTGACAACAAACAGCAAGTTCTACCCATCTTGGTGATATGAGGCTCCTGGAGCATCTTTATTGCCCATCACAAACTGAACAGGGTTTAACACTGACCAGGAGCAGCATTAGCATCAAAGTTCTAGCTCAAAAACATTTGCTCTAATTAACAAAAAAAATAAATTAGCTCAAAAGCAAACACTGTTATAATGCTGGACATTTTTCCCCTCTCAAAACTGATGTATTTGCCAAGTAAAAATTTTCAGCAAGTGTTTTTTATGTGGTGGGCAGAATTTTAAAAATAATACAAAATGAAAATGCTTTTTCAGAGCTCTGACAGCTGCATGTGAAGTAAGCTCTCAATATTATAAAGTGATCACAAATTTTTCTGTTCTGGATATAAAAAACCACCTACCAATCTTTGCTACAACACGCAGATATTTTTACTCAAAGTTATTTTCCACAGAAAAACTGTTAAGTTGGCAGATTGACTGCTAAAGAAAATCATTTCCATTCCAATCAAGTTACACAGGACTTGAGAAAAAGACTCGTGTGAACTCAGTATGAGCCATTTTATGCAACATCTTTGTTTGAACTGGGTCCCAAATAAGCAAGATAACCTTTACTTGCTTTTTACTCAGAGATAAAGGCCTTTAAGTATCTTTCAAGGAAACGAGAACAAAATCTCAAATGCACAAAAGCTTCGTGATGTCCAAGAGATGGGGTTTTCCTTTATTTATGAGGGAGTATCTGGGAATATGGCTATGCCAGGACTCCCAACTTCACCTCTGACATCACTCCTATAAATTGTGAGCTGCAGATTTGCCACATGACCCTTCACAACCACATCCATAGGAGAATTCACCATTCCTGAGAAGTTCAAAGAACCCTGAAAGCTAAAAGATGAAAACAGATTTTTTAAAAAGTGAATTCTACAATAAATGCAGCAAGAAACTAAACTCATCATTGTCTGCAGACATAATTAACAAGATATACATTTCAACAGCAGCTGTCAAGCTCAGACTGACAAATTAGCAGATTTAATCAATCTGGTTAATATGATTTCTTAATTTTGGTTGCATTGAGAAGGTTCCTGTGCACCTGTCACTGTTTAGAAGTTGCAATGCCATAACTTGGAAAGAAAGCAGAGCTCAGACAACTCTGGTACTCTCTGGTTTAGCATCGTGCTGATAACCAGGAATTGGAGTTTCCTTAGAGATGTTCCCCTGCTCTGGTACAGCCACAACTCTCCCTTGCATGACAAACCCTTCTAGAAGTGAGTGGGTACATGTATAACATTTTGGGTGTGATGTTCTGGGGAGTAAGAGATAAGTGATGCATTTTGGCTTTTTACATGAACTATTAATAAATGCAAGAAGGAGAACACTTTACTGCATTGAATACATTCACCAAGCTGCAGTACCTGGGCATTTCTAGAGTTTAATACCCCACAGCAAGGGCTGTAAACAACTGTTTTATTTGCTCACTGAAAGGAGGAGTCCTCAATCTGAGGCTGCTGCTACTAAAGCCTGATTTAGAAGTAGAGGCCTGAAACAGCCTGATAATAAACTTATTTAGCCTGACTAGAGAAATACTATGGAAATCAACATCTGACCTCCACAGTTTCTAAAAATAGTCATCTTTTTTCAACTGAGGAAGTTTCCTCCATTTAAAATCCTGCTTACCTGATGGAAACCACTCTTCAATATTTCATATCTTTGCTGCACATGGCCAAAGGATGGATGCAGAGTGGAAAGCCAATCCTGTGCTCTCAGCCCTGGGGTTGCAGCATTTTTATTCACCAATTCAACTGCCTGACCTGATGTTCAAAGAACTTTTTACCCAGTTGCCACACTAAGTAGCCAGTGGGCAAATACTGAAAGGTCAACAGTTGCTTCTCTAATTCCTTGCTATGAACACGTTCCAAGGGGAGTTCCATGTGTTTGCAGAACTGACCTTCAGTCACCAGGACAGGTAAAGGCACAAAGTGGGGGAACTGTCATTTATTTTGGCTTCCTGTGGAATAATGAATCTCAGTGGCTGCCTGCCCTCCATCAGTGCTCCATTTTGTTCAGCGGAGACAAAATACTCTTTAAATGAAAAAGTGCCATCATATCTTTTTACTGAAGACCAAAAAAATACAGTGAATTTAATTTCTGGCAAGATCTCTAATTTGTTTTCAAAAGAAATTCTGATCATCATCCAAAATGAAGACAGACCCTGGCTATCAGCTTCCAAGATTTATTGGTTTCTTCAGAGCACTGCTAGGAAATGATTAGCAGGATACACACAGCAACACAAACAATACAGTCTGTATTTGCTTCATTTTGATTGGCACCACAACCAGTACCAAACATCCACTCCTGCAAATACTGAGGCTGAGAACTGAGCTAAATTGTCTTTGGTGCAACACTTTGGTAAGTTCAGGGAATTCCACACTAAGTGAGAAATTTGGCCAAAGAAGATCTTTTCAGAATGCTGTAATTACACCTGCAGAGACACACCAAAGCAGGAGCAGCACAGTGCTACTGAACAGCACTGACATAAAAATGCAAGTATTGCTGCAGTCCAAAGGGCACGGCAGGGAAAAGTTCAGTGCCTGGTAAGAAGTTACAACACTTGGTAACTCCAATGCAGCTTAAAAAAATCACCACTTGGTTCTTCCAATTGTGCAAAACAGTCAAAATAAAGAACTGCTTTTGAGGAACTGACACCACTGTGAGGTTTTTCAGTAAAGACAAGATGAGACTGCACTTACCCACTGGACTGGTACCAGCTCCGTTTGGCACTGAGAGATCAGTTGTCCCCAGCATTCCACCTGAGCGAGAGAAGAGCATTAAACCAGCTCACCCCAAAGGGTGCACAGCTTTGTACTCAAAAGGGACTGGGGGGACTAAATGACAGGAATCTCAACATGAGCCAACAGTGTGCCCAGGTGGCCAAGAAGGCCAATGGGATCCTGGCCTGGATCAAAAATAGCGTGGCCAGCAGGGCCAGGGCAGCGACCCTTCCCCTGTACTCTGTGTTGGTGAGGCCACACCTTGAGTGTTGTGTTCAGTTCTGGGCCCTTCAGTTCAGGAAAGAGATTGAGGGGCTGGAGCAGGGCCAGAGAAGAGCAACGAGGCTGGAGAAGGGACTGGAGCACAAGTGCTGTGGGGAGAGGCTGAGGGAGCTGGGGATCTTTAGCCTGGAGAAGAGGAGGCTCAGAGGTGACCTCAGCACTGTCTGGAACTCCCTGAAGGGAAGTTCTGGCCAGGTGGGGGTTGGTCTCTTCTCCCAGGCACTCAGCAATAGGACAAGGGGGCACGATGGGCTCAAGCTCTGCCAGGGGAAATTGAGGTTGGAGAGCAGAAAAAACTCCTTTGCAGAGAGAGTGCTCAGGCATTGGAATGGGCTGCCCAGAGAGGGGGTGGATTCCCCATCCCTGGAGGTTTTTAACCTGAGATTGGCCGTGGCACTGAGTACCATGATCTGGTAAAGGAACTGGAGTTGGACCAAGAGTTGGACTTGATGATCTCAGGTCTTTTCTAACCCAATCAATTCTATGATTCAAGCTATGGAAATGCACCCAAGCCGCTGAGAACTTGTGCCTGGGGTGCGTGTGTGTGGCTGTGCCCAGCAGGAGGGGGCACAGGACGGGGCAGAGGACGGGGCAGAGGAGGGGGCACAGGACGGGGCACAGAAGGGGACACAGAAAGGGCACAGCTGTCTCTCACCTGCGCTGCCAGCGCTGGGCGGCCGCTGCGGCGCCGCAGGGGACACGTTGCGGTGCAGCGGCGCCTGGGGAGGGGACAGCATGGTGGTGTCCGTCAGGGAGGAGCTGGCTGCCAGCGAGGGGGACACGAGGGAGCTCCCTGGGTTGCTGTAGGTGAGGGTGTTGGGGTTGGACACCGGCACCGTGACCGACATGGAGAAGTTCTGCGCGGGCAGACCGGGCTGGCAGAGAGAAGATGAGGAACACACAAGACAACACCATTAGCACTGACGGAGTTTGTAGCATAGCACAGCATAAAAACACACATTAAAGTTTGCCAAGAAGTAATCAGGTTGTGGTCTTTTTTTAAAACAAGTTAATTATGTTAGTTTTTAAACTGAGTATTAAGCATACAGTTTTAAAACATCCATTTGTTGCAAAGGACGGTGTTAAATTCTTATACATCACATCAATACAGTTCCAAAACTTTTAAAATATTCGAAGTCCAAATACAGAAAACTGAAAATATTCATATGAATTCACAAGCTCATAAATACAACAGAGTAACCAGTTAATTTGGATTATTACAAAGCAATGACAAGCTAAACATGTCTACAAATCAATGAACTGTACCTTCAAAATGTAAGCATAAACATGCACAATAAAAACAGTTATTACACAAAAAAGAAAAAGTTAGTAACCACATTTCCTATTAATACCCTTGCCAAAATATTGCTGCTAATCTCTTAAACTTTCTTTTTCAATAGAATAAAAAACAAACAAATCTTTAGAAGGAAGTTCAGTAACTTGTATTTAAACATTTCAGGTTCCACAAACCCCTGCTTGAGTCACCCCCCCCATCTTTATTTCCATATCTCATTTTTTAAACTCCAATCTTTACAGCATTATTTAAAAGGCAATTGTTTTGCTGCAGTATATATGTTTGTTATTCAACAGCTATTTGAACGAAAAGCTGAGATGCCTTCCCATCTATGGTACTCATTTGGTCATGACTAACTTCTTTGGCCTTTGTCTCATTCCTATCCTTTGACAGGGATGAGTTTCTGAAACAAAAGGGACTATTTTATTTCACAACTCTCATAATTACTGAAAACAAACCCATGACAGGTACAACTTCAGGGTAAAAACTCAGTAGCATTTATTGAGGGAAGAGAGAGAATAGTTTGGATTCAGAGGTCAAAGGCAGATGACCAACACAAGTACACTTCAAAAATGCAATTTCATCACATGCAGCTTAAAAATCACTTAGAATGATAGTTCTGCATGAAAATCTAAATACTAGAAATGTAACAATAACTATACTAATTAAAAGAGCAGAATACATTCCCTACAAGAAACAAAATCTCTCTCTATTGAGAGCCAAGAGTGTCCCCACTGAGGCATTCTAAGAATAATCATCAATTTTTGGCACAGATGGAAGGAAAAAGTAATGAAGCACAATGATGTAAGGCTAGCAAATCACTCACAGTATCTAACTAATGACAACCCATCCTGGCTCTGGTTTTCACAGAAAACTACTCGAAGAAATATTCAGTATCTACCAAAAAAAGGTCGTTTTTAAGCAGCAGCTCAAACTGAACTGGAAATACCTGAGGTGTGCAGAACACCCTGCTGGGAGGTGACAGCTGGGCAGTTTTCTGTTTCTCAGTACAGGACTAAGGACTGACAGCTCCCCTCACAGCTCACACCAAAGGCTGTCCCTGCCCATCCATGGGGCTCCTTTGGGCACGGCTGAATCCTCAGGCTGTGCCTCACTCCTGTCCCCTGACAGCAACGAGTGCACGAGAACAAGGGGACTGTTCTTACACTGCCCCATAAGTACTAAAGTAGGAACAAAATAGGCCAAATTTAAGTTATAAATACGGAACTATGGAGCTAAAAATGATGTTGCCCTTTCTATTTATGCTGATGTCCACACACACACGTTTAGGCTGTTTGTGAAGACCAAGGGAGGGCAACTGAGCTGGGACATGTTGAGAGCTGAGACCTAGAGGTGACTCCACACAGAAATGTTGGGCACAGAGCTTCAAAAAACAAAGCATAAAGATATTGCCTTCATTCAGCTATGAAGGGCTAACAGAAGCAATGCTGGGTGTCATGTCTGTCATTGCTCTAACAATTAAATGATTTCCACTATCAGCAAGACAAGCACTCAAGTGCTGGGTGCACATTAACTGAGACAGGCCTTGAATTGCTACAGGATTGGCCAGGTTAAAAAATTCAGAGGCTGTGGCAGAGTCCTGTGTTAGTTTTCTTAGAAAATACTTCCCCTGCAATACTCAACACTAATTGGCTTTTGTAGGTGGGAATTAAATGTCATCATGAACACCTCCATCAAAACATGTGACATGAGCACTGCTTTGATGCCCAAACTGAAGTTGTGGAGCCAAGTGACAGCTCATGGGCGAGAAAATTTTCCAAGATCTTTCAGTGTCCAAGGAAGTGTCTTTTGGAATTTCAGGAGTAATCTGCACTCTTCTGAGGCTCTCATTGGGCACCAGTCTTAATCTTTAAATATCTGAGTATCTTTCTACATCTATATTTGAGCAAAATAAATTCCACTGATTAATGACAAAACTAGTCCAATTCTATTTGCCTGCTTGTAACAAACTGCCAAATCTTGATCAACAGACAGATGAAGACTGACAAGATGTAAATAAAGGATCCTACATCCCACGACAAAAATCTGTCTTTATAAATATATTTTAGGTAGGATTAGGTAATGCAGCCAGGCTCCTGAAATTTAGAAATGTTATCTCATCTTCACAAGATAAGAAAAACTGAGTGCAAAACAGAAGCTGGAGATAATTCTTTTTATTCTTTAAGATAAGATGTATTTTAACAAGTATCAGCACCTCCCTCTGCCTCAAAAATATGTGTTCCCTTCTCCAGCCATCACATCCTCTTGCCTCTGAAGTGGTTTTCAGTGGTAAGCAAACCCCATGTAAATTCTCATGCATGTAAGAGAAGCACAAACCATACTTTAGTACTCACTGCGATTTTATGATTCCGCATCATATTATCAAACTCTTCATTAATTTTTTTATATTTTTCCTCTGTATGTGGCGTGAGCACATATGAAGTGTCAGGGTCCGGGCTGTCGCACCCTCTGTGTTCCTTCTTGTTCAGAGCCTAAATAATGAAGTTAATAAAAAGGATCAACAAATAAAAAGTAGAGATAAAATAAAAGTACTTACAGGGCCTCGCTTGAAAATAAAATCACTATCTTCATTTAGTTTGCTGAATCTGTCCTCCGATAGCGGACTGTGCTCAAAGTAATCGTCAGCATCAGGGCTCTCACAACCATTAAGGCCTTTCTTTCTTAAGGTCTGAAATACAATTGGAAAATTCACATACAAATCATACTAACTTGCCAAGAAGTTTCGTACACTACTGAATCATTCAGAGCCCCTGAAACTACATCAGACTTTCACAGGCAAAACTCGCTGCTCAACACACAGGATTAGTCTTTTGAGATAGTGGCAAAGCACACGGAGAGAAAAGGTTCATCCAGGGCTCTGCCAGGTGCCACCTCACAGGTAACTTTCACCTACAAGCACTCCATCTCCCCAGCATTCCATGGAAAACCATGTTTAGACACTGGCTGATGGAGTGAAGGTTACCTGACAAGGAACATTCAAGCCTGTGGCAAAGGAGTTCATACAATGGTAATTAAAAGCCAGTTTACTGGATCTTTAGTAAGGAGATTTTAGCATTTCAATTTTAATGTTCACATTTCAAAAAGCACACATTTAAATTCTGAGAAACACAGTGGCTAAAATTTGTGAACCAATTCAACAAGTGCAGGACATTAATAAATGCAGCACTCAAGTCTCAGTAGCTGATAAAGGCAGGATCTTCCTGCACTGCTGTCATCCCGCATGATAACAACAACTGCAAAAAAGTATAAAAAGAAATTACATAATCCCTCTCTAAAATGACTTCGTTTGCTAAATATAAGCTTTTTCAGAGTCCTTTAGACTAACTTGATGCAACTGCTTTATTGGGCTACTTCCTGTTTTCTGATGGAGAACTCACACCAACATCCCCTGGAAAAAAAAAAAAGCAAGCTTGTCTACAATCCAGGCATTAGAGAAAGGATGTGAAACTACAGGTCTTGTGAGCTAAGCATAAGAGATATTTGTATGTCTTGTTTTTCACCCTATTACACAATCAGAAATCTTTCTCTGCAAGTTCTCATTTATAACAAAACAAGATTTAAAATGTCACCCATGGAACGATCCTTTTGAAAAGTTTCAGAAGGAAAGCAATATAAATTTTAAACAGATACACATTTATCAGTACATAAAGGCAGCAGCAGGACTATACAGGCATGAAGGGGTTGTGTTTCCTTTTTGTGAGAAATTATCTGTATTCCATGAATTTTGTACTAAACCCCCTGAATATTAGAAATCTGTGAGCTGACATTCCCAGCACCATAAAGCAATTCCATGTTTTCCGTAACACACTGAAATTCTGATTTATAAAGCAGGATGTTTTAGTTTATAGCATTCAGCAGCATTTTTTCCTACTGTCTAACAATTTTTAGTACAATGCAAAGTACCCAGGCCTTTCTTTACTATTTATAGATATGCAAAGCAGCCCTTATTTCTGCCGCAGCTTTAAAGCGGCAATTGAGAACCCAACTCCTTTAATATCACAGTTCACCAGGAGCTGCAATTCCTTCTCGAGTTTCTTGGCTCGCTCTGCCGATCCCACACAGTATCTGGAGCTCCCACAAACACGCAATCACCAGCTCAGCATATGGGGAGAGCAGGTGTGGGTCCCTCCGGCACCTGTCGCGTCGCCGCGGCCGCGGCTCCGACCAATCAGCTGGACACGTGCACGGACTTGGCCATACAAGGCCCGGCCGCGCCAAGGTCGGAGCCTGCTCTGCCTCTCACAGCCCGTCCTGACAAGCAGCCTGCCCGTCTGCCACACTTGGGTATCAGCAGGGGAATGGCAGCGCTGTGTAATCTGGATTACACTTAACCCCTGCAGCCCACGGCCTTCTGGAAATAGAGCCTGAGCGTCTCTGGGCAGTGCACAGGCTGTGTTTGGACACTGCAAAGGGAGGTCCTGCAGGAGCTCCGCACGCTCTTAGTTCTCCTCCTTAAAACCCCTTTCAGCAATTGAAGTCTTGCAGCACAGGAGTTTCATTAGAGCTCCTTTCAATAAAGCAACCCAGTGAAAGCTTTTAAGTGCAGCACTGGCAGTTCATCCCCCCGGATCTGCCTGAAAATTATACTCCAGGTTTAACCAAAAGGAAGAGACTTAAATACAAAAATATCTCCTTCCTCTTGGCGGCTGCGCGGGGTTTATTTTTGCTAACAATGGGGTTAACTCTGCTTTGACTCAGGAGGAAGGAAAATGCCTCAGTATCTCCTGTCTCAGGCTCTGGAAAGCGTCACTCCAGATGGGGTTCCTGCCATTGTGGAGGGATTTAAGCCAGGCTCACTGTTACAGATAATAAGCCGGGTCTGATCACCCCAGCTCTGTCTCCTTATCGCCAACACACCAAGTGCCACTTGGAGGGCCTGACCATAAAAAGCCTGCGAACTTTATCGGCCCCAGGAGCACAATAGTAAAACATTCCAGCGGCCAGGCCGGGCTGGAGCAGGGAATGCTGGAGCCTGTTCACAGGCACAGGCGAGCGCGACGCGAGCCAGCACAGCACGGGGCTCTCACCGACCACAGGCCCTGCCCCGGCAGAACCGCAGGGACACGCACCGGGGGGGACACACCCCGGGACACACACCCCGGCACCCGGCACTGCCGAGCCCACCAGCAGCGCCCACTCACCCTCCGGAGTCTCCGGAGCTAAAAGTGGTTATTTCTCCCAATAATGTACATAAATCGACTCTCTGAGCTACTCCCAAGATACCATCGTGGAGACCGAAATTTTACTAACTCTGAGAAATAAAAGGCCAGTTGGTGAGACCAAGTAACTTGTGTAGCATGAAAAGAGTTTTATTTCTCTGCTCTGAGACACAAGCTTGTTTAGAATAGAATCAAGAGCTGAGGCTACCAAATATAGGGCATACTTTGCTTACTACAGCAAGAGGGGAAAAGAGCATTAAATTCCAAGTTTTGCTGTTGGATGCTCACTGCAGTTACCTTCTGGTGTGAAGTCTTGTTTTCCAGATCATCTAAGGGAATGTGCAGCCCTTTCAGTTAATCTGTATCACTTTCCACTTCCTTTTAAGACTTAGCCAAAATTACTGGAAATTGTTCCAACATGTTTGCCAATGCACTGGATTGTGCCCCAGTAACTGAGATAGTGCAGTGTAAGATCAAAGCTGCACAAACTAAGCTGAGGAGAGAAAAGTACTGATCTCAGTCAGAAAATAAGGATTCATGAAGAACCAAGGGAAGTGTGAAACCTTTTTTAAAAAGAATCAAGCAAATACAGTAACACAGTTTAGTGACAAAGTCACCACACAAGTGTTCTAGGCAGGTGTGGTCATTGTGATACTGCAGAATGACCCTGAAACTTTAAACTGCTTTTGTTCCACTGTGTAAAACTGAAATATGTGAATATTATAACCATTAGTTTAATACGGATTTATTTTGATTTGAATGGCAGAGCTTAGAAAACACTGCGTGAGATGAGAGCGGCTGGACTGGCTGTGACAGGTTTAAATATTGCAGTCAAGCACATGGTAAAAGAGCCCCAATATTTTCCTGAACTTCCCCACACATATGCAAAGTACTTTTTAATTGCACTGCATTTTGCTAATTTAAGAGAAGAATCATGCCTTGGCAAGAGACATTGAAGGAACAGAAGAAGAGCTTCTTGCAAAACAACAACAGAAAGCAATAATTGGCTTCTCTCTACAATTCTACATAAATGTTACTGAGACCAACAACAGAGATACCAGAGTATAAAAATTCAACAAAACCATTTATTGTTTGATCCATTTTTCTGCCTTAAAGCAAGAATGTGGAGTGACCTCATGTGTAAAAAGCATTATGAAGTGCAAAAACGTGTCGGGTCATTCAAAACACTGAGTGTTGGGTTTCTTGTAATAGTACACAAAAAGGAAATGGTTGCTGCTGTCAAAGCTACCAGGGATCATGTTAACAGCTCTATTTTTGCACTACTAGAGCTGGCCAAACAGGACTTTTCTTGGTGTTTCATCACAAATAATTGGGAAAACCATGTCCAAAATCTGACTAACACTGAAATGAGAAGTGATTTCCCTTGGAAAAGGCAAACCTTTCACTTACATCCTGTTGGCTGGCTCTGCTTCTGCTCGTGCAGCCAGAGCACAGAAAAGCTGTGAAGCAGCACAATTTGCAGTCAACACTTTTTAAATATCATAATTTTTTAAAAATTAAGTATTCCTCAGGTCTAAAGTAATGGAAAGGGCCCAAATATTACTGCTGCTCCAGTAGGTACCTACACCATGGATATCAAAGGGATAAACAATTAGTTTCCTGATGCTCTAGTGGACAGTATTCCTTTCTTTGCTATAATGACAGAAAATTCTCCTTGGCCATTCTTTATTTAACTAATTTTTTGCTGGGTTTGTATCCAGTTGCAGCAGAATAAATGGTTTTCCAAGGCTGAGCACCACAGACACACAGGGGAGGCAGAAGGGATGGCCTGTGCCTTCTGGCAGCAGCAAAGCTTTGCCTCAGCCACCACTGATAATCACATCCAAAAATCACACATGGAAAGCCACGCCTTCTTTCTGAGATATTCCCAAAATGAAGGACAAATGTGGCAGCCACATCACCAGATGTGTTCTGGTCACCAGTCTGTATTCTCAATACCTGACACATCAGAGACAGCAAACAGGGCACAGTCCTTCACTGCAGCTCAGCTCCCTTCCCACAGCACAGACACCTCGGCAGGCAAGAACCACAGGTATCAATCACTGCAGGTTTTACATACAGCACAAACTCATGCTGAAACCATGACAATTGCTTTATAATTTGCTTCCTGTCACACATTATTGCCAAGAAGCTGAGCCTAAAACCAAGCTGGGTTTTTCTTCTTTTGTAACACAAAATATTCCACTTTCCTCAGCCTGAACAATGCTCCAGTGTCTCATCCTTTAGATGTAGGCACGTCTCCCCTATTATGCAGAAAACATATTCAAGTATTCGAGGAGTATTCTTAGTCACCAGGGGCTATTTTTAGTTTTTAAACTTCCTGCAGGTCAGTTTGGCTTCAGAAGCGTCACCATTTCTGGTTTTCTCTGAAATAACAACATGGCTCTGCAAAGTCAGAGCTGCACTCCCCAGAGCTGGGTCCATGAATCCATCACTGCCTGAAATCCAAGCAGGAGGGAATCCCAAGTGCAGGACAAACACCAAGAGAATAGCCAGAGAAAAACATAAATGAACTCAGCAAAGGTGCTTTGTGTTTGAAGCTCAACATTATTCCTTGGGCTGAAATTCCTTTTTTCACCATTGGATGTAGTGAATTGTTTTACGGAATGTTTACAAAGTTGGTATCGTTTCCTCAGGCTCCATTAACACTCTCAGCTTCAACCACTGAAACACTACAAGTGTCTTCAGGAAGGTGTTTTCATGCCCTCTGAGTGTGGAGGTCCCTCAGGCTGAGCCCTGACACTGCTCCTTTCAGGGTCCCTGACACGTTTTCAGTAACATTTGCCACACAATCAGTCTGAATTTTACCTTCTAATTATAGCCCTGCTGAGGGAGAGCAGGGAGGGAGAGCAGCA
The DNA here is from genome assembly GCF_047495875.1 of Pithys albifrons albifrons. Classification (NCBI taxonomy): domain Eukaryota; kingdom Metazoa; phylum Chordata; class Aves; order Passeriformes; family Thamnophilidae; genus Pithys; species Pithys albifrons. The sequence continues at coordinate 18,269,234 of NC_092470.1, read as the reverse complement.
GCACAGCATCCAAACTGCCCTGAACGCATGGGAGGCCAAATTGGATTATGACAGACATTTCCATGAGCTCAGCAACTTGGAGAGCTCAACTTGTTAAAGCACAAGGTCTGCCCAAGTACTCCTGAGCTCCCCAGCCAGGCCTGCACATGACACAAAACCTGAACATTGACATATTCTGCTTTCAGGTTAAATACAATTTTCCATACTTGTGCTCAACGAGCAGTGATATTTAAGAAGGAAATAATGGATACTGTGCAAAAATATCTGGGTGTCAAAAATTCTGAGCATAGTACTTAAGGTTTGCTATAGGTATTATATATTTGGGCAAATATAGAATCATAGAATGGATTGGGTTGGAAAAGACCTCCGAGATCAGCAAGTCCAACCCTTGATCCAACCCCACTGTGATCACCAGCCCAGGGCACAGAGTGCCCTGGGCTGGTGATCACAGTGGGGTTGGATCAAGACGTGGTGGATTCTCACTCAGTGTCACATCCATAGAATCACAGAATCATTCGGGTTGGAAAAGACCTCTGAGATCACCAAGTCCAACCCTTGGTCCAACTCCAGTCCCTTTACCAGATCATGGCACTCAGTGCCACAGCCAAGCTCAGTTTAAAAACCTCCAGGGATGGGGAATCCACCCACTCCCTGGGCAGTCCATTCCAATGCCTGAGCACTCCCTCAGTGAAGAATTTTTTTCTGCTCTCCAACTTCAATTTCCCCTGGCAGAGCTTGAGCCCATCGTGCCCCCTTGTCCTATTGCTGAGTGCCTGGGAGAAGAGACCAACCCCCAACTGGCTGGAACTTCCCTTCAGGTATTATTTGTCAGGGAAAACAGGAGGTTTAGCATTAATTATTTATTCCATGGTTTTCCAAATAAAACAATTGTAAGCCTGCCTAGCACTTGGTCATAAAATACAAAGAGGAGCCCCCTCTAAGCAATGCTCAATGTTCAGTTTTAGGCAAAGGTATTCAGCATTTACAGATGAAAAATGTTCGTGATTTGAAATTTTATCAGTGTCCCTGTTACAAACCACTCTAAGAAAAGACACTGCCTTGTTCCAAATGTTGGAGCCCTTCCAGGATCTGGCAAATTTTAACATGTATCCCTGGCCTGCCAAACATGAGAGCTGGCTGTCAAATTCCTCCCAGATATGATAAGGATGGCACTCAGGATTCAAACTCTCATCTATACAAAATAACACATACAAAAGGGTTTTAGACATGATATGACATGCAGCTCACATTCTAGCCTGAAGCATCTTTGCTGTGAAATATTATTTTAACTAGATAATCCACAAGCAATTACTAAACAATTAGAATTTTATGGGCTATAAAATCCATTCTTCTTTTCACCCCCAGAATATTACACGGTGCACTGGACTGGGAGATGTGAGAAGGGCAGCTGCTTGCTGGGATTTGGGATTTTACAGGACCACTGCCTGTGCCCTGAGCACCTCCTAAAGAGGGGCTGACCTACACAGGCTGCACTCCTTGGTCCCACATGAACTCCCTGGGACTTAAAATGATTAGTAATCCATTAGCACTGATAATGCTGTTTCCACAGTGCCAGCTCAGTCAAGCTCTCCAAGTCCAGCATTCGATGCATTTGCCTGTTTCACTTTCTGTATGACTCAGTAGATCATTACATTTTACATCACTGAGCAGGCTGGCATTTTACCTCTTCTACAAGAAGTACCATCAACTAATTTTTCCCACTAAAGATACTAACCTTCCAGTTTACCTTTTTCAATCTTTTTATTAAAAATCAAGGACAAAATATACTGATATTCATCTTAAAGAAGCAGAAACTATCCCTTAGAACACAAAATGAATATATTTTACAGTCCTTTCAGGGAATGCAGTCTGCAAATAACGAAAATTAACGGCAGAACGGAGCAAAACGCAGTTGTGTAATAGAATGTTCCAAGAGATATTCTATGGCACATAAATGCTTTTTTCAGCCCTTACCCAAGTGACAACACACACATGCACAGACACATCCTGCCATACACAGATCTTCCTGTGCTTGCAATGGTTAAACCATAAAGCAGCAGCAGTAGCCTCCTTTCAGCAACAGAGCACTGCAGATAAGCCATATGGAACATGAAAAGTTTCCAAGAGCAGCAATCCATCTGCATAATATCCTTCATAATCTTTTAGAAGTTCTGTAGGAAAAAAATATTATCTCCTACTCGTGGTTTGCCAAGAAAAAAAATGTCTAAAGTCCAATTACAGTTCCCTGATATAAAAAGAATGGGGTTCTTTAGGTCCACCTGCTCATGCAAATATTCCTTGTCCTGGGTTGTTCTTCACAGCTTTAAAATTGGAAGGGATAACAGAAACTAACTCAGAGTCTTGGTGCTCAAGATAAGTGAGTGTTACCAAAATATTACAACACCAAATAGCAACTATTCCCAAAGAAAATGCTTTGTGGGTTTTAAGGATTTTAAGGATTTATACTATTGTTGAAATACTGTTTGCATGTAAGGATAAGGAAAGTGGCTACGCTACCAGAAGAGCCTTCAACTGCTGCTGATATTGGTGTGGAACTGCCACCATCTCACCAAAAAACACCCCAAAATAAGCAAGTTGAGTAAGACAACTGAAAGCACAGCTGAGCCCAGTGTGTCCCACAGGAAGCACTGAGCCTCTGCAGAGATGAGGAGACAACAGGGCACAACAGACACAGCTCCATTTTACTGAACTAAAACAATTAGGACACAGGACTTCAAGACAAAGCTCTAACAATTATGTCACAATTCCTGTTTTGAATACTGAACTTCTCAGATAAGGGTCAAATGCACTTCATGTGTTTTCCCTTGCATAACCTTCACTTGGAGAGAATTCTTCAAAGCCAAAGCATCTCTTGGGAGACTGTCCTGACTTACCAAAGGGGGGTGGGAAAGCAAAGGTGGGACCTTGAGACAGAGAAAAGGCTGTAGAGGAATCAGGGGCAGTGAAATATGAGTGAGCTTTGCTCTATCATGTGTAAGGCACATCAGCATTGGCTAAGACTGGCTCTGGCATGCTTGATTGTTTTTCTTTTTAAGAAGTCACTGTAGTCAGCAAGTGCTGAACTGTAAGTTACTTGCAGGAAAGAGCAGGGCTTTAAATGGCATCAGTTTGTTATGGAAGAGCTTTCCATGGGACAATGTCTAACAGCTTTGATCTAAAAAGTCTTCACAACATTCCCAATAAATTTCAGGAGGTTTTACTTAAAATATATTATTCACTTCCTATTGAAATTATCTGCTAAGTATTTCCAGTGAAACACAGTTTCAGTTAAGAGACAACTTAACTAACTTGACTAGCATTCCACAGTCTACACTGTAAACTACAGACATGGAAGCTCCCACATGAAATATTACATCACTGATATGATATTAATATGTATTAACTATCCCCAGTAAGTCACAATGAACTCTGTGTGTGTTGGTTTAGAAGTATTATAAAGAACAAGAATATCATCTGATCTATAATGATATGGGCTGCCAGGAGATTCAAAGGTCTGTTCCACAAGAACCACCACCACAAACACTGTCTTCATTCAGGTGCAGTTACTCTGCAAAACATCCCAGGTGAGTATCAACACCCCTGCAGTAAAACCCCAGCAATGCACAGACCCCCTGGGCCACCTCCTGCAGCACCACCAGCTGAAGGCCCAAAAATTAAGATTATCAGAAAGCAAAGTATTAAAAGCTTCAAGAGAAACAGAGCCTGCAAACATGCTGAGGCCCAGAAGGCCCCTGGAGATGACCCTGTGCATCCTCTGACAGTGATGCACAGCACTGAGGAGGCAGCAGCACCTCTGCTGTCCCTCCTGCAGGATGGTTGATCCTGGCACAAGGCACTCCCTGAGCCACGAGCCTCAAGTCAAAGGCTGGGATTACATTAACTCTGCACTGAAATCAAGCCTCTCATCACAAAGCACAGCCCTTTCTCTCCCTGTGGCTGCAGGAGGGGCTTTGTTCTGGGTCTGTTCTTTCCAGGCACAGCTTGTGTAAAGTCACTCACTCTTGATTAACAGATGCCACAGTCCTTGCTTTGAAACTGCACAGTAAAAATACACTTTTCTGTCACTACAGGATTTCAAAGGCACCGGATCCTGCAGCAACACGAGACCAGCACAGCTTGAAGAACTTGTTCACACAATAATTCTGCCTTTGTGGGACTGCCTGCATGAGCCCCAGCACTAACAAGCACTGAGCTGTTACAGATTCCCTTGGAGTCAGTTTTCAATCCTGCTTAACACAACGTCTCCAGAAGAGCCAAATGCAGAAGTGAATCCCTGACATGTGTTCCCTGAGCAGCGGGTGTGAGAACTGGACTTGTGTGTCTGCCCTAATTTCAAAAATAAAAGCGTTCTCCAAACACAGTGCCGAGTCACTTGGGAAAACATCACTTGCACAGCTGGGAAATTATAAATCCAGGGTTTCATAACAGAGGAGAGTCCCTGCCTGCTGCAGGGCAGCCTCTGCAGAGTTATCAGCAGGCAGGTGCCACTGAAAGGCCCTGCACTAGGACTTGACATGGATTTGGGATTCTGGTGCTCCAGCAGCACAGCCTCCTGAGCAGCCATCTGAGAGTCTAATGAGGCACAGCCTCGTGGGCTGTCACTCAGCACCTCAGTGATCAGCTCTTGCTGTTAGTTTAGTAAAACATGACAACATGACAGCAAATTTCAGTTCACAGCTTCCAAATAACCTCACTGGTGTAACTGTCCCAGGAGTGTTGTAGGACAGAGACAACCTGAATTGCACCTGCATAGAATGATGGGGTAACAGACCAGCCAAGTACAATCATTATTAGCAAGAGACTTTGGAAGCTGCTATAAAAAGATGCATTCTAGACAAACTTCAGATACCTGCACGCTTTAAGCAGTGACTAAATCTGGAATTCATCAAAATTCAGAATCCCAGTAGAACATGGTAAATTTAAAGCACCAGCACTGATACAAGAGGCAGAAGAAATGTTGTATCCTTAACCCCAAACCACTACATTTAATCACTGGTTCAGACACAAGGGAAGTGCAGCTTTAGAGTATTTGCAGGGAAGCCAAAGTGGTTTCAAAAAACAAAATAAGCCCATCCTACTTCTGGCAATTCTTTCTGTGTCAGCAATGAAGGACAGCAACCAGGACCAAAAACTTTTTTCTAGCACTGTCAGCTTGCTTAAAGTCACCACCAATCTGTCATTTAAAAATAAATAAATAAAGAGACACGTCAACATTAGTCATCAGTATGTCCAAAGCAATTTCAGTACAGCCAAAGAATCAAAATAGTATTTCAAGGCAGAACAATATTACCAAGTGCAAGACATAGAAAAATTACTGACTGCAGTAAACAGCTGAGAAAAAATTATTCTGGGGATTAAGTGTTGAATGTAATCTCCCAAATTAAAGGGGGGTAAAAATAAGAGACAGGCACCATTAGGAGAGGAAACTGGTCTGTTCAGCACAGAATCCACAGGTGTTTCTGTCACTACATTCAAAATACACATTTGCTACCTCAACCACATTTTAAGTTTTCAAGGCAGCTCTTTCTTCCTCAACCAGGAGTGGGAATGAAACCCCCAAAGCACAACCTGTTTATGAGTCAGGTTTATAGGAAACACTTTTACTAGAAAAAAAATAATCAAACCACTATACACAGATAAACAAAAGTATATGTATCTATATGTATATATATATATAAAAGCTTTTGATGACTCATATTCCAGACCACTTCAGTTTTCAAGTATTTTCTCTCTTTTTAAGGTAAGCTAAGAGATTTTAGTCCTCAACCATACATAAATCCTCCTCAATCACCCCCTTAAAACGTCTCAAAGGCATTTGTGTGCCATCTCAAATTATCTGAAATGCTATATGCAGTATAATTACATTTACATAATCATGTAGCAAATCAAGCCCAATAATGCCTACACTTTCTCAGCATCATGAGCAGATTACCAAGTCCTTTCCCGACTTCACTGAAACCATTTTTAAGCTTCTTCCTTCTTTTCAATGTGTAACACTTATTCCCACAGTGTTTGGAGACCACACCAAGTGGTTTCAACAACACAAACATCCAATATTACTACTAATACACGTTCTTCTATCAGCCCAAAGCTTTCTGCTGTTTTCTTTCTGTATCCCCTTAAGTCTGGTCCACTTCTGGCAGTTCTCCATCCAACAAATAGGAAGGAATGCAAAACAATATTCCTGTATCAGCACTGCCAACCCTCCCACAGCCCCCAGTGTGTGTTTAACCATTCCTGGTACTGCCTCACAGCACCATCTCAGTTCCACAAAGCTGTGCTGGTATTTCAGGTAAATCTGGGGGTTTTAGTCACCTACATTCACCATCAATTTTCATTTTCAACCAAAGCTGGTTGTAGGGCATTCTTCTGGTTACTAAAATACATTTAAAAGTTTAACATGTGATTTGTCTTCTGAAACATTTCAAAGAAGGAAGGATTTTTGAAGAATTTGACCCAATTTCCACCATCATCCTTTTTAGCTTTGGGAGCTCAGATTTCTTGCCAAATCCATATCTAGATGGGATACACCAGGTATCCACCAAGGAAGGAGGGAAGATCAACTAACCAAAGGTCTTCTCATCCAGTTTTGTATGTGTACATCTATTTATGTATTTAGATACAGCTCCCAGAGCTTCAATTTCATATGAAGTCCACTCAAATTAAAAAAGGAGCAATGAACCAATTCAAGTGCTATCAAAACAAACTACTCCACTGTGTGACACACCAGCAACAGTTCCAAACACATGCTGGTTATTCCCAGCCTGGAAAAGCAGCAACACTGGGAGGAGGTGCAGAAAGCTGGATAAAAAAAAAACAAAGCCAGAGAGCTTTTGGTTTATAAACACAGCATTTCAACACCAACTTTTCTGTTTATGCTCCCCACACTGTCACACTTGTCTCTTGGCATATGCTCCATCTGGCAGGGGAGATGCATCTGCTGCTCCTGCTGCAGCTCCCCACGTGCAGCCGAGCTCCAGCCACCCCTCACACCCGAGATGTGGGAGCAGGGAATGTGCAACAGCTCTTCTGTAGAACCTGGGGAAAAGGCAGAGGTGAAAATGTCCTTTTGGTTCTCTAATCCAGTGCCTGTTACCTGCTCTCTGTCTCAGCTATGACACCACCACTATCACACCGAGCCATCACAAATGTTTCTCCCCATTAGAGTCAGCATTTCCCGCGGTAGGATCACAGAATCATAGAATGGATTGGGATGGAAAAGACCTCTGAGATCATCAAGTCCAACCCGTGGTCCAACTCCAGGCCCTTTACCAGATCATGGCACTCAGTGCCACGGCCAAGCTCAGGTTAAAAACCTCCAGGGATGGGGAATCCACCCCCTCTCTGGGCAGCCCATTCCAATACCTGAGCACTCTCTCAGTGAAGAAATTTTTTCTGATGTCCAACTTCAATTTCCCCTGGCAGAGCTTGAGCCCATCGTGCCCCCTTGTCCTGTTGCTGAGTGCCTGGGAGAAGAGACCAACCCCCACCTGGCCAGAACTTCCCTTCAGGCAGTTCCAGACAGTGCTGAGGTCACCTCTGAGCCTCCTCTTCTCCAGGCTAAACACCCCCAGCTCCCTCAGCCTCTCCCCACAGCACTTGTGCTCCAGTCCCTTCGTCAGCCTCGTTGCTCTTCTCTTCTCAGTTGGGTTGGAAGAGACCTCTGAGATCATCAAATCCAACCCTTGTTCCAACCCCACTGTGATCACCAGCCCAGTTGAGTGCCCTGGTGATCACAGGGCTGGTGATCACAGTGGGGTTGGATCAAGACATGGTGGATTCTCTGTCCCTGGAGGTGTTTAAGAGGACACTCAGTGCCACATCCAGTCCTTTCTCCAGCCTCGTTGCTCTTCTCTGGCCCCGCTCCAGCCCCTCAATCTCTTTCCTGAGCTGAGGGGCCCCAGTCACTTGCTGTCCTTCCACAAGAATGTTTGCAGTAAGTTTTATACTTTTAGCCTCAGTTTGTATTACAGATCCCTGCCTGTTTCAAGGACAGCTGTCAATATTTGGGGTATAACCTAAGCCTTATTCAGCACATTGTACCACACTGAAAACAGCATCAAACTACAGAGCACAGAAGAGGCTCATTAACTGACACCCACCCAGGATTCCCATGGGCACAGATGCCAACTGGAAAAGTAGGTCACATTTTAGACAGGCTCCTAAAAATCCACTCCCTGCAGGCTGATGGGGTGATGTGATGGCACACACAGAACCCACCAGGGCCACGTGTCAGAGGAACCAGCCCTGCTCTGGTGGAACTCTCCAGGAACAGCAAAACATGTAGAAGAGACAAAAAACTGAGCGAAACAGGCAAGAAGAGCCACCTTCAGGCCTTGACTCCAAGGAAAAGTGACGCTGGAGGAGAAGTGACGACCGAGCCACTGCTGCTCTCTGAGGCCCTTGTGAAGAGTGAAGGACCCAAAGTGGAAGTGGTACCTTGTCCAGAACCTGCAATAATCCCAACACACCTGCAGTGAAGGGTCCGAGTCCCTGCTTACCTCCTGCTTCCCTCTGGACCCAAAAATGATGAGTGCTCAAGGTTCCAATTGTCTCTATACACTGAAGCATTTTGTCGACCATATGGATACAGAATCCTGATAAAACCTGAAACTATTCCCATTTTACTCTGCAGAAGAACTACTTTCTTCAGGAAAAATAATTACATGTCAAGAATAATCTGTTACAGAAAAAAAAAATCCATGAATATTAAAGCATGAAATGCTTCAACACCTACAGCAAGTCCTTCAAATCCCAGGCAGCTCTTCAGAGCAACAATCTGCAACTGTGCCATGGTGGGTTTGTAAAACCAAAGACACAATGCTGATATTTCAAGAATTCCAAGCACACACTGAGAATAAAAATCTCAGTTTTTCCAATACCCCTAAAAGACCCATCAGACCTGTGCAAAAGGCACTGCCTTAGATACAACTAACTATGAAAAAATAACATTAATGGAATCTTAAACCAGACCCAAAGTTCTCTCACCTGATGTGAGAAGGATCATATTCACCAAGAAGCATCAAATAATTTTTTTGAACAATAACTTATATTTCTGAAATCATACAAAAAGATTATTTTGGAATTTCAACAGGAGATCCATTTTTATCTTTTATGAGGCTTAAAGAAATCGTTGCACTCATCTCCCCCTGAGAAGGAGAGGGGCAGGAGCTGAGCAGTCAGAGCACAGTTTCACTGCCCTCACCAGCACCACCTGTGATCACCTCCCAGATTTCTGAGGGATGCAGAAACTAAACTAAACATTAGACCAACTGTGCCTGATCCTGACAAGGAAGGAAGACTTTTTTTGCACACACATGTGTGTGTTCTGAAGGTTTGAAGTGTTTCTAACAATCCTGTTTACCTGATTTATGTGGGTTTTTTCAACACTCCAAAACAGAGTCAAACAGGGGAAAAAAAAACCCCACAAGGATCACAGAGGTTGAGATCCAGCTCAAAATGCCACACAAATTCCAGGCCATCTGTCACAGGATCTTCTCCCTTAATGTACAAATGCCAGGGAATGGTCCATCCCCAAGTATTCTACTGGCATTAGAAAATCAGGCTTACATTAAAACTAAATTCTAACTTGCAATAATTCCAGCTATTCAAAAGTCTGATTCTGCCAAGATGGCCTAAAAACCACACTCCTTACACCCATATGAGTTACTAAGCACCAAGTAGCTACAAAAGAGAAAAAATTACAGTGAAAATGGCCATGGCAAGAAATAGGTAAGGAAGCCAGGCTGGCTTGGCTCAGGCTGGAGGGCCCTTTGAGCACCCTGGACCTGTGTAAGGTTGGAAAGAGATGAGATTTAAGTCCCTTCCAACCCAAACCAGTCTATGTTCTATTATAAGCAAACATTTCATTGATAGGTGAAGTGCTTAGAAATTAAAAGGAACAAAAAAAAAAGGACAAGGAAATTAGCAGAAATTAAAAAGAAAAAAGAGGCCAACACATAAAAGGTTTAGAAAAGAACAGGTCCAGGGCAGCAACAGAGCATTCACATCCACCATAACACAAACAGTGAAAGACACAAGGGCATGTACCAAAAACAATCCCAGTACTCATGTAAGATGCCAGTGCTCTGCCTCCTACTGTGTTTTCCCAAACATTCCAGCAGCAACAGAAGACACCAAGCTCTGGGCATATAAAAGCAATTCCTATGCCAAAACCGAGCAGGAGACAACTCTGAGGGGAAGTTGTCTCATGGATTTCACTTAATCATCTCCAACACTGCCATCTCCCCAGGACTGAAAATAAGGAACAGCAGATTTGTTTGTGCCCTTCCACAGCTCCTGAGCTGAGGGGGGTTCCCTTTCCTCCAAACCCTCCCTCCCTGGCACACCAGCACCTCACTGGGGCCACTCCAGCTTCATGGGCAGCCTCAGTCACAGGAAATGCCACTTGTCACATTCAAGGAGAAGTGAATGACTGAACTTAACTAAGATCTGTACATCAGCTCTAACTCCTTAAAATGGAATTACTTAGTCCAATTTGCTTTAGTAAGGATTTGATGGATTTCAGGCTTTTATTTTCTTTTGAATTTTGATTTGTTAGAATAGAATTTCTACATCAGTACCATAAAGAGAAGTCACTTTACATGGTTCTTTCAATGTGTTTCCAAAACCCGATGATGTAACTCAAACTCCACCTCACTCCAAGCACCCATCAGCCCAGAAAGAAAAAAGAAGTCAAAACCATTTCACCACCAGACCAAAGAGCACAGAGGGCTAATCTGAAGAGATAGGAAGATGCACTCCTAAATTACACTATGTTTGAAAAATGGGAATAAAGTCCCAAATCCCACAGGAATATAACACAATAAACTCAGAGAGGAAAATCAGAATGTGTATGCAGATGAGTCCTTGATGCTCCCCCAGACCATGTATGCACTGATACACCAACTGCACCCCTTATGTAGCTGTCACCAACAAAAAGAGCCCCAAAAAACTTCCAGCCTTGTCAGGAATGACTTTGAAAGAGTCCTTAGTGCTCGTGGTGTGAAGATGCACTTTTACCAGGAGCTGTAAGACAAAGAGGCCTTGGCTGAAGAACAAAGCTCAGCCTTGACGTGCATCCCTGTCTCAGACTCACATCTGTCACAACCAAAGCTCATCCTGAAGGATCAGGTTTTCCCTTCCCCTGCAGTGGCTATCCCTTATTTATGCTAATCCAGTCACTCAGCAATGTGCCTTCATGGCTTGTATTATCCCTCTCTTAGAACTCAATGCTGAAGACAGAAGTTGGGGAGGGTTTCTTTCTGATCATAAAAGACAGTTGACAAATTAGCAGAGAATCTTCTCAGAGAGAAATCAGGCATTTGTGTGTATCAGCTTTGTCAGCCTGACTTTAGCCTGAAGACTCATTTACAAGATCAGCCAGTGTGATCCCTGTTCTCTGATCCCCCTGGCAATTGACTCCTCAGCTATACAAGGCTAATCATCATTCCAAAATCATTCCTAAAAAGCAAGGCATTTGTTCAGAAGACAACTTCAGAATTTCAATGAAACCCTGAAGTCAGCCACCTGTTTTGGTCTATTTACAGGCCTACTGGAGACATGACTGATCTGAAATGCAGTTACAGCACATCAAGGCTCCAATTGCCAAGAAAATCCTTGAATTCTACTGCACCTAATTTAGAAATTATGTACTGAAAAGAGTTTCTATTTAAAGCACAAGCATTGTAAAAGTAGATGAAACCAATACCTTTGAGTAAATATATTCATGCCCTTCTATTACTGCAGAAACTGCAGTTGTTCTGCTGCTGGTTTAACTCACATACAGAGGGAGGGGAAAAATTCAATTTTGTTTGTTCCACAGATTCTCTTTGTTTGGTTTGGGGTTTTTTGGCTGAACAAGGGGCAGCAAAGGCTGTGGCTGATTTAATCTGTGTTCAGGGTTTGACTGGTGGAGTCACTGATACCTGAGAAGGCAGAAGGGGCCAATCCTAACTGTGTGTTGGGCTGAGGGCACTCTGTGGACCTTATTCTCCATCTAATTGATTTTTTTTTCCCAATTAAAACCTTGAACAGTTCTCCTCCTCCCACCCCCAGAAAAACAACCATCTTTCACACCTCTGTTTCCACTGCCAAAAGTGCTTGGAACCAAACATGTTTCCCAGAAACTGGCAGGGGGTGGAGGGCAGATGGAAACCAACATGGCTGTAAAGACAACTCACTGCCTTAGAGCAACCAGACTAAAGGCAGCAGCTTACATTCTGTGACAAAGTGCTTCATAACCTGAAAACATTTGGTTAAAATATCTTACAATACTCTCTATTGCTCTATAGCTGAAGTATTAGAGATAAGACTGGTGTGTCTTTTCAAATTGTTACCTCAACGATATCTGAGTTGGTTCTGCTTTCGTGGGGCTCGTTGTACTCTGTGTATTTGAGGAGAACTTTGTCCATGTCAGTGCTGGCATACTGAAAGAGTTTGTTAGAGCTGTTAAAAATGATGAGTGCTATTTCACAGTCACAGAGCACACTCAGCTCATAGGCCTTCTTCATTAATCCAAACTTCCTCTTTGTAAAGGTGACCTGGAGAAGAAAGAATAATGACCTGTTTATTTTTTAGAACACATGACAAGGTTTCCAAGGATGATAATCAAGGAATGCACCCACTGAGCCTGCACTACTTATTATTATGTGCACCAGCTCAGCAGAAGAACTGACTGTAACATTTGTGTGCTCTATACCAGACTAAGCTGAACAATTACACCCCCCAACTCTTGCACTGGTAAACAACTACCAAGGAGTGACATTTGACTCTCTCCTGTGTTGCATTCTGTTCTGCAAACTTTGGCTTTCAAAGTACCACAGTGTTTTCTTCTGTGGTCTTTACACCTTAATTCAAATAAAATTGAAGAAAACACCATCAGCAATGGAAGTTATATTGTCACTATGAAATATCATCTCTAATTATGCTAAGAAATACCCTTATTTTTTTGCTATTAAACCACCTAATCAGATTCACTTATAAGTTGACTTCTTTTCTGCCACTTGGAAACATCATGAAACAATTATTTGGTCCTGTCAGAACTGCTGTGGGGAAATAAATCCATTACAGACCATCACAAAGGAGCATGTGCCCACTAGGAAAGGAAGAAACAGTTATAAAAGTTACCACTGATTATGGAAAAAAAATGTTTAAAAAAATCATTCCTTTCACAGATACCAATCAAGGGTATAAAAGTATCCAAGTATGTGACAGCCCCTGGTGCAGTTCAGAGCATGAGCCTGTGCCAGGAGAGTGGCCCACACACCCCACGTGTCACAGACAACAGTCAAGGTGCTTTGGCAAGACAGGAATGAAGAAAGACACAAGAAACTAACCTTTTTTGGGGGTTTCTATGCTTTATGTTAATTACCCAGGTGTGCATCAAGAAAATTCTAGTATACACAACTCAAGGTGTGTTTTAAACTCAGTTTTCACTTCAGAAAAACTCAAAAAAGCAGAATTAGTTCTGCAAATTTCTCTTTTATTTCCCTGCCATTTGGGATCACACCAAAACAAAAATTATGTCTCTTTATTGCAGGTCAATGAGTTTCTCAGCACTATTTTAATATTCCTTAGCAAAAAATGGGTGAGGAGGAGACAGCAAAGGCAGTGAGATTGAGCTCCTTTGATATCTAATTTACTGCACTGGATTCTCTTCAGCTTAATGAAGATAAATGTCCTACAGCTCATTCAGGCAGATAAGGCTGCTTAATTAATAATACAATGACAGTCTCCTGACAATTGTAATCCCCTGGAGTAACGGTCTGTATATTCTGTTTTGAGCTCAGAAAAAAGATGCTTCTGACAAAACAGTAGTTCTCCTTCCCACATAAGTTACATCCACTTGCTCTGCAGGCAAAGCTCTGTCTCATTCCACTCCTATTTTCAAACAAAAAACCCTAAACAACTTAATAAACACCTGCCCAGGACATCATGGCATGTCCTTGAGGGACCTGCTCACCAGCTGGACATGCCACAAAACCTGACAGGACACACCTGAACTGAACTTTCTGTTCAGGAAAATAAATCCTAAATTCCCTCCTTATCTGGGTCAATGAAAAAAGCCTTATAAATGCCCAGTGCCTCAGGGTGTTTCAGTGTGTTAAAGCTCAATATGCTGGTTACCAAAACCAAGGGACACCCGTGGGGTTAAAAACCATCAATACCTCCACACGTAAGAAAAAAGATTCCACTAAAAATCCCTATTTAATCTCCTTAAAATTTTTTAACAACAAGATGCAGTATGTTTGTATCTGAGTTTCCACAGAAAAAACATAAAGCAAGTCTAATTTCACCTTTAAGTTAGAGCTTAAAACCTTTTCCTAGTCACTAAAAAGCCCCAAAAGGTGCTGTGTAAAAACGAGCCAGAAACAAAACTCCTTATTTTGCTTCAGTCACAGCAATGGTGCAAATGGGCTAAAATTTGATAAAAATGAATTGATTCTCTTCCTCTCCATTGTTTCCATCTGAACAATGAGATGGAGATTCAAAAAAACAAAAAACCAATTCCCTCTGAAGAAAAAAAAAAACCACCTCACACCAAAGTTAGGGTAGAATCCAATATTTGTATTTCAAGTAGAACAGAACCAAGATTGTCCAACTTACACTAAAGTTAAAAAAAGGGATGAGGGGGATCAGTTTCCAACTCTTCAATGTCCCTTAAGTTCTAGAGCAAAATCTGAAAAGAACTGAGGTTGTTAATTCATCTCCTTTTACTACGTGTACTGAAGACATTTATCTACATCAAACATACAGTCACTGGGTGATTAAAGCTGTTCAAACACAATACTTGGCTTGCTCCCAAACTCCAATAATACTTCCCTTGCTATATATAGCCTTCTCAGAGTTTACATTGCTTTAAAGTGATACAGGGAGAAAAACAACCCTGATTTCACAAACAAAACAATGGGCTCTGAGCTGATGTGTCAGCAGTGAGAGAGGCCCATGGAATTCGGACACTGCCCTGACACAAGTTGGTGCTCAGAAGGTAAAAGAGCAAATCAAATACTGGGGAGGGGACAGAGAACAACCAGCAGGACACCACTGTGTGAGTCCATGATTTGCAGGGATCCTGAATTCTGGGCCACTTGGCCACCAGAAATAATGTAGAGCAACAATCCAGAAGGTTTAGGGGAAGCAGCAAGAGGTGTGGAACAAACTCTGCTCAAACAGCTGAGGAAGAGAGGCTGTCTCAGCCTGAGGACTTATTGTGGGAGAAAACAGGCAAATGTGGCAGAGATTCCCGGGAAAAGCAGAGGACAGATCACACAGGGAGACACTGCTGCCTCCTCCATGCCAGAGCTGAGTGACTGGCAGAACCTTGACAAAGAAAAGGTGTTTGTTGGAACAACAGGTAACAGACCTGTAGGAAACTCCAGACAAAAGGTGTAAATGCTGCACCGATCTAAGGGCTCAGAGGAGAACTGAACAAGTTCCCTGGCAGGGGGCAGGGAAAACAAACAAAAAAAATCCATTAATGGTTACTAAATATACGGAAACTACATCCAGCTCAGGAAATCCCTGAGCTAAGAATAGTCGGGAGCTGGAAGAGGATTACAGAGTCGTGCAACATGTGCATCTCCAGCCCACAGGATCTGCCTGTGACAGTCACTGGACAAAGGACACCTTCGCTCTGAGCACCAGGAGTGTTCCCACAGACCACAGACATTCCTGTAACAACTGTCCTGAAAAATGGGAGCCTACACATATCCCACTATGCATTTCCATACAAAAACTAAAATGTTGGTCTGTATCTCATGTAGCCATTTGGAAGTTAAGAGGAAACACCACCCTGGAGTTATCAACCTTTGGCACATTTCAAGCTCACAGTCCCCTCTCTGGGAGGGCAAGAGCAGTTTTCCCCAAATCACTCACTTCTGAGCACCCTTCCATCTTGGCTGACAATTTTCAAAGACTGTTGCAGCAAACAGCTCTTACAAGAACTATAAATCAGTGCTGTGATACAGAACCACGTTAACAAGATTCATTACTGTATCACTGTCCACACAACGACACAGAGCTGCAGCAAATACCTTCACCAGACCCTTTCTGAATTCCTCACCCTTTCTGTGTCTTCAGCAGTAGGAGTTCCCAGCTGATCAAGTGAGGTGACTGTTTCCAAACACTCCTCCAGAGCACCAGTTCAGCAGGAACAGCAATTTTACAGTAAATACAATTTAAAGTAGTAATTGTTATTACTTATAAGTAACAATCATCCCCCACTTGTAAACCTATTGAATCATTTCATATTTACACACTAGCAATGTTATCTGCAAACAGAAGAGGAGAAAGCTCAGCTTTAGAGCAGTGAATTAAGACAAATGTATTCCAACTCCCCATTAATTCTCAGGATTCCTGATGAACTTGCTCATGCAGACTTTGTTTCTCACCTGTCTGTTCCGTTCGTCCATTATTCTTGTGATCTGTATTTTCTTCCTCCCCATTTTGGCCTCCTCTTTCCTTTGCTTTGCAATCCAGAAATACACTAATCCAAGAAATGTCCCTCTTCAGTTTTCTAACACATGATACAGTTTTCTTTTACTTGTCTTCAGCTTGAGAAACGGCTGCTATTTCTTCTTACAAGCACCTAAAAAAAGGCATTGAAAAAATTAATTTATAAATCACTAAAGGGGAAGCATCACTAAAAACCTGTAGAGCTATAAAAACATGTGCATCATAACATCTCAGTGATAAATCAAGTATTTCCATTAATCAAGTATTAAACTACATACTTTGTTGAATTAAACTCTGGTGTGCAGCTTTCTACCTACAAACTACAGATTTAAAATGACCAATAATTTCATACACTTTAACTGGATGCCTTAAAAATACAGTTGTCAAAGGGGTGGTGCTCATCACTCTGAGCTTTAGGCCTGGAGTTATCTGAGGTTTCAAACATTCACCCACCGAATTTGGGTGACTCCATTCCACATTTTAGGAAATTTTACAGAGAAACACTTTGTGTTTCCTGTTTCTCTTGTAAAATTACCATAAAGATAATGAAACAAAGCCATGAGAACATCAAGTTTCTGTTCCTATACTAAATTACATCTCATTCAGTGGGACAGTATTTGGGGTTTCATTGGGAAGCAAGAGGGAGAAGGAAATAGGGAATTTCTTTACTTAAAAGAGAACACAGAAAACAGCTTTGCAACAAAACTATTTCATGGCTACCAAGACATCAGTGAAGAATTAAGACATGGACACAGTTCCTCTGCCTACACAACCTGTAAGTTACAACCTGTCAGTGCAGCAACTGTTCTATGTTGTTTGCAAAGACAAAGGCACATGAAACTTGAAAAGCCAAGTGTGCCCTCCTACCTGAACCTGCCCCAAACCAGCTGATGGTTAACAAACCTCCAGTGCATTTCAGTGACAAAACTGCTCAGCCATTTTCCAAACATCCTGCTGGAACTGCAGGCTAAGAGCAGCTGAAGAAAACTGGAGAACAATTTAAAATAAATCACCTCTAGAACATGAACTGTGTATTAGAACATACAAACTAACACAGGTATGGCTTGTCTATCGCCACCCTTACTTATTCAAAGGGGTAAAACCAGTCCCAGCTTTAGCTTAACCTCTCTAACTTTCCAACCCAAAACATCTTCTGAAATCAAGCCCTGCATATTTTAACCCGGGTGTCACCACCATGTCCTCGAGGCCATGTGTGGAAAGTGGTGCAGCCTCATCAGCCTCAGACAGTTAATGAGCAGAGACAGCAAGAGGCGATTAGTCACAGGCTGCACTTCACAATACATCCAATTTACACCCGGGAAACAGCCGCGATGTTCCTGGGAGAAAAAAAACAGAGGTGGAGGAACATCACAGAATGAAGGGATGTCATTTTCTATTTACCTGACAGCAACAAAGGGCTGCTTCGGAAAAACACTGCAAAGTGCCCAACTCGATTTGGAAATACCGTTTCATGGAATTTAAAATCAAATCAGCAGCCAGAGATGTCCACTGGGCTAAAGGATATGCACCAGACACAGTTTATAGAGGAAAACATCTGAAAACACCCATCAGCATTGCATCTCTTCTGTTTTCTACAGGAAAAATTTCTTCCAAGATGCTGCTAAGAAGGCATTAACAGCTAAAGGCCAGATGAACCGGTGTCTGCACAACCAACAGCACACAGCAAGTATTTCACAGGGTGAGCAACAGCTGGCATATAGATTTATACTGGGTTTGGTTTTTAATAAAAAAAGCACACAGAAGTATCCACTGCACTCTAAGCTTCAATTCACAAGACATTCAGTTCAAGTCAGCTGCCACACTTGCTTGAAAATAAAAAAATTCTCAGCTCCTGCTACGATCACACATTAAATTTAGCTCTGCAAAAATCTGGTTGCCTCCCCTGAATGTACCTAATCAAAGGGTCTGTCTAACCAGGGCCTAAAATTTGTTTCCTCCTTCGTGCCTGGCTTCATTTTTTAACTCTACCACGTATTACTCAAACAGTTCTCTGCATACAGAATTACCACATTCCTCCCTCTGCTCTTTCAAAGCCCCCACCATCACAACAAGCACATCACAACAAGCACACAGGAATAGCCACCACACAGGAGACCAGAGATCCATCTGGTCCAGCATTTGATCCCTGGCTGTTGGCAAATATCGCTGGGATGGTAAAGGAAGAGCACAGGAATAGAATAAGCATGTATCACTTAAAAGCAATATTTATAAACCATGTTCTCCACTTATGAAGTGATTTTTGAATCAGGAACTTCTGAAGTCATTCTGCCTCCTGCAACACAAATTCAAAAGCAAGTCTATGCAGTGAATAAAATAAGGAACTCAGGGGAGAACAGGGAGAGAGGAAGATGAATGTGATGTGAGATTATGCAATATTAAGGATACAAAAGAAGAGATGCACAAATGTTTGGTATGAGCTGATGGAAGCAACAGTAGCAGGAAAACATCACTATCTGCTCTATGTGCCATCACACAAAGGGAAACAGGAAAACTGAGTGTCATTTTCACCAACATTTTGTTACAGCTTTGGGGTGTCACTTCACCTCTTTTAAAATGAGTTATGACCTGTTAGGCATAAATGCATCAACCCATTTCCCATTTATGACAGTCCACTGCTCCCTCTCATCTCAGACCTTCTCCTTCCTTCAATGCTCTCCCCCCTCAGAAACTCCCAATCCCCATCCACATGTGTGTCCATCGGGGCTCAGGCCTCCCCCCTGTCCCGGAGGGCGTTGTGGACACAGCCCTGGCTCGGGAACACCTTTGCCAAGGCAGCCCAGTCTCGAGGGGCAGCAGCCCCAGGGGCAGCCCCACTGTCCTTGCACCCCTGGGGGCAGCACTCCGAGGGGCAGCCTCACGGCCCTTGCACCCCCAGGGGCAGCACCCCAAGGGGCAGCCCCACTGTCCTTCTCAGGTCACACACACCATGATTTTCAAAGCCAAGAACTCAAGCACAAGTTTGGCTGAGCTTAAGGGAGAAAGAACCTCAACACAACTACAAAATCCGAGGGAACTGAGCAGTAAAAAGGCACTTTTTGTGCATGCTCAGAACACTCACATGGGCAGTTACCCCCAGTGACAAAGCACGTTCCACTCGAGCAATGACCTTTCCTTTTTTCCAATCCGTGATCAGTTGCAGCTTTTCTTCCATCCTGACTGGCAACAAAAGTGTCAGGGAAGATGCAAGACTGTGTCCACTACATGGTTACACCAAAACTGTAACCAGAAACCTTTTAATTTTGCTACATCAGAGTTGCATTACAAACACACAGCAGATAGAATATGAATTCATAAAGCCATTTCATGCAGATTCTCAACAACTTCTTGCTCCAATAAAGGAAAACTTGCAAACATTTAGGAAGATCAACAGACAATTATTTCTGAAAGTAAATGTGGAACTAACCCAAAGTAACCTTGATGAAGGTAAAGTTCTACTTCCTTAAGTGACAGAATCCAATTACAGCCCCCAGACCTGCTTTGCTTTACTGGCACAGGCACACAGAAGCAAAAATTACTTTATTTTAAAGAAGGATTTCAGGCATCTGTTAAACAAAACAATAAGAGTAAGCAGAGAAAAGGAGAAAAACCCCACGTGCTTCATGATGAGCCTCAAACAGAAAATAATGTCAACTTGCAATAATAGCAAAAAAATCGTATTTGTAGCTGCCCAAGTAAAAGCCTCTGTGTTATTGTTTAAAAGTCAACTATTCCAAATTTTCTGGATTTATTCCCTTCCCCGACACATGTGAAAACACCACACTAATTACTGACAGACAACAGAACCACATGCAGAAATGCACCCTTCCAACTGCACATTTTCAGAAATTCCTATGAGTTCACTGTCAGGTTTTCTTATGGTTCTATAAACTGTGAGAGATGTAACTTTAAAGCAAGGAAACTGCATTTGACCTATTTAAAGATTCTTTCAAGGGTTCAGTGGAAACAGATTATATCTGTGCAAAACTGCACAAGGTCTGGAAGCCTCCTGGCAGAACAGGTTAGGAAAAACTGTGTCAGAATTACACTCCTTCCATTTCTTTTCCTTTTATTTCCCCCTGACTCTGCTTTCTTGAACCTTCCACCCCACCGTGGTGGTTACAGGTTCCATGTGACAGTCCCTGACTCCTCACGGCTCATTTGCTGCAATGCACACAGAGAATCGCTGTCCTGACCTCAGAGGATTTGCATGAACCCAGATCTGCAGGGACATCTCACACTGGAAGGCCCTGGGCATGGCCCCTCAACAGCAGGCAATTTTATTATATCACAGTTAATGGGTATTTATTTCTAGTGCCAAAGGAGCCTGTGCAGATCCATGTGTAGGTGTGGCCCCTCTGCATGAGCTGATGGGCACAGACAGCACCAAGGCCCGGCTGAGCTGGGCACTCACTGCCTGTTCTGACTCTCAACATTCCTGCTCAGAGCAACACGTGGGGAGGCCCATCCCATCCCATCAGCCCGTGCTGACTTGGCCACTAACACAGGATCTCATTTTCCCACAAGACCTGCAAACATTTCACTCTCCTGCCCCACAGCCCTAAGTTGAAATAGGTAATAAAAAACCTGGGGTTAAATAATGTCCTCGCCAAAACCACTGGTTAAAGGGCTGTATGTAGCGAGGTCAAACATGATTCCCAGACTCCATTTCGCCATCCAGAAGTGAGACAGAAGCACATTTTCTTTTTCAGAAGCTCACACAGAATGCAAACCCACACAAATTGTACAACTCCAGGCACCTTTTTTCCTGAATCCCAAGCTATAATGCAAAATACATTCCCTCAGATTTGACTCTGCACTGACACACGTTGAGAGCCATGGGATGTTATTCCTGTGATCCAGAACTCACTGCTGCCCTTGGAGCTAATCTGAAAATAAGGATTCCCAGCAAAGGGGCTCTATGGACCTTTATGTTTGCACTTAGCAGAGACCACACTCAGACCCTTGCTGGGGTTTTTGCAGAGGTGTGCAAAAAACCCAGAAATAAAAATGTTTCCTCCAGTCCCATTTCTACAGACCTGTCACCACTCATGGCTCTGAGCAATGTCAAATATAACTGTAAAACAATCACACAGCCACCCTTTCAAAACAAGGGTACATGCTGTCATTTATCTCTCCCTTCTTGCTGCACCACAATCTGAGGAAATAAATCTTTTTTCCATCCTCAGTTTAGATGCCATTCTTCTCCATGCAAGCAGAGCCTCAGAACACACGAGTGGCCTCACGGCTCCAAGGTCCTCCTCACTGAGTGACACACAAGCATTGTTATAAAACAATAACACAACCCTTAGCCAAAGTAACTTTTTTTTTTAAAGTGGAACAACGTAAAAAACAGGAAGCCATTAACAATTCTTTATTGATATTCTGGTTTTATGCACCATAAAACACTTGCTTCTTTCAGCTGGAAGAGCAACACACATCTTTGGTAGAGACAATTTAAATAAACCATTCTTGTAAGATCTGTGGAGTTTTGCAGCCAAACATGGTCCTCAGCTTCCACATTAACATCAAATCTATTTTTGAGCCTCCAGTTCCTAAGCTACACAGCTTTTCAAATTACGTTTTAAAAGCACAGAAGAAAAGATCACAAGGTATTTTTGAGAAATATTGTCTTACTGAAGAACTGCACCTTCCAAGTGCTCTTCAAATCTGCAGTTGCTCCAAAGCCTTGTCTGCCATTCCCTTCCCTGCAGCAAGTCCTGCCCAAGGTGAAGTGCAATGTCTGAATTTTCCTGCAGACAGAACTACAGAAATCTGAGCTGTATGAGAGAATGAATTAAGATTCAAATGCCTGCTGTAAAAACAAGTTTTATTACTCCTAGAATGCAGTTTTTGTAGATAGATTTTCCTGAGCTGACACACCAGTTTTCCAGAACTATCAGCATCACCCATGACAGCACATGCACTGCTGGGTAACACGACAAGGTGGCCTTGTCCAGGAACAGGGACAGCCAGGAATCCTGCTCTGCTCAGTTATTTTAAATTAAATGGGTTAGAATTTCTATATACTCAAACTACACACTTTGTCTTGGCCTACTGCTTATGCCCAAAAAATATGAACCATCCTATTCTGAGCATTTATAATTTATATTCTCTAGAACCAAAACAGCCATTATTGACCTATTTGTAAAATCATACATCTTTACTACATATTTTTCAAGTGACATTAAATTCTATTTTAGTATTCCCATCCATAAATTTTCTAAAGTGATTTATCCTTGCATTCTCAAGAACATATTAGAAAGTAAGATCTGGGAACTGCTGAGCTAAGAGTGGAGAAAGGGAACTAAACTTTCAATACTGGATTAAAATCCAATTTTAGATACAAGCAGAATGCAAAATATTAAGTAATCACAAGAATTCTGTTGCCAGACTTGTACAAACAGATTAAGAAAACAACTGCATGACTGGAGAGCTGTCTGGAAAACAAGCTGCAGAGAGTTTCTCAAGCAACTTGTTCCTAATTTATCATGTAATTTGTTGAAAGAAGTGACTTTTCCATGGTATACAAAAATAGCCACAAACAAAGATGATTCGGGACACTGTTAACAAAACAAACCCCAGCATTTAAAAGTTGGGGCCAAAAAGAATAATTTCCTAGTGAATGAACCACAGCCTCTACAACTCTCCCAGTTTGATCAGTTTTAGATCCTTTTACCACATAAATCCTCCTTTTTTTCCCCCATTTACAACTCCTGGAAAATTAATGAACTAGATGCAGAAATCTAAACTTCAGTGTAGATAATACTGCTCCATAACTGAATAGAAGAGCATTTGCAGGTATTTAATTAGCTGAAAACTCATTCCACCTTCCATAACTTTCAGCACCAGGAGCTCCAGTGCAACTGAAGGCATTTAACCCTGGGTTTAAACCCAGAGACACCCGTGCATCACAAGCCACAGAAGGAAGGAAGGTTTCTTTCCTGAAGCAAAATACACATATAAAATACATTAAAAGTTTTCTAAGATCAAAAACATTGGCCACATCTGTAATGGCAGTGGGACTTCACTACCAGGTGGCCAAAAAACTGGCGCAGAGCCCCGTGTTGTGTTATTGCAACTCCTCCTGCCCAAACAAAGGGAGCCACCAGATGTGCCCTCCAAAACGCCGATAAGAACAGTCTACAGAGATGGCTTTAAATTATGTATCACCTCACCCACAACAAAAAGCTACTCCAGAAGAGCTCTCTCCTTTGTTACTGGAGACAAAACCCTGCGAAATTCGTGTTTTATATTAATCCTGGGGTTGGGCTCACCAAAGCCTCGCTGCTGTTCGCGGCAGGGACATCAATTTCCTTCCTTCAAAGCCGGTCTAAAGCCTCGGGAAGGGCTGGGCAGGCACCTCCACATGCTCTGTGATTAACTGAGCACCAAGCGCCTCACAGGGGCATCAATTAAAGGCTGTTTTCATGTTTTTCTTCACCTCACAATACAAGAACAAAATACATTTACTGGGCCGTTGGGTTTCCTATTAATGTGTTTACCAACCAGAATGGAACTTTCTTCTGGTTTTGCAACATCTTAACACTTCATTAATCTTCAGGCTCCCTGATGCATCTTCAGATAACACCTAAAACGTGTCACATATTGTTAAGTCATGGCTTGAAGAAAAAATATCATTGGGAAATCTATTTCCAGAAGTGTTCGTATTTCCTCAGCTACCCCGGTGACACTCCAGCTTTAATTACTGCTACCTTGGCTCGGTACCTCTCCCATCTCCACGAAGTTTATCAGCAGATCAGAGAATCCAGATCAGCTCATCTCGCATAGCAACCCGCTCCTGGCAGAGGAGCAGCTCGTTATCTCGGCGCTCTCGCAATGCCCCTGCCCCCCTTGTCGCAGCGCTGTTTATCGCGATGGAAATCAGAGCACGGGGAGCACTCGCTGTGCCCAGCCCGGCTCACTGGGCAGGCACAGGAGATGCTCTCACAGCTCAATTCTCTCCTCAAGGCCCGAATTCAGTTGCTCAGATTGATCTGAAATTCTACACAAATGTTTCACGTGGGGGTTTTTTGTATATGTGGTGACTCATCGTTTTCATCATTTTAGAGATAATTTAAAGGTTTTCTCTGACTTTTTTTGGCATGGTCACGCCAGGCTGAATTCAGTGGGAGCAGCACTTTGAACATCAGCAATGAGATGTCCAAGTGAACTGAATTCAGGTTCCTGCCATTTCTGCACAAACACCCTTAGCCAGAAGGAACATTGTCCTTTTTGTCTTGAGAACATAAGTTGATTATCTTTTCTGAGGAGGACTGAAGTTTTTCTTGTGTGTATTTTTGGGGGGATATTAATTTACAATCATTTAGAACCTCAACAAATAAACTAAACGTAAAGAACTGAACATTCATCAACCAAAACTAGACAAAAATATCCCTCTGTATAAGCTCAGATTTACCATAACCCATCTCACAGTTACATTATCTTGCAAAAACAAAAACCAAAAACCTGAAAGCAACATCAGGAAAACACAAACACAGCGTACAAGTTTTACACACAGTTCAAAATTAAACAAGGTGCCAACTGAGATAAATCAAACATCATCCTAAGACTTTGGTTTATAAAAATGAAGACAGGCAGAAAAAATAATCAGAACACAGCACACACTGCAGGGCAACGTTATGAGATTTATTACTCTTATCCTTCACATATTCTCTTTAAAATTGCATTCAAATTTTGCAGGCTGCACTTCAGTTTCCTTGTAGCAAATGCCAAACAAGCAGTTCTCCAGTCAAGGTAAAACATTGTCTGCTCTCAGGATATTAAATCTGACAAGAACAGTTTCCCAAGGCCAGAGTAGAAACCACAGCAGGTTTCTCCTTAAGAAAGATATATAGAAAATGCATTTGCCTCTGTTTTTTAGTTTCTCCTAATGGGGGGCAAAAAAACAACACCAAAACTCTACAGAACATAAATTATGAGGGAATCTTATTTCACAGAGTTTACCAAATGTAGAAAACTGTACAGAGCTTGGTAGTTCAGCAAGTGATTTTTTTTTGATTTGCAAAGACAGTTCTGCAGTTCACTCAGTAGTGACTAAACTTCTAGTCATTATTCCTTTTACACAGAGGAAAACTGAGCACTGCCTACAAAGTACAAATGGCTGAGGTAACACAAGCAACAGCCCCAGGACAGCAACATGTTCTGAACAAACATTCCAGCACTGGAGAACGTTCACAGCTGACTCCAGGAATGCAAAGGGACCCAAAGGCAGCCACAGGTTCTCTGGTTCTGCCTATACCTCGCTCTCAAGTCAGGCTTCAAACCCAACAATGCCAGATTTTATTCAAGTTCTCAGCAAGGGACAAATGTGAGGAGCTGAGAGAATGGAAAATAGAAGGATTATAAACAAGATTCCTCCTTGTGCCCTCGCAGGAAGGGGTTTGGCTGCCAAGTTTGGCTCCGGCAGTGGGTTTGTGACGTGGGACATCGTGTGCTCCTGCTCTGTGCTTGGGAAGCCCTGCCCAAGGTTTAGCTCCCCCTCTTATCTGCTGCTTCCCCATCCTGCAGATCAGCTTTGCCTCGTGCTCTGCACAGGCCACAGGCTCCAACATTCCTGCCCAACTCCCATTTGTGGTTTTTTGTTTGGGTTTTTTTTACCTGCTATGACAGGTTGTCTCCACACCATTTCTCTTTCTTACCAGATACACACTCCCATATTCCAGAGGGTTCCACATAATACAGGCATCCCTTTCTAAAGGGAGCAGGGCAGGAAAACCAAGAAAAACAAAAGAGATATCACGCATCAAAGAATCTATAAGAGCTTTAAATCACAATTACCCAGAAAGCTTTCTTGCTAATTTATTCGATGTGTGATTAAATGACAGCACGCAGTCATATTGTTGAAGTGCAACAATTATAAACCAGACAGACACGACAACATAACGCTGCTTCGAGCAGCCTGCACGGCTCAGAAAGACACTCAGCAAACCAGAACGACGCCTACGTGTTGCTAACCGAGATTAGTGGCAAGTTTCTTTCTCTGTGGCTGCCACAGCCTTTGTTCAGAACTCAATCTCTGCTTTTTAAATTCAGATACACACTAGTTCCAACTTCTAAACAAAAACTTTTTTTTATACTGTGTTGTATTTAGATATGAAACCAAATTTTAATTGATCACTCCCTTCCCTGAATCCTTTTAAGCAAATAGTATGACTATATTTAAGTAAGGTGAACCCCCATTACTGCTGGTGGGGGAGCTCAGCAGAGCCAGGTCCTCTCCAGACCCACATGGAGACAGTTTCTAAATAACCCAAAGGTTTCAGAATCCAAGGCAGACAATAAAATGATGTCCAAGTGAGAGTAATCCACTCAGCTGCACCTCAGCTCTGCTATACTGGAAAACTGGATGTGTCACACACAGGCAGAACTCGGGCACCATCAGAGGCTGGGGAAGAAGGTGCCGGGCACCCCTGGCCAAGGACTGTGAGACTCCCCCGAGCTTTCCAGGGCCAGCAGCCACCTTTGAAAGCAACCCGGAAGGAAACTCCTTATGATCCAAACATTTTATCCATCCAAGTACATCACAACCCTCCTCTCACTGCTGTTAGTGTCCTCTACTTGGACATCCATGTTTTTCAAATAAATCACAAGCTAAGTCTGTCCAAATCGAGTACAGGGCAGGCCATCAACACCAGAGGGTTAGTACATTAAAATACATCCCCAACACCTAAAACTTGGGGTGGTAAACTCAGTTTCTACTAAGAGAAGAAGTGAGATTATTATTCAGAATATTATCTGCTTCTGCACATAAATCTCCTTTTTTGGCAGGTGATGTCTGGCAGTCTGGGCATTCACATGTCATTAACATTAACCCAGCCAGCCTGGATCCTCTTGCAAAAACGTCACCCACACTGCACTGCTGAGGGCAAACTGACTCTGCAGGTAGGAACCAGTCTCTGAATACAAACTGTTCTGAAAAGACAACTAATTCTAAAAGTTAACTTTTGAAACTCTGTTTCCTTAGCAATGGCAAGAAACCATCATAGAGAGTCAGTTAATAAGGCTCAGTTGGTAAGTGGAAATTCAGGGGGCTACAGTAACTCTATCACTTGCCACAGCAAGACCAAGCAAACGATAACATCTAATTATTTCTCCTTTCCTGCAGATTGCTGCAAATAGAAAAATCAAGTTGTTTGACTCTAAGTACCACCACTGCTCAGAGTGATTCCATGCTATGTGATTCAAGTGGTGGATAGCAAGATGTAGTAAAATATCGGATTTTACAGCTTCTGGAGTGAAAGACTCAATGACTATAAATAGAAGAGAGCATGCTCGTCCATTTGTTCCCATCATTGTATTAAAAACAGAAATCCTCAGAACTTCAAAAATATCTCAATTTCTCTTCCTGTCAACAAACTCTGACAAACATGTTACACAAAGACAGACACTAAAAAGGTCTGAGTGAGAAGATGCAGCTGACAGAAGTTTAAGTGAAGGCCCAAAGAAACTTTAATCAAGGTCCCAAACAAGAACTAGTCAGTGTACAAAGCCCCTCTGATATTCTGCTACATAAAGTACTACATCACTGAGGAGCCCAACAAGGGCAAGGAATATTGAGAAAAGCAAGATATTGCAGAAGTTGGGGCTAAATGTACTTGAAAGGCAGCTGGCCTATTTTCAATTGCATTAAGTAGCCAGGAACCTGAAGCAGAAGCCCAAACAGGCTCAGATTATCCTAGACATCCCCACCTGAAAATGTAACATTTAAACAAATATATTCATTTACCTTTGACAGGAAACATTTAGATGCAAATTCGAGCTGTCTGAAACTACAAGGGAGACATCTTTGTCTTCTCTCCTTAGCTGGCCAAGTACTACCTGAAGCCATGACTGCCTAGACCTGACAATAACCAGGATCCATCAGGAATCAGACACTACAAACACAGCTGGCCATCCAGACCTGCAATCATGCATTAAAAATAAAAAAAGAAAAAGAAAAACAAAGGAAAATAATTATCCTCACTATCAAAGAAACTGCCAGAAATACCAAGCAGCAGCCTCTTCAAGAGAGAAGGCTGCATGATCCCTTGAACTGTTGGACAGTCAGAGTGGGCATCTCAGCATTTAATTACAATTACTGCACCAGTGACTGAAACCTGCCCAGAGAACGGCACAGCACAGCACAGCCCCTGCTCCACACACGCTGCTGGATCCCTTCCATCCCTGCTGTCACCTGCCCCGTGTCTGACAGACACCCAGCCAAGAGCCCCAGAACACAGCAGGGCTGTGAAGGAACACACAGCACCAGTCGTGACTGACTCCCGGGAGGGGCACTTTGGAGAGAGCAGCTGCTTCCCCCCAGGCCTGGATTCTGCCTGCAGCCCTGGCAGCTGAAAGGAGTCTGAACTTACACTCTGCACATCACCTTGAGCTTGAAGGTGAGTGGTTAAAGCTACTGTTCAACTCCCTCATGGGAACTGATAGACTTACTTAGACACAGAAATGATTTTCTTTATCTAACAGTATCACTAAAGAACATGGGAAAGAATCTACAATATTTTCCATTCCTTTCTGGGATGACAATAAAGCATTTTGTCTTCCTGGAAAAAAACCCTATGTACTTATTTCTGTAAGAAAAAGACCACATATATTAGATATTAAATATATTCATGGAAGTGGATTCTGTGTACTAGATACTAACTTAACTATTTTTCATTATCTCTTTTTGCTCAGGCTGGGTAATAACCTGTGAACACGATCACATGGAATTACATAAAGAGAACCACTGGCACACAGTTCATGCACAGCTCCAGGCAAAGCAGGGGAGCATTGATGCACCTGCAAGGAAGCTTCACTCCTCTTAGAACACACCATTGTTGGGTACTCTGGGCCTTCAGGACACGAAAGCCTTTCCCATGCTCAGTGGAGGCCTTGCAGCAGCTGAAGCAATAAATATTGACAGCAAGCTGGCAAACAGCAGATCCCAGGGCTGCAGCTCCAATTTCCCCACATCAGCAAAGGCAGAGCCTGGAAGGGGCAGCAGGACTAGGCCTGTTCCTCCCCAGCACTGCAGCTTTGTCTGCACTGAGAGTGTGTTTGCCCCTCAAATTCTGGTGTACCTGGAACACACCTGCTTTGCCAGCCACGCTGAAAATCTGAATTATCTATTAAACTGCATTGCAACACAGATAGGCAGTAACACAGCTCTAACTCTGGCTGCAAACCACTCTGCAAGCAGCTTTCAGCATCCAGCTCCAGCCTGTCAGGCTCTTACATGATGCTTTGCAAGTCTTGCACATGAGGCCACACATTGCTCAATAAAAACTAAACAGTCAGAGCAAACACTCCAACAGCTGTATGCCAAAACACGAGAGCCTCCTGGCAGCACTGGATTTTAATTAAGGAACTGTATTGATGACTGAGTTCTCCTTCTCTCAGTTCTCATCTCCTCTACTTTGAGGCAGGATTACAGAAGCTGTAAGGAAATGCATTCAGACTTGCTTAAAGAAAATTGAAAACAGAACACTAAGACTACAGAATTCTGTCTTCCCACTGGGAGAAAGGGAACTTTCCAGCAATCCACTCTGCATCCAGACGAACTGCAGATTGCTAGTTGCTTTTTTAGCAGACTTCATCCTGCTGCCAAGCTAACAGATTTTTAAACTGAGATTTGAAACAAAGACTTCTCAGTACAACCCAGAATACTGAGCACTGAGTAGGACCTGGCTGTCAAACTTCATCTTATGATTTCCTCTGGAGCTCACACGTTTTGACCCCTGCAGAGACACACCTATGATTGTGGGCTATGTCTGGATTTGTAAGAATTCCCCAACACCCAGTGCCATGGCTTTCTCCGGGCTCAGCCTCACCCTGCACGCTGTGAACACCTGCCCGCTTTCAAAGGGAGATACGGATCAAAACAAGCTCACCCCGTACTTGGAGCAGACACCGCTCTTAACATGTTACATCAGCCCCGCACTTGTGGAGATTCTTCCTTCGAGCTTCTGCTGGATTTCCTTCCTCTTTGTCTGCCACTGAATGGGGCTCGCTTTGATGGTAATCTCCGATTAACAACCCCAGCGATCCTTTAGGGGCGGCAGGCGCTGCCCTTCGCATGAATCGCTTATTTAAAACAACACAAACCCTTTACTAGTGCACATCACGTAAAACCTTAAGGCCACCATGACTGTAGAGCTCACTAAGAGCCTGCATTTGCACGAGCCAGGCCCATTGCTCCGGATTAACAACATTTACAGCAGCGCTGAGCTTTGGTTTAAATAGAGGAAACTAAGATTTCTGCTCTCACATCCTAATGCTGCCAAATCAGTCCATCTGCCAGGCCATGCAAAGGAAGAATTTAGTCCATCCAGTGAATCCTCTGACTCAAAATCTCACTGCAGTCAAATAGGTGCCCCTGCCCAATTCTTTCAGTAGGTGTAACTGAAGCCAAAATATTCCTGAACAGGGTGGTAATATTCCCTAAAATCTTGCCATCCAGAGGTGTGATGCTCCCGAGTCTCACTGTTTGCTCTTTTTTTGAAGGAGTCCAATTCCTACAGTGAATGCTCACCCCACAGAGCTGGAAGAAAGGCATTAAAGGGAAGAGCAGGCTCCCAGAAGCAGAGCAAAAAGTGTGACACAGGAGAGCAGCAGCAAAGTTAACAGTAAGTTTATCTGTAGGGAGTTCTATCTGTGACATTTTATTCAATTTGATGCCACACAGCGCAGAACAAAGACACAGACCTGGCTTTTTATATTTAGTAGATTAAAACAGACATTAAAAAGAAACTGGTTCTCATTCACTTTTGAGGATTTCACCTTAAGGGAAGGTCTTTCAAGGATGCACATGGGTATTCTTTGGCCTCCTGAAAGGGAAATGAATTAAGCACAAGACTCAATTCTTGCAACAAAAATTTACTCAGAAGAGCCATGAGGAAGAGAAAGGTAAATTATGAAACTGGAATTAATAAATATTTGTGTCAATAGCACTGAAAAACCCACAACAAACAGGCTGCAGCTTTTACTGGAGGTCAGAGCTTGCACTGGCAGTTCTGCAGTGCCTCAGATCCAGGCTGCTATGGAAAAATAAAATGGGAACTCTAAATGGACCTTGTTGTTTTCCTGTGTTACTAATTCAGGAGCTTGGCCAAGAGGATTGTTGGTATTTTGAAACACTTGAAGAGACCAACCACAGCTTCCAACCCAACCACACTCTGCAGGTTTCAGAAATGGTTCACTGCTAAGGTACAGAGCTCTGAGCACACAATACTGGTACACCTTATGGAATAAATTTCAGTTCTCTTATGTTTAAGGTGTTTAAATACTGCCTTACTGTGTGTGTCCTTAAAGTACTCCAGAGAAAAGTCACTGGGCTTTCTTGTCATTTTTCTGCAAATGAAGTAACTCCCAAAACTACAGAATTCGATGGGAAGTATCTTCAGTATTTGAAGGAGTTTATGGGTCCATAATGACAGTGCTTCCAGAAAAATACCATCAAAAACCAAAGTCCAACAACCCATTATCCAGGAGAAGGTGCCTACAGAGGCTTCTCAACAGGGAGAGGTGGGAAAAGCTCCCAGCTGGAAGATGCACAAGCTGAAACAGGAGCTGGGGGAAGGTGGAACCCTCCGACCAAGCCTCACTAAACAACCTGTGTCCACCCAGCCTGGAAAGGAAGGGAACTCCCAAAGCACTGAGAGGCCCCTGGAACTCCCAAAGCACTGAGAGGCCCCTGGAACTCCCAAAGCACTGAGAGGCCCCTGGAACTCCCAAAGCACTGAGAGGCCCCTGGAACTCCCAAAGCACTGAGAGGCCCCTGGAACTCCCAAAGCACTGAGAGGCCCCTGGAACTCCCAAAGCACTGAGAGGCCCCTGGAACTCCCAAAGCACTGAGAGGCCCCTGGAACTCCCAAAGCACTGAGAGGCCATGAGAACCTTCCAGCCTAAGGAATGTAACCCTGCAGGTCTGAGGCTGAGGAAATCCCTCAGCATGGGGCTGTCATGTTCCATACTGAGTATTAAAGCTGCACTCTGGTGCTCAGGTCCAGCCCAGGACACTTCCACCTGTCTGGGCCCACAGGTGTCCTGGAAGAACCTCCCTGTGACCCACAGAAAAGGGGTCCTGCTGCTAAGAGAGGAGGAACAAGTCATCTCACTGCTGCTCAGCACAAGACACCAAAAAAACCTTACAATGTAAACCAACATCAACACTTTCTCCAGCAGAGAAAACCCTAAACTTTATTAGGAGTTTGCATAAGTGAGATTATATTCCATTAAAGAGATTATCCACCTTTTAACACTGCCTTGAGAGAGGACTTATGTGTGGCACTTTTCCTGCTTATCATCTCCCAAATGGTGTCCCATTAAATCTGCAGAAGGCACATAACTGACACTTCAGCTTTTAAGCACAGATGATACCAAAAAATTCTGACACTGTAACAGCACTGCCAAAAACTCACATTTGTGGCTTTTCTTAAAGATTAAGTACCTGAGGAACAGATTGCTATTTTCAGATTTCATTTAGAATTTAATCTTTAGTCATCGTGGCAGCAGAAAACTGAACCATTTTAAAAAAATGAAACAAATTATGGTGGATTTTAAAAATCCCACTAATTTTGAATTCTGTCTCTCTCACACTGATCTGCAAAGACAATTCTGCAACATTCCAATTCTGAGTTGGTTTGTAACCGAGATGGAACAGTCTCTTCAAATAGTTTGATAACATTCTATTTAACTAACAGAACTCTGAAAATGTTCAGAGAAACGTTAATTTGGAGGGTTTCACTGGTTTATTCCCTGGCACAAGATCTCATGGTTACTAGACACATGCATGCTAAATATATTACAGGCTGCCATGGCAGCAGGTCAGTTCTGCACAAGCTGCTTGTATTAAATTTCTCCTATAAGTGACACTGGAGTTTTAGCTCTGCCACAGCAGATACAGGAAGAGGCTGCACATTCCAAACCACCATCTGAAGGGGAAAACTCTGCCAACACAGCCCTAAGTGTGCCTGTACTACTTTAACCCATTTACTATTTTAACACACACATGCAAGCCTTGCATTTATGTTCTCTATATTATGAATTTTTAAGATTCCAAACTCCAAAGTTAATGGCTTTGTCGTAGTCTCTTGCCATGAAAATTTAAGGAAAAGGTCACAGAATTAGAGACTATAAATGGTGACATGCAAGACTGATGAAATTCCAGGCAGTGTTATTAACTGGGTATTCAAGTACACTGGGAATCTTTTACTGGTTTATTAAACTGCTTGGTACATGGTAACTACTAGAACACATTTTTAAAAAGCATCACTGCATATTGTTCTAACAATCTCACAGCAGATGTTCTCCATAAAAGACAGTGACATATTAAAAAAACCCACACATTGTCTCTACATATATTGACATATCTAGAAATACACACATTGGCATATAAAAAGTGCAAACAAATGTGAGTTGCCAAAATTAATGGAGCACACACTAAAAATATTTTATCACCCTCTGTCACGATGCTTTCCTATGTCACACCACAAGAGAGGACACACTGCAGAGAACTCCAGCCTGGTGGGGGAAGGCAAATTCTTCCAAAAGCTGCCTCTAGACTGACACAAGGGGACCCTTCAGACCACACCTCATGGCTTCAGATTGGAGCCCTGGAGAATGCCAAGATAAAAGAGGAATGGACTCGATCCCAGAGGTCAAGAGAGATTAGAAAATTATCTGTATTCTGCTGGAGGAACACACATTAATCCTTTTCTTTCCTAAGCACAGACGAAAAGCCTCCCTCAAACCCTAAGCAGGGGTGCAATCATGATCTGGCTGGAGGCAGAGGAAATCACACAGACCTTGGGTAAATATTTAGGCAGTGAGCCCATATAAAAATCTCAGACTGCTGCTCTCTAGTGCAACCATATCCACAGGGACCAGGTTAAAGTTCTCATTACCTACTTCAACTGCATGTTTGCTGCATCCCATAAGCTCGTCCCGACACTGTTCATCTAAAATAGAAACTTCATGGGATGGTTCATAAACCCCTGGTCCTCCCTTTCCCCTGGCTGGGACACCTGAAAACCAGAGAGAACCACCAACAGGTGACCAAGGTATCCACCACAGAGATGCTCGGGCACATCAAGAGCAGAGGTGCAGATACACTTGGATTTTGAGGAGACGATTCTTTCAACTAGATCATTATTCAGAATCATTCCTTAATTAGGCTGCAGAGCACAGCACCATTTGTCACTGACAAAGATACAAAATACCACATTTTTACAGAAGAAAATTATTATAACACTCGTGATTTCAGTCACTTAAAGGTTAAGCACAGACTAAAGGGAGTCCTGATATACTGATCAGGTTTCATTTGGACATGAGAACTCTGCATTAAGTCATCATGTTGAAGGCACAAAATCTCTGATGCAGGAGAGTCTTTTTTTTTTTCCTCAAACCAGGAGACACAGTTCCCTGAGCTCCACACAGAATGTGCACTCACAGTGTCACCCATCAGCACGTGATGGAGATGCTTTATCCGGTCAAACAGCGTCACACGGACCAAGTGCTCACACACAGAGCTGGCTCTGCCTGAAGCTTTAACGCCGAATCTGGGCCATCCCTGCACTCGCAGTTTCTGTGCAGCTGCTCCCAGAGCTCCCACCCCCGGCCCAGGGGGTGGCAGAGCCTGTCATTGCGAGGAGCAAAGAAAAGTCCCTCCTCAGGAGCCATCCCTCACCTCTGCAGAGCTGCCACAAACCTGAGCCTGCCGAATTAGCATGTTCCAGCCTTGGCATTTGACTTGCTACTGCTCAAATATTTAAGCCATCACTTTCTTATCTGAGCCAGACCTGTACCTTTCTTTTCATTACATTTGGAATTTTCTTCCATACTGAGGACTGCAGAGCTACAAACCGTTCTGACCTGCTCTGAGCAAAGGCCCAGCATTGAGAACAACCCAAACCAAGTCCCAGCACATGAAGCACTCAACAGTTCACACACACACAAACACACACCAGATTCCTCCTGCAAAGGGAACAAACACAGAACTAAAGGCAAGAGCTACACTGATAAAAGAAAAACCACAGAAAAGCAATGAAATAACTGAACCAGTAAACTTCAATAAGAAGACAAAACTAGAGAGTGGAATGCACAAATAAACCTT
The DNA here is from genome assembly GCF_047495875.1 of Pithys albifrons albifrons. Taxonomy (NCBI): domain Eukaryota; kingdom Metazoa; phylum Chordata; class Aves; order Passeriformes; family Thamnophilidae; genus Pithys; species Pithys albifrons. Next base: position 18,233,647 of record NC_092470.1, on the reverse strand, counting down.
GTCTACAGAAAACATGTTTTCATCTGTCTAAAGAACAAGTTTCTGTTTAAAAATGCAGTTTCCAAGTTTTACCAATACAGTAAAAACTAAGGAAATTGTGCTTCCACTGTAAGCAAATAATACTAAGGGGCTACAGAGAAAAGTGACACTGTTACAGGTCACATGAACGAGTTCTGAGTGAGAACAATAAATGCTCAATATTATACAATACATAAAAACATCCCACTGACATTGGTGACAGACTTGGAATTGAATTATCTGCAACTGAGATGTGCTACAGGTTACTTTTATTTCAGAAGCAAACAAAACCCAACAACACCAGAAATCAAAACCCACCCAACATGATTATCAATGAAAGCAGAGCCTGCCTAATGTACAACGATGCAGATGCTCTGACTCGTAGATCAGCAACTGCTTTGTTTCTCCAAAAGTGTTGGTACCTCATCGGTCACTTTGGGAGTAAATGCTTTTCAAGACTCCAGATGAAAAATAAAAAAACACCAAAAATTTGTTCATGCAATGCACCCAGCTGACTGATCTGGAACTTTATTCATGAGAGCATTAGAAGACAAAGCAAAAACTGAAGGAAATATATTAAGATAAGGAAAAAAAAGAGATACTTTCTGAGAGTAGAATTCATAAGACTTTCTCAGGAGAAAACCCACTAGCACTTGAATAAATAAATCTGACAAATCTCACCATCTACCCACTAGGAAATGAAATGAATGAAAGCTCTGAAAAATAGCAGAGAGACACAGAACTGGGTGTGGTAGAAGTAGTTCATGTCTACTTGCAAGTGTGACAAAAAGAAAAAAAATAATAAACAGCAGAAGTTGACAAATTCTCTCTCCCAGCTCCTCACACCAACCCTGTTCCAGCACTTCACTGCAGCCCAGCCACATGTCAGGCCAAACCTCCTCTACACAGCACTGCCCTGCCCTGTTAAACTGCACCCAGGCACCGAGAGCAAGACCAAGGCATTTGCACCAGGGACAGCAAGGAATCCACCAAGTCAAAGGCAAGGCACCACTCAGATTTCCTCAACAGCACAACACTCAAAACAAGGCAAGGCCTGCCAATGAAAATACCATTTGCTGCTAAAGCAGTGGATCAGCAGACACACTTCAGGCACAGAAATTCTCCAGGTCACAAATTACACTTATAATTTAACCCCCAGGTGTCAACTGCAGAACTGAAAACAAATGCAAAAACACACCTGCAATAGAGAACTATTTATAATCTTTCATCTTCCATATTTATAACTAGCAAGAGCTGATGGAACTCATCCTTAGTTAGAGATGAGGCTTCACAGAGTCAGCCATCCATCTGGTCAGGTCAAATTACAACAGGTAGAAACCACCACCATCACCAGCCACAAGACCCACATGCAGGGCAGTCCTGAAGCCTCTGCCACATGTACAGACCAACATGAAATAAAATTCTCACCCCCCCAGCCTTCCTGATATGTTGAAGGCCATACAAGCCAAAACTTTCTCCTCAGAAACAGAGGCATCAATCCAGAGCAGAGACAAATTTCAGAACAGCAAGTTTTACTGAAAGCCACAAACTTCATTGTAGTCTAATCACCTACATTAAATACATACACAATATCTCATTTCTTTTAAGGATAACTGATTTAAATTTGCCACGTAAGTTTACTTTTGAAGGCACTTCATGCAGCAACACTTACTAAATCAAAAACTGTCCTCACAGTACACAGAAAGTGACCAAACCACATCTAATAAAGAAACAAATGGAAAAAGAATAGAAGTTGGTGGGTGCCATTTGTTTTACTGGAACACATCAAACAGTTTCACTGCTGTTCTGCTCAAGATGTAAAGAGGAGCTGAGACAGGAATTCACAGCTCCAAACCACACGAGCCCACGTGACAGGCCATGCCCACCTCAGTGTGCAGGGGCTCTGCCATGCCCAGGGTGCTGGGCAGGAGTCACAACTGAACAGGGTAACCCACTTTCCCAGGGGCTCAGTGATGGCAAACCTGACTCTGAAGGTGTGCTCGCCATTAGGAAACAGCTCTGCCCCATCTGGGTGGGACAATTAAAGAGCAGTTGGTGAAAAGATGGATTTTCAGGATAAAAAACCCAAATGCACAGCAGTATTTTTCCTCCTGTGTGCTGTCCAGGATAGTACCTTAGCAAACCTTTCAAACCACAGAGTTACCAGGCCAAGCCACAGGGTTGCTGTACAGGAAAATTAGCTGAGCTTGTACCACACCTGAGCACACTGCACACACCTCTGGATGCACAGGTCTGATGCCTGGGGAGGAAACCTTCTGCATTTGGGAGATTTCATACATAAATTGCCTCAGATGAGCAGAACAGCACTAGAACTCAGACACCTTTTAAGCAAAGCAATATGGTAGTTCTCTGCACTCATTATCCAGCTAAGTCTGAGCATCTCTAGATCCAGTGCACCTTCCCAAAGGCAGAGTATGAAGCCCAGGCAGTAAAAAGGTTGAAACCAGAAATTGCCAAACAGCATCTGAACCCACTGGAGCACCCTGGAAATTGGGAGTGCAAAGTGCAGATCTAAAGCCACATTCATTAGATTGAACAGTGAGACTCCAACATTTACTGTAGCTCTAAAACAGAAACGTACAGATTGACAATGAATGACTGTGAATGTTCTCTAAACAATGATAATCCAATTAGGCATCACTCATTTAGACAGATGCATTAATTATGCTCAAATTGTCTCCTATTGCTAAAATAAAAGTTCAATAATTTAATTTTGCACGGGAATACAACAGAGGAGAAAGAGACAAAGACTTGGACTGAAAAGTTTATGTAAATGCCAAAAAAAGACTGCTCCCTACCCACTCAGGAACCATTAGAACCCTTCAGCATATTTTTGCCCAACATGGTTTTACTTATTCTTTTAATTGTGTTTGAAAAGGTTTTGCTAAGACAACTTGTGTATTGACAACAATAGAGCCAACAATAGTGCTGCATTCTAAAGAAGACAATGGCAAGATGTGACTAACGTGTGGTAGAGAAAACACATTCACTGCCATGGGAACCCTGTCAGAGCTCACCCTACAGCAAGTCGTGCACAGGAAGCCTTTCTGGGCTCAACTTCCTCTCCTAATAATTCCTCTACTAATACTTGTAAGACATAAACATTAATATTACAGCAGGGAAGAGGCAGCTCACAGCATTTCCATCTGAACAGCTCCAACAGACCCGAGGAGCCAGAGCAAGATCCCCACACTCATCACCACAGCCAAGGATTTCACTGGAACACTGACACCAATTCACTGAAAACTCATTGTAAGCAGTTAATGAATGTGGGAGAAACCAGGAAAAAAGAAAAGGAAAAAAAACCCCACCTCACTCACAACACAAAGAACCAAGTGCTACAAGAAATGTCACAAACCCAGCAGAAAGGTGACTTCATCTAATCTGGTCTGGAAGTTTCACCAGAATAAATCTGTTGTAACAAACTGAACTGCACTAAAATCTAACAGGAAGAGGCAAGTTCCACCCCCCAGTCTCAGTTATAGTGCAACTCTATCTGTGTGCACAAGGGCCCAGCAATACCAGTAAAATAAAACTGAAGTTAAACATTAAGCCACACATAGGACTTGCCTGATTACTGCCTGTTACAGGAAAGGCTCAAGGAATCTTGCAGTGTAGGCAAGACATTCACACACAGTTAAAACCCCTTTTTCTTGCTTCCTGCACTGAGGTGGTACATAAAATCCTCCTGGAAGCAGAACTCAGAAAATTACCAGGAGAATTTGTTTTTAACTATGTCTTGAAGAGTCCAAATCAGGTTTTCAATGAAGGTTTGCAGACTCAAACACGACGTAACAAAATCACGTCTTACAAGTCTTTTTGCAGGTTTGAGAGATGAAAACACAGGACCTAAAAGCATCAACGTAGAAGTTTAGTAAAAACTCAGAATGAACAGAGCCATCAATCCAAAAATAGAACAAACTTTCCCTAAAAAGCATTTTACATGTTGAAATAACAGATCTCCATTTTCTCCTTGAAGTCAGCAGCAGCCAGCATGGCATGGCCAGCACTGGCCACTGAGCCAGCACGAGCTGCTACTGCACCAAACAGCCCATTGGAAACAAAACCCTGAAATCCATTTTTAATCAACAAAAGGCATGGCACCTTAGCACTTAATTTTAGCTTTTTATGGACTTCAGAAAAAGAAGTACTCTTCTACAGAAAATACACAGTAAATCACATCACGACCAACATCCTGAATGTATCGTATGGAGTTCCTTCCCCTGCACTTAACAAAGTGTTCTAATCCCTCCTTCACGATTGTAACAACCACAACAGCAACTGCAGCTCTTCCAAGAGCAAGTGTTTTAAAAGCAGAGCTTACCCCTCTTAACTAGTGCACCTACAACAATTTCCTTCATGTGTAATTGTGGCCTTGTCCAAATTTGCTTTTGTCTAAAGAAATGAAAATGGAAAAAGAAGACAATTTTAGGAAGTATCAAACCCAGATACTCAGTCTCAAGGAATTATAAACATTAAGGGTTGGGACCTGGTCTAAGACCTTTCAAGGACTGAGACCAGAAACACTTCCAAGTCTGAAACAAGGAGTTTGAGGTAAGATAAGGCTCAGACACTCCCCCAAGTAAAAGAGTTGGTAAAATGAGCCAGACACACTAAAGCTACAAATATAAAAAACAACCTTAGCAAAGGAACTGAATTTTGTATCTTCATTACACTTGGATCTTGGCTGAAACAAAACAGAAGCTGCTTATTTGGTTGTTGTCAGATTCCTGAAGGAAAACATCTGTAAATCCCAGCACAGACAAGCTGAAGGGCCCAAAAACCACTCGTATCTTCAAAAAATCCTCTCCTACTCCCTCCTTTCTCCCCAGTGGCCCCAACACTGACACATCTCTGTGGTCCAACACAAGAGACCCAGGCACGGGGCTGGCTGTCCCCTCACTGCCCCAATACTGCCAACAGATCAGACTATTTTAAGATAAGCTAATTATGCCACTGAAGAATCTTATAAGCCACTAAGATTAAGCAGAAGAGACCACAAAGAATTAAAGGCAACAAAGCACAGGTGAGGCAGAAGCAAGAACTGTGATCTCAGCCCTTCCAGATCAGGAGCCTGGAGGACTCCTCATCACATTGCAACTCTGAATTTCAGTCTGTGCTTACCTTCTCCTGCTCCCAACACCTGTAACAAGCACAAAAGGAACTTCACATGAAAGGCTGTTGTTCCCTCCACCTTCAGAAAATTAGTCATTCAAATCTTAGGAAAACAGCACACCAAAATCTTTGTGGCTTGCTCACAGGCATTATCTACATGCATGCAAGACAGACAGCTACAGAAACCAACTTAGGTGCCTTAAAAGAAATAGATCTGAAGGGAAAATCCTCAATTATGAGTGTGTTAGACAGAAAATTTTCAAGAAGTTTATCAGATGATCTTCTCATTAACATTTCATTAAAGGACTGCATGATGGAAAGGCAGGTAGAAACCTCTTTGGAGAACTAGTCAGTCAGTATCTTCAGGTATATTGTGGTCGGTTTTATTACGGAATAATTCAGCCCTAAAAAAACATGTTAAAAAAAAAGCTCCTGCTCCCCAATCTCCAGAACACACAAAGTAAGAGAAGCAAACTGCTGTCCAAACCTGCAAACCATGACAGGGCAAAGGGAAGGGAAAAGGAGAGGACAGGCAGCTGCAATGACAACCCAACGAGCTTCCATTCTGGATCACAAGAACCTGCTCCTTGGTGCAAATGCTGCTCCACAGCCAATTCCCTGCAAAAATCCCCAAACCATCCCTGAATTCTGCAAACAGCATCCTGACCAGACTCTCTGGGCAGGAAAAAAATCCCAAATGCTCTACATAACTATTCCCATACACTTACAAACAGGCATCATCAACATGAAGACACATTTATTTTGCTGAATGAATCCCAGCCTAACATGACACTTCAATCAAATAAAATACATTAAAGCAAAGCAAATTAAGAAACTGAACACAGTTTTAAATAATCCTACCTTTAAGTTACTCTTCATAAAATTAAGTAAAAGTACTTAAGAAAATAACAGTTTACTGATGTAAGATTAGAGCATTATCAGTGACGGCACTTGAAGATGGAACTGTCTATTCCCACAGCTTCCTAAACTTACCTTTCCAATACAATGAGGTTTATGTGACCACAGCCTGTTCTCCCTCATTAACAGCTTCTGATTAAAATGGCCAGTTTCAACCAACTGCCATAACAAATGTATCAATTATCTTGGGGATTTTCTGAAGTGCTGTGGAATCCTTGCCCTGGCAGTTGCAGAGCCCTGGGCAGAGCAGTGCCCTCAGTGAGCAGGGGCAGCAGGGCCTGTGGGATGCTCAGGAGTCAGCAGGTACCTGCACTCAGCCCACCCACAGAGCATTTAAAGCACTTCAAGAACTGATGACGGGATACTCTGAAAGATCAGGGAATAACAGAAGAGTTGGAAAATAAAGGAAAGGGAAACTCTCTAAGTTTTACTATTTGCAAAATTACTTCTTTAGTTTTACTGTTCAGCCTTTTTAAATTTACTTCCACCATTTCTCCAAGCCACATTTTAATACCATAAATTAAATGGGCTGTAGTACACAGAATAAAAATTTTCATATACACAGTCTTTGTTCTTTTCCCCATATGATGCTCCTCTTGCTCATCGGCAACTCAGCCATGGAGCTGGCACCCTTTTATCTCCTGCAATCACACTGGTTATGCCTGCCTAAAGCCAGTGCTAACAGGACAGTCTACAGATCCTTTAATGACTCCCATCTCCTCCGAGACAAAAATTAGACGCCGAAAAGGATAAAAAAAAAAGCTCCAAACCCCAGGATCGCCCATGAGTAACACCAGGTTGGTGCAGCCTCTGCGGTGTGTGCTGTGGCCAGAGCCGACGGCTCCGCTTTGCCAAGCCCGACCCCGAGCGCTGCAGGGCACGGCGGGAGCACCAGAGGGAGCTGCGGGGGCTCCCATGGGGCCCCTGGGGTGGGATCACACCCTCCTCCCACGGGGCAAGGCCTCCCCTCGGCCTGTACAAACCAGCGGGTGCACTCGGGTCTCTCATAGCCGAACATTCGGATCCTCCCTCTCTCCTCGCCGCCCACGCAAGGAGCGGCTCTGCATTGCCTGGTGGATCCGGGCAGGTTTCACACCAGCACCTTGTGCCAACGCTGCTGGTGGAAATCCGTGTGCACCTGACACCGACCCAAGGGCAGCCTCCAAGAGAACTACAGAAACAGGCGTGTCACCACCGGGCTGAACTTGGCAGGACAGGAGTCCAACCTCTCACCAAAAACCTGTGGGGAACCCACGAACAGAGCAGGAAGAGGCAGCAACCCACTGAACTGGAGACGCCTCGTATCGAGGGCAGAGCATGTGCAGGAAGATTTACTGCAAAGCAGCTTGTGGGATAACGGGGGGAGATCAGGTTGCACTCATCCTGCTGCGATTTTAAGGCTCCTGTGTAGATAAGCCCAGGAAAAAATTCCACCAGGAGTCACCGGGAGCATCAGAATGGCACGACAAACAGGAGCTGCAGTTCTCAACTCTCCCATTACCCCATTTCACCTCCTGAACAAATCATTAGTCTTTTAAGTCTTTCCTCCTATTTTGCATAAAGCTCCTAAATGATCTCACTATTCAGGAGCATTACTCTCTTATGTTTTAAAATCCACAACTTGCAACCATTTGAATACCATGTTTTACTAGTTCCTTGAAGACACTGAATTAGGAATGATACACAGAAACACTGACCATTAGCTCTGTCTTCTAACGAAACAAACCATTTAACAATTATCATACGATAACTCTTGTTGTTTCTGTCCTGCCCTCAAATTTCATCTCCTATCAAACCCATGACAAAGTCTGGAACTCTTCTTGAATTTCCCTGTCCTTCACTGAGAACAAGTGCCCTCTATTTCTGTATGACTTTGTAATACAGATTTGATAAAATACAACGGTTTTTAAATTTCAGTTAATTCAATTGATAGTTTCCCGTTATTTTTGACAGCTATTCAGGTGAGCAGTTTTCATACTTGTGACAAAGAAAACAACAAGTATTATTCTATGATACCCAACAAAGCCATTACATGCTCTACATACTCCTTGGGAATCCTCAGGGAATTGCTGTTAATAACCACAACCTCTGAAAACACACTCATATTCCAATATCCTCCAATATTCAGTGAATTCCTGCCTCTGTCTATGACCACATCCCTCTTCAGCCATCAATGATTTTGTCTCCTTCTCCTAAAGGAGGATTCTAATTTAGTGCTTCCTAATGGAAACCATCAATACTTTTACTGCTGGAACATTTTTTCAACAGCTCTCAAGGCAAAGATCTTCACACACCTTTCAGTGACAAAAAGACACCACGGTTTGGAATGTTATGAACAAAGATAAGGAGAACAAGAGGACAAAACACAAAGAGACCCAACAACACACAAACCACAAAACCCCCAATACTTCAAAAGAAACACGGGAGGATATTAAGGAAGTGTCTCAGAGGAAATCCTCCTTCTGCACTCAAAAGTTTCAAATCCCAAAAGACAACAAAAATATGTGTATTATTAAACTCAGGCTAACAAACATAATTTGACAATCTATAGGCTCCAAAAGTGCAGCAGAAAGTGCTTTCCCTTTTTGCAGGCATCCAGTAAAACAAGGCATTTGGTGCCCCTTCACTTTCCCATTTTTCACCCTGAAAACAAGGGGATTCTCCGCATAAACTTAAGACACCTGAATTATAATTAAAATCTCATATAATTAGACAATTTTAACAGCTTTAAGGAAAAATAAAAATTCTGAAAAATTTAGTTCATTACCCTCAGTGTCTGACCAGGTAATACAAGCACAATGATGATGGAACATCCCATTTTCTCAAATACTCTCAGAAGACTCATTGCTTTGAAAGCTCACACTGGAAAAAGCAACATTTTTAATTGCTCTGTACACCGACTTACTGGCTGTTGTTGTTGTCAGCTCACAGCTCTTAAAACAGGATGCATGTAGTCATATCAGGAAGAGGCAGTTGCTGTGAAAGAATGATACCAAAAACAAGATGTCCCCAAGGCTGATAACCTCACACTGTGTGTCTGAGCTACACCACACAAGGGTGTCACAATGGGATGGTCAATTAAATACAATTCTAAACACCTGGAGAGGGATGACTGCTTAAAAACACTGCCACAATTTTTGGTATCTGAGAGAAAAAGAATGACAACTTCTTTCTCAGCTCTTAAGTATTGCAGATTCTGTGTGATACAGGGGGTAAAGGCACATTATCCTGACACCTTGCAATGGCTTCTGCAATGGGCACTGCCAAGACAAGTCTGTTCTGCCTTCATGGCCCCCCATCCTCAGCACACGTGTCTATCTCAGGCTCTGAAGGTCCAACTCGCCTACTCTTCTCCTACAACTGTTTGTAAACCTTCCATATCACAAGGGATACCAAAACACTCTCCTCTGAATTCTGTCTCTCAGCTCTCAGAGTTTAATGATTTAACCCCCTGACCTTCCAGACCCAGTGAGAGGTCACAGACAATGGCAGGATCAGGCCCAGGGGGGTTGGTCCAGCCCCCAGCCCTGGCTCTGCCCAAGGGGTTCCTGCAGGTAACAGCTGGCACAGCTGCTTTACATTCTCACAGCTCTGTGGGCAGCTTCCAAACAAAAATAACATTAGGCCAGTTCATGAAATCCTAAATTACAGTGTTAGACACAATCTGGTTTTCAAACGAAACCGAGTTTCAAAAATGCTCAAAGGAATTTGAAGCAAATGGGAAAAAAATCCTTCTTTCCCTCTACTATCACCATAAAATTATCATGATCACAAACCATCCATTCTACACCCCACTCCAGGTGATCTCTGGCCACAGACATGTTTTTCTCTGAGTCAATTAGCTCCTGATTAGGAAAAAAAGTAAAAGATGCTTTGTCATCAGTGCCTGGTGCACAGACATTGAAAACAAGCACCACCTTTCCACAGCTGGGCTCGGCTGAGAATTCCCAACACTCACTTTTTATCTTACTATTCTTAAAATAGGCATGCAACAATACTTAGAAACTCCTGGTGAAGGCACAAAGCAACACAAAATGCATTTTTAAGTCTTCAGATTGGCCCAAGGACTTCAGCAGAATTCAAAAGCTCTCCAGGGACAGAGACAAATATAAGTGAGAGACCTACCTAATTAAGCATCACTAACATTTTGAATATAAAGTAGTTAATTCCCTGAAAAATAATTCAATTAATCACACTCTTATTAAGAAGGATGTATTTTCTTCCCATCAGAGGCAGGTTTGTGCTGTTACAACACACGGGGAACAAAAATCAGAGTGCTCTCCATAGAACAGGCTCTGCATGCCCCTGCACCAAAATTTAGAAAAAAGATTGCTCACAATATTTAGCCTGCCTAATTGTCATAAAATTCCTGCTTAATTCTTCACTGTAGCCTCGGATTAAGGATAAAAGGAAAGAGAATGATATATACATAGATATACATACACACATAATATATATAATTTAAAATACTCCAACTCAGTGACTGTCCTGGAGAGACAGGAGTGAAATCTCAGGAACAGAGTTGTCTTGCAAGATATTAAGGAGGAATTAATGGAAATGAGAGTATACACTAGAGGGGTTTATGTTCCTAAAGAAAAAGTTATACATGAAACATAAAGAGATCTAGAAAAACTTTTGGAGAACCATTAAACAGAAGCCTAAACAATGCAGCTGTGAGGGGTGGCCAGGTAGAAATCCAGATCAGATGCTTACTCTCAAATAAAGAAAGCAAAATATATTATTGCAGGCTCCAAACTCATTATTTATTAGCTGGTGCTCTGCCACAGAACACGTGCTGAGGGGGAGGGGAACTGTCATGTTCCACAGCTGAACTCTGCATTTAACTCTTAGTTCTGCTATTCAGTTTTGTTACACTGGACAATGCACTGACCACCTAAAATGTACTTTGATCAGCTGTCAAAAAAATTGCTGAAGTTTTGTACTGGAAGGTCAACAAAACTGACCGAGGGGGGAAGCAACAGAAAGTCTTGCTGTCATCTTAAAAGCTTCCTGAGACATCCAAAACACCTCAAACAGCCCAAGGAAAAGCCAGCCATGTGTACCCATTTCAGAGCTGCCTGCACCTTCCAGGCCTTTACTCATTTCACCGGCAGGAGAAAGGGTGACCCCAAACCCCCCTCAGCACCACCCCAGCCACAGAGTGGCCACTCCATTCAGGGAATTATGGCTGGGGCCTGGCAGGGCACACCGGGAAAGAGGCAACAGGGCATTTTTGTTCCCTGGTTACTTCACCAGAGCTGAAGGAATCAAACCTGAACACAAAAAAACAGGCACCAAATTCACCCATATTATCACAAAGACACTGTGAGTTCTGTCCTGTTTCATCTGTTGAGGAACAAATTATTATTACCCCTGTGAAATAATGTCTTTCCAATACAAGAAACGTGAAACTTAAAGAGATTTGTGCATCAAGAAGTTACACAGCACATACATTGCCACATGATGTTCCAATTAATTCCAAGGAAGATTTGCTTCAGTGAGAAGGAAAGGCAGATCCTGGTGCTTTGCAGACATTACCAGGCTGCTGTCATGACTGAATAGGCCTAAAGCCCAAGTTTTACAGGGTATTTAATCCTGTGGCCTTTAAAAATAAAAATGAAGAATTTGGTGAGGTGAATAAAATGTGCTGATGTCAATTTTTAGAAAACGTATTTTTTTAAAAAAATTGAACTAAAACCCACAGACAGCTCTCAAGCAAGGCATAACAAACCACACTTATTACTAATTCAAGGTATTTCTCATTTAGGGGAAGAAATACAAATACAGGTCTGCATGTTACATAGCATTGTACTCCCCTGCTTTCAGAGGAGGTGGAGAACTGCTCGCTGTGTTTTGCTGCAGGGTTAAGGCTGAGAGCACAGCACAGAGCACAGCACTGCCCACAGCCCAGCCGTGCCTCCAGGCTCCCCAGAACAACTCGGGCCCAGAATACACACAATGACATCAACAAGTTATCTGAGAAACTTGGCCAACATGCTAAAATAAACCCATAAAATCTTTGCTGCCCACATTAACCAGTTTAAGGTAAACCACACACGCTACAGCTCAAAGAAGGTTTCTAAACCAGATGAGTCTTCTGCCATAATAACCTGGTTTATTCTCCAGGATTATTTCAAGTTTTAATTTGGCCATGTCCTCTCATCTACTCCAACATGACTCAGTTCTATATATCACTTTATCTAACTTAATAAAATTCAACATTCCCTTATTTCTCCATCTGTGGCTGCTCAGAGAAACAAACTCCTATTTCAGGAATCTAAACCCAGGTGTCTGTTCCTATGCAAAGCATTCCAAGCCCTCTCCCTCACTGGGGTGAGCAGTGACCACATCAGTTTGAAGACACCCTTTAAAATGGAGCAGAACATGCTAAAGGCTGATGTGTTCCCGCTGTAATCTGGAAGTGCCTGCTCACAAATAAATCCTGGAAACGCTGGGATATTAAAGCTGGGTTAGATGAGCTGCAGGGGCAGAGAGAGAGGGTTCCATCCACACCAGAGCTGTCCCTGTCACTGAAGGATCCTTCTCCTCACCGATGATCCTCCCCTGCTACCACTGGTGGGCCACGTCAACTACAGATTTAGAAAAGAATTATGGAGGAGAAAAATAACTGACCAGGGCAGTGGGTTATTTTCCTTCCGAAATTCCAGACTGAATGTCCTCAATCAGAAAGGGCTCATCCCCAGCTGCCCAGCACCATTATAATCCGTGAACATCAAGACAATTTGTTCCATTCTCTCGTTTCTGTTTTGCTGGCTTAACAAGTACAGAATTTTAAAATATCATTTGATAATTACACCCCTTAGTGAACAAAAGTGCCAACGTTATATCCTCTATTGCAATTCCTCTGATTTATGTAACTATAAGACATGGCATTTTGCACATATTCTAGCACCTCAATTAAAAAAAAAACAGTTTCAAAGAGGAACCTCACACTTCTCCCCAAATGCAAATCACTTGATAGAAGGAAAAAACCCCAAATATTATATTCTAACATGTAAAAGACAGAGATAAACATTTTCAATAATTTTAGTGAAAAAACAGATGACAGGAATGTTGCTCTGACACCTTTTGCACACACTGTTCAAATATTAGACAGCATTAAGAGGATAACAGGAATATCTAACTAAATACAGACAGCTAGTTCCCAAAATGGGAGAAAAAAACTTGAATAAAGAATAATTGTATGTAGACAGTTAACATAATTAAGCTTGAAACCTTATAGCCTTCCTTATGCCACATAAAAATTTCCCAGACTACGAGAAAGGTTTAAAATAAATACCATCTACACTACCAATGCCACACCAAAACACTTTTTTCCTTCTACTGTTTACAAATTATTCCTTTTTGTTGCTCCTTTGTACTTCCTAAACCCCCTTTCCTCCACTGCTCAGAATAAACTCAGTCTTCGTATGTCTATGGCACGCAATGTTTTACACGAAGCAGTAAAGAAAACACAAAAAATCTCTTCTTAAATTATCTCTTTTCCCCTACAGAACTCCAGTTTCTCAACTCTGGAATTAATCACCTGTCAAACAAGGCACTACGGTCAGCTTTCCTAAGCGATTCCGCTCTCCTCGCCGCTTAGCATCTCAAAAGCAGGTAAAACCCCACCGCAAAACACAGCTCCGTGAACTTAAAAAAATTTACTGTGTTTCCAGCCAGGAACGGAACAGCCCCTTTTCCTCCCGACTGGTGCCGCCGAACACGCAGCACTGGCGGCGACGAAGCCCCGGCCCGGGGACACGGACACGGCACAGCCCCGGCCCGGGGACAAGGCACAACCCCGGCACCTCCGGACACGGCGCAGCCCCGGACACGGCGCAGCCCCGGCCCGGCTGTGCCTCCGCCGTTCCCCGCACACTTCCCGTGCCCGGCCCCGCGGCAATCCGGGCACAGGCTGCCGGCGAGGCCGCTCCTGCGGCTCCGCTGCCCGGAGACACCGCCACGAAGGGTGCCCTGCCCGCACCGCCCCAGGGCCGCGCACCCCGCCCGCCCTCCCTGCCTCCCTCCCGGCCCCGGGCAGCGCCGCCGGCCCGGCCACGGCCATCCCCTCCCGCGGGAAGTTCTGCGGCGGCCGCGGGACCGCCCGGCCCGGCCCGGCGGGATGGGGGCGGCAGGGGGGACCCTCCCTGATCTCCTTCCCTCTCCGCCCTCAGCCGCGCTCCCCCGACCCCGGACGGCCAAGGGGTGCGGGGACACGCCCCGCCGTGCCCCGGGCCGGGGACCGAGTGCTCGGCCCCGTCGCTCACCTCTCCCCCAGCCCGGCCCGGCCCGGCCCGGCGCCGCCGCTCTCCCTGGCACGGCACGGCCCGGCCCCGCCGCTCACCCCGGCCGGGCGCTGCCCCGGCCCCGCCGTTCACTCCCGGTCCGGCCCCACCACTCACCTCCCCCGCGGACCGGCACGGCCCCGCTGCTCACCCCCGGTCCGGCCCCAGCTCTCCCTCCGGCTCGGCTCGGCTCTCACCCTTGGCCCGCCGCTCCCCCCGGCCCGGCTCTTACCCCGGCTCTCCCCCGGCCCGCCGCTCGCCCCAGCCCGGCTCCCACCCCGCCGCTCCTCCCGGCCCGGCCCCGCTCTCACCCGGCCCCGCTCCCTGCGCTGCCGCCGCGGCTGCTGCGGGGACACTGACACGGCGCACGGATACCGCGCCGCGCTATTCTGGGGAAACAAGGCCCGGCCGCGGCCGGATCTACTTCCACTGTCACCACTGTGCCGCCCCGCGCGGGATCCTTCCGCGCGCTTCCCCGCGCTGCCGGATCTCCGCGGGGCGGGGCGGGGATGGCGGGGCGGGCACGGCCCGGCGGGGCGGGAGCAGTGGCAGTGCCGATGGCGGGGATGGCGGGGCGGGAGCAGTGGCAGTGCCGATGGCGGGGATGGCGGGGCGGGCACGGCCCGGCGGGGCGGGAGCAGTGGCAGTGCCGATGGCGGGGATGGCGGGGCGGGAGCAGTGGCAGTACCGATGGCGGGGCGGGGCGGGGCGGGAGCAGTGGCAGTACCGATGGCGGGGCGGGGCGGGGCGGGAGCAGTGGCAGTGCCGATGGCGGGGATGGCGGGGCGGGAGCAGTGGCAGCGCCGATGGCGGGGCTGGCGGGGCAGGCACGGCCCGGCGGGGCGGGAGCAGTGGCAGCGCCGATGGCGGGGCTGGCGGGGCAGGCACGGCCCGGCGGGGCGGGAGCAGTGGCAGTGCCGATGGCGGGGCAGGCACGGCCCGGCGGGGCGGGAGCAGTGGCAGCGCCGATGGCGGGGCTGGCGGGGCAGGCACGGCCCCGCTCCGCGGCCGCGGCACCGCCGGATTATTTCGCGCGGGCGGGGAGCGGCAGGTCCCACATTCCTGCCCTGAGACCGCTCGGAGTGACGGTGCGCTCAGCCAATCGCAGCGCGCGTACGGCACCGCCCGCCAATCACGGAGCGGCTGGTGGGCGGGGCGAAGCGAAACGTGAGGGCTTTGAGTGACAGCGGCTGGCGGGCGGGGCGCTCAATCAGAAAGGCGGAGAGGACGCGACAGCCAATCAGAGCCGAGAGGGGGCGGGCCCACCGCGAAGGAACGCCCCGCCTCCCCGGGCTGGGCAGCCGCGCATGCGCAGAGCGGCGCGGTGCGTGCGCCGGCAGTGACGCGGGGCCCGGCCCGAGCAGAGCCGGCACGGGGGGTAATTAAAACGTGGGGTAATTAAAACACCCCCATTAAGTGTTCCCGCGGCCCCGGCCTGCCCCTGTCGTCGGGGGGGGCGGGAAAGAGCAGCAGTCACCCCCCAAACGGCCAGCTGTCCCTGGCACCGTCAGAAACCGCCTCCTCCCATATATATCTGTATCTATATATATATATACACACTATACAGTATTTATATAGATAGATACTGTATAATGTGTGTGTGTGTGTGTGTATATATATATGTGCATATATATACACGCTATTAAAGTATATATACTTAGTATATATATGCATAGTATATCGTATACATATGTATTTATATGTATGCTATACATTACTATATATACTATATAAATACATGTGCTGTATTATCTCCATATATACTGTTATATATGTAATTACACAGCTGGTCAGAGCACGGGGCCAGTAACACCAGGGCTGTGGGTTGATCCCTGTACGGGCCATTCACGTCAGGGCTGGACTCGATGATCCTTCTGGGTCCCTTCCAACTGGGAATATTCTGTGAAACCTGTGAAATATTATATATATAAACATCTATATACCATGTGTAGATGTATAAAAATATATACTATAAGACATAAAAATCTATATACCATGTAAATATATATAAAAATATATACTATAAAAATATACTATATAAAACTCCATATACCACATATATATGGATTTTATATAGTATATTTTTGTAGTATAAATTCTATTTAAATTAATATTTATATAGTATATAGTGTGTGGAGATTTATACATTATATAAGGAGTCTATAGATATACTCTGTATATACTATATACATATATATATATTATGTACATATATAATACTGTATATATACTATATGTATATATAATGTTTAATTTTTTTTTCTGACTGGCTCCTGTGCCAGTCCCAGCTCAGTGAGGACCATGAGCTCTGTCTCCATGTTCAGACCAAGGGGACAGCCCACCTTGGCTCCCCCTCCATCCATCCCCCTGTCAGAATTCCCATTAATTTTGCTCCAAGCAGAAAAGACTCCTCTGGAATCCACAATAAAAGACACCCAACTGGCATCTTTCTCCCTCACAGAGGGCAACAGCTGAAGAGTGACCCAAAAATAAAATTTTGATGATAAAATGATACTTGCCAAAGCCTCATCTGTGCTCTGCAGCCTCTGCAGGTTTATCCTGCCCAATCCATTCCAAGCCATTCCACGGCACAAAATCCCAGTGCAGAGGGCAGGTCTCTGCTCCAGGACTTGGAGCAAAGGGGCTTTCCCTGGAAAAAAGCACAAATCAGAGCGTGTCCTTTGCATTTGAAAATGGTACCATTAACTGGGCACAAAAAAAGCTCCAGGAAGGGCTGGAAAATGGGATGCAAGAAATGAGCAGAGACTCTCCCGTCTCACAGCGCGACAACCACACCCTTGGATGGGAAAAGGCAGACCCTCCATGGGCATTCCCAATAAATGAATGTACATTTTCTTGTCAGCTCAAACAGCAGCAGCAATTCCCAGCTCTCAGGAATTCTGAACTTTGTAAGTGCAGTTTGCTTGGGATTTAAAAATATGGCAGGAAAGGAGTTGAACAACTTGTGTCATCCTCCTTTTGCTCGAAACAGAAGTGCAAGGGAAGGCACTTCTTGCTGTGGATCTTGGAAAAGGCTTATAATAAGTGAGAAAGACAAATAACAAAACACAGATATTTTCCATCTGTTATCAGTTCAATTTGTTACTGATCTATAATAATCAGGATGAGATTTAAATCCATGCAGTTTTCTTACAATTCTAACATGAACAGCCCAAATGTCATTGATTTTTACATGAATGTGATTTATTCTCTTCTTCCTCACTATCCCTGTCATCCACAATATCTGTGGGGTCTATTAGTAGAATCCAATGATTAATACCATGAAATCCTCTCCTGGCATCAATATGCTGAGAAGAAGTTAAATAAAATACTGAATATGTTATAAAACTCAGTGGGAATCAGTAAGACACCGAAGCAAGGCCTGAGCAAGGACTTCTGGATACACTCATTAATTATTTTCAGTACATATTATTCCAAGCTGGCAGAAATAGAGCAGGAAGCCAAAGAGATAAATAATTGGCTCTAATCTGTCCTGTTTTCAGTGGCACCACAAGAATAAGCAGAAAGTGTTGCTCGAGGGATTCCTACATGTGCCTTGCAGACAATAGTTCAGGGGCACAGTGGGAGCTTTCCCACTGAAACACATTCCCCCTCGATGGGAACTGTGTAACAGGCAAGAAAAGGAAGTGCAAAATTTGGCATCAGGTTGGAATTCCAGATGTTTTCCGTGTGCTGCCACATCTGGCCCTGCAGCCCCCCCTTGGGACTGCTTGGATGGGTGTGGGGAGGGCCCAGATGTTCTCACGTGTCACAGTGGCTGCAATAAAAAGCATCAGCCCTGGGGGTGACATGAGTGAAACCACAGAGGAATTTGTGGATCAAAGGGACTAAAATCACCCCCAGACTCGATGAGCACGTTCTGTGCTGGGTTTAATTTCCAGGACAACTGCAAAGGCCAAATTCACCTGGATAAGCCAAGGGGGGGAAGCTGGAGGTGATTAGGAAAAATCCACCCTGCAGGGGAAAATGACAGACTTTGTAAGATGTAGAAGTAGCAACACAACAAAGCCCAGAGAACACCAAACTGGAGTGTCGGTATGACAAGGGAAAAGTTACCACAAGCACTGCTGAGATCACTCCTGAGAGAGGAGAGAACAACCACTGAATGCATTTCTGCCCATCTTTTGTACAAACCAGAGACTAAAAAGAACCCCCTGAAATCTCTTCCCTTGGCCAAATAGCAGGCACTGTAATTTCCATGATATCCAAGGAGAAATAAACTCAGAGCAATAGCAAATATAAAGAAAGATATGAAAGAAAGATACCAGTGTTCTTAATTTTAGCTAAATAGCCTCAGAGTTGAACAGAGTCACCATCCAGCAGTTGTTATGGCAATAAAGCTTTCCCTTGCATTGCTGTTCCAGTGCATTTCCACCCACCCATTCAAGGTATTGAATGGCACTACCAACCCAAATCGTATCTCCACTGACTCTCAACTTACAGTTTCGGGCCTTTTTACAAAACACTCCAGAGATTTACCATGGCTGTTCCTCAGGCCTCCTTTCAAAAGCTCCTGATATTGCAGAAATCAGCTTTTTCATCCTGTGTCCTGGAGAAAAGAATCTCAGTCTCAAGTTTTTACAGGTGGATGTTACATAAAACCAAATGCAGGGCTTTTAAAGTCATAGATAAGAAGAGTAAGGGGTGTTAAGTAGCTTTTACATGTTTGCCAAAGAGTTAAGTTACCCTTCAAAGGGAAGGAGAGTCTAAGAACAAGGTTTTCAGAACAAGGTTTCTGCAAATCACAGGCCAGATTAATTCCTAACATTGTTTCACTTACAATGCAGGAAATACTCTATGAATCAAGATTTTGTAAAGGATACTGATTGCAACAGAACTGAATTGTACTCACAGCACTTCAGGATGGGAACTCACACTGGAAACAAAGGACAGGGCCTGGGGACCCCCACCTGGAGAGCAGGAACTCAGAGAGGAGCAGACAATGGTTCTTTGCCACTAATGCTCTGGGTACAACCCCCTGGTCACCTCAGTGTGGACACAGCCCATCCTCTTGGAAAACTGGCTGGGAGCAAACTCCCCTGAGCTCCCTACCTGTGCTTGGAGTGCTGCTGTTACACTCTTTGGCCCTGGAGTTCCACCACAGACAGATAAAATCAAGTAAAGATTTCCTTATTTCAGCCAAATCCCAACTGCCTGACAATGCATGAATTAAATTCACTCAATCCATTCCATAAACTGCCCCCTGTCAACCCCAAGTATTTCCACATAGTTATATGGTAGGTTCAGTAATCTGATTGCCTTGGGAATATTTGTTTTTCCAAACCTTGTGGCCAAGGTACATAAGATCAGATCAGACACAGCTTGTCTATGAACACTGTTCTGGGGGTGTATTTGCTAGTTCTGAGTTACAGGTAGAAGTTCTCTTTCAAACTCTTCCAGCCAGGGCTGTGAGCTCAGTTCCCTGGAGTTTCCTGCTGCAGCACTTGGAGTTTTGCTTTCCCTTGGTCCCCTCAGGCTGGAGGATCCCCACGGGAGGTGCTGCCATTGCCTCACCAGGGCATGCCCGGGCTGTGCCCAGTGAAATCTGGGATGGTTTCTGGTCCCCGCAGGTCTCGGTGGGATTCACGCTCTTCTGCCAGGATTTTCTCACCATCCTGCACGTTAACACGACCCAACAGCTGGGTTTAGGAGCCTGGATAGAAATAGCACCCTCAGGCTGCGAGGAAGCTGCTTGGAAAGTAAGGAAAATACGTTATTTAATGCACTCTGACATTTGCCTTTCATCCCCTTATTCCTGAGCTGTGTTTCTGTAAACACCCATAATGACAAATGCTGAGGAGCTGATTCCTTCACATGGATGGACCAAGCGCTGCCTTTTGAGCCCAGGAGATGATCCCAGAGCAGCTCACCCACCTCTCCCTGGATCCATAGTGGGAAAAGGGCTCAGAGGGTGCCTGGGAATTCCTGCTTCCAACAGCACTCAGGATCACAACCTCTGCGATTTTATTTTCATGGTCGCTCTCTGTTGCTTCAGAAACTTCCTGCTTTGGCCATATCTTTCCATTCATTAAAGCTGCAGCTTGCAATTAAACCTTCTGACATGGCATAGCTGAGATTTTTTGGCAGCAGCTTTAACCAGAGGTTTGCCGAGTTTCCTGCAGACGGCTCTCAGTTTTTCATATCCTCGTGAACACTCGCCACCTTCTTTTAATAACTCACAAGAAGCAGCCTCTCTGAGGACGCTCATTGCTGCTGCTCCCCCAGCACTCCCTGGCTCTGGGAGCAACGTGTCGTGCACGTGTGTGTTTATGGGGAGCAGAGAGTGCACACGCACCGGGTCGTTTGACATCTCATGCAGAACACACAGATTGTTCAGCAGATCTAAAGAAAAAGAGTTATGGTCAATATTTTCGTTATTAAAATGCCATTCTCTCTTCTAATAACATTGTGTTATTTCACCCCTCGAAAAATAATCATATTTACCACATTATTTAAAGCCTACGGGCCTTCATCTGTTAATAATTTTGTAGCTCTATACATACTATGACTTTCATATATTGCAACATGAAACTATTTGTATTATTTTTATGCAACAAAGTATTTCTTAGGATAAATCTTGCCCTTTTTCCAAGGAGCTAGAAACCACTTTAAAAGATTTTAAAGTTATTTGCATTTTTAAGGTGTAGAGTATATTTTATAATTTAGAGACCTGTTCAAACACTGCTTGCCATTATCTCTACTAGAGATCTGAAATTTATTTTAAAGGGGATCTTTTTAATGTTCAAACTGACCTTAAAGTCTTTTTTCTTCTAACATTACCTGGCAAATAAATTCTTAAAGGGATATTATCAATTTAGGAACTCTGCTTTAGTCTGGAAATTTTTCCAAGAGATTAAAAAGAAGATGGCTCCTTTTTTCTGCAGGTTTAATTTCTATATTTGACAGCAGTGTGTGTGGTCAGTATCTCATGCTGGTAGGAAACAAAAGGGATAGAAATAGATATAGGAGACCATAATACCTGAAACGTCTTTGAACTACTTTTTAAAGTAGATTTGAAGTTGATGGGACCTCTTTAAGTGACAAAAGACTTGTGGAACTCTTGAAAGGCAGACAAGTTGCTCTGACTTAGAGCACCCTCAGCTCCCACTGCAATCAGCTAAAGCTGCTCTTAAAATCTAAGTTTAAGTGTTATTTTTCTTGCTTTTATTTGCTTTGCTGTAAACTCACTGACTAAACTGCAATACGAAAAGGCCCATTTATTGCCCTGATCTTGCAACCTTCACATCCAGAGCCCTCAGTGGCTCTGCCTGGTCTGTTAGAACGTTGAAGGCACAACAAAGAAAGATCTAAAGCAGTTAACCTGTGAAATTAAGTTTAACTCCTAAACTTGGGCAGTTTACAAGGTGCATTTTGGGTCTTCTCTAACCATGTCCAGACTCCTCAGTATGAATATGGTGTATATTTCATTGATTTTGGAGGCACAGGGAGGATGATTGGTCTGTGTCCCACAGGGTATGGCACCACCTTCCCAACTCCCTCTGGCCCTTTCAGGGAAAGGCAAAAATGCCACTGATCCTGTGCTGGAGGTTTTAGTTTGGAAAACAAGCCTCAGAAACTGAAACGGAGCCTCAACGTGGATCAACTGGTGCACATTTCCGAGAGCTGAATCCGAGCAGGCATTTGTTACGGGGTTTGTGGTTTTCTTGGCTGTGATTTAGGATTATTGCATACTTTCTCAACCCTTTACTAAAAATACGCTCAGCTCCAACCACGAAATGCGGCAGCACATTTGTTGCAGTCTCTGGGGATGGTTTCTTATCTGTCAAACAGTGTAGAAGGCAAACTGGCAGGGAGACAGCTCACCTGTTCCCTGGGTTTGCTTCATGATAAAGCTGCTCCACAGACCCTGCTGTGGCATCGGGGACAAGTGTTCTGAGGCAGAGCTCTGGCACACACATAAACAGGTCACCTCGTGCTGAAATGCCACTTCATTCCCCAGCCAAGCCAGCTGGCTTTGGACAGAAAGTTCTGTTCTCCTTGCGTGGGCAAACTTTATCGCCTTCCCATCCTTCTTCTCTTGCTGTCACATTGCTGCAGAGGTGGCGTGGCTGATGGCAGAGTGAGAAGCAGCGTTCAAAATGTGTCCAAGATAATAATGCCTGGTCCTGCAGCCACGTGTTGGATCGAGCCACGTGATCTCACCCAACCTCTCTCCTTTCGTCATATGGAAATAGGGAGAGATAACTGAGAACGAGTTCAAGTTGTTGAGGTAAAAGGAAAAGTACTGAGAGTCTTGCTGTGTCATCCTGTGTTTCTTTGGCCTCAGTCACAGTTTCAAAGGGTCCAGACTCATCCAGGGTTTGGACATTTTGTATCTTTGTTTCAGCAAATCCTATTGAGGTTCTCACTCAAAGAAGGAAATTTCTTCTTGGAAACCATGACCCTCTCCTAGAGTGAAGAGTAAGAAAACAAGTGTTATCTGGGAGGAGAGCTGAAAGTTTGGGATTGTTGGGTTTCTTCTTTTGTTGTCTTGGGGTTTGTTTTTCAATGTTTCCTAAGAAAGATGCAAGTTCATCTTTAAATTAGACTTTATAATGAAGAGTCTTCAAACTTCTCCATAAAATACTGCTCTATAAAGTCAATGGAGAGTCTCTTGTTAATTCTTCAAGTCTCTTCTTAAAGCCTCTTATTAATTCTTAGAAGACCTGACCTGCAAAGCTGCACCACCTAAATGAGTACAACACCCGACAGGTGCAGTTTAACTGATGTAGACGTGGTTTAAATCTGTTTTACTGCACTTAAGCCAAGCTGAACTGCTCTACACTAGGCTAAAGCCATTCCTGCAGTGGAAGCCAGGCTCTGAATTTGCCATGCCTTGGCTATACCTTCCCCCTGGGCACAGAGGATGAGGCTGCCTCCAATCACGGGCACTTTGTGCATATGGAAGGAGCTGACACACCAAGCCTGTTATCCCAGCGCTAATTTGTCCGCGTGTCCGGAGCCTTCGTTACACTTGTTTATGTAACACCAGTTTAAAAGGCTCCTTGAGAGGCTGAGTCCGAGAATGAGGGATCTCATTCAGGTCCCAACACGCCTGACAGCTCCGCAGCATCAGCTGGAGCGCCAGGAATTGTCCGGGTGTGTTTGCTCCCGGCCTGGCGATCCGGGATGGAAGGAGCCCCGGCCCCGGTGATCCAGAATGGAAGAAGCCCTGGCGATCCGGGATGGAAGGAGCCCCGGCCCCGGTGATCCAGAATGGAAGAAGCCCCGGCCCCGGTGATCCAGAATGGAAGAAGCCCCGGCGATCCGGGATGGAAGGAGCCCCTCCAGGCTTCACTTTCTCGTGCCCTGAGCTTGGGCTGGCACTTGGAGCCCTGCCTTTACTGCAGGCTAAAGAGGGATGTTCTGGAACCCACCAGCAGGCCTGAGCTGCTGGTTAAAATGGGATAATTGAGGGCATAAATCAGGTGTTAGTTCAGTTCAGTGCAAGTCAATTAGGGATGGATTTAGGGTAAATTGACACAAATCACTCCTAGTCCCGAATAAGAGCATCTACCCAGCACCAGCTTAACTAAATCCAATAGAGCTTAATCTAACATAAATGGAAAGACTTTCAACTAGCCATGAAAAGCCAAAAATCTTCTGTGCATTGCCTGGGGCATGTGCATTCACTGCAAACAACGAATACAACTGGACACAAAGAAAGTCAAAATTCACAGCTTTCCCTGAAGACAATGGGGAGGGAAGGACAGAGGTATCTGTGGAAGCATCAGAACCTTTCCTGGCTCTCCTGGAAGGTGTGGGACACTCTCCTTTCCAGCTGTAACCTGCTGAAGGTGACGGTGAATGTTCTGTGTCATCTCTGCCATGGTTTAGTAACAAGTATGTAACAACACTAACACAACACCAGCAGAAGTCAATTGTGAACAAACATGAAGCAGCTGAGTTTGTTTTCATTCCTTCAGTTTGATGAAAAGTATTAAGGATGAGAAGATGATATAGACTGAAAAAGTAAATCTAGGTTTCATATATTTTAATAACCAAAGTGTTATTAGTAATTCAATCTAGGAGAGAAATCTCTAATTAATAAAAAGCAAATAAAGCTTGATTTTCTTGAAATGGCTTTACCCTTCATCTCTAGGAACTGCTGCAGAAATTAGGGAAGAGTAGCTGGGCTTAGTCATATAGGGACAATTTTTTAAATCCATTACCAATGGGAGATGGACTTGAACAAAGGAATTTGGCCCCCTAGTTCCCATTTCCTGGATGAGTTATCTCTTCTAAGAAATTCTTTTATGGAGACTGTCCGTGGGAAACTAGTTGGAATTCTTTGTGTTGTGTGAGATTTCAGAGGACTCTGTTATGGATCAGCATCCCACTAGGGAGGATACGAGATGCATATGCACAATAAAATGACAGTCTTGCCCCTACGACATCCCATGTCGTCCCGGCAGCAGGCTGTGCCTCAGATTTATTCCTGGGTGGCTGCTGAGAACCAGGAGGGAGTTGTCCTGCAGCCTGTGGGAAGGAATGCAGCCCTTTCTCGCGGTGCTTACCCGGCTCCTTCAAGGTGGAAACACTCCGTGCTGTGAGTGCCCTTTGCGGCAGCATCAATTCTGTTCCCTGGTTTTTTGCCCTCCACACGGCACAGTCGCAGCAGACCACACATTTGGAACACAGGAAAAAAATAAGCATATTATTATCAAGATAATTGAGTGTTGGAAAGAAAGTTGCCTCCAGCACTCTGTCCAGATTAAAATCTCAATCAGCACCATTATCTGGGAAGTATCTGCAGTGACACGTGCATGCTCTGCTACTCAGTCAGCAATCTGGCCCCAGCATTTGCAGAAGCTTTAGCAATTTCTTTAATGACCCTTACAAGTCCTCCATCTATTCAAAAGCTGAAATGCCAGTCTATGTGAGACAGAAACTTCTAAAACAGCAGATTGAAGTACTCCATGTAAATTGAGCAATTTCTGTTAACACATGTCGACTAAACCAGAGCTGCCAATCAGCCAAGCTGCTCCTCTGTGACAACAAACATCTGAGGTACTGGAGCTTGAAGTTAATCGAAGTTATTTATTTTCTCATGCAGAACTAAGCCATTGCTCTCACAGACATGAGTTTCATCTTCCCCCTCAACCCGAGTACGATGCTTTCTTCAGGAGAACACAAATGTTATGTACTTAGCCTCAATATTAACCTTAAAAATCCAGCTATTAGAGTCGATGTTTATTCTGCCTCTAGAACCAAATTATGCACACAAACATAATGTGAGATCACTGAAGGAAGAAAACCTAAACCAGAGCTATTGTTGATTCGAGACCCAGCGCTTTTGTTTGTATCAACACGAAGCAACCACAAATGTAGGAGCTGTAGCTAATCCTGGTTTCCTCTCACTGTGTCAGTGATCTGAAAGGTTCCTTCAGAGGATTATTGTTTAAGAAGTGGTTCAATGGAACAGTAACTTGCTGTAGCAAGCAAAGCAAAGCCATTTCCCCAACACGATTTCTATCCTCTACCACCAGTTTCTTTCTTTTTTCTGGAGCACATTTTTGCTCCTCCATCATCAAGAGTGAAATTATCATTCAGTCACATTTCTGTAACTTTGGACTGATTCCACGGACTGTTGCTAGGCCCTGGGGGCACATGTTATCCTGCATGCTCTGTGTGGCTCCTGCTGAACCATGCAGAGCTGATCCTTTCCCCATGCCAGCTTGCTCCTGAGCCATGAGCTGGGGTAGTGGTTCCAACTTCCTTCTGTGTCCTGAAGATTTTGGCTCCAGCCTTGCTTGTTTGCCATGAGAAGGTTCCAAAATAAGAAACGAATTCATTCCTGCTCCCTTCCCTTCACATGGTTACATTTAGCCTTTCTTTCAGTGCTTTCCTCTCATCCCAGGGCTGGGAGTGTACACTGTCTTACTGCTTATGGAAATTATAATTTATGTTCTGTCCCAAAGATTTGCCCATATTTGAGCTGCTCTCAACGATCTGACTTCATAGCCCAGAGCTTTAGGTGCATCTGATGATTCCCTTTTTTCCCCTCATTGTTTTGGTTCGTTAGTTTTAGCACTGCTGACACAAACAGTGCATTTCAAAAGACATCTTTCCTGTGGGCTCTGTTTACTCGTTAATGTGGCTGAGTGTCATCTGCAGTCCTGGGTGACAGCTCTGCTTTCCATTGTGCCATTCCCACAGCAGATTTATCCTATCTGAAGGAAAGCACAGCCACATCTGCAGGAGAGTGAAGAAGAGTCATGGGAAAAGGGGAGTTGCTGGAGCTCTGGCTGTGAGGGGGACTGGGGAACTTGACATTTGGGTTCCTGCACAAGATGTAATTTCCAGCTGAACAGCTCAGGCACTTACACAGCTTCCCTTTGGCCCCAGCTGTGCACTAAGTGCAGCCGACATCTCTCTTAAAAGGCACTCACGGCAACCTGACTGGATGTGACTGTTTTGTTTTCAGTAAAAGGCAGGGGGAGAGTTGCTGCAGTAAAGGAGCTGATAGTCCTCATGAGCCGGGTTGGGCCACTCAGAAGGGAACCAAAGTAGTGGGAAAATGGCAGATGAAGCTGACAGCTTGCAAATAAAGTTTTACTGGAAACAGTGCACACTGAGCTGATGGCTGTGTAGCTTCTGGTGCTGAATTATTGGTACAATCCCAGTTCTTTCCAACGAATCGCATTTTCCTCACTTCAGGATTAATCAACATGTCATTTAGAAGTACTCTCAGACAATAAGCACTATGATATGGATGTCAAACTATTTTAGGTCAGGCAGTTTTCCATTTTTAGCTTATATATTCTGTTCCAGGACTAATGCCTCAAATTCAGCAAAGGCAAATGTTACAAGAGCTGAGCAGAATCCTGACTCCAGGGAGGAGCAGCTGTGCCATCGACCCCCACAGAGCCAGGATTCCACCTGATGGCTCTGGGTTAATTAAAGAGTCGTCCTGTTCAAATTAGCGTTCTATCCTCCCTAACTGAGACAGTTACTCAAATTCCTGCTTTTAAAATGCTTTAATGTTCCAGCAATGTTGCAGACAGGGAAAGACAAGAGCAGGAGATGGGCAGGGTTACATGTTTGGAGTGACAGGTAAGAGGTCCCTGATTCACTGCACCATGACTGCCTAGCACACAGTTTTTGGTGTGGATCCTCAATATCTCTATCATTCTAGGATAACCAAGACTGAATTTTGAGTCTGTACTCACCTATAAACATACCTGTTTTCTTGTTCATAGCATATATGTGTCTGTATATATACATATATATGGACATACACACACAGCCCCTTGTTAACATTAAATAACAACGTGGTGAAATTTCTAAGCAAAGCAGTCTCCAAAATTGAGGCAATAAAAAAATTTAGGAAGACAAAACCCAGCAGAAATCCTCCTAAAATGGAGACAGCCTTTCATCTGTTAGAGCTTGGACTGCACAAACATGTGGATGTTCCTGCAGCCCTTCACAGCCCTGAGTCCCACACAGACAATCAATCAGGTGTCACTTTGTACAGCTCCTGCAGAACCCACAGAGCCAGCCAGCAGGAATTCAAACCCTCCCTGTCCCTGGAGAGTCACTGCCATCCCAAACAGCAGAGAAATGCTGGGTATGCCTCCACCAGGGATAGCCAACTGGAGGCCCCCAGCCCTTGGATCCAGCTCCCAATGCCGTTTTCTTTGGCCACAGAGCCAGCCAGCTCCTCTGGTGCTGCTCTTTGTGCTTGGGGCAGGATGGCAGCGAGTTGTGCCTGCCTGATCTTCATGGGGCCAACTAACCTGCCCTGACTGCTCATAAAAATGGCTTTACAAATCCTGTGCAAGTTGGTTATCCTGGTCTCCATACTTTTCTCCCTGCAGAGGAACACTTCCTTCCCTTCTGGTCGGAGCTGGCAGGGCCCTGAGCTCCAGCCAATATCCTGCCTCTCAGCAGGCCACAGCAATTTGGGCATGTAGCACATTAGCTGCAGCTCCGTGGCTGCTGGTTCTCTTGGCCAGCAGCCAGAGTAAGCTCCTATGTGCCCTCAAAAGTCCATGCAGACATCGCTAGTGTGGCTGGGAGTCAGCAGAGCTGTGACAGGAGTGGAAAAACACTGCTCCTGCACGGTGGAGAGCAGCAGCATGGCTTGTGCTTCACAGTCTCTGTCTTCTCCAAGTCCTGGGGACCTTCTCTGCTGACCAGAGTGGCCCAGGCTGGCTAGTCAGGCCTAAGATGTCAGTAAGTTCTGCCTTTGCCAGCGTGTGCAGAACATGCAAATGCCCACGCAGCAGATCACAAAGAACCTGCCTACTTGAGATTCGATCCCTCTCAAAACCCTGCCTAATTTCTCGCATTAAGCTCCCTATTCTCCAGGCTATCATTCCTTCTTAAACTGCCCCATTGATTTAGTAGCATCTTTAAAAAGAGCATTAAAATCATTGCCCCTCTGCAGCACTGCTCTGCTTCATTAATTACCTCACATTACCAACATAAAACTTACAAAGCGAAAGAAAACTGCAGCTCTGACTTGCAGGGGCTGTGCCATGTTCTGCTCCCAGAGCTGGCACTGGCTGTTGGCAGCTCCAGGCCCTGCCCTGGCACTGGCTGCACAGGCACACTCGGAGCCACCCCTGCTCTGAAAACCACGGGGCACCACGTTGTGTGTCAGGGCTCTGCACTGCACTCATATGGAATCTCTTCTGAGCAGGAATCGACTTTTGGGGTTGTTTTGGATCCTTGTGAGGCATTTTCTTTCCTCTTTTCTCAGAGAGGAAGAAACCACGTGGCCCTCTGGTCCCTCTCCTCAGCCATGCAGAATCACTCTCTGGAGTACACAAGCAGTAAAGAAATATATGTCCTTTTAGAAATGTGCAATACTGCAGGTTCAGCAATGGTTCTCCTCCTCTGTCAAGCATGGTGAGCTGGGCAGGAGGTAACAAGCACCAGAACTGCATCCCCACCGAGTGCACTGAGCTGTGTTGCACAGCTGGGCGGGGTGGCACCTTCCCAGGTGACACCTTCCCAGGTGGCACACGCCAGGCCTAGCTCCCAGGAGTTGGTGTGCACCTGCGCCTTGACCCTGCAGCAAAGGGCACACAAACAGGTACTGAGGACTCTGGTGCACAGCCTGGCTGTAGGAGCTGAACTGCTGATCCACATCCAGCCCCTGCCCCAGGGAATTCTCCCCTCCAGCTGCTGCAGGGATGCTGTGCAGGGATGCTGTGCCCCAGGGCTCACCTCTGTCTCCCACTCCAGCATTTCATGATCTCCAAGTTCCTTCCTTCCCCATCTCTCTCTCTAACCAGGGAGCTTGCAGAATAAAGTTGAGTGTCGATTGACTCTCCCTCAGCCTCAGCAGCAAGGGAACAGCAGAGTGCTCCTCTCCGCAGTGAGTCAGTGCTTGCTGGAGGATGAATGACTCACGAGTCCCCACTCGGCTGCCTCCCTCCTCCCCCATTGCTGTGCCTCACCTCCAGCCTCTCCTGTTCCAATACCACCTTTACAAAAATCATCTTTATTCATTGCCCCTTCCTGCCAGTACCTCCTTTGCTATAACGGGCTTGGGGACAGGGAAAATTTAACAGGCACATCAGGAAAAGGTGTCCCTCGTTTCCCCCCTCGGGCTGAGCTCTGACTGAGCTCTGCTGGCCCCTCTGGACTGGCACACAAACCTCCTGCAGAGGGACTGCCCAGGGAACCCTGTTAGAGCAGCAATTCCCCACTCACACACATTCCTTTTGGGCTGCAGGTAAAATCCCAGGGTGCTTCAGCCTCCCCTCCAGCCAGTTGTTATGGTTTCTCAGGGGTATTTCTGTTAAGAACTCACTCCTGTAAGAAGTTACAAACCTGGATTAAGGAGAAGCAGTAACTGCTGATTGAACTAAGAGAAGAATCAATGAGGCAGTGTTAGACATCAAGGTACTGAGTACTTTTCCCCCCATCAGTTCCAGTGCAATGCTGTTCACTTCTTGCTTCCTGACTTTTACAGAGGCCTAGTTATTCTCATCTTACCCCACTGGGCTAATTTTCTTCCCAGAAACAAAGTACTGTCTGCTGGAGATCACAGCAGGAAGGAGTCAGGAGGCAAAAAAGCATTTCATAGCATGGAAAGGCCACTGGTTGTAATGCAGAAATGGAGACAGGAGAAGCTGGTGACCTTTAAAAAGGGAAGAAAGTGGGGGGTTCTTTTACCTTTGGGGACCTGCAGAAAATAAAAGCATAGAACTACTGGAAATACAAGGTCTTGGAGCAGTGCTGGGTGCCAGCACAAACATGCCAGCCACGGACCCCAGGCTGCAGTTGGCAGCCACCAGCAGCAAGTGGCACATCCATTGCTGGGTGCAGGGGGAGGGAGAGCCCCTGTCCCTTGTGCTGGGATCCTTGAGGGATGTGCTGAGCTGGGAAAAAGGGGCAGGGAGAGTTCAGGCCCTGCGTGGGGCCTCCAGGTGTGAGTGCCAGGCAGGCAGGATAAAGGGGGTAATTTGCCCTGTAATGAAGGTGATCTCTCCACAGGGAGGGCCCGGCCCTGCCTCAGCCCACGCCGTGTTTTCCGGGGAGGAAAGGCAGCTCAGCATCCCCGACTCTCCTGTACTCTTTGGAACATGAGATCTTTTGCTGTTAATAATCACACCTTGTCATCATGAAGAGCAAAACTTCATTATAGGCAGCCAGGCCTTGTTTCTTTAGAAAATAATGAGGAAACAGCTAAAACTCCAAACCCCAGGAAATTTGTGTGACTTTACAGTGAGACTCAGTGACGGCCTGAGCTGGACTGCTCGTGCCAGTTCCTGCACAGACCACAACACCAGACAGGACAGACCCATGGAGGGGGATCCATAAGAGGACAAAAGCCACAAAATCAACTCATCCAACCCCCAGACTGGACAGTGGTTGCAAAGAGAGGGCATCGGGATGCACAGAGTGATTCAGAGAAAATTCCTCAGCGTTTTAAAACTATCCCTGCCCAGTGGAAATGCCAAATGAGTAGCAATTCTGCCTGTTTCTGTCTTGCAGTGAAATCTTTTGCCTGGAGCAGAGTGGGATTAGCTACTTACAGGGCAGCAGGCATGACACATCCTGGCCACAGCCTGAGCGAGCAGAGTGCACTCCTCGGGGCAATCCCTGCCTCTCCCTCCCTCTCCTACAACTCCTCATACACGAAATAAAGCTTAGTATAAATAACCACTTTGTCTCCCCTCCTGCTCTAAAACGCAAGCAATTTAAATCAGAAGCCTTTCTTACAGGGAAGAGCAGAAAGCCAGTGTTTTGAAGGCTCTTTCTTCTCACTTGTTAACATTAAGCCCAGCCTTCTGCTCATAAATAATGCATATACCTCTTTTTCCTCAATTACACAGTAGTGTCAGATTCCACACTCTGCCTTCCCAGAGTTACTTTCTGTCTCTTCTGGAGACAGCAATGCCCACTTGGATGTCTGCAGGAGCCACAGGCTCATTAGACTTGAAGAGGATCGTTTCCATCCACCAGTAAAAAGACTCACAACACCTTTGTCTTGGGTTTTCGGTAACCATCCCTGGCTGGACTGAAATGCTGGGCAGAATGTTAACAGTAAATGGGGTTTGCCTTATCCCAGCACTCCTGGTGCAGATTCTGAGCACACTCCAGGATGCCAAGATGAGCAGGGCAGGAGGGTCACTGTGTAGCTCACGGGCTGGAGTGCACACAGCTGAGACAGGAATTAAGACAATGCTTCTGTGGGCTGAGCAGGGAGGCAGAAAAATCACAGGGAATTCAGTTTGTCAGGTGTGTCAAAGATGTGAAAACAAAAGAAAACAACCCCTCTTCTTCTCCTGCCCACCATCTTTTTTGATTAATTTAAACTTGTTGAGATGAGAAGCCAAGATTTCTGCTTTGCTATCAACAGCTTGCTGTCTATAGATACTGACTCATTAGTGAGAGGCTGCCTGCCTTTATGCCTTAAACCAGGCAGCCAGAAAATGTTAGACTGAAGCACTGCCTGTTATAGATTGACAACATTTAAAACTTAGATGGCCAAGCTACTGATATAATTTCCATACTCATTAACCATGACATCTCCAGCTCTCCCCCACAGCATTCTGTCAGATTCAGCTAGACCAAAAACCTGTCGGAGCTGCCAGAACTCATTTCTTTACTCCTCCACGGATTGGCATTGCCTGAATGTGCTCTTACCCCTCGGAGCAGAAGTTTGTAGGAATCCTTCCCCATTTCCCAGCTGTGCATCCTGCCTGCCCTGCACACACACACGCAGGCTCTGCTGGCTGTCCACAGCCATGCCCGTCTCGCTGGCACTCTGCCTGCTCACAGGCTGCTCCAGCAACTGCCCTGGAGCCCCAGCCAGAGCCAAGTGCCCTCTCCGGAGTTCATGCTCCGTGCCGGCACTAACACGGTCCTGCGGGATGGCTTCACCCGCACGCTGACAGCGACCTCTGAGGGACCCCAGGTCTGCTGGTGGCCACGAGCTCCTGAGTGTTTTCCAGGCTAACATTTGCCAGGTGGCATTGGCAGGGCCGTCTCAGGGCCCAGCAACCTGTCAATAGCAGAGCCAGGCTCACAAATGCAGCGTGACACAGGAATGTGGGGCCCTCGGAGATCTCGCTGTGAGAGGCTGTTTCACACGTGATGTGACACTGGAGAAGCAGCACAGCCCCGGGGGGAAAGGTGGGTGCTGGCTGGGCCAGGGAACCTTATGTGGGCATTTTGGAAGGGAAGGAGTTTCACTGGGGGTGTTAAAAGGGTGAGCGACAGCATTTCCAAAGAGCTGATCTGTCAAAGAGGGAGCTTTACCCTCTGACAACCCCTGCCTGTGAACAGGGACCAGCTCCCAGGCTCTGCTGCTCCCAACCAGGGCAAGAATGGAGCTTTACCCTCTGACAACCCCTGCCTGTGAACAGGGACCAGCTCCCAGGCTCTGCTGCTCCCAACCAGGGCAAGAATGGAGCTTTACCCTCTAACAAACTCTGCCTGCAAACAGGGAGCAGCTCCCAGACTCTGCTGCTCCCAACCAGGGTGAGTGTCAGAGTGTCCCATTGTGGGTCACCCCAGCACTTCACAGCTGAAGTACCATTTGCTCTGTAAAAAATTCCATATTGAAGAGAGGAAGCAAAATCTCTCCGTGCCACCAGTCTGGGACATTCACCTATGGAGGGGCACAGCTGAATCCTGGCCCTGACACCACAAGTGTGAGATTAATGCTGCCCAGTGCCACAGCACTAAAAGGAACAGAAAGGTTCTGCCCCACCTTGAGTGTCCCAGGAGGGCAAATCATGCCAGTCCCTGTGGTCAGGATCCCACAGCACAGTCTGGGGTGCCCAGGGAGAGGCTCTGGCTGTGCTGCCCTGGTCAGGATCCCACAGCACAGTCCAGGGTGCCCAGGGACAGGCTCTGGCTGTGCTGCCCTGGTTGGGATCCCACAGCACAGTCCAGGGTGCCCAGGGACAGGCTCTGGCTGTGCTGCCCTGGTTGGGATCCCACAGCACAGTCCAGGGTGCCCAGGGACAGGCTCTGGCTGTGCTGCCCTGGTTGGGATCCCACAGCACCATCAGGAGTGCCCAGGGAGAGACTCTGGCTGTGCTGCCCCCAGGGCATGTTCCCTGTTCAGCAGGACAGGGTGTTGGTGGCACATGGCACGTACATGGAGAGCTGCTGGCTGTCCCCACAAGGGCTCTCTGCAGGTCAGGTTACTCTGTCAGCCTTCTCTGCTCACGTTCAACAGGAAACAGGGAAAAGATGCTTTGCTTTGCATTGTAAATCCGGAAGAATGAAATTACATGTGCAGCTTAAAAAATTCACTTAAAATATGAAACTGGTCCAAATGCTTCAGCTCCAAGGAACAAAGGAGAAGTCTTTCTGACAGACTCAGAACCCAGTCAGGAACAATGGGGCTTAGATTTAAAACACAACCCAGAACTGAGTTCTTGCAGTTCCTGGAAAATGTGAGCACTGGAGTGATGCATTTTTTTCATTCATTATTATTATCTCCCATGGACATTCATCCTAATCTTAACATCTTTATTGTCCACACAGAGCAAGTTTCCTCTCAAACAGAAATGAATGTTCCAGTAAATTTCCTTAGAAAAAACATAGAAATCAAACAAACAAAAAAAAGGACCCCTTTATAACTTTTTAAAAAACATAGTCTTCATGTTGTGATTCAAAGTGCTCTTTGTTTCAGTAAGTATAAATACAGAACTTTACAAAGACAAAAAGCCAAAGGGAGAGAAAGAAAACTTGTGCCTCACATGGGTTAAGTAACAATTGCAGCCTTAGTTCCACACTGGTTACACCGAGAGGCAAAGACCAGGTAAAGTCATGGTTGTTATTCTGCCTCAAGGACAACACATCTTTGTCCCAAGCCCTGCAGTCAATACCTATAAATATTCTGAATGTTGTCATAAAATTTTGAAAAACTCCTCTATCAGGGACACAAATGCAAGACCTTCAGCTTTAGAACAGCAGCAGAGTTCAGTCAGAAGCTGCAATTCACTTCTAAGAAACGTAAGACAATCATTCTGCATTCAGTTCAGCTGATGTAAAAGATCTTTTTGCCTGCATTAGTCTTAAATCCTTTTAGCTGAACTCATTAGCAGTGGGACAGCAAGGCCAGTATTATCCTCAAGCCCTTTGTGTGCCACCCTCTCCAAGAGGAGTTCCTTTGTCGCAGAGAGAGCAGTGGGCAGGGCAGGTGTGAGGCTGAGCAGGGCTGGGACACCTCCGAGCCCTCCCTCTCACCTTTGCAGGAGCCCAATAAATTATCCCTCCTGCAAAAATGTCCTGTGACCTCTGGCGAGAGACCAGTATAAACCCACAGGAACATTTCCTTTCATTATCAGTAAATACTCTTGAATTGGTTGAAATTGTTCCTGCCACTGATATTGCTGATCTCTGAAGTGATAAACATGAGCTGATTGATGACTTGTCTGCAGGATCTATTTCAGCCACCCCCAGGCAGGATATTTTCCATGCGGGTAATAATAAATCTTACTATTGAATGTCATCAAATGAAAGAAAATGATGGTAAAAATAGGCACAGTTATGTATTTCTTATTATATAATATTAAGGAAGATTTTTCAAAGATTCGAGGAGCTTTCATTTACATGCATGAGTTTTTGGAATGTAATCCTTTTGCCTACATTTAACATATATTTTTAAAAGCCTTGTACAGTCAGGCAATGTGAAGAGACTCTCTCCTCAAAATAGCCTGTCATGTAGTCAGGTCTGGAAGGTGAGTTTCCCATCAGGCTGAGACTGAATAAGAACAATGTCCTCTCTCAGGGCTGCCTTTTCCTACCACTTTTTACGTGGTATTTTCAGGCGTCGCTCGCACTATTTTGTTAATTTTATTTCCAAAGGAAGCAAATGGCATCCTTTCTGTCAGCTCATAGCAAAGGTCTGGGGGGAGAGCTGTCACTCACACTTATTGCTCCCAATTCTTTTCTTAAAATCATTGTAGAGTTCCAGGGAAAAGTTCCCCCTTCATAACGAGAGCAGCACTGAAAATGCTCGTTCCACATTATTTGTGCCAAGCTCAGAAATAAAGATCTAAGCAACTTTCTAGGACCTGTTACACACAATAAAGGCACTGCTTTGTACCAGGGTGGCTGTGCTGCAGAGCCAGGAAAATGTGCAAATCCAAACCTCACATTCAAGATGTAAGAGAAAGAGCTGGGAAGACAAGATTACAGCTGGTCCACTTACCAAATGCTGTATTTCACCACCATATTATCTGCACACTATCAAAAAAAATCTTTGTCCCCAAATGCAATAATCCAGGCAGAGAAAGTGTGGAGATACAGGAAAAGGACTGGAGAGAAAACTAATGTGAGGCAGCATTTCCCTGCTCTCTCTGTGCTCAGTCTGTGGAGACAGAGAAAGTTTGTGGACACGGGACAGAGAAAGAGGCTCTGGAGGTGAGTCCTGTGTGGTCTCTCTGTGCAAAATCTACTGCTCCACTCTGGGTGCAGTTTGTGCAGAGCAAAGATGGTGAGGAGGAAAAGAGAGGGAGAATGAGGAGTGATGGGATGTGTCAGCTCCTCAGGGATCAGAGGAGCTGCTGGCCATGGCCAGCAGGACAAGTGGATGGTTTTATAAAGACTGGGAAAAGCCAGGCAGGAGATCAGAGGCCAGGGAAGAGGAGTCTGGTACTGCCAAAATTCAACACAAGCATGAATCTCATGAATGGAACAGCAACTCATTGCACAGTCAGTTTGCCATTAATTTGGGGCATTGAGCACAATTAATACAATAACCCACAACACCAAATCAGCCTGGAGAAAATGACAACAGTTCTTGGGATCACCTTGGCCTTCAGGCTGCATGGGAGGTATTTTCCACAGTTGAAGTGGGACCTGTTTGATTTTTATATGAACCTGAATACCCAGATCATAATTTCAAATCTTTCTTGTTGTAATTCAAGCACTGCTTTAGCATCCAAGTGATTTCCAGCACCATGGATATACACTGAGCTCCCTTGGAAGGCAACATTTTACTCCTTAAACCAGTCTGAGCCTCCAGACTGTCATCAGGAGGAGCACACACTGCACCAGGTGAGCTTGGATTCCCATTTCCAAAGGAGAGCATCATGTGCTGTGACAAGAGGCACCAAATTAACTCCCTAAGGCTGATTCTCCTCTGCCATTTAGTCATTAGCTTTGTGCACCTGAATGATAAGAGAACCCTCATGTTTGTGACAGAGGTAAGAGAAGCTTCACAAACCTCTCCGTGGATCACAATAAAGCTCTTGGATGCAAAGCTGTCAGCTCAAAACTGGCCAAGGGAAAGCCAAAAGGACACCATCACCATGCACATTCCTGGTGGGACAGGATGAGGAAGGTGCCTTTCACCTTGAGCTCACTGGTACACTTGCAGTGTGAACAACCTGTGGCCACTCTGTTCTCTCTGGGCAGAACAAGCAGAGGGGAAAGCAGCTTCCAGATCTCTCAGGTTTTGCTTGGGCTTCCACATCTGGGAAAGCAAAGCCAGGTCTCCCAAACAAGGCTGCTCCCTCTCTGACAGCATTCACCCACCTCATTCAGGTTCGGATGAACTATGGCCACACAGGCCTGGCAGCAGCTCTAGGATGTTATGTGGAATTGCTGAATATCCAGGGATAAAAACACACCAGAAACCCCTCATGGGGCTACAGAGCCTCAGTGGGGTGGTCAGAAGCATCCTGGTTTAGATACTCCTTTTCTAGATGAGAAAAGCTACTGAAAACCTTTGCACCCACCCAATGAGATGCAAAACCTACCCTGGCTGGGAGTGTCCAGGCAAAGCCAGCAAATCCTTCCCCTTCAGCACCCCTGGCTAATGTAGGTTGGGAGGTCTCTGCTACGAGCTCTGGGCTGGGAGACAGAGGCACTTCCAAAGGCTTCAGCACAAGGTCTACAAGAAGGGAAGAAATGAAAGTCTTTGGTTTATTAGATTGTTATTCTCCAATCCCAGCCATTACAGGACAGGCACTGTGATCATGATGGATTCATTCAGAGAACATTTTCTCCCTGCCCACATAACTGTGCTCCAGATTGAAGCCAAAGCTGGATGGGGAGTGGGGAATAAAAGCTGCAGGCATTTTTCAGGACCATACATAACCCAGGGCTTCCAAAGTGCACCCAAGGAGATGAGCCAGCAATGAGGATGGGGCTTGGCCTGAAGAAACTACATCCAATTTTCCCTTGTAGCACAATGTTCTCCCACAGCTTCGGCAAGCCCCCCATGGCAAGGTACCACCGTGAGAGGAGCACAGGAAATTCAGAAGCATTCACACAATCTGCCATTTACTCTTCCAACAAGCAATTTCTGTGTTCTTGGAAAGGTTTATTTTAGCCTCAGCCTGGATAAAATGCAGCACTGCTCCCTGACCATCCCTGCAGCTCTGACGCACACCAGGTTTCCAGGTACCACTGCTGCCATTTCACCTGCAGTTCACAGCACATCGACCTTCTCTCTAATACACATGTACAGCCAAAATCGCTGTGCCCACGGGGACCAATTTATTTTTCCATCACCTGTAGCTTCCTTCATTTTATGCAGGAAGAAGCTGGCAGCCTCTAACAAGGAGTGTTATGAATAGCGTGGTAACGCCTTTCTTCATCCCTGTTAAATTTCTCATTTCATCTTGTGAAGTCAAATCCTGGTTTCTGCAAAGTCCCTTAAAACAACCTACATTGATTATAATTGGCTCTGCACTTGGACTGCATGTACTTTATCTCCAGTTTTGGAGATTCATTGCCTACTCCTGCTGTCTTCCTGCATTTGGATCGCCATCCCACTGCCCTGGAGGTTGTTCTGGCAGTTGGAGGTTGTGACAGTCCTGACACAATAAACAGGAGAGGTCCTTTCCAGGAGAAAAGTTGCCTTTCAGTCCTGTTTGACCACGAGTGATGGCTTTTGCCTTGTCCCTCTGTGTGAATCCCCCTCAGCCCCCCATTAGGGGCTGAGCACTCAGACAACTGCTGAGCTGCAGGGGAAGAGCCTGGTCACAGAAAGGGATCCAGGACCTCTGGGGGGGGGTTGTGATTTGTATTCTGTGCTACAGGAGCCAGCAAAAATAAGCCAGAATATCAATATATTGTTTCAGTCAGATCACTTGCTAACAGTTTGAGAGGACAGTGATTCTGAATCCATTTCCAATCCCTTATGGTGCTGGTGTGTGAGGAATTCAGCAGAATGAAATCCAGGGAAAGAGGAGGCTTCCCATCAACAAAGCTCCAATGCCACTAAGATGGATCAGGTCAGGATGCTGAGGATCTGAGGATCCTCACAGAGTACTCAGGCACCTCTGTGAACCCTGTGACAAATCCGAGCTGTTTTCTCCAACTAAAATCAAGACCCAACCAAGTTTCATTGATGGGAACACCTCTCACGTTTCTGCTGCGGGTGTTTGTAAGGACCGATGCCCAGGGCAGACTGGGCTCAGCACACCCAGCTCTGCACCCCTTGGCACGGTGCTGGTGGTGACTGAGGGCCCCTCATGGATGGAGCATTCCCATTACAGACCAGGACACTCTTTACACTTTGCTTCCCCGTGCTGTGTTGAACCCCCAGCGTTCCAGAGGTCCACGGGTTTGTTCCCGAGTGTTTCACCCTGTGGTGTCACGAACGCATCACGACAGTGCTCCCCTCGGGATTATCGGAGAGCTCCTGGTACAAAGATAAGCCTTGGAAGCGGCAGCAGCACAACCAGCGCTATCAGCACCTCGTTATGAAAGGAATGTCACGGCAAAGCGCTGCCGAGTCACAAGACAAAACCCACCCCGGTGTTTACAGCAGGGTAGGAAATACCACATTAAAATTAAAGCATGACAAGCGAAGAGCGCACACCTCGGGGTGCAAAGAAATCCAAACCACCTCGAGGCTCCTGGTCCCTTTGCCATCGAGTCAGTGCATTACAGAGAAGATTTGTTTGCAGTGAAAGGCTTTTTGTGAAGCTTTATCTTGGCCTGTAGCAGACAGAACTGACAACCCTGAAGTGGCAAAAACCACTTGGCAAGTGCCACAGTGAGCGAACAAAGGAACCCAACACCATGCATGGCACAGCAAACTATCAGCTCCCAGGGGGAAGTGTCATTTTCACATCCAGTTCGCTACACCAGAGTGGGAGAGAAGCTCCAACTGTTTTGAATTCATGTGTCAAGTCAATCACAGGAACAGATAATATTGGAGTTATATAAAATTTCGGAAGGAACCCCCACCCACCACCTGTAACACTCACTCGCCACTGTCAGAACAGCTCTGTAACTGAAGACAGCACCAAGGGAAGTCATCCTGGGGCCTTCTGCAAAGCAGATGATGGGATCATTACAATGTTTCACACACGAACTGAGGCAGAGAATAAGTGTTTATTTTTATTCCCACCAGAACAGTATCCTGAAGTCTCCATTGGACCCTGAATGTAAGTGCTACTTGCTTGATTTAAGTTTAAAAAATTTTGCATCCGATCATAAAAACTTGAGCTTAAGAGAGGGAGGGAGGACAGGAAAGAAAGGGAGGGAGGAAAGAAAGGGAAGGAAGGAGGAAGGAAGGGAGTGATACAGGGATTAACTTTGGGAAGGGGTTATCAGTTGTAACTACGTATACAAACCTGGAAACACAAAAGTCTTGAACATCTCTGTGGTGGAATTTATCCCCCATGTTTCCAGCGCTGAATAAAAGGAAGGAATCTGTTCTATTCTAATGGATTTGATTGTTTCTTAACTCAGGAAGAGGAGGGAGAGAGGGAGGGAGAGAGGGAGGGAGGGAGGGAAGGACAAAAGGAAAGGAAAGGGGAAAGGAAAGGGGAAAGGAAAGGGGAAAGGAAAGGGGAAAGGAAAGGGGAAAGGAAAGGGGAAAGGAAAGGGGAAAGGAAAGGGGAAAGGAAAGGGGAAAGGAAAGGGGAAAGGAAAGGGGAAAGGAAAGGGGAAAGGAAAGGGGAAAGGAAAGGGGAAAGAAGAATTGCTTCACCCTTTTTTGCTGTAAGGCCTTGCTGCCCCCAAGGGAAATCAAACCAGGTTTGTTTAGTTCCCTTCACCCACACAGGCAGTGTTGGAGCCAGAGCTGGGATCTGAGCAGTCAGAAGCCTTGTCCAGGAGCAAGGAGGCTCCAAGGACCAGCAGCCTCCACACCAGCAGCCAGGGATGGTCCCAGACATTCTGCTGGACACTGGGATGCAATGAGCTTATTCCTGCTCACACCTAATCCAGGCAAACAGCATTAACAAGAGCTTGGGCTTGCACAGAGGAGCTGAGCCTCTCCAGCTTTTCTCCCACAGAGAATCAGGAGCTTGCACAGGGTAATTTCTGAGCCCAGGAAGAAGAGCTTAATGTGAATGGTGTCACCATGTGCAGAATCTCAGGGCTCCCTGACGCTGCAAGTCTCACCTCTCGACCTTCCCAACAGCCCTTCTGCCCTCCTGTGTACACATTCAGGGCTAAAATCCATGGATTTGAGTTCTACACTTTGCTGTGTCTCAGCACACCAAAGAGGAATCATACCTGCCCTGATTTTCCCATCCACCACTGCCCCAAATTAAAGCTACACCAGCCCTGTCCTCTTTCACAAGCACTGAGAGCAAAGGGAGAAAACCACAAGGGGAACAGATGCTGTGGCTTGAAGAAAAAAGAGAAAGAGAGAGAGAAAAAGATATCATTGCTCTCTGAAAGCATCCAGAAATGTTCCCATTCAATGCATTCAGGCCTACACAAGATCAGGGAGAGCACAGGACTACTGTGAGGAAAATCTAGGTCACATATGATCACAGCAGCACAGCTGCCACCATCTCAATGGCCACGTGAAGCGAGGGCTGAGCGAGGACCTCTGCTGAAGAGGGTTTTTTTATTTTTCAGTCCTGTTTTACAATTTCCCCTCATTAAGGTGTATTTTCCGGCAGGGCTGTGAGTACATTGTGTCTTCAATTGGGGTGAAGGATTTAGCCATAAATCCTAAAAATGATTCAGTCAGTGGAATTTCTGTAGGATCATTTAAATAGTTTATAGGCTGCCAAGTAGGATTTTAACCTTCTAACAGTGGCAGGAACAGTGTTACTTTCCTGTTCTTTTGAATGCCAACACGTTTCTTAGTTCTCTTTGTTTCATATCTGTTGTGGAAAGATACGCATTGCTCCTGTTTTCATTAAGGAAACAGGAATCTTACACTGTTTTAATACACCTGTGCAAACTTCTTGAAATCCTCCCATTCAGTGCTCTCTTTTTGTTAAATACACAGGTCAGACCCTGTGGTCCCTTCTCCTCCTTCAAACAGGAAAGTTAAAATCAGTGTATGCACACAAAAAAGGGGGGCAAAAAAAAGAACTAGGACAGCATAGCCCCAAAACATTGTCTTTTTTCTATATATTTAAACGGACCCCCCACGACCCTTTGTTCTCCCCTTTTCCACACCTTTATAGAACCAGGCAGGAGCTGAAGCCCAAATCCTGCCCGCTCCTGCAATTCAGGAGATTAGAGGGAAGGCACAAATGTTAGTGGGTGCCATGAAGTTGAGCCAAGCTGTGGGAGCAGCATCCTCAGGAGCTGTGCCAGGAGCCCGGGTTCGGCAGCTGCAGCAGGAGCAGCTGGGCAGCAGGAGGAAACTGCACGGCCCCAGCCAGGAAAACGCGGCACAGAGGGAGCCCTGGGTGGAAGGGAGGATGTTCCAGAGAAATCCGGAACAAGGATTTGTTCCCCAAAACAGGCAGCCCAGCCGGGAGCAACAGGAAGGCAAATCACCTGGCGGCAGAGGGACTGACTCACCCCCATTGTCAGACCTGGCCAGTGTCTCCCAAGGTTTTCTGAGCCCCATTGCAGGCCCTGGGACCAGCACGATGCTCCAGGCGAGGGAAAAGCAGTGACACTCGGGGCTCAGGACAAGGGCTCTGCTGAGTCACAGCTGCTAATTATGTAACTCAGTATGTGTTGGAAAGACATATTTTAATGCATGGCAGCTCAAGAGCAAAGACTTTTCTCAGTATCTTAGGTAATATGGCCTTTGCCAGGGAGTAGAAGTAATGCTGTAAAATTAAAAAAACTCTGAGATGGAATCAGTGCTGGCTGGAGGTGTGGGGTGGCAGCAAACCCTGGCAGCACAGCCCCTGTGCCCTGGGCCAGCCTCTCCCTGGGGAAGCCCAGGGGTATCCCAGGGATCCTCCCTGAGCTCTGTGGGGACAGGAGGGAACAGCTCAGCTGGTCCCGAGCCCTGCTCTGAGCTCACATTTGGAGGTGGCTGAGGAGGCTTTGTCCTGTGTGGGGAGCTGGTTTGAATTCACAATTCTAATCAGATGAACCAAGTAACTTTCAATCTAATTAGGAGAACAGTAGGGTTTGTTCTCACTCCACAACCATTTAATCTTCCGACTCATTAGTCGTGCACAGGCCCCATGAATATGGATATCTGGGAGGAAAAAACGTCTTTGACCTTGATGAGGATGATAACACACATCCCTGGTGGGTGTGCTCACCTTCACTCGTTATTATGGACATTCAGCCATTCCTATAGCCTGGACCAGGCTGGGAGGGCTACACCAATTAGGCACCAGAGTCCTGATGAACCTGCAGTGATTAGCACAGTATTTAGGGGCAAGTTGCCTTCTACCAATTTGCATGCAAATACAACTGTATCGGGTTTAGAAGGCCATACAACCTCAACAGCTGGGGTGAGGAAGAGGAACCACATTCAAAGGCAAAAGATTCAGAGCAGGATTCTGTTTGAGATCTTGAATACACTGTTGCAATACACTGGTATCATTCCTGCACTCTCTAAGGAAAAATTATTCCTAGAAATCTTTTTTAAAAGAATTTCATTTCACATGTAATAATGCTCAGCCCCATTATTTCTAGAGTAGAATGAAGATCTCAGCTATCAGGAATATTTCCTCAGTTTAAGAAATTATTCTACATTACTAAGAAAAATAGACTCGTGGACAAATTCTCTGATTTTCCTCT
Organism: Pithys albifrons albifrons; assembly: GCF_047495875.1. Taxonomy (NCBI): domain Eukaryota; kingdom Metazoa; phylum Chordata; class Aves; order Passeriformes; family Thamnophilidae; genus Pithys; species Pithys albifrons. The sequence continues at coordinate 18,189,917 of NC_092470.1, read as the reverse complement.
GATTTCCAGATTTATATTGTATTCTGCTTTTACTGAAACTAACAGCGGACCTTCCTTTGACCCAAGTAGGGTCCCAGAAACCACATCTTCTTTAGGTCTGTTTAGCTCCTCTTGCATTCCATTACAAAGTCTCCCAAAATTGACTTTAACACTTTCTCCAGTGAGAGTGGCAGAGCTCCTACTGAAGTCCATGGAAATTAGACCCAAGTACCTGATGCATTTTGGGCACTACACCCGGAAAATATTTCAGTATGAAACACTTGTGAAGCACAGACACTGCTTTAGGCTGGAGACAACCCTAAACATCAGGGGCTACTTAAAAATCTGACTCAAGTATCTGAGTTGGACTGTTGTGTAGCTCTTGCTGAAAGTCTCCCTCTGGGAGCTGTAACAAGGCTGGGAGGGATCCAAGCCAAGCTGTTTCCTCTTCCCTTGCTTGCTTGGGTTTCCATCACAGAGGACACCAAACTGTCCCACTGGAGTGGCCCAGAGGCAGGAAATGGGACAAACTAAAGAACACAGAGAGGGAAGGGACCTTAAACTCCAGTCAGACAAGAAAGATCCCACAAAGGACCATGTTGGCCACCTCATGTGGATCTCAGCTGTGTGAACAACCAGGCAAAATCCAGCTAAATGTGAGGGTGCAAGGCAAAGAGGCCAGGTCACACTGTGGACTGACTGGTAGAGGTACAAGAAGGGCTGTATTTACTTCTGTATTCTCCTGTTTAGCCATCCTGTTTCCAGGAGTTTGCTGTCTCCATTGTTGTTTATTTTAAAAGCCTCCCATCGACCAAAATTCCCACACTTGTGACTGAGACCCTGCAGAAGTAACTTCTTCCCTCAGCCATAAAGCAAACACCAGCAGGGCAGAGGGCTCTCCCTGCAGAGACAGCACTGCCCTGAAGTGAACCAACACGTGCAAAGCCTTCACCCCAAGTGGGGAAGACCTTTTAACTTGACTCTGCCCGTATCAAGGGGATTAAGGGTACCATTTAACTCAGTCCAGCCTCTCAGCTAACAGTATCCTCGCACGCACCTCCACTGCTCTTTCGCAGCACTGAGCAAGTTCACTTGAGCCAGCTCTTAAGGCTTTTATCTTTAAAGTCAATGCAGATAAAAGTTCAAGAGGCCATAGAGATGCAACCTAAAGCTGCCCCTCTAAAGTAACAGGCTGCAGCTGCACGAGGAGCAGCGACAGCCGGTGCCTGTGAGGTCCTGGCCAGAGCTGGCCCTGCTGAGCTCGACCTGCCACGTCCACAGCGGAGCAGGATTTGTCCTCCCAGCAGCATCCCAAACCCAGCTTCTGAGCAGAAGCTGCTCACAAACATTATCTGTTTCCAAAGGCTGGTTTGTACTGCGGTGAAATGAAACAAGTCCAGTTGTTGCGTTTCTTTTTCCCCGTGGAGCAGGTTCAGGCCAAAGAAATTTAACCGCTGCTCAGCTGTTTTCTGCTGACATCGCCTGCATTCCTCTCTCTTCTCAAATAACATTTGGAACTCCCTGCCAGACAGTGCAATTTGATATATGCCCTGATGATAGAGGGTGGAGGGGAGGGAAGCACGTTGGCTGATATTTTTCCATTACAAATCCAAACGACCCAATCTACAGTTTAATCTGCAATAAAAACAGCAATTTCTGAACGCTGGGTCACTCACTTAGGGCCAACACTTGCACCCAGAACCTTTACTCACAGATCACTTCTCAGAGGTTGTGATAAAATGACCCTCAATACTATTTCCCAGCTAGAGCCTTTGAGGGCACCCCGTGGATTTGAAGCCCCACAGTGCTGGATCCCCAGACAAGACGTGACTCTGCCGGGAGCGGTTCAGCTGCAGCCGCTCTCGGCGCCAACAGCCTCATTCAACCCCGAGGAGGTTTTTCCTTCCCAGGTACCTCAGAGATCCCTCAGTGTTGAAAAGGATGGTTTGCCTTTCATGAACCCAAGTCTCAGTGGCTGCCACCAACGGAGGAAAAAGCCAGCATTTACCACACAAGGGTTTTCCTATACTAATGTCAGGAAATACCACAAATGCCAGGATGAAATAAAAATCCACAGCCCCTCCAAATACCACATGAATTAGCAAGGTAAGGGCTTAGAATTTCTGGTATTTCGATGTCAATGCTCCTCTATGTGTTTGGAAATTCAGGGGTCTATTACTGCCTTTTATCTGCAAATATAAATTTGCTTATTTCTGCACCCTGATCACAACAGCAGTGCTCTCAGAGTTGTGATAGTCCAAAAATACACAACAGAAGAAAACACAGTTTTTGGCTGTGCTGCTGCTCTGCAAGATTGAAAAGACAAAGTCCTTTCCTTTCTGTGGGGACTGAACCTCGCTGGGATACTCGACCCAGTCACTTTACCATCTCCCAGTGCTTCTCTCCCAGGGCTGGAAGAGCAAAAACATGATGAGAAATTTCACTCCAATGTCAGCTGGCCTGAGGACAAGAAGGACAGAACTCTCTGAGGAAAGGCAGCTCCCAAGGGGCTCACAATTGGAAGTATTTCAGCTGTGAGAGCTTTGCACTCCTCATAAGCATGGCCCTGGCTACTGGACATGCAGCTTGGACTCTGCCCCTGTGGGCTGCACAGGCAAGGGGGGCTCCTGGATGGACAGACAGCCCCTTTCACTCCCCACACCCCTGTATCATTGAGTATTTGTGGGAATTTGTCTGGCTCTATGTCCTGGAGATGGAGTCTGAACCCTGGCTCAGGCACCAAAAGTGCAAATGTCCTCAGGCTAAACAAAACCCAGTAAATCTTAGACCACAGCAAGTTTCCATTTTTTCTATTACCCCAAGATCTATCACCTAATCTAAATGATACTATCACCAGTGTAATTTATTCTGTGATCAGTTCTCTCTCTCAGGGTGTTCAGGGGCCAAATACCACTGGGGCGTGACAGAATGTGCCAGCAGCAAGTCCTGGGTCCACCCTGTCCCTTTGCAGGTCCCTGAGGGCCCTGCTCATGCTGCCAGGGACTGCTGGGCTAACCTGATACACACAGTGCTGCATTGCAAGCACTCACTAAAACATCTCTTTGTAAGGGATTTCCAAAGTATATTTGTCCCGAGGTGTTCTCCAGTCCTTCATCCCTACAGGGATATCCTGGGGACAGCCAAAATCCAGTGCTCTCTATGCCTTATGGGCAGGAGGCAAGTTAGTTGGCTTGGAGCTTCTCTGAATAAATCAGCTTTTGGAGGGGATGAAAGAAAAACGTGACAGAATTTGGTCCTTCTCATTCAAATGACCTTATGGAGCAGCTGAGGGAGTGGGGAGGGCAGATTCACCTTCAACATGATAATCTCCTGCGAGCTCTCCTTACAGCATTCCCAGCTCCTGCCCTTCACTGGATGCTGAGCACGAATGGAGGAATGAATCACTGCTGATCTTGGCAAAATACCAGTCTCCCTCCCTTTGCTCCAGCTTGGAATAATCCCAATTTTCCAAATGGCTTCAGTGAATCCAGGATTTAAGTTCAGCTATTAAAAAGTAGCGGGAACCCATAAATCACAGGCTTTATATCAGCGAGCTCTTTGATGCATTTAAAACAATTACTGGGAAATATATGATCGCCCTAAAAATAACTATTTACGTGAACACCAAGAGAGGAGCTACTGTCATAACACATGGACAATCTCATCTCCACCCTCAGCTCCAAAGGCAGGCATGAAGAGTCTTTCCACTCTCTTTTGCTGCTCACAGCTGTATTAGAATTGATAATATGCCGAAATGGCACACGCTTATGATGATGTTAGAGCAGCACAAAAATTATGCAGCAAATTAATGTATGCAGGAAATTAATGTATGCCTGCTTTCAAGGCCAGGAGGGTGGAGATCAGCAGCCCACAGGAGGTCATTTTTTCACCCATCATATTGCTCACAAAATGGCTTGTAATTACAGACTTTTACACCAGGCTTATATCAGTGGTGACATTTAATTCCTGCCATGGATATGGATACAGGAATGCTGGATCACACAGAAGGAGCTGATCTAGAAGCAGGTCAAAGAAGAAAGTAGATTAATTCATTTTGCAGTCCACACCTCGCCAGGAATTTTTAGCAGCAAACCTTTTCCAGCCTGCAACCAACAATATTGGCTCTGCCACGCAGTTTTCAGCTGTTGCTGATGTTGTTTTGGGGCTCCACTCCTGCTACTGGTCTGTCACCAGAGCGTGACAGAGTGTGCAGCGCACGGATGTGGCTCCCACAACGGCAGCAATGGAGCTGCCATCTCTGTGCACATGTGGCGACAAAACACGGCTTGTATGAATTATGCTTTGGAGGAGAGAGAGGCTTTTACCACAGAAGCCCCACTGAAGAGGTTAGAGCACAGCTCCCCCCTGACCCGAGCTGGGACAGAGCAGGAAACCACACACCAGAAGTGCCTCAGCTCCAGGTCACAGGAAGCACCTGTGGCACCAGATGCCAACTCCTGAGTGTCTGCACTGCCAGCAGAAACACAACCTCTCTGCTCCCACCGATTCTTTCGCAATGACACAGGGTCAACACTCAACCTCCACCACTGAGGTGGTTCCTGCCATGAAACCCAACAAACTGCAGCTCAGCCCTGGCAACCAGCCCATCAGTGGTGCTGTCTGGGGCCACAGGGCTGGGCTGGTGAGAACCTGCAGAGCAAATCCAGGCTGCCCTGGGGGTCCTCCCATGTGCCAATCCGTGCTGGAGGAACACACTGCCCCATGGCTGCTGGGACCCTGGAGACACTCCAGCCGGCAAGGAAGGGTTTTCCATGATGGTTAGAGCAGGCTGGAACAGGAAGAGGGAGCTCTTCCACTGTCACCTGCGGAAACCCAAACACAAGGACATTCCTGAGTTTTGTCCTCTCCTTCCCAATCTTTGGTCTCACAGCCCCAGATCCCCTCAACTTCTTTTGCTGCTACTTCCACCTCCCCTTCCCCAGGAATGGGCACATTTGCTCCTGAGCTGGCAGTGCTGGAGTCCAGGAATTTGCACTTCTGAGCCTCCCTTACCCACCTTCCCAAGGCTACTCTTGCTCTGTGGTCCTGCTGGCAAGAGGCTACCAGGGAAGACAAGCACAGGGATCACCTGGTGGGGGGCATCCAGCTCCAACTGAACACAAAGCTGTGAGTAGGATCTACTGCACAGAGCATTGGAAACCTTTGGGTTGGCTTCCTTATGCATCAAACTTTGACTCTGCTCTGTGTGCACAAGATTAGTGTTACTGGCACAGCCCACTTAGGAAATCTCTGAAAAAGATTCAGCCACTGCAGCAAGATGTCTTGATTTAAGAACACAGACATTACTAGAAAGGAAAAAAAATAAAAGGGTCCCTTACTGTTCTGACATATCAAAAGGAGACTAATGAACCACCAGTTCATAGAACGACCCTGCTCTTCATTTCAGAGCCAGGCTGGCCTTTTGTGTTAAGGACACTGAATAACAAGAGCAAGAACAAACAGAAAGAACCCTTTCCCCCTGCCCAAAGTAAATCCTGAAATGAAATAATTTAAAAACTACACCCTTCTGCCCTACTTTAAGGTCCACATAAGAACAGATGAAAAGTTTAGTTCCATTGGCAAAACGGAATCAAGGCTTTTGATCCTCAAAGATATCTTAATCGCTTTGCACATCGGGTCCTTTCATTATTTCAAACATACTTGAAGAGAGAGACTTTCCTCTCTCCCCTTTTTTTCTTCTCTTTTTTTTTTCCTTTTTTTTTCAAGACTCCTCTGTGTTTGGGCCATTTCCCAGCCATCTCTGGCAGGATGGCAGACAGCTGTTTGTTCTTTACTTACTCTGAGTTTCAACATATACACAGGCTGACCTGCGTTAGCAGAGTCCAAAAAAGCCTGATCCTTACCACCACTTGTTCTAGCTCACAACGTCCACCTCTTTGCCCTTCTGGTGCCTAAGAAAAGTTCCAAGGAAGATTATATGCTTCTGGTTAAAAAAAGAAACTAGTTGTTGGTGGGATGATTGTTGGGGTTTTTTTAAAGCTTGACTCAGAACTGGAGTCTCTGTCACATCAAAATGAACTTAAATCAAGGTTTCTCAACAATTTTCTGTCTCTGCAATTCCAGTAAGTCAAATTCAGCACCAAATCACCAATTCTCAAACAAAACAGGGATAGAATTTGTAATAACCCAGGGCATTTTACCATCCCTGTGACAAGAGTGCTTAACTGGAGTCAGAGTTTTCCAACAAATATACAGGACAGTGTCCTTTGTTTTTCCATTAAAGTCTTAATTCTGGTCTTGCTCTCAGTGACCAGTGGAAAGAGAAGAGGTATTTTCTGAAGAGAAGACCATTCTTCGTTTGGGCAGGACTTTGCAAGGAGCAGGCTCCCCAGAAATAGAGCACAAATTACAGGCAGGAGCGATGGGAGGTGGAGCACGAGTCAAGCAGCTCACAAGGCATCCAGGGGGATGGATAACATCGAAAACAAACTCCACCTGGAAAGCTGCGTGTAGGCAGCAGAGCAGAGCAAGTTTAATGCATTTGGAGCCTCAGGCATTGTTTAGCAAGTGGGTGGATGCGTTCTGAGCCAACTTCATCTACCCGAATGGTGTCAGAGTCATTGTAAACTGCCTTGTTAAATTATGGTCACAAAGCAGTGCAGGGCTGGGGAGGGCTGGCAACAAAAGGCTGCACCAACCAACCCAGGCACATGCCCTGTGGTGCTGCAGGAGGCAGGTGATGACAGCACTGCCCTGCAGGGAACCTGCTGCCTTCAGGCCAGGCAGCACAAAACCCAGACCCACCGAGTTGGACAGGACTCCATCTCACCTGGACTATCTACCAGCCACACTCCTCCAGGTCTCCTTGTCACTAACCAGAGGAAAGACAGTCTCTCTGGTAGGTGTCAAAGGATCTGCCTTGAACTTCTGCCCCAGCATGTAGCTGTCAGGCAGGCCAGCGTCTCCCAGCCTCCCCTCTTTTCCCCTGTGTTTATCCCCTGGAGGCAGGGGAAGTCTGTAAATAAATACGATACCTCACCCCACACTGCTTGTACTGATAGTCAGGCTTTCAGATTCAGCCACAGTAAAGCAACATTTAGATCCTGCTCACTTATTCCACTGTACCAGATGAGTCAGATGAAACACAGCTGAGACCACACCAGCCATCACTGCCCCACAAACCGCTCCATTGGCACCAAACAGAGATGAAAAAAGCCAAATCCCCCCAACAAGTGTCCTGCTGCAGCCCTGTGGGTGCCCAGCCACATGGACCTCCCAGAGCCTGGACATGTCCACATGGCCAGGGGGGAAAGCAGAGCAGAAAGATGAGCTTTGTCCTCATCAATTTTGAGGAGCAAACCACTGCCCAACACAACAGACGTGTTTTCCAGTGTTCACCAGAGCACAAAGCTTGACAGGAGAGGAGTAAAAGGAAACCAGCCACCTCCTGAGCAGTTTTCCATAATGGGAATGCTAGACATGGGTTGGCAGTTGGTGTGTGGCACCAGGGGACTGCTTCTAAGGGCCTCCCTGGGGACAGGAGTCCCTCCCTGGGGACAGGGCTCCCTCCCCTGCACAGCCATGGGGCTACTCACTGTAGGGGCCTGACGTTCCACACCACCTTCCTGCCCCTCAGCCCTGCCTCTGTCACCAGTCACAGCCCAGTTCTCTGTTTCCATGGATTTCCATCACTGTATGGACTCGTGCCTTGCTGCTGGCAGGATAATTTCCAGTTCTGCCCTTCCCAGTGCCTGCTGAAACATTAAACTTCATTTTACTTGGCAGCTAGAGCCCACTTTTCAAGCAGCTGTGAGCAAAAGACCCCTCAACTGATGCAGATAAGCATGGTCTTATTTTTAATTTGTAAATTAAAACAAACAACTTGTGTTCCAGGCTGTGCAGTCCCACATCCAACTCCATAAAACCCCACAGAGACCAAAGGAGACATTTTGGCCTCCCCAGTGCCTGGTTTTACCCTTAATATTGCACATTAATAAGGATGGCAAATATCTGAAGCATCTGTGACTCCTTTTTGCATAACTCCCATGAAATCAGAGTGCAGACTAGACTTCCCACTGAAATAAAAGACCAGCTAGAGGTAGAGGTTGAGCCTACAGAGAACTGGAACTACGGAATAGCTCTGACTAGCCTTACTCCTCCATGGTCTTACTCCTGATGGTGAGGGCAGGGCTGTAAGACATTTGGGAGCTGACTCCCAGCAGCAGCAGCAGTCTCTGTTTGCCCAGGAACAGCAGGGCTGGACCCAGGGCATTTTTACCCAGCCAGCCCCATTGCTGAGGGCAGGGGTCTCATTCCTGACAAACTGGAACCACTGAAGTCCAGCACTGAAATGCAAGTTGGTGAGGACCTGACCTAGCACAGCCTACTGGAAACACAGGAGCAGTGACAGAGAAGGGATGAAGGGTCTGCAGGCCTGGTGTCCCTGCACACACAGCCCAAGCACCAGGAGCAGCAGCAGCAGCAGATGGAGCAGGACTGGCCCTTCCATACAGCTCCAACAGCAGAGGAACAAGCAGGGAGGAGCTTTGAGGAGAGCAGTGCTGGAACACATGTGAGCAACAAATGAGATGCGGAGCAGGGGCTCTGTGTCTTCTGTTGTTCCTGGCATGGCAGCATGTTGGATACACAGGTTCTTTTTCAAGTAGGACCAAGTTTAAATGAAACACCTGATGAGTGATTATTTCAAACTACATCCTCAAGATCGAGGAAACAGCCCAAAGCCTGGTCCTGCTGTCTCTGGCACGTTACAGGTCTCTGCCACAAAGTAAAGCCCAAAAGGTGAAGATACACCAAGTATGCAGAAAGCTTCCAACCTAGATGTGCCCACACACGCTGCTGTGCTACAGAAAGATGCCAAGAGCAGAGCTTTTTGACTTAGAAAGGCATGCAGGCAGGCAATGAAAGACTTCAGATTTGTGCTAAGTTCCCTTAGCATATAAATGATATATACTATAAATATACACACCATTTATTTATATGTAGTAAAGGCACCAGGAGTCAGGAGCACTGGGCTCAGGTTTATGTCCCTCCCACAGGCTTTCTGTAAAGGTTTAGGGAACCTACTGCTCTTGTCTTCCTTTGGGTTGGGTTGTTACATTTATAAAATAAAGAAGGTAATTCTGGTTAGGACCCACTGTACCAGCATCAGTAACCCCGGAGCAGTGCAGATCACTAATTTCTCTGTAAGTTAAATACTGCCATTAATGCCACTGGAGCATGGTGAGGGGCTGCCATGCTGCAACTGCTCCTGGACATTGTATTGGGTTACCATGGCTGGGGAAAGGTGAGAAAATCACTCTGCAAATTCCCCAGCTCAGGATATTGTGATATTCTGAAGCTGATCAGTGCAACTGGTGAATTGAAAAGCTTCCCTGTGGAGTTTGAAGATATAAGGCCAGAGTTTTCATTAGTCCCTCCTACAGATGCTTTAACCCAGCAGATTGTTTCCAGTACCTCTCTGCCCACCAGCTTTTCCCAGTTGGGCTCGTTGCTTGTGGGAGATTTGTGCAAGAAGCCAATCTGCTATCCCAATGCAACTCAAAGCCAGCTCCTTCAGTGGACAGGACAGTCACAGCAAATTTCCTATCTGCTTTCCCAAGGTCCCTTCTGTCACACAAATAAACAACAACAACAAAAAAGTTTGTTTTCATAGAGCTTGGCTTAAAAAGCCAGACTTGGAAATGTCCTGAGTGGAGCAATGCTCCAGCACCACCCAAAACTCGCCAGCACCGCGGGCTCGCCAAGGTTGTTAATGTGACGGCTGGGGGGAAATGAAACCTATTGCTACCATCTGCACAAAGGAAACAGAGGCAAAGCAAAACCCCACTGAGTGAGCAGAAAGAAAGGTTCAGCATAGCTGAGACAACACAAACCATTTGAGACACTTGTTAAACCCCTCCCTGCTTCTTTCTCCACCACTAAATGCTACAGGACAATGGTCAATCTATTCAATAGAAGCTTAAAACAAGACCCTCAGGACCATCAGTGGTGCAGGTCTCTGTTTTCTTACAGATTCTGGCACACTGAGGCCCTGGTAAATCTTTAAGACATGAATAGTTTGCATACTCTGAGCCCCACAGATGGTTTGGATCTAAAGACTTTGTGCAGACTGCAGTGGTCACGAAACCCGTACTCACAGCTAGAATTTGGGATGCATCACATTTTTACTGTTGTTTGTACTGCTCAGTTTGTGAACCAGAATAAACAAATGAGCTTAAAAAAATAAAGGCAGTTTGAAAAGAGTTTGATTTACTGTAAGCCCTTGATTCAGCTCATTTGACCCCAGAGGTAACTGTGGCTCTAGTGTGGGCTGTTTCACAGGTGAAGAAAACCTCTCCCTCAGTAATCCTGCTCTGGAGGGGGGGGGGTGGTGTTAATCTGCAACCAGCTCTATCTGCAGCCCTGGCCCCTCCAGCTGCACCAACATCTTGGGCTGGAAAGCTGGCAGGAATACCTTGGTAGTGCACCAGGAGGCTCTGGAAATGTCATTACATTTTCCACTCACCCAGCGTGTCTCCGGAAGGCCATCTACGGAAGAGAACACAACCAGCGTGTTGCCGCCCAGCCCTCTGGAGTCTCTCCTTTCACACCCACTGCCAAAGCACAAACACCCTCACCCCAGGCCAGATTCTGATCCTCCTTTATACAGCAAAACCCCACATCCACTAATATCAGCTGCAGGCTCTTGCTGCAACTACTGACCAGCAGCTCCGAGGCGACAAGCCCTTCCCTCCTGCCTCCAGCAGTGCTGGGCACTGATTCTCCATTGCTTCAAACTGAAGTTACCATCCACAAACCACACCCCAGTGCTGTCCCTGGAGTGCAGGGACTGGCATCCCCCTCCAGTGGCTCTGGTACACACCTAGGCTTGTTGCAGCCTGTCCCTCAGCTGACACTTGCAATGGTGCCATAGTACCCTGGCACTTTTCACTTCAGCTTTGGAAGAAGCTGCAGTTGGCAGAGCTGGCAGGGGAGAGAGGTAAAGGATTTATCAGCTCTGGAGTTCATTTTAGAGAGGGCACACACAAAATGCAGCTCAGCTGGATTCACTTATCTCCTGGTCTGAGCAGATGTCAGGATATCCGGTGACCTTGTGGAAAACAGACTCACCTGGAGAGACTCAGAGGTTTGTACTAAAACCAGAGTTCTTCCAAAGAGCAGTCTGCACTTGGTGATTGCAAAAGTCCTCGTGCAAATAACAGACCACCAGCAGGGTCACGCACACAGGGCGGCATCTCTGTGGTCACAGGATACACAGAATTTCCATAGGTGCCAGAAAGAGAAAGAAAATGTGTCAGACCATTCCCTCCTTACAGGAGGATATATGTCAACTTTTCAGGATGTTCACAAGACTTGTATGGGCTTGGGGACAACCAGGTAGATGTCCTGCCCAAGCCAGCAAAATATCACTTGGCAAACTAATGAGGGGATTGGATTAATACTGTCTCCTCCCAGACCTGTGCAGCAGGGCCGTGCCACCCCAGGGGCTGCTGTGGGGTGAGCACTCAGCGTGTGCCCCGAGCTGACGGACAGCTGTGGTGTGAGCAAACCTCTCCCAGCGGGACTGTCTAACTCCAACTTCAAAATTGAGCTTCTGTTTCAAGTCAGATTTTCCCCTGATGTGCCTCATCCTGCCCAGAGACAAAAATAGAGGAAGTGAGAAAACAGACCTTTATTACCAACTGCAGTCCCACTGCCCAGCAGCCAGCCCTGCGCTCCATGTCAGCCTCGCAGAAAGGGAAAATAATAAACCCAACAGCCCGCACTGCCCACAGAGTGAAACACAGACAGCAGCAGCCTTTATACAGCTCAGTCCCCACGTGTGTGCAAGCTGAGCAGAGCTGCAGGCCCTGTCCTACACACTGGCCAACCTCTGCTCCGGCTCTGGATGTGCTTCAGGAGTTGGCCATGCCACAGGCCTGTCCATGGGTGAGCTGCATCTCCTCTCTGTCCTGCTGGAGAGGATGATCCCTTTCCAGGATTCCTCATGATTTATCTATACATAGTGGACCATTTGAAATCTATTTTTTTCCTTGTTGGAAAAGAAAACAAGAGCCAGTGGCTACAATGGTGAGTATAATGGAATAGTTACATCAGGGTTAAAGTGTGTGCAGTTGTGGTGGGGAACAGGAAGAGGACTGCAGGCTGCTGTTGGCATAGCTGACCATAATTACCCCTTAACCAAACCATGGCTACACCCTGTCCTATACAACTCTTGGGATTTCCAGACTGAAACACATCTCAGACTCTGCTTCTGTCCCTCCTGATGTCTGTTGTGAGGTTTCGAGGGTCTCAAGTCCACAGAGACTGCTCATGCAAACTTGGTATTTAACAAATGGTTTGGCTGAGCCAAGGAAAACAGGCAATGGGGACACCATGGAAAGCAAAGGAGCAGCTGGAGCTGAAGGAGCACATTACGCCTTCACGTTAGTTTATGAGGAACATGTCAGTCCTGAGGGAAAACTGTGAAGAGACAAATCTTAAGTCATTATATAAAAGAGATATATGTGTATCTCCCAGTCCACCAGAGACACCCACCTTCTTCCCACCCATGGACTTCAATGAGGAAGGGCAAAGTGCCTTTAACTGTGTCCCATCCCTTCTGATCTCCTATATCTCTCTGCCCTGCAAAGCCTAGGGACACTGTTCCCAACCCCAGGCCTGCACCGCAGTTCCCTGGATGCAGCAGAAAAGCAAGTGAACAAATGCCAGAGCAGCACTGTCCTCCTCTGCACGTCCCTGGGGACACACCAGGACCTCCCCGCTGGGCACTCTGTGTCACTGGAGCCCAAGAGTCTGGGCTCTGGGGAGCACGTTCAACCTCTGGCATATAACCCTGCAATCTGATCTCATCCTTTCCACAGGGGCCATCCCTTCCCACCTCAGCACTCCCCGGCCTGGGCACCAGCTTAACCCACCTGCTCTGGGCTGTTAGTTGGTCATTCCATGTTAGTGCTCCTCTAACATGGCATTTATCTGCAGTTTCTGGGATGCTGAGAGGCTGCCCCAACCTGCCTGCCTCGGACGGGCAGGATCAGTGGGATGAAAGCCTTCTGGAGCTGCTGCAACCACAGGCCACAGTTCAGTCAGGCATTAACCCCCAGGACCGCTCCCAAACCCGGCAGCGACAGTCCAGCTAGGAATGTGAAAGGCAGTGAGATCTTGCCACAAACAGGCCAGCCCTTTGGCAGATGGGGCAGGAGGGCCAGGGCAGCACAAACAGCAGCTCTCAGAAGGCCATAAAGGGCTTCTGTTTCCCGACACGCTGCGACAGCGGGAAGGCGGAGGCCGGGAGAGCAGCAGTGCCGGCCACGTGGCAGGGCAACCACCGCCCAGTTTGTTGGCATCCTCTAAAGTTTAAATACGCTTTGAGCCAGCAGTGAATCATCCCTGGCAGGTAAGAATGATATTAATTTATGACATGCCAAATGCAAGCAGATCTTTTGGTGTCAGTCCAATGGTTTTAGTCTTATTAACACACGGCGCTAGCTCAGGTTGCAGCTGTGCACATTAAACTCTGGCAAGTGGCATTTTAAACAATGACAAACTTGAGAACAATCACTCCACACATGGAGCCAGGCCAGGCCAAAGTGAAGGGTGGCAGAATAAAGGTCAGTGGGGGGAACCTGTTTGTCTGGGAGAGGAACAGGTGGCCTGCCTGGTCTGCTGCAGGGTCTTTAAACTGTCTGAAGGACACAGTCATGGATCATTTTAACCCATTAAGCTGCTTAAGCCTTCCCTTACACTGGTTTGAACTTCAAGAGAGCATTAAATCTTAAAGAGCTTAGTAATACATCTTGAGGAAAGCTCTCCCCTGTGCTTCTGCACCCAGAGTGCACATGCTGCACCTTGGACCTGCAATCCTTCCACTGACAGCATGAGCCCTCCGGCAGCCGCGCCAGAGCTGAGCAGCTCCAGCCCAGTAACCAGAGCAGCACGAACACTGGGGCACAGACACCAGGGGAACAGTTCCCATCACCCCCGTGCCACCCAGCAGGTCTGAGGACACTGAGGGCCACAGGGCAGGGGGGAAAATCAACCCCTCACAGTCCCTCCCACACCAGCCTCAGAAGGGACGGGCAGGGAACTGGGGTTGTGTCCCAGGAACTTCAACCACATCCAGCAGGGAGGGCTGGGAGAGAGAGAGAGTGACTGCTGAGGGCAGCTCCTTACCTTGACATGTGGGCAGTGCAAAGTCAGCCCAAACCACTCCTGCCAGCTGTGTTTGCATCAGAAAACATGATGATGGAGACATAAAAGACATTTTCATGGCAGGAGATGTAAATATTCCAAGCCATGTTTCAAAGCTGTGTTTCTCAATTTGAAAGATATCAAAATAAATGTTTTTTGAAGTGTCAAAATCCAGATGTTTCAGAATAAAACAGCAGAATAAGATCTGACATGTAACAACATTTTCCAATGCAGTGCTTCCAAACTGATTGTTTTCAGAATTTCTAATTTGCCCTCTCCCAGTCCAATCTTACCCTTGTAAGCATAATTTTTATTTTCCAACCAGGTACTTCCCAAAAGAAAGCATTTTTGAGGACTGTATCAGATCTTGTTAAATAAATACAAGGATTTAGCTCCACAGGAGATCTGATCCAGAATAGAGCAGGGTGTATTCATAGAGAAATACTTACCTCAGATTTAAATACCAGGTGTGTGGATGCACTTATTTCCAGATGAAATTAGAGGAATTAAATTCTTTCATAACAAGGCACTTTTATTCTGGAATAGGAGCATCCACACATGACATTAATCAAGAATAGCTAAAGCCACAGTGAGGTCTCAGGCTACTGACTGTAAGTGAAAACAGTAAATTCATTCTGCCTCTTGCAGTTTCTTGCTGTAACACACCAGATCCCTGTGGATAAATGTTCTGTAAGTACAAGACTAGTCCCAACATGTCTGTGAACACCTCCTGGTATGACTTCAGTGAGATGGGCTGGAATCAATATTTTCCATCCTGGCAGCTTGGGGCCAGGAGCAGAGCTGGGCAGGGACAGCCATGGACAGGAGGGCAGCAGGAGCAGCACTGGCCTGCAGGGACATCTCCAGCCAGCAGGGATCAGGTCCTGCACCATTTGAGCTCCCTGGGGGAAGGAGGCAAAAAGATGATTAGAGGTTTTCAATTCAAAGCTCCCAAATATCTTTATAGGAATCAGACATACATTTGGCTACAGTTTAGATTGAGCTACAGGAGAAATTTGAGCCCCTCTGTTTCATAATGGAGGCTGTAGAGCCAGGATTAGATAGTGCTAGATCTAAAGAACTGATAGGAAGTACTGATTTATTATAAATGAATTCATTAATTTCAGTTAGAGATCCTCAGTTCATCTGCAGCCAGAACAGAACATGTATTTGTGATGTAGGTAATTGTACAGAAATGGCATGAGGTGGTTTTGTCAGATGAAGCACAAACCTGTGTCTCTGTGCAGGTAAGAAACTGTTTTAACATCAGTGACAATGAGCACAGCAAGGGTTTGTGCACTGACCAGAGAGTGCAGCATCATTTTCTGGTTACAAGTGAGGACTGAGAGGGGAAAGAAGGGCTGTTATTTGCAACTGCACAGGCAGAGAAACACAGAGGCACTGCACTGTGAGAGTAATGAGTGTATCAGCAGAACTAGAAAATCAATCTTAATTCTACAAAGAGGCAAGGTACAAACTCCCTCCCTATCCTGGCAGTTACTCAGTTTTTATAGAAACAAAAGTACAGAACAGTAAGGTATCAATGTATAGAATAATCACCCTGGTACTTTTAGACATGGAGTTCTCTATTCCCTGGACAACTTCCTGTTTTTCATCCTACTTTACAAGGTGCACGTACCTGGAATTCACATAGGAGACCTTGCCAGCCCCATTCCAAGCCAGGCCTTCTGAAGAAAGTTAAAGTTGTTTTTCTTGGTAATTCTTCTCTTCATATACCATCTACATTGATCTGGCTTTTTGCAAAATGAAACCAGAGAGCCAACAGAGACAAGGCAAAAGCAAAGACAGCCAAACTCGGGGCCATGCTCAGACTGCTCCGAGACTGCAGTGCCAGCGAAGCAATCACAGTTATCACACACTGACCCAGGCATATTCAGCTTGATTCCTCTAATTGCTTTAACACTAAAAATCAATGATTAGAACTCTGGGGTATAAAGGAAACCTAGTAAGACTGATGTAATAGCTACAAGTGCAGAATTTTAGGACCCAGAAGCAGAACAAAAGCAGAATGGGGAATATTTGATACCACCATTAGTCAATATTTACCTGTAGAAGAAATTCTGGTTGTATTTTTAAATATGTTTTTTCATGAGACCCAGGCAATATCATCAGCATCTTCAGACTCTATCTGCATTTTATGATGAATTATATGCTCTTTCTCATCCTTAAACAAAATATTAATGTTCCAGTGGACCCAACCTGCACCAAAATGGGACTTGACAATGCATTTTTTGCTTTGTTAATAAAATAGTTTGATTTGCTGTTTTAAGAGTACACTTAGGGAACAGTCATAGCCCAACAATCCATAAACAAACCAGTACTATATTTTTCATTACAAGAAAGCTTTCTCAACTGATCTTCAGAAGGAAATGGAGACCTCATAATTTGGTGAGGTTCACAGCAAGTGACAGCAAACACCTTCACAGCACCAGCCTGCAGTCGTATTTAGCAACAGGACAGCACCCATGAGTGACAGCTTTCTCTGGCAGAAAGAGCCAGTCAATATTTACATTCCTCATGAACATACAAAAGAGCATCAGGGTACTTGAGAAATTAGCCCTTGATTGCCACTTGGAAGGCATCATCAGAAAGTCAAATCACTTCAGCACCTCCAGCAACTCAACCGCTTTCATTCCTGGGACTCGAGATCTCTCACAGATGTGTCAAGGTCTTTCCCTGGAAGGTGGAGGAGGTGCCTGAAGGGCAGAATGGGTGCTGAGAAAGCCTGGTAGGAGGGGTTTATTACTTAAAATGTGAAAAGATAAAGCAAGCATTTGGTCAACTCTTGCTCTTTCTTGCTGAAGGAGCTGAGGGAAATCTGATAGTCCTCAGCCAGCTAGAGGAACACCATCAGGATTCTCCAGTGCAGAACAGAGGGCTGTACTGCAACACTAAGTGACTGCTGAAGGTGGGGGATGCAGATGCAGTGGTTCAATTCTGCTCTCAAGTTCCCAAAATGTCACCACATAGAACAGCCCTAAATCTTGGCTTAAAGTCACAAAACATGCAGTCCCTTTCCAAGTGAGATCTCAGCTCCTCTCATTTCCTGCATACAATAGCATTATTCAGCCACTGAAGTTTCCACTTAGCTTGCATTTATGCCAAGTACTTTTAATTGCGAAGGAAAAGGATGTTAAGCTCTCCCATTTCTTTCTTTCTAATTCATAAGGGACACAGCAGTGGTTGGTAAAAGTTAGAGGTTAAGGGTTGTTCTCCCCCATCTCACTTATTAAGGGACTCACATCCTCCTCCTGCTGCTGGGCACACTGAGGTTACCTACATCACACGGGCAGGAAAGCTTCTGTTATCACTTGTAAAATACTAAAAAGGCATGTAATTGTAAACTAACTCCCCAACAGGCATCAGGGAAGTCTGATGGCACCTGCACCCTGCAAGGTTTACAGCTGATGTGTCACCTTGACCAATACAGTTCTCGTTCGATAATGGATTTGCAAGTGTTGACCCAAGGCAGTAACTCAAAGGACATCCAACCCAAGGAATTCATCACAACGTGGAGCAGCAGCTTTGACTGCAGCAAAACATTGCACAGCAAGGAGGGAAATAACTGGAAAAACAGATGCTTAATTTCTACTTATTTTTGGCAGCCTTGTTCCTATGATATCTGTTAGATGAGGGGAAAAAGCTGCTGAATGCTGCTTAGTAAGTAATCCGTGAACCACAGCCACATCCACGGACTATCAGCGTGGCAATGCACTCCTACTGGAGCTTATTTTTCTTTTGATCAATCTGTAGAAGGGTCTGAAGTAATGTTTCCATATGGGTTTTGTTCCTATTATGCAAGATCTGATGAACTACATTGTCTGAGACAAAGGGATTAAGTGAATTGAAGTTGTGTTTTGGGCTTGGTAGTGTTTTAAGTGTCTTCACCCCACCTCCAGCCCTGGGACAAGAGACTTATTAGCTAATTACTATGCAAATGTAAATTAAATGTTACATTCTAACATAGCTGAATAGCCCTAGGAGCAAGAATTTAGTTAACTTTAATGGACTGTAATTCTATCCAAAAATATAGTTTATTAACAAGCACATAGAATAAATCATACCACTAACTTTAAATAAACCATCTAGCAAGCTCACCTTCACACTAAGTGACATTTGGTTAATACAGAGCAACAAAGCAACTCCCATCTGCTTCCCACAGACACAGAACGAGCTCAGTTGCAAACCAAGTTCATTATAATCCAAAAAAGGGCACATAAAAGCAAAAGCAATGAAGACTTCACATGAATGTTGCCATTTCTTTCCACCAGACCACTGGTCTCTTACAAAATAGGTCTGTAATACAAAAAGTAATAAAAACCTCTGGATTCAATTTACCCAGCCTCTTCCATCACAAGTTCACTATAACATTTTGCAACAACATGAGGAGTATTAAGAGGGAGGTAAGAGGCAAAGTCAGTGGTGTCCTGGAATGATCCAAGTCCAGCTGCACACAGAGGCTGCCCAGCAGCAGCTCTGGGCTCCGGTGTCGCTGTCCCAGGTCTTGCAAGGAATACAAAGATGGTAAAACACATTCTTCTCCCTCATTTATTAAAGGTGATCCATCATGCACTGACATCAAGGCAGAAGTTCTTCTGTCATCAGTGGTACTCTGGTCACCCTCTCTGGGGAAGGGTTTGTCCCTCTGGGTCTCCAGCTCGGCTGTGCTGTCAGTAAAACCTGACACGCGGCTGCCACACGGGTGTCACAACAGTCCTGTCCTCCCTCCATGCCACAAAAAGGGATTCAGCAGAATTTGATCTGTAAGAACTGAAGCCAACTTGGCAATGAACAGCTCTGCTCTGCTCAGAGCAGCATCTCAACCTCACCACTAAACAGAAGGTTTGTAATGAACTTCAGGAACAGCCCAAGAGAAGCATCAGGTCAGAACAGAAAAATACACATTTCTTGGTATTGGACCTTGTTCTTCACCCAGGAAAGGACACTTGCATTCCTGATACTCTGGGAGATGGGTAGGAAGGTTCCCAAGAACAGATCTAACAGTGCTCCAGACCTAACAGTGTCAAAACTGCTCAAGCAGAATTTTTAAACAAAGCCAGAGATTCCTTTGTGGCAGAACAAAACATTACCTCTATAAAGCAGAGGTTCCAATTTTATTAACATGGCACCTGTTATCACAACTGAAACAAAAATTATGCCTGTGCTCCCCAATCAGGAGTTAATCTGCACTCAGAAAAAAACCAAACCCAAACACTTTTCCTGCTCCCACCCTAAGCAGAGAGTTAAGATCTCCCTCTATGACAAAAGAATCTTTTTAAATGGTCATTTTTTTCAACTGCTGGAACCAAATGTTTTGTAGTACAAGGAAAAAATTATCTCAGTGGCAACTAACCTTACAAACAGAGCAAGCAATCAAAAATTATCCAGAAATAAAGCCATTAAAGAGAAGTCCAAGCATTGTGACACCAATCAGCCACAAGCTCCCTCTCCCCTCTGCAATTTGCATAGCTGGCTCTCATGTTTGCTGGTTATGAAATACTCTTACAGCAGAACAACTTTGGAAAAATTTGGACAAGTGAGAATGGAGTTATTTTAATCTAGAACAATATCACCCAAAGACACAGATGAATACAAACACTGTTCGTATCAAAAAAAAAAATCAGACAAACATGAATTTAAGCTGCATTTTCAGTCTATATATTGGTTTTCCTCTTTCTTGTTTTATAAAAATAGGGTATGACATTTCAGCTTCAATTGCATGTTTAAGTCATTTATTCATTGAACATTCCATTCTTGAAATATCATCTATTAAAGTGTTAGTTAAGATTCATCCTGCTTATAGAACAGGCTAAATTTCTTCCAAACTGCACTTGTAGACAATAATAAAGAGACTGATATGAACTCAATAAGAAATAATTAGGTTATGGAAAGAAGAAATAAAATAATAAATAAATAATGATGATGATGATGATAATAATAAAATCAAGCTCCACTCTTCCTATCTGACTCCTAATAAAAGAAATACTAATGCCTTTTAGGTGATCACAAGATTTGCCTCCCAAAACAATATTTACAGACTGAATTCAGATATAAAATGTGATTCAAAGTCTATAACTTGCTATAAAAAGAGGACAAAAACTTCCAAGGTAACATCTCCTTCATAGACAGAGGAAGCCACAGTAAAAATAATACTGAAAATTCCTGATCAGAGAATTGTATAGAAGTTAATATTTGTAACACTACCATAGTTCTCTTATCAGCTGTTTAAGGAAAAGAGGGTTTTGTCCTGCACATTTCTCACACAGGTACAATTGTACTGGGCAATTTACAGCTCAGCTCTGGGGCACTGCAGGAAAAGGGAAAAGCTGAGGGTGGGTTTTGCTGCCTTTGTGGGATGGGCAGGGATTGGCACATCCAACCCAACCAGGGAAACAACAGTCAGAGATCCAACAGCACCAAGGCTGCCTGGCCATGGCTCCTTCCCCTGCTGCAAAGCAGATTTAATAAATGGGATTTATTTTAGAAAGTTTCACAATTCTTAAACAGTAGATGATACTTGCATTCCTGAAGGATTAAGTTCTACATTTCTTAATGCTAATTCAACTCTCTAAAACCAACCCAATAAAACCAGCAAAGATTTTACAAGTAACATGCAAAACCTAAAAGTCTTACCCTCAAAACTGCCTTTTTGGTACACTTTTAAGCTCTTAAGATGCTGTATTTATTGAAGGGATGCCAGGAAGCCTGCAGAGGGAACAAATGCTTCTTTGGCAAAAGGAAAACATTTTAATGCCTCCTGCCTTCAAAGTACGCACACCTCACCACAACATATGCTAATACACTACCAAATAAGTCTCTTTATCTTGCCATTTTTATAACAAACTGGTTCATTCACATCTATTTTAGCTTGTAACTACCTACTGCACAGAGTAGCACACTGTGCTAAATCAACAAGTGGTTTATACCTAAGAAATAAGGTAAAAAAAACCCCAACACATGATATTAAAAAATATTATATATTCAAAAACAAGCCAAGAGGGGCTAATTTTCTATAAACTGTTTCAGTATAAAATAAAAAATTTAAGTCATGGAGTCAAGTTGGGCCTTTTCTCCACCCTTCATTCTTCATTTAAAATGAACAAGATCTAACAAAAAAGGATTCCCACAAATGTGATAGTAGGTGGGAATTTGCACCAAATCTGCCATTAGTGTATGAAAAGTGTTCCAGCCCTTCTGAGCAGATACCTGTGGATGTGCTATCCCTGCCCCTGCATGTCCAGCCTTCTCCAAGGCACACACTCCACTGACACACTGGGACAAATCAGCCAAATGCTGAATCCAGGAAAAGATCACTTTGCAGATCCATAGTCTGCAACTGGAAAATTAAAATAAATATAAATATTTACTATCATATTACTAGTTTTTTTTTCAAGGGAAATCGGTATTTAAAGTCATCTTCTTGAAGAACTCAGCGAAATAAAAGGGGAACTATTTTTAAAAATAAAAAATCCAAGCAATGAAAATAAAGAAAACACACCCTCAAACATGCTGGAGCAAGAGCCCTTAGTGTGGGCATCAGTACCAGCCTTCACTGAAACAGGATCTGCAGCCACCAGACATATCCCAGTCACTCCAATTAAACCACTGTGGCATCTAATGATGTTAGAAACAAAGATCTGCTTTTAGTACGTGGATTTGAATACCACAGACAACTGTCAGAGACTTGGTATCCAACTGGGATAACTCTGCTGGGGTAAGTAATCTGATGAGAGGGAGGCAATAAAGCTGAGTTCTATGGAAAAGCCACTGGGATCCTCCAGAGGCTTCTGCAGGCTCAGAGCTGCACACCTGACTGGCTGCACAGGTGAAGAGGATGGGGATGAGGAACTGAAAACCTATTTGCCATAAACTGAACCTTTTTTGTCCCCTGTTAGAGGAATGAAACTGCCTCAAATGAAGACAGACATATTTGAAAAATACTGGAAATCCTGAAGTCAGAGCTTGTGAATGTGTTTGGTTTGTATGCTGCCTTGGAGGAGAGAGAGAAGTTAATACTTTTAAAAGCTTGGTATTTACACTTCCCAGAAGTTCCTGCAGTTCCCCCAGATTTGACAGGGCAGGATGTCAGTGCCTGGGAGTGCTCCTGAGGGGCACTTCTGCTGCTTTGGCACACGAGCACACTCATGGTATTCCGGTACCGACGGACACGACATCTAACGCAGCTTTACACTGGCAGCACTCCTGAGTACTTTGAAATGTTTATCAACTCAGTAGGTCAAAAGTCTGCAGACACTGGGTGGAGCAGCAGTATGCCACAAAACTAACAGTTGTCCTCCTAGAAGGGAAAAAGAAAGGGGAGGGGGGAACAGTTGTCAGTAAGGATTAAAGCTCCTGGCTCCGTTCCACACAGACAATGTGCTGGTTGGTGAGACACCGGCTCAGCCCATCTCCACCTCCACAAAAAGCAGGTTGAGAGCTCTCTCTGAGTGCCGCTACCACGGCAGGGAAGCACTGCAGGGGTTCTCACAACCCTCTTGGCTGCTCACGCCGCGGGTTTGAGGCAGCAGCAGCAGCAATAGCAGCGTGTGGTTTCTGCCTGGAGCAGGGTGTGGCTCAGAGTCACAGCCAGCAGGTTCCACAGCTGACAGAAAACAGCCAGGCAGCTCCACTCTGCCCCTATGTTCCTGCAATTACTGCCTGCAGGCACGGAATAGCTGCAGTGCAGTGTCCCCCCGGGCCCAGAGCCCAGGAAGGACAAGGATGCTGCACAGGCAGTGCTGTCACTCTGTGTCACACTGGGACAGGGTGGCATGAGCCTCACAGTGCCCCTCCTGCAGGAACCTCCTATCTGCTTTAAAAACAAAGATCTGTTCCTACTAACCCAGAATTCACGCTTTACCCATGGCAGCTGTGCCTGTTCAGATAGAGAAATGCAGTTCAACACTCAACTATCCTCTCCTACAAGAGGATACAGAATGTGATACAGAAATCCAGCAGAAGTTACTGGCATGGATGGGGCATGTGCTAATCAGGGCTGTTCAGTCAGGATCCCTACCCTCTGTGTTTTCATGGTCACTTTAAGCTCTTTAGAAGAGAAACCCTGTCCCTCACATCTTCCTAAAGCAGATATCACACCTCCACAATTCCACATAATCTCCCCATGTCATGTGCACGAGCTACAGATAAAGACTGACAGGCTGCCTTGTTTAGATCTCATTTTCTGTGGATTTGCATCAGATGTCAGCTACTTAGGACTGACTGTATGCATTAAGGCATTTTGCAGAACACAGTATACATTCTTGTCTGAGGGAAGGAATGATCACTATTTTTTTAAACAAGTGAAAACCATGCAGAAATGTGTATTTTCAATTATTATATTTTAGAATGTTAATATGGTGTTCTTCCAAAATAGCCTTACAGTATGTTTTTGTTGAATTGTAACTTTAATAATTCCTAAAGGTGTCTCCTGATTGTCTATCATCTCCTAAGTTCTACAATGAGCAATGCTTAGCAATTAATTAGAAAATAGTCCAAAGTCTCACACTGCTGGATTATTTTGGGTAATATACAGACTTAGAGACCAGCAAGTAATTTCCATAATTTTCTTAGAAAATAATACTGTTTAATGCTTGAAAGCAATTCTTTATAGCATGATCATAACATTTTATGCCACTGTGAATATTATGACTGGGATATGGAAGCAATTTATTTCACTCAACATGAAATCCACAGAGTTCTGACATGTGACTGACATGTAGCAGAGTGGCAGGTTGAAGTACACAGTACCTGCAATCAGATCTTTCCAAGAAAGATGGCTTTTCCAAAACAGCCCTTAAGCAGCCTCCTGGCTGCTGCCCAGATTTGGCACACCTGAGCTGCTTTCATTTCATAAAGCTGAATTGCTCACAAATCAGATCCTTCTGATGTCACAAACTCCCAGCAAAACAGGATGGGATAAACTGTGTGAAACAAGTCCCGTGACCCTGTATCACCAATGAGTCTGTTTATGCTTAGAGATCCTTCTAGTGAACAGTGGTTTCTTATTTTTATGGAAGAAGAACTATCAAATCAGTGAATTTCAGCAGGATGGGAACTGTGTAGTGTTATTGTGCATTCTATATACCAAGAAGTAATTTCAGAAACATTCCTTTCTGAACCTCCTTTCTTTTCTGCTCCCTGTCTTTGGGGATATGTTTTGTGACTACTGGCTTGACTTGAATTCCCTAACAAGAACCTAACATCACATTTGCTTGTTTGACTCCAAACTTTGAGTCTTTGCTACTTTTCAAACAGTAGAACCACCTGAAACTTTGATGATGCCTTTCCATTGCAGAAAGTGGATCCATTGATATTACGGCTCATGGTAGGGTACAGTATCCTCTCAACTAGTAAGGATTAGGGCAAGAATCTGCAAAGCAATCAGTGCTCACCTTAAAGGTATTTCATATCTATCTATACATGAGGAGAATACTCCCTGAGCCATATCCCAGTTCTGAGTCCCTTCTACGACTGCTCTGCCCAGCAGTGCAGGGTCTCTGTGGGCTTGTCTGCCTGTGGATCCTGCAGACACATTCACAGCTGCTACAACCACAACCACCAAAATATTCTTACAAACATGCATTGCTACAAAAGCCATGTTGCAATGCAGACTGCTTCCACACCAGATATTGTGTTAATTAGCATGGAAAGGGAAACAGGAGCATTTTACTGCAGAGCATTTTAACTAAGCTCTTGTTTCCATCTTTGCTCCTGCAGCACCTTCACCTGGTGGTGGGCCTGGCCTGAGTCAGGGTTGGGGACTGTTCCTCTCCCAGGGCACAGAAGTGTCAGGCACTTGCTGCACAACCACAAACACCTCAATCCCATCATATCAAAACCTCCCCTGCCTTACACCAGGCTGAAACAGGCAAATGTGGAGGTCCTTTTTAACACTCTAACACCAGTATTCTGGTTGTCTTGTGAATAAAATATATCAACTTTTACATGCAATCTGAAATGCTGCTAAGTTAGAAAAAAATCCTTAAGAATATGCTTTGTTCCACAAGGTGTTTTTCTTCCTAAATGAAACCCCAGTGTAATTTCCTGTATAATTACCCTTGATGCAATCCTGCCATTGGAGTTTCCCTCAAGGGAAAGAGCTTTGGGTAGACAATGGTAAACATGGGCTGGCTGCAGCGGTGACAGTGTCCCAAGGGACAGTGCAGCAATTCCAAGAGGCTTTTGGGGAGGGAGATTGGAGTCAGAAAGTTCAAATCTAGAGAAGAAAAGAAACAAAAGAATATTTGTAACAAAAGGGTTGCATGATAAAGTCAGACACAACAAGCAGGATCCACGAACAAGTCAGGAAACAGCTGTCTCTCATTCTTCAGGCCCTGTCAAAACAACAAGGAGGTAATACACAATACCACAATTAGGGTGAAGCACACGGTGCTTTCCATGTGCAAGTTCAAGAAGTTGAAGTTAAATGCACAAGTTTAGCATCTGTGGGAGTAAAATTAACTGGGCCAAAATATCCAGCTGAAAATGTTACAGCACGACCAAATAATAAAAAACAGTAACAGATCAGGAAGAGTTTTTCAGACACAGAGATCATCCAGAAAGGTGTTTAGTAACTAATACAGCATTCTGAAAAGGGCATCAGGAATATTTTACTAAAATATTTCAACAACCAATCCAGCAGGATAGGTAAACTCACTCCAAAGCCACCATCAGCAAAAAGGGATATGCAATATTTGGAATGACTTGAAATACAACCGAGCCCAGTGTAATTCTCACAGGTCCAACCACAGAGACCACTCTAAAAAGATCAATATGTTCCTAATCTGTTAAATGCAGCTCCCACAGCTCACAAGATGCCATCATTTTCACCAAATGGAACTCCAGGGTCACTTCTTGGGAAGGAGCCATCATTTTCCCAGGCTTGGCCCAAGCCACAGAGTGTTTTATAAATTAAACCCAACATGCTAATCTCCATCTAGAAACGGAGAGACAGCCAAGACAGGTGAATGAGTTTAGGTGCTGAGTAATCAGGACAAGATGCAGTACCTGATAAATCAGTTTGAAGGGATCACACCGGTTTCAGCTTTCAGCCCCAGAGGTGTAACCCCAGACACAATGTACCACAACAGCCCCTCTGAGGTGACAAACGGGACATTTGCGTCAGAAAGAAAAGGTCACACTCTGTAGCCAAGCAAAGATGAGGAAAAGTAGTCCAGTCACTTTGTCACTTACCCAGCACCACCAAGTATTTAACAGCACCCTTAAAACTGCAAATTTAGGCAGTGACAGATCAAATCTGCCACTTCAAGCAGTGGCACCTGCTCCCCCAGAACACGAGGATGGTCCACCTGTCTGAGCCAGGCATTGCTCCTGCCTGCCCAAATGTGGGGGTTCAGTGGCAATGCCCACAGCCTTTAGTAAGGTCACTCAGAATAGGACATATGGATGTGTGTGCCTACATACATTTATATCCATCTTTTTCAGGTTCTGCACCTTGGCTGCACATCCCCACAGTCTTGTAGAAACCACCCAGAAAACATTTCTGAAACAGATTTTGCAATACTACCTTGTTATTTCCAACACAAACTTCACCAGCACGTTCAGGAACCACATTCACACAGCTGGATTCCAAAAATCCTGCTGCAAGTCACCGCTGGGTGAGAGAAGACAAGACCTCCCTGCACCCTTTTCCTGGCCAAGGTGTGGTTGAGCAGTGAGGATTTACTGCAGTGGCCAAGGTGCAAGTGACCCTTAACCTGAGCCCTCTAATCTCCCCACTGTAATTCTCTTCCCTTCTGCTTTCTTTGTGACCTTTAAAGCTGAGATTCCCCAGGATGGCATCAACAGGGGGGAGTCACAACACCCCCAGATCTGCCCAAACCTGCAGGTTATCAGCAGATACTGCTAACCCCTGTGATTGCAGGATGCAGAACCAGATGAGCCAAGGGCCACTTCAGAGCACCGAGCCTGAACTGGGGCAGAACTAAAGCAGCTCAGCTGTCAGGCTGTGCTGAAATGGCCAAGGGCTGCTCCATTTCTTTGCCTCCTGTATAACAAGTCTGCCAGTTGAGGATTGTGCTGCCTGGCAAGGAGCTGCACTGTTGGCTGATGCATCTCATCTTGCCTCAGGAACTGTATTTCTCATCTCCTATTTCCATTAAAGAGTTTCTCCTGCAAAAAGACATCCTTCTTTAGCCTTCAACTAAGAAACCATTTATAAGCACCACTTGACCTTAGAAATAGTCTTTGGATCTTTGGTTTTTGATATTGGACATTTTTGTTCTAATACAGCATTTCAAACATAATTTGATTAAATAAATCTTTTAAAATATAAATCCTTGCCCAACTCTTTGAAGAACTGTTTGAAATGTTCCTCCCACTGCCAGAAAAGCACTTTCTGTAATCTGAAGAATGCAGAAATTTCGTACCTTTCAAAAAGCTGTAGTAGGTGTTATAGAGGGTCCTCATGGCCAGTTCTTGCAAAGGCAGCACATGATCTGTTTCTGTCCCTATAGATTTCACCTCTGCTGGCAGGAACACAGTTAACTGGCCTGATGAAAAAGAGAGCAGTTTCACCTCTGAAACTTGAATTGGAGAACCACAACTAGAAGGACACAAGACATTTAGAAAGTGGTTAGAAAAAAAAATAATAGAAGTAACTTTATGGGGAAACCCAGATGACCAACCCAGAGTGTGCCTGACACTGTTCTCCAGAGCAGCCCTCAGGGATTCCTTGCAGAGAGCAGGACATGTTGGGCTTGGACTAGATGACCTTTAAAGGTCCCTTCCAGCCCAAATTATTCTCTATGTTTTATAGATTCCCACCTTCTGTGATGTGCCAGACATGGGACATCTGGAGGAATTACTCAGCAAATAACACAAAGCCATGAGAACACAATCCCAAGGGGTGAACCAAGTGCACTCCATGCCCCTTACTTTATGCTAATCCCTTTTAGCTTCTGAATGCCATTGTTACTACATATTTAACACAGGGGAGAGCAGTTTCATACCCAACAGTTTGTTTCCTGCGTCTTGGATCAACCAGTTGACAATGGTGGTCACGGATTTATCATTTTTAATACATGAGGCGAACTCCAGCCACACAAAAATACATTTGAGGTGTCACTGGGTGATTCTGTACTACACCTTTCCCCACCCACAGAGTTCCCTTGGAGGGGAAGGAAAAATAAAAACAGCGGGAAAACATCCTAGTAAGTCTACTAGCCTTGCCCTTCCCAAATCATATATGGAAAAGGAAGGTTATTTGGATCCAAGAGAGAAACAGCTTGTAGTACAAATAATAACTCTTTACATGACCCCTGTTGGGAGAGATCATACCAGAGAGACGCAGAGGAAAATTCTGCTAAGAGGTTGGGAAGGCAACAGGGGAATTGGAATTGTTTATGACAACTGAAATCTGAAGCCAAGAGCAACTTGTTATGGCCAGTCCTAACAAATGGAACAGAAACACAAATTTGTCATCCTTCCCAGATACTGGACCTAAAACTGAGGTAACTACTCTCAACCTTATCAGATGTGAAAGAAACCTCAGAGAACTTCCCTGACTACAAAGAATCTCATCCCTTCTGATTAAAGGACAAACAGCCCAGAGAAACAACCAAAAAAGAGCAGCATCAAACAGCAAGTCAATATGCCCCTTGTTAAATATTTAATACTTTCCCACAAACCATTAGTGGGATTAAAATATAATTGGGAATTCAGAGATCCAATATTATTCCAGCAGTGCATTGATCAGCAATCCATACCCAATGAGTTATCTATCACAGCAAATCAATCTATAATGTCTCATTTTCAAGCTGGTTAACCCCCTGCCACCCCTGCCAGGGAACAAACCCACAAAGTCCCTTCAGTTTCTACAGTTCAGAGCTGGGCCATTTGGTCTGCACTCTGTAAAGGGTGAGGCTATTAATGCCAGACACAAAATCCAGGGAGGTTAAAAAGTGGAACAGAGAATGGTCTGAACAACTGGGAAAAAAAGGAGCTGCAGAAACATCCTGGTGAATAAATAACTGGGGGAAAAAAAGCTGTGCCCACCTATTGGCTGCCTTCACCCAGACTGACAGATCCCTAACCGGGGCCTATGAAATCCAATCTGCAAAAAATAAGATCAAAATTTATTTTGAGTGCTGAGATCATCACCTCTCAAATAAAAGACTTTTTTCAGTCAGTCTGACTGCAGGATGCCCAGACAGAGATCTATTACTTCCACAATGCAATTTATATTCTATTTTCAGAAATCAAGCTTTATGTTAGTAACAGCAGCTTGTCAGATTTTATTCTCCAGTGGATGACCAGACAGCACTAAAGCCTGGATTGTCAGCTCTTGCCTGACCCACGAAAACCTCAGCCTGGTTACTAATGCTTTCTTGGAAAGAACACAGAAATTCTTCACATGACCATTATTACACAATTTTTAAGTCAGTCAGCACATAAACCCTTTGGTTTTTAATAATATATAAGTGCTCTTCCTATGTTGAAAATTTTTCTTAAAAATAATCCATGATGTTTCAGGATGGTTTCACAACAAAGACAAATGTCTGTTTGGTGCACAAATACAAATATTTTCCCTACTAAAAATAAGCTCTTTTTATTATTTAAGAGGAAAACCATTTATTCCACAGCAGCATGACAAGAATTAATTTCACTGCAACCCTTGCAACAACATGGTTGTGTAAAATCACCTGAAACAGGCAGGACAGTTGGACCAAACTTGTTGGAACATTTTTGGTGTTTTTGGTCACAATCAATACAGTTCTGTTCCACTTAAGGTTAATTTAATGTCTGCCTTACAATTTACAAACAGTCCTGAAAGAACAAAGGCTCGAATTTGTTTTTACTGAAAAACAACACTAGTACAAGCTCGAGAGTGCACAGAGTTCAGCAGAACTGTAATCCAACAGCAAGTGTTTAAATATCACCCACCAGCTGACATGGGAATATCAGAAAAACCTTAAAATGCCAAGACTCAGCATCTCCCATATTGCAGCAGAGTGCAGGCTGCAGAGAGGGAATTTATAGCTAATGCAAGATCTGCTGAGAGGGAGCATGGCAGAAATGGTAATTAGAGGGTAATGGAGACAATCCTCCTCTGATCAGCTTTACACCAGTGGGCTCATTCATCAGGGCTGCCCGTCCTGATTCATGCCAGAGTCGGGGCAGGAAGAATTCAGCCACTGTCCTACACAGACCACTTTCTTCTTGCATGCCAACCACAAACATGAGACAGCCTGGGATATTTATAAAATCCACATGTAAAAATAAACCTGTCAATCCATAACTCCCAAAAAAGTTACTCTAATTAGGAGGTACCAAGACCTACAAGGAGCTGATACCGGAATGTAAAACAAGTGAAGGAGCTGCACGTGACATTCCCAGATATGGCCCACAACTTACAGAAATGTGAGAACTTAGAACCAACACATCAAAAAAAGTATTTTGTTCAGTCTTTAGTTCTGGAAACTGGAAGGCTACATTTTTGGCCAGCTTTAAATGCAGCTCAGATTCAGCTTTAGGCCTCACGTTACCATTACAAATTCCTTCAGAGTAACTGCACTGACTGTTATATCTCAGTATTACAATACTGAAAATCAGCAATTAAGACAAAAGATTTATTACAAAAATAAAACAGAACTGGGAGCTGCAGTAATCCCCTCAAAGGAACATCAGTTCTGAATCAACCACAGACACACAAACAAAGAATCAGTTGTGTAATACAGGAGAATTTTTACAAGGAACAGATACACAAGACATCTGAATTAATTCATACCTACCCACTGCAACCAATGACTTTATTATACAGGTAGGATGGGAGGCCCTTCAGGTGAATATTGTTATCCACATAAACATATTGAAGCTCTCGAGAACGACCTAAATCTGGGTTTAGAAAACAAGAAAAGTCAATGGGAGAAGGGATGACACAGTAACAATTATAAGCAAAGCAATTCTCTTTAATTATAAATAAGCTAATCAGACTCAATGTAAGCAAACATAAATTATTACTCCTCAGCTGTAAAATTTCAGCCAATGGTTTTATTATGGATGAGCTGAAAAGCTGTTTAGAGGAAAGCATTTAAAATTACTAAAACAAAACAAAAGCCCCCTTTCAGAAGCCCTGAAAATTCCATTATAAATAATTAAATTTTAACATTGACAAATTCTGAAGTCAGTTTGAAGCAGCAAAGGGACAATTGATTTCAAATCCTCAGTGCATACTTCAAGTTCATGAGGTCAAACCTGCTTTCATTAACTGGCCTCACAGCTGCACTCACAGCCTGGCAATCTCTGGGAAAGTGGGAAAGGCACAAAGAGGAATGTGGCCTGTCCCACCCTCACCTCTCCAAGAGATACTTGCTTGGAGTCATCAGCCTTAACCAAAAGCAACTGCAACAGTTCAGAAACAAGTCTGTGTGATGCAGTAAATCACAGAACACAAGAAAACAAAGCATTAAACTGCTGAGTATTTCTGCATCCCCAGCTGTGGTACAAGAAGGGATCAATATTTCTGAAGGTGTTCTGCTGTTTGCATTATTGCTGCTAAAATATTCATGGCTGGCAGTCAGAAGGAGCAAGTACAGCAAGATTGAGTAATGCCTTAACAGAGTAGAAATCTATTAACATACCTCCAGATAGCAGCACATAGCTATGAAATTGTTTTATTGTGATTAGAAAATTAAATTTAGGTTTCTTGGAAGAATTCTGAGAAATAATAATTTTGCTTACCAACAAGATCTAGTCAGTGGTAAAAAGGCTGCTATCAAAGATGTGAAAAACACACTAATATGAGACGGTTAGAAAGATGCCAAACTGAAAAAGAATAGTCTAGAAGTTTGGGACTGGCAAGAAAGCTGCTGTGCAGGATCATCTGGGCAGCCCATCTCATGTGCAGCTCCTGTGCCCTTCCAGACAGTGGCTCAGCAAAGCCATCTGTGTTTAATGCAAAGCACAAAGCAGTGCTTGGCAGGCTCTGCCCGGGAGGGGAAAGCTGCGACCCAGACAAACTGCATGTGAGAAATACAGATACAACAGCTGTGAGCCTCCCCAGTGCTCAACTCTGTGAGTACCTCAGAGAAACTGCAACAAGCACTAGGCTGAACCAGCCCAGACAATACTAATATTGACTGATTCTGACTCCCATCGTTCCCCACTGTCAGTTCCCTCAGCTGGCAGAGGGACAAGGGCAGCCAGGAGAGCAGGCACAGCTCCTGCCCCCTCTGTGGCCGAGCACAGAATAAAAGTTAAAACAATTGCATGGTATTTGTAGTCAGAAATTCTACTTGGAATAACCATCTCTTCTTACTCCCTCCTATGACAATACAAGCCCTTTAGTATTGAACTGTTTTACTGTACACAAGATCTCTGGACTCCACTTAGAGCAGATATTTTGAGTGATCCCTCCCCAAATGTGTGGCCATCCTAAAATACACGGAATGCCTTCAGCTGTCACCCCCCTGAGTTCAGCTGTGAGCACCAGGAACTGTGAAAGCTCACCCTGAGGAGTGACACATTATCAAATATTTGATATAAAGAACAAATGATGATACCAACAGAAAATGAATAGATTCCTTTTCTGAAATAAAAATGTTAACAGAGAAAAAATTAGTTTGGGGTTATTTTTTTGACTTTGCCCTGCAACAGCCCATGGAGGTTTCAGGGATCATAATTTGGGCTTTGTTTAAACCAGAGTCATTGGACATCAAGGGACACATTCAAGCACCACGTGGTGGTTTGACCCTGTCCCAAAGACATTCTGGCTTACAGAACTCTCTGCTGCCTCCATCAAGTGTCCTGCCCCAAGAAGGAGCACAAACCCCTGTGCTGACTGACAGGCACTGCTGAGAGACGCACCTCAAAAAGATGATTTATTTGGGTTCGGCATTGCAGGGCTGGAAATAGTTTAGTGAAGTTCTGGGATATTTTTAGATGAAACAAAACACATTGTTATCCTACAATGAATAAAAATATTGGAACACTGAGGCCCTGTAGCACCATAAAATATTGTAAGGCTGGTAAGGAATCAGCCAGTAAAATGTACAGCAGGTGGATGGGACATGCAATGCCCAGAGAACGTCCCCTGCAGAAAACACTTAGACCAAAAACTGCAGAAAACTATGGGTTGCTGGGGCAGCTTGAATGTGCTACTGTTTAACTTATTAATTTGGAAAATGGCAGAAATTTCTTAAAAGAGGCTCATCTTGCTGGTTTCCACACAGATGTATGCAAATGGGCTGAAAATCAGGCAAGTCAAAAAAAGCCCTAAAGCTGTTCTTTTCATATGCACTGAGAGGGGGGAGTGAGGCTGCATCTCATCTCTTCCCTCTGTCTTTATCTTAGGCTATGTTTAGATTCTAAGTTCTGAGTTGACTGCATTTCCTAGGTAATTAAAGCAAATTTTTGGATGTTAGACAAAATATCTCAGTAGGAAAAATTCAATTCCCAAAGCCAAATAGCCTGTAACTATAAATGTTCCTTTGATATAGTTTCTTTGCATTAAATAACCAAGCATCTTCTAGACTCCAAAAGGTTTTCTCCCCAGTTTCAAACACTATCCATAAAGTTTAAATTTAAATAAATCATCACTTTGAAAAGCTTTTTGTATCCCATCCACATTAATTTTTATGTCTTGTATCAGTCAACAAATATTGTTAAAAGTCCCCTAAAAGCTGTGCCTCTGAAGGACTCTGTGCACTGAGGAGCTGCCCAGCTCTGAAAAGGCTAAAGCTACAAAGAAGGTTTTCATGTGGCTTTTGCAGGCACTGTACTGTGTCTAAAACATTTCCACTTTGCTCCTTCCAGGCTCCCAGATCAAAGACCTTTCTCCCAGAAATGACCAAATGCCATGAGTCCTGAACAAACCCCAATTCTATTTTTTTTTCCTTTTTCTCCCTCTTTTTTTTTCTCCTTTTTTTTTCTAACCTCAGGGCCCTGGCATATGCATTCCACATGGCTGAAGATGGAACAAAAGCTCTTGTGTGGCTGCACTGATGCTCTTTTAACCATACTGTGAGGGCAAGGACACAAAAGCAGCATATACTGAGGTAGAATAAAACCTTTGTTTACTGTGCACTGATAATTACTAGACCCATTTTCTAAACAAAAACCGCACATAGACCCTCAATAAAGTGATATAACACTGAATATCTGCTCTCATAACACCCCCTGTATTGTCGGTACACTTGAGAATTTATGGCCTATTTTAATTATATTTGTACTTAATTACATAAATCATTTTTAGTTTTGCAACATCATCAGATTCACATTTCTGCTTGCAGTGGAATTTGTTTTCAGGCACTGGAGCATTTGTTCATGCAAAAAAAATTAAAGTTAATTTTCTATAATTTATATTGTAAGAAGACAGATACAAAACAATCAGCAGATTTCCTAAGACCTTCCACTAGGACAGCCTGAAGTTTCCATGACAATAAAACAACTGTCCAGGATGCAGCTTCCAGTTCAACTTACACAATTTGTGGGGTTGTTTTTAAACATTAATTTATTAGGAAGGCCCAAAGGCTCAGGTCCACAGTGTTTCATTTCTTTGCATAGAAACTGAAATATTCAAAGCTGAAAAATAACAATTTTTATAAAATATTGCCTTATCCAACAATTAATGTGTATTTTGCAGAACAAATTACAATCCACTACTGTTTACCCATCTGCTTGGTTATGCACCAGTTCTGAAGGCAGAGAGGGGCATCAGGTATTTTGGTAAAATTAATTAACAGTGTTATATTTTTTCTCTTAAGACACATGTGCCTACAAACTTTAAAAGAATGTACAGAGCAAAAACCCTCCCCAGTGCCCGCCCAGCAGTGCTGTGACACCATGGGAATAATCCTTACACTTGGCAATCCAGGAACAGGAAAATGCACATTTCCATTGCCCTCAACAAGAGGCTCTATGGCAGCTACAAGGGCCACACTCAGACAGCAAAGAATGGATTCCTTGGCATGGCAGATGTCAACCAGCACGGGAAATAAATAAAGTAATTCACGCTTTAAAAGGCATTAAGCAATTTGTTCCAAGTATATTTCTCTTAACACGGACATGTCTAATAAAATTGAGAAAAAACCCCAACCATTCTGTCAGGAGATGAATAAATTATCTGCTTTTCAACACAACTGCCTAATTGCAAAAAGTTGTTTTGACAATACTTGCAGATCACTTGCAGAGATTTCTGCAGTACCTTTCACTGTTATTTAAGGTCCTTACTCAGCCATTAACCAGTAAAGTGAATTTGGAGGTAAGAATACACACAAAAACCCCATTAGCCAACATGGGCAGCAAGCACAAATAATGCTACAATTATGCCTTAACTTCAGCAATACTCCAAGAAAAATATTTTCCCATGCAAGAGAAGATAGATTTAATCTTTTTGCTTCTCAATGCACTCTCTCTTCTACTTTATTTCATCACGTCTTGGCCACTCTGAAGCCTCCTGATTCTTCAGAGGAAGGATTAAACATTTACATTTATGCTGTGCTGCTTTTCCTCTGAACTCCAGGATTTATGATTCAGTTTCATATCCACAGATAGCAAATTATCTCCAAATGTTCACCAGTGAGTCACTATTAAGAACTACTGAACAAGGTCAATTGCCAGTCTTTGATG
The DNA here is from genome assembly GCF_047495875.1 of Pithys albifrons albifrons. Lineage (NCBI taxonomy): Eukaryota > Metazoa > Chordata > Aves > Passeriformes > Thamnophilidae > Pithys > Pithys albifrons. Next base: position 18,154,157 of record NC_092470.1, on the reverse strand, counting down.
TTTCCCGTTATTTTAAAAGTTCCTTTCGAATGTTTTGAATTTGACTCTAAAAATAAAGAAAAAAGAAGGTGTGTCATTATACTAGAGATTTATTTCCTCCTTTTGAACTTAGAACAGTTCAGCAGATCTGTGGCTCATCCAGGTCATGGCTACAGATAAGCTACTAGGGCAAAAGTAGCAAAAACTTTTCTCCTTTAATATTTCATATCTCATCTTACTGAAAAGCATCTTATTTTTGTGAAATTAAAAATATTCAACTTCCTGTCTCATGGAGTTAGAAATATTTGCTACAATAGGGAAAGTCACTTTGCTTGTTTTGGTGAGGACTGTGGAACCTGGATGGTGCATCCTGGAACTCTTTCTCTCATTTATATAATGGCATATGCTGGGACAGAACTAAAATACTGTGTCTGGAGACATTATTTGCACTTATTTCCAGTAATATATAGTAAGGTGATAAGAAAATCAAGAAGATCTGAAAGTTCTTTAAAGACTAAACTGCTAGTACTGAAAAGATTAAGTTAAAGCAACACAATGTAATTAATGTAGAAATTATGATCTCATTTTTAGACACCTCAATTTCCAGCTTCTTTCCAACATGATTATCACAACTTCATCTGCACCTAATTAACACCAAACTGTATTCTAGAAAAGCTATCACTGGTTATTCAAGAGACAGGACAGATGTGCACTGAGTCTGTGTTCCAGCAGAGCCTGGCTGTGGCAGGGCTGGGAAGCAAAAATGCAGGAAGAGGAAGAGGATGTGCCTTTCCCAAAGGGAGACCCAGAGAGTGCCCCCAGCCAGCCCCACACCCACTGCCCCTCCTGCCCCCGACCTGCTCCTCCAGACTCTGAAAGGGCTGAGGGAAAGGCACCTGAATTCCTCCCTGAGATGCACATTGTGATGGAAGCCTGTACACAGCACAAACTAAACCTGCACTGCATTATGAGCTACTGACATTCCTACTGCAGAAAAATGGTTCATATGGAGCTACTTGGGATTCCACAGCCAGTTTTAAACCCTGGCTGAAGAGTCTTAGTTAAATCACCAGATCCAGCAAACAGAAACAGATCATTACCCAAAGTGGTGGAACTCAGATTACATAGGACTATATTTAAGCACAACATCCTTTAAACTTTTTCCCCTCAGTTAGCTAAAAATAAAGCAAATTTGATAGCTGACTTATTGCTTTAAAAAAGACATGAAACCTTAACCTGCATTTTTTTAATTAACATATTTTCCAGCGACATGATCAGTGCGACAACTTCATAAACAGAGTTTGTGGGGACCACCAAAGAAACTCACTTGTTGGTTTGGGGTTTTTGTCTTATTGGGGATGGAAAATTTGTTTTGCTGGTTGTTGTCTGCCCGCCCCCAGCCCCGGAGGGGGTGACTCACCCAGGGGCAGGAATGCCAGGCGGTTTCCAGCCATGGAGAGCTCGTTGAGGCTGGGCAGCTGGCACAGGTGGCGTGGCACATACCACAGGTGGTTCCTGTCTGCAGTCAGGTACTGCAGGGACAGGCACATGTGCAGCCGCTCCGGTAACGTCATCAGCCGGTTCGTGGAGATGTCCAGAGTCTGCAGCTCCCTCAGGTCTCCAACCTCTGCAATGCCAACAGGCACCAACAGTCACAAACACACAGACCACCACAAAAAACCTCTCACATAAATTGAAAATGAAGTTCATCAGTCAGCTGTGCTGCTTTTCCTTCTCTCAAGATACTCTTCTATCAATCCACCTCCGTCACCTTCATTTTTCAAACCCTTTTGATGAAGATCGAAATAGAAGATCTTTCACAGAGCATTCCTGAACTGACAATTACCACTGTCAAAAATACAGAGCATTTTCCAAGTCCTAAATCCGAAGTAGTGGGGGGGAGAAATCGAACCCAAAATACAAACCAAAACACATTAGAAAGCTTGCTGGTATTGAGGGTGTTTTGCAGGACCCCAAACTCACGCAAATTCAAATGAAATTACTGGGCTTTTTAAACACTGAGGATGCAGGGAGTGATTATTTCTGATTCTCTTGCACTGAGAGTTACAAACACGCGCACAGCACTCCTTGCTGAGTGACAGTCTCTGACCCAGCATGCACAGGAACAACAGCTCTGTCTTCATAATACAGTTCAGAAGACCTATTTTAAATTAGAAATTTCTTGAAAACAGTTACAATGTTATCAAAGTTATATTGTTATAAATAGGAGGATACTTCACTAAGTTCCAAGCTATAGTTGCAATAACTGCAGATTCTAGAGAGTTTTTTATTATTTTAAGAATTTAAAAGTGCATTTTGTGTTTTAAAGAATATTGCATCATTTTGTTAATGTTGGTAACAAACTCAATTCTCAAAAGTCTGCAAGATGTGATTACCCAAGTACCCTCACTTGTGCCACAGGGATTTTCCTTGGGTCTGCCCTGTGGAACCAGGATGCAGGACTGACTAACAAAACATTTAAAATATATTAACCAGCTCCACAGATTATCTAACTGCTTGTTTAGTTACTCTTTTACAGCTACTCTAAAACTGGATAATTCTATGAATTATTTCCCCCAAACATGGGGAAGTTTCCCTTTGTTGTTAAATACTTCCCAGAAATGGAGCCAACTCACCAAGGGCTCAGTGCCCCTTAATCCTCACTGCAGTTTCAGCATCCTGCAGACCCAAAAGTACTTTGTTCTCAGCTGAGTGAGACCAGCTCTCACATCTGATGGCTGCTAAAACAAGACTGACTCGAATTTCCTACACTGAAAACACCAGACAATCTACACAATCCACAATCTGCACAATTTACAGCTCCATCACCCAGATTTTCTTACAAAGATATAAATAGGGTAACGCTGTTCAAGTTAAAGCTAAACAGAACCTGTTGTGCCCTTGAGCTCTTTGCAGCAGGAACCAGAAAATTCACTGTTCCCTGAGCTCTGAGGTAGCACCTTGTGTACACTATAGCCCAGAAGGAAACAAAACACTGGGTTAACTCCAAGCTGCCTTCTCTTCTACATAATGGGAAAAAGAAGTTGACCTTGGCAAAAGCTGCTCTAAATGTTACTTTCAAGAGTGAAAACATGAAAAGGAAACAAAGGGAAGTTATAATTCAGTATTAGAGATTTTCACACAGTAATTAAACAAAATGTGTGTGCACATTTAAAAGGAGTTCCTGCCCATTGCAAACAATCCCAGCATTAACTACAATACCCAACAACACAGCACATGGATCCCTTTGTAAGAATTACTGACAGAGGCAGCTGCTACAGACAGATGACCACATTCTTCAAACTTCTTAGTTTTTATGTCATCAGGAATCATAAGCTTTACTTAAAAATATTTTGGGGGTTTTTTTACTACAAGACTGAAAAGAAATGACAAAAGGAAAATAATGGCTACTAAGTAGCACAAAACTACCGTGCAAAGAACTGCAGTAGATCTCATTTTGAAAGAGTTTTACATTCATCACAAAGCCATATGCTTGAAAACAGTGACAGGAAAAGAGCCACCTACATTCAGCCAAACCACTGACCACATGCAGTCAATAATAGGCCCAGCTATTTTCATGCACTAACCTTTTTCTCTGCCACTAAAAACAGTTCTCTAGTTCAGTTTCGGTCCAAAATCCCATAAATGTTACGGTTGGCAAAGCTGGCAGAGTTTCAAAGGCATTGCTAGAATGATATGTTTCAAATCTAAGAGGAAATAAAAGTATTCTCACTTTATCCTTCATCCAAAAAACACATACTTGCCCAAAACTTCAGCCTCTCTACCTTAATCTTCCAATGCAGACCAGATGCAAACATCCCCTTTCAGCATCCAGTGCCACATGTTGCAGAAACACCCACCGACCCACGATGAATTACAGAGTAAACCAAACAACACAAAATGCCATCATATTAAAGATTTAACCCTCACACTGCAGCAAGAACGCCCAGACTCCCCTCTGTAGTGCTCAAAGCTCGTTTTGAAGAACATGCTCAGACATTTACTAATGACACTAAATTGGTTTCCAGCTCATTAAAGCAAAGGAAAGCAATAAAGAGGAATAACACAAAATATAAACAGTCCATTAATAAAGTTTTTCAAGCTTTTAGTTACTAAATACTATTACCCTTGCTTTAAAAGCCTTGCAACATAAATACTGGAAGAAGCCTTGGCTAACAAGCACAGTGAAAGGCTTGCAAATCTCTCTTGCTGTCACCTCATCAAGCACTAAGATACACAAGAGGTGAACTTTGGAAATTTCTAGCAGATCCAGAAAAGAAAACTGCTATTCCCAAACAAAAAGAGCTGATGAAGGGACTTTCAGAGATCCCCCACATCCCAAGGATAAGAGACAAGAATTATACATCACCATTAAACCACACTGAGGAGTTCCAATTACAGTTAAATGAAATTCATAAAAGTGTAATTTAAAATTTTTATCAGCTCTAAGATTAACACTATCAAACCCAACCCAGCACAGCACTGAGCCCCACTGGGACAGCAGAGGCCAGAGAAGAGCCCTCAGCAGCTTTGCTGAGCTCAGCTCAGAACGACCCAGAGTCCAAACAGTCTCTGGGCAGGTTCGTGTCCACGTGCCCAGAGCTGGGCCAGTCCATGGGCACCTCCACATGGCACCCAAGTGCTGGTGGGGCACTCAGGGAGCACTGACAGGCTGCAAACCCACACCCTGCCTGACCTCACAGCCACAGAAAATTGCCAAATAGGTCTGTCTCCCCCCCCGAAAGAAATATCTGTAAAGAAACATCAGTATTTTTTTTTGTTATGTAAAACCTGGAAAGAATTTGAGGAAATTTCAAAAATGACTGACCTTGTAACAAAACTGATTGTGTTTGTATAAACATCCATGGAATAAAGGAAAAAATCTATTTCTGGTTCAGGTGGTTTAAATGCCAATTTTTAAAATTAATTCCTATGGTTTTATGTGAAAGAAACAAAAAACCCATCTGGAAATAAGCAGCCTATACAACATAGAGTAATTGCCAAAGGCAAATTAAACTTCCTTAATCTTTCAGGGGGCACAGGCCTCACCAGCTGCATGACCCAAAAATAACTAACAGTTTTCTCTACATTTCAAGAGTAATCCCACCTTTCCCTGATGGGCCATAAACCAAAATTTCATCCAAAGATATATGAAACACATACACAGTTGGATTTGAGTGTATGGAAGTCACGGGTTTACTTTAGATCTGAGTCTTTATATATTCCAGTAAAGTTAAAAAGGGGACAGGAAAGGGCTACAGACCTACCTGCATGAGAATGCACCTCAAAGCAGGATATTAAGAGAAAGCAGAGAACCTACAAGGAATGGAGAAAGGGACTGATCAGCACAGAGAGCTGGCACGGGGAGGTCAGGCTGCACAAGTTAAATGCAAACTGCCAGGAGGCCAGGAAAATGGGAACTCACAGACAAACAGGTTTCTCAACAAGAAATAAAGAGCAAGAAATGAAGAACTGGTGTCAACAAGGGGTAGAAATTAGGAGGACAAACCAACTATTCAATTAGCTTTTTGCATCAGTTTTTCCTGTAAGGGTAATGCTGTATATGAGGACAGAGCCAGAATACCTCATGAGAACAAGGACAAAGCACTGCAAATTACCACATCCATTACTAAAATGAAATGAGGCTGCTTAAAAAAATTTCCATCCCAGAATACTGAAAAAAATGGGTTATATATCAAAATTGCAGACTCAGGCACGAGGATTCTCAATGAATAGGCCATTTTCTGGGATTGCAGCCTGGGGTTGGAGCAGGAATGTAGAACCTGTGCTCAAACGGCCTGTAACTGTGAGCTCAGCTCTCCTCAGCATCTCATAACAACTGTTCTAAGGGGACTGAGCAACCAAGAGTAACCAGTCACTGGAACATAAACAGGGAGCACAATGAACATGCAACCAAGATATTTTCAAATGTAAATCCTGTCACACTGACTTATTGTTCTTTGATGAAATTTCTTGGTTACTGGTAACACATGAGTATCACATCTCACAGCAAATTATTGGGATGGAGAAAATCTTACAAGTAGTGGTGTTCCTCAAGGGTCTACTCTGTTTAAACTTTCCATTTTGCACCTGGGTAAAAAATAATACTAAGGTTTGGGTTGCTGTTGACACAAGCATTTAAAGTAACCAGTAATGTGGCAGAGAACCAAACTGTCATGCAGGAGGAGGAGCAAGAACTTTTAGACTTAAGTGGTAGAAATGGCGAGCAAAAGAACAGAAAATCAGCAGGATAAGCAGGTGCTGCAAGTCAGGGCTCGGCTTAAACAGTGAAGAAATAGAGGGACTTCTGTCTACTTGTTCACTACCTGTGGACAATAAGCCACAGTGAAAATAAGGCAGTTTCTCTACAGAGCCTGCACTGTACTGGGAGCAAGGAAGTCTGTTAATATACCTGTGTACTGTGGGCAGCACTGAAGGCCTCGCTGCCATCACACACTCACCCACACCCCCTGCAGCCAGTGGGTTCTCACAGCAGGAGGCTGAGCCCCCTGCAGTGCCAGCCTGTGCCACCCAGGGCTGCAGCACTGACACATCTCTGCACAGATCACACCATGCAGGGCTGTGTTCCAGCTGTGCCAGGGCTGCAGCACTGACACATGTCTGCTACACACCATGCAGGGCTGTGTTCCAGCTGTGCCACCCAGGGCTGCAGCACTGACAGATCTCTACACACCATGCAGGGCTGTGTTCCATCTGTGCCAGGGCTGCAGCACTGACACATGTCTCTGCTACACACCATGCAGGGCTGTGTTCCATCTGTGCCACCCAGGGCTGCAGCACTGACACATGTCTGCTACACACCATGCAGGGCTGTGTTCCAGCTGTGCCAGGGCTGCAGCACTGACACACCTCTGCACAGATCACACCAGGCAGGGCTGTGTTCCATCTGTGCCACCCAGGGCTGCAGCACTGACACATGTCTGCTACACACCATGCAGGGCTGTGTTCCAGCTGTGCCAGGGCTGCAGCACTGACACATCTCTGCACAGATCACACCAGGCAGGGCTGTGTTCCAGCCCGTGGTGCCCAGAGGGACACATCCTTAGGAATGCTCTCAGAATAGAGCGTTGGGATGCCTGGCTGTGACTGTGACCTCCCCGCACCCAGTGATCCCTCCATGCCCTGCGTTCTGAAATGGATGTTGGTTGCTCCAGGAGAGGAACAGAAGGTACTAAAAGGGACTTCCCTACTTCACCCTTGAAATAATGTTTTAATCAACCTCCATGAACCTCACCACAAGATGCACTTTCCAGTTAGACCTGTAAAAGCATGTGCTGATGAGTAAAAGGTGTTTGAAGCCTTTATACTCACAAACCTCACTACTCGTCACACTAGAAAAAAAATCCAAGTCTATACATGCCCATGAATCTGAAGTGGATACTATTATCAATTTAAAACTGTAACAGACAGGAGATATAAATTTAAATTGCTGAGAGTGTGATGGAAAAGATCTCCTTTAGATCTGCTCCAGGATGTCTCAGGAGGCCTTAAATAGACTTTAAGATAGTTAAAACAAATTAAATAGCCTATTATGTATTACATTACATTTACTACCACACAGCTAACATTTCACAGCCTATAAAAATTAAATTTTCTAGCACAAATTGACACTTAGGGTAGACCTGTGCCATCTTCAAGCAAGGAGTTTGACCATAACTGAAGACTGGTATCATTAGATTTAAGGACAATGGAAGGGGCAGGCAAATTGAATCCCATTTCCATTTTGGCACTGCTGTATGCAGCTCTTTTTCTGTATTGTTGGTGACAGAGCTTGAAAAATGTTCTGTTTTTCAAGTCTAACAGACCTGAGGATGGTTTTCCTTTATTTTCCACACATAGGCCAAGAACAAGAAAAGAAGAGGTCCTGGCAGAGATCTTGTGATATTGCACCTATTTTATGAATAACTCATTTTTAAATAAGGTGCTGAATGAGTTCAAACCCATAAAATTCTATGGAAGAAAAATGCCTCTATCCCAGCTGATCAAACTTGAATCTATTAATTTTAAAGCAATAATTTCAGCTGCATTTCACACAAATATTCTGGCCGCAAAGAACAGGGAAAAGATTTTTCTGGGGCAGGACAACCTTTGTGAATGACCATAGTCGTGTAACACCCCCCAAAGCTGTTCTCAATTCTTGGTTTCACCAACTTCAGCCATGAACTATATGTCTCTTCTCCAAAACACTTAACCAGCAGACAAAGCCCAAAACCAAGTGAAAAATACATCCTTCTACTGAACAAACCCAAACAGAACCTTTTTTTCCTCAACCTTGCTAAATGTCACACGCGAATTTAGTACCAATCCTTATTTATTTTGTGCCATCATTCACAAGCAAAGGTGAGAAAAGTGGCTCCCTAAAGTCCAATCTTGCTAAACAGTAATTTCAGGTCAGCTAAAAATGGTTGAAAATAGACATCAGGCATGAGGGTCTCATTAAGTCAAACCCTTCTAAAGGTCAGTGGCTCCCCATCTCACACCACAATTAAACACCACTGGCAGCTGCCTGCCTGTCCCGGGCTCAGCACTCCGTGCCTCCCTCAGCACCACACACAGCACACAGCCACAGTGGGCAGCAGCTCCTGCTCCCTATTTCCCCTCAGGGCAGCTCAGGAATTCCATTTCTGCCCACAACTTGATGGTCTCAACTAGAACAGTCAGAACAAACCAAATGATAAAAATACCAGAAATTATCATACATGAGAAAGGTGGAAAAGGTGGGTGATAGGGAGAGAAAAAAATTGTTTATTCACAAAGGTAACTCCAGGCCATGAAATGATCAGGTTGGCTGTTTTTTTGGTTTGGTCTGGGGTTTTTTGTTTGTTTGGTTGGTTTGTTTTTTCAGAAGACAACCTATCCTTTCATTTTGTTCTAATGTGCTCTGCCTAGTACTTGACAGCCCCACAGCAAGGTACTGTTGTTGCATAAACAAGTTAGAGATGTGAAATTAATATATTATTATTATTACTTTATGGTTTTATTAAATGATATCCCAAATGTTTACTAGAAAAGCCAAAACTAAGTATAAAGAGACAGAACGATACCTTGTCAAGTATATTACATGAAAAATTCTGCTAGCACCTTACAGAAAAGTCTTATTTAGGGAGTGATGTATTTTTGCTGCTGTCTTTCCTTTGGGGAGCAGCTGTTTTCCTTTTCCTGGGTGTTCCTGGGTGGAATGAACATAAACAAATGTGACATGAATAAAGCATGAGACCTGTTATGTTCCTCTTATTTTGTTTATGTCTGCCCATCATTACTGCTGCACATCATCAACCAGCCACTGTGCACTAAGATGGAAAGGGGGGAAAACCCTTCCAGAAACACTTTGTGCATAAAACACAGAGCTGATCAGTTGAACTCAAGATGCTGCACAGCTCGAGATGGCTCCTGAAGTACAACAAACCAGCACTCAGCTAAAACTAAGGCAAACAAAAGGAGCATCCTAAGGAGAGATTAGGGACGGCTCAGGAAGCCACAGAGACAGGGCTAGGCCTGGCTGTAAATTCTAGGACAGCTTCTTCCCTTCCTCTTCCAAGGAAACACTTCAGATCAACACAAGAGAGTGGTCTCTGACAAACACAGATTAGTGGCTCCCAACCCGTTACTACAGAGGTGTCTAAATAATCCACACAAAGTCCGAGCTGTTGTGACTGTTGCTATCAACTGTTTCCAACTGGCTCACAACACCAACATCTTTCTTCCTTTTCTTGAAGTTACTTAGAATTACTTTTTTCCTTCTCCACTAAATGCATAACAAAAGCAAGAGGTCCAGGTCTGATTTTCACCTTCCAGTGGCAAAGTATAATGTTGTATCAGCCACGTTATGGCTCAGTGATTGTACCATGGGGAGATACCACGCAAGGCTCGGAGCAAATTCTTCCTGCAAACAAAAAAATGCAACTACAAATTTGTGTGGGATGAGGGAAAGGAAAAGACTCTTTAGCTTGGAACCATGTTCACAGCAGTAGAGTCACCATATCTGTTTTTTAAATGAATGCTAATGGATGGGACTGCCTCAACTGAAGTCCTGTGAAGGTAAGAGTTGTTCCAGGCCACTGCAAGTGACTACAAACTGCAACAGGAACTTCAGGGGAGGGCCTGACTAAATGTTCACAGGAAACATTCCCATTATAACAGAGGTGAAAACTGTGGGTCCAGACGCCCTTTCCCAGCAGCAGTACCAGGAGAGTCTCTTGCCCCTCCTCACCTGCCCAGCACCCTCTGTGCAGAACCAGCAGCCTGGCTACCTCACCAGCTCAGAAAGGGAGGCAGGAGCTGCTACAATGACAAGGTTACTACTGAAAAATATGGGAAGGACCAACTACGAATGTTTTTAACTAAAAAGAAGACATCTGACTTCAAATAATGCCATCAATGTCCTGATTTTATAAATCCTGAGAACAACTGCAAGCCTTGCCTCAATCATGACAGAGTCTCCTGTTCAGTGTTTCAAATCAGCACGAAGCAGACAAGTAAGGCTTGCAATGACAATCCAAACCCCCCACTCAAGTAATTCCAAATTGCATTCCTTTAGCTACACAAATAAGTAGTCTTCGTTCATAAAGCTCTCAAATGTTAAATAATTACCAACTGGAGTACACTTGCAGTTGCTTGGTATCAAGCCCTTTAATCTACAATGACAATTTAATGCAGATTTGGACAATGCTAAGGTAAACACGGGTCTTTATTTTAAATACTACTGCAATAACATGAAGATAACTGAAACAGAGGTATCACACTCTGTGTGTGTGATGTGAACCACAAGAAGGTTAATGTCACATCATACCTCCAGTTCTACACATTCTCTTTACAGGCTTTTTCCATTTAGATTTAGTGTCAGTAAATGACGCGTTTTATTTTGCCTCAATTCATTTAACAGACCAGGGGAGTGAAAACAAGCATGTCAATAACAAGTAGTAATTTAACTCTCTTACAATGGTATGTAAAAAAAGAAAATTATACTTGGTCAACAAGGTCAAAATGGAAACCGAAACATTTTAAAATTCTTCTGTTGCACAGCACTAAGTTTGTGTTTGTTCACTTGCAAAGACTGAATGACTTTGTTCTCTGAGCTCCCCTGAACACTCAATCCCCACCAGCAAATTGCATTTGCTTAATGCACAAGTAAAATCAACTACCTGTTAATACAGCTAATCACTGTACACAGGTTAGAGAGAGCTCAGGGAAAGAAAAAAAAACCAAGGAAACCAAAGAGACTAAAGTATGTTCTTAGATAACTTTATTTATAAAACTTAGAGGGTTTAAGGGGAAAACAAGTTAACTTTTAACATCTAATCCTAAAAATTGCAAAAACTAAGCTTCAAGAGCTAATTTTTTCCAATCACAAATGTTAATTTGGGTAATAAAATAAAACCTCAAAAATTACAAATTAGTACGAGGTTTTACATAAAAATGACTAGCAAATCATTTTAGTTTAGTTAACAGGTAATTATCTTCTGAAAACTAAATAGCTGAATAGGCTCTATGAACTTACAGCTCCTGAATTGCCTGAAGAGGTTTGCAGCCAGTGCTGGCAAATACACACTGTTCAACTTCTACTAACCTCAGTACAGCAGTGAAAGACAGTTTTCACCATTTCTTTATTTTAAAACAATGTCAGTAAAGGCAGTAAACATGGACATAATCCCCTGAAAAGCTGTTTTTTGCTTGTATAGCTTACTTGATCTTGGCTTAGGACCCTCCCAAAATAAGTCAGTGCAGCAACACCAAGTTAGAGCCCTTTGGCAGTAGAGCACGCTGAAATCATTAAGGTAACCCTGGAATTTGCAAAGCACTTACTACAATTTCCTTTTTCACACATTTACAAACCGATGAAAAATTTCAGAGAAAAAAGAGCTGTCGTTTAATATCCGTTCAAAGCTGAGGTTCTCTCAAAGTCTGACTAAACACCATTGAACAGACTGTCAGTATTAAAGAAGCTCTCATGCTACAGAAACACAAACACCATCTGTAGATGGAACATCTTTCTCCAAACACATCCATGTCTCTGCAGGTTCAGTCTTAGCTTTATTAATACACATCCCTCTCCACCCATGTGAACAGCTATTGGCAAATGTTTATGAGAGACACCCTCAAAACTCCCCTGAAGTTCACCTTTACTTCTGGGTAGCAGTTCAAAATCAAAGATTTTACAAGTGTTTTAAAGAGCATCTGTTTTGAAGCTGCAGAGTGAGGTTCGTGTATCTCACACGTGTCTCGAGCCAGGCAATCAGAGAAGTCTTTACTATCAGATCACTGGCAGAATCCAGTGCTGACAGATGAGCTCCAAACCAACCTCTTCTGCAACTCCCTCACTGAGGAGCTGGTATGAGGCACTGCACGATTACTTGAGGTTAATTTCTTGCAATATGCCCTCAATAACAAGTGATGATTTTTGTCAGAGCAGTCAAAGGGAAGAGACTTACTAGAAGTCCAACACTCCTCCTCCCCAAGTGGGGACAGGCCGGTACTCGCGTTGCGCAAGAGGGAGAATCCGCCCCGTGACAGCCCCGGGGAGTGTTGCTCAGAGGGCGACTCCTGCCAGCCCCGACACGGAAAAACCCTTGTATCAAATTCCAAAGAAGAGGCTTTGCTGTGCCCTCACTGGAGGGTTCAGCATGTTGAGGGAAGAAGTTTCAAAAGGAGTGGAATGACACCTTAAAAAAAGTTACAGCAACTTACATCAATTTTCTTTTGATGTAGATTTTTTTTGCTATATAAGAATAAAGGTACAAGATCCTAAAGATTCTGGTTTGGGTTACTTTGGGTTTTTTCAAAACACAAAAGCAAACTGGCTCCTTCCCCACCCCAATATCTTAATGTATATCCAAGCATTCTATCCTAATAAACACAACATGACAGGAATTTCCAGCAGTCCTGATGACAGTTGTACAGCAAACCTGCCAGACAAGCCATGAGCCATCACACCTTCTCACTAACCAAGATCATCAAAGATGACACCAAGAATTTTGGGGGTAGGAGGGGATATGCCAGTGCAAAGGGAGTAATGATCTATAAAGCTTTAGAGGCCACACAGGCAACAGGAAGTATCAGGTTTTATAGTCTTTATGGATTTCCAGATACATTTATATAATTAAAACCTTCTAACACTCTCAAGCAAGAAAACACCACAGAATTGCATGCCTCCAAAATTAAATTCCTGGTAATCTGCTTTTCCACATCTTATATTCAACTCCACAGGAATATGATTGACCAAAAGCAACCAAAGACCCTCCACTTCTCTTTTCTCTTCTCTGCTATACAGTCAATAAACACACATAAAACAAACACCACAAGTGGAATAATGACAGAATTCTAACACAACTGTGGCCACTTCCAGAGTGATTTTTTTCCCCTGTGGGATATAACTGTGTCATAACAAGTCCTCTCAGCAGATCTCAAACCCAAGTTTCAAACAATCAAAACATAAACCCCAAATAATTCAGTTTGACCTTCATTATTTAGGTCTGTGTGCCAGGTCTAATCAGCTCTCACAAGCACATTCCACTTCTTAAAAACAGGCTGTAGAAATACATTTCTCAAACTAAAAGGAACAGAATGCATTGTTTTGATGCTACAGCCTGAAGCCCTTTATCTGAGTTTTATCAAAGTGTACTCTATCACTGATCAAAGCAGTAATGACAACTTAATGTTCTCTAAAGTTATATATTGCTGCAAAAACTTCCCACTTTTGTCTCGTGGCCTCCAGCTCTGCATGTCATTGGGAGCACATTCAAAGGTCAAGAGACTTTCTTTCCAAAGCCCTCAGTTCCCAAGTGGCAGCTCCAACATTGGCAGGAGTCGGGAGTAGAGCAGGGGGGATTCATTCCATCAGGGCTCTTGTTCTCACACACCCCAGAAAATTCAGGTTGTCATTTCTTCTGGCAGATGTTTGAATGACTACTTGGTATGTTACTCTATGTTACTACTGTATGTGGTAGCAGCACTTCCACGTTACTCATTATCATCTAAAGCCCATTTCTCACTCTACTATTAAAATCAGTATTTCATTTTAAATGCCTTTCAGTTTATTACTTTGCATATGCCATGAGACTGGCTCTTTAAAGCAGTTTGCAAGTTACTTGGACATGCACGATTTTTGCTTTAAAAAAAATCCGTATTTTAACAATTCACTGAGAAATCTCAAATTGAGTTTATTAGAAAAAAGTTATGCAATTTTACATTTAATGAACCATGTTGAAATGAGTTGTACTTAAAGACTCCTTATTTAATAAAAAAGCATAAAAATGCAACATAACTACGTTTCTACAGTTTTATTTAAGACCTCCAACATCTTCATAGTTTTAAGCTTCAGATGAATGTTTGTCAGGATTACTTAAAGCACTCTCAACATCTCCAAAATTCCTGTCTACCCCCACAAACAACAGAAAACCCCCTGGAGAAACAAGGCTTAGTCACTTGAGAAATCAAGGCCTGCCAGCAGAAGAATGAGCTGGGACTGGCGAGGCAGCACCAAATCTCTCAACAATAGAGAACGCAGAGAAATCTGCTCCATCCTCTCAGGAATGTGCAGATCATCCAAGTCCCCTCCCTCAGAGGCAGCCCCAGCTCCTTTATCTCCCATCTCAGGGCCCTGGAGGGGAACAGCTACGGGGGAAAGCCCATGGCCCAGGGCGCAGCAAACAGACGTGTCCCTGCAAGGATTCCCATCCACACGGCTCTGCAAAGCCACGAGCACAACAGGATGGGGAGCACCAGGAATAATTAGGTTGGCTCTTCCTGCTCCATCCTGGTTTCACCTACACCTCACCAGGTCTCTCAGCAACTCCTCTTTAAAGGAGGAAAGAACCGGGAGGGACGGGAGGAGGTAACACTGTGAGGTTGGTGCCTGGAAACTTTCACCAGGATCTCACCTGGAACACCAGGGAACAAATGGCAATGTTGGTCCATTCTCAGAGTCCAGTTTCAAAACTGGAACCAGAGGGATATGGGATTTGGAATTGAGAATAAGATCAGCATTGAGACTAAAAAAATTGGGCAACAGCAGGTCACTGACAGCCTTGCACAGTCTCAGCCTCTACAGTCATATCTGTTCTACAATTAACTGTCACTATAATCTGGTGGCCAGGAAGAATTATCACATAAAAAGGGAACCTTTACAGGTCAGATCAGACAAAGAATGCACACAAACCAAGCATGGCCTGAGACACTGAGGTACAACATCCTGCTCCCAGATCTATTACTGGACTCCAGAATTACATCAGCACACTGCTCATGTTTAAATACAGTCCGCACTCAATCAGGCACAGATTTTTTCAAGTTAAAGCATCACCAAAACTAGAGGCCTAAAAAAGCAGCCTGAGTGATTCAAAATCATTATCATTTTGCCAATATGCTAGAAATTAGAAAAAAACTGAAATCAGAACAGTTCTGTTACAATTTTGAGTGACCTTTAAATATTATAAAGCTAACCAGAAAACTCAAACACTTGGTCATTACTTTGTGCTACAACAGGATTTTTGCCATCAATTTACTGTGTGAAGCCTCAGTGCCAGCCTCAGTTTGCCCCTGATTTTTTTTCCCCTGATATGTAATGACCACAGAAGTTCAAATCTGTTTTATAAAAGTGCACATATGTGGAAATATATTGCACTGAACCAATTTCTTTCTTTAACTAAAAACATGTTCATTAAAGGAGCTTAATTTCCAAATACTTTTTCCAGTGATTGGGCTAAATTAGAATAGCAAGTTTTAAGATGGAATTTTCTAGTCCAATAAGCCTGGTACACAAGTTGAATCCGTAATTTAAGTGTTACAATGAAAGGCACTGATGGCTTCTTCCAACTGGTTCCTATTAGTTTGCAGATTAATGAGTTACAACACATACATGCTCAGCACATGCATTTCTGAGGGCCTGCTGTGAGACACCAGAAGGAGCAATACCACAGGCCATTGTTGAAAGAGATACTTTTGTTGGGTTTTTTTGTTTCTAAACGTCATTTCTGCCACAGTCAGAGGAAATATTACGGTTCCAGCGAGCCCAAAGAAGCCCATATGGAAGAAATGTTGGAACAAAAGCATATTTTGGAATAACATTTCAAACATGAAGTACAGGTCTACAATTTTTCTGACTAGATGTTTATATTATTTTTGTTGCCAGCATCCAGTGACATTATGAACCCTCCATGGTATACTGAAAAATGTATGATAGTAACAAAAAGGCTTTGAAAAGCCCCTCAACAGGGAGGGAAGAGAAATAAAGAAGGGACAAGCAGGCAAAGAGAGAACAGTGAGCAGCTCCCTGCACAGATGACTCATTCTGACACACTGCACAGGTGAGGGTGCACAGGGAAAAACTCCAGTTCACAAAAGTTTCCAGGAATTTAGTGGAATTTTTTTATTCTCTTCACTTCCCTCCCCATAAATTTGAAGCACTCAGAAGTACTAGAAGTCCTCCTGAGATTTTAACCCAAACCAAATGTTTGAGCAGGGCAGACTGTTATAGAATCTCACACATCCTTTCACTGAACAGGTACCACTGTGTTTGGACATGCATGGAAGTGAATCCATAAGGAATACCAAGTGCCCAAAGTACTGCCCTGTGCTTTGGTCACCTCTAGTCAGGTCACAGAGTCCAACCCTAGTCATTGCCACTTTGTTCCTGGCTCCCCAGAGACGCCTCTGCTGTCATTTCAGAGGGGAAATTTGTCCTGTAAATAGTTCAGTCCTTTCAGGCTGCCTGGATTGGGCTGCACTGGAGTTTACACAAGATCAAAACATTTAAAAACTTTTCCTGCTAGAAATCCAAAGAATGTCTTAGAGATACTATCAGGTATTTTTATTGTGCTTCTGCATTAATGCAGTGTAATTACTGAAGCCTCACTAACCCTGATGTGAAAAACACAATTCAGTAACAGCCAAGTGTGGGTACGTTTTGCATCGATTTAGGTAAAAAAAATAATAATTAGTTGTTGAAACTAAGAGTTAATGTAAACTTTAATGTGCTGACTCCTGAGTTTATACAGTAAATTGAAGGTAGAATTATTAAACAGAGCACATATTTTACAAATTTGTGCAAAGAAAACCTTATTTTCAATAATTAGGCATCAATGACTTCAAGGAAAACAACATATTATTATAATAATTAACGCATTTTATTGAGGAGTCCATGCTCCTTTAAATAGTCACATATTTGCAGAGTGCAAAGCTCCTGTAACCCAATCTGTGTTTTCCTCAAATCCCCACTAGTCCATTTAGTCACAAACAGCACTCCTGGAGGGGTGCCTGGCCTACCAAACCTGGCCCAGTGCACATATTTTTATACATGTTACTAAATTAGGAAAGCACAGTGGACTAAGGTTATGCCAACTTGGAAAAAAGAACAGGGTCTGCATCAGTTTGTGCCTTTGCTTTTAAAGTCACAAGCATCATAAAAAGAAATTTGAACTTTATTAAGTATCAAAGGGATCTTCTCTGACCAGAGACAGTAATAAAGGCAGAAGGGAAATCTGGGGGGGAAAGATAAGAAACCAAATCTGTTCCCCTGCACTTTGAACACTCTCAATCAAAATGTGGAACACAAGTTTAACAAGATGAGTTGGGACTACATATTTTCATGCCAGGGTCTAGAGTAAGAATAGAATTATTGGCATGCTGTACCCATGATCAGTGGAAATCTACTGTGAAAATGAGGGAGGGAAGAAGTCCTGTTTATGTGCCCTTAATTAAGTTTTACTGAAATCCCTTGTATTAAGCCCTATTCAGAGTTACTAAGTTGGGTATTCAAGAAGCCTTTACCAGGGAAATACTGGTATGAATAGTAAATACAGATATTGTACTTTACAGCAACATAAAAAAGTGAGAGAAATAAATATGCAGTTCTCATGTCTGAAAGTTTCTCTTGCCCCCAATCAGTAAAGCAAATTCCAAAGCAAAAGAGGCCTTGCAATAATCACTCAACATTCCAAGAGTTTCTGTATAAATAAACAAAACAACAATCAACAATTATAATTTGATTTATAATTTTTCTAATGATTGAACCTTTCCTGACATTACCACTGAAGTTACCTATGCAAGAGACATTTATCTGCAAGTTGTATGTTTTAAAATTCATCTTCTGAGCTCTTCCAGCCTTCTGGAAGCACAAGCTGTTTCAGTTACAAAAGCTCACTGATCTTACCGCTATTAATTTCCTATTAACTTAGAGGGCTATTCATTATGGAGAGATAATTATTAATTTCCTAATAATGGGTGGAGAGACTCAATCCTCCCCAATATTAAAAATGATCAGCCTCAAAAAGGTGTGGTCTTAACTGGAATGGGAACACCCAAGTTCTATTTCTGGCTAACACTGACTCCTGCTGTGGCCTGGAGCAAATCACTTCTGTTAAAAACACTTTTTTCCACTCTGTAAAATGAGGATAACACTCCCTTATCAGCTCCACAGGATCTTTCTCAAAGGCTTTGAAGATGAAGTTTTATAAGCCTACAAATGTATTTTAATGAGACTTGAACTGACTGTATTTCTAAAACAATCTGCCTTAAGAAGGAAAAGGATTTGAGCAGAAATGAAATGCTGAGTCCATGTGCTGTTGAGCTCCCCTCATGCTGCTGAGGTTTGCACTTTGACAACGTCAGACAGAGACATTTTCCTTCAGATTGTACCTAAAGGAAGCAAAACAGCAACAGGTGGATGCAAAATGCAGAATCCTCAGGAAACAACCCAGGGCTGTGGATTTGAAATGGAAGCTTCACGTTCCCCTGGTGGGGCAGGAAGGGCATTTGCTGACCCTGCCTCCGACTCCCACAGAGACCTGAACCCCCTCCAGCACCTCCTGGTGCTCCCTCAGCACCCAAACTCTGCCTTTGAGGACTCAACAAACACCACCCACAATTCACATCAAGTTTAGTACCATTTGGCCACATTTTTTTTTTGCTCAATCATTGTGCTCCACTCCTGGATTTTCAAGTCCCCTGACAGCAAACACAAAGGGAGTCTTGCTCCAGCCCAGGGAAAGACAACTGCTGATTTTTCCCCACCCTTCTGGAAGGGAACTTTGCCAAAAGATGGGCTGGGACCATAAACCATACCCTCTTCTTTAATTACTTAGCTTTTGCTCTTGACTTGGCAAAACATTAAGCTTTTCATTTTAGTAAATCTATAATTAACTCCAGCATGTGCTGAGTAAACATAACCTCATTTTTAATTAAATCTTAGAACAAGATGCTACAACTTGCCATTTCTAAGGAGAAATACCTCTCAAGTAATGTGCAGTAAAAAAACCTAATCCTTGTCAAATACAAAACTTAAGTCTCAATTTCAGTATAACCCCCCCTGGTTTAAGTCATCTGTTGTCCAAACATTCACTAAATACAAGAACAAAATGTAAACCTGAAGAGCCACCTCTGCACATCAAAAGTTTCCAAGTTAAACCAAATCTAAACAGTAACACAACAAAATTGAGATAACCTTGGCTTTGGGACTCCTCAAGAATAAGTTTTATAGTACATCTCACTGGATTTTTTTCCATTTTTTTTAATGCAAATGATATTGCAGTTCTTACACAAAGGGAAAATAATATAATTTCTCAAGAAAGAAAGGAGATTAAATATCATATGCATTATAAACATCAGAAACAAAGGGGAACTTTCTAATTAATCATTCATAAGTGAGAAGATTCAGCAAATTTACTTCTGACAGCACATTCATATAGGATAACTCCACAATTCTAAATTAAAATGAAACATCAATTCACTGAATAAAATAAGAAATTTCAAAGAAAAAGTTAAGCTACTGTGAGAACACAATGTCAACTCTAAGTCTGCTTATACATGAAGTAATGAAACAGTATGAAATAACCATCTTTTGTTTATGCTGATCTTTTTTAGGAAGATCTCTGCTGTTACACATTTCCAAATGGCCCTCAAGAATTTAGATTATTCAAATGCTGTAGTTAAATAGTAGAAAACTTCACAAAACTTTACTTCACGCTGAAGAATTACACATACCAGAGCCAGAGAAACCAAGAAACTGTTAAAGACAGAAGGTACAAGATTCACAATCTGCAGAACAAAAAAATGTTGTGCATTTAGAGGAAAACAAGTCCTCAGGAGAAATTTGTAACATGAAATCTCGTATTACTTATCTGCAACTCTTTTAATCAGCTCTCCTTTGAAAGGCAGAACCTCTCAGGGATTCTGATTACAGAGAATCCAGACACTGATGACTCTGCATTAGGCAGAAGCTGCTCCGCTCATTAAAGCATATTCAAATTATGGCATGAAGAGAATTTTACAAAGCATTTTCTTCCAGTTACTTTATATTTCAATTTCAACACACTTATTTTGGACAAATTTTTCCCTTTAATTCTCCTCAAGTTCAGCTGAGTCATCTGTCAGCTGCAGATGCTGTGGGAGCCCCACATTCAGTGGCACATTGAACAGAGCCCGGGGCCAAGCACGGGATCCCACCCAGCGGTTTGGGAGCGTGTGCTGAGCACCAAGGCAGGATTAGCACTCACAGGACAGGGGTGACACAGCACAGAGTGCCCTCTCATCTCCAAGGGACACAATCCACCTAATGCCCCTTTTCCCCCTCACCTGATTTCTTCAGAAAACTGAAGCTTCTGGATTCACACTGCCTGCATGTTTTTTTATCATTCTCCCTCACCTCCAACTTTCAAATCATTGTTTAAAACTCATTGGACAGTCATGACCAAACCACAACTAAATTCTCACAAGTTTTATGAAAAAAGGTACTTAAGAGACTAAAGTCTTGCCCATCACATGGAATATAAACCACAGCACAGGCTCAACCTCTATCAGAACCTGAACCATGCCTACAGTCAGACTAGAGGCTTAAATCTAAATCTTCAATGCACACCACTTCAATTGTTTTAAAATTGATTTGTACAAGGGAAACCTTAAATACTAAAAATGAATGTTAAGAGCACAACTGTGGAACAAAACAATTAAAAATGGATAATGAATCAACATATGCTATTAATTGCATTGTTTCTTCCAGCTCTTAATCACAATTGAGGAAGACACAACAGAGAATCATTCTTAAAAATTAAAATGCTATACAACAGTGGGGGTGTTCAAACATTTAATAACAAACACCACCCAACTGTTCTGCAGTTGTGCTGGTGACATTTTTAGCAATTGATTTAGGATATTCCTAAGAGTATCCTCCTAAATATCCACGGAATTTCAAAAAAACTGAGGGTACTACTTATGGCACCAGACATTGGGAATGGAGGCCCAAGAGGAATGACCACTCACTCTAAAGTAACTTCCATGAAGGAATGTCAGCTAAACCCAAAAGCTATTTTTAGTGCAGATCTTTAAATTCCACACCAGCTGCACTAGTAGAAGCCACATTATATCTTAAATGGTTACTTGTTATAAATTAGGAGCCCTTAAGAGCTGTCTTTCCCCAGCAATGCATTGCAAGGCAGTACCTGCTGTAAAGAAAATGCTGCACTGCAGTGAAATCCCATCCCATCCCAGTTAGTTGTGAACTTTGCCAGCTTTCTGACTGAACACTATTTAATGCTATTATGAAGATCCATGCTACCAGTATAATTAAGGATAAAACAATTCATCAAAACTTCCCGTTTTGCTCCACTTTTGCAATTTTTGCACATTTGTGTTACTTTGAAACTCAAAGATTTTTTTGTACAAAGTCTTTGAAATCTTCACCATTTCACAAACAACAACTGTGAAAACACGCCTGAAAACCCTCTTTTGGGAACTGTTGTGTTTAGGAAACTCTCAGTGCAGTGGGTTAACTCTGCTGAGGGCAAACTACCCAGTGTGAGGAGAAGGCTAATCCTGCTCAGACTGGCAGCACTGGAGCTGTGTGACATCAGCCACTGTGACAGTGACAGGATTAGTGCACGTGGGACACCACAGCAAACGGACACACCGTGGATTCTCCAGTTCAAAAGCAAGCAACACTTGTCCTGTTTCTAAACATGCAAATTTTCCATGCACACAAAACTGGACACACTTAGGGACAATGCCCAGTACCAAACTCTGCAGAAACTTCAGGAGAAATTAAATGCAGCGAAGCCTCAGCTGATACCAATCCCTAATCAAATGTGGTAGACTCCAAATCAACCCTTCAGTAATGTAAATTATCCTTTTGAAAGTCTTTTTTGGAACCTTTTTAAGTTAATGTGTGAAGTTTTGCAGAAAATGTGTCACTTTCTCTTTGAACAAGTCTTTCTTTCATGGTACAGCACCATAAGGTAAATTATCTTTGAGGAACATAAAGCACACTCAAGTCACTCCTTTCTTTTGAATGTAGCACATCTGAAAATTGATGGAAATTTTATTGGCCCTGGGTCATAATGTTTAACAGGTTTATCTAATTTCATTCCAGAGCATTTACATAGTCATATACATTTTTGCCTTTCTAATCATAATCATCCTTCCTTCTCACTTTTCCAGGCTTAATAAAATAAGTCAAAGAAAGGACAGAGAGATTTCTGCACCCAAAACTTCAAGGAGCATTTCAGTATATCTCTTGAGAATAAACAATGTGAACTTACAAACACATGAAGGTCACATTGAGAAGTTAGTTAAAATTAGAGCCAAAAGCTAATCCTATTAGATTAGGTTAGACCAGATTTTTTTAAATAATAGCCATAGATTTTTATCATCTCTGCAGATCAGAAAATGCAAATACACCAGAGAAAAATTTAAAAAATATTTGAAAAGCACCAATATGAAAATGTATAAGGGTGATGGAAAAATAATAATGTTACATCTGCTTATCAAAGTATTTAGAAGGCAAAAAAAAAATCATTGAAAATGTGCCTATGGCCAACTTCTTCTGACTTTGTGTCACATTTACTTTGAATAAATTTTGCTTTTTTACTATAAACCAGTCAGACAAACATTTGTTATCTACTGTCACAATGAGATAGAACTCCCATAGGCAAACCTACCAGACATGTGTCTTTTCAGAAAATGAGAATGGGGCTGTTGGGCAAAAACAAAGGAGGAAGGATTGGAACCCTTTATATTGTGGAAAACAGGAAGAAACATCATTTTATCATAATGACAGTTGTCATTGGCATTTTGTGTCTTCTCAAAGAAGTTCGATATTTTCTTGATATGATGGCAAAGGCTGTTAAATAAATACATTTTTCCCACTTCAGCAGCATCTTTCAGGACTCCCCAAGTCCACACAGCACAGCTTTCTCCTACGCACAGAGCACATTTCGTGCAATTCATACGGTGCCACTCCTGGCCCAGGCTGTGAGTGCAAGTTGTACCAACTGCAAAGTGCTGACAAACCTGGAGCACATCACCTGGCAAATCAAGTTCCCAGGATGTGCCGCTGCTGTGACCCCTCAGACATGACTCACCTGCAGGTAAATACTTGAGCTGGTTGTTTGCCAGGCGAAGGTGCCGCAGAGACCGGAGGCGGCCGATCTCGGGACACACGATCTCCAGGGCATTGTCACTGAGGTCCAGAAACTGCAGCTTAACCAGGGAGCCAATGGCTTGTGAGAGAACACATCGAAACATGAACGTGACCCGAGAGGAACGTTAAAATCTCACCAGGGCTGTGAGAGGATGTAAAGCCACAGCCCTGACACCTGTGCCTGAGCACAGGCTGAGGTGTTAAGGTTGGTCTCACAGCTGAATGGCATCAATTGTGGAAATGTTTATCTCGCTAACAAACAGCTCTGCTGGCAGTGAGACACAAACTGAGGGATGTACAGAATATTTGCTACATTTTCCTCGGACAGTTCTGCTCTGAAATCACCTTCTCCATTCCTCTACTTTGAGTGTATCCCATTTATATGCTCAGGAAGAGCTTAATGTAATTTCCTCTAGCTGGGCACATAACTCTGCAATTAAGACAAGAAAGAAAAACTAGTACAAGTTCTTGATCCTTTATGTTTCAAATGTGTCATGCTTCAAACCAGCAGAGCACTCTGTGTGGGAACTGCCTGAAAGCAGCAGACACTCTGGATTTGTGTTTCTGTTGGTGAGTGCCATTTAGCCTTTTCACTTTCTGCAATTAGAACTGGAGCAAGCAGCATTTAGGTGCATTTGAGGATTCATTAAAAGAATTTAACATAGCATAAACAAGGATATTATCGACTAAGGGCTATGCTGGTATATTTTGTATGAAAATCTTTAATGTTTTATGGAAAAATAAAGGAAAAATAGGCCTCTTCAAAGAAGAAAAATGAATATTTTATGATTCCTGCCACTTATTGTGAGCTGGTAGATTACTTACCTTCAGGTACAACAACTATGTTATTTGAATGAAGGTACCTGGGGGGAGGAGAAAAAAAGCAGAGGACACCACCTGTTACCCTCAAAGACTTCTGCTACACAATCAGTTTGCAATATACCCAATTTCAGACTGAAAGAGCACCCTCAAAGCCATTCCTCCCTATTAGCACAAAAGCTGTGGAAACTGTAGAAAATGGCAATGGACAAGTACTTAAGTTTCACTTAGACTATTCCATGATTAACATAAAGGAAAATTATATAAAATTATGTAAAACAAACCACTCACAGTTACAATAATAATGGGCTTTACTTTTGAGAGTCATAAGAGGAAAACAAAGTGGAAAAAGAATAAAAGCAGGTAGAATAGCCAGAGTGAACCACACTTGATCACCAGGTTATTTGGCACTAAATGTCAGCCAAGGAGAGGAAAAGGCCCACACCCACACCAGTTCCACAAACACTTTCCCCTGCACACAAACTCTCACACCTTTGCTGACTGAGGAAACAAGCACATGAGCTACTCCCTGCAAGTGGGTTTTTCAACTTAAAGCACATTTTCCAAATTGGAACCCGATGTTACACATGGCTATTTATGCAGTTACAGAGGGTGGCCAGCTCTCACTAAGAATACTCAGCACCCTCTGATGGAGCACTGACAGTACTACTGGTAACATGGAACTGATCTTTGATTTTACACATTTCAGCCTTCAATCATCTTTGCTGCAAATGAACAATTGAGTCTTGTAGAAAACAGCAGTAACAAAATTGTCCAATATGGATATCTGATTGTAAAGGAATACTGAGCACTCAATGTCCAATTGCTTGGGCACACATGGAATTATGTGCACAGTGTCATTTATTCCCACTCTATTCCACAAGCATTTCCTAAAGTAGGAGCCTGTTTTTTCAGGGAGAGAGACAGAACAAGGAAAAAGACACATGAACCCTTGAACTGGTTTGATCATCTGAACCTTCTCTTTTTCATTAAAAATTGCAGATATCTGCTAAAAACTTAACTGCAAGCCTAATAAATTTGTTTGCAGAAATGCTCAGATATAACCTCAGGATGAGGCTTCTCTTACTGATTTGAGCTGCAGCTCCTGAAAATATTTGTCAACTATTTCACTTAACCTAAAACAGTAAATATCATGAGGGTCTACACCTGGTATCCCAGCATAAGGGGCAAGACAGACAAAGAAACACAGCAGGGACATTACTAAAGATGTAACTTTCAGGAAAATAAAAATCAGTTAAATTTGTCTTTCAAAACTGAAAGCTACTGTACCAAATTATTATTTATAAACAAATATTCATCTTGTGGTCTCTGTCAACAAAACATCTCTCACTGTTTGATCACAAATGGATTTATCCAGTTGGGCCCACTGCAGCTCTCTCTGGACCACCAGAATGTGTGGGATAGTTGTGGTGCAACTGAGCTCACTGAACACCAAATAATTAGGTCTGACTCCCACAAATCAGCGTTTGTAAGAAATCATTTTAAGCTGTAATTTATAAGGGTTTCCCCAAAGGCACCATGAAGTAACATTGTGATCTCTCAGTGCCCTGGGGCAAACCATTATACCAAATACTACAATATTTATTTTACTGCTTCAGAACATGAACACACTCTCAAGACTGAGGCATGATGAGGCATGACTTGCTCTTGAGCAAGTTGGAGACTGCAGTGACCTACAAAACCGTTCAATTCCACTGTGGCCACGTGCACCAGCAAGGTGGGGTTTCAAGGGCCACACTGAGATGACAAGATCAGACAGCTGAGGGCATTTTCCACTCCTCAGATAAACACCTCCTGTTTGGAGCTTTCCATTAAATAAACAGTGTCAAAGCTCCATCAGTTCCTCATCTGAAACTAAGCCAAAGGGGAAAAGAGGACATTCCTTTTAACCCCCCACTGACAACTGAACCACACAAGAAAATCATAACCTTATAAAAATAAAAGGGAAGAAAACATTGTCTCAGGGGCTCACATCTTAAATTAATTGTCAAAGTAATACAGTTCATAGGACATCCATTTTTTGGACATGACTGGATAAACTGCTCTGCCTACAGCAATCATCATTCCACAGTTACCACCCTGACGTGCTCATCCCTGCTGCTATTTGACAATCTGGGACTTGGATCCAAAAAACTTATTACTACAATCAGCCAGACTGAGATCACAAACCCCTGGGAGTGGGGTGGGAACGAGCAGGGATGGGCTGGAGGCAGTAACCTGTTCCTCTGGCTCTGTCACAGCCCTCTGACCACCGCGCTGGGAGGTTCCAGGGCCTGAGCAGTGTGACAACAGTGAGTACTTTTTCTCTTATCTAAAGACATTTGGATAAATGTTCCTGTTACACAATAAACAAGAAGTTTAAAAAAAATTTTAAATAGGACCCAATATATCTGGATATACCTCCTTTAGAAAAACAACAACAATTGACCCTTTCTTGCCCTCCAAGAAAACCCTTTACACTTAAGATGCAGCTTATGTGCAAACAAAACATTCTAGATTTAACACAGATAGATCAGCATAATAAAAATATATTAGAACTCCTACACAAACTCACAATTCCACGAGGTTTGGGAGCTTCTGTGCAAGGTTTTCTGGCTGAAAGAGAGTTAGAGATTTTTTAGGTTTCAAAACAAGAAACAGACACACACATATTGTGTACCCAAGTCATTTTAATAACCATACTATAACATAGCAGGAAAAATGGCAACAAAGAGCCTCTATACAATACCCTGTTTTCATACCCCCAAACATTCCCCATCAGGGCAATCTGGCTGTGTCAAGGGTGAGCAATTCACTGCTGAAACAAAACTACAGTCTAGAAGTGACATTAATGTGGTCCTCAACAAAATGGGAGTCAGATTTCTGAGGCTGGATTACCAAAATCTTACTTGTGAGAATATATTCAAATAAAGGAGTTGGCTGAAGGCAAGAGTGCTAAGAAGCTGCAGCTTTTACAGACTTAAAGCAGAACAAGAACTACACAGGATGTGTAACTATAATGTATTTTATAATGCTGCTAAACTGGGAAATGACCTACAATCCTTGTGTGGCTTAATCAATTACCACCAAGCCAGAAGCACTGAATCCATCAAACCAGATTTCCATATTTAAATATTAACATGCATATCATTTGCTAACTGCTAACTGATCCCTAGCTGTAATTCTTTTCCTTGATGGCATTTACAACCATGAACACATACCACAAAACTGACTTCACAAGTTTTAGATGTCATGTTGGTAACTGTACTCAAAATTATTCAAGGTTAAGACAGTTCTATTGCTTAACAAACCTACTTGAAACATAGATGTGTTTTATTGAAAAGAAGGTTTTACAATACAGATATATGCAGAAACAAATGGATTTAAAAGCAGCTCGACCACATGATCAATTTCCTGATAAAACTAGCAATTTTCATGTGATTAGTGTGATGTAATTAGGTATATCATAATCCAAAATAGGTTCATGACTTGGTTATGAAGGAACATGCTAACCTGAAAGAGTAATGTCACAATATTCTCATCCACCAAACATGCCACACCGCAGGTATTTGTTTAACTCGCGAGCAGTAAACGATGGGTCAGGTCAAGAAATGGTGGGTGACGTCAAGGAATTACTGCGGTGACGTCATCCCCCAACTCCGGGCTGTAACTGGGCCGGCGCTGCCCCCTCGTGGCGGCTCCGCTGAAGTGCATTGACCTTCCCTGCACCGAACTCTGCCCGGCCAAGGGAGAACCTCAAACTGGGAACGGTGCAAAGGACGCAGCACCCGCCAGCGTGAAAAAACACCCAAAAATCAAGCTTTAATTGAAAAAACGAAAAAACCCATTGTTGTCATTGTTTCCCCTGCTGCTCTGCCAGAACAGGACAGCAGTGCATAATCTGAGTTACTGAAGTAAGAACAATTGTTCTTTGATAAGGCCACATCCTGCTCCTGACAGGGCCATCAAGGCAAACACCAATTTCCTTTAATAGATGGGGAAATTGGGTACTGGAAGGCTCATGTTATCAGTCAAAGATTAACTGAGAAGTGGGAAGACTTGACACTGGGATACAGGTGTGCTATATTGGCTTCTTGATCCATTCATTATGTCACAGCCCTCCATCATTTCCATCTTGCCAATGAAGACAAAAATGAAATTATTCTTAAGCAAGGTAAATTCTGTCAATGTAACCATTCCAGACATTTTTATAGGAGTCATCTGTCAAGAACAGGAGTCACTTCAAAGGAGCAAAGAACAAAAGCTGAGTTTTCTGAAGGAATGAACTGGTGAGACAGAAGTATCACCTAACTTTAAAGAACTATGGTGCAGGATTAGTTTTGGTGTTTGCTAATAATCCTCACACAATTTAAAGTGTTTATTGATGAGCTAATGCTCAACACCTTGCCTGGAATCAAAGGAGCACAAAGAAGAGGCCTCTTCCTTCAATAACTATTCTCAGATGAGGTTTCTGCCCCACCCCAATGTACACAACTGACTTCTACTTTACTAACTTGGGAGCATTTTATGTCCTACCAGTAGCAACATAAAACACAGTCATTACAAAAAACCTGCTTTATGAAAATACTGATGATTTCTGCTCTCCCCAATTCCTCTTGTTTTCTCCCTCTCTGTCTTCTTTCTTTCCCAGAGGAATTACCTCCATCTCCCAAACTTCTCTCACAGGGTATGCTCTCTGACCTCCCCTGTTGCTGCTCTCCAGTTCACCCAGCCTGTTCTCAAGTATGAAACTCTCCACTCCAGCTTAGGCTTAAACAGTACCCAGTAATTACTTCCTTCTGCTTTTAATGGAAATTGTGAAACTGTCCATGTTCCAAAAAGACATCTGCCTTTTTTTGTAACATGCTGCTGACTTGATCTATTTTGGTCCACTACAACTTCCAACATCTCTTCTGCTGAACAGATGCTCAGTGAATGAGACCCAATTTTAATTGCCTTGTTCCAACTATAGTGCTGAGCACTTGAATGAGATTCCAACAAGTCACATTATGAGCAAGTTATCCTGATTGTTCTGAATCTAATCATGCTCTACTTCACACTGTTTAAAGTCATTTTGTCTAAGTATGATCTACATTTTTTCAGTTCCTTTATCCAGGCCTTAACACTTAAAATACAGAAAAGTGAGATGCAAAACTCTCCTTTTTGTTCCATCTTTTGAGCAGTGCAAATTTGGTGAGCCTTATACCACTAAATAAGCACTGAATTTCACAGTGTCAAGGCACAACTGTTTACAGTCTTTGGCAAGTTTTACAGCAGCTTTAATTTGTAACCATGAATCCCCAATCCTCCCCTTACTAATAAGCATTATTAAATTATTAAATTACTGCCCAAATAATTCTCCACAGTACATTCCAACGTAAGTGACTCATCCAAGATGAAGAAAAAGCATAAAATCTTGAGAATCTTTTCAGCTTTTGGCCTATCAAGTGAAACCTTTAGTGAGGATTTCCAGTGTATCACTGTCAAAGCTTTAGACACTGCCTTAGAATGGAGTACTGGACTTTCTCTAGGAAACTCTGAAAAACACCTAATTTGGGTGATTTTTTTGGTTAGGCCCTCCAGCTCCTCTGTCCTGGCTGTTATTGTCTCGATCATACCACGGAAGAGCACAAGAAAAAAACAACAAACAAAACAACAAAACTGGGACTTGGGATACTTGAGCCTATTGACAGTGGCAAGTTTTGACTCTGCTCTACAGTCTTTGCAGCTCAGAACACCTCACACAGCTGCTGAACTGCCCCACACTGAATTCTGAGGTCACAACATCCACTCAGGGTGAGAATTTCTTCAGTTCATGGAAAAACAAGGGAATAAGAAGAAATCACAAGGGAAAATCCCACAGCCCTGCCATTAACTGTGCTCTCCTACCAACAGCAGCCACAGAGTTTTGTCCAGCACCTTGGAATTAGCCCCTGGGACTGACAATGCTTTTGGAATCAGGCACACGCCCAGGGAAAAGCTGTTCAGCCTAATCAAGGACTGCACAGCATCACTTGGCAGGAGAAAGGCCTGACCACTGATGAGAGTAAAATTTAGCACTTAAAAAACCCCAACAGAACAAGCCTGACAAGACAATCCCCAGCAGCTCTTCAGGGTTTCAAAAGGTAACCATAAAATGTCATGAACTTTCATTTATTATTCTCTACATTGCCTATGCAAGTTCAATCATAATACAACCAAATACTCATCTCACAGTTATTGCATCATTCAGGGTCAAATTTTCTCTAAGACTTTTTTCTTTCTAAATTATCTTATTTTCTCTGTTCTAAACCCCAGAATTCCTAAACACACAGAGAGTAAACACTGCAATAAAGAGGTTGTCCTACCAGCGTGGTCAGGGAATTCCTTTTCATGTAAAGTCTCTCCAAGTACTGCAGCCCCTCATCTTTCAGCAGCTCCAAAGGGAAGTGATGGAGATTTCGGTAATTTAAGAACAAGTTCTTGTGCCTTTCCAGCTTTGCCTCAGAGATTGTTTTACACAGCTCTGATGCCATGACTAAGCACCACATCTAGTGCTTCTCATCTTCTGAAAGGAGACCCATTTCTAGGAGACAAAAAGAGAAAAACCCGACATTACCAAGGTGTATGGTGTGCATTCTTTAGCAGGAAGAGTTAGTCATCACAGATTATCTGCTAATTCATCTAAACACACTTGGTCCAGTTAACACAAAGTACCCAGAACATCCACACCACGAGCTGTGTTAGAAGCAAGTCCTGGACTAACTTCTGGATGAAGTTTTAGCTGTTACAAGACCTGAAATAACAAAATCTTTAGTCACACATAATGCTTTTTGTTTCATCCAGGGTCAATGGACCTTTCAGATAATTTTGTCAAAGTTGCCAGCACAAGAAGAAGAAAATAAAGCAACTTCTATTAACCATTACTGATGTCCCACACCTATTCTTTTACCTGTGCTAAAAACAGAACAGATAAGGAAAATGCACCATTAATAGAGGACTTCTTAGTCTCAGATTAAAATACACCATATTATGCATTTTTTAATCCAGAGAGACAAAAGGCAACAGAATTTTGTTAATCTTGCCCATATAAAACTACTGGAAGAATTATCAGGTGGAAGAGACACTGGGGATGGAAAGCCATTCAGGCCATTTTAATATAATAAACTAATATAGGAGAAATATGAAACTGAACAGCAAGAAACATAAAGACTAAGATATGACAGCAATTTTCATCCCTTTACTAAAAATAAAACCAGAAAGACCAAAGTGTCAAGACTTAACTGACAATTTCAAAACCACAAAACAAAAGCAGGAAGACAAATTAAAAATTAACCTGTACCTCAAACCTCACTTTATTCAGCTCGTTTTCCACATATAACCAAAATTCTAGTTATTATTATATTGTCCACATTTCAGTAACAGCAGCAATGCTGCATCTTTTCAACTATCTCAGATACCTCAGAACAGAATAAATCCAGACTATTTATTTATTTGAAGCTACAGACTCGTGCATAGTAATTAATTACCATTACTGAAAGGCAAGGACTTGTAACTGCCTTCCACCAACAACGTTCTCTTAGTTCATCCTCTCACTGAAGGGGACATTTCTAATCATAACAGACATTGGAAGTGAAGGCCCTGAATCAAGAATTCCATCTGGTTATAGTCGTTGTAAACAAAACTCCCGCTGTCGACTGACAACGCAACCATAATATGTAAATCAAACTGCTTTTCAGTTGCAGTAATTACCTTGATTTGCAGGTAAGTAACTCTCGCCAGTGACCTGTGCCCTGGAAGGACACAGCACCTGGGTTTGGCTTTTATAAGAGTTTTACCAGTCGCCTCCCTCAGCTGCCTCAGGGGACAGGACACACACACTGCTGGCCCTCGGCACTGGCAACAGTGAAGCTCCCTTAGCTCAGAAGATCAAGGAAATTAAGCCATCACCATTCCCAACTCCACTTCTGTGATCAGCATTAAAATAATTCATGGAAAAGCATTAAAATCTTTTATGTGCAAAGTCTGAGTTTTTACTATTTGAGCATTAATTGCTACAATGTAAGAAGAGGCAAAGGGACGCTCATCTTTCCCTGCATTTTTTCTTATGAGAAGCTGTGAAGTCACAATACACCCACACGAATACCCAGCAGGCTTCTACTTTGTCCAGAGATGCTTTTTAGGCGGTTCTGCACTTGTGTGGAGTCACAACTAACTCAGAGCAGCCCCCAGCTAATACCCAAGGCACGGCGCACTCCGGGACACGGACAGGCACCCCTGGAGGCAAAGTCCACTCACAACCTGCTCTACTTTGGCTCTCACTTCAAAGGAACCCCCTCCTGCCGCCTTCCGCCTCCAGCCGAACTTTTATCTGTCAACAATCTCTGTCCAGGGATGAGACTCGGCCTCAGCAAAGAGGAACAGCCACAAGCACGGCCTTCAAGGGAGGGAGAAGGGGAGGGTGAGGAGTGAGAGCAACCAGGGCTGACCCTGTCAGGAGTGAGGACACTGAGGGGAGGAAAGGGCGAGGGAGGAGGGAGAGAGGGGCGAGGGGGACACGGGGGAGAGCAGGGGGGAAAGAGGGGAGAAGGGACACGGGGAAGAGATGGGAGCACGGGAGAGAGAAAGGGGAAAAGGAGGGGAGAGAGAGACAGGGGAAAAGGAGGGGAGAGAGAGACAGGGGAAAAGGAGGGGAGAGAGAGACAGGGGAAAAGGAGGGGAGAGAGAGATAGGGGAAAAGGAGGGGAGAGAGAGATAGGGGAAAAGGAGGGGAGAGAGAGAAAGGGGAAAAGGAGGGGAGAGAAAGGGGAAAAGGAGGGGAGAGAGAGAAAGGGGAAAAGGAGGGGAGAGAGAGAAAGGGGAAAAGGAGGGGAGAGAAAGGGGAAAAGGAGGGGAGAGAGAGAAAGGGG
Source organism: Pithys albifrons albifrons (assembly GCF_047495875.1). Lineage (NCBI taxonomy): Eukaryota > Metazoa > Chordata > Aves > Passeriformes > Thamnophilidae > Pithys > Pithys albifrons. The sequence continues at coordinate 18,121,049 of NC_092470.1, read as the reverse complement.
AAAAGGAGGGGAGAGAGAGAAAGGGGAAAAGGAGGGGAGAGAGAGAAAGGGGAAAAGGAGGGGAGAGAGAGAAAGGGGAAAAGGAGGGGGGAGAGAGAGAAAGGGGAAAAGGAGGGGGGAGAGAGAGAAAGGGGAAAAGGAGGGGGGAGAGAGAGAAAGGGGAAAAGGAGGGGGGAGAGAGAGAAAGGGGAAAAGGAGGGGGGAGAGAGAGAAAGGGGAAAAGGAGGGGGGAGAGAGAGAAAGGGGAAAAGGAGGGGAGAGAGAAAGGGGAAAAGGAGGGGGGAGAGAGAGAAAGGGGAAAAGGAGGGGAGAGAGAAAGGGGAAAAGGAGGGGGGAGAGAAAGGGGAAAAGGAGGGGGGAGAGAGAGAAAGGGGCAAAGGAGGGGAGAGAGAAAGGGGAAAAGGAGGGGAGAGAGAAAGGGGCAAAGGAGGGGAGAGAGAAAGGGGAAAAGGAGGGGAGAGAGAAAGGGGAAAAGGAGGGGAGAGAGAAAGGGGAATGGGGAGGAGAGGGGCACGGGGACAACAGGGGAAACAGGGCGAAAGGGACAGAGAGCAGGGAGTGTGGGGACAGAGGGAGAGACGGCAGGAGGAGAGAAGGGGGCAGGGGGCTAACGGGGGCCAGGGGCGGCCATGGCGGTCCGGCGGGCGGAGGGCAGGGGCAGAGCCCCGGAGACACCGCCACACACACCAGCACCACTCCCAGGCCCCGCTCCCCCTGTCCCGGCCCCGGCCCGGCCCCGCCGCCCGCACTCACCGCGGCCGCAGCGGGAGCGGCGCCGGCACCGGGACCCGGCAGGGGGAACGGGCTGGGCCGCGCGAGACCGCGGCCGCCGCACGCCTCTCGCGAGACACTGCGCCCCGCCCACCCGCGGGCGCCAGCCAATCAGACGCGTTCGTTTCTCCCGCCTCCCCGCCGCCGGCCAATGGGAGCGCGGCGCCCTCAGCGCCTCAGAGCGCTGCGCTGAGGGAGGGACGCGGGTCCCGGGGATGCCTTCGCGTTCTTAAGTATTTAGGTTTTAATGCAGCCTTAAGCACTTTTTCCTTAGTCGTTTTAGGTTACAGCTTTTACCTCAATGCTTTTGTGCAGAATTCCAAAATGTTGCTTATGTTTCCTTGTCAAGGATTTCGGTAGATAGAGGCTTTTTAGCAAGCTAAGAGACATCGAGTCTGGAGGCAGTGTGCCAGAACAAGATATGTCCAGCGTTCCTTGATATAATTCTAGTCAAAACTATTCAGAAGGCCCAGAATCCTTGGATTTCCTCCAAGCAGGACAGAAGACTTGGGGAAATGAAGATAAGGGGTCTTTGTGACGCTCGGCGTGTCTGAGGGAGGGCCTGGGGGACGGACAGTTTGCAGGCTGGGTGTATGCCCGTGAGGCAATAGTTAGATATTATAATTAGCTGATACTGTAAGTTTGTAAAACCTGCGTGTGTGGGTGTGCATGTGCCATCCCTGCGCACCTAAGGTGTCTTGTTTAAGAGCTGGAGTTTTTCCCTTTCTATACTAAGGTGTCCAGAGAATTATTCCTTTGATTTTAGGCAGCAGCAATGTCCCCTTTCCTTGCAGTGCAGCTCCCTGAGGGTGTGTGTTGTTCACAGACCCCCAGCTGTTGACATGACACCCCTGCCTGGCTGCTGTTCCCATGAAAGTTGTGTTGGTCAGGGACTGCCCTCCCAGCTGCCCTTATTTCTGTGTTATCATCAGAATGCACATTTTTAGAGAATCCTGCCCACACTAAAAACCTGCCTGTCATGACTGTTTTGTGGAAACATTTTGGTTTTATTTGTGTTCACACGCACTGAGATGACCCAACACATAAATCCCATCCAGGGGAAAGGTTTATGTTATGTCAGTACAGAAAATTCCCTCATAATCTGGATATTTACCATCAATGGGTATTAAAAAGTTGTTCTTTGCTGAAGATTAGCTCTACAGCTGCCTAAAAAAGGAAGCCCAGATACAGAAATCCTCTTTATAGTTTCCACAGACTAATTAAAATAAAGTTGTCCTAAGAAGATTCACATCACAGGTTTGCAGGGCAACCAAGAAAATGAACACCTTACAGGAGGTATTTATTCTATATATTCACAGGACTAAAGCAAAATGCAAAAATGATTTTTATTTTCTTGGAGAGTAATTTCTCTCTTTTTCAGTTCTAAATAAAGAACAGCAATCTTTAATGGCTCATTTGTCATTTTCCTGCACTTGAAAGAGAATAATTGATTGTGACAAGTATATTTGCTCCATCTTACTTGCCAGTTGCAGTCTGGTTAGAGTTGGGTTTTTTTAGAAAAATAGGTTGGATTTTGTTGAAATAATTTGAGATGAAATAATTTACCCTTCAAAATTCAGCATCCTCCATATTTATCATGTCACACTGCACACGTTATTTCTCACTGTGGTTGACAGTCCTTGTCTGTTTTTCTCAGCTGGATGTTGCATGCCAGGAACTGGCCTGCTTGTTACCACCACGGTTTTAAAAACAGAAATTACATCACACTCCTTAATGTCACTTTGGTCTCACATTATAAATAGCAGAGAAATTAAAAGTTAAGTGTATTTCAGACCAAAGTAGAAGCTAAATATGAGCATGGTTAGCAACACATTCCTCAGAGAGGATTCAATGATGTGTCAAACCAAATGTACTTCTCAGGATATTGAGTCATTGATCAGGACAGAAACTGCTTCTGTCTTCCCCTACTGAAGTAGTGACAGGAAGGATGAAACTCTTTTCTCGGCAGACCTGCTCCTATCAGAGCCAGGATACTGAATGTGCTTGTTTAGTCATGTGTTGTAATGCCAGCGGTTTTTGGTTTTAAGCAGTTGCAGGTGGGAAATAACATTACTGCACTCTGATATGTTTAAGAGCAAACCTTTGTTTGTTCTTTTCTGCTCACACCAACACACATCACTCCATCTTGTGTCTTTCCCCTGAAGCACTGGGGAGTCTCTTTACTGTCTGGCAGAGCCGGAACCATCGCACTCGTTCATTCTCGGTTTCTTTCCCCACCAGTGCCCTGAGGGTCTCTGGCCAGCGCTGCTCTCTCAGCGCTGAAAGCCGATCTCGAAGGCTCCGATCCTGCCCCGCACAGGTGTGCGGTCCTGCCTGCGCGGTCACAGAGCTAAAAACGATGAGCAGAGCAGGGGGCATTGGAATCTGAGCCTTTGCCTCGTGGTTGCCAAGGCATTCTCGTCTAACAAGTCAGACTAGTGAGAGCTCTTGGTGAGTAGATTTTGGTGTTTCTTTATCCTAATTTAATTCTTAGTTTTGTGCTTCTGAGAGGAAGGAACAAAGGGGCTTGAAATTTCCATCTTGCTCAGAAGGATGATGGATTTTATCTGTGCCCACATATAGAAACTGAAAAAACTTGTTTTGAAATGCAACTCTGAAGAAGTAGATCTGTTCAAGTAATTTGCATTTGTCAGTGACTTAAAGACTCACCATCATCCAGTGATTTACTGGAACAAATCCAGTAACTGGAGGAAATGGACTCAGCTTCACTGATGATCCCTTGTTTCTGCCTAAATCACACAAATCAGATGAATAATGTGAATTAAAAGAGATGCTGTATTATCAGATTTATTACACAAGGCAACTATTTTAGACTAACAACTTTGGGAAGATGCAGTTGGAAATACCCTTGTATAGTAAAGCTTTATGCAGACATTTCCTTTTGTTTTGCCAAGTGAAAGATGAAGAAATGATTGTTACTGAGGTTTTTGTGACAGGATCCCTCGCTGTCAATGTCACAGGCCTAGAAGACCTAAAGTATCTCACTGAGCTTTTGATTTGACTTCTAAACACTTGGAGGTTCAGCCTCACTAATAATCCTGGGGGAGTCTTTTCCACCCAGTACTGTGGATACCACTTATATTGAATTATGTGCATTAAATTAGACTTTGCTAATTTGTAATATGATCAAAATATCCACTGAGCAATTAAAGATCAGTTTTTAGCAGCAGGAAACTTTAGTGTGACTGGTGCATGACAGGAAAAGACTGTTTATCCTTTAAGGTTGAATAATTAGTAAATATTTTCATTTTTGCTCTTCAGTGTGTTAAATAGCAGTATAAGGTGGGCTTTGTTGGGCTTCACTCTGTGCTGAGACTTAGAGTGAACCAAAGCTCCACAAGTAAACACCCAGCTCATGCAGCTGTACTGGTTACAGAGACGTCCTGTGGGCTGGAGGAACCTTCCAGGCACAGAGAATGGACAGATCAATGCAGGGATCAGCAAATGCTGTTCCAGCTTTGTTCAGGTTCTGCCTGCTGACAGGTTGGTGTGTACCAGGGCTAGCACAGGACAGGCACCAGTAACCCAGTGCCCTGTCGGGTGCATCTGCCTGTGAATGTCTTTGCCATGGTCAGAAGGAGAAGAATCTGCGTAACACAAACTTGGGGTACTTGAAGCGGTCTGGGAAAGTGGCAGAGCCCTCCTTTTCATGGCAGGATTCCAGCACCAGGGCTCAGTGGTTTGTGTTGCCCTATTGTCTTCTGCTTGTCCCTAGAAAAGGAACTTTGCCTGGAATTTTGGAAGCTCTTCTGCACTTGAGTATGCAATTCATTTTTCTGCTCTTACACACACGGGTGGCTCTCTCCTTCATCTGTAAGGACTAATAACCTACATTTTTCTTCTAACAAGAGGTGGGAGCCTTGTGCCATCAGCAAGTCCTGCAAACTGAGACTTGGGGAAGCACACAGAGTATTTTCAGTTTGCATTCTTTCCTGGAGAATTTCAAACCTTAATTCTACTTACCCCTGTTTTCACTTTACACTTTGACATAAGCTTTTCCCAGCCAATAGAGCTTTCACAAACATAATGATCAAAGATTCAATTGGTATGAATTTCAAGAACTTTGCATCTATTCTTCACACAGGAGGGTTTTTTTGCATTACACACATACATTCATTGACTTGTCTCTCATTCCAGAAGGAAACAAACTCACTAAAAAGTTCAGTTTTTACTCAGGGAGAAAGAATCCATTCTCCAGAAAGTCCTGGCTCTTCTTAGGAAGTCTTTCATAACTTCCAGTTAGTAATTTTGGTTTAGTACACAGACAAAGCTGTCTTATTTGAGTGGAATAAAGTTGCAGTGACTCATCACAGTGCTGCTAACTTTGATTCCATCAGCGTTGTAACTCTGGCTTCTGCAGCAGTACCAAAAGCTGGAAGGCAGATGGAGCTCCTGCCTGCCAAGTGCCAGCATCCAGTATTTAGTATTTAGACTTAAACCTCTGGCATAAGTCTTTTTATTTTCAGTTTATTTGCTATTGTATTTTTCAGCTCGAACTGACTCCTTTTTCAGTGGCCCAGCAATGCTAATAAAAAAGTTAATTTCAAGGGAAGTTATTAATTCTGCCTGGTGTGGTTCAAATCAGCATTGCTTGAAATAGAAGCTCTTAAAGCAGTTTATTGCTAATTTGGGCTGAGCTTATTTTTGAGGGAAATTTCCTGGTAATCACATTGATTATGTTGAGTAATAGATCTCCTAAGAAGTAATGGAAAGTACTAGTCATTTGGACAAGCTGCATTTCGAATGGAACAACCCCAACACAGAATAAGCAAGCAGTGGATTTTGTCCCTGACTGTGCAGTTTCTGCTCATTCTGAATTCCCACTGACCTAATTAATCTCAATTGGAAAAACAACAATGCCTCACTGACTGCCCCAGAAACCAAATTCCTCTGTTCATGCGTTAAGCAAATGTAACAATAGGCAGAATCAACATTTCTGCCTCTGCTCCACTGGAAAATCTCAACCTGGGCTCATGGCAAAGGTAACAAACCAGCCAGCCCTCCATGGCTTTGCAGTTGTTGGTCCTTTCAAAACTGCTAAAGGGGCACGTGGCTGATGTGGAGACACTTTGTGTTACCTCTTGTTGACAGGATAATCAAGGCTTTCAAATTCATTTCAATTAACTAAGTATTATTTTTCAACTTAGCAACATTCCTGTATGTCACAAATGCATTAATGGATAGTATTTTGTTTATCATTTGTAATTCACTTTATGGAACTCCTTAAACTTGACTGATTTGCTTCAATTAAAGTCACCTAGAATATAATCTCCAGTTTTGCTTCACTTCAAACCAGTGAAGAAGTAAAACTTATATAGGAAATTTCGACAGCACATGGATGCTGATTAACTTCAGGCACCAAACAGCATGAAATGCTCTTGGGTCTATTTTTATATGACCTCAATACTCTTATTTTTCACTGCTGCCATTGCAGCTGTGTGGTGGTTGTTTCTCCATCGTTCTCCCTGCCCCAAGGTTTGCTTCCTGTTCATCCTCACTGCATTTCCCTTCAGTTCCACTGGCAGATTTGCCGAGCTTGCAATAATTGTTAAAAGAGTCCTGAGTATTTCTAGTGATTTCTTGGATCTAATTAGACCAAAAGTTGCTATTCATTAAGTGAAATCAGTGGGTTTAACATTAATCATTAATTATTTTGAAGTTGTTCCTACTTCCGGATAACAAACTTTCTTTAATCCATGCCTATTGCTGCCTAATGGAATTTTCTTTCTCCTCTTTCTCCTTCTTAGTCATTTATTGTTCTGAAAGAGAAGTCTCATTTTCTTCTGGCATAAAAACAAAGTTTTATCTTGTAGAGAGACTTCATCAGCAAAGCTCCTTTGTTGCCATAAATCTGCGTTAAAACTTCAATAAACTGTTAAATCCTTATACTCTCATCTGCACAGTTTCATAATTATAGCACATGTAAGCTTGAAATGAACCTGTGGTACACTTGGGGTTTAGTGACAATACACACTTGAAATAACATATTTTCATAGATTTATGAGATGTTTATTTCTTACAGAGAAGTTCCAAGTGAGGTGCCAAATACCTGGGCTCTGTAAGGTGACCGCTTTGGTAATTTTATTCCACCATTCATATCAGAAGGGTGTTAACTCTGTGACCTGTTACATTATGATAGAAAAGAGGCAGGTGGTGAGCTATTTTTCATTCCAAGTGAATATAAATAGTGAAGGGGGAAGCGTGGGGTACACACAGCTCTTTGATTTATGCAACCATATTGTGGAACCTGTTGGAGGGAAGTCAGATATAGAAATCTGCTGTTCCTGGGACCAGTGGGAGATCTGCTTTTAGAGAGCTTGCAGGGTTTCTCCTTTTCATGTAAACCATCCTGGTTACAGCTGGGATCTGACCTTTCTTTTCACTGAACACACCAGGAACAGCTTAAATACACACCAGGATGTCCCCTGTGTTGGGGACATACTCAATGAAATGCTTCCTGTCAAATGACAGAAATTTTAGTTCCTAAGAGCAAACCAGAGAAGTCAAAGATCTTTCTATTCTTGTTATGCTCTCTGTACCCTCTCAGAAATTCTTCATGAGATTTCTTGAGCACTTGGGTACTGTCTAGTGGTCAAAATCTAAGCTGACACAGGTAAAAAAGCCAAGACACACTTGGGTTGAGGGGGGCTCTTGGGTGGTGGTCAAGTAACACTCTTGCAGGAGTGACTGCCTGGTGTTTGGAAAACAGGTGGATAAATGCACCATGGTTTGGCCTCTACTTTGTATTTTAAAATATCTGTCTAAATAGCCTTAATATACCCTTCAATTAAGTGGAGAAAGAGGCAACTGATATTTTGAAATGGAGAAGCCCACTTCCCTGAAGATTGATGTGGGACACTGTGCCAGCCTTTGACACATATGTCATGTCTGCACAGGTTGATGACAGGGATGTTGCATTTCCTGGTGAGAGGGCTCAGCTCTTGGGGGCTTTGGCCATCCCTGATGCAGAGAAAACCAGGGCAGTGAAGCAAAGAGATTTTTCCTCCTTCCATTTGCAGGTGTCTCCTCCCTGAGCCCTTCACCCACCACACATGCACAGCTTTCAAAGCAATTCAGGGTGAGTGGCAAATCCTTTTTGTTTGAAAAACTATCCCTTTCCTCATTTTCCCTGGGGAAAGACTGCACTGAAACAACATGAAACAGCTACTAAAGATACTTTTCCTTGCTGAAAGACAAAGTCAAGGATCAATGCACAACAGCAGCATGGAAAGATAACAGCAAAGAGGCAAAGGAGCAAAGCAGATAAAAGCATCACAACATAAGTGCTTAGGAGACTCCCAGTGTTCTGACCTCTGCTTCTGTCACAAAGGGTTTGAGTTTGTTCAACACCTGAGAGGAAAAGCGTCCAAAACCCACAGAAGGTGAACCATGCAAAGGGACTTTCCTTGCTCAGCAGGGACCCAGGTTATGTCCTGATACTCAGACAGAAGCACCCCCGTTCAGGTGGAAGAAACTGTGCTGATGTCTGGGAATTGGTGTCAAGGAAGAATCAAGGAAGAACAGAGATTTTGCAGAACTGAGTAAATGATGTTAAAATATTTTAACTTGCTGCAGACAGAGGGTCTCAAAGATGAAGACAGGCCCATATCCTTTAACCTGCACCAGGTCAGGCAGGTCAGTTAAACACAGTATGTGGGGACAGGGTAACATTTCCACACAATGATTTCTGCCCGGTGTTTCACTGGTTTATAAAAGTGCTGCTGGCAAAGTAGTTTTATGCATATTTTAAAAGGCTGTTTCAAGTGACTGGAGACAGGAAGGCCATGAAATATTTGTGGATGGTGAGTTTATAAAAGCAAAATAAATGGAAGGGAAATAAAATCCCTTTCCAGCAGTATTTGACTTCCCCAACTCCCATGACAGACATAAGCAAACTTCTCATTTTGTTCGTGACACTTGGCTACGTTCCCCACTGTTTTCAGGTCCCTTGGACTTTTCTTCTTTCCCATCATGCAAAGAAGAGATAAGTTATCTTCAGCAGGCATAAAGTCCAGTGAAATTACAGAAATAGAAATATGTTCTAATCAGAAAAGCAAACTTACTCTCATATCTAAGTTTACATGAATCCTATCAGTATTTTAGCCAATAAACCATTTGATTTCCCTTGTGCTTCTCTGTATTTGCCTCCTTATTTTGACTTAGCAGTTACATTATTAGCTTTGCTTTCTTGCTCCAAGAAATTCAGAAGAAACACAGCAACAGCTCCAATGGAAAAAAATTCTAAAGTTTTGCTGAGCATTGTGGCAGGGAAAAGAGCTTTGATTACAAACAACAATATCTTTGTCCTCTTTTTTCACACCTAATCTTCCATTGCAGACTAGAGCCTTCCAGCGGGATAATTTTTTTTAATTGAAGCTGTCCCTTCATTAGGTTGCACCATAACCCTTCAGCTTCTGTTCCATTCCAGCAAGTTTGCAGCTCTGGACTCAAACTGGATCACTGCTGGGTCTGTACAGCTGGACTGAATCTCCAGTGGGGTGACTGATAAACAATGTAAAAGAATTTGGCAAACAGTCCAACCCAAATTCGCCAGTGCAGCTGAGAAGGTTGGCAGTAGTTGGTGACTGCAATACCATATAAATTCTAGCAGCAGATTACTGGTCATCTCTTTTCCCAGAAAACTGCAACTGTACATGTAAATTGTCCACTTAAAAATCTTAAGTGCTTTTATTTCCTGGAGCTATTTATGCAGCTTACAGGGAGAACTTCCTTACATGGGTAAGAAAAGACACTTCTCTTCTGGCAGCCAGAAAAGTTCTTACAATCAGATCATCCTTCTGTTAGGCTGGTTGAAGAAAGAGGATGGAAATATTAATGATGTTTTGGACTGTCATTGCCAGAAGTGAAAACTTTGTGCAAAGTCTCACCATTAATTCCAGAAGACAGTCAGTTGTAGGTGACATGAAAGGAATGCCCTGACTTACATAACATTTCTGATGAGAGAGATCACAGGTAAACCAGCTCTCAAAACATCAAGGGCTTAAGAAACTGTAATTGAATTGCACTGAAAGCAAATTTATTGAGCCCATTGAGGTACAATGTTGGCAACTTCACCCATTCTAAATTTCAGTTCATTTCAAAAGAAGGGCATAAATATCCATTCTCAGGTCACTTATCAAGGTTCTTGTGTTATCACTCTGACCATTGTTATCAGCCTTCCTAATGCTCCAAAGACACACAGATCACAATCACCTTCCCAAAGCCTTTAGAATACCAGGACACTTTCTGCCAGTTCCAAGTTTTACAGGTATTGGGTAACTGTTCATACTGGTTCAGATGTCTGCAGAAACAGTTGTATCAGACAAATTTTGGGTTTGTTTTGTTTTTCATTTCAACTCTTCTTGATGCACAATCAGTTTGGGGAGGGGAAGTCTGTGGGTTACACTCTGGTGGTTGTTTCTGCTCTGCTGGATGGCAGAGTGGCCTCACCAGGGTGGGCAGTGTCAGCTGGGGTCAGCCTTCTATAATAACACTTCTCCCTAGCACTGAAAGGCATTCAGGACATTTTCCTTTTGTTTATAGCTCTCCCCATAAATGATATTAATCTGAAGTAGCTTGTGAGACAAAGAGCACTTCAGTGTAAACCTTGCAGGGTGATACCAGCAACAGAGCTGAGCACAGGCAGCCTTGTTAGGAATTGTTTCCCTCTTTGCTTTCCGATGCTTGAGCCACTTCCAGACTGTGCTCTTTAAGGAGCATTTGAATACAGAGTGTGCACAGCACAGCAGGCACCAGGCAGAGAGACAGGCCTTTAACTCTGCTGTTCCTCCCCAGGTTGTTGCTGTCCCAGTTCAGTGCAAGGTGAATTGTCCTGAATTTTCACAGCAGATCTGGGCCATGGTCACAGACATTTTGGAATCAGTTCCATTTGCTACAAACCTACCCAATGTATATTTTATGCTTATATATGGCATCCCTTATGCTATGCAAAACACACTAGTGCTTTCCTTAAAATTTATTGTATAAATTAGGATATTACAATTTTATGGCACTTTTGGTATGATGACCTAAACCCATTTTTTCATGAGAGAACCAGCCACAATGAATTACTTGCTTGTCACTCATAAAGTACACATATATTTAAAACAACAATATGGAGTTTTCATATATTTAAATAAATATTTTTTCATCTCTATCTGTATGTATGTATGTATATCATCTCCAAATTAAAGCAGCTGAGTGGTTTTAACACTATGGAGGTTTCACTATATTCAGTGTATGTATGTCTTGCATATTCACTTAATAAAATATTATCCCAGGCTTCAAGCCCTATATTTGCACCATAAGTCAAATATATTGCCATTTTGTTGGAAAAAAAGATGTACATTTTTTGCATCACTGAAGAGTTCATGATGTTTTAGCAGAGCCCCAGTGTCTATCACTGGGATCTCAGTTCAGAGATGTTCAATGTCCAGATCAGTCAAACTGAATCTAATTTAGCCATCTCACTCCCTCAGGCCTGGTGGGGAAATGTCAGCCTAAAATAGCATGTGCTTGAGCAGAACAAGCTAGAAAGGCTCTTCTGATGTATGTATTTGTATGTACAAATGTCCCAGATCCATGGGAACAGGAGCCAGCCCCTTCCTCTGGGAGCTGAGCTGCCATGCACAGAATTTAAATAACTATCAGGACCTGCAGGAGGAATCCTTCCTTCCTCTGGCACAGCAGCTCCACAAAAAGAGGGAAAGAACTCCTTCACTTCCCCAGGTGGTGAGCAGGGATTACAGGCCAGATGAAAATAGCCAGCCCTGGGGTACCAGTTACAGCCTGGCCCCAGTGCCAGGGGCTTACAAAGTGAGTAATGCTCTAAACAAGACTATAAATCTTACATAAGTTGAGAGGCAACTGATGAGCCAAGAACAGAATTCAATGCTCAGCAGCCATTCCGTGACTTGCTTTTGAGCAGGACCAAGTTAAGTGTTTCTTCGCTTCATTTTCAGCTGGAAAAACAAGGTATCAGCATTGCCTGCACAGGTATTTCAATTTTGGTTGTGCTTCAGCAAATGAAGCACACAATATACAAATGCCTCTCTCAAAGATCAGTTGTTGCCTTCCTGCTGCCCTTCAGCTTTCCTGGGAGCCAGTGAAAAGCTTGGCTGAAGTGCTGAAAGGTAAATAAGGCACTGAACATAGCAGAGAAAACATAAAATATCCACAATTCTGAGGGCACAGGGACAGCAGAAAGGAAAAATCCTAAACCGTGTTCCCTAATGGGAAAATTGAGCTATCTATCTACCCTTTTTTTGTTATAATCATTCCCCAAAATACCATAAGTTTCTACTCAGCTTATCATGAACAGCAAGAAAGAAATTAATAATAATAATAAAAAAGATAAATTTAGGCAATAATTTGGTCTTTTTTGTCACAGTGAATTAGTTTAATTGCATTGACATTGGTTTATGAATGTTAGAGCTGTACCTGCAGTGCCTCAGCCCTTGTTTCCTCATATATTGGTGCCACCAGGAATCTCCTGTGCTGCTGAACAAGAGGAGGGTCTCAAGTATATTGTGCAGATTTTCCTGTGCTGGGAGAGCCCTTTCCCGGTGGAGAAGTTTCACAACCAGACATTGGCTTTCTCAGCCACAATTTGCTTCTCTTACTGTTACTAAGAGAGACCTTTGTTGCATTTTTTTAACATTTTGTATTTTGTAAATGTTAGCACAGGGAATTTAAAGACAAAAACTCTGGTGAATACATTTGGATTACGTTTGAGGATAATAATTACAGTCCCAAACTGGAACTCAGAAGACAATTACAAGCTCTTCACTCTATTCAGGCTTTGGATGAGGCAATTTTCAAAAGCAAGTTGGCAGAAGCACAGGAAACTATTACCTATCCCAGTTTAATCCCAGAAAGCAAACTCTTTTTTTCCTTTTTTTAATGGCTCCTCTGAGTTAAAACAAAAAAACTGAGGTGGCAACACCTGATGTTGTGCTGCACAACTGGTTTGGGTACTCAAGTCCTGCCTGAACTAAAAGCATTAAAGATTAGGCCATGTACAGGGAATGTCTGGATTCTGTAATAAATAGGATTTCTCTTCATCTTCTTTCATAACAAAAACAGGCTAAATAGCTCAAGAATCGATTTTTTTCCCTCTGTTCTCTAACCACCAGTTCTCAAACGTTTTGGTCACCTCTCTCACAAGAAGGAACTGATGGAAGGGCCAGGAATTCCCCTGGCTCCGGAGGGATCTCAGCCCAGGAGGAGCCAAGACAGAGGGGCGCCTGGATGGGCCTGAATGGCTGCGAGGGCACACAAATAGAGCACACATGAAACCCAAGCAGGTACAACCATTCCCCTCAGGGCTGGCAGTGCTACAAAGATGCTTTTCAGACAGGCATTTTATACCTTGGCAGATCCTGTTCTGGCTGACTGTGTAACAAACCAGGGCTCTTCAGCTCAGTAACAGGAACTTGGCTCGTCCCAGTCACGCACAGGACCAGGGAAGTGCGGAGCAGTGCAGATAAATCCCCTATTTGTCGCTGCTGGGGCTCTGCTGGAGGGCCCAGAATTGGCATCTGCAGGGAAAAGTTCTTTTCATGTGAAAAGTTCTGCTGCTCAGCTCTGCCATCAACCTCTTCCACAGCCCTGCTGCAGGAGGGGGCAGGTACTCTGAGGGGCACTGCTGGGATTGGGGCACCAGGCAGAGCACCAGCCCAGGGCTGAGCCAGCACATCCTGCCAGGGCAGACCCACGGGATGCAGAACTCACAGGCAACCCCTGGCCTGAACGGGAGTTGAGCCACGCTCAGTCCCAGCTGGTCCTGACCTTCGTGTCTGAACTGTACAAGCAGAAGGAGCTGTGCATGTCCCCTCTGTTTCCCTGACACAGCGATGGGTTTTGGCAGAGAACTGGGGGCAACAATCTCCTCCAGTGACAGGGCCCATCTGCCAGAGTCCTCCCACACTCCTGGGAATTTGGCTGGTGGATCACAGGCACTGATAGTGGGATAACAGGAGGTTCCTCCTCTGCTCTTGCTGGCAGGAAGTATTTTATTTATGATATCACATAATATTTGCTCTGTTGCAAGACAAAAGAAGAGGGGATGTCTCTGTTTGCTTTCCAAAAATAATCTTTTCAACCTTATTCAGGTCCTAAAAGGGAGTCACTGGGTTACCTGGTGATTGGTTTGATCATCCCCTGCAGCAAGCCAATGTCCCACTTACTGTTTATTTTAATGACATGGGGCCAGGGTCCCGATCAACCATCCTTTGCTAATCACACCCTAATAAAATAATTGCTAAAAATCATGTTTTATCTTCTCCCCCCAGGCTGAAAGGTGTTTGTGTCAGGATAAGAGGGATCAGTAAATCATCAATACATTGACTGGCCTGTCAGCAACTGCTTTACATGTATCAATTTTACTTTAATTTAGCAACTCGGGAGGCTGATTTTAATAATAAACATATCCTTTCTAAGCTTCCAGAAAAGAGAAAACTAATGCAGAACCCTACGTTTTTGTTCTGACAAAGAACCACATCCATTCAGGAATGCTAGCACAGGTTTTGCTGCCTTTTATTTTCCCTGCTGTTAATGTACATTTAAAGTGAATTTGCATGCTTTGGCTGAGGTTAATCTATTTTCAGCCACAAGTAAGCAAACCATATTTGGGTCACTAAGAATAAACAGCAGATCTTGAATTTAGATTTTATAACACCAGTTTAACCTATTGCTATGCTATTTAATCTCAATTGAACCATTGTGCAAAATAAGACAGTCAGCTATTAAAAAAATTGGGGGGTGTTCCATTGCCCTTTAAGGAATTGGCATAATGTTTTATATTTTCCTTACTTTCTATCTTTAAAAGCAAGCAATTATCCTGCTAGTCCTCCCCTATTTGGTAAATGTAAAGCAAAAATCACTTGTAACAAATATTTTCTGGGGGAAAAAAATGAAAATAGCTTGTTGAATTTTATGCAGTCTTTAAAATGAAAGCATCTATAGTAGTCTAAGAGCTGTTGTGGCTCAATCAATCTTTTAAAAATATAGAGAACAGTGTAATATTTTTTTCCCAGCTGATCTTTTCCTTCTACAGGAACATTCTGCTATTCTACAGTCATGTGCTGTCACCGGCCTAACTGGAGAAGATTTATTAAACTTGACCCATTTTTAGAGAAAGATTTTTCAATGAGAATTGTGCAATAACTGTTCTGATGCTGAGCAGCAACATCAACAAAAAGACAAAACTTGCAAAGCTGAGTCCACACCACCAAAGTTGCTCAATCCAGGACTCCAAAAAAGTCTCTCAGCCCTGGCTGCTTCTGTGGCCTGTTCTGACAGCCCATTCTGCATTGGAACAGCAGCTGCTGGGGTAGTTTCCAGCAGAGCTGTTTGAAAACCATTTCAATGGAAGCATTTCCAGATGTAGGTTCGAGCATGCCAAATGCTCTGGCTCTTCAGGATAAAAGCAAACTGGAAGCTGAGACTGGAGCTTTCAGCTCAAAGAATGTGCTCTGAAATGCTGCAGTGGTTCCACAGGGCTCAGTTTGCTACAAAAATGTGTCAGTCTGCTTTCCCCCTCCTCCACGAGTTTCATCTTTTCCCCTCCCACTATACAAGTTGTCCAATAGTCTGTATAAAGTGAAAATGATTTCTATTAAGGCTTCAGAAAAATTATTTTGTACCCATAATGGAGAAGAATATCCACTAGTGTTGTACATGATATATAATTACCCTCTCACACAAGGAAATATTACCAGCTATCCAACCTACCACATTATTTACCATGCAATGAGATGGGCTCATGCAATAAATAAATTCCATAAAGATAAAACTTACCCAGCAGAAAAGCATCTTTATAATGCTGGCACTTCTTAAGTTACAGGAATTCCAAACTTTGGCTCTTCCCCTCTTCAAAAAAACACAGATGTTTAGCAAAGGCCTCACAATTATCTGAATTTTGTTGAGTACAGGCTGCCACTGTAGATTACTCTACTCTATTGTTGTATGGCAGCTGTGAAGGTCCTGGGGCTGCTGGACTGGAAGAGCAGCTTAAAATACTGAACTGAAAAAGTTACAGCTTTTCAATTCCCTCCCCTAATCTGTGATTCTGACAGTGTTATTAGAGGAGGATTCCAGAGCAGGGGATATGCACATTCTCTGGTGTTCTGTGCATATTTGTACAGTACCAGTTTCCAGACCCTCTTTTCCCTCTTCCTGCTTTCTCTCTCTCTCTCTCTCCCTCTCCAAACCACTGCAGCATCACTTCACTTCCCAGCAATGTGATAGCAAATAAAAAGTTCCCTCAGTCCCACTCCTGCCACAATGCACAGCTCCAGAGGCCACGATTTTAGGGAAGGTTTAATGAAATTAACTGCACCCTTAACTAGCCTGACTGTATTACTCAGAGTGCCAGTGTGATTCCATGGGTATGTACGAGTGGAAAACAGATGTATTTGAATGTTCTTTATCAGTTTACTCCAGTGAGAGTCTGAGAAATGTGTATCCTGGGGTTATCCACTGTCCTGCCTTCACTGCCACATCTCATTGGGCACCCAGGACACAAAAAGTGCTGGTAGCAATTCAAGCAGCCACTGACATATTCAGGGCAAGGTTTTAATTAGATCTCTTCTTGGCTGAGCATCTTCTTGCATCCTGTTGGAATCTACACTCCTTTGCACTTCTCAGAGATATTCAGGCACAGGAGCCACACAAATGCCTGATGGAAAAGACAGATGAGTCAAACTGTTGGAGGGTTCCCAGGGCAGCAGCTCAGATTGCAAACTCACTCCTCAGGCTTTTTCCTCCACTAAATGTCAGATGTGTCACCGATTCAACAGCCATTGCCTGGGGACATTTGGTTTTGTGCCACCTTCACCCCTCCTGACTAATCAGGGCAGCAAAAGGACAATGATCACCTTCAATGCTGTTCCCAACTCAGAGGAAGAAAACCAGGCATTTTCTTGGTTAACTCAAGTGATCACAGCCACAATGACAGAGGTGCTCATACAGCACCTCAGTGTTTTCACAGCATGATGCAATGGCAGGGAGTGAAAGTAAAGCCAAAATTCATTGAAACATCAACCAATCAAAAGCAGCAGGTTCCAATGAAGAGAATTTGCCTTTTTATAGTTGTGTGAAAATAGCTGTGTGTCCTGCAGGCACAAAACCAAGTCACAGCATGACAAATGAAAGTAAAAGGAAAATAGAAATTTGAGCTTGTCAGAGACATTTTGGCTGAAGTGTGTTCCTTTTGCTATCAGGTTTATAAAACACAAAGCAAATTCTACCTAGTGTCAGGGTTTAGCATCTCTCAACTTTCTCACCTGGAAAAATACGTTAAACAGAGACTGGATTCCAGCTGTAAGTTCCTGCCCCACTCACTCCACACTGTGATTTGGAAATGAAAATCAAAACCAATACTTGTGGTTTGTGATAACCCAGTAGGTATAGATAATATCTATCAAAACCCAGAGTTTCTCTTTGCAGAAGAAAACCTTTTGTTTGTGAGGCTGCTTGTTATTTTGCTGACATTTGGTTGCAGGGATACATCAGGAAAAGAGTTTTACCTTTGAAACTGTTTAAATTTGGAGTGTGAATAAACACCTTTTATTCCTATATGATTTTAAGCACTCCTTTTTAGAATTTAACACTTTTGTTGTGTCTTCAGAAGGTTATCACAACTGACAAGTGTGTCAAAACCAGGACACTGAGAAGAAATCTTGATGTATTGAACACCAACCCCTGTGAGCCTCATTTCTTGCTGCTCAGAGAAACGCTTCGAGTTTCACAGAAATCAGATCTTTTCCTTAGTGGATGAAGTCTGAAAACATATTTTTCTGACAGAGGCCAGTTATAGTGGAAACTATTTTGCTGATCATTTAAGCATCTTCAGGATATGCTGTGATTTAGTAGCTCCACATACTTTATCTGTTTTGCAAGAAATGGAGAACTGTGGGTTTTTTTCTTTTTTATTAAAAATGGAGGATCCTTCAGAAAGTCTCACTCTCACATAAACTCATCCTGACCCATTTCTTTAATCAAGAGAAATTTGGGTTGAAGGCATATTTTCTTCACTACAAATAAAGTGTGTGGTTAAAAATAGACTTCACAGTACTACAGAGATATCATTTAAATATATATATATACACACACACATTTCTTTTTCCTTTAAAAGTCTAAATGTGCATAAAACGGTTTTCTTTCCTAGAAAAGGGTAAAATTGGAGACTTACCTTGGTCCAATCCCAGGATGCAAGGACAGCTGTGATGCTGGCAACTCCAGGAGTTCCCCCTGCTGTGCTGCTTTACACTCTGCCTCTCCCCGGCCCTATGGTGCTCTCAAGAGCTGCTGGAGGTATTTGCAATAAAATGCCATGTTTTGCCCTAATTTATATTTGCAACATGAAAAAATATGTCTTTTGATGAAAAATTATGTTCTTTCTTTGAACCAAAATTAACTCATCAGTCTGAAAGGCCTTAGAGCAAGATATTTATAGCCATTAAATCCTTTTCCTTTGTCGGTGCAGCCTTAGAAACATCAGACAGGAAGGAGGCAAAACATCTGTGTTGGTTTTGATTTGTTTAATACTCGAGTGAAAAAGTGTAAAATCACAAAGCTTATCCCACCACACAAAAAACAAAACGCAGTTTCATTGCAATGACCAAACCCACGAGCTGCCTGCAAGGTGTCACAGAGCTGACACCAACCAACAGAGCTCCACATCCTGCCCTCTCCTGGAACACCTGCTGCTCCCCAGCACCAGCCAGCACAGCTCTCGCTGGCTCACACACCTCTTCGTGTTCTGTGCTCTATTTGCTTTCTAGACCAGTGGTTTGCACACTTGGATATCAGTGCTCCACTTCTGATCTACATCAGCACATAGTGTTACCCCCTCCCAAATAACTAATTCTATTTTAAAAGCATTTTGTTTAATCTGAACGCAGCAAAGTTCTTATTTATATTTAATGAAAAGCATAACTGGTATGAGTGAGCTTCAGAAGGACATGCTGCTGACTGAGGTTCTGCCACCAATCCCTCCAGCCACAGAATTCCCATGCAAAAGTGATCCTGTGGGGTGAGTTACCACTGCAGACATCAGGTTACCTTTGCTCTCACTAGTGCTGTGTGTACCTACAGCCCCACTGCACATCAGCCTTTAGGCCTGCAGGATGCCACTGCTCACTGAAATACAGCTTGCTGTCTGAAGGTAGAAATATCCAAAAGTTATTTTGTCAAAATGTCTCAGGTTAATGAGAACTAAGTGGAAAATGGGCTGCTCATTTCAAAACATTTTTAAAGCTTAAGCCCTTCTAAGCTTAAGACAGCTTTGTTTTCCCAGCCTGAAAGTGTCCATGTGAAGGAACTGTGCATATCTTTTTAGTGTCAGGCTAATGCACACTTCCAGTTCTCTACAATAAACTACTTTTCCAAAAATTGATTAAAACACTGAACTTAAATAGAACTAAAGTGCTCTGAACAAATTTTTCCCTCCAGACAATCAAAACAGAAATGTATCTTGGTGTAACCTGCTGCGTCTGACAGTGATGTGCAAAGGAATTTCTAGAGCTGTTGCCTCAGTGCAAACAATACAACAACACTGAGTTTTTAAATTATTTTTCTTTTATCCTTCAGTGCTAAGGCCACCTACATTTTGTGATTCACCTGCTCCTCAGTGGTTTATTCCCTCACCTGATCTGAGTCCTCAGAGCAGCTGAAGATAAACAGAACAGAGTCTTGGTACTGTTGTTCCCAAGGACCACGTCTGCCAAATATCCCACAAGGTATAAATAAATGGGTTTGACATTGTAAGTAGCTTTTTGTTGGTTGCTAAACATTTTTTCTGCAGATATTCTTCTATCTGTTTTGCAAAGAACGGTGAATTCTCTGTAGAGGATTTACCATTTCAGCCTAGAATAAAATTTCAAGAAAACTAACACTGATTAATTTTTACCTCCGTTACTTACTATGGACTTGACTTCTTCCTTTAGAGTTATTTAATACTTGAAGTGCAGAACCTGCCTGCTTGCAGTTAGGCATCTAGCTGGAAAATTCTGGCTTATCCATGATTATTAAACACAGAGATGTTGCCATCTTTAAAATCATATGGACAACTAAGGAAACAAAAGTACAGGATGAGAAAGTATTACATTCAATAACACCCTGTTTATAAACATAAGCATAAGATCTTTTTTGAGCACATATGAGTAATTTTGAAAAAATATTATCTCTTACACTGTGAACAGTATAAATAAGCTTAGATACATGCCTTTAGTGCTTCTACACAATTCAGTTTCCTATTCATTTTCCAGCTGTTGGTGGCACTTCCAATTTCAACAAATGATTTCATACAAGATGAGGAAAACATTCAGAAAATTCTGCAGTGCAGACAAACCTCATGAGTTAATCTTTCTAACATTAAACACATTTCTACAGTCTCAAACTTAGTTACTAAGGCACACAAGGATTAATCTGTCCCATATGTGACACAGCAGGAGGATATGTCAGTCAGCACAGAGCTCCTCCTCAGCTTTGCATTTACATTCAGAGTACAAAGCAGCAGCAGCCAGATCTGGAAAATCTAGCTCTGTTAATAGTAAGGCATCAGAAAAGTGAGTAGTCATGCCAGACTAAGATAGTTTAACTGGAGTCTAATATGGATCAGCACACACAAAACTAGGCTTACATAACCACAGGGGAAAAACTGGGAATGAGCACCCACTGGGCTGGCACAGCAAAGCCACCCCGAGCCAGGTGCGGGCCAGGGAGTGAGTGAGAGAGTGTGTGTGTGTCTGTGTCTGTGTCTGTGTGTGCATGAGTGAGTGTGTGTGTGCAGAAACAGCAGCCTCTCCCCTGTCCATGTTACTCCTCCCATGTGCCCAGTATGGTATTTCTTGCCCCAGGCACAGGAATATTTCAGCTGCTATTCTGGCTCCTGCCAGCACTGCCCAGGTCTGCCCTGTCAGCAGTGCTGAGTCTGAGCTCAGCTTGGAAATCACTCAATTATAAAGTTAAATAATATCCTTATTCAACCAATGTGCAAACCAACTGAAATTAGCTCATTTTCAGATGATATATGTAGAAGGCAACTTTGGCCTTAGGCATGTGTTACATTCAGAGGAAAAAACCAAACTCAGATCTCAGGGTGGGTTTGCAGGGTGAGGGACTGAAAAGGGAATCTCATTTGTAAACACAGAAAGGATCATGTGGGAATGAGCTGACACACAATGATCATAAGTGTCATCAATGCCATTTGTACAAGTTCCCTTCTAACAGGACACACATCAGCTAATTTCACTGTGTTAAGAAATTAGGCACTATGTCATCATGCTTGACACTTCACACTTACCTTTAGCAATACCTCCTATCAAGGTAACCCAAATACTACAAAATAAGTTGAGGTTCCTACTGTACCCAGCCCCTGAGTCTGGGAGGAGCTCTCCTTACCTCAGTGGGAATAGTATCCAGTCTGTTTCCTAAATTTGTTTTCTTTTTAGAGATATTAAATGTACTAACCATAAAATTCACTATTTCTCAGCAGGAATACTGTGAGAAACTCTTGCTTCAGAGTTACCTCTCTTCTGCACTGCATTCCAGCTATGCAAATAATATCACTGTTGTCAGTTCTTGCTATGCTTAGTTTGATCCCACAGGATCATATTTAATTTTATAGCTGTAATAACTGTCTCTTAAAATGTATTCATTAGGTATTGCATAGAAGTACACAGAAATTGAACTACTACCACTCTTATTAGTCTCACATTCTGTTAGATTTGTGGTTAGTAGCTCAAGTTTTAAATAGAATTGCATAGTAGTATTTTAGTAACCAAGTACAATACAGTATTGAGAAAAAAATTAATTTGTATAATCCTATTCAAGCACACACTCAATAATTGATGTGCTATAAAAGAAACAAAAACACAGAATCCTTTGAATTCCCCAGTAGCAAATTCCCATTTCTATGGGTGGAAAAATCTGAAAATCTTAGACACAGATCTCTGAGGAAAAAAATATTAATAGCATGATCTCTCTCAAAAATAAAATTTCTAATAAAATAGTGTGCTGAATGGAGGCTTAGATTCAATACTTCTCACTCCACTATTAATAATCTAATAGTTTGAGTGTTTCCCCATCCCTTTTTTTCTCTTTAAAAAAAGGATAATAAAAAATATGTATAAACAAATTGTTAAGTAGGCTTCATTAAAGAGTCCTTTCAGAACCACTGTCCATCATTATCATCATCTTCCTCCTCCTCGTGGTCCAGGTACAGAAAAGCAACTTTCTTTCCTTCAGAAGTCTCTGACCTTTGGTCGACCGTTCTTTGCAACTGCACAGTTTTATCAAAAAATGACTGTTCCCCCACCTTTTCACCATGATCTTGGGAAAAACTGGAGAGGACATAGCCACTTCTGGTGTTTTCATTTTCTGAAGAGTGGTCACTCTGAACTGTGACCTGTGACTGACTCGCAGAAGGGTCTTGCACTGTAGATATTCCACCCATATTGGAAACATCCATCTGAAAAGTGTAAGATGTTTCCTTGGATCCTACTTTAATATGCCTTACAGACCTGTTGCTCTCAGATGACTCTTCTGTTTGTGAAAGATCTTCCACCGTTCCAGAAACAGGTTTTGTAAAGATTATTTGCTCAGTGTGAGTTTCTACAGGACTTATCTTAACGTGTCTGAAAGACCTTGAGCCTCCTGAAAGAGTGTGGTCTTCCAGTTCCCTGATTTCCGTGTGCTCAGAGCCGGGCCCGTGGTAGATGATCTTCTCAGCTGTCATGAACTCTTGGGGCCCCAACTGAACGTGTCTGACTGAACTTTCTGTCTGGGAGAAGTCTCTGGCGCCACTGACCTCCACCTTACCGGAGATGGGCCCTTCAAAGATCATGTGCTCAGTATGAACCTCTTTTGGGCCTATTCTGAAGTGCCTTATTGAACTGCTGACACCCCCAGACCCTTCTGCCTGAGAAAGGTCACCTGAGCTGTTGAGTGCCAGAGAGTCCGAGACAGAGCCTTCAAAAGAGACTTCTTCAGTTATTTGCCTTGATCCTACTGTGACACGCCTTGTGGACCTGTTGAAGTCTGTTGTAAAGTTCTGGGAAAGATTCCCAGAATCAATCTCTTCTATGGTTGTAGTAAAAGGGCCTGTACAAACCACTTGTTCTGTGGTCTGGATTTCCTTGGGGCCCAGTTTGAAATGCCTCACAGACTGGCTGAATTCTGACAACCCCTCTGTCTGAACAAGATCTTCTGCAGCACTGAGCTCCAGTGTTTCAGTGCCAGGCCCTTCATAGATGACCTGCTCAAACCTCTGCACTTCTGCTGGGCCAACCCTGATATGCCTCATGGATTTGGTCTCACCAGCTGCTTGTGCGGAGTGAGAGACTTCTCCATAATCTGCTGCTTCCAAAACCGAACCGTCATAAATCACTCTCTCGGTGGTGTGATACCCTGAGCCGCCACTGCGCCTCGTCGTGGAGGAGTTATAGATCTCTTGATCAGCCAAGGGAGTGTATTGATCACTGTGAGAGGAAACATCTGCTTCTATGTTGCTTCTACCATCAGCTCTCTCTGAGCTCTCTTTCTTCAGGGAGTGTATCGTTTGCTTCTCCTTCTCACTTGTGATGAGGTCACCAAGCTGAGATACATCAAATTCATCAGTGTTGAGGGTCTGTGACAGACTGACTTCAGCAACAATTGTCACCAGGCCGCCCTCCTCCTTTTGATCAACTTTCTTGATATCAAATTCTAAGTTACTAGCATCAACTTTGTTTTCCTTTGTTAATGCAAACAGCTCCTCTTTCACACTCTCTGGGAGGCTGCCCTCCAGCTGCTCCAGAGCTTCCTTCAGCTGGTGTTTAGGGTCCTTGGTCTCCTTGGATAAGAGCCCTTTAATGGAAGTCTGAAATTCTGGGGGAATTTTAATTTCTTTTTCAATAACAACAGATTCAACGTGTGATGATTCACCTTCGGGATGCTCTTTTAAAATATGGGCACTTGCTTCCTCCCCTACCACTTTATAGGTTTCCTCTGGAGAGCTCAGCCCTTCCTCTCTCTTACTTTGTGTGCCTTGCAAAAATTCATCTTGCCAAGAATATTTAATGGTTGATTCTTCTTCAATATGAATTTGCCCATATACTGAGTCATCGTCTTTTTCACTAATTATAGGGTGATCATCAGGAACAGATACAAAATATTTTTGTTCAATAGGTGAGTCATCTTCCTCAGTTACTTCTTCCACACGAGTGAAACTCTCATGGCGCGGCTTCTTCTTTTTAACATCTTCGTAAGTGAATGTGACGTTTTGTTCCTCCTCTCCGTAACGTCTCTCTCTCTCAGGGAATGAATCCTCCACTTCCTCTACTTCAAAAGGTGTTGAAAAATCTGTCCTTTCATCCGTGGCATAATCCAGTGGCTCCTCCACAATCTCCACGTTAACAGACACATTCTTTCCCCCCTCGCTTCCTTTCAGGCCCTGGTGTACTATATCCTCTATCTCCTCTTTGGAAGGAGTCCCCTCCACACCCTCTCGGATCACTTTTCTGACCTCCTGGTTTGACAGACGTCCTAAGTCACCTTCCTCAGAAATATCTATGTCTTCTTGAACTTGCGATTGCACTGTGATCTCAGTCTTTACTTTCCCTTCATCTGGTTGTTCTTTCTTATTGAAATAGGTCACTTTGGTGTCTGTTGATGTCTGTGAACTGGAAGACTGTGTAAAACTTTTAAGAATGTCAGCAACAATATTCTCTGCTATATTTTCAGTTGGCAGAGTTCCCATTTTATGACTCCCATCACTAATTTGCTCTTCACCTTCCAGCCTGGATTCTGCTTCTGAAATCCTCACTTGGTGAGTTTCAGAGGACTTAGTTACATGGTCATCTGTTTCTCTTCCTGTGGAAGTCTTAACACCTTGTACCCTTATTTCTTTATGTCTCTCAGATCCTTTGTCAGGAGCAGGCCTTTCGAGACTGATTGGTATCTCAATGACATCGTTGCTTCTTGATTCTGAGGTCACACTTGTATCTTTTTTAGTTGATTCACTTCTCAAACTTCTTGCATTAGAAATATCACTCGCTGTTACCTTCTGGTTCACTTCCTCACGGATGTATGTTCTCTGCTCAGTCCTCCTTCCAAAGTCAACACTTTCTTCTGTAAAAGATTTCTCATCTGTTTTCTTTTTCTCATCCTTTGTTTGTTTCTCCAGCTTATCTTTTTCTTTCAGCAGAGATGTTTTCTCTTCAGTTGGTTTGCTGCCTCCTCTTTTTTCTTTGAACGTGGTCCGGGTTTCAGTTATAGTTTCTTCATATTTAGATGGTTTTGCATTGGTAATCAGCTCATAAGCTGGAAATTTAGTGAAGCCTGGTTTTGTTCTTGTATTTTCTGCATCAGTCTTGTGGTCCTTGTCTGATCTTTCAGCACGTGTTGATTCTTTTGAAAAAGATACTGTGGATGAAGTTGTAACCTCTGTTTTCTTCCCTTCTGGAATTGTCTTTTGCTGCGTTTCAGTCTTTTTCCAACCACTGTAGGCTGGAGTAAATGTTCTTAATTCTTTGTGGTCTGTCACAATCCTTTCATCCCTTGTAACAGCTGCTGAAGGGCGGTATGTTGAACCAAGGACATCTCTTGCAGAAGTCCTTCCAGCAGTGGTGGCCTGTGCTGCAGCCTGTGTGGAGTGAGCCGAGTAATGTGCAGAGCTGCTCAGGTTTGTCACTGGCATCCTGTGCCTCGTGTCAGGGATCCTGGGAGCTGGGGCAGCTTTATGTCTATTCCTCTCTTGATAAGTAGAGTAAATATCAGTGTAGTTATATGAAGTGTTTATAATATCTGCAAAAAGAGCACAGGTGACCAAACATTAAAATAATGGCTTGTATCTAAAATAATATCAAATAGAAGGCATGAACGAAGAAACTGTCCTACATTTCTTGAAATAGTGCCTTCATTTTCAGTGGAGCTTTGTCAAGGCATTCCTGTAGGCTTTGCATGATAATTAACCCTATGCATAAATTACATTAAGCTGAAAGCAAAGCTTTTTGCTAAGTCGCAAGATCTTGCTAATGTTGCGTGTTGTGAACTACTGGGTATTGTGCCATTTGTTTAAGAATTACACCTTTTGATGTTCACTTACAACTTCTTATTCAATAATCTATGCTGATATCCCAGGCTGGGTGTTTCACTTCATTACTTTAATTTTCTCAGAAGAAACTTCTCCAAGAAGTTCCTCAGTTCCTATTGGGCATTAATAGCACACCTGTCACTACATACTGGAAACTGCAAACACAACCCTTTGTAGCCACAAGATACAACAAGGGAAAGAGATAAAGAACCTAAAAAATTAATAAAGTGTATCAGGAATGTCTGACGAAGACCAACCAGTACTGCACCACTCACATCTCCTACTCCTCAAATCTGGCCACACCTCCTCTGGCTTTTGGTAGTGTCTCCTGTATTATTTCTGGTAATTATTCCTGTAATTCCTTCTATGCTCTGTGAATATGCTAGAGCATTGTCTGCAGGAGTACAGGCCAATCCAGATCCAACCTGTGCCAGGACAAGCTGTGCTAACAATTTAACAGCACAGGCAAACCTGGGTGAGCATTTGAGCCCAGGCCTGTGTTTTTTTAGTTTACTGCTAAAGACACAGCCTTAAAACCACTTCTAGGAGTAGTATTGATGCTACTCTGCTGATTCTAGGCCCAGACAGTGTTAAACTCAGTATTATGGAGACTAACTTTGCTACCATTAACAATGGCCACAGCAGTGAGATTGAAGGTCCATCTTATCCAGAATCCTGTTTACAGGGACCAGGAGTGGATACACAGGGAAGAGTTCAAGAACAGGGCAAGTAAACAGTGATACTTCCCTCGTGTACTCTCACAGCCTCCAGAGATTTGCAGCTCCTAAGATAGAAATAGTATCTTTATGTTTAGTAAGTCTTTGATTTGTCTTTCATTGCTCTGCTAAAATATGTCTTTAAACTCGCGTTTTAACACTCAAAATGCTTCAGGATGATGAATTCCAGGACTTCACCTACACGTTTTGTTAACCACCTCTTGCTTTACACTTCAAAACTCTCTTAAGAAGACCTGTGGGCATCCCAAAGTTCTTGAGAGCTATGAAATACCATTCCCTACTTACTTTCTCCACTCAAGTAATGATTTTTATAAATTATCTCATATAGAATAGCAGTATGTTGATTTTAAATATTAACACTCAAAATGAATTCAATATTCAGTCTGCAATACACTCATTAAAGTATTCTTCAGGAATACTATAACACAATCATTTCTAGTTATATTTGATTTCATTCAAAATTAATTTTTTAACATTCATATTTTACCTTGAGGCAATTTCCCTGCGAGCTGTTCTCTCCATGTAATAATCCACTGGTTGCTCTCCCCTTCTAACAAAGCTCTGCAAAACACACAAAATGCATTCCATTAAAATACTGGAAAGGATAAGCATAATATTTAACATTTATTAGTCTTAAGACACTGAAACAATTATCCTGCAGTTGGGTCAGATCCTGAGTGGTTTTCACATCCCAAGTTTTTATTACTGGGAATGAGAAATCCTTGGCATCTTCCAGACTCTTAGTTTGCAGAGCCAGTTCCTGAGCACAGAGCAATAACCTTGCAGGTGACAACAGCAGACACAGGTTTAGATCAGACCTTCCAGATCAGCTTCTGGCATGGACAAGATCCACTGATTGCCACTGTGGAACTACACAAGCTGGGAATTTTTCCCACAGTAATGATCTTATATAACAATGCTAAGAAAAAACAAAGCCACACAAAACTTAACAAATACTGGGTAAAACCTTCTCAGAGAAACACGTGGAGATCACAGAATGGTTTGGGTTGGAAAGGACCTTAAAGCCCAGCTTGTTCCACCCCCTGCCACAGACAGGGACACCTTCCACTATCCCTTCTTCCTCCAAGCCCTGTCCAGCCTGGCCCTGGGCACTTCCAGGGATGGGGCAGCCACAGCCTCCCTGCTCAGAGCAGGGTGGTGAAGGTGGTGTTGCAGTGTGATATGGGAACTGTTACAGCCAAGATTTGCAAGTTCTATCCTTGTCAAATGAAGAGTGAAGGAAAGTATTACTTCTATTGGCAAATGCTGGAGGAAACAACTTACAGTGTTAAATTAACTGTTCTTAGTTCCTGTTCAACTGGAAATCAGCACAACACACTTTCCAGCTGGGAAAATGCCCTGTGACCCAAGCTGTCTGGTTTCTTCTGATGACATCTGTTTGTCCCCCCTGTTCCTGAACCCTCCTCCTTCTTTACAGGGACACTCCAACAGCTTCTGTAATCCCAGGAAGGCAGCACTGGGACAACAGCCTGGAAATTCTATGTCAGGTTCCATCCACATGCAAGAGAATGTCACAGTCAGTAACTCTGGTGTGGTTTTATGTTCCCCTGTGTTGGCAAGTTACCGTTTCATCCCCGTGGTTTGGGGAATGCCAGATGTTCTGCACTGATAACACACAGCTGCACCATCAGAGCTGTCAGGACTGAGGCTGGAGGGCTGTGATAGCCAGGGCTGCTGACCCTGGGGGTGCTGCAACCACCTCAGGACTGGGACATAAGCACCACTGCTGGGCATTCAGGTCACATTTCAGCAGGTGTTTCAAATATCACCTGCACATTTCACACTTCCCATGGCTCACCACTTTGGAATTTTTATGCTTCTCTTGGTTTCTCACTGCCTCTGCACTCAGTGGGACAGTTCTAAATATCACTAGCAAGGTTTTTCTCTGCCATCATGGATTTGTTTGGGTTCAGAAGAAGTGTCAGGTTAGAATCACCTGACATATTTACAGGTCACTTCCCCCTTAAAACAGGCCCAGCTGGACACCTTTCCTTCTACTTCATTAGTCAAAAAAACCCCAAAACAAAACAGAAAAACCAAAACAGTAAAAGCAATTTATCTTCCTCCACGTCCAGAGAAGCTTTATAGGAACTAGATGACTTCAACATGTATAATGTTCCCAAGACCAACCATCTGCTCTGTGAAGCCAGAGAGTGCCAAACAAATCACTGACAGTGGTGACGCTGCAGAAACCCCTCCAGGGGCTGGCAGTGCAAGTGTTAACCATGACGAGGGAAACCAGGAATGTGGGCAGTCTGACTAAGGACTTCTGGCTGCTGCTAAAACAACAGTTGTTCAGTTGCTGCAGCAACCTATGAAGTCACTAAAAATAAGTTCCAAGAGGTAACTGTATATGGCAAAGGGCAGCAGCCCACAGAAAGGCTGGATCTGAAATAATACTACTGAAAGTGAGAGGCAAAGCTTCACAAAACCTCTGCAAAACTGGACAGTGAGTCAGTGTTTTACTGTACACAGCTCGTACTGTGTATGTCCTCAACTTATCAGAAAACCAAGGGAATGTTAAACTGAGTTTGGCTTCATAAACTGGCCTGAGAGGGGCAGTGTAATGTACTGAGCACTGGCTTGGCAGCCAAAAAACTCAGGTTATGTTTCTCAGCTTGACCATTACTTGAGTTTATGCAAGTCATTTTTCTTCTCTGTTCCTTTGTATCCTTCCCTAATAGTAATGATTTAAACTACAACCTCTTGGTGGTGAGGTCTGCTTTTCAACTTGATTTAAACTGCCTGAAGAATAGGGTGTTAACTGTATGAACTGTTATGTAATAACAAAAAACCATTCATCTAAGTAGCACTGTTGTAAAAAATAACCATGTCAGCCACTCCTGGAAATCGATCCCAACTGAAATGTACCCATGTTGTGTTTGCACTAAGTTTAAGTGTTACCAGTAAATAATCCAACTGCACCTTTAACTCATCTCATTATTAATGTCATTTATCTAAAGTTAGCAGTGACACACTCGTCAGCCTGTGCTGGATGACAACAGAAATAACCAGTCCATGAAAGCAGGAGGAGGAGATAAACTGGTTGGGGTGGGGAGAGGGAACTTAAAAAAGAAAAGGAAACAGAGCAAATGTTGTCATGGTCATTTACCACAGCAAGGACTTCGTTTCAACTACAGAAACACAAAATCTCAGATGGCAGCAGGTGGCCAGCAGGCTATAAAAATTCATCCTCTCCATCCTGGGTATTTACTAAGCAGTTACAGAAAACATTTCTCCAGGAAGTGCAATGGAAGAAACATTTTTAGGGGTCAAGGCCACTCCAGATCTTTTTTCCATCCCAGGATGGGAGGTCAAGGAGTGTGAAGGCAGCAGGTAATTGCATGTTAAATTCCCTGGATGTAGAAAATTCTGAGTGTTCTAAAAATAAAACCAGTACAGGGACAGGACATATTGGATGGTGCAAGTTATGAAGAGGAAATAATGACACTGATAGAAAAGGCTGTGGTGAGGAGCTGAGGAGGCCTTACTGATGATGATGATGACGATTTAATGAGAGGAAGGCATGGAAAGGGTCAGAAGTGTGGATGCAGAAACACAACTGGAGGATTGGAAAGTGTCTTCAGAAGTCCTGACAATGACCATGAAAGAAAACAGGAAAAACAAAAAAAAAAAAACACCACCACCAACAACAACAAAAAAAAAAAAAAAAAAAAAAAAGGAAAAACCCCAAACTTGTGTAGCCTCAGGTGCTTCAGAATGCAGGGTGGTAACTAGAACAGAACACCTGGACAGTAAGATCTCAAAGTAATGTCTTTTACCCTTCACCAACAACATATTTTAGAGAGGACAGAAACCCTTCTTGACCTGTCGGATGAGTCTCTGAGCAGCCTCTGCTGTGTGACGGGAAGAAGCTTCTGATAACTAAGGAGAAAGACCTGAGTGTAATTCTGGTCCTGGGCAGTTTTTCTATCTCCTTTTAAAACCAGGAGTCTTAGACAGTGACTAATTCATCACTTCTTATTGGGAACAAAACTGAAGCATAGTCTAAGTAGCTGTGGTTTCGCAGGGTTCCAACAGCACAGAACAAAAGTGCAAGGCACTTGATAAATGTTTACTTCAACAGTGGTGCAAAGGGATTAGGAATGAAGATTCCCATAAGGTGTAACTTCACAAAGCCACACAAGACACATATTTCACTTCCTGAGGGAGTGCCAGCTCCCAGGGCAGGAAGGGTGAGAGGAGGCAGGGAGGAAGCACACTTGAACCTTAGGGAAGGGTGTTCCTCACAACAAAGACCCTTATTCCCACTCCAGGAGCAATGGTGACTAATGGAAAGGACCAAGTTTATAACAGAACTGTCGGAGTTGTAAAACAAAGAGAAAACACAAGGTGGGAGGTACAAAGAAAGCTCCAAGAAGACCAGCTACCACACCCTTAACCTCTAATGTCAGAAGCAGAGGAAATGCCAGGGCCCCATGGAAAGTTCGGGATGTTGAACTCAGTGTGAAGAGGGGCCTCTTGTTTCCAGAATGCATAGGCAAGGGTAGATGCCACATCCCCAGTGAAAACAAACCCAGGCTGGTGCACATCCCCTGTTCTCCACAGGCAAAATGACCTGGGAGAGGAACACGATTTGGAAAAGTTCATAGAATGAGCTGCCCAGAATTCTCCTACTGGAGAGCTTAGTGACTGGACCCATAGTGATTCCCTCCCTCAGCAGGGTTCACAAAGGCATACAGTAAAGAAGGAATTATTTTCTTGAATGAAGGGAGAATAAGAAAAAAAGAATAACAGGCAAACTGCATAAATGCAAAAACACAGAACAATCACTTTTCAGTTTCTGATATTCTAAAATAATTTTGTTTGCAGGCATTACACAACATGCATTCTGATCTGTAGCAAGGCCCATTCTCTGTTTTCATCTGCAGATCTTTTCCATTAGATGGATGCTCATCTGTGTGCTGACCTTTGCCTTGCCAAGGCCATCAGTGATACAAGTTGAATTTACAGCTATCAGATGAAGAAACCCTACAGGTTAAGGAGCTTCTTATTCAGACAACAAAAACCTGCTGTTGGTAATGCTGAATTGTTCTCCTTTCATTAACCAGGGCTGGGAATCCTTAGACAAACCAATAATGCTCAGATAATCAGTGATACAACTCTGGAGAAGTTCCAGAATTTCATGGGCTTACAAGGATTTCAAACAACTGAATTATCTGGGCATTATCATTCCTGGTTCTGGATGAATACTAATCATCGAAACAACCCTGGTAATTCTGTGATTGTGACAGTGCTAATCCCATTTCACAGATGAATAAACCAAGGGAGAAAGTAAAAGTCAACAAAGTCAGAAGAATCATGTTTTAGCAAAGTTAATAAAGGATCATGACTGGCTACCATTTCCACAGTTTCTCCTCTACTAGCAATGCTTTTCAAGGATCACAGGGATCCCACTCCACCACCAAACACCCAGGTACTGTTGCCCACCAAGTGACTGCAAACTCTTTGTTCCACATCCTGCTTGTGGTCTCATTTCATCAAGAAACCAGCCGTGGTCTGTGCCTCCTGGCAGGCAATTCTCAAGGCATCTTGACCAGACTGGTTTTGCTTATTGTTGGATGACAGACATTCTTTGCTCACTAATCTTTATCAACCTACTCAGAAGTTACTCTTACAAGCTTCTCATATTTTCATTATTCCTTTGCTTAATAAGAATTGCACATCTCTGCATTTGAAGATCAGTATCTCAATGAAATTTGTTGAAAATACTGTGCTAGTTGTACAAAAAACATGATCTTTACAATAAGGAAGTATTTTTCTCCAGTTCATCAGATTGGGGTTGTTTGGGATTTTTTCCCTTCCAGATCAGTTTTATGGCACTTGCCAACTGATACATCCCAACTCCCCAGACAGGAGAATGACTCTGGTTTTTCAACCCCACAGCTGCCAAGAGGCCAGAGGGATAGACAGTCCTGAAGATTCATGAGCAGAGATGTTTGGTGTTACCTCCCACTTGATCCAAACATGTTTTCATAACAAATCAAGGATGGAGAAAGCCACAATTTAATCAAGCAGACTTTTCTGTCCTACAGCTGAAGCAAGACTGGAGCACTCATTGCTTACATCGATGCTGCAGGTGGCCACTAATCAACATATTTAAACAATGCAATGTAAGTGGACAGATGGCAACTACACAACCTCAGGTTTTATGGATGTCAGTTTAGGGTTATTGGCTCCTCAGCTGGTACTCAAATATTGCCCCAACCAGTCACATCAATGTGACATCCACTTGACCAGGACTACAAAGGCTTCTTACAAATCACTATATTTGTACAAAGTTAATGGGATTCATGTGGATTATATTTGCTTTAGAGTCCTGAGACTCCCAAAGTAGCTGTCTATATATGCTGGAAGGAGAATGAATGGGGCTCCCACATCCATAAAAAGGGATTTAAATTATCCTCCAATTAGACAATAAAGTGTGACCACAACTCTTACCTGTAGGTTTCAATTTCCAGGATGAGTCCTGCCTTCACCTGCAGTAGTTCTTGATAGTCCTTCAGGTAATCAGTGATTGACATGGTCAGGAACTGCTTTTCCTCTTCCAGGGCATCAATTATCCTCTAAACAGAAATAGTGATCTTTAATTTTGAACTAATGTAAAAAAATCTGTACACTTGAATGCCTAATAACTTAAAACTTTTAATTAAGGAAGTATAACCTGAGAGAACAATGACTGTCCCATCACTTCAAAAAGCAGAACAAATCCCCTCTATAACCTCCCCATATCCAGCTGAAATACATCATTACTGAGGCAGAGCTTTATGCTACAGTTCATTTTATGCCTTACTAAGACAGTTAAATATTCCAATAAAACCCATTCAGATGCCCTGTACTAAAGTTATTAAGTATCCATAGCAAGGAAAATACACTCCTTTATCAATGTGACCTAAATATGCCTCATATTGTCATTTTAAGAGCACAGATGGACATGCTTAAATCCTACCTGAGACCAGAAATTTCAGCAATTGCTTTGTCACGAGAACTTCATTGGTATTTTCAGTCCCACAGATGTGTGGGCCCAAACCAGTTGGGGAATTCTAGAACGTGGAGATATTCACAGTCCCCAGAAGGTTAAGGATGAACCTCCACTGGTTCCTTAAATTTTCCTGCAGTATTTGGACCCCTGCTTCGAGGTTCACACAGCTCTGTCCCAACTGCTACTACTCCAAAGATAGACAAGGGATTGCTCATTTTCATCCTGATAACCAAATAGGACCTTGTACAATACAACTAAATATATAAGGTTATATATATTTGTACTAAATGGCGTAAGAAAGAAAAAAATGTAGAAAGTGCTTAAATCAGTCTCCTATAAAGGGTAAATTGCCATTTATATATATCTCTATACTAAACATAACCTTTGCTAACTAAAATGCTATAGGATGGCACTTTGTTCTGAGGACTTGAAAGACAGAAATTAAACCTTAAAGGCTCAATTTTGTTTTGTTCACATCACTCTGCACTATGCAGGGACACTGAAATGCTATTTACAGAGCAGAACCTCACGTTCAACACTGAACAGGAATTCATGACAGTGTATTTTAGTTTACATCCTAATAAATGCTTTGCAATACAAACTGGAAAATCAAGGAAAACCTTAGTCTTAAAAAATCCAAAATAATTCGTTTATATGCAGCAGGTGTTCAAGTACCACAGTATAAGCAATAGCATAAAAATGAAGATACAGCAGGGACTCCCCAGGCCAGTTAATGCCAGTATGATGTGCAAAGCAGAAGTAAGGTCTGAGAACTAAGACTACAGTGCTGGCACATGAATAGTTTTTTTAGGGTTTTTTAAGTAAAAAGAAAGCTCTCTGAAGGAAGCTGCCCTGTATCTTCATATACATGGGGGTACAGCTCTCTATATCAGGTTAATCCGTTTCTTTATTTGCCTTTGCAGCTGTTGTTGAATGTTTACACTGATGTTTTGCTTGACACAACAAACCTTGCCTAAAGCTCCATTTTATGGCAGAAGGTAAATCCTGTCTGGACATCTGAACCTCCCAAGAGGCTCTGTAGACCCCAGTGGAAGTCCCACCCTGTATGGCCACACAGCCAGAGCCACTGACCTTTAGAGCCCTGAGGTAACAGACCCGCTCCAGAACCGACACAATGGAAAATCCCAAGGTGAGAAGGGAAGAAAAGGGCCAGGCTCTGCCCTTAAGAGGGAAAGGCAACAATGGGCAGGGAGCTGACAGGACCAGGAGCGGGCAAAGGGAGCAAAGACAACAGACAGGGTCTCTGTGGAACCAACCCTTAAGAGCTCTGATACAAAAATTAAGTGATTCAGGTGTTTCTTGCCTCCCTGACTAAACAGAGACTGAGCGATACATGTGCATGCACATGTTACAAAAGAGCTTCACAGTGCTGCAGTCCCAGAAAAATCCATACAGGAAATGTATACACTGGACAACAGAGTGTAGGGAGCTCTGGAATACTGGGGATGTTCCAACCTATCTGAAAACACAGGAACTTCAGCTCTGGAGGCTGGGTTGGAAAAGCCACTCAGATTCTGCCCATTGGATTTGGAGAGCCCTCTGGATCCAAAAGTTTGAGTTAATGGTTTCCATAAGGGCTACATAACTCAGCCAGCTGTGCTGTAGTTCCAGAGGAATTCATTCCACCAGGAGCAGACACTGTATGGATGGGATGGCAGACAGCCAGTCCAGCCCTCCAGTCACTGCTGCTTAAACACAAAGCACAGGACAATTGCTCCCAAGTCCTCTTTCCAACCATGCCAAAAGGTACATAAACCACTTTGGCAAAGTTTAGGAGACTCCAAACCAACAGGCTCATTTTGCAAAGGGTAACCTGTGCCGTGGCAGCAGCATTGGCTCCACACAGGACTCTCTTGGAAAGCTTTGCTTCTCAGCCCCATCAATCCCAGTCCCCCAGGCCCCAGGGATGTCCTGCTAAAACTAAGGAACAGAAGAGGAACTATTTTCTCACCCTTCACATGTTCCTTTCCAGGCAGCAGTGGGAAATTTTATAAGGGCAATAGGGGGGAAAGAATTTCCTTGGGTTGTCCAAGCTGTACCTACTGAGGGAATCAGGAGAGGGTTCCAGGCTCCAGCCCTTTCCATCTGGTACTATTTACTGATCCCAAAACTCATTCAGTGGCTCAGCAGGGGAGGAACTAACACTGCACTTGGCTGGCAAGAAACTGGGGCACAGAAAAATGCACATGACATATTGACATAAAATGTTCATTTGACAAAAAGGTTTTCTGCTCTGGAGCTCACAACACTGATGCAGGAACTGATCCTAAATCCAGTGTGTCACTGGGAAATACCTGCCTCATTTCAGAGCAGCAGGATGCTCCACGGATGTTTTTACATCCAAAACACACAGTGTTTTCAAATCTCCAGGAGATTTTGCATAAGTTTTCTCATAGCAGAAATTATGGAAGTAAAAGACCTACTGAGTTCATCCCTTTAGCACTCAGGACCAGGGAGAATTTTCCAAGCAGTGTATGATTTACAGCTTGCCTGGTTCAGCTAAATTATAACTCCAAATACTTATTTCTATTTAACACTGCTGAAAGCTTCAGTGAGGGTAAGGGCAGTGCAGGAGGCAAAGATGGACATATAAGGCAACTAGATGATATATGGAAAATCTGAATAAATCCATTTGCCATTTCAGCTGCAATGAACAATAATCACTTGACTTTAATCTGCACATACATATCATTTCTATGTGACACTCTACAATAAATAAGCATGGAATAGATGCTCTTTAAAGAGCAGTTCAAAACCCATGCTGAACATACTTAAACCACCGTAAGAAATGAGTGAGGGGACAAAGCTTTGATCACAAAAACAAAACCTGAAACAGCTGCTTGTACATATTCCATCATTTTTCTTCCTGGATGTGAGCAAAAGGTTTTATTTCTCATGTACAGGAGACTGACCACTGAGAAAGGCCTTTCTCATGGGAAACCAAACATTTTAAATATAAAACCACTCAGAAGTAATAAACCTTGTGACATCTTTGAATGTATCCCTAGATACTATTTAATTTCTGGTGAAAATGGTAAGACAGCTCACATGCTTTCATGTTTTCAAAGCACTTTCATGTTCTTCTTGTATTACTAAGATTTGAAGCTATTTTTCTTGTAATAGCCAAAGCACACCAAATACTTGTGAGAATAAAAGAGAAGTTTGTTATGTTGGTATCAAAATAACAATCCATTTCAGAGCATTGAATCAGGACAACTCAACTCACTAATTTTGATTATCTGACTTGTACAACAGGTTGCTCCACTTGCTCTTCTGAGTAAAATTCCTTAAAAGTACAACCAGACACAGACACTAAAACAGCTTGTTGAGCCGAAAGAGTTAAATAAAAGCCATTCTAACTGGCTTCAGAAAAAACACTTGCAGCAGGGATAGTGAGCTATACAAAATGCTCTCTTAAACCTGTAC
Source organism: Pithys albifrons albifrons (assembly GCF_047495875.1). Taxonomy (NCBI): domain Eukaryota; kingdom Metazoa; phylum Chordata; class Aves; order Passeriformes; family Thamnophilidae; genus Pithys; species Pithys albifrons. Next base: position 18,083,971 of record NC_092470.1, on the reverse strand, counting down.
TCAAAGGTTCTCAGTTTGAGCAATGAGGACTGAAGATCAATGACACCTTCATTATAGATCCCTAACAACAAAAACAGCAAGGAGGCCGTATTTTGGAAATCAAAGTAACTTTAAATATTTGTGGGCTTATGTCTATCTATATAAACTTACACACCTAAAAGAAACAGGGAAAAAATGAAGAGGTTTTTTGCTTCTTGACATTTTCACCTGACTGTTGGATAGAATTAATTAATGAGAGATTTACATATGCCTTCTTCTAAAGCTTTGGAAATGTTTATGTACATGATTGGAGGAATGAATTGTCCTGTCAAAAATAGAAAAAGCCCGTATTTATAATTTAAGAGCCTTTGGAATTACTTCTTACATACCTAATCTGTCTCAGTTCACAGCATCTGCAAACTATGCAACTTCCAAACAATCCAGCAGAGAACAGAAACCAGACACGCTCAGAGCAACAGCTCCCAGTCCCTTCCCAGCTGCCAACATCTCCATAAGCTACTGGGCTGCTGGACACCAAGTGGCCACTGGCACTCGGGGCCAGGCAAACACCGCTCTCCAGCAGGCTGTTAATAAAGGGTCTAACAAGGAACAAAAGAAATGGAGCCCTCGGTAAAAGGACCGATGGGCTGCATGATCTAATCTGTGCTCTCCACGCCGGGTTTGATGAGCGGATATTTCACTGTTCCGGCAGTTGCTGATCCCTTCCCACGCTCATCGTTCCACCAAATGTCACACTGAGAGCAAACAAGCCCTCGGCTACAGATGCTGTTTGACCACACCAACATCCGCCTCGAACAGGTACCTGCCACCTACAGGCTCCAAGTTTTATTTAAAAAAAGATTCTCACTGCTCAGTGCCCTCAGCACAGTCTTCCTGCCTTTAAACAACCAAGAGTTTTCTTAACTAGTCTGGGGACCCCAAGTTTTTTCCCGAGGCTCAAGGCACACAGGAGTGTGTGCAAAGAAAGGAGAAAACTCAAGTCACTTCTCTGCCTGGGACAGACCATCCTCAAGGGCCAGCTGGATGGGATGGGCCGTGTCCCACCGCACAGGGACTCGGTTCATCTGCTCCCTGTGCCATGTGCTCATGCCAACCCCAGCAGGAGCCCTGGCAAGCCCCGTGTGCCAGCTCCACGCTTTTGGGCACTTGCCGAGGGCAGGCTGGGAAGGGAGCACCTGTCACCAGGATGATGTTCTCAGGGTCACTGTCCCCTTCTGGTCCCCACCCTCCGCACCCAGCTCTCCCCAGACTCCTCGGGGGTTTCCAAAGGGCTCCCGCTCCACACTGAGGAGGGCTCAGCAGCAAAATGCTCATCTGGGCCACCTCCTCTTCCAGCTGGGGAAAACCTGCTGCAGGAGGCAGAGTGGGGTGAGGAACCCGCGGACAGCGCCGAGTCAGAGGGTTCGGCACCTCCCGGAGCAGAGAGTGGGAGCGACTGCGGGGTCTGGGAAACCGGGCTCCCCTCGCAGGATGGGCCAGGACTGAAGGGAAAAGCGAGTGGGAGGGCGGAAGGAATGTCAGGGGAGCCCCAAAACAGGCACCGGGGGGAAGCGGGAGAGGCCCGGGACAGGGGGACATTGCCCCGGGACCGCCACCCACCTGGTACTCCTCCAGCTCGGCGCCGTGGCGGTCCTGCAGGGCCAGCAGCTCCTGCTCCAGCCGCTCCCGCAGCGCGCACAGCTCCTGGCCCTGGCGGTGCAGATCCTCCAGGTGCTGCCGGCACTGCCGGCTCTCCTCCCGCAGCAGCTCCACGTCCTCCCGGCTCCGCTGCGCCTCCTGCTCCTGCAGCCTCTGGAGCTGCTCCTGGTAGCGCAGCAGGGTCTCCCGGCAGCTCTGGCTGAGCAGCAGCTCGTAGGTCTCCTCCAGCTCCTCCAGGCTCAGCCCGGCCAAGGGGGGCGGCAGGGCGGCCAGGTCCAGTCGCAGCTCCCGCATCTCCACCGCCTCCCGCCGCTGCCGCTCCGCCACATGCCGGTGCTCGGCCTGCAGCTCCAGCAGCAGCTCCTCCAGAGCCACGCACTCGCCCCGCAGCCGCTCCAGCAGCGCCTGCTGCCCGGCCAGCTCGGGCTCCAGGCGCCGCCGCATCCCCAGCACCTCCGCGCCCAGCGCCCGCAGCTCCTCCAGCTCCCGCCGCAGCCCGTCCCGCTCCACCTCCGCTTCCAGCTTCGCCCGGCTCAGCTCCTCCAGCTGCATCCGCAGCCAGGCCAGCTCCTGCTCGGGCACCCGCAGCCCGACCAGCTCCTGCTCGCGCAGCTCCGCCAGCTCCCGCGCCAGAAAGCGGTTCTCCTCCTCCAGCTCCCGCACGCGGGCCACGAACACCCGCAGCCGGGAGTTGAGCTCCTGCAGCTCCCTCTTCTCGTCCCATCCCGCTTCCCAGCGCCGCCACATCTTGCCGGGACGGGGGTCGGGGCCGCGCTGGTCCCGGGGCTGCGGGAGCGGCTGGCGCGGGATGCGGGAGAGACCCGGCCCCGCCCACGAGGCCAGACCACGCCCTTTGATCATAGACCACGCCCCAATAGACAGGCCACGCCCCCGACCCGCGCCTCTGCCCTGCGGCGCCCCCTGGCGGGCTCCGGGCGCCTCCCGCAGAATCGTGCGGAGCGGGAACCAGAGCCGGGATCGGGGAGCAAAGCTGGGATCAGGGAGGAAAGCTGGGATCAGGGAACAAAGCCGGGATCAAGGAGCACAGCCAGGCCCAGGGAGCAGAGCTGGGATCAAGGAGCAAAGCTGGCATCAGGGAACAAAGCCGGGCTCGGGGAGCAAAGCTGGGATCAGGGAGCAAAGCCGGGCTCAAGCAGCACATCCAGGCTCAGAGAGCAAAACCCGGCTCGGGGATCCAAGTCCCGCTCAGGGAGTGCCCAGCATCGCTCTCGGCCCCGCACAGGACCTCTCACTGCCGAGGCTCATCCTGCGCTCCCGCCACAGCTCGGCTGTGCTCCCCGGGAGGGATTCAGGTGTTTATCCGGTCTGTGGTCACCTGCGCTGACACCGAACCCGGGCCGGGCTTAAGTTTATACAAAGTGTCAAATGCCACCTCACAACGCTGCTTTTAAGCGGAACACCTCCAAGTTTGACCTGGTGTGGCACTCCTAAACCCGCGCCCAAAGGAAGCTTATCCCACCTCTGGGCTCCGCTGAGCGCATCCCTGTTCCCGCTGCTCCCTCCCTGCTCTGCACCACGGGAGGGCTGCATCCAGCTGGATCCTTCCATTGACTGCGCTGGAAGTGGCTGCACACCAGCAGCGCAGCAAGGAGGCAGTGGAGCATCACACCCTGTATCAGCTACCAAATTAGACAAAAAGACGAAGAGTGACTCATTTCAGCCTTTCTCATCTCCCCAGGCAATTCTTCTCTCCCCCTCCCTCCCAGACACACACGGTTATGTTTCACCCAGTGCTGCAGCACTGGGAGTTTTGCAGAGATTTGCTGCTTCACACGAGGTAGCCACAGCTCCCAGCCCCGTGTTTGGCCCTCAGGACTGCTCCGAACCAAAGCTCTCGCAGGGAAAGGACTGGGGTTTGGCACAAAACTGGGCACAGATGTATGCACTGATCTACTCCGGGCACTGCACCCCTTCCCTGCCCTGTCTCACCCTTCCCAAAGCCCTCCCACACCACCACACCAAGGCCAAATTTCAGCTGCTTCTTTGCTCTCTGCTGACTAAGTTTCTTTCTAATCTCAATAAAGCCTCCAGGATTTGAGCCTGACCAACGCAGATAAATCATTGGCTTTGGCCTAAAAAGTCAGCCAATTTAGCCTTGGCAGATTTGCTCCGTCAGAGGTCACTGAGAAGCCGAGATTTACTAAAGGCACTTGCTTTCTCTTGGCTTTGTGGTCAAAATCAAGTCCCTCGGTGACACTCCAACACCTGCTGTTCTTTTATGAGGGAAACCACTGAGCTTCTGGGAAGAGGTACATTCCTGTGGTTTATGAGGCTTTTTCTCCCTCTGATGTCACTGTTACCCTAAAAACCCCCAAGTGACACTGACAACCACAGAGCAGCATCCCCCCAAGTGAGCCTTGGGGGTTCACTGGGTGTCCAGCCATGTGTCCAGCTCTCAGCTCCTTGTCTTTTCTTACTGACAATTTGACTAATTTCTTGCTGCAACTCTATTGATAGATTTTTATTATTTCATCATTGAAAACAGTAGATACTGAATCTCTGTTTTTAACTCTCTTGAGAAAACACCATAAACCTCTCTGGATTCTGGATGGCTTTCCAGGCTGAGGGATCTACTTCTGCATCACTTGGATATGCTGATGTCTGACAGTTAATCCTGGATCTGCAACTGAGCAAGGAACTTGTGGGCTAAGACGAGGGAAATGCCTGAAATGGGCAAAGTTTGGGCACTTCTGAAACAGATCTTGAACATTTGTTCCTGGGCTCCAGCTCCAAGTAGGAGAAGCCCCTGATTGCTGTGGTTATGTGGACACCTGAAATACCAGTGAGTCCCTGGGAGTCTTTTTCCCTGAAAAGTGTAATGAATTTGCAGCTGCAAAAAAAGGGAAAGAAACCTGATGTGCTCTGCTAAGGGTGGGCAAATTAAAAACTCCCACAGGCTTTTGCTGCCACAGTTATTTCTCCTTCTCTGTGGGAAGAAACATGTTGGTGAGTTTGATAAAAGGCAAAGTGAGGACCTTCAGCACCACCAAGCCAAGCAATGGCACGGAGCATCCCTCTTGCCAAGGCAAATCCCTGGAGCCAGGGGCACATCCTGCCTGTAGGAATCCAGCTGAAACGCACAGGCAGTATCAGCAAAGACCTGGGAAGGGGGAATTCACAATCCTTTTTGCCACTTCAGTGACAACAGAGGCAAATTGGGTCTCTGTGGTCTCTTCAGCTCTAGCGAAGGCCTTGTGCTTTGGAGAGGCTCCTTGTCAGCATCATCCAAACTCCAAAGTGTCACCCTGGAAACTCCTAATCCTGCTCAGCACAGCTCGTTCTGCACTCTCTCATCTGCCGAGTTTAAAGGATGAAGCTGTCACTGGGGAAATGTTCTGATTCTGGCATTCCTGAGACACACTGAGGCAAAGAAAACAGAGTTCATTAAAGTGCTGCAAGATGCTGTGATTCCTACTTAGAGGGGAGTTTCAGACCAGATGTTTGTTTACAGCCGGTTCCTGCAATTAGATCAGTGTAGGAATATCCCCCCGAGGTGGGTGGGAAGGAGTGTGAACTGCAGCATTTGCCATCCTCACCTTTTGGCTTTCGTGGTCACCCTGCATTTATAATAGAGGTAATAAAGCAAACACCTGCCATTTACTGCTTAATGAGGATCAGATATGCCCCAAAAAGCTCTTGCATCCCCTTTCCTGGGCTCTACAAACCTGGAGACCCTCGAAAACTGGCTAAAATATCCCCAGGACAGGGAGTGTTTCTCCACAGGCTGGAACTGAGGCTCCTCTCTCTGCTTCCAGACCGTGGGAATGCTTTGCCACTCCCACAATCCCTGCAGCATCTTCACTGTCCTCCCTGACTTCATCGTGAGTTTCACAGCTTATGGATTTCTTCTTCTGGGAAGATCCATTTCCTATATGCCATCCCATCATATCTGCAGCCCTTTGGATAAATCTTTGCAGAGATACCCCCTGAAGGCAGGAGTGTGTCTGCAGAGCCCTTTGTGCATCCCCACAAGCCGCAGCCCCCACCAGCCACCTCCCTCCTGTGACCTTCAGCTGTTTGAGGCACCAGCAGTGACCTGGTTCTCTCTCCAAAGGGCCTGTGGAAACAGGAGCCTGATTTGACCTGGTGCAGAAGGGTCTTTTTTTAGAAACTCCCTCAGAAATACTCATTTCAAAGAACGCAAAGGTTCTGATTAAAGTATTTTGTTGCCTCTGTCAAGGTGGTTTTTCTTCTTTGTGAGCTCCTGTCTGCGGCTTTGCTGAGGACTTGCAGGAGTGGTGTCCACCTCTAGATGGTGTGTTTTACCCAGAAGAACTTTGTGCCTGGCCCTTTACGTAACTTTTGCTCCTTGTCTGAGGTTGCAAACCCTCTCCAACCAAACCACACAGATTTTTAGTATTTCCTTGTTTTCTTAACTTGAGAATCTGGCTGCAGTAATGCAAAAATAATAAAAATATATTCCTTAGAAACATAAAAAGGTGTATTATATGGCACATTTGGTTGACCCTGTGAGGTATCTACTATGTGGCGTATCCACTGCACAGCTGATGGCTTTGCCTGTCCTCTGGGCTCATTGCTGTGCTACTTAAATTAAAACAATTGAATTTTTTTCTAATACAACACACTGCTCTTGTACTTGAACGTAAAGAAAGAGGGAAGGAACAAAGATGGATAATACCACGAGGCTAAAATGATGGTGGGGTTGAAATAACTTACTCCATGCACAGTATTAATACTTCTTTACTCTGGACAGCACTTCCCTGCTTGAAGGAACAACACAAGATAATTTAACACCTCCAAGTTTTGCTCAATTTAGAAATGCAATGAGGACGACATAGATGATTAATATCACGACTTCAGGCTGGGGATAAGAGCCATTGGGTTTTGCTGGGTTTTGTTGTGGGGTTTTATTTTATTTTATTTTATTTTATTTTTAAGAAATTGAAAGAACACATAGTTACCTTCACTGTTCATGGGCACAGGAATGGAACTGTTAAATTAGCCAGGAGCAGAAAAGACACCAACCTGCTTGCACTGTCCAGCTGCAATGTACAGAAAGTAATCAAAACAGAACAAATGATAAAAAAGAAATGAGATCAAAAAAATCTGCTGGGCTTTCATAAGCTAAAATGTTCTTCATAACACAGGTAAGGAAATTGCTTGTGCCGACTTCAATGGGTCCAAGATTTTCTCCATGATTTCTAACCTGAAATTGCTGCTTTTAGAAGCTTATAAAAAAGGCCTTGTGTGGAATCAACTCTCCCAGTGCATTATGAGTAATATCTACTGCTCCTATTTTACATCTCAGCTTAGTGACAGAACTTCCTTGTAAATAAGGGTTATTTCCACTAAAAGGCTATTATGAAGTTATCTCTGAGGCTCCAGTCTCAGCTCCCAGGAATAAAGGAACACTTTAGGATGTGAACAGCTTTGTTGCCCTGTTTACTGCAGGAGCAGCCCAGGGAAGAGCAGGACACAGCCTGGTCTGCTTCACCCCTGCGTGTGACATTCCAGCTGCCCTGGCAGGGCCCTGACAAAAGGCCACCAGGCAGGACTGGGCCTTTCATGTGGTTATGGCAGGGTGTTGCTGCAGGGTTTCACTTGGCCTTTACGAGTAGATTGTTCCTTCTGACAGCCTGAAGGTCATAAATGTCACCAGAGCACCTCTCCTGATGTCCCTCTCGGGTTTAGTTTGGTGTGACCTGGCTGAGCAGCCTCATGGCTGGTGCTGGGTCCCGATCTAATGTGATGTTCTCCTTCACTGGTTTCAGATGCTGGAGTTGGAAGCTGAGATTCATTCTTACATCATTCGAGTTTGTTCTTTATTTCTGATTTATATCCCCCAGTTTCAGTGTGGATAACAGACTGCAACACAGAAGCCATTGGGAAAAGACAGTACTCAGAGCCTCCTTGGAGGATGTCTCCATCCCCCTCCCACTTCTTCTTGGCTCCTGGTCATTTTCAACCTCCCACCCTCTGCCAAAGTCCCTTTGCTTCCAGTCTGCCCTATATTTGCACCTTCTGTTCACCCTCTTTGGGACCTCAATACCTTCTGGCTTCCAACTCTTTTGCAGCTCCCACCATCTTCAGACTTCACGCTATTTCTTGGCATCCAACCCATCTTTGGCCTCCCACTCCTCTTTTCCAGCCTCCCATTTCACTATTGAGCCTCTCACCCCTTTTCTGTATCCCATCTTTCTTAAACTCCCACTCCCCCTTTTTGGCTGGCCACCCCTCCCACCCTTTTCTGAACCTCCCTCCCCTTTCAGAACTGCAACCCTGTTTTCCTTTTGCTGCCTTTTTTGCTGCCTGTAACCCTGTGTTCAACCTGCCCCCCCTACTTCAGCCCTTTGTCATCCTCTCAACCCTTCTGAGCCTTCTGCACTGTTTGGGCCTCTCACCTCCCCTTGTCCTCCCACCCCTGCTTTGGCTGCCCCAGCCTGGGGGTTGGTGAAGGGCAGCACAGCATCTGGGCTATTTTAGATTCTGGAAAACACACCTGAGAGGCTGTTGATCACATTTTTTAACAGCAGGTTGTTTGCAAGGAAACTGCTGAGAGCGTTTGCACTTGGAATTTAATCAGTCCCAAAATATTCCGAGGAGCCTCAGCAACAGCATTGCTCTCCTTGTCTGTCAGCTGGGTGTCTGTGCAGGGAGAGGTGGCAGATCTGCTCACACAGCCACGCCACCTCTGACTTCAGCTTTGTCATCTTGTGTTCCTGTGTCCCCACACTCTTTTGGCCATGGCTGAGTATCAGCTGCAATGGTAATTTAAGATTAAAAGCCCTCATGCTCTTGGGAAAGGTGGTACCTCCAATGATGGTGTTCCCACCTCACTTGGAGTGGTGGCACAGGGCCAGGAGAGCCTGGCAAGGGCAGCTCACAGGGGCCAGGCTGGTCTCTCATCTCCCCTCAGCCGTGGTACCTGGGGTTAAACCTTCAAAGTGGGTGTTTTCAGTCCACATGTTGATGCAACACATCCCTGCCCAAATTCTCCACACCCCCTTCCACCCTCTGGATCATTCTGGTTGGGAATGGATTGGCTCTTTTTACATAGAAGACATTTTAAGGTTTTTCATGCACAAAGAAATGCATTTCCCAAGCCATGAAATGATTGTCAGTGTTCTGTAAAGCAGTGGTGGAACAGACCTTCCCAGAGCTACCCCAGTTTCCTCTCAGACTTGTGCAAACTTTAAGAAATCAGATTTACAGGATGAACCTTAACACTTCTCCTCCCATGGTTACCCGTTTTGACAGTCAGCTAAGAGGGGTGGGTTTAATTTGTTATTCCAGCCACACTGACCATTAACCCTGGATCCTCATTTAGGACAATATTTAACCACAAGCTTAAAAAGCCTTGAAAGGAGCCATTTTTATAAATGATTATCTGAGTTATTTGTCCCACTCAAGGCCTTGAGGGTTAACAACAGGAACATCTACAAGGCAGTTATTGTGGCAATCAATCCCCAAATACAAATAACTCAATAATTTATAACAGACCCTCACCGTTAAATTGTATTCTGTTATTTTCACTTATCTCAATGCTTATTATGATGCTACACTGATGTCTAATAATTTATCTGGCCTTTTCATTTGCTTCCTGGTGCAGATTTAGCTCTGGTTTGGTACTGGAGAGCCTGTGAACCAGGCTGGGCCTACCATTTTAATTCACTGGATTAAACAAATCTGAATTATGAAGTAACATTTAGCCATGTCAGTGATGAATTCTTGTCATTCAGAGGAACAAATGCGTTCAGTTATTTTGCCTTTTCAGGGTTCAGAGTTCCAGTCCAAATTTTATGCCCTGGAACAATTTTCTCCCATATTAAGTCTGTCTCAGAGAGAGAAGTCACCTGGTCCTCATGTCACCTTTGTCAGCACCTTTGAAGCAACACTGGAGCACAGTTGGGTTCAGAACCAAAATGATGATCACCTGGTTCCTGCTCTGGGATCTCTTATAAAACCAAAGCTCTCAACATACCTGTGCTCTGGAAAGAGCCTCAGCTCAGGGGTTGAAGGTGCAAGATCTGATCTCAGCCCTGCCTGCAGAGGAGGTGAGGACAGGCAGAAAGGGAAGAGGCACAAAGACATTGTGCGGTTTGGGTAGAGATGCAGTCACAGCCTGAGGGCATCTGCATCCTCAGTCATGCAGCAGAGGTGGCTGGTGTGGGGAGTTTGGTTGTGGATTTCCCTGGGTTGGGGTTCTGTCAGGTTTTCCTCACTAGACAGAGTCAGACTGACCCAGGTGTGGGGTGAAAGCCCTGGCACCAGGGTGTGAGGTGGTGCCAGAGGTTTGGCAGGTGACACTGGTTGTTTCGGAGCGGAGCGGAGGCGGCTGGGGCAGGGCGTTGTGCTGGGCTGGGCTGGGTTGGGTTGAGCAAACGGGGTCATTAGGGATGTGTGTTGTGCAGCACCGGGAGGGTTTTACAGCCCTGCAGCCTCACCTGGGCTTTCTTGTTCTTACAAATTAGGGAGCTTCATGCTCATTTCTCAGGAGAGCTGGATCGGGTGCTTGCTCAGGAGTGCTCAGTGATTTGGTTTTCAGACATCTTTGGTGAGAAGGAGAGAGTTATACAAATAGGTTTCTCAGAAGGAAGGGCTTTCCTCAGCCAGACTTCTCTGCCCTCGCCGGTTTCCATCTCCCACTAGGCAGGGCTGTGCTCCTGCTCCCTTGGCATTTCGGAGGGGTGGGCTGATCCCTCCGCTGCTCGCAGAGAGGGCTGCGCTGCAGTCCCCATGGAAACAATTTGGAGAGTCTTCCAGCTTGTGTAGCATCGCCGAGCTGTGTTTTGCCTTCCTTTTCACTTCCATCAAGAGGGCTGCAGAACTTTAACGCATTCACGTTTGAAAAGCACTTTGAGGTCCTTGAAGAAGGCGCTACAGAGGAGCGAAGTGTTATTACTCAGATTAACTGTTTCTGTTTGCTCTGGAGTCACAGCCGGAGCGCTGGCTCTGCCTGGGGGAGGTGGGATGAGACAGTGAGGTGCTCCTGTGTCCATCCTCCTGGAGAGCTCTGCAAGGTCAGCTCGACACCGAGGGAAGGCCGGGCAGACCTTCCCCAAGGACTGCAGTCAGGCAGGGAATACATTCTGGAAAGCCCAACAACCTGCTTTATGCAGGCAACACGGAGGGAATTGCCAGGAGAAAGAAATGGCACCACACGATCCACGTCCTTTGGTGCAAACCCAGTGAGAGCTCCCGGGGTGGGAATGGGCATCCACTGCTGCCTCGGATGGGAGGGCACCCCAAAGCTCTGCTAGCAGACACCATTTACTGCCATGAAAGTACTCCCTTCAGGGAGCCCCTGGCAGCAGTTTGAGGCCAGTCCCTGCCCCTGCCCGCAGAGCTCTGATCCCACCCGAGGCTGTGCCAGGGGAATGCCACACACCCACCTGGAACTCGGGAATGCAACATGCTACAGCCTAAGGGATTTTGCATTCCTATTCCCTACCAAGGGCCTCAGCATCTTTCAAGTATCTGCTGCCTTCCAGACCCCCCTGGACTCCTGCTAAATCCATGTGGACTTGGGAATCACTGCACAGCTCTGGCCACTTGTGCATCCATGGTTTGGGCTCCCATTTCCCCATCCCACACTCCTCTATCTGAATGCCATAGGGTGGATCCTCTGCAAAGTCCTCTCCAGTTTCTAGGCATGCTGGCCTTCTCAGCTCTGGAATAACAGCCTGCAGCTGCTGCTGAGGGTTCCTGAGGACCCTGCCAAGGGCTGTTTTGTCTGGGGATTCTGGTTGGGTTTTTTTTGAGGTGGGGGGAGGTGTTGGGTTTTTTTAGCTTTTGTTGTTGTTGTTTTGGTGTTTGGGGTTTTTTATGAGTTTGTTTTTTTCATAATTATGATTTTCTTTTCCTTTCTTTTTAATTAATTGTGTTTTCTCAGGAAGTAACAAATAATAAACACAAGCTGAAATTGCACTGCCTGCCTTGTTATGGGTACAGCGAGCCAGGACCACGTTGCCCCATCTCTGCTCTTAGTTCCAATTACAAATTGGAATAACAACTACAAAACCTAGTTGTAAACTGTTTGTTTAGCATCTGAAACATATCGTTTTCCATACATGCTTTCTCCAGTTCAGTGTGACCAGCTGAAAACAAACCATAGCAGACAATGAAGGGATCTGTTTGCATCTCTGCCAGGTCCTCACCTGCCAGGCTGCTCAAACGTGGGAGGGGAGAGGTCGCGGGACACGAGGAGGGGGAGAGCAGCCAGGAGGGGCCCTTTCTGTCACAGCAGGCTTTACTCAGCCGAGCCACCCTCATTTCAGTGTCCTCCCCCCTGGAGATGCCCTGTCCCCACCCAGCCTCCATCCTGGCCCTCTGTGGTGCTGCTGCTCCCTCTGCCCACCCTGCCCCAGTTCCCCTTCCCCCCATCCTCTGTCTGCTGCTGCTGCTGTGATTCATTAACGCTTCAGAGACACCAGGCTGGATGGAAAAAACCCAACCAACACCGCGTTGTGCTGCTCTGTACATTTTCTATAGTGACTCACGAGTCTGACCAGGTAACTCCCCTTCCCTCTCACTTAGTCACTCTCTCCCTCCCGGATGGGCTTGTCTGACTCCTCACTTCACTTGTTATTATCACCCTGTTTTCTTGGCTCTTCCCTTCCCATCCCATGCTCTGCATTGGAGCTTCAGGATGGGAAGTTCTCCCTCGCTGACCTGTCACACACAGTCAGGAGCAAAGGAAAACACTGACTGCAGCAACTTTGCCTATGGAGAGACCATAGAACTGCGCCCTGCTCCCCCTCCCTGCCTGGGCCACGCACAAATTACTTTGTCATTGTGGTGAAACAAATAAGGCTTCATTCTCATTACCATCCTGATGGGAGTAAACAAGTTTATTTACACTTGAGCACTGCTGAAGAATAAAGTCATAGAGAAAAGTTCAGGGTAGGTGGCCTGTCTTTGTCATTAGGGCCAGCTTGTACAAAATCCCTGCCCCCTCGGCCAGACAGGCTGCTATTCAGGCAGGCCCGGGTTAATGAAAGTACGGGGTGTGCTTGTTAAAAGGAGGACTACAACACTTGTAATCATGGGTGGTCACATTTTTATTTAATGATACGTATCTTTCCTTTCTCCAGCCTTCGCTCGTAACCCTTTGCCTCCCACTCACCCGTCCCTCTGCAGTGACTAATTAGGAGCCGCCAACTAAAATCTGCTGCGAGGGCCACGATGAGCTAAACCCACTTAACGAGTGATTTTTATTTTAAAACAATCTTTTCATTAACAGCCCTGACATTCTGACAAAGCAAAGAGCCCTCAAAGCGTGGAGGGCCCCACATGGGTGATTGCTGGAGCTAAGATAATAGTAAAAGGACAACTGCAAACAAACTTTTGGGAAGAAAGGGCTTCAGAACAGAACGGCTTCCTCTCTTTCAAGGCCTTCATGTGGCCCCGGTGATAAATCTGCTGGGACAAGGATACTTCAAAGCCAGAGGTCGAACTCTGCTCTCACTCGTGTGAGTCTTACAACTTGTGTCAATGGAGTTTCACTCAGGCAGGAGGTTCAGACCTGCTGTTCTGCTCTCACGAATGCAGTGAAAGCCAAAGCCAGCCAGGATGGGGAAAAATATCTATTTATCTCTGCCATGACCTTGTGAAGTGCTGGCTACAATCAAGCTACACGAAACACCCTCCCAACATCTCCCATCTTTCCTGCTATTTCTAATGACTAACCAGTCTGAAGTGCTTGTGCCTGGGTTGAGAAGTTCAAGCTCAAATATAATCTTTTTGCATATTCTGAGTGTATTAACGAGCTGCTCATACAAAGACATCACTCACCAGTGTTCTCACCTGCCTCTTGCAGGCTGTTTCCTGTTCCTGCTGTCATGCACGGAAAGTTTGTCTGTCTACCAGCACCTCTCTCTCCCCACAGTCATTCTTGAACTTCACAGTCATTTTGTGATGTGAAGACACTAAATGCGTCCAAGGTCTTGGAAACCCACAGCTGATGCTCCAATACCCATGAATTGTCACCTGTCATTTGGGTATCTTATTCACAAGCATTTTCTAATGGCACTTATGAATCTAAAAACTCAAATTACAGGTGGTTTTGGGAACAGGGTAGGGTTTCTACTCAGACTTTGCATCTGCTGGTCATCCCCATCTCTTTAGGACAGGGAGAGCAAAATGCTTAAGGCAAAGTGTTGTGCAATGATATCATGTAGCTACAACCCACCTCTTGGTTTCTTTACCAGGCTGGTTGGTTTCTTCTCACCCTGGTTCCTGGCCCAGCTTGTGCTTCCCTCACCCAGGAGGGGCCAAAAACCTCTGTCCCATATCTCCATCTGAGGTCCAGGGCAGCACTCGAGCAGGAAGAGCTGCCACTGACACAGAGAGGAGAAGGAGTGACAGGAACATGTCACTGCCTGCCCAGTGCTCCCAGCACTCTCTGGCCCTCTTTTAACCTCCATTTCAAGGCATATTTATTATTCCAGAGGAAACAGCCTGTTGACTCCATGAGTTATGGGGAGAGGGTGAACGGCGGAGTTCCAAACTGGGGGCAGCCTGAGCCTCTGTGTGTTTCAGGCTCAGCAAGGAAAGCTCAGGTAGCCAGAGGTGCAATCCAGTAGTATTGTCACAAGACTGAGGGATTAACTTAAGCAAAGCTCCCATTGCTTTCTAAAAATCCTGGGAACATTGGTGGTGATGAATGGCACCAAGGGATTTGGTGGGACAGTGAAGTTGTGTCTGTGTCCCCAGAGCTCCTGGCTGAGTGTGGGTGCCAAGGAGGAGCTGCCCAGGGGCCTCCCAGCAGCTCCTGCCTGCACACCTCATCCCCTGAGTGCATGTCCAAAGCTGGGTGTGAGGGCACATGTGCCAGTCAGGGGGAAATTCTGCATCAATACAGACAGCAGGGGAAGCACCGTGGCAGGAGGGGGAAGGAGAACATTGCAGGTGACAAACAGGGCAATGTGGCCTCTGAAGCAGAGCAGACAGATGTATTTATTAAATAAATATCCTGAGATAACAGGCAATGCTGAAACAATGTACATTGCTAATACTCAAGGCTTGAAAATCAACCTCCCAAGTGCTTTACCTGTATCAGTGAGCACCCCATGGGGCACGGCTGCTCTCCCTGGTGGGAGGAAAACTGAGATCCAGAGGGTGAAAGATCCCATTTCCTGATGCTGTCCCTCATTTTGGGAGTCCAGTATGAGCCCCTCTAAACTAAAGGGAATGCTTTGAAAAAAGGAGGTGAGAATGAGGGGGCTTTAATGCAGATTGACAGGAGCTCTGTCTCTATATATGCAGCAGAGATTAATTCTGATGAAGAAAATTCAAAGTGAGTGGACCTTTCCCATTATTTACTGCTCTGTGCTCAGAGGCAGAAACTCAAGCAGGGAACCAGAAACAGACCAGGCTGGATGGGGCTTTGGGTCTAGTGGAAGGTGTCCCTGCCCATGGCAGGGGGGTTGAAACCAGATGGACTTTAAGGTCCCTTCCAACACAAACCAGTCAATGATTCAATAATTCTATTATTCTAAGGCTTCCCCAGAGCTCTGCAGTTAATAAAGGCATTTCTGGGTGTTTTCTTTCACCTTTTCCTCTCTTTTTCCTGCCCTTTCCCCATCATTTCCAGGCGGTCTCACTGGTGCTGTGGGGGTTAATGAACGCTCACACCTTGCTACAGCGAGGCAAAAACTTATGAGTCTTCATGTTGTCACGAAGGTGTTGCTGAGCTTACTCTGCATGAAATATCCCAGAACTCCTGCAAACTGTGGGATTGAAATTCACAGGCTATAATTACAGAGTCTCCGGCACCCTCCCACACTTTGCAATGCCTTCCCAGGCGGGAGCAGCAGGAACACCTGTCCCGGGCTCCTGTGGACTTGTAGGTCCCTGCCCGCAGCCAGGCAGGGCACGCTCCCTGCCAGAGTGCTCCCAGCAAACCTCCTGCCCCGCTGGGATGATGAGGGGGGAGTCTGGATTCTCCCGGGTGTGTTTAGGAAACAGCCCCGAAGCAGAGTCAGTGCGGTCACATTTACAAACAGGTGCTCTCAGCCAGGTTAATTCGGTGCCATTTTATAGACAGCTTGATGACAGGCTTGAACACAAGGGTTGGAGGACTTGGAGAAGCAAGGGAATGAAAACAGCTTTCCTGGGATTGCTCCTGCCCAAGCGAGCCCAGGGAACACCTCAGCTGTGAACTCCAGGAAGGCTCCTGAGGCTCAGGATCAGCATCAGCTCAGCAGACCTGATACTCAACTGGTTCCCAGGGGGTCAGGTCGGGCCTTGGGTGTTCTGGTGTGAATCAGGTGCACGTAGAAGGGGCATATTTGCTGGAGGGGAGGGAGTGGTTAAATTAGTATCAAATTCCCAGTTACTGAAAGTGCCATCTCGGGGTTCTTTGAGCCTTTGTTGGGCCAGTACTGCTTGAGGTGAGATCATCTCCATGCACAGAGGAGCATCTCCAGTGCCCCAGCAGGGATCTGGGTGTGAGGCAGGGTCCCAAAGGCTCTGGGGATGGAGCAGGGAGTCCCTCTGAGGTTCACCAGGGCCAGGCTGTGTGTTTTGCAGCGTGGATCCACCGCAGCTGGAGCAGGTTCCCTGCAGGGCTCACAGCAGGGTCTCCTCCGTGTGTTGTTGTGGAGCTGCTTGGGAGCTGATGTCATGAGCGGCTCTGCCCAGACTGGCACGGGCAGGCTTGGCACAGACTTGGTTTTTTCTGCCTCCGAGGTGCTTTTTGGAGAGCCCTTCCACAGCATCCTCCACTCCCTGCCCCCACAGCCAAGCAGCAAGGCAAGGAGGAGGAGAGCTCCCCAGGGCCACCTTGGGAACGTGGCTACAGCCTTACCCAGCAAACCCTCCTGCCAAGTGGGTAAAGGGAGAGGCTGGAGCTGTCAGGGATACCCATAGACCTCAGCCAAGAGGCAACAGCAGGGGTGATGGTGGAGCCTTGGGTTGTGTGGGGACAGGAACATCTCCCTTGTGTGGGGTAAGTGCACTCACGCTGAGAAAGCTTCTCGGTTCCTTCTCGCTCTCTATCCTTATGTGCTTAATTTTTTTTTATCCTGTGCTGATGTTTATCTCACCCCATAGTGACAGAGAAGGGTATTTCTCATCATAATGAGTTTGAGAGTTATTACTGGGTTCTCTTTTGTAGCAGAATGTGTGTTTATCACCTCAGAGCAATGCCTGTCCCTGTATTTGTGTTTGCCTTCCCCCTCCACCCCTTATCCCCTGCTGCAGCCCATCCCACAGGGCCCCCATACTCGAGATGAGCCTGTTGCTCCTCAGCCTTCATCCCACCTCTGCCCACAGCCATCTGCTCTCCTACCCCTTGTCTCCATTAGCAATGAATCCTGGAGCTGCAGGAAGGACCTGCACAACCCCTCTGTCACCAATCTGCACAAAAATCCTCTGCAGGGTGACTTGGAGCCTCCTCAGTGGGAGCAAGGGCCCTCTGTGGCCTCTGCTCCAGGCTTTCCTGGTGGGACATGTGCTGGGTCATCCCTGTGGCCAACTGCTCCTGTTCAGACATGACCCTGCCTGAACTTCCCACCACTTGTGCCTCTGACTCCTCTCTGCCCGGATTGGGCTGACACCGAACACCCCAAGCACGGCTCTCATTTACTGGCACCCATTATCACTGTAGCTGTTGCTTTATTAGCCCCTACCAGTTGCTCCTCTGTGGTTTCACTCTGGGGTGACTGATGCAGAACCTGATAAAAGGCACCTGATATCACTGTGAATAGCTGATGTAAACTTAGCAGTCAGTCCTATGACATGTCATGTGAGCAAATTAATAAACCCTTTCCCAATAAATTCAGCATGTGTTGTATCATCCCCCTTCAAGGGCATCTCTTATGTCAACATCACTAGTTAGCTACTCTGCTCCTCTGGGAATGCATCACCAGGACCTTTTGGGTCAGAGGGATTCTTCCTCTGTGACCATGGAACAGCAGCTCTGACCACTGTGGGAGTCAGATTTGGTTGGAATGTTGGGCAGCTCGGAGTCAGAGAAGTTCCCAGCCCAGGGACCTGGCTCCTGCAGCGTGAGTGTGGGACACTGACCCCCACCTGCCAGTGGGGAGCTCAGGGGGAATGGTGCCACTGGGACCACTGGCTGCTCATCCCCAGTGCTGAGGCTCCAGCCTGCAGAGCTGCCACTGAGGTGGCATGAGACCCTCAGTGCCCCCAGGTACTCTGGGGGTTTTCCCAACAGAAGCCCTGCGTGGCCTGGGCTCTGCAGCTGTAAGAGGGTGTAACAGGGTGACTCCAGCCCTGCTGTGCTGTTCAGTTCTGCTCTGAGCACCCTGTGCCTCAGCTGTGCTTTGCTGTGGGAATAACATCCAGTCCTGTGTGTGCTGGAGCAATGGGCAGCATCCCTCCCATGCCAGATATCAGACACTCTACCCCTCCAGAAAGGGCTCCTTCTGCCCCCAGATTCCCATTGGGATCAACTTGTTGTGGCTCCTCC
Organism: Pithys albifrons albifrons; assembly: GCF_047495875.1. Classification (NCBI taxonomy): domain Eukaryota; kingdom Metazoa; phylum Chordata; class Aves; order Passeriformes; family Thamnophilidae; genus Pithys; species Pithys albifrons. Next base: position 18,065,916 of record NC_092470.1, on the reverse strand, counting down.
AATGAGCTATTTCAGCGATTATTTTACCTCTGCCTGAACAAAAAAGGAATCACCAGAGGTATATGAAAAAGGCAGAAGGAGCGTTTTGGTTGTCAGAATGCCCAGATGATCTGATTGAGGAACCAAAGCATTTAAAGGAGGATTCAAATCTCCTTCGGCTCTGCATTTCTCACAGGACCCAGACAGTGTTTGTCACTCTGTTCCAAACCACCATCATGTCAACCAGTGTCTTTCCCTGCGAGCGGCACCGGGGCAGGAACCCCACGCGAGCCCAGGGCCACCCATGGAGCCTCTGCCTGCGTCACACTCGCTCTGAAGGGCTGACTCCAGCCATGGGTGTCTCATCTAAGGTCCTTCAGGGGCTGCTCTGAGGTCCAAGGCTCCGTGCAGAGCCCCCTGTGCTGTGTGAGGTCACCCCTCATTGCTGTTTGCTCTCCGGGACCTCCCTGTGCAGTCCCACAGCCCCTGGGAATCCTCCCGTGCACACTCCACTTGCTCCTCTGCTTTGTTCCCCAGCGGATTTGTATTTGAAGGGTTTCATTAAATTATCTCACAACATCAGTTGGTACACAACTACAAATTAATTTAGTCAGTTTGCATTTTGGCTGACCTAATATTCATTATATTCCAGTCAAGTGGATGTGTTTGCTATTTGACGGGTTGTTTCACGATAAGATACGTGGTCCAAAGTACTGTACTTAGAACTAGAGGTAATATTTACAGACACTCCATGCAAATACTGCAATTACCTGATTAATTATAGCCCTTCTATTTGGTTCTGCAGATCACACACTTATCCCTCCCTTCTCCCCCCTTTCCCCACTGCCGTATTTGTATATAGCAGATGGGAATACTCTTTAGATCTCTACAAAGCAAAACTGGCTGTGTTTTAAAACCTAAACACTGTGTGGTCACTCTGAGCTCCCCCGTCCCCAGTGCTGTGCTCGCCTGCAGTGGGTTGTTATGGCTGGGATGCACAGAGCATTACCAGTGCTGCATTTTAATAACAATCTCAGTCCAGGAGATTGGAAATGGGAATCTAAACATAGCCCTGAAGAAGGATGAAAAAGAAATTCAAGAGGGACTTGGAAATGGTGTTAAACGTGCGGGAATGCTGTAAGTGCAGCTCCTCTGAACCGCAGATATAAACACGCTCAGAGCGTGCTCTGGGGAGGGACAGATAGACAGATGTACCAGGGGATGTTACTGTTGTACTGCACTTCTCGTCCTGGGGTCAGAAACACTTTAAAAACCTCTGTGCAACTGAGCAAAATGCAGCTGCTGAAGTCACTTGCCCCTGCAGCAAAATGCAGGTGCTGGTCACACCAGCCTGGCACACGTTGGCAGCTGGTGCCTCTGCCCAGGGTTTAATTTTAAGGTAAAGTGCAGGGAAATATTCAGGAATGAAAATTTGGCTTCATTCTTGTCTGACACTGCATTTTGCCTTTCCAATGTCAATGAAGTCATTCCTGATGGAGTCATTCCTCCAGTTTTGGAGGGTCTGGAGATGGCGTTTTTGCAATTCAGGAAAAGGCAGAGATGTGCCCTCTGGCTCAGAAGGGAAGATGGCACTATTCCCACCTCACTGATGTGCTCCACAGGGCAGTCTGGGGCAGAGGTGACCACCCTGACCCAGTGGAGGAGCCCAAAGCAGAGAACAGGATGGGGCTCTGCTCCAAAGAGTGGCCAGTAGCATCTGACACATCACCACTCCAGGAAATCCTGTGCAGCTCAAGAGCTGTAACTGCTCTGATGTGGCCACACTCCCCACCTGCTCTCCCTGGAGCACAGGATACCAGGGCAGGGCACAGGGGAACCGTGTCCCCAGTTTGGCCACATTTCCAAACTGCACATGGCAAAGCCACAGCACCTCTGTCCACTTAACACGATGGATGTGTGTGATGGGAAGGGCTGGAGGACTGGAAACTGCTGCCAGCTTGGTGGCAGTGGCACAGAAGGGGGATCTGCTTAGGAGACATCCACATGAGAAAAGAAGCAATGGAAAGGAGCTTGTGAGGTCGAAGTGGCCCCATCTCTCCACTCATTCTTTTTGTCTTCCCTGTGTAGGGTCAACTCATCCTGTCTCTGCCCCTTCATCCTCCCCTGCCCACCTGGGCACTGGGCACCAACAACCTCTGCTCTTTCTCACCTGCTTGCAGGTACAACTCTTTCCTGCTGCCTCTTCTCATGATCCCTGCCCAGTGCCAAGCTTCCTGCCCCCTGCCAGGAGGATTCCTAGGGCTTTCCTTTTGAGCTTAAGCACCTTGCAGTCAGAGACCCTACAGCAATGCAGCCTCTTTATCTGCCTGCCAAACCCATCAGCGATCAGATCTCCAAGGTGAAATAAAACCATGCATTACAAATGAAATGCTCTGTTGCTCTCCTTTGCCTCCTGCCATCACCGGAGATCTTTTGTGGTTAGTCTGCAAGACAGCTTTTCCCTGCTAATTAACATTTAAAAATCTTCCTCTCTCTCCCCCTGCCACCGTGACACAGGGACTGCTATCGCCCAGGTTGTTCCTTGAAATAATTCATCACTTGGGAAACATCAGAGGCTCATTGTAATCCCACAGACCTGGCCTAAAACCAAATCTGTCCTCCTGCATTCCATGCAATAGTCTCTGCAAAGGCAGGCTCAGGATGTCAAACAGATTTAATTCTCAGAAAACACCTTCCCAAACTGCGTGTGTCTGATTTTACAAGCAGGATTTTGTTTTTCATGGCAGTAAATAGACTGAGCAAAGAAAACCCTCTGGTGTGTGTGTGACCTGTGAAAAATCACGGAATATATCCATGTTTCCACTTCCCTGTTGCAATCCCACCCTTTGTTTAGAGCTGGAGAGAGATATTGCCCTTTACTTTGCGTATTTCCAGTGCTTAGTGCAAGGGCCTAATTCCTCAAAGCTTTTTTTTTGTCCTGCAAAAGGCATAAAATACAATCCACCTACACCTACATAACAGAGCAGAATAACTTGAGGGCCAAAGGGACTTGCTGAGTCCCCATCTGTGGTGCTGCTGTCAGCTCATGGTGGGCATTGAATGTGCCCTCATGTCCCCTTGGGCATCAACACCTGAGGTTTGATGTTCACCTTGTCCCCACCCTGGTCACAAACCTGCAACATCAGGGACAGCCCAATGTCTCCAGCTCACCTCCCTCATCCTCAGGGTCTCAAACCATGCTGACAGATGCTCCCATTCCCTCTGCTCATGGCCCCTTGCAGCAGCAATGAACTCTGGAGGTCTGAACAGTTTTGGTCCTGCTTTCTTCTTTTCCTTCAAGGGATATTCCCACTGCCAGATGGAGAACAGATTGGTTTGCAGAGTAACCCAGCCTTTACCCACCAAACGCTCCTGCCACGGAGCTGGTGGTGCTCAGGCTTCCTGCAAACACCTCGGAGGAGTCTTTTATTAGCACACAACAGGGGGGTTTATACTCAGACCTGTGGTTCTTTAGTCAGGGGGAAAAGCAACACAGTTCATGTGCTCAGCACTGGCTCAGCCTCAGAAGGTGGAGGGAGAAGTATTAAATCAATGACTGTCAATGTCTCTGGTCTAAACCAGCAGCTCCCAAACCTACTTTGCCCAGGGACTATTGACAGGACAGCAGGAGCTCTCTGGGGTTTGCTGCAGCCTTGCAGCTCCACTGATCTTCCACAGGACATGGCGTAGGGGTCTGGAGGCAGGACTGGGAAGGAGCAGAGTGTCTGTGCCATGGTGTGTGCCAGTGGTGGGGAACTGTCACCTCAGAACAGGCATGGAAATGAAGCCTCTGTTAGTCTTGTTTTTGGTGTTTTTCAGTCTGGTTTTGGTCTTGCATCGCTGACCCACAGCAAGGCCCCACTTCAGGACTATTGGAAATAACCTCAGGAATAGAGTGGTGTCCCATGGGAATGTCCACCTGGCTCTGCTCAGGCTCAGTAAGTCCCATGGCTGCTCTCACAGGATGTGTTGCTTGGACCAACATCCCTCCCTGCGAAGCAGGATCTTGCACCATGTGCTGCACAAGAGCAATAATTGGGAATGTCCCACCGGGAGCTGCCTGTCCTTAGTGCACCAGGGAGTCGGGTTTAATCCAAACCAGCTGCACTTGTAAAGAACCTGTTCATGGTGTAAGATGCCAAGCCTTGATCATTACTTGTACCCCTGGAAATGTGAGCCCTGGAAAGGGAGTCACAGTTTGGGAGTGGGGGATGATGGAACGGTAAATTACGTAATGTCCCGTAAGCGCAGCCCGTCCGTAGCCCAATTACCCGTCCCAGCAGCCCCATGCAGTTGATTGCAGCATTATATAAAGGGCTTTTCATTAGTCAGAGAGTCACAAAGGGAGCTCTCTCCATGTCCTCCTTAGGATTACTTAACCATCACTCTGGACAAGACCAGCAGAGCATCATTTGGATGTGTCAGAACAATATCCACCATCCTTTCCTCAAGCACGTCCGCTCCACTCAACCATCATCCTGCGGAGGGTACAGGGAGGTGGGGAGTGCGTTTCCTGCATGAGACAGGGTCGCCCACACACCATGCCCTGGGGTGGAGGGAGGTCTGCTGTGCCTCTGCCAGGGCAAGGCATCTCTGGCTTGGGGCACCTGGCTGCCACCTCCCCAAAACACTGATGGGATCAGTGGAAACCATTCTGCACCCAAAAAAGTGCCCTACAAGCATTAGTGAGCTGGTGGAGCTCCTGTTCCTCCACAGCCCGGCAAATGAAGTGGCAGCACAAAGCAGATACCCTTCCCTTTCTCCTGCAAACCAGGGACTGACAGGCTTTTCCAATTCCCCCTGACCTGGTATGTATAATAAAGACGCAGAGCACTTGTGACAGCAGCCCTGGAACGGGTGATGCTGCCACCACACCAGAGGATGTGGCCAAGGAAGCAGGTCCTTATCACGTCCTTATCACTGCCTGCTGATGTGACCTTAGAGAAGTTGCCCAATATAGCTCGTCTGCGTTTCCCTTTCTCCGCGGCAGAGATAATAACAGTTCCTGGGTGTTGCAGAACTCATTCATTCCCATTTGTTTCTGGTATCTCAGATTATCAAAGAGCAGTCAGGAGGAAGACTGGCAAAGAACGAGCTCCTATTCACTTGTCTGCTAGAAACAGTAACCTATTTTAGAATGAAAAAAGGGGAAAAAAATAATCCTGAGAGAGGTTGTTCCTTGGCTTTTTCTGCTGCTCAATTTAAAATCTGCTCCAGCCTCCACCCTGCCATGGCCAGGGTGAAATGTTGACCATTTCATAGAGCACCAAATTGGTGTCTTCCCTCCCCTGGCAGGAATGACAATGCAAACAAAAATAGAGAATGCATTTAAAAAATCTCCAGTGGATCGTCATGGCAATAAATAATTGTAGCATGTTGCCATAGTAACTCTGGCTGTAATAAAGAGAGGCCTATCTGCAGCTTAGCTAAATTTAGTTGTTCCAAACTATTAAAAATATTTTCAAATACTCTGGTAACTCTTCATAACATTTTCTGGGGTTGGAAACAAGAGTTAATCTTCATTCATGCCTTTGTGTTGTCTCCATATTCCAAATATGCTTCATCACTGAAATAATCCATGCCATCCAATTAAAAAGTTGTTAAATTGAGGAAATTGCTGAGGATTTTTCTGTTTCCCACCTCATTGAGCCTTTTCACCTGAAGGTGTAAAATGTACCCATAGGAGATTCCCTCCTGCCAGGCCTGAGCCAGGATCTGGCCCTGACACAAACTGATGGGCAGTGGGAGGTGAGAGGGGCTGGCTGAGGGAAGGGGCTTGTGCAGGGGGGGCTTTTTTTTGAGGGAGAGGCAAAATGGATTCGGGGGCTGAGCCTTCACCCAGCATGGTTATTGTGAGGGTGCTGTGCAAAACAGATGGGGCTTCTCCAGTCCCAAACTGGTCTGGGTGTGACTTTCCCAGTTATCTGTCTTGTTTGAAATGAAGCCACATCTAATGAGATTTACACACAGCTCCAATGTCCAAAATCCCTCACTGCCTGTTTGAATGGGCAGCTCATCCTGCCTGGAAACCTCCCCTCTACCAAATGGGCTTTATTTTCCTACAAGGAAGCCTTAACTCCTGTGATTCCTGATTTTTTTCAGATTTCCATGTGAGATGATCTCTTTTAGCTACATCTGTTCAGAAGGAGAGATGGAAACATGCTGCAGGGGGGATTAAATTCATTAATTCTCTTGCTGGTGCCACCTCCAGGCTGATAAACCCCAAGTTCCCCTCACGCCCCACGTGCCCTCGGCCGAGCACAAGCCCATCGTTCCCATCCTCCTCCGTGGAAAGGAGCTCCACTGCTGGTCTCCAGGGACAGGCTCTGCAGATTGCCAGCTCTCAGAGGCACTTACTGCCTGTCTGAGTTTGAAGCCTTGGCTTCACGTTTCTGGGCTTATCTGGCTCCACGACAGCCGAACTTCCGCAACCGGAGACTTTAATGTGAACGTCGATAGCCGGATCTGCGGTTTCCGAAAGGCCATCGGCAAAGGCACGTGGGGCTGAGAGTGACAGCCCGAGTGGGGCTCCTGCCCACCCTCCCCTGGGACCCTGCACTGCAGCTTTGTGCAGGGGCAGGTCGCTGGAGTTATCCCAGATTTCTTCATTCCTGAATGGAAAGGTGGTTTCCAGCTGCTCTAATGTAGGTTGTTCCTGCAGAGTGTGAATTTAACCCTGGAGCATGAGATGTCTGCAGAGCAGTGAGGGGCACTGGGCCATGGCCTGGGTGAGTTGGCAGCAGCAGATCTCCCGTGGTGTAGTGGGATCTGCTGGGCTGCCCAGGACATCTTTCTGTCCACCCCAGCAAGGGCAGAATCAACCCCTGTTGTCTTGCCTAAATATTCCAAGGCAAACACTCATAGAATCCCAGAATGGTTTGAGTTGGAAGGGACCTTAATCCACTAATCCCCTGCCATGGGTAGGGACACCTCCCACCAGACCAGGGTGCTCAAAGCCCCTTTCAACCAGGCCTTGACACATGACAACGACCCTCTTCCACAAGCAAAGCCATGTTCCTAAAAGGCACTTTGTAGTGCTCAGTATCGTGTTCTGTGTCTGAAAAGAAACAAAAGCCAGTCATTTTATTGTTTTCTTACTGACAAGAGACTGCAGCCTATGGCTCAGAAACAACACAGCACAAAAACAGGACGAGCAGCTCCGTAGGCAGAAATACCTAAACTCCAAATAACCGCATGATTTGGGGAGAAAAGAAGCCAGGCATGCCTGCAAAACCAGGGGAAAGCATCTGGACTGCTCTTAACACATCAGTGCCTGTAATTATGGAAGTTTTGCTCTCTGAGGGCCCTAAAAATCCATTGAAGTCAAGGAGAGGGCAGGAAACGCAGCCGCAAGCTCAGCGCGGGGAAAAGGGCAGGTGATCACGGTGCTGGAACAGCCTCAGAGGTTTGTTCAACCTTTATCTTGGACTTTTAGTAGGACCTTGGGGAAAATCACCCGCAAATGCTCTGCTGCTGCTGTTGCCAGACTGCAGAACAAGACTAATGCATTTCCCTCTGCCCTTTGGGTCTCCCTGGACAGGTCTGTGCAGCAGGGGATGGTCGGGGCTGGTGCATCACCCAGCCCAGGCTCCAGCCAAGTCTTGGCCACACTGTAAGGACCAATAAATGGTGATTCCTGGATCCTGATTTCCCTTGGCCACACAGCAGCAGTGCCCTCCCCTTGGAATCCTCCTTGCCTCCCTCTCCGAACAGCCATGGGGTTTGGGGCAGGCCACAGGGTGTGTTTTTTTTAGAGATCCCCACTAGTAAATGGCAAAATTTCCTGCTTCACCAGACAGTCCTGGGGTTTGAACCTTCACCCCTCAGTGGGTGTTGCCCATTCCCAAGTGCCCACAGTGGAAGTGGAGGCTCAGCCCTCCCATTCAGCCTCAGCTTTGTGTTGTCACTTCTCTGTGTTGTCCTTCCTCTCCCATGTGCAGTGGTGACATCCCAGCAGTGCTGTGACTGAGCCATAGGCTGCAGTCCCTTGTCAGTAAGAAAACAATAAAATGACTGGCTTTTGTTTCTTTTCAGACACAGAACACGATACTGAGCACTACAAAGTGCCTTTTAGGAACATGACTTTGCTGGTGGAAGAGGGTCATTGTCATGAGTGAAGGCCTGGTTGAAAGGGGCTTTGAGCACCCTGGTCTGGTGGGAGCTGACCCTACCCATGGCAGGGGATTAGAGATGAGGTTTAAGGTCCCTTCCAACTCAAACCATTCTGGGATTCTATGAGTGTTTGCCTTGGAATATTTAGGCAAGACAACAGGGGTTGATTCTGCCCTTGCTGGGGTGGGTAGAAAGATGTCCTGGGCAGCCCAGCAGATCCCACGGTGGTGCCAGGAGGTCCCCAGGGCTGGATCCCAACCCCCTGAACAGTTCTGAGGGAGAGGGAAGGGAAGTGGTGTCTTTTCCCTTGGACATCGTCAAGTCTTAGGGACAAACATGAGTGTGGCACACGGATGTAAAGGCTCTGCCCTGGACAGGGCAGGAAAATCCGTCTCTGTGAGAGTCCTTGGGGATGATACAAAGGAACCACCTGCAGTGTGGGCAAGACAAAGGCTGGCGGCTCCCCCTGCTCAGCCCCTGCACAGCGGGGCTCCAGTGCCCTCATTTCCATGGAAAACTGTGGAGAGGAGCACAATCCCGCCTCATTCACGCTCTGTTGTGACGGATATTTTGGATACCAGCTCTAAATTAGGTTTTAAAAATAGAGCAGTGGTCTTTTTTTTTTCTTCTTCTTCTTGTTATAAACAGAAATTATTCTCTCATGGAAACATTTAACCTCAAATGGAACCTCATCTAATTTCTGCTGTGTTTATTATAGCCTGTGAAATAGGAATGAGCATCACTGATAGAACTCCGTGCGATTCTGGAGCTGTGATGGGGCAGCTGGAAAAGCCTCAGCTGCTTGGATAAAGAACTGGAAGTTCTGATACCGTTCTGAGCTTTACTTGAATGATCCCAACCTCTGAGGCAGAGAATGTTGGCTCAGAACACCCTGGGAATTGTCCCTCTGGCTGAATTTTGTTGTTTGTGCCCCTGGTCGTGGCTGCAATGAGGAAACAGAGGAGTCAAAGGCAAAAATGCACAGCAGGTTGGGAAGTTACTACTTTACCTGCAAAAAAAGAAGCTAATTGAAAACATTAGTTTTATGTTTAAACTTGATTTTTTCAGATTATTAAAAACGTCTGTAATGCAGAATGTTAGAATTAATATTCCCTATTTTGATACAACCCTGAATAGTGTTTTTATGATGTTATATATTCATAATCATATTATATAAATATGTATTTATCATATAACAATTATATGAAATACATCAGAAATGTACCATATTAAATAGAATGTGAGTCTCTTCCAACTGAGGATATTCGATGACCTCATGAATATTGCAGTATATCAAAAATATAAAGTAAAACTGTGATGGAAATATATTGCCTAATTCTACAAAAAAGTATGGTTTTCAGATTTCTTTTTTTTTTCATCAGCCTGATGCAGAAAACTTTAAGAAAGAACCAAACTTTGAGTCATTCCGAGATGGCTCCAGATGAAAGAACTGGGCTGTAAGAAAGTGCAAGCTCTGGCTGATGGCATCTGTAGGAAAGGGGTGAGGAGGAACACAGAGGGAGCTGCCACATGCAGCAAATGATAAATAGTGTCTTGCTGAGCCCCACATTTAATTTGGGAGGATCCCTCGCAGCCAGTGCGAGGCTCAGACGGAGGGAACCTGCTTCCCAGTAGTGCCAGTACAACTGTTCATAAGACATTGCTGATGGCCCAGGACTTAAACATTTCAATGATGGTCTTTTAATTAAGCAGGAGAAGGTGGTTGAGCCCGGTGTGGGGCTGGGCTGCCCCAGGCTCAGAGGTCTGGGCTCTTCCCTGGATTTGCTGACTTGGGGTTAGGGAAGGTGGAGGCACCCAAAGAGCCTTATTGACTCATGATATTTTCCAGCCCAGCTTGTTTGTTTTCATTGCACACACAGGTCCTGTTTACCTGGATCAAAGATGGCAAAATCAACAACAACACTGTGCAGACAGGGACTTGCAAAATTCCTACCGAAGGCACGACTGTGCCCAGACCTGTAGCTCCTGCTCTTCCCCTGTCCTCTCGCTTTCTCCATGGCACTTGGTCCTGCCTTACTCAGCCCACACCGCTCCCTGTCTGCCAGGAAGCACCCCCAGCCCTCAGCTGTTTTTCTCAAGAGTGGCAAAGTGAAGTCCAAGTTTCCCTGGCAGGACTGGCAGCAGGAGATGGGAGGAAGGAGGTGCACAGGCATTGCAAGCTCCTCTTGCCCTGCACATGGTGTGGCTGCTGTTCCTTCTCTGCTCATCCCTCCGGACACGGCAGTCACCATCCAATTTTCAGCCTTGCACTGACACCTCCTTCTCATGATTTCTGGAATGGTGTGGCCACTGGAGTGTACACCCCACTAATGGGATCCCCTGGCAGAGCAGACAGCTGGCAGGCTGTGTTCATTGTATGGGAGTCTGCTCAGCTTCTGGGGCTCAAAGAGAAGAATGAAAAACAATTGGGACAGTCTTGAAATTCTGAGCTTGCAGTTGGTCCCGAGCAAGTTTCTGCACAGCCCCAGATCACAATCCCTTCACCTCCCAGATTGGGATCTGTCTGCTCCAGACTCTGGAAAGGTTCTGCACATGCAGTCCTTGGAGGAGCCATCTCAGACATCCAGAGCATGGGGTAAGAGCAGAATTAAAACTGCAGAATTATGCAAAATCTATCTCCAGTTCATGGCTGTGGTGCAACGGTCCGGCCTCGAGCAGCTCTTGCACAGGTTTGTGCAGTGGTTGCAATCCCAAGGACCCAACCCTGGGCAATGTGAGGGGCCTCAAGCAGCTCTGTCAGCTCTCAGAAAGGAGACAAAAGGAAAGAAATGCCATTAAAAAAATTCTTTGCTGTCTGGGCCTGATTTTAATTGCTTAAATTTAAAAGGCCAACTAATTCTTTAGTTTAGGTTTCTTCTGCTCAGCTTCAGCCTGTGGCAATTCACCATCTGATCACAAAGGCAATTTTGCATGGGAAAGACACTGGGTAGAATTTTGGTCATGCTAAGGAAGACTTTGTCAAGAGGACGCCCACCTGTGGTCTTGTCTCGAGACTTTGCAACTCCAAACGACCCGAGGCAGCCACTCTTTCCAAGGGATCCCCATTAACACCCTACACCTCTCATTTCCTCCCCTCTCAGCATTCCAGCTTGGGAGACCTTTATCAGACGAGAATTCCACATGCCAAAGCAAAACAAAGGAACAAAAGCCGCCCGCCTCCAGCGCAGGTATCCAGGGTAGAGACCCCGCCGGTGGAATCGGCTTTGCTGTTCCGTGCTGGAGAGCAAAAATGTGTGTGGAACAAACAGCGTCTCTGCTGCGCAGCTCAACCCGCGGGCATCGCAGCCAGGGGGGGTTTGTCCCAGCTCTTTGCTCGGGATGAATGAGGGTTTCCCAGCGAGGCTCCGGGTTTCCCCGAGCAGAGTCCACCCCACCTCTTGCCGTGAGCCCCCAGACGGACCATATGTCATGAGCAAAATATGCGGCGCCCTAAAAACCGGAGCGGAGCCGCTCCTGGTGGGATCGGGACCTGGAGGGAGGAGACCCGCGGGAACGGGACACCGAGAGCAGAGCCGGGGCGAGAAGCTGGGGAGCCACCCCCGCGGTTCTCTGGCACCCCACGGGCATCACCGGGAGCCTTTCGCAGCCCCCGAGCACCAGCCACGGGTGGGCGGCTTGTGGTGCCCCAAAACTGAGCCCGGCTCTGCAGCGCTGAGCTTACGCTCTCTCTCTCACACACACATGGAAGTAAAATGATTTCCATGCCTCCACGGCTCCCATCGGATGTGGGTGGTCCCGGCGTGAGGAATGCGAGCGCTGGGATTCACGTATCAGCGCCCCGGACTTCCAGGAATTCTCACGAAGGCGACTGCCCCAGGAGCATCCCAGCTCCGCGCCTTTTCCACGCGCCTCCCATCACAACCACAGAGGAGAAATTGATTTCCACCAAAGTAAACATCCCTAAAATCACAAAAGAGGATAGTGTTGTGTTTTGTTGGGGGTTTTTTGCCACCCCCAGAACAACAAAAGAGACGGAAAGAATAAAGTGTGCGAGCCCCCGCCCGGTGCCTCACCACGACACAGATTTACATCTCTGAGTCAGATCTCTGCAGCTCCCTGCATATGGTCCGCATGAGATGCAGTTCCTGGCTAGTGACTCACTCAACACCAATAGACATAAACCCAACTTTGCCATCCCAGGCTCCGCGGGACGAGGGTCGGAGCCTGAGCCGAGCCCGCTCGGCTTTAGTGGGATGAGCCGGGAGCGGCTCCATCAGAGTCCGGCCACATTTTCTCAGGAGTTTTATAGAACTGCCTTTCTGTCGGATTTTTGCTGCCGACAAAACTACGGTCTAAGATTACAAAAATTGAAAGAGATAAGAAGAGTGGGTTTATCTCTTTCCTTCCAGGTTGTTTACTTTGTTCATTCGATATCACTTTGTGGAGAGGGTGTTTGGTTTCAGTGTTTCCACTGTGTGGTCACTCGGGGAGTTTCCTTTTGTTCTTCATGTGGGGTTTTTTTTCATAATGATGTAAAGAGATGAGAGGGGGGAAAACCTTTTAAATATGATAGTTAAAGCCACAAAAAGTGGCAGGTGGACTCACACATGTCAAGTGGCAGAAACCAAATCCAATCAGCACCTCATTAATAAAAGAAGAATTTATTGTGGAATTGATTAAATTTCCGGGGGACATTATGCCAGATGAGCTCACAGTCAGATCTATGGTGTCAGGTTTACATGACAGTTACTTTCCATTTTGGTTTTTTTTTTTTTTTTGGAGGGGTACTTTTGAAATTTTTAAATCACTTTAAATACATACAATTCAGCTGCCGTTATAGAAGAAAAAATTAATTATAGGGAAAGTTGCTGAAATTACATCATCTAAAATTTTTCACAAAGAAGGTTATCAGAAACCCTATAGAAACCTGTCTCTCAGTTTTGTGGCCTGAGCTGTTTCCTGGCAGTTTTCCCTTTGTACATTCAGAATTCCAAATCCAGAACCTGGAAATGATCCTCTGTAACTGAGCAGAGTGAAAAAAATCTCAGGAATCCCAGAATTCATTCATGTAGCTATCTTTAACCTCTCTCCTTTTTTATTAAAATAGTAATATGAGATCCAGAGCCATTTAATTAATTGGAAATTGTTACACTTAAGCATGTACAAAGGAAGGATCAAAAGGGATGCTTGGCCATTAAATAATCTAATAGCAATACCATTAAGTAAGTGATTAGTATGTGCAATAAATGGCCAGACTGTGCTAATGAGATCTCACACATATCCTAAGTCGGGTCTGATCCTTTGCACAGGAAAGATCACCTCGTGCTGTTGATTCTCTGTTGAGGGACTCCCTTTCCAGGATATCTCCTACATGCACAACATCTTCTATCCAGCCTCAAGTCCCAGCATTTGCATTCTCAGCAGTCCTTTGCCTCGGAAAGACTTCCAGGAAGTTCCTGGGAATTCTGACTGAGCTGAAAATCTGGATCCTTCTTTCCTGAGAGCACTGAGTGATGAAGCACTGCTATATTCCCTGAGAGTAGAGCCGGTGGGCAGGTGATTTCTGTGTTCAAGTCCCAAGCCATTGACTAGTACTGAAGAAAGAAGCAGCTCAGAACATACTCATCTGATGGCTCTTCTGTAGCCATGTTTAGGAAAATCCATGGGAATACTGGGTGCTCACTTAAGAGGTGTGGTAGATTAGGTGAATAAAAGAGATGAAAAGCACCAGCTGGTTTTCACCATAAGGTCTCTGGAAGAATTCATGGCAATGTGGAGAGCAGGATGGTTCAAACAATACCCAGATGAGACAGACCTGGAATCTCCTCAGCCCCCAGGACCTGGAAATTCTCCTCTGGAGGTGTTTCCTTGGGCCACTGTGTTTTCACATAAGCACCCCCACAGACAGAAGATTAATGACAAATTTTCTTATAAAGCATCAGGACCCCTCAAATATGCAGGCACAGCAGCTGAGGTATTGGGCAAAACAACTTCTTTTCTGCTCAGCAGTGCAAACGTCCCCTTGAAAAGAGATTCAAAAGCAACCCAGCTCCTCTTACAAATGATTTCCTGATCTTGACTGCTTCCAGTCTGCCACCCTGGCTCTGGAAAAGTTAATCCAGGCTATGCACATTCCTGGGAGTGGATCCCACCAGACAATGTAACACTCTAATTAGGTAGTACCAAGGCAACTGTTTACAAGTCTGTTCCAAATGCCTCCCTTGAGTTTGCACCCTCCTACCACAGGCAATATTTAGTAGAAGTGCCCTAGGTATAACTCTCCTGGGACTTATTCACATGTCAGTCAGCTCAACACAAGTACACTGTGAAAAGGGATGAAAACAAAAGAGGATGGGTTCCTGCCTTCCTTGGGAAGCAGTGGGTTTGTCAGGAGGAGGGTTTAGATGCATCAGTGAACGTTCTCCATTAGGCACTGACAGAAATAAAACAGGAGCTCACCCTGGGAAGGGCTGCCCTGAATCCTGCAGGGCATTGCCCAGGCCACCTTCCCAGGGAATATTCACTGATGTGACAGAAGTCTCTGCATCCCTGGGCCACCAGTCCCTCCCAAAATCCATAGCAGCTCTCCCATGGGATATCTTGGCTGCTTGGTTGTAACACCATGTAAAAGAGGATGGGAAAACAGCCACCCCCATTAATGGTTCCCCCATAGCCATGATGTTCCTTGCTCTTGGAAACAGGTTCTTCTGAGCAGGGGTTGAAATGCAGCAGAAGATCTGATGTCTGAGAGGGACAATGGGAGTGCTCCTGTCACTGCACATCCCAGCAAGGAGGAGCTGGCAAGGGATGGAGAGCTGTAAAACCGGTGCTGTGGGAGGTTCAGAGTATGATGGATGAGGCTCTGCTGGGACTGTCTGCAATACTGTCCCTTTTATCCACCTCACACCACCCAATCTTGGCACAGGAGCTGTAGCATAAAGGAATCACTTCCATGGCAATGCAGCTGCATTAGACTACTCAGCTGTAATCAATGAAAGAAAAATACTCGGTGCCTTTTAAGCTGTAAAGGGAATTTACAGAGGCAGAATGAAATTATTCAGTGGGAATTCAGCTGGGATGGAAGTATGGGCAAAACCTTCCCCTTCCAAGCCAGGAAGCAGAACTTTATCCAGGAGTTACTTTGGTTTTCTGCGATCACCAGAAGAAAAATGACACTAAAAGGTCACGGATATTTCTGAGCTGATATGACTAGGTCTGACTCAGACCAGTGGAAACTACAGGATATTGTCTTGGAGGGCTCTTGTGAGTTAATATAAAGTTTCCTGGAATGATTTACAAATCTGAATTGCACAGAGGGATACAATGAAGGGAAATGGGGAAACTCAGGTTACACAAAGCACTTCAGAGCATTTGTGAAAGTCATTTTCTAACAGTCATGAGTAAAGAGTGGAGGCCCATCAGTTTCTGGCATTTTGTACTCTGCCAAGTACTTATTTACCTTAATATGCAACATTTCAATTACTGAAATAAATAGTTTCACCTTTCAATTTTTTTCTTTTAAAAAGGAGCTTTGTTAAGTGTGTTTTCTTCTGAATAAGCTTGTACTTCATAGTCAGGCTGGTGCATCCTTTATAGGAGAAGAGGGTTGGATTAGAACTGCAGGCTCACCTTGAAAATGAGTTGACCCCTCAAACACTTGTTTGGGTAAGCCATGGGAGAGCTAAGGAGGTGGTGGAGGGCTGGAAGAAAAGAATGCTTGGTAGAATCTTCAAGGAACAGCAGAATAATGATCCTAACATCTGGCTTGCAATTCTAACACAAACAGCTTAACAATAAAACATGCTATTAAGTTTTTACAATGGAATATCCAGGAAGATCATCAGACAGGTGACTTCAATGGAGCTCTGATGGTTTCTGCCAGCTGGGGAGCTCCTCTCCCTCACAGCACAGGAAGGGCTTTATGAAGATGATATGCAGGTGTGGAGGATGTGGAGGGATGGGAAATCAGAGTGTGTGTATGGGAAAGGGAGGCAGCAGGTGGCATTTTGTTCTAGGACCAAAATGTGGGTAGTACAGAGGACATCTAAAGTGACAGCTCTTGGTTCACAGTGGGCTGGGGGCCCTGAGGACCTGTGGGTTGACGAGGATGGGCCAGGATGGGGCTGGAGGGACAGAGCTGGTATTTAACACGAAGCTGTACCTTTCCCCCAGCATGTCTGCAATTATTTTGTTTTCCTTCCCTCATGAGACCCTGTAGCTGCCCCCTGAAAACTGCAGTTGTGCTGCTGCCAGTCAGGCTGCACTGGGATGGACTGGGCTGGGCTCATGGAGTTTCCTGTGGCTGAAACGGCCCCGGAGACTCCTGCTCCAGACCCCTGGATTTTGGGAAGTGCACTCCAGCTGCTCACTCAATCTCTGTGGAAGACTTGGGTGAGTTTTCTTCTCCTTTTCTAATCACTCCAACTCAAATACCAGTCAGATAATAGCTGTAAAATATTAACCTGTTATACAACACCTTCTGTGGTGGTAAGTCCTGGTATGAAGGGAATTTCTCCAATGTTACACACTGGTGAGAAACACCAGGCTTGCAATTAAGAGAAAAAAAGACTGAAAGAAGGGAGTAATACAGCTGGATATTCCCTTTTTTTATATAGAAGTAGGCAGCTACCATTGGACTACTCAGGATTCTGGCACTACTATAGAAAGGCCCTAATTAATATGCATGGAAGTTTTTTCATGGGTTTGTGGTGACAAATTTATATAAGTTTATCTGGAAGATTTCTAAAACTAATAGCATTTGTCGTGTGAATATTATACAATTAATGTCTAGCTGAAATACCCGCAGTCTACTATTAATTTTAACATAAGAATGGAAATGTTAACATTATCTGAATTCCAATTAGTGTGGGAAGGAGCAAAATAGCACTAATGGGGAAAAACTCTGCTCTCTGCTATTCCATCCTGTCCTGTGCTCGCTGCCCAGGTGCGGGGACACGTCTGCTGCTGGGGAGATGGTTTGAGGCACTGGGAGCTCAAAATGAAAAGGATTTTATAAGCAAAACGCTCTCAGTTTGAAAATGTGATGACATTTGGTGTATCACAGACATAATTTGTGTTAGCCTTGCATATGTGAGAGTTCATTACCAGTCCCCAAATCCTCCAAAGTGGCAATGCATTGTACCAACACTGCTCCTGTCGGTTCCCCCTGCTGTTCACACACCTCTCACTGATGGCAAATAAGGGATGCATTGCAGGCACAGTGCTGCTTCTTGCTCAGTCATCCTTCCAAAAAAAAAGTGGAAAAAATAGTAGTTCAAACCCCACTTTTCCTAAGTACAGCAGCATTCCATGAAACCACATGGGCAATTCAAGTCTTGCCCTCCAGTAGTGACCTTGGAAACCTCCTGCTGGTTTTTGGGGGGTTTGGGGGGTTTCTTAATTTTTAATTTTTTTTGTGGGTCCTTCTATAGGAATGGAATCTCAGGAAAATATTTCAGGCACACCAGCCTGTGATCAGCTGCTCAGGCTTGTGTAGTGCCAGGAGGCTGCTCTAGGCATGATGCTCCTGTGACTCCTATAGAGAGGCAGAGGAAAGTAAAACCCAAAGGCGAGGCAGTTTTTAACCTTAATTTCCAGCTATTTTCAGAGAGCAGATGGGGAGATGGAGACAAGTTCTGCTCTCTGGACCCTCACAAAAATCTGGAGGCTGCAGAAGTGCTGAGTGTTGGAGCTGAGAGGAGCACCATGCACGGTACATTGAGTGGGGAAAAGGTTGTAATGTAACTCAAAACTTGAGCTCAAATCTTCCCCTGTGGGAACATGGACAAGCTGATTTGGAGGAGTGGTCTCAGTGGGGCAGAAGGGAAAGAAGCTCTCAAAAATGTTGATTCTTTCTGGGCTGTTTGGTACAAGACCCAAAGCCTCTCTCACACTGTGGGATGTGCCACAGTGGAGATGCCTCATGGCCTGACTTGGGGTTAAAGTGTGGAGGAGAGCTGGTTCTTAGAGGAAAAAATCCTGGATGGGTCCCAGGAGCAAAGAAAACTTACTCTCCTATCAAAAATGGCTCTTCTACTGCAATTTAGGTAATCTCTAGCAGCAAAAAGCCAAATTGTCATCTTTGGTTTTTGCAGAAAGCTCCCCCTCAGCCACAGTGACACCTCTGCAATCCCAGCACACAGTGGAGAGGATGACAACACTTCTGCCAGGGACTGGAAGTGCTGGAAATCACCCTCTGGTGTGCTGGAATTCAACAGTAGCAGTGCTGCTCATTATCCAATATTAATAGTGTGATTTGGAGAGGCCACTGCTGCTTTTGGGCTCTGATGTTATACAGCACCACGAGCTGCTGAACACACAAAAACATATTACCCTCTAAGATCTTGATTGTCCTCAGTTTGCTGTGCCTGCTCCAGAGTGTTGGGCTTTACAAGGACATGGGATAAAACTACTGTGTCATCAGCACAGCCAGAGTGGCTCATGCTGTGCTCCCTGGGGACAAGGCCACGTGGAGAAGCCAAGAGGCTTCAAGGTTTAAATTCCACGATTAGTGCATGGGACCCAGGGAAAAAAGTGACTATACAGGTCCCATCTTGTTCTCCAGGAGCAATGACACCCTCCAGAAAGCTGATATTCTTCAAAGCCTCTCCCTGAGGTGGTAAAATCAGAAGATGCTTCTCACAGTGATTCATAAAATACTTCCCCCCCACCCCATTCCAGTCTCTGCACAAATATTTGTAGTGGGCAAAATCCTTGGCTTGAACTGGTGCAGAATGGTGTTTAGGACAGGAAAAGGCTCCTTTATGGATCACATATCCCAGCACTGCCTGTTCTATCCTTTATCTCAGAGGACTTACAGCATTTTTTCATTGTTATTTCTTTGATATATTTTATCAGTGAAATGGTATATTTAAGTGCATGGTGCACCCAGGGGCACTGCTGGCTGACACAGTCCTGCTGTCTGGCTCCTGGTAGGAAGGTGCTTGGTAGAAATCCTCTCTCCTGCTCCAGGAAATCCAGCCTCTGCCATGGTTTGCCCTCAACACATCGGGCAGGGATGCACAGGGGTCTTCTGTGTACTTGTTCTGGATCCCTGAGACCGCAGGGCTGAGGTGTTACACCAGAAACCTGTTCTGAGAAATCTCCCAACAAACGACAATAACCTGGATTAAATCAGGGCAGAAGATCCCACTTATGGTGTGGTGTTTGACTTGTGAGCAACAGCTGCTGCTGTGAGGACTTGGAGTGGAGTGAAGGAAAACCCACCACCTTAAAGGAAAAAGGGGAGAAAATCCCTGGACTCTCCCTGGCAGCTCTGCCACGTGCCTGTCTCTGAGGGAACTGCCCTGCTGCCTCCTCGGGGAGAATTCCTGCAGCTTTGGGTGTGGGAAAGGGAAAGTAACACTTCCCAAACATACAGGAGCAGATTTCTGCCAACTCCAAGCCTACGAGAGGATTTTTCAAAGGCATCTTTGACAGTGACTGTAGTGGGACTGAGTGACTGGAAGAACGTTTTGAGGACTCGACTGGAGCAGGTAAGGACGTGGCTTTGTCTCAGTTCTTTCTATCTGGATGGAGAAGGTGGAGAAAGTAGCCAGACATCCCCCTATCTCACTCAGCAGTTTATCTTGAATTTACATAAACATATCTGTGCCAAACTCTTGTGAGAACAGCCCTCCCTGATAAGATCCTGCCCCTGGGTGATGGACATCCCCCTGAAAAATCTGCTCTCACCACATTTCGCTGACGAATTGGAATCTCATGCCTTAACCCACACATCATTTTGCCTGGAGATTATAATGCTATTTTAATTTTTCTACACTTGCTGTAGCAAATATTACAGAATGCAAATCCTCTGGTACGAAGATACAGTTATGTAAGACCTCGTTCAAAGGGTCTTATTTGAGAATGCACTTAAGCATATGTTCAGTTTCAGTGACACATCCTCAAGTGTGAGGGTCTTAAAAATGCACCTGAGAGTTTTCCTTCCCCTCTCAGGGATTTAAATAAAATACTATCTGATGCAATTTTCCTCTGTAAGATGACTTAGCAGAAAGAACATTTCTTCAGACAAAACCACGTTCTTTTTCAGGAGAGATTCTTAAATTATTTGCATTAGAAGGTTTTTTTCAGTGATGTTTAAAAATCACTGCATAAGAAATACCGTGCCATAAAAAAAAAAAAGAAAGAAGACTAAATGAATTCTTCCTTTTAAGCCTCAAAGAAAAAAAAAAAAAGGATATCTTGGACAAGCAATCTTTAAACAAAGGAAAATGTGAGTTCATGAGAATGTTCCAGATATTCACCCTGGCATACAATGGCAAAAGAAGCTCTGCAAGACTAGCAGGTATTTTTTCTCTACAATCTGTTGAAAAGACAGACTGATTCCCATCCTAGGGACAGCAGAGAAGTGTATTAAGCTTTGGTTCATTCCCAGCATTCAGTGAAGAGAGTTCTTGGGAACGATGCCAGACACTGTGGACCAAGTTCAGCTCCAGCCCAAGCAGACAGAATTCCCACTGAAATCAATGGGAGCTGCACCTGCTGACTTTGGAGTTGAATATGGCCCAATATGTGGATACTATAAAGGTTCTGTTTCCAAAGTTTCTCCTGGCTTGTTTTATGGGAATGTGGACCTGGCGCCAGGAACGTCAGAAGACCAATAAATTCACTATGGGAACTTGCAGGCAAATGACAACTCTCTCACTCAAAACAAACCCAGGAGCTCACACGATGCTGAGGGACAAATTGTCAGTGTTCCCCCAGTTCATTTGCATGAATACCAGTTTCAGAAGTGCTGTGAGAGAAGAAAATGTGACTGGGAGAGATACGAGGGGAAATGCTGTGATTGGTTTTTCCAAAGCACTTGGATAAAATATTTTAATTATCCCAGATATTTGTTAACTTGCAGGAATTGTGGTTCTAACTCACTAAGGAGGGTATATTATATTTATACAAGCTATTTGATGGCTGCTCTTGAGAGCTGCTACGCTCCATCTTCCCAATTTGGATGGATTTTTAGCTGTGACTGTCTCCAGGGGCAGAATAAAAGTCCAGACAGGCTAGAGGAGTCCATCCAGAAAAAAAGCAGTAGCCTGAATGTATCCACGTGGCTGAATACAGAGGAGTTAACAAAAGCATTATGTAAAGGAGCCAGTTTGTCTCTGTTGGGGTTATAATTGGCTGGTAACTGGGATTTAAACAACTGAGATTCAAAGTCCATTTTTTGAGTAATTGCTCTATTATGGAACCAGTCTCCTCACAAAGCACATGTGCTCTTGGCAAGTGGTTTGTAGGTAGTGGAAGCACAGAAAGTTAATAGTGCAATACAAGAAATAATCTTAGAGTCTCTGTATTTAAGGAAAAAAAAAGATGGAAAACACAGCTTTAATTCTTTTAAAATTCTAACCACTCCAGTTTTAGACCCACATCCTGTACTATGGTTTGTCCTAAAGTATTTCTGATTCAAGTTCATTTCCTTGATGCACAGACCAAGAGCTCTCTATACCTCTGATATATTTATTTAAAAGCAAGGAATGGAGAAGGAGATACCCCATTGCAGGGGCCTTGAGCCCACTCTGAACACTCCCAGGTGGAATGAAGAGCAAGGGCAGAGGAATGGGTTAAAGGCAGTGAGTACCCAGGCACTGAGGGAAACCCACCTTTCAAAGGAATATTGTGATTTCTTGCATTTGGAAAGACTGTTTGAAAATTTCTTTTCCAAGCTGCTTATGATGAACAACTTTCTTTCCATGTCCTCCATCTGCAGACCAATATTCCTCCCCAAATCCACATGAGTCACCCCTTTCAGAGCCTGTGGTGGTCACACAGAACATTCACACACAGAGAGCAAATTAGGGGAAAATTGATGTCAAGACCTATCGAGTATGAAGGGCCTTTTAAAACCAGCCTTCAGAATGTGCTAATATTTACACATTCCCAAACCACCTGGAAATATGTTCCAACTGCTTTAAAGCATTTTCAATAGCATTTAAATGTATATGGAACCATTTCAGGGTTGCACATTAATTTACCCTAAAGTCCAGTTTGATCCTATCCATAATTTGATGCCTTTGAAAAAATACCTGCCCAACCCTGAACTTTATAGGAAATCAAAAATCTTTTTTCAACCAAGAAGGAGTCAGGCTTTTTTTTTCCAACAATTTTCAGATTTTTTTTTTCTGCTTTTTATGCTGGAGACCCAATTCATTAGTTTTAAGGCTGTGCCTTTCCGTAACCTTCTTGAATAAACATTTTTCTTTCTTTTTGCAAGTGTGAGATAGTTTGGAGTTCCTTAGGTTTGTAGGAGTTTTGATGCTAGTATGTCATTGAACTGATGGAAATGGGGATAAATGAAAACATAAATTCTTGTATGTATTAGGCACATGTAATGTTTAGGTTCCTTTATTCTCTGTAGAACTCTATCACAAATTTGGTATAAATGAGTACCTACAGTCTATAATTCCATAATTTTATCCTATTTAATCCTCTGTTGACTTTGATTTTGTGTTCCATTTATATGTTCTGCCAAACTAGAACAAATAATCATAATTTTCCTATATTCAGCTTCATCTGGAGTCAACTCCAAATGCAGAGAAGAACCAGAAGTTTATTTTGAAATCATCTTAAATAAATGATTGTATGCCCAAGGTTTAGAAAAGAAAAACAACCCAAAAAACCTAGAAAGCATTCATGGTCCTGTCAATCCTCCTGCAGGTAAAAGGCCTGAGCTTTAAGTCACTGGAGTCAACCTGTACCTGTGTCTCTTTCTTCACAGCAGCAATAATTGTTCTCCTTATGATGAACTGTGGCATTTAATTGCCCATAAACACATTTTCAGATCGGGGGATGGATGTTGCTAATCAGTTGGAAAATGCAGCAAGTTTCTTCCAGGTATTGATACGATTACAGCACGTCCCTCTCACTGCTGTGGGTCAGCACCACGTCACCCCAGAGGGCACTTGGAGGGGTCACAGAATTCTAGAATGGTTTGGCTTGGAAGGGACTTTAAAGCTTCTCTTGTTCCAACCCCTTTTTCATGGGCTGGGACACCTGTCACTAGACCAAGTTGCTTCATGTTCCATAGGATTCATGTGCATCCAAAGTTTATTTAACATGAAAACCCAAAGTGCTCAATGCAAAAACCATATAAAATAGTAGGGACAGACCATTTCTAGTCCATGTTGTTACCACTACATGGGGTAACAATCTGATCCCTCTCCCAGCCAGGCTGGTGGAATTCTTCCTGGTGACGTTACACAGTAAATCTAAAATAGAAGTTGCTCTGAAAGAGTTAATAACACAAGATTAATAGCTGTTATGAGCACGTTGCAGACATCAGGAGTTTGTGCTATAAAATGTAATAAGCACATCAACAGATGGCCTGGTAGATGCTTATAAGCCACGGTTACAAGCACGCGATTGACCTGTTGGACTGTGTAACAATCTCCACAACTGACTAGCCATGTATTCCAACACCTCCCAGTCATTCATTAACTCTTCGTAAACTATTTACACACAGGCCATTAATATGCAGCAGATCCCACGACCAGCACTGCCCTTGGGAACGGGACAGAGCCCTAATGACTCCAGTGCTTTATTCATTCCACTCGTTAACGGGAGAAGGTTTGGGCAGCTGCTCCCCTGCATCTCTGGCTCCTCCTGCCACCACCCCACCTTCGAGTGCCTCTCATTGCTGATTTCTCACATCCAGACACACAGAAGAGGAGACAAACGGGAGGAGTGGCAGGGAAGGGGCCCTGCCGTGGCTGTGCCGTGCCACGAAGGCTCAGTGTGGCTGCAAAGAGCATCGGCAGCCCCTTCAAACCTGTCAGAGAGGCACAAACATCAGCATAATTTATCGGTGCCTATTTTAGGCAGGTGCACGGGAACTCTAAATATATGGCATTCACCGCTTGCTGCAGTTGCTATGGTTATGATATCTCAGGCCTGTAACTAGGGTTATAAATGCTGTTGTGTGCTTATTATTGTTGTTGTTATTAAAACATGAATTTTATAGTTATTCCTGCTCAGCTGCTGCCTTTAAATCATCCATGTAACAGCATATTCTTTGTTTGAAGGCGGGAGGTGTATCGGAAAGAGGCAATAAACAATACCCTTTCTTCCTTCTGCTTTTCCTTTGCTCCAGAAGGGACCAATCTTGAGCTACTGTTTGCAGTAATACTAGGGCCAGAAGAAACAGAAATCACTCAGAGCCAAAGAAACGTCCTTCATTTGCCTCTACCTGATTAGCACTCTGGTATTTAAGTTCTGCACACATCAAATTGTGCCCAATTGTTTTTCCCCCTCTGTTTTTCTTAAGAGGTTGCTCTCTTGCAGCTGCAGGATTCTGCTCAGCCCTCTTGCTGTTACAGTGAGGTGGTTACTTCCACCCAAATCCTGGGAAAGAGAAGGCGGCTGGAGGCTGGAGAGGCTCTACAGACAGAGGAGTTAATGCCAACCTGCCCACCCAGTGTCCATCCCAGTGTGTGCTGCACTCCTGTCCCCTTGCCAAGCAGAGACCGAGCCTATCCTGCAGTCAGGAGCCTGTGAAGGTCATTGGTGTGGGATTTGACTCAATGCAGACCAAAAACCAGCAAAAAGTGGAAAACACGGTAGAAATGGGCAACCCACATTTTGCCTGATGTTGCCTGGCTTGTTATGAACCCATAAAACAGAGTTTTTAAGTAGAGCTTTGGGCGGGGAAGGAGGTAAAAGATTGATGTCCAAGGATTTCTATGTGTCTTCCAGGAGTACAAATCCCACTCATCCAAGCTGTGTAAAAAATGTGTCACTTAGGCAGGCATAATTCCCACCTGGAACACTTACCTATCTGCACCTTCCTACTACACATTCAGCCTGAAGCAGAGCCTGAACAAGGTGAGCTGCAGCATCAGGAGCCCCTGGAGCAGAGGAGGTGGCTTTGGTGGGTGCTCTCAGCTCCTGGACTGTCCCAAAGGACACGCAAGGAGCTGCAAAGACCTTCCAAGAAGCAGCACCTCGAGCAGACACAGGCAACGCTCCGTGACGGCTGACCTTCGTCCCAGGGAGCTGACATGGCTGGAGAAGGCAGGAGAATAAATTTCAACTACTCCCTTATGCTGGTAATACAAAATGTTCAGATGCTTAAAGGTTATGACAAGCGAGCGTCTGGTAAAGAGGTCAGGCTGCCCTGAACGTGCTGCAGAAGCCAAAATAAAGTCTAGTCAAGCCTATATGGAGTACGAGCACTGAGGCAGGGAAAGTAGTGAGGCCTCTTTCTCCCCAGTGGTGGCCCCAGAAAGCAGTGGTGAGGCTGCTGTTAAAATTAAAGTATGGCTGAGTATGAGGATATTTGCCTTGGGCAGATACATGTTTTGAGAGACCGGGGTCAGTGGCTGCTTTAACCGCAGTGTTTCATCCCCACTGCTGCAATTCCTGAGGTTGCCACTTAAGTGGCATTTTAAACAGGACACAGGTATGCTGGTGGCATTTGGCATCACTCTCTGGAGAGCAAAATGTGTGTGTGTGTTTCTTTCTGTCCATCTGTCTATCTCAAGGACCATAAACCAGCAGTGGACAAAGGGGAGGCACAAAGCCCAGTGCAAATGGAGAGCAGGAAGGATTGTAGAACCGACAGGGACAGAGAAGCAAAGCCATCAGGGAAGATCAAGTTAGGACAAAATGATTTCTTAATGACACTTATAATTTAGACTTTATGTGGAAAAAGAGAGCAGAGGAAGACTTTGCACAAATCTACACACAATAGGCAGTGAACATCTGATTTTAAAAATGTTTTATTTATTATCTCACATGGGAGGCTTTGCTAAAAGCCCAGGACCCCAGTGCATTGCTGGGCAATATCAAAACAGAATCTGCTCTAGTTTATAGCTGAGCCACTGGACAAGTTGCAGCAGGTAGAAGAAGTGGAAATGAGGTCTAAGTTGGTGGAAGAATGGTGTGATAAAATAAACAAGTTAGAAAAAAACAAAGGATGGTTTTGCCAAATCTCACCCAAGATTGCAAATGGCCACAACTTGGGAAACCTTCTCCTAACACATCCTTGATATGTTCAGATGGACATGAGAAGACCACGATCTACAGGAATTTTGCATTTTTAACCACCTCATTTAATCCATTGGCTGCAACGTTTTCATTTCGGGCTGGGTGTTTTTATATCTAGTCAGTTTTACTTCTTTGCGATTAAGTTACAGCAGAATGTTTTTAAACACTTCTTGGCCCAAAGAAAGGCCAAAGCTGTTCAAGCTGCTCTTAGGATCTTAGAGGTGTTCAGCCATAGGATACCACATCTGGGTTCCCAATAAACAAAATTTCTCAGCATTCATATCAACCTCCTTTGCACAGGTCCACAGACAAAAGCAGAGGCAAATTGTGTTGACAAGGAAACTTATTTCATCGTGAAGCATCTTTGCACATTACCATGAAAATTAACTTTAATTTGTCTAAATTATAACTCTAATTTTGCACATGGTGCATGTAGTACAGTGTGCTTGATGTTTTCATGGTCAAAGATATGACTGTGGTGTGGCTGCACAGGTTGAAAAATCCTGACTTAAATATTTCCACTGAAAATAACAGGAACACTCTTGGAGAAAGACGCCAACATTCAGGAGCCAAATGTGATTAAAAGTGTGCACTGAAGCTGAGCATGTGTATGTGCATGGCTGGCACTGGAAGCTGCTGGACATGGGAAAGGGTAAGGAAAGCTGAATGCTGGGCACAGCTCTCCTCTTACGAGGTTAAGAGAACAGAGCTATGGGCATCTCAGCATTCACAGAAAAAGGGATTCCCCCCATGTACCTCACAGCATAAAAGGTAAAGACATCTTGAAAGAATCCAGCCAAAAAATTCCAATTTATAAATTCCACATTGGCAGCTCGGGAGGATGGAGAGCACTGTGAACGCCTCTGGTTCAACACTGGGTGCTGTTATTAATATATTTTAAAAAAACTTTTAAAGAGATTCTGACAGATTCCAGAAACAAACTATGTTATGACACCTATAGGACTGTGTTTACACGAGACTGGGAGCTCTCTGGGGGCACAGCACATCTTTGTGTGTTCTCTGCTTCTACATCAGCCAGTACAATGTGCTTGTCCATGACTTACCCTATTCGCCAAAGTAATGAAAGAAAGGCTATTTTACAATAATAAAAGTTCTTTATGACGGCAGAATGATCAACGATAGACACACAGTTCCCACTTCAGCCCTGCCTTTACACAACAATACATTAATTGGTAAATAACACACTATAATTTACGCTGCATCAATGCTATAACACGGACAGAAAGGACACTTGTTCTGCTCAGCACCCACCACGGCTGTATCCAGCAGTAGTAAAAATTTATGGGACATGAAGATATTTCTTGTTCAGTTTGAGGACTTGAAAGCCTGTGTGTGGTTGGTATAATCTATGGTAGACACACATGTGGCAGTCCAGGATGGCTTCATGCAAAAATGTTTGATTTTCGTGGACAGAATCCTGGGAGGATTGTGCTACCACCCAAATGGGCACAGACCTGTGCTTTGAGTTGTTTTTATTAAATTATTGACACAGTGGTGCAAAAGTGTGCACATGTGGCAATTCTGGTTCCTCTTGTACTCAGTGACCATCTTCCCCTTAACTTCTGTAATGAAGAGTAGAACCTTTTCACCTTTCCTAAGGGGTATGAGAGTTAATGTGTAACTCTGACAACTGTACCGTTCTGACAAAGAAAATGGTATAAGAATGGATGGAGAAACTGAAAGAAGAAAAACATGTATAAGGCTGGGGAAATGATGTGGTAACATAACAGAAGGCTATTGTAATACAAGATGTTCAAGAAGAATTTAGGTTTAAATGTGAAAACTTAATTTTGACATTTGCATTAATAACATGACATTTGCAAATGTCTTAATGTAGCTGTTTTTTTTTTTAAAGCCCTACAATATAGCTAATGCTCACAGATGTCTGCTTTCTTATACTTAAGCATCAAATTGCTATCTCCCCATGCCAAAGTATTGCAACAAATCAGTGATTACTCAGGACACCCATATGCCGCGCAGCCTGGCTACTACGAGCTCTGGTGACACAGCAGGAACATGGCCCACGTTTTCCAATCCCCAAAAGCCCAAACCTCTTCTGCTTCGACTAATTCCATCTCCCTCGATTTGGGGCCTGGGTATCCAAAGTCACTGCAGGATACGAGCAGAGAAACGTGTGGGGAGCTGACAGTGGTGAGGTGTTGGGTGGGGATGGGAAGTGTGGAAGGGGAAAATGGTGAGTGGGGATGGGAAGTGTGGAAGGGAAAAATGGTGAGTGGGGATGGGAAGTGTGGAAGGAGAAAATGGTGAGTGTGGATGGGGACATGTCGTGCTGTGGTCTGTCCCCTCCAGTGAGCGTCCCCACCTCACGCTCCTGCAGCGCTGCACGACCTCCCCTTTGCCCTGCTCCCCGTGTGCAGCTGCCATTAAATGCATGTAAATGAATAAACACAACCATGAGAAAATTGTGTCTACGAGTCTCCCCTTCCTCCTAACTCTGTCATCTATCTTATCTATCTATCTATCTATCTATCTATCTATCTATCTATCTATCTATCTATCTATCTATCTATCATTCCACTGGCGGGGGTCGCTCGTGGGCTCTCCCGCCGCTCCGCAGGATGCTCGCTGCAGCTATCTGGGCCCCTTCTGCCGTTCCCGCCGTTTGGAAAGGCCGGGACCGGGGCCGGGGCAGGAAGGGCGGCGGTCCTGCAGCATCCCTGTGCGCAGCATCCGCCCTTGCCGCTCCGCTCCGGCCTTGTTCCGCTCCGGGTTTTCCGCGGCGCCCGCTCGCGCCGCCGCCGCCTCCGCGCGCGCCGCCGCCGCCGCCTGGGCGAGGGGAGCGCGGGGAGGGGGAGCGGGAGCGCGCGGGAGGGAGGGAGAGGGAGGGAAAGGAGGGAAGGAGAGGGCGGGAGCGAGCCCCGTCCCCGCGCGGCCGCAGAGCGGAGAAGCGGCGGCGGCGGCGGAGCGACGCCGGGCTCTTGTTTACCAGCGCTCACTCTCCGTCGCGCACAGGGAGCCAGCGCGGAGGAGGAGGAGGAGGAGAAGGAGGAGGATAGGGGGGGCAGACGCGGCAGCAGAGCGCTGCGAACCCTGCCGCAAGCGAGCGGCGAATTAATTGGGAGGAGCAGCAGACCCTTCCCCCCCTCCCCTCCCTACCCCGTTCCCTCCCCGGAGGAATTACAGACCCTTCGCAACAAGCTCCTGGGCTTTGACCTTCAGCAAACCGGATCGCCTTGCTCGCCCCCCCGCCTCTCACACTCACACACATACACACCCCCCTCTCCCGGATCCCCCTCCCCCTGCCTTGGGCTGGGCAGCGCCGGGGGAAGGTTTGCAGCGCGCGCGCACCCAGAGGAGGAGGGAAGAGAGGAAAGGGAGGAAAGGAAAAAAAAAAAAGAAAGGAAAAGGATTTACAAATTCGCTGGGTGGTTTTTGTTGTTGTTGTTGTTGTTGTTGTCGTCGTCGTCGTCCTCCCTCCCGCCCCCGCCGCGATGGGAAGGCGGCTCGGAGGGATGCGAGGAGGAGAGCTGCGGGGGGAGGAGGCGGAGTGCTGAGCGCTCCGCTCACCCCGCCGCTGCTGCTGCTGCTGCTGCCGCCGCCGCTGCTTTGTGTGTGTGTCCTGGATTCGGCTTCTTTTTTTTCCTTTCTCCCCCCCCTTTTTTTTTTTGAGAAGGACCCTGTGGCAGCCGCGCCGAAGAGAGGAAGAGGAGGAGTAGGGGGGGGAAAGCCTTCTTAATTCATTTTCGCCCCGAATTCTGCATTCCGAGCCTCTGCGGGCAGCCGGACTCGTGGTGGCGGCGTTGGCGTTGTTGTGGGTGGTGGTTGTGCGCGGGGTGTCCCCGCAGCCTGCGCGGCGGAGCGCGGAGCGGAGCCGCGGGGATCCCGCCGGGGCAGCCCCGGCCCCGCGCGGGGGGAACGGCGGAGCTGTTGTTGTTTTGTAATAGGATTGTCTGGGTCGCGCCCCCCCCTCCTTCCCCTCCCTCCTCCTCCCTCCCTCCCTCCGCGGCCCTCCCAGTTTTTGTGTCTCTCCGCGGATGTGTGTGTGTGCGGGGTTTGAAAATGGAGGGTGAGGATGCCGAGTGCCAGCCGCGCCGTGCCTCGTGCTCGCGGCCCCTGTGCGCGATGTGCCACCGCAGCCGGCGCTGAGCCCGCCCCGCCGCCCCGGACACCGCGTCGCCCCGGGGCTTCCATGCCTTGTTGTTGTTGCCGTTAATACATCGTGAATATCTGTGTATTTTTGGTGTGCTTGCTCCGGAAGATCAACACCCAGGGACCTCAACAACCCTCCGGTTTGCCGCTCCGAAGGGTCTTCTTGTTGTTTTTTTTTCCTCTTCATTTCTTGAGGCAACGTGGATTTATTTACCCTGCCCCGCTTCTCCTCCGCCGCTCGTTATTTTTAGAGGACGGGGACAGGAAAGAAAGCGAGCAATTTCTGGACTTTTTTTGTTTTGTTTTCGGAAAGGGGGATTTTGTCCAATTAAAGAAAGAGGAATGAAGTCTGGCGCTGGAGGAGGGTCCCTCGCCGTCGTCTGGGGGTTCCTGCTCGTCTTCGCCGCACTTTGTCTGTGGCCAACAAATGGAGAAAGTGAGTACGATGCGTGCGGGGAGCGGCGAGGGTCCCCCGGAGACGGACCCCCGGCGAGAGGGGCTGCGTGCCGGGGGCGCAGGGCGGCGGCTGCGGGGGGGGGGGGGGTCTGCAGAGGAGCTCGGGAAGGGGGTCCCTGTGTGTATGTGTGTGAGTGTGTGTCGGGGGGTGTCCTTGTGTGCGTGGGGCTCACTCTGTGTGTGTGTGTGTGTGTGTGTGTGTGTGTGTGTGTGTAGTGTGTGTTTGGGGGGGTCCCTGTGTGAGTGGGCTGGTGAGGGGGGCGCTCCCCGTGTTTGTGTGTGCGAGGGGTTCCCTCTGTGTGTGTGTGTGTGTGTGTGCGCGCGCGCGAGGGGTTCCGTGTGTGTGTGTGTGTGAGGAGTTCCCTGTGTGTTTGTGTGTGTGTGTGTGAGGGGCTCCCTGTGTGTCTGAGGTGTGTGAGAGGACTTTCCATGGGGGTGTGTGTGAGGGGCTCCCACTCGATGGGTGTGTGTGTGTGTGAGGGGCTCCCACTCGATGGGGGGGTGTGTGTGAGTGAGGGGCTCCCCCTCGATGGGGGTGTGTGCGTGTGAGGGGCTCCCACTCGATGGGGGTGTGTGCGTGTGAGGGGCTCCCCCTCGATGGGGGTGTGTGCGTGTGAGGGGCTCCCCCTCGATGGGGGTGTGTGCGTGTGAGGGGCTCCCCCTCGATGGGGTTGTGTGTGAGAGGGGCTCCCTCTCCATGGGGTGTGTGTGTGAGGGGCTCCCTCTGCATGGGTGTATGTGTCCGAGGGGCTCCCCGTGTGTCCGAGGGGCTCCCCGGGTTCGCTGCGTTTCCCGCCGCGGCGCCGCGCGGGTCTCGCCCCAGCCCGCGGGGCTCTGCGTGTTTTCCTCCTGTTACGCGTCTGCTCCTCCAGCACGTTGAACAACGCGGGGCCGCGCGTCTGCCTCTGTCCCTTCCCTCCCTGCCTGCCTCCCTGCCCGGCTGGTGGCACACACGGCTGGTGGCACACACGGGTGGGCACAGCCGCAGCCCCCCGCCCGCGCCCCTCCTTTGTGTCCCCGCTCAGACGGCGCAGCCGGGGCCGCGAGGTGCGTAGTAAACACTCGCAGACTGGGAAGGACTCTGCTCGCTCTCCCCGCATGGAAGGAGCTTGATCTCTGTCAATATTTAGAGGCTGTTTGCAGTAACCTGCCGTAGTGAGTGAGGAATTCCTGGAAATAAGCGTCTTGCTTTTATTGCCGCTTTACCGCCGAGGACGGGTTTCTCTCGCAGTGCGCGGGGTGCGCAATTCCGGCGGCATCTCGCAATCTAAAGGTCACAGGCTGCCGTTCATTTTTTTTAAATTATTTTGCCCATTGACACTTTACGTTTGTGCATAAATAGAACGGTTTGATGGCCGTATTGTCGAAGGTGGTGTATTTATTCCAGCAGCCGCGTTGCAGTCGGCGCTGAGGTTGGAGCCCTTCCCTGGCTCGACGCGGGGAACACGCGGTGCCCGTGCGGGGCCGCGCCCGCAGCACCGGGGGACCCTCCTGTCCTGCCGCGCATCCCCAGCCCCGCACCGGGCCCCTCTTGTCCTGCCGCGCATCCCCAGCCCCGCACCGGGCCCCTCTTGTCCTGCCGCGCATCCCCAGCCCCGCACCGCGCCCGCAGCACCGGGCCCCTCCTGTCCTGCCGCGCATCCCCAGCCCCGCACCGGGGCCCTCCTGTCCTGCCGCGCATCCCCAACCCCGCACCGGGCTCCTCTTGTCCTGCCGCGCATCCCCAGCCCCGCACCGCGCCCGCAGCACCGGGCCCCTCCTGTCCTGCCGCGCATCCCCAGCCCCGCACCGGGACCCTCCTGTCCTGCTCCGCATCCCCAGCTCCGCACCGCGGCCGCCGCCTCGGCGGGAGGTGCAGGAGCCCCGACTTTGTTTTCGTGCGTTTCCAACCTGTGATTGTGTTGCAGTGCCCGCCCCTCTCGGGCGCAGGGGGAATCGAGGGGGCAGGGATGGCTGCGCTGCCATTGATTACACTCAATCATCGCCGGATTAATCCCGGGCTGATCGCTTTTCTTGTGGTATGTCGGGCTCACGCTGGATCGAGGATTTCTTGCATGAAATTAGCTTTCCCTTGTTTCCTGGAGTATCTCTGTGGACGGAGAGATGGTAAATGTGCCGTGGAGCCCAACCATTTTAAACACTGCTCCTTCTCCTTCAGCGGCTGCAGGAACAAGGATGTGCCTTTACTGCATCCTGATGCTTTAATTTCTTCTGCCATGTGTTTTTCAACATATTCCTGGAGCTGTTGTTTTGCTACGCGTTGTTGGAGGGAAAGAACGGAGAGATCAATTTTCTCCATTTTAAATGTAAAGGGAAAGAATGTAGGAGGCAGAAAGGCTTTTCTAAAAGTAGTAGTTTCAGAGGAAGTTCTTTGGATGCACTGACAATGAGGCTCAGTACAAAAAAAAGAAGTGAGCGAGAAGCACATAGATGGAGTCTGTAATGCATGTTGAGTAATATTGTGTTTCATTAGGCAGTGAATGCCTGTTAACTCCTTGCAAATTAAGGCCCAGGTGTGGCTTTTTGGGTTGTAGTGGCAGGGCCAGAAAGGGCTGGAGAGCTGCAGTCTGACTTCCACGAGTTGAACTTTTTGACTAGAGCTGCTTTCAAGAGGAAAGATTAATCTCCAAGTTTGAAAACAAACCCTTAGTGCCCTTCACCAGGGAAGGGCTTACAAAGGATTGAGTAGTGTGGAGAAACAGAACAGGAGAAGAGGAGGAGGAAGAGAACTGGTGTGGCCTCAGACTGCTTAGAATTATTTTTCTTGTCCTACCTGGTACAAAGTATCTTCAAATAAAAATGCTTGCCCAGCTCTGGCAATGAAGTAATGCAGGAACAGTATGTTAGGATTTTAGGTTCTAGTCTTCTGATGTGTTTGCAGTTGCCATTTAGCTATAAAAAGCATCCCAAATGAAATATCTCCTTCTGACGAAGTTCTAGGCATTTAAATATGGGAAGATATGCTGAAAAACTTGTCTTAGCTGAATACTGCTTCTAATCGATTGTCTTTGTAGTTTACAGTTTAATAGCCTTTGTTTTCAAGAGTTATTGCTGAAAGAATTTTGCTGTTAGGGGGAAAAATGATCTCCAGAGCAGATGTTTTGCATCTCTTCATATTCTTCTCTCTCCCCACAATAGTGGAGGGAAGATTAATCTTAATTTTTATTTGTTTTTCATATATACTGTGTCATAGCTAAAAGGCACTTCCATTTTCGGTCAAACAAGCAAGGCATTCCTAAATAGGAATACAAAGGAGTTACAACTGGAGGGGAGAGACCCATCCCTTTAATGCTCAATTATATAAAATATGTTGGTGATTAGGTGACAGAAACCTCTTTAAAATGCAGGTAGCTTCAGTGGAGAGCTTCTGCTTCAGAAAAAGTAATGAAAAAGTGCTGAGAATTCCCTGAGATTGTGTTAGAACAGCACAAAAATGGAAATGAGAAGGCCTTTCATTAAGACTGAGTATGTGCTAGTGTGGCTGTGCGTTTGATGTGTAAAGCTACAACTGTTGGAGGCTCTTTGCTCCTGGGGGTGGGTTTAAGGCGAGGTGTAAACACGGTGTTTTCTTCCTTTTCTACCTTGATCGCGGTGCGGTTTTGGTTTTCACCCTTTTGTCCATTTGCAGAGAGAATGTCTAGGAGGGAACGGGTTAAACACTGCATATAAAAATAATAATTTTAGGTCTGGTAGTACTTCAGACTGATAGATATCTTGATGGGTCTGTTCATGTTAGCGCTGAGCTTTTGTTTGTCTATCCAGGCTGTATGTTGTGTTTCTGGTGTTAATAAACAGTAGCTCCTGCTGATGCTTAATCTCTCTCCCAGGTTGCTTAGTAAAAACCCTCATGACCTGCTGAGTGTCGGTGTTACACACACCTCGCCTTTGCATCAGCGCTTTCCTGTACGCCTGGTGGTTCAGGGAATGCTGCTGGCTGGGAGCTGGATGATTCCTCCTGTGGCTGAGGTCGGGAATAGAAAATACCAGAGTAACAAGGAATGGGTGTCAGTCGGGGCTCACCAGGAGGAGGAGTGGAGGGAAGTGTTCAGGGAGCGATGGTGTCCAGGGAGAAGGAGAGGGAGCCAGGCAGCACTTGGAGGTTTTTTGATTGTGTTGGATTGGACTTTGAGAGCATTTCCATACCAGAACTGGAGCAAAGGGTTGTGTGACTCAGAAACGGAGAGGGTTAGGAAATGGCAACGACTTGGCCAATATGAGGCAGAATGTGTTGAGAACGTGGGGAAGCAGAGGGATGGGGTGGGAAGAAGGTGTGTTAGAAGTTCCAGTGTTGAACCAACACCTGAGAAAGAAGCACTTTTGTGGGTTTTTTGTGTAAAGTGAAGGAAATTTAACTTAGTTCTTAAGTATGTTTTGAGAAGTGAGGAAGGGGCTGCAGAGAGCAGATCAATTAGCTTAACTTTAGTTACAACAGAAGACATGATTTATTTGGTTTAATAGGGGAATTGCTCTGATTTGATCAACTGTGCTGTTCATTTTTGGATTGGCTTTTCCCTGAGCTGTTGTTCCATCTGACTAATTCTAGAATGTAGTAAAAGCACAACTCCAATGCTGAAATTATTTTTATCTGGAAATGAACATACAAAATCCAGTGTTACGGAGCATCCATGTGATGATTTTTGAATCTGTCTTCATTGGTAAATAATTAATTTCCATCAGTATGTGTTACCATGGGAAAAATTGTTTCAAATCCTGTTTACTTTTCTGCTAAACTGGCATTCACTAAGGAAATCTTGGGGTAGAATTTTTTTTAAACATCTAACATTTAAAATTAAAATACATTTCAGGGCTGAAACTATTTGCTTTAAAGGACAATTTCAGTTCATGTTTAACTAATGCTTTTTCTCTTACCCAGTAATTTTTGTTTTCTTTTTACTCTTGAGGTAGATTTTACCAGTGATCACTGGAACGATTATCTCAGTGAGAGCAGAAGAGGCAGTTTTGTTAAATGATTAATTATATTGTGTGTGTTTTCCATCTGTGTGAATTGTGAGCTACCGCAAACTTCATTGTCGAGAAGTTTGTTTATGGTCCCGAACTTTGAGAGAGAGAGAGGCAATAATATATGCAGGAAACCTGTTTTTCTCACACTGGATGTTAACTTTATGATCCCACACAGCAAACAACTTATCTAACTCATCATCTGTAATGGCTCTAAAGTTCATAACTTGCAAAACGTACTGAATTAAATTGTTTTTAAGAAGTTACTGTATTTATCTGAATTATCTACAGTTAAATTAATAAACTTCATGAGTGTTGTACTTGCAAAGCTGATGACTGAGAAGCAATGGCAACTTGTTGAAAAAGTTCTGAAAGCTTTGGTTTATGAAATTAAATACATTCTTACTGGGATTTTAGTGTAAAGCTTTCACATTTGGAAATGCTTTCGGGTGTTATCAAGTAGCAGCTGTTTTTTATTTATGTGTGAGTGTGCACATAGGAATGGGTAAACTGCAGTGTGTCATTGAAAACTATTGTGGGTGCTAAATTTTTAAAAAAGCTGCAGCTTGAATAATTGTCTCGAGAGTCTCATAATTAAACTTGTTGCAGATTTGTAATTTCAGTTTATTTGGGATCTTTCTGACAAAGCTGAGCTTTTAAGGTTTCTGGGCTTTGGTGGTGATGGAACGTGCTGCTGCTCAGAGTTTGTGTGCAGAAAGACTTCAGGAATGCAATGATGTGTTTGAAAGGTAGAAATACTGTTTTAGTATTTTGATCTCTTTGACATGTATAATTTTTCTATCACTGTAAATTGTATAGACAGCTTCTTTGTGTAGGTTAGTTGGATTAGTTTTTATGATTTATGAAAGCCACTTTAAAAAGAATAGTTTCACTTTTTTTTTCTTGTTCAAAAGCAGAACTCAACAAACAGTAGTTGATGAAGACACATTGGTGGTTGTTAGCCAGCCTGTCTTGTGTGTGGTTTCTTTGGGCTGCTTTTTTTCCCTCTTAGCCAAGTCATGACAGGTACAATCTGGACTGATTTCTGGAGTACTATATTTGTCTTTTTTTGTGTCCAAAACTGTCTGAGAGAAACTTTGAGAACCGGCAAGTGATTAACAACACGCCGTGTTCATTCATATGTTCCCGTGCTCTGCAAACAGAGCTGTTCCGAGTCCTCAGACTCCAAAATAAGCTCTGATTCCTTTAGGCAGGACTTGGTGGCTTCACTCACTAAGTTTGAAAACAGTTTGACTTATTAATTAATTAAGGAGATGCATTCTGGCCCACCGAGGGTCAGCACAGTGATTTGTTGTGAAGGTTTAACTTGCCTTTATCACTAAAGTTTTGCTTTCTAACCTTTGCAAATGCTAAATATGAACCGTTCCCTTGGGATGTCTTTTGAGACACCAATTAACTTCTTCAGTGTTGATATCCTCCAGAAGTTGCTGTTGTGGCACAAGATTGTTTAAAATGTGCTGAAAAACAAAATTGTTGTTTATTTATGGGTTGATTTGCATGTGGTTTGTAAGCTTTAATGCAACATGATTTTATTTATTTATTAATTTTGGAATAGCCAGACCTGAACATTTCCAGTTACTCTATTTCTTTCTTGGTAAACTTGATGGTACAAACAGAAAGAATCATCTGTGTTTTAGTGACTCCCCAGAAAGTTTTTCAGGGAGAACTGTTGCCTTTGACCTACCCAGGGAGAAGGGACCTCACACCTCAGCAAAGTACTTGAGATTATTCCTCTAAAGGAACCAACCCGCTAGGAAATAATTGTGTAGAACAGCAAGAGTACGCTTTTGTAGCAGCACAGAGTTATTTTAAATAATAACTTGGAGCAATAATTCCCGTTAGGATTGTCACTGAAGTGCCAGGTTGTGGTTTATGCTGTGCTGTTGACTTAAGAAAGGGGGTACATTATACAGTTAAAAGTTGTAAAGCAGGAAATGGGTGAACTGCACATGGATGTGCTTTGCTGTCCTACTTTGTAAATGAGAGGTGTGTGTCCCGCTTCTGTGGACACTGACACTGGGAAGGGGTGTGTGTTTTGGGCAGGTCCGAGGACCGGATGAGTTTGTTTGCCGTGTGTTGCCAGCCAGGCACATGTTGCTGCAATAGCTGGGACCGGTCAGGGAGCGTTATCTGCAAAGCCCTTATTGGTGCCATTACCTGCTGTAAAGATAGCTCTGTTTACTCCCAAGTGTGAGCATCAACCGATCACGGCACTTTCTCCTAACAGGTGGCTTGTTTTGGAGTTCTTGGCTGAACATCCCTTCTCCCTGTGGAGGGAGCAGTGGCAGAATGTGACAACATCAGGCAGATGCAGGAAATATTAACAGGTTTTTAATGACAGAGGCAAACTTTACACCAGTGGTTTTCCCCTGCTCTTGAATTGGTGATGGGTCATTTTTACTGAGTGTTTTCAGCAGCTTGGTAGGTTTTTTCCCCTCAGTATGAACAGTTTGCAAATTATTACACTACTCATTTAAGTGAGCTACTTGCACGATACTGTTCAAATAGTGGAGGGTTTGATTTGAGGCAGGAAAGAATTTTTTGAAGTTCAGAATGCATGAAATGAACACATGCTGAAGCAGTCAAAGATCCCTTGTACTTTATCAGAGAGCAGTCTGCTTGAATGAAAGGTACTGTACCTGCTGTTAAGTTTATAAACTTGGTTTATACAGATTACTTTTTCAATTATTCATTATGCTATGTTACAAGTATATCTGACAGGTTTAAAATAAATGGCTTGATGGTAAGAGGGAGCATGCATAAATTAGAGCTGGGATAATGTGCTGTTTGAAGTCTCTCTCCCATTTGTTACTACTGGAATACAGTAGGTAGCTGGAGCTGCGTGTGTGATTCTCAAGTACAAGTGCATCCTTATCTTCACACTGTGCTGTGGTGGCAGTTCTTACACAAGACAGATGAGGTGAAGCAGGAAGGAGGACCAAGGTGCTCCCTTTGTTTCTAGTTATAGACACGTTTCTGCTGAAACATGGAGAGCATGGGATGAGATTTCTGTAAGCACAGCAGTTGAAAGGGTCTGCTGGTAGCTGTGTGTTGGTGAGGTTGGGGTGGCATCGCTGTTTTAGTTACTCTTTCCTGCTGGCATTGCTGTGGGTTTTTAAAAGAGTTTTATTTAGCAAGGTGAGAGGAGGTTTTCCTTTGTATTTAGTGGAGACACTGTGCCTGATGTGCTTATGGATCGTGGTACTCAGAAAAGCCTTCCTGAGATGGATACATGGGAAAGCTTCACAAGAGCTGAACTGTTGTGTTTGGAGAGGGTTATTGGTGGGGAAAGAGAATTGCAGATCTCTTGGATGCAGAAACACCTTCCCCAAACATAAATTGACGCAGTGCTGGTTTTCCTGAGTCAATCAGTTCATTGTACTTGAGGAGGAAGCTCCCGAAGGGTTTATGGGGTAGGAAAAAACCCCATAATGATGTGTGCTACAGCAGTTATAGAAATGATCACAAGTTTCTCGGGAAGGGGAAGGTCATCTTATAGAGATGAATAGTTCAAATGTTAAGTCTCAATGAAACAGATAAAACACTTGAAAGAAAGGTCTGGTGGCAGCTGCCCCTGGAAACCATCTGTAATCAACCTTCTACCAGAGAACTGGCTTGGACTTAGGAGGGATTTTATCCCTGCATCTCATTGGAGTGGTTTCCTTATTATTTGCATTGGCTTCAGTTTAGAGTTGTCTCCATATTTTGACCTTCTACGAGTACTTTTTACTTCCCTGCTGCTCATCTCACATCCCCTTGGGTTTGTCTGTGTGAGAGTTGTCTGTACCTTGAAAGGCTTAAAGTTGCACCTCAGGCAGGAGGGAGGAGCTGACGCTGCGTGGTAGGAAGGGACACAAATCTGCCCTGCTCAGCTGAGCTGAGGGTAACACTTGGCTCAAGTGTGGAGAGTTGAAATCGCAGTGGAAGTCCCATGTTTGACCTGTTCCCCCGTGCTCTTTGCCAGGGCAGAAATTAGTTTTATTGTAGTCTTTTTCTCTCTCCCTCTTGGAGCTTTTGATGTGTAGTTAAATTGTTACCGTTGTCTTCCCTAGTCGAGTTTCATGTATCCCACTGGCGGTTTGGTTTGTTCTCCAAAACAGGAGTGGACTTAAATAGCGTGGATTGTTCTCGTTAAGCCTTCAGGTGGTTCTCCCTTTCTTTTAGCTGTGAACCCACTTGAGAGACTGAGCGAGATGAAGGCACAAACTTCATGAAGAGTTCACAGACCCACTGGGATGGAAGGGGGAGCCCACTGGAATTGTGATAGTGTCTGAATTCCATGACTGGATTTTGAGATGTTGCTTCTCTCTGGTTGTTTTCTACCCCAGCAGGTGGAAGCAGCTTGTGATGCTGCAGTGATTGCAGTGAACATCTTTCATAGTGTGTGAACCTTTTTTTTTGTTTATTTTTGAGATGGATGTAAATTTACTGGTCCCTTGCTAATGCCCTGTCTCCTGGAAGGTATGGAAGGAATGAATGTCCAGCTGTGTTAAGAGATACATATAAGTTACTGTTACTCTGTATGCTTTGCTCCTCTTCCTCGAACCTGAGAGCTGCAAACCGGTAGGACTTAAGACCTGTTGTGTATGGAGGAAGATGTCAAAAGTCAAAGAGTCTGTTAGTGCTGTTGGTTGTGCACCTTGGATATGAGGATTCTGTTTTATTGGTGTTCCCTGCAGCTCTTCCAGTGGCTGTGCCCATGATGGAGCTGGAGTCTGTGCAGTGGTCGTTGTGCAGAGGAGTGGAACTGGGGTTTAAGAAAAGCACATTTGTTGTTCCAGACTTGAGACTTGGCTTGGTTTGAGGCTGACTTGAGCTTGCCAGGGTCCTGCCTGGGAGTGACTGAAGGTTTTGATTGTTTGTTTCCTTTTGTGTCTGCGCTAATAAAATGTTTATATTTTTGTCACATTGGAGTAGGTGGACTATGTGGACAAATATTTTCGTTGGGGCTGTGTCTCAGCAAGAGGCATGAAATATATACTTAATATTTAAATGGCACTATGAGAGGAGTCTCTTCTAAGATTTGAGCTTTTGTATTCTTGAGTGGGTCGGGGTTCTGAAGTGGCTGATGTTACCAATGAAGGAACAGAGGTCCTTCCAGGTTGGATCAGTTGTCCTACAGGAATCAGGCACAGATTCAGGCAGTGGAGGCAGGGTGTGTGCTGGAGGTTCTGGGCTGCAGCAGAAGCAGCACATGAAACGCACATCTGTTTGTACATGGGTTGTGGAGCTCTTTGGGTAGTTCATTGTTTAAATAAACATGTTGCATTAGCTGTAGGGCTTTAGTGCCAAATGCCCACTGATGAGATGTATGAGGGTTTTGTTGTTCCCAAGCCACACTGAGAAACACAACAGCTTTATAATTCAACACGTTTGAGGAAGATTACAGAAGGAATTTGGGGTGGATCGCAATCAGCACTTCAAAAGCAATAGCTTTAGAGTAACTGCTGCAACACAGCACAGCCCATGGAAAAACACTGTCATCTTAACAGATGCAATGTTATTTTGGAGATTCCACTGTATAAATACACGGACTGTGGTTAAATTGTGATGGCAACAGATGCAATCTCGGTTCTTGATTCTTTCATCTCTTTGATATTTAAAAATACCCCACAAAGTAAAAGAATAAAACCAACATCATGGCTGAAAACATGCCCTGTGTCAGTTGCTGGGGCTGTAGCTTTTGGGTCTTGTATCATTTTGGATCTGTCACTGCAGATGAGACTTGGGCAGAGTAAGGCAGAGTAAATGCTCATCTCTGTGAGGGAACTGCAAGTGCTGCTACTCAGGGCTTATTGTACCATTTGCATATGAATGGAATTATTCAGCTCTACTTAAGAAATGTCAACGAGATTGAAGTCAGAATTGGTTAACCTGGCAAAAAGATATTTCCAGTATTTTTCATGAAAGAAAGTGAAAGCATGAAGACAAGAATTACACATTCTGCTGGCTAAGCCAACACTGTCTCAGGGTTTTCTTGGCGATTCTGTAGTTGATATCAGTGACTTCGCTTTTAAATTTGTCTGCAATACATTACAGTGTTGCAGAGCAAGAGGGTTGGAATGTGGGAATCAGATTAATGCTGCACAGTTGTGCTCACATTTGTTTTTCTTTCCGGATTTGATATTGTTTAAATACTGATTTGAGAAATGCAAATTCAGAGCGAGGGTCTTTTTTTTAATGAAGAGCAAATCAAGCCTATTAAGATGTTACCAGTGCATTCACCTTTCTCCATCCTCTAGTTGGGTAAAGAAGCTTGAAGTTAAACACTGTAGCTGGCTTTTAGAAAGGGCCTGGGTAATCTGTGTGAGCAGCAGCACTGGGAGTCATGCATGCTAAAATAGGGAGTGATCACATCTCGTGCTTCAGGAGCTGCCGGTGTTGAAGGCTTGGGAAGAAATGGTATTCCTCCTCCGGGTGTCTGTATCTCCCTCCCCCTTTGTAAAGCACAGAGAATGCTGCCTTTGGGGGGTGGTTAAAGGCTTACTTTTTGCAACGCTGACGTGGCTTGGGATGGGATGCTCGTGTGACTCTGTCAACCAGGTGATGGCACTTGCACTGGGAAGCTGCGCGTTGCCAGGCGTTCGATGACTCCACTCTTAGCAGCAGTATGAGGATGAGGGTGTTGGAATCAGCTGATGGATAAGGAGATAGTATATTACACTAAAAATAAACCCAGATCTTCACAGGCAACCGTGAAGATTACCTGGAGTCACGTGCAGTTAGAATGGAACTGAAGTCAAGGTGGGTTGAGCGTGGCTCGGCCTCCCTGTGAGGATGTGCTGTGATGCTCTTCGTTCATTCCACAGCACTTTCCGTCCTTCTCCAGGAGCAGCAGCTTACAGAAGTGTGCAGTTAGTGAGTGTTTCCTCCTTGCTGGATGTGTGGCCACAGGCCTTGTTTACTGCAGTATCAAAATACTGCTCTGACCTCAGGCTGACTGTCCCTGTCACGGCGGCTCATGCCTCATGTTCGGGTTTAGCAGCCCTGCGGCTTCTCCCAGCCTTGGTGACATGAGGAAAGGTGAATCCCATTTAATGGGGAGAAGAGGCTGGAGATACAATTACCATGTTAAATGATCTTTGCAGGAGAGGAGAAGGTTGTGTTTGAGATGTCTGCATAACCTGGATGGGTACGTTCCCCCCGTTCCCCCTCTCCATCAATATTCCACCTTCCAATGGTATCACGTGCTCCTCTGTGGCTCCTTGAAGTCTTGGTTGGCTTTGCTGGTGTCGAGCCTGGTGCCCAGAATGTGAAGCACATCCTTTGTTAGGCTGTGGGTCAGTGGCATGGTGTGCACAACCATAACTGCTGAGATGTTCAGAGGGTGGAAGAGTTCCATGTTCTTCTCACCACTCATGGAAGGGCACTGTGAGAGCCTGACGGGATAGATCGTGAGCCTTCATAGTTTTCTGGTGAAAATGGTGTGGATTTTAGTTCAATTTACCCTTCACAGTTTATTTTTTCCATAGTATGAAGGCCTCCGAGCACTACTGGTATCATTGTTCCTTTCTCTTTTATTGAGATGGAGTGCATGATTTCCATAGTGACTTAGGAAGAGCTTGCTCTAAATACACAGTTTTACTCTCATTTTGCATATTTTTAGTTGGATTTTTTTATTGACTGACAGCTGTTAGAACACTGATTCACAAACAACCTTTTTGAAAGTACAGACCTTTTTACAAATTCATGTAAGTAATTAGATGTCTTGGATACACTTGCTCAGATCCTTAATTTTCACATTTTTAAGTGACAAAATGGCAAATGATGTATTTTCTGGTAGATTACTTCTCATTTGTGTCATTTTTTTATTTGGATGGAAAATGGAATTTCAGTTGAAATGCAGAGGATCTGAGTTTTGAGACTTAATTAAAACTCCAAGTGTGAGGGACAGGCATGATGTGAAAAAAACCCCCAAACAAACCATCAACAGAAAACATAGTTTGTATTGTTTCTCTGAAGTTTAGAGCTAATAAATGGTGCCCACTGACTGTTTCACAGGTTACCATGCAGGAGTCCTTTATAATTTGGGATTAAGTGCTTGTTGAACTGAACCATTTGAGTGAACTGAAATGAGGCTCTTGCAGAAGGAGCTGTTGAATGTAAAAGCTCTCCGAGCATTTCATCAAAGGGTGGCTCCAAGAGAGCCCTGAGCAGCAAATTCACCAGTTCCAACTTTTTTTGGTGTAAATTATATGCTTACTATTTTTATTTTATTTAAATTACAGTAGGCATTTGCCCTAATATATGCTGTTAAAATTTCATGTTAGATTTGTAATTAAGTTTATTTTTAGAAGAATCCATTTAGGTGGTTTATATAAAACAATTTTCTATTTTTGTAAATAATTGTTTTTTATTGACTTTTAATTTCATGCAAATGTGGAGTGGTTTTTTTTTGTCTTGGAGGTTGTGTAAGCAGAAAGAAATTAATGATTTGAGAGTATTTTCATGATATGAAGGACAGGAGATTCGTTGTCATGAGCTGGGGGCACTGCTAGGCAGAGTTAACTCTTCTTTAGGCATGTTCAAATTGAGTGATGGGTGTTACAGAGTGCTGTGCAGTGGGTTTATATAATAAATTTCCTTGATTATTCTCCCTGGTTAAGCTGAGAAAGCCGAATTGTGAGCGCGTTTGGAATCTGCCAGGGGGATAAGCAGGATGGTGGTTATGTTGCAATGCTGAAAATGTTGCAATCCAAGGCAATCTGATGGACACGGGAGTGTTAATTGTGTCCCAGCAGATTTGCTATTTTTACTGTGGCCTCGCTATCATGTCTCTTCACAGATGAATTTGAGGGCTACAGGGAGCTGAATGATGAGTCATTATTGAGTTAGTAAAATCACAATTGATCTCTATTTCCTGTTGATTCCAAAATTACTGAAGTGTGAAAGCCGAGAGAGTGACTGATCACTTCTTGGAGGGGAGTTTGGGGGTGGAATGTGGAAGTGACTGTCTGAAGTAACTCAACGCTGCCCTGGGTGTCAG
Source organism: Pithys albifrons albifrons (assembly GCF_047495875.1). NCBI lineage: Eukaryota > Metazoa > Chordata > Aves > Passeriformes > Thamnophilidae > Pithys > Pithys albifrons. The sequence continues at coordinate 18,021,308 of NC_092470.1, read as the reverse complement.
TTCAGAGATGTTTGTGGTGAGAACAGGTGTGTGCCATGCTCTGAGCAGCCGAGTCACCTCCGAGGAGTGATAATCTGGGCACTAAAATACGCTCTGCTCTGCAGCAAGGTGGGGGGAAGAGGTGTCTTAAGTGGCTAATGATAGAAGCTTAAGATTAAACTTTTCATTAGTCTCCTCAGTGCTGAAGTTCTGTCTGTCTGACTGACCTGTGTTTCTGTTGCTCAGCTCAGAACCTCCCCCCCTGCAGTCCCTTTGCCCCCAGGTGCTGCCTGGGGTGGCAGTGACAGTGTCCTGCTCCTCCGCAGTGGCTGCAGCACAGACTGCACAGTGGCAGAGGACGGAGGGACAGCACTGGGGCGTGATGCAGAAAATTCTCCCTGTGTGTTGTTGTTTGCAATTACCTTTTGATGAATGACAAATTATCTTTGTCATTCTGCAGCTTTGTTCTTTTCTTGTGATGAAAATGCTCTTTTGACAGATACTAATTAGAAACACTGTGGTAACGTGCAGGTAAGATTTAAAATTTCTTTCTTTCTTTCCTAGGACTTATTGTTAGCAAAACTTTTTTTCTTTTGGTTAGGAACTGTTAAGTTGCATTACTGGACTCTGCCCACATTGCAGATGTGAGAGTAAATTCTGCTGAAAGGGGATTTGTTAGAAGAAATGAAAGAACTGTTCTGAGTTATATTGGAAACAAGCTATAAAGAAGCCTTGAAGTATCACTTTAGGAAGAGAGAACTTTAATTCCCTGGAGGAATGAGAGGATGAGGGAGGTGAACCTGTCCCTTCTCCTCTGTTAATTGCATCCCTCACAAAATCCTGATTTAGAGAGTTTTTCTGAGGGGCTATTTTGAAAGGCAGAATAACAATCTGTGTTCTTCCTTACTACTATTTGGTCTTTAACCATTGAAACTTGTCATGGATGTACACTCTGATATGCTTCGTTAAAACAAATAAAGAACTAAGAGAAGGAGAAATACACTTTTTCCTTGGAAAGCCTGTACATGCTTTTCCCAATTTTGCCATATTTAGAATTGCAGAAAATTGGGAAGGGGGTAAAAGAGCTGGTCGATCCTGCTGTCCGAGAACAGCTCAGTTTTCAAATTTGTAAACAGGAAAAAAAATTCTTGCAGCTTCCTGACAGGCAGGGTGTGTGGTTTTCAGTCAGAAGAGCCGATTCAGTTGGCCTGGCTTTTTGCAAGGGGGCAACTGGAGGAATGAATTGCTGTGAGAGGGTGTAAAGAACTTTCCTTTCCTCTAGAAAAAGTTGAGCAAACATGGAGCACTGAGTTGCATGGTTGAAATTTGGTGAGGCGTGGAAAGGACACTGGTTTCCAGCAAAGTATGATGTTTGTTCAGAGTGTTGTGAATTCAGGGGTAAGAGTTGCCACACTTAAAATATGTCTCAGTGCTGAGGTTTATGGGAGCTGAGGAGAGCTTTATGAGGAGGGATCTTGGCAGTTCCCAACTCTGTGTCCTGGAGAGAATCTTCAAAAGCTGAAAAGCCACACCTTGATACCTTATATCTATCTTGTCTTGTCGGAGCTCTGTTGATATGCCCCACTACAAGAGCACTTTGTTAAACACAATTAAATGTATAATATTTTTATAATACTTGTGTTTTGGAAAAATCAATATGACCAGTTTCCCTTTGAAATGACAAGACGCCTGTTGTGCTGACAGAGTCGGACGCATTAGGAAGTGGTGCTTTGTATCCTCTCAAGAGTAACGTGCTGTTGTTTTCTCTTAATCAGCAGGATGTTCTCCTGTATGGCAAATGTCTTCGTTGTTTTTTGATCTCTATCCGGGAAGAGTGAGGGGGGGGAAATGTCAGAGAAAGGGAGTAGGATTTAAAAGCTTTTCAGCAGAGAAAGCCTGCAGCCCTGCCTGTTCTAGCAAAAGTGGTAATCACCACCTTAGGGCTGGACACTTTGTGTTTATGTTTGTGCTTTAAACAATAAATAAAAGAACAACTTGCCCTTCAGAAGAACATAACGCGTAGCCTGCTGAAATACTCTGGAGCATAAGGGATATAATTAACCCTTTTCCCTTTAGCTTGGTTGTGTTTCAGAAGGCAAGGCAAGATGTCTAACACATCTGAAATTGCTTATTTGCCAGTTCACTGAAGTAAGGATTTTTCTAGTTGATTGTCTGAAAGTCAGACCTCTCCTTCCTCCCATCATTGCCTTTCCCTCTTTGCTGTTTCCTGAGCTACAGATTCCAAATTTTTAATAGTACTAATGCTAATACCTTATTTTGGTTTTCCCCCCTCCAACTCCAAAAGCAGCCGTTGAGTAGGAAAGTTTATTTCCAATCACTCTTTTTCAAGGCTATAGAGAATACATTTGGAAGTTTAGGCACTTGTCCAGGGTTTTCAGAGGAATTTTGAGAGATGCTTTTTGCTTCTGATGCAATGAAGGAAGGGGAATGACTTGAAAGGACTGACAGAACAAGCAGGATTTGGCTTATTGCATGAACAAAACCGCTTCCTGTGACCCTTGAGTATTTTGCTTTACCGACCAGTGCTCAAGTAGCACAAATCAGTTCTGAACTGTTCTCCCAGATAGTTGTGGTATGATTCAGTGAACATGGGCTGAAAGGAGACAGAACCTGAAATGCTTCCAACTTTTTTTTTCTTTCCTCATCTTGACTCTCCTTGAAGTATGTGAATTAGTGTGAGAAAGTGTCTGTAGCTCCCACTGGGTCAAATAGAGGTTGAGATAAAAATACCTGTCTCTGTGTGTATTGTAATATTGATTGTCATGTGGTAAATAATTCCTTGGCAGCAGGATTGCCAAGTCTGATGTTTTACACTTCATTTGTAAGTTTTGGTGCAGTCTTGCTGCTGGCTCTGTGCTCAAACCTGCCTTTTGTGCTCTGATGGGTATCTGCTGCATTACTTCCTTTTGACCAGCCTTTCCCTTCCCATAAACTGTCATCCCTTGGATGGGTTAAGCTGACTGGAGCTCACTCAGTCTCCTAGTTCAGAGCTGCTCTTTTTGTTATGCCATTTTAATAAATTGATGGTCTCCACGAAGCCCTGTTTCTGTCTCTCACCTCTCCCAGCACGGTGTGCACGTGTTCACACCAAAACAAAAGTTGCTACCCAGTCTCTTTTCTTGAATTTCTTTGTGTCTGCTCCATTATAAACATCTTTAAGGAGTGTTACCCAACACAGTTATTCCTGTCACTGGGGGACCTCCTTTTTAGGGTGCTCACCTTTTCCAAAGCTGACTGGGAAGTTTTCTGTTAAGGCCACTGTGTGCCCTTCTCAGATCTGGGGGCACTTTGTGCGTCCAGGACTTGGTCTGTGCCCTGAATTGCTGGTTAACTGTGGAGGAACTCAGGAGCCCGAGTCCTGCTTTCTGAATGTGAAGCTGAACGAAGCTGGCATGTGGTAAAGCAAAGCACTGTCGGCTCAGATGTGTTTTCTTAACATGGAACCAACTAGCCTTGCACAAATACCGTGGTTTTCTTTCACAACAGCGGCGGGGCCGTGGGGCGGGCGAGGCGAGGCCAGGGCTGTCCATCAGCTCTGCTCTCTGCAGGAGTTTTGCCTTCCAGCTGGCACTTGGAAAGGAGGGTTTTTTGTCTTCCTGTCTGGATCCTTTTTACCTGTGCTTTTTCCCCTTCTGTGGGTTTGTGTTGTTCGTTCCCAGGCTGGTTTCAGGCTGTGCAGTGGAGCTGGGTCCGGACGCGCGTGCGGCGCCGTCGTGCCATCGAATCCCGCCCCGTCCGTGCAGTTTGGGTTGGCAGGAGCTGCTTGGCTGGGCTGACTTAATGTTGTTTGGGCAGACAGATCATAACTACAGGCAGAGCAACTCCTTTTTTTGGGGTGGCACAGTGAAGATTATATCCTCCTTTAACTTCCAGATTGGCAGCTGGTTTTGGTCTAGAACAAGCAGTGGTGGTGGGGAAGGATGTGGGGTGCTATAATTAGCTCTGGGCTTTCAGGGCTTGGTGAGACCTTCCTTGTGTCTGAAGGAAACAGTCTCACCAAAGCTTTGTAGAATGTAGTCTGGATCCAGAGAGAGGTCTGTTTTGGTGCAATCCTGGAGCCTGATTGTGGAGTCTTGTGAGTGGCTTCTGCCTGTAGGAGTTTCCTTCTCTAGAAGAGACGTGCAGAGTTGTTCTTGCTCGTGGTCCCTCTGTTGAGCATCAGCTAATAGATTTTTGTCTGCCTTGCAGAATGCAAAGTGTCTGTATTGTTATCATGATAAAACAGCTTCTCAGTGCAATGAAACTTAAGAATATGTCATTCAGTTTTATATATTTTGGAGTGTATTACAGGGTTCATGTGGCTTCTCTTGCTTCCCTTTGTCGAACTCTTACTTGTTTCAGAGGATAAAGTTCCCTGTTTAATTTTTAATCTAAGTTCTCTGAGGAAAGATTTATCATAGATTATTCATAAATATATTTTCTATAATAATTTAAATAATAAGTAGTACACATTTGCTCACAAGGAACACTTTGCTGAAGAAACACACTTGCCCAGCAGGCTCAGGTTCCAGGTGTTCCAGTGCTAAACCACCTCTTACCAGCAGTTGCCCACTCCACAGTTCCTACAGCGAGGATATTTATTTTAATTCAGTCAACCAGGTCAAACAGTTGAGAAGTTCTATTACAGTTACAAAAATCTGAGTCTGAAAAGGTACTATGTGTAATGTGCCCCCTGCCCTAGATGAAAATTGATTTTTGAGAGGATGAGGTCTTTTAAGACAGTGATCTTTCAAAAAATGGTGCTTTTCAAGAATCAGGTCAGGTTAATAAACCTAGTGAAGCATGTTTAGATCCACTTTTTCCTAGTGAATGCAACAAGTTATCTTTAAAGGTGACTTGAAAGGTGTTTTGCTGAGTTAAAATCATGGTTTTTACATAACCCTCTGTAGATATCCACGGTAAAAACAATCAGAAACTTTCACTTGATTGGTTTTTTGCCTTGATGTTATCTACCTTTTGTGATTCAAATTTCTTCTAACTCCTTATGTTATCTCCTTCATGACCAGAACAAATAGTGAAATAGTACCAGGGAGCTGTCAAAATTCAGCTTAAATAAATGTTCTCCATCTATATCTTTAATTAAGAGTATGTGTGCAAGGTAAAGGGTAAAAATAATGATGAAAACAGAGGTGTCCATTTGGTCTTGCCTTGATTTACCTACTGGAATAATGATGTGCTGCTGCAGGTCCCAGCCAAGGGAGCTGCCTAAAAAGTTGCGAGTGTTTTAAGTGTCCAGCCTGTTTTGTTTGCCCAAGTCCCATCTCCTGTAACTTTGTGCATCCTCTTTGCCCCAGTTTTGGCTCAGAAGGGGAACACAGTTAGTAATCCCTGATGAGGAGTTGCTGACTGAAAGGTGCTGGGGCTGTGTTTGTCTCACCCAGCTGGACCCACTGCTTTCCCATGGAGGATTTGTCAGAAATGCATCAGGGCAGGCAGTTGCATCCCAGGCTCTCCAGAAGTACCAGCCAGAGGATGAACAATAATTCTCCTGCTTGCTTTGCCATTCCAGTGCTCTTCTGATAGAATTGTGACAGTGATTGCAGTTGCCAGGCAATAGAGCTCAGCACAGCCTGGCTGCCTCCATACCCAAACCACTCTGGTAAGTGGAACTGCAGCACTGCATCACCCCCAGTGATGCTGGGCAGGGGCTAAAAACTGTGTGTGGGGTGGAAATCCAACGTCTTGGGCAGTAAAATAGACACTGTGGGCTGAAATGTCACCTGGAACTTAAAAGTGTGGGAAGTGTCTGGGAGTGAACCACTGCTGGCCCTTCTTTTATTAACTCGTGTATATTTAGGTTGGAGGTTTTTAAATTTGTTTTCAGTGTTTTACAGTGAGGGTCAAATCATTGCTGATCAGAAGACCTTACGGATGCTCTGAAAATGCTGCACTCAGGATTGAAACCTTTCTTGAGAGAAAAACTCCTGGAGCTTTGGTACTTGACTGTGCCTAAAGGGCTCTAGTTTTTCATGCTTAACCCTGTTTATCTGGTAATTTCTCACCTGTATGCATTAAGGGTACTTTGTTTGTGGAGAGATTCACCTTGACTGGCATCACAGAGCTGTTCTGTTTTCTTTTTCCATGGTTATTGTGCTGTGATGTTTCAGCGACAATAAATACCGTGTGAATGGTGCCCTGGTGGTACAAAGGACACTTCCCTTGGCTGGGCTGTGGTTGGGACACAAAAAGTGAGTCTGAAGCATCCAATTGGCCAGAAAAGTGAGTTCACCTGAGAACTCCTCCTGGTGTAGCCACTTTGGTTTATATTTGCCTTAAATTGTGTCCTGGTGCAACTGTTTCTGGTTGAGACCTGAACTGCTCCTTGCCTTGTCTCTGGCACTAACCCAGGTGTTTTACCTTGTCTTTGGAGAGGAAGGTTCTTTTTTCAATCTAGTTAGCTCATGGCTGGAAAGCCCCACAGCACCTGCATGTATGTAATTTAATACCTTTAAAGCCCTTTTTGGGGATTGCAAGTTGGTCATATTTTAACTGCCTTGGGAAAGCAGGTTAGAGCATGACCTGGGTGATTTTTAAGCTGTGTGGCTGCCCTGGGAAGGGAGGGCTGAGAGGCCTCTCTGTTCTGTTACCTGAAGTTTGGTAGCACTGTCTTTGTCTTCTGTGCAATGAGGTGATCTCTTTATTTTAGCATTTGTTTAATCTCTGTTTGTGTGGAAAGGCAGGACTGCTGGAAGTGCTTTGGAAGGCCAGGGAATGTGGGATTGATTTCTGTGTTTCATTGCTTAAGAGCTGCATAGTAGGGCTGTGTCTTGCATATTGTTAAGAGTAATTGCATCAGACTTAACTTTTTTTGTGGATCTGTGACTTGCTGTTCAATCCTTTGCTCACCATTATGTTTGCTGTTGTATGTTATGATACTGTTTTGTCATTTTGCTTCTAATGGAGCCTAAACAAGGTGGCCAGCAATTTTTAAAAATTAGTAATTAAAAATATATATTCCCCCCAAAACTTTAAAAAGTGACAGATTTCCTGGATTACTGCAGGGTGGCAACCCAGCAGGCAGCTGAGGATGATGAAGTCTCCCAAAATGTGAGTTGCTGAGCCCAGCCACATGATGTATTTTCATTCTGGAAGAATTTGGCTGCTTGTTCCAGCTACCTAAGTGTATATCCCATAGGTTTCTGTCAGCCAGTTGCTGAGTCACTTGGATGTGCAGACAACTGTTTTAAAAACAAATAAATAAAACTGTGCACACAACTATTTTTTTAAAAGGTGGAGAAGACAAGTCCCCAGGAGAGACAATTTTTGTTAAGCTCTATTGTCATCAGAGATTGTGAAACATAAATTCAGTGCTCTAAACAGCTTGTAATTTCAGTCTTCCATTTTTTGCTTTAGCAGGCATTAGACTGGAGCTGCTGGCATTGGGTTTAAACATTGTTATCACCATTAAAAAAATGTTGTACTGTTATAGTTATTGATTGTAACATGCCACTTACTCACCTGTATCTGAAATACTTTGTGTACAGTGGCATGCTCTGATTTTGTGTGCTGTCAGGAGAGTTACAATGCAGGGTAAGCAAGTGCAGAGGTGTGAAGTCTGTGTGTCCCCCTGTGAGGAGGGGACTCATCTTTAGTGATTTAGGCATTATCTTCTATGGGTTTTTTTGTCATCTGAATTCAAGTTTTCTCACAAGCTGGTTGGTAAACTTGACCAGTGTTGCAGTGTAGTTTGTGGGATTATCCCAGAGTTACATCCAGCTGGTGCTTCCAGCGACTTTTCCTTCCCTGTCAATGCACAGAAGCCCCTTCGAGAGGTTTGAGTGATCAGCTCCAGCCATGAGGTCCAAACAGTGGCTCTCAGTGTTTGGCACATGCTGAGCATTGATGGGTGAGGATTTTCCTCTGAGGTTCATCTTCTGGTTACCTCTTTGTCTGCTTTTCTTCTTCTTTGGCACAGAATCTTACGGGCATTGCCCATAATTTAGGCACTACAGATCCGGGTTAAAAGTTTGGTGCTGCTTTTCCTTGCTTTGGTAGCCAGGGGTTCTGGGGTGGTTGGGAAGGCTCAGCCACTTGGATGTTCTCCCTCCTCCAGTTTTGCCCTGTGTGCCCACAGGGACAATAAGGAATCCCTGCCAGCTGAGCCACTCAGGCTGTGCTATTTCAGCAGGAGGAGGTAATGGATGTGGCTTCACAGGAACCCCTGAGGGATGTGGTGGGTCGGTGCAGCCTTGGGTAGAGAGGATTAATTGGGGGATGACTTGTCATGAGGACTCTTTCACGTAAGCTGGGCTAAATCCAGACCCACTTGCTCTGGTGAGCTGTGCAGAGAAGGCATCAATCAGTGTTATTAAAGGGATTCAGTTCATTTTGTTGGCTCCATTTTTGCTAAGCTGCTGTTCCTGTTGACATTCAAAGTAAAATGTTGGCAGAGAGAAAGCAAGAGAGATGAGGGACAAAAACGTGATTTATTCTGAAATTTTATTTGTGTAAACTTATGGGGAAGTTGGAGGAAGTTCATGGAAAGCAACAATGCCAGAGATATCTTTAGCCAATGACAGCTGAAAATTGCAAGAGCAATAAGGCAGAGACAGTTTGAGTTTTGATGTGGGTTGTAGCCCTTTTGTGTGTTATTTTTGTGAATGTTTTGTTCTGGTCAACTTGGTCACACAGTGGCCCTTGGATTTGGAGTATGTAGTTAGTAGAGTGGGAAAAGAGAAAATTAAAGTAGGATGTGTGTGTTTTTCTAAGGGCTGTGGGAGACAATGAGAACGTGTGTGGAGAAGTTGCTTTTTAAAGAATTTGCACGAAATGTGACTGGTCTCTTTGTGACACCACTTTTTCCTTCCAAATCTGGGTAAAAATAATTCTGTAAAAGGTTGACAGGAGTGATGAGTGACATGAGGTAAATTAATGATAACAGACTATTTCTCAGAAATTACAAGCTACATTGCAATACAATCTCTAGTCCTGTGAGTGTTTAGAAGATCATAGTGGTCTGGCTTTGTCCTTCAAAGCTTAACTTGTAATTAAATGGAAAAAAACCCAAGCCCTTTTTCTTGGCCTTAGATATGTTATCAAGAACATTCTCAGGACTTAAATTCAAATGGAAACGGTTTTTGTTTGGGTTTGAGTATTCCCTTTCATGTTTTGAAAGCCAAAGATGGCAGCGTTGTGCTAGTGCTGGAAATAACAGGAGTTGAAGTTCAATTATGGACTTGCTTAGCAAAATCTAAAATGATGGACATTTCCTGGGTGGTGGGGTACCTTTTTTCTATCCCCCCCACTCTGAGAGTCATAAAATCCTGTAAATGTAAAGTGGTTTATGTAGCATATTCAACCAAGAGATATAGTTCAGTAGGGTAGGGAGGCAGCTGGAATCGTGATGCCGATTCAGTTCCCTCCTTGTTCCTGGTTCTGACATCCCAAGAGGTAACATAGAATTCTGCTGGCTTCCCTGGGAAGAGATCTGGTGATTGATGTGACACATACAGGATAGGTGAGCTTAGAGAGTACAGAAATTTTGTGGGAGGTTGTGTAAGTACATTAAAGACACTAAAATATATATTTCATTCATAGTGTCACTACGGAGGCAAAACCAAGAGCTCAGTGGGTGGTGGAATCCTGTGTTAATGTAAAGTGTCATAAGCAATCTCTCCAACCACTGATTTCTGTGAACTCCACATTTAATTTCTCCTTTGCAGAGTATGCAATTAAAGAATCCTGAGACTTCGGTAGTAATTTTTTTTTCCCTGCGTCTGCAAATGGTGCAACTGTGCTGCAACTTCCCATGGGCTCAGAGGGACAGTGTGGTTGCTGAGCTGTTCTTTGCCAGTCTTCCTACATGTGCCTTCCATGTTATTGAGGAGAACTGCAGGAACAAACCAGGCTTAAGCCCAGACATGGGCTGCAGCACCTCTGTGTTCACCAGTGACTAACACTTAGAGGGGTTTCTTCTTCAGGGCTGCAGGACAGTCCTGGTGGTTTCCTTAAAACAGCCATAATACTGAGGAGTAAGAGTGGAGAGAAATTAAAATTCTACTTTTACCTGTTTATAATCTGTATGGGCATGACATTTTCAGACTCTTCCCTCTGTTTCCACTGATGTGTCCTCCTGCTTCTCTTCTGAGCAATTGCAGTCATGTGGGAAATAGGCTCCTTTTAAACATGCTGGTGGGCTGTACTGTAAGTTTAATTCTGTTTTTCTAACCTGATTCAAGCCAGGTTTTTTGGGTAATGAGGAGATGAGGATGCTGTCATCAACTGGAATTGGTCTTTTAACTTCCAAGTGTCTTGAAGGAATTTTTTTGGAGCCTTTGGGTTTTTTTCCAGTGTGCCAGACAACCCCTCTAATTGAGTTGGTCCAGTAGATAGTAAACATGTCAATGTGCAGGCTGTGGTGCATTCTGCAGATCTAAATCCACCCAGTGGCATGAACATGTTCTTTGTTTTTGTGAGAGAGGGAGGGGAGCTCTGGAGATGATTGCCTGAAAAGGGATGCTGCCTGCTGGGAATGTGGGATGAGGGCAGCTGGACTGCAGCCACATTCAGTAGCTGCTTTGGACCCTTTCTTTATGAAGACCTGCCATAGATTAAAACTAAAAAAACACATGATGAAAAGGAAGTGGCTCTGTTGGGAATAAATAACAACACTGTGCTGATCTCCCAGAAAGACCCACAGCTCTGAGCTGACATTACTGAGGGGTGATGTGGTCAGGCCTCTTTCATTAGAGGAGTCTGTGAGGGAGCAACGTTCCCGTGTTCAGGAACATCAGCTCTTTGCTGACCAGAGAGCAGCAGTAGCTGTCTGGGAAAGCAGAGCTCTCCTTGGAGTGGAGTGTGCTCAGAAAAGCCATTATTGGCAGAGTGAGCTGTGGTGGTGTGAGCAAGCTACTCTCTAAAAGTAGAACTAGCCACAATTGTTTTTTTGTATTAAGCCTTGTGGTTCCTTCTTTGTGTAGGAAATCATCCAGCACTGATGGTAACATACTGTGCTTGTTACCACTGTGCAGAATTTCAGGGTATATGAGAAGCTGAGCAACCTCATGGCCTCCTTTAAGAAAAGACCCTTTTGAACCTTGTGGATCACAGGCTTTATCCTGAGAACGGGTGTTACAACCCCTGGGCAGGAAAACAGCATGGAATTAGAACAACTTCTGCACCTTTCCAGCAACCAGTGTAGGGGGATACTCTTTCAAATGGAAATGCTGAAGGTAACCAAGCTCCTCGTTTAAGATAAACTTTGCATCTCTACTGTGAAGTAAAGGAAACAGTTTTCACAGAAGGGAAATCGCAAAAGGGGAAACAAAGGGAAATCCGAACATGCTGCGAGTACACAAACCAAGAGGAAGGTGAGCGGGAGGTGATGCCGGGGTTGCTGCTGACATGTTTGTGGCAGGCTGTCTGTCCTCATTCTCGTTCCAGAGATGTGAGGGACTGCTCAGGCTGAACAGTCTCTGTTGCCAGGGTAAGCCCTGACCCAGACTTGTGTTGAAAAGGCCTTAGGCTTGCGAAAGGGAGTGCTGGAGTGACTCGGTGACTCAGAGCTGCCTTGGTGCTGTTTTGTCTGAGACTTTCTGGTGTTGAGAAAGCCAGATAGTGATGGTTGCCCCACCTTTAACTTCTGGCTAGTTAACAGAGTATTGTGCATTGTAGTACAGCCTTTTAACGTTATCCAAAAAAGTAGAGGGTCAAAGGCAAGGCTTAAAATGTCAAGGAGTGTATTCTTTTAAGGAAAATATAAACAGTTGTGTTTCCTTAGACCTTCAAAATGAAGTAACTTGGATGAATACAAAATTTGGAAGCAAGAACTGCACCGTGTTGAAATAGCTTCTTGTAGGAAATGAATCCTCCTCTTATTAAAAACAGTGAATGTGTGAGCTGTCAGTGCTGCCCTGTAGCACCTCAGGATTGATGGTGAATTAGCTGGGATGAGTTTATGGACAGCTGGGGGTGGTGTGGCAGGCAGGAGCTCTGGTACAGCGGGAGTGTTGGACAGGAGGCCTTCTGCTGCTTTGTCTCTCCTAGCATGACATTTTGCAGAAAGAAGGGCTCCTTTCAAATGCTGAAGGGCAATAGGTGAGTTCCTTTCAGGAGTCTCCAGTGACCTGGAGTAACTCGTGGATGGACGAGGAGTGAAGAGCTGATGTGTGGAGTAAGTGACTGTTTGATAATGTGATGAAATAGCTGGTGCTTATCAAGATGACAACGCAGTTCTCCATGTCTGAATGGTTTATGCTCCGAATAAGCATTGGCAAACCATAGTTAAGGTGGAGAGGAATCCAGCGGATCACCACAGTGTGAGCTCTGTGTCGCAGGAGCCAGCCCAGCCTGTGTGCCCTCAGCAGTGTGCAGTCTGTCTGTGTGTCTGTCTGTGCTCTCAGCCCTGCTCTGTGCTGTCCCAGCCGGAGCACCACTTGCATGGGGACTTGCCAGGAGGTTCTGCCAGGGCAAGGACCGGTAATTACTCTCATCATATGAACCTGTTACGTGCAGTCACTTCTCTGGGTAGTTCACTGACCCCATCTCAGTTACATGATCAGGCTTGGATCTGTCCTCTGACCAGGAATGGGCTGCAGGTCCTCTGGAAGACTGTAGTGGGGAGTGGGTTATTCCTATTGCCTTTGGAAGTTTACAGCCTGCAGCTTGCCCATGGGATGCTCCCTGAAAAAAAGAGCAGGAGTGGGCTCCCTGTTGGATTCCAGGGGCAGCTCACTGGGCTAAGAGCTGCTTCCAGGAGTCATTTGTGTTTGTCTGGGTATAGACTGCATTCCTTCTCTACAGTATTTTACTGTATTGGGGAGTTATCTTTTAAACAAGTAAATATTTTTGTCTTTAAAGAACCAATTTCTGGCTCAGAATTAGGTGCTTAGTTTAGAATAAGTCTGATAAATGATAGGCAGTTCAAGGAAAGGCTTGGAAATCTGTGAGCAGCTGAATGGAAACAGCATGAATCTGACTGTTGGTAATTATCCTGGGTGTTTATAATCTGCCCAGAACTAGTGGGGCAGGGTAATAAACAGCTGTTGCATTTTTATTTTCTGTTAGTGAGCAAAACAAATACATCATAGTTAATTTCCAGTTCTGAATTGAACATGAAACAAAGGCCAGTTATCCTAGTCATACTAAAAAAGTTCTCTAAGCTGGGATATCCAGAACTGTTAAACGGAGTATAAGTGCTCTAAAGAGCATTTTCTGTGCACTTCATTGTGTCTGACAGGCCAGTTTATATTGTAGGTCCATATAGCCTTTCTCTAAAATGGGATCCAAAGAAAACACAGCACAGCCAGATGGAAATTGAAGTTGACTTTGAGCTCTGATTAATTTGTTTTTCATATAATCCTTTTTAGGGCAGTGAGAAAAACGTGAGAAAAAGATGATGTAGTATAATTAACTCTAGTGAACAATGTGAACTTAAAAGAAATTTATTCTTCTTAAAAAAAATCTGCTCTAATGGGAAACCATTTGTTTTTTCCCAAGTGTCAGGATGGACCAAGATGCTTCTCCCATTTCATGTTTGGGTCTCTGCAGTTCTCATTATATGCCTGAAGTTCTGCAAAACATAACTCACTATGTGGACTAATGAACTAATAAGTTCTTAAATCAAAACATCAACAGCCACTCATCTGTGATCAGTTCCCAATGTTGGACCCCACTTGGACTTCATCCTTCTCTGCTTTAAGGGGATGATGTTTCATAACTGAGGCAAGAGAGTGCAAACTTTTGCCATCAAGTTCCAGCAATGTCATTGATTTATAAAAGCATTAAATATCTAAAATTAAGTAACTTTCAAGCTGAAACAATCATAAAGCTAAAAGCACTATGACTTTGCAAGCCCAGCCTCAAACAGAGACATGAACAGATATATAATGCTTTAGTTAACGGTTGCTGCCATTTCTCTTACAAATTGTTCTTCAGGGTATTGTAACTCAGCTGTTTTTAAACCCATCACTCTGGAACCTTGCCTGCAAAATGTCAACACAAGTGCAAATTTTATTTCTTTAACAAAATAAAGGGCTTGGAGCAGTTAGGCTTTCTAAACTTTTATGGCAGGAAAATAAATTTTGCTGCTTTTGCTTTGCCATGGCAGGAGCTGGGATGTTCACCTTGTCCTGCCAGCAGGTAGAGACAGAAACCAAAAGGGTTTAATGGGGAAAACTCTGTGTGTTCTAACTTGCCTTTTAAAACAGAGAAACCCAGTGTCAGTGTCAATATCTTCATGCTGTTGTTGGGCTGTGCTTTGGCTGAGGGCACTGTCCCTTGGGGTGGATGGAGGGAGGGATGGTGGTTTTGCAGGGCAGTTTCAGAAGTTGGAAGCAAGATGTGGGACCAGCTCATGGAAGGAATTAAGTCTGGGTTGAGGTTGTTGTTCCTACACGTTCAGGACGGAGAGGTGTCACTTCTGCACCAGCCAGTGCAACTCTGACCAGATCTACTATCTTGGAGCTCTTTAACATTCCCCCTCTTCATCTGGCTCCTCAAGCAGGGTAATACCAACCCATCCACTCTTTTTAATGCTTTCCTGAAGTTCAAGCCTTGACACATATTCCAGGCAGTAGCATGCAATTTTGTTGTAGTCAGGGTGTACTCAGATGGGGCTTTCCTGTCTCAGTGGTCTCGATGACCAAGTGTTACTGTTGGTACATTAGATTTGATATTTGGGGTTTTTTTGAAAGGTCTAGGGAATGAACTGTCTTGCACATGGTTGCTTCAGTGCAGCAAGTCACATTTAATAGCCTCTGCTTTCAGCTTGAATCTTTTCAGAGGGAAGATTAGGTAATAGTTTGTGTAGAAACATCTGTTTCCTAACAAAGATCTCGCCCTATTTTATTTTTTTGTGTTGTCCCTCTAACCAGAAAGTCCTTTAGTCTTTTTAAAGTCTTAGAAGTCTTTAAGTCCTTGTTGGGTATTAGAGTTGCTGTGGTTTTAGCTTGCTCATGTTCTGGAACCTTTGTTAGCTTAAGTTATTAGCCTTAGATAAGTGTTGTGGGATAGAAGGGCTGCTTTCTATTGTCAGCGCAATTTCTGAATCTCTGGACAATTTGTTTGGGTTAGAATTTAAGTTTTTTGGCTCCACTGCTTGTTTAGACCTTTTCTTTGTCTGAGGAAAAGATGTTGTTAAAATAATTAAGCCTAGCATGCATTAAAAGAGAACCTTTCCACAAAATTGAATTGCTTGGGGTTTATTTAAGTTTTGGGTTGCTTAAATAAATTGGTGTTTTGCTTTGTTTGCTTACAAGCAACTTAGTATCTATTATGGGGAATCTTTTTTCCATGTTTTCTGTAGGAGACTGGCTCTAAGGGTTTTGAAGAACAACAGCTCTCTGCACTCTGTAGTTCTTTGCTTTACCTCAAGGTGCATTTTATGTGTCTAATTATTACATTTTTAGTACACACTTCTTCCAGCCCCTTTAACATTGTTGTTGTGACATGTGTCTAATATGAAAAGACCTAATATATAGATTTATTAGGAAAGAGTTCTTTTGATCATCATTTTCTTGAGAGTTCATTGAGTTAATTCTGCTGTTTTCAAGGGGAAATTCCTCACTGTGGTGCTATGTGTTCTTGTAAATAAATTTATCCTGTGTTTCTTAGAACTCGAGAAACTTTTTTATATGTTGGTGCCAAAATTAGTGAACTTGGTTTACTGGAACATGCAAACAGGAATTCAGTGCATTGCTACAAGTCCAAGCACTTTGTTTTCTTCGCAGTGCAGGAAGTGCTGACCAGCTTTCCATGCAGTTAGTATTGTTGCTGATCTATTGCAGGACTTGTATTCCAGGAATTGAGGCTCGTTTGGCTCATGATCCTGGGAAGAAAGAGTGATTTGAGGATTATCTGGGAAGTGTCCCATTTATGTACATGTCTCTAAGGGTGTGGGGAGTAAATTAGTCACGGAATGATCAGTGAACCCCATTCTCTGTTACCTGGTTTGTGTGAAGTGCTGTGGCTGAGGCCCTGCTCTGGTCACACGTGCCACGGTCTGACGTGGAGTGGAGTGTGGAGATGCATTTGGTTTATCTTTGTTCCTCAGTGCAGCTCTTGCCAGCAGCAGCAATAAAACATTCCTCTGTGTGCTGCAGAACACAGAGGGAGCTGCCATCCCTGTGCTGCTTCTGGTAGTGCTTACAGAGATGGGTTAAATGGAAGGACTGTTCACTCAAGGTGTACATCAAGCACTCATTTTCTATTTTAACACTGCAACCTAATTAAGAAGTTAGAAATTTTCCAGGCATCAGAACATCCTGCTTGTGTTCCAGTTTCAAGAGGCTCAGAAATGCCTTATTTACTAACTTGCCTTTCCCCTTTTGCCTCTGCAGTTTGCGGGCCAAACGTCGACATTCGCAATGACATCCACGAGCTGAAGCGCCTGGAGAACTGTACGGTGATCGAGGGCTTCCTGCAGATCCTGCTCATCTCCAAGGCAGAGGATTACCGCAGCTTCCGCTTCCCCAAGCTCACCGTCATCACCGACTATCTGCTGCTCTTCCGTGTGGCGGGCCTGGAAAGCCTCAGTGACCTGTTCCCCAACCTCACAGTCATTCGTGGGAGGAACCTCTTCTACAACTATGCCTTGGTTATCTTTGAAATGACAAATCTCAAAGAGATTGGGCTGCACAACCTGAGGAACATCACCCGCGGGGCCATCCGGATCGAGAAGAACTCAGACCTGTGTTACCTCTCCACCGTGGACTGGTCTCTCATCCTCGATGCAGTGTCCAATAACTACATCGTTGGGAATAAACCTCCAAAGGAATGTGGGGACTTGTGTCCAGGGACGATGGAAGAGAAGCCCTTGTGTGAGAAGACCTCCATTAACAATGAGTACAACTATCGCTGCTGGACCACCAACCACTGCCAGAAAAGTAAGAGCTGAGTAGATACCTTGTTTTTGTCACCTCTTCCTGAAGTAAAGGTTTAATTTTGTGGTTTTATTTTGCGTTCTTTAGCAACCGAAACTTTTATTCTGGTTGTGTAAAGTTAGTGTGTTACCAAGTTACCACACACAGAGATTCCTCCCCAACCAGTAAAGGCTCATCTAACTTGATTTAGAAACAAACAAACAAATCAACCACTGTAAAGCAAAACAAACTCCAGCAAAGCTCTATGAATCACTTCCCCATGGAAAAGATGGAAAGTGTCAGTACAGAACTAAAGGTATTATAGCAAAGCTGGAGGCAGTTTTAGCTCCCTTGGGAACTCTGAGGAGGTGGCCATGTAGTGCCACCCCTCCTCTGTGTGCCAGAGCCATTGCTGCACTGGAGCTGTTGGTGGAACTTACTCTGACTGTTCTTTGCTTCCCTTGGCTTGCACCTTCTGAAATTGCTGTCATGGTAAATTTGGTATGTAAGGACTCGTTTACTCCCATCAGTTCTTACAGTACATCCCACAGAGTCCAAGGGTCAGTGACCATCCTGGCTCCTGGTGAAATCATCCTTGCCTGTTCTGTACTTGTCTGGCAGGAGGGGGTTTCTGCCATTCTGATAGCAAGTGTTAGCAAAAACAAAACCTGATCTTGCTTTTTAAAAACAGAGTAAAGAGGCACATGGTTTACTCAGGTAACATGGTTACATGACAGAGTTTTTGAGTTCCTCCTTAACTTCAGGAAAGCTGAGCCCTGAAGTATCAGCAGGCCTTAATTACAAGCAGTGTCACTGGGAGAGACAGTGCTTAAATTCCACATGCCATCTTGACCAAAGCTGCCATAATGATGGGAAACACCACGGTGGGAGAGAAAATGGGACCAACAGAATTCAGGTTACCTTCGTTTGGGGATGTTGTTTTTGTCCTAAAGTGGCCCATCAGTTGCTTGTGAAGCCCTCCTGTTCAATTAGAACTGCAATTAGAGTGGCTCGTAGGGCAGTTTCAGTCAACACATGCCAAAAATACCTCTGCAAAAAGGCATTTGGAGTATGTGCTTTTATCAATAGTTACAGGAAATAGAGTTTGTTTTTTAAACAAAGGGAAGAAACCCCCCCTCAGCCTGTTACTGGGAGACTTTGTGCCTTGTCCAAGGTGAGGGAGTGTTGCTGGGAGTCGTTAGGCTTCCGTTGGCCAAATTTATGTCTTCATTAACAGACTGTAACTCTGTTGTGTGCAGAGGGTGACCAAGGTGATTCCTGTGCAACCTCATTGCCTTCAGTGGTTTGAATGGGTGTAATGAAAGAGTATTTAATGAGATATAATGACTTACTTGCTTTCTGTTGTGTGCTCTGGCTTTTTGTAGTAGACAAAAGTAATGTGCAAAAAACCTTTTTTGGCTTCTAGGGGAATGTTAAAATAATTTGGATCCAAAATGCACATGAGAAGAAATCGGTTTAAATAAAATGAGGTCATAGTTACTGTGATAGCAAGACTTTGAAGGCAGGAGTGTAGATAACATGGATTTTTTTCTCTATATGCTTTCATCTCCTTTCCTGGGAGATTGGGAAGAAGAAAACAAGTATTGGAAAAGAGCTGTGAAAGGCTTGTTAAGAGCAGTACACTGTGGAAAAAACAAGTAGGTTTAGAGTATCTTAGGATGCAGAGTCGATAAAGAAATGATCAAGTTCTAATCAATAAAAAGAGTGAGAAAGTTGGACCTGTTTTAATGTTTGTTGTGATAGGTCGCTGACTTTAAGAAGACTTTAAATTTGCCAGCCAGTCATCTAAAAAAGAAAACAACCCCAAAGTACTCCTGTTCAGAGGGCAAACAAGGGAGGTATGAATGTGCAGTTGTTCCAAGGGAAGCTTTTTGTCTCTCCTGTTGGATGGCTTGGGTGCCTTGGCAATGAACTCCTGATCTGGAGAGGACTCTTGCAGTACAAAATCACACGAGACATGAAAGAGAACAGAAGCAAAGACTTGTCAGTTACCGAGTGTTTCAATCTGCATTTTCCTACCCGTGGAGATATGACACCTCTGTTATTTTCCAGGGAATATTTTTCTAGTGTAGTATCTAATTTAACCCTGACATTCTCCTTGTGCGTCACACTAATGTTAAGCTGAAAATGCTGTCTGTCACTCAGGGTTCCTTTATGCCTTTTTATTTTTCTTTGCTCTGGCTCTGTGGAGGAGTGTGTATTAAATCTCTCTTGTCCTTGTTTAGGTTTTATGCTGAAAGATCTGAAGCTGGTGGGTAAATGTTGTGTGGGAACACTTGGTACTTTAAGTAGCCTCCCTTCTCATTAATTTTGCTGTTGAGTGGAAGTTGTTTTTTCCCTTCTTTTTCTTGCCTACAAACAAAGGAAGAAGCTTGTGCTTCCTTGAGTATAACTTGTGCAAGAACAATGTTGATGGTGGAGGGAGGAGGGAGGGAAGGATATGCTGTGTTTGACTTAGAATAGTCCATGGACATTTGTATGGATAGCAAGCTAGAAAGAAACTGTAACTTAATTTTTTTTTATTATTATTTTTAAGGCTCAGCATAAAGCGTCAGCAGCTTCCCTGCCAGTTTGGTTGCCCTGGTTTCTGTGTAGTGTACATTCCTTTACCTTCGAGTGCCCCAAGGCAGCAGCAATACTAGTTTGCTCTCTTTGGAGCTGAAGCATGTTGTGTTGGGCTTGGCATGCTCTCATCTCTCTGACTTGCACCTACTTTTATTTTGGTGTATAAAATACCAGCTGTACCTCCCTTGAGTTGCAGGTCCACGTAGAAGAATCCTTCAAGATAAAAGGACGGGACTGAAGCTGTTTGCAGCAGCAGCAGCACTTTGGGGCACAGGTAGAGATGGAAAAGACAAAAACTGAGCATCCAGACATACAAAGAAGATTATGGCCTTTTGTATTTTTCTTTTTTTCTGGCAGTTGGGATGGCTGGAAAGGTTTCTGGAAGCTGCCTGCATCTTGCTCAGTGATTGGTGTGAGAACCACAGAAACTGTTCTTGCTGTAACCCCTTGCAAGAATTGTGTCTGACACATTTGCTTTGCCTATCCAATGGTCTACTGTAAAGAAAACTTTGGTTGTTTTCTGTATTCCTCTTGCTGGTGACTAAGTTTTGAGGTCTGTTCCCTTAGTCACTAGACCTTTCCAAGCCTGCAGAAACCAACTGTAAATTACACCCTTGAAAGGCTGCCTGGAAGTTCATGGTCCCTTGTCTACCATAACCCTTGTGCTGTTTTTCAAGCAAGTCCAGCCAACACTTCCTAAGATACTTTTGGGATTGCTGGGGCCATAAGATCTGAACTGGACAAACTCTTGATTTGGGAAGGTAATAGCAAAACTAGCAACTGGCTGTATATTTGATATATGGGCTATGGGTTCCTTTTTGCTTGTTTCTTTCTTTCTTTTAGACTTCATCCTAATTATCTGCCCCCTATCCCCCAGTTAAGTTGGAGGTGCTGTCTGTCAAGTATTAGCCAAAACCCTTCCTTTCATACTCAGAGAAAGAGGAGGGATCTGGTTCTGGGGGAGACAGATTGTTAATGTCTGTGAGGAAAGGGAGTGGTGGTTCAGCTGCTGCTTCTGTGTGAGAGGAGGAGAGCACAGTCTGGGTCCTCCCCTTGTGAGAGGGCACATTATAGCTCCCTTATTTCCCAAAGGGGATGGAATAGCCATGCTTCCCATAAAAGCAACAACAGCGAGTAACTGAAGGGCTTGAGGGAGCTTTAAGATTATTTGCCACTGGCATTAAAAAAAGGAGGTGTAGATTGGCCTCGTGGAGAGAACATGGACTAGGGCTGTGAGCATTGAGCCCTTGGTTCAGAACACAGGATTCTGACATGGGAAACAATCGCTCCCATAGACCCTGCCTACGGTACAACAGGAGAAAACTCTCAGCATCCCAGCGTGTGAAACTGAGGACCATGGAAAAGGCATGTGAGGATTTGGAGGCTGATGAAGAAGCAGATGGCAGCTGAGCACAAAATGTTTTTAATGAAAATGTATCCTTATTCCCTTTTGAATTGGTTTGACAATGGCCCGAAAAGATGCGGTGTATGAGGAGCAGGAGGGAGGCAATGACAGTGAGTGGGAAGAGGGGTCCATATGTGCCTTCCACTAAAATGTTTAAACATATGGAGACAGTAACATGATGTATTCTCACAAATATTCGGAATCTGCTCCTGTTTGTTTACACGGAGCTCAGAAGATAATGCAGTTGAGTGGTATCGTTTGACATGGCTCCATTGACTTGTGCAGAGCTCGCAGCGTGTGCCAGCTGGGAATCTGCTCCTGTTGATTCAGCAGAGTAGTGCTGAAAACCATGTGCTGGACTTTTTTTCCCCCTTCTCTCAATCTTGTTTTCCCCTCTCTGAGGAGTATTCACTGTATTCTCCTGTCCTTTAGAAACAGTGAACATACAAGAACTATGTAGATGGAGGAGAGGGGAAGAAGTTGGACCTCAGAGATATCAAATCAAATTACTCTTTATTTTGCTCTAAATTACATTTGCATGCTTTTTTTTTCTGTTTGCTACTTTCATTAAGCTTCTTATCTGCTTGTTTTTTTTCTTAAACCCTGAAATACAGTATCATCAGAGGACAACATGCTTTAAGTTTTATTCTTTCCTAAGCAAATAGCATGTGGTACAATATTAACTGAAGCTGGTCTGTGTGACACCCATCCTACCTTTGCTGGCTTAAAAAAAAAAGTATCATAAAAACTTGGCCATATTTTAAAATGGGCAGGTTGTTTGTGGCCTGTAATTGGTTGGTATACAAACTCTCCAGCAAATAAACATCTGAAAGGAATAAACAGACAAAAAAATAAGAATTGTAAAAGGCACAGTTGGTGTCACCGAGTTAGAAGAATCTGGAGCATGTTAAAAAAAATTTTGTCAGTGTTTTCCTTCTGAATGAAGTTTTTTGCTGACTTTTGCTCCCCTCCTGAGAAGTTTGCTCTCCAGCCAGAGGTTTCCCAGAATTTTTATTATGGCTGTGAGAGCATATTTAATTAGTAAGCTGGAATGGCCACAGAGCAGTTTAGGCCAATGTGCAGTTAATTACTGCAGCAGTGGTTTATATTCTGAGAAAAGGGCTAAAATTAAACAAATATATACTTGCCACTTTTCTTTGTTCTGTTGTGAAATGCCACAACCTGGGAAGAATGTCTTGAATCTTGCAGTCTGCACTAGCCACTGAAAACTAAGTGCTGATGTTAAATACCCATCTTGGCTTCCTAGTTTCTTTTGGCATAAAGATTTGTAGAGGACTGTTTGTTTTGAGAGGTCTTTAAATTTGGGAGTTTTATTTTCCAGTATTAAAAGACGATTCAGTGAACTTGGTCTACCACTGACACTTCGCTACATGCTTGGAAAAACAAAAGCCCAACCAACAAACTTTTAAAAATACCTTAAAAAAGTTTAGAACTTTTCCCCACATTTTGTAATAAAGAATTAAAAAAGGTTTGAATTGTTCTTTAGGGTTTTTGAAAATATCTTGTGTCTTTCCTGCTCACATGTACACACACTTTCATCTTAAGAACAGGTTGTATTTTATGCTTTGTCCTTGTCAGTCCAGGACTGTGTTTCAGTGAGGATTTCTAAGATGTTGTTTATTTATTTCAAACTTAAAGAAATAAAAAATTACTTTAAAACCTCTGTAACATCCTAAAGATACTTTCAGAGGTATTATGTGTTAGTGATGGTTTAGAAATGTGGTAATCTGGTGCTGGCTGAAGTTGGAAACAGAAGACTTTTGGTTTTACTTACAACACTTTCCTGTTCTTTGTGACTTGCTTTTGTCCCAGGGCTGAGGGTAATGCCTTCTTTAGAGAATTTTTAGGTTTATCTTCCTGTGCAGCAGTGACACGTTAAATCTGTGCAATTAAATACACATCTAAACTTGGACCAGATCTTTGATTAATGTGCTTAATGTGAATTTCCAGGCCTCACTGATACATATTAGACACGTTTGTTAATAGCATTGACAATTGTATTGGATAGTTAATTAGATGTAATGTAAGGCTTTAATTTTATGATGAATTTGCAAAACAACAGGGAGCTGGGAATAGCTAGCAGTGTTATAGGGAAAATGTCAGGGAAATGTCAAGTGTAAAACCAGCAGAAAGCTGTGTTTTTGCTGTGTTCCTGCAAATGTCGCAGGGACAAGGCAAACTAAGCCTGGCTTAGAGTTTTCTGCAGTTCTCTGTGGCTCTTACCCATGCACAGGGTCTGGCTTGCAGTGAGTTTCTGCTTTTCCTGGATGTTTCTGTTTGGACAGGTGATGCTTGTATGGATGTCAAATGAGGGGTGAGCTTGAGCTGCAGTCCTTGTGTCTTGGTGGGGGCCCTAAAATGATCTGTCCTCCAGCCAGCTGTCCATTATCATGGAATGTATAGAAATACATCTCTTGTGATGACTGATCTGCAGTTGAATTTGGCTGAGATAGGCTGAGGGAGGTTTGGAGGTGGGTGTGTGAGCCAAGCCCCTGAACCTGCAGTTCACAGGAAGAAAAGGTAAAACTTTGGTTCAATCCTGGCTAGGAATCATGTTCTCTAAAATTTTTGAGTAGGAAGAACTATTTTTTTCCTCTGTTTGCTTCCCCAAACACACGTGAATATGTAGGAATGAATTGTCCTTAAGCACTTTCATAAACTGTTTTTATGTGGCAAACAAGTTTTTCAGTGTTTGAGTCGTGAAACAGCCTTTGTTTAGCCTTCCTTCCCACTAATAGTGGGATTTCCTTCTCAAGTCTGTTTATGGCTCAGAGAATTAACTTCTAATAAAAAGATGCTCGGATAATAATACATTAATACAGATTGTTGAGTTGCCTTTTTCTTCTGAGGTGAACTCAGCCTGGCTCAGTTGTCATCTGCCTCTTCCTCCCCCTCCCCGGTGAAGTTTGCAGTGTTTGGAATGGAATGTGCATGTGCTCCCAGCCCAGCGCTAAAAATGAGTTACCAAGGGGTGGGTTTGCCCACCATAAAGTGGGGAGGCTCTGACGTGCCCAGAGCCTGGGATTGTGGAGCTGGAAACCATGTGCCATTCTCTCTGGGTTATTTGGTTTCTTCTTTCTTGCTGGGCAAAGTGAACGTGTGGGTACCTGCCCCAAGCACAGTTCTCTGTGCCCCAGCTAATTATTATTAAGTGCATTTGTGTAGCCCTGGACAGTGTGGGCGAGAATGAGTTCAGCACATGATGTGAGGATCCTGCTTGGAAAGGCTGGACCGGTGTTTTTTGGAATTTGGTCACTGATTTGTGTATTCAGAGGGATTCCAGAGATGACTCAAAGCTCTCCTTGTTTCTGGTTAAAGTTCAGCTTATGCTCTGAGGTGTATCAAACTTCTCCTGATGTGTTTTTTCCTGTTTGCAGCACACTGGGTCAATGGGCACTCAGCTGCTCCCTCCTTCAGGAATGGGGATCCAAAGCTGTCCAGACTGATCCCAATGGACTGGAGCTGGACCAAGGGTTGGACTTGATGATCTCGGAGGTCTTTTCCAACCCAATCAATTCTATGATTCTCCTCCCAGCGCGCTCATTGTCCCCCCATTAATGGCTTCTGTAACTTTCTACTCAATTGGTGCATCTGTGTGTCTTGATTTGGGTTTTTCCCCCCCCCAGTTGATGTGTGAGGGATATGGATGGATGATTAAAGGCTATAGTTTTGGGAAATGATGCCATTTAGGAAGCATGTTTGAAGTGTTGAGTGCACTGAGCAAGTCTTTTATATCAACACAGGCCTTGGGAGGAGGAGATGTTTTTCTATGTATAGAAACTTCCCGTATAGGATAGCAAGGAGAGGTTGCAGGGGGGTTGCCTGTCTCTTTAAGTGGGTTTATAATTGGCTAGGAATTTTTGTCAGCTTAGTCACTGCAGCATTCAGCGGATGAGGGAAAAAAACCACAGGCCCCAACCGTTAGTGCCGTGGATAGGCTCTGTCATCCCAAAGGAATGCGTGTGAACAAAACACTTTGTGCGGTGCAACCGTTGGCCTAAACAGTATTGCATTCTTAGAGCAGCTCTGAGTCACATGGAGCAGATGGATTGTTTCACTGAAATGGGAGTTATGTATCACCCAGCAGTGAGCTCTGAGCGTGGTTCCGATAGGGCACGATAGGAGAGGGTGATGAAGGAGTGGAAAGGGGAAAAAAACCCCAAATCAGCTCCTTGTTCGGTGGTTGAAGTAGTTTCTGTGGCATTAAAAAGGTAGGAAAGTGTTCCACTTTGTTGATTACTGGCCTGGAAGTTTCTCTCTAGGTTTCAAACAAGTGAGGTCTTAATTCTGAGGCACTTTTTTTCACACTACCCAAGTTAATGCAGAGACTCCTGTTCTGGGGGGCACAAGGCGGGGAGGAAAACCCCAGACTAAACCCCAAACCTGTTGGCTCTTCTCTCAATGAAATGAGCTGCTTCGATCTTCTTCCCCACCCTGCCAGCCCTCTGCCCTGAAATCTTCCTTCAAGCCATTCTCTCCAGAGCCCATGCATGAGTGAGGAGCAGCTCTGGCTCTCGGGGTGCCTCTCTTTGCCTTTTTCTCTTCCCTTTGAGGCATCTGATAGGAGCATTTCCAGTCTCCATCCTTCAGAGCGTGCAGGGGAGGAGCTGTGACTTCTGGCTAAACTAATTCAGAGCTGTCAGGCAGGGTGCTTTTTACTTTTTCCCCCTTCCTGTTTTGAGGGAATCCTCTTTCAGGAGTGCTGAGAATTTAGTGGCAGACCCAGAGCACAATTGGTCGCTGCTGGCACTGCTGTCACTTGGCAGCCTGGCACTGGTGGGAGTGCAGCAGGTTTGGAGGTCTTAATCTGGTTATCACCAAGGCAGGTGTTTTGGAATTACTGCCTCCCCATGTAGGATTAATTGAATGCTAAATCATTACGGCACAAAGGGGAAGCGTTGACTGAATTCCCTTCCATCTCTGGAGCTTTCCTGGGGAAGGCAGCGCGTGAATAGGAGCTCTCTGTTAGGGAAGATGCTTTGCTTTCTAAGTGCCTGGTGAAGGGTATTTGGCAGGAGCAGAATTGACTGGTCCACGTGAAGCGCTGCTTGCAGAACCGAAATTGCAGTGAGTCACTGTCTGCTCTGTCTTTTGTGATCTGAGAGTCTGGGATAAAATACTGCAGTGGGTGTTAGAGATAAAACCAGTATGCAAATCCTTAATTCAGAGATGAGGCTTTCTTCCTCTTCTGCTCGCTGCAGTTGTTTGTCGGTGTGCATCCATTTCTCTTTTGGAGAAAAGAAATTAAAATAATCAGTAATACCTTGCACCAGGAGATGATGAGAGTGGTGGCAGGGAAAACAAATACTGCTTCCAGCAAACCTGCTGTAGAGAGATTTTTATATTCAAGGGCTGCTTTAGAATCAAGTAGTTTACAGGAGGATATAAGTAATTGGAATTTATCTTAGAGATGAAAAAAATCAGTCTTCCCAGGCAAAAAATGTATTCTTTTCTACCCTTAGGGTGCTTATTTGAATGGGTAGAATTGTCTGCACCTGGCAGATGATCTGTTTGGGGGAAGCGAAGTAGAAGTGTGAGAGGACATTTTAGGAGAGGGGAATGCAGTGGAAATCTTGCAGCATGGCAATGCCAGGTGACAGGGCAGGCCACTGAGGGCTGTGCTGATCACAGGTCTCAGCCTCCAGCTTCTTTCCTGGTCTATAAGGAACATTTTGCTCTGTGAACTGACACTGCTGTTTTAATCACAGCACTGTTGTAGTTGTACTCAGATCTGTGTGCTGTACCTGCCCTGTGCGGTTCATGCGCTGGATTTTGGATACAGTGTCCATGTGCTTTCAGCTGAGACAAATTCAACATCATGCATGTAGTAGTACCTGCAAACCTCAAGCTGTGAAGCTTTCTCACTCCTCTTGTCTCCTTACTAAATATTTATTGGAATGGTAGCCGGGCTGGCATGAGGGAGGAGGAGGAAATGCTGTTCCCCATCCCGGGCTCACCCATGGCCATAAATGGTGCAGAGCTCCGTGCGGATCCTCCACGCGACGCGCGTTGTTTACATTAAGTGTGCTGTAATGGGATTGCTTCAATGAAATTGCATAGCAAGAAGCAAAAACATTTGTTTTTCTGTGTGTGCTGAGTGGGCTGCATGATCTGACCTGCATGCAAGGGTGCTGTCTGGACAAAGAATGCCATGAGCAAGTGGACAGCTATTTTGCAATGTTATCCTACTCATTCTTCTAGTATCCAGGAGACACTGGAATTGGTGCGAATAACTGTGCCATGCCTGGTTAAACACAATGCCCTAAAGCAGGAGTTAAAAAAAAAACCCTAAAAGGATGACATCCCCACCCCAAATCTTACAGTAAAGGAAAAGGGGTTTCTTCCCAGTTTGTGTTCCCACCAACAGTAGGAAGTGTAGCATCACTTGCCTGGGTCTTCCTTTTCAGACCCTGCTGTCCTCCCCTCCAATACGCATTTGGGAATCTGGAAGCCTTTTCTTTGCCTGCCTGGCCCTTTCTCCTGTTCTCTGCTGCAGCAGCAACACAGAAATGATGTGCCTGTCCGGTTCATTCTGCTGCTGCTTGGTAAACTAATGAGCAGAGGCACTGCAGCTGCCAGGAGGAATTCCTTTCCAGCAGTTTTGCGAGGAAAGTCAGCAGGATTAGGGCCTGGTTCAAACTTGATTGTTCAGCATATCTGCTATGCAAACCATTTGGGTGAGGGAGAGAGTAACCAGAGTGGCAACCAACTTTGCTTGAGGCACAAACGAACTGTGGGAACAAGGAGGAGACTGTCTTGTCTTTATAAACCAGAGTGCTGCTTAGAGCATTTTGGTGTGCTTGACTTCAGACATACATGTATATGTATTTTTTTCCTCTCTGGAACAACACCCCAAGTTAGTGTCTGTCCTGGCTTAGAGGAAACAATTATTTCAAAAGCCTGTCTTAATAACTCTTTTAATCGCCTTGTGAGCTGCTCTGATGTTTTGCTGTTTGGATGTGCCTGCTTGTGCCAGATCGTGCACTGGATCTCACAGTTCTGGAGCACCTACTTAGTTATCTCTCTAGGCAGGGAGCATTGGGGCACCTCCCAGGTATTTAAAAATAGAAATAAACATCTCATGCTCGCTCTTCCTTCCTTGATTAAATTTACAGGGTTTGAGTTGGGCTTGTTTTGGTTTGTGTGGGTGAGTGGGTGTGACTTGTGGATGAAAAATTAATTGTGAGAGAGCTGGAGTCAAAGGGGTGTATTTGTACAGTAGTTTGGAAGCTGTGGGGTCTTTTGGCATTTTGCTTTCTGGAGTCAGTTTACATGAGGGTTCTGCTTTCTGTGCTTTCAACTTTATTTGGGGTTTTTTTGGTCCCAGTGTCTATCTAGTGAAATGCTGCTGCCATGGGAGGCTGCAGTCCCAGCAGTGAGGGCATCTCTGGGTGCCTTGGGCCGTTGCCATGAAGTATTTGCAGTATCTCAGAGAGACCTTGAACTGTGTTACCTGGAGTTGCAGGTACAGAAAGCAGATTTTGTCATGGCACTGTTGGAAGGAGAGTCTGGAAGCAGGAACTTTCTAGGATATGATTGTTGAAGTGTAGTGACTGCCTCCCAACAGAGGAAGAGTCTCCAGATGGGATTAAAGTAATGTGTTCTTGAGTAAAATTAGGTAAAGGAGGTATTCAGCTCTTTTTTAATTTTCTTGTTAAGTGCTTTGTTGTGCTAGTAATTTTTTGCCATTCTTGTGAAGCAGGTGTGGTTTAACCTACCTAAATGCTGCAGTAATAAACACTTAGTGTTGTATGTAATACACGGAAAATAAGATTAGCAGAAATAATAAAAACATGGTGTTTGTGCTGCTGCAGATGGGAGAGCTAATAGGACAGCCAGGGGCAAGTGGTGAACCAGTTCAACAGGGACCAGGCACTCTGGTTTAGCAAGCCCTTCTCTTCTGAACACAACCGTGGGTACAAGTTAGACTGTGATTACAAACTTGTTATTTGACTTTCAGTGCTCCGTGAGCCAAGCTGCCTTAATTATATGAGGGACTTGCTTCTCAAAATGACTTCCAGATAAATCATTATCTGTACTTGAATGACTCTTACATCTGTAGCAGTCCTGTCTCCAGGTGAGGAAAGTATTCCCGAGGGCCTTTTCTGTGTGCATTTCTTTCAGAAAGCCTCTATTCACACATTTTAGTCACTTTTCTCACTATTTATTTTATAGGACTAGGTAAGAGAATAGCAGTTTGTAGAGAAAAATATTTGGGGCCAGATGGTCTGCTTTATGGTATGGGATGTAGAGAGGGCTGTTTGATTTCTTACATCCTTTACTCCTGGTCCTTAGAGGGACAAACTGTTTGGTGGCTTGAGTGGTGCAGTATCAGCAGCTTCAGGTAAAGCCCAGACTGAGATGAGTTTTAGAGGCCTGTCCTCATCAGCTGAACTTTGATTAAGGAAGCACCTCTTGTTCCCGTCATGTTCTTACACTCTGGACATTCTGCCAAAACTGGTTTGCAAAACAGGACTTCGAAATTCATGCTGAGTGTTCCTCTGTGAATGCATCCCAGGACAACACTGTTCAAATGAAAGGCATCCTCCCATGTATTGGAAGGATTTCTATATATGTCCACCTTCTGTCACTGGCAGAACTGTGCTGCAGCCCTGCCACTGATACTTCATCTTATTTCCTACTCCTTGTGTCATAGGGTTTTTTTTTCCATGAAGGAGCAGGATCATATTGTAGCATAATATTTAGATTCTCAATTTATGATTTACATGCACTGTCAATGTTTTCTGTGAATAAAAGAAAAGAAAGGTGAAATTTGGGGTTGTCAGTGAGGTACTGTGACTGATTTGATTTCTGGTCCATGGTTCTCTGATGGGTGGTCTGACAGCTCAAATGGAAGGTGCCTGAAACCAGCAGTCCTATTGGAAAATCTAGGCCAGAGCATTTTGCCAAGTGTAAACATTGTCTCATGGTGTGAAAAACAACCAAACAATTTTGGTTCATTAATATAATTTACTTGAAGACAGACAATGCACTTGACATGGCTGTTTGTACCCAGGCCTTTATGCCATTCATGTATCTGATTGGTTTTTAAATTGGTTGGTTTAGAGCAGGCCAACCAGAAGTGGCTTTTATAATCCATAGTAGGAATTCCTAGATTCTACAATTACACTGGATTTATTTATTTAAGCAGGCCCCTTATAATTAATCTTCCACTTAGCTTTGACAGGAGTTTCATTGGACCTTTCCATTGCTTTTTTTTTTCTTTTGTAAGCCTGGAAGTCAGAGAGCCTTTGATTATTGCAGCTATTTCTGCATATATCTGGAAAAAATTGCCAGCTTAAATGTGGAATTGGGTTCCATCCCGTCCCTGTTGGAGCCAGAGGTGGGCAAACATAGTGATTCACTGTGTTCCATGGCAGAAGCTCCAAAACCAGCATCTGGCTCTTGTTCTGCCCTGGACGCAGAGAGAGCAGGGAAGGATGCTCTGTGTGTGTCCCAGCATGGAGTGAGCTCCTTTCCTCCCACATTGACCTGGCCGGGACAGACCAGCACCTGAGCTGGGTCTGTTTGGTGCTGCTGCCCCCAAATCAGGGTTGGGAATGTCAATCTGCTCATTCTCTTGTCCTGTGTGTGAATCCCCTTCTGATTTTTTGGGCTTGGGAGCAGCGGCTTCCTTGGGTTTGTGGGATCTCCCCAGTCCTGTGTATTCCCCAGGGTTTGTTGTTGTCAGACCTCATTTTACCCCCCACGCCCTTCATCCTCTTTTGTTAATCCATGAGTTTTGGGAATGTCTGAATAGTGTTTATTGCTTTTATTGTTTGGGTGGGAAAATGGCCATGAAGCTTTGATTGTTTTATGGCAAGAGAAAGGCCTTGTGGAACCCCAGGCACTTTGTTGTTTTCTTTTTTTTTTATTTAACCCCAACAAGGAGTGCAGAAAAGTAACCAGTAATTTAATTGTAAGTGAAGAATCTCTTGCTGGTTGTAGCCCAGGGACATGTTTTATTTGAGTCCAAAATCAACCAGAAAATAAATTTAATTACTTTCTAATATGTCTTGTTAAAGCATGGATCAGTCTGGGCTGCAAATGAGCTCTGGAGGTTGTGGTGGGAGGGAGAGAAGGCAGACTCTGGTTTTGCTGGGAGATTAAATGCTGGATGTCAGCACTTTCTCTGATAACAGTGTTGTTGGGAGCCACCCTGGCACCCCAGAGATTCCCTGGCACCCCCGGGAAGTTCTGGCCAGGTGGGGGTTGGTCTCTTCTCCCAGGCACTCAGCAATAGGACAAGGGGGCACGATGGGCTTAAGCTCTGCCAGGAGAAATTGAAGTTGGAGATCAGAAAAAAATTCTTTGCAGAGAGAGTGCTCAGGCATTGGAATGGGCTGCCCAGAGAGGGGGTGGATTCCCCATCCCTGGAGGTTTTTCAGCTGAGCTTGGCCGTGGCACTGAGTGCCATGATCTGGTAAAGGGACTGGAGTTGGACCAAGGGTTGGACTTGATGATCTCGGAGGTCTTTTCCAACCCAATCCATTCTATGATTCCCAGGCACGCCTGCAGCTCACCGTGGGAGTTATCTTGGGATTCAGCTTGTTTTGTCCTGCCTCATTTGGAAAGTTTGGATTTCAGGGGGGGATAACTCTGCCTGCTTTTAGCATCTAAAACTCAAGTGTGGAAAGCTGGAGCGCCTGATTTCGGAGCTTGTGAAAGAAGCTTTACATATCTTTCTTCAAAGAATAATTAATTTTATCTTTATCTTTTAAAAGCTTGATCTTTAGACTGTTGATATCATTAAAGTCTCAACAGATAAATGATGAATGTCTTGTCTTGCTTTGCTCTATTTTTATTGGGTTGTTTATTCTGGGTTTGGTTACTTTTTAATTGTTATTTTTAAAGATACTTTTCTGCACGACAAAGCCCTGTATTCCAGCACATTTGATGTGTATTAAATATATTAGTTTTAGAAAGATGCTGAGCAGTGCTCCTTGTGCTCTGTATTCTCGTTTTACTGTGGGTAAAGAGAAAAATTATTGAATAATTTACTGTATTCCAAGCAGTTTAAAACTAAATGTTTGTAGACACTTTGTGTCTCTGTTAATTTATGTGCTAAACAGGGTTGATAAGGATGGGAAACATGTCAGCTGAATGTTTGCTGTGTGCAGAAATTTACGCAGTTACAGGTTTAAAGTTGTAGTGACTGTCCTGGTAAGAGAAGCGAGGAAATTTATTGCTGTTGCTCTCTTTGTAAAAGACTTTGAATAATCCCTAAGATGGTTTTTTGTTCTCCACTTCAGTATTTCTAAATCTTTAATTAAATCACAATATTTGGATTAATCTGAACTTGTTCTCACATGTCTGAGTTGTGAAGGGCTGTACCTGCTGTGGTTGGTGCTTTGTGCCTCTGTTCCATCTCTGCTCACAGGAAGATTGTAAAATGGTTTTGCATTTTAGGGTGTTGGGTTGGCCTTGGTTTGTGTCTCTCTCCTGTTTTTGCCTTATGTGACAGTCACTTAAGTTGATATGTCCCTTAAGGAGGGTAATCCTATTTAACATGAGTATCGTGGTGCACTATTAATGTTTGTGAGTGGTTGCAGGTGCCTTTTTCATACAGCATAAAAAATTGACGAGCATCTCGCTTGTAAATTTTGCTCTTAAGTGCATTTTTTGTTACTACATAACC
Source organism: Pithys albifrons albifrons (assembly GCF_047495875.1). NCBI lineage: Eukaryota > Metazoa > Chordata > Aves > Passeriformes > Thamnophilidae > Pithys > Pithys albifrons. The sequence continues at coordinate 17,988,859 of NC_092470.1, read as the reverse complement.
CTGTTTTCTTACATTTCCCTGGACCAGTGGTATACAGGGCTATAGATTACATTCCTTAGCTTGATGCCTCTGGAAAAGAAATCTGTTTGGGTGGGAATGCTGGAGTTGTTTTGGAAGCACATGTAAAGCACATTAAGCAAAAGAGACATAAATTCCTCACTTGAGTATAAATATCCAACAGGACAGCTTACAGATTTTTCTTCCAGTGTGCTGCCTGAAGAGTTGTATTGCAGAGGAAGGAAAGGAATTCCTGCTTGCTTCTCTGTTGTTTTTTAATTCCCTATTTCATGTATCTCTTCAATATCTAAGGCAAGAACAGAATGCATTAAGATTTCTTTTCTACATAAGGGAATGCAAATAGTCTTTCAGATAATATTCTGATTATCTTAATCTTTCTCTTATTAGTTGATATTGCTCTGTCACCACTCGTGAGAAGTCGCTGATGGGAACCAACTGTATTGGCTTTGGAAAGCCTGGTTTTAAAAGGCTTTTTAGAATCAATCTCAAAAAGAGAGGCCAATGTTACCTGTTAGCACTGTATGACTCAAACTCCAGCTCTTCTGGAAGGTTGAAAATAACCTTATAATTTGTTCACGATCCAGGTGTATTAGGAAATTACCTGTTTTACTTGTATCTGCATTAAAAATGAGGCACATTTCAGCCCCTTTCTCATCTCCAAGCCCAACCTAGTAAGGCATAAAAGGTTTCAAGCACTGTGAGTGTAGAATTGTGCTGTCAAGGTGAATGGGAAGGTGAAATGCATTAGCTGCTAAAGTGCTGGTGCAGGTATGTCTGTGGGAACATGAACTGCTGTGCTGATATTTGCTCAGAATCCTGCAATGTGTGTGCATCCTGACACTGCTGCTCCTCCCTGGGAGGGGGAACAGACATCGGAAAAACAACATCTGCCATGGCAGCCTAAAATCCCACGTACATGAACCCTCTTTTTTGAATTTGTGGTTGAAATGTCACAGTTTTTTGGCTTTTCTTTACAGTGGTGTAACAACTGTTCGTCTTCTTTTAGTACCTTTATGCAACCAAGTGCAGTTACGACAGAATAATGTCTGTTTGGCCTCAGAAAATAGGTCAGTTCTGTACTCCAAGTGTGTCTCCAAGTGGTAGTTGGTGGGCAGCCTGCAGAAAGCAAAGCTGACTTAGTTTTGTTGTTTGATACACATGTCACAGCCCTGCCTTGCTGCCTGATCTGGCCTCTCTTGAGGCCACTCCAGATAGCACAACAAAAAGCATCATTGGACATGAAGTGACAAATGTGACAGATTAGTTTGGTCCAGGTATCACTCAGTAATATATTATATATATAAGACTTTTGTGCTTATTTGTTTTCTAGTCTGTGATTCTGTGATTTTCAAGAAGTAAAACAATGCTGGTGTGTCTTTTTATAGTCACCTGGTATCTAGGAATGTTCTGAGTCTTCTAGGAGCAGGACTGTTCTTTGGGGCATAGAAGAAATTGGAAAGATTTTCCTGTAATAAAATAAGCCTTTAGCAAGCAGAAATTTTATAGAGAGGAGATTTTGTTTGTTTTAAATGGAACAATTTCCCTCAGGAATAACTGGTTTGTGGGTAGCAAACACAGAAATTTGAATGTTGTGGTGGGAGAATGTTGGAAAGACAGGGGTTTATGTACATTTTCTAGAGTGAATGTTACTGAAGTTCTTCCTGTAAGATCCTTTCTCAGAAAATAAGTTGTGGCTTGGAAAGGTAAAGGTCAAGTCACCTGAAGTGAGTGAGGTTTAGATGTGCTCCCTGGGGAGAACATCCTGCTCCTGAGCAGCCTGGGCTGTGGGATGGTGCCACTGGAGGGGTGGGAGGCTGGTTATGGTGCTCATGTGTGTGCAGAAAAGCAGGTGCAGGATCCTGGAAGGGCCGATCACAGACAGGACCAGCCAGGGAGGATCATGTGCTGCATGTCTGGCAACCCAGGAAGGTTGTGCCTTTGCCAGCTTTGTGCCAATGGTGAGGACATGATGTACAGTGGGAGTTCCCTCCATGAATTTGCTATACCTGTGGCTTTTTAAGCTAATAAGCCTCTTCTGTGCATCTGTTTTATGTGTAACTACAGTCCACAGACTGACAGAAGGTGGCATGGGTTTGTTTTCCTTGCTTTTATTCACCTGATAGAATTGGAGATTTACTGAAGTGTAGGTGGATAGTAAGCATTTAATTTATTGCAACTAGAAGAAAAATGCAGTAAACTTTAATTCTAAAGAAGCTCAAGTCTTTCAAAGAAATCCTCTGGGGAGTCATCTCTGTGAAGTGCATTGACTGAGAAGCATCAACTCGGTCAGGTTACATTTATAGAAACAAACACGTTTTCCAAGACCCTCCTTGCAATTCAGGATTCTTGTTTATTAAAGCTGTTTTTCGTGGGGTTTGGCTGGAGCTTTGTCAGTGCTGTCTGCTCTGTTTGGGTGTGGGGCTGGGGAGCACTTGGCATTTGTGTGGCTGATAATCCACTGTCTGAGCATCATCCTTTGCTTTAGCAGAGGCAGTGATGGAAGCTCAGCCAGCAGCATTTCTACCAATGCTCTTCTGTCAAGTGAAACACTCAGCAAGCAGAGAAACAATGGCATTTTTTGTAGCTCAGAGATGGCCAACAGTTGTGCTTGCTGTGGCTTGTGGACAAGGAACGGGGATTGGTGTCCCTGGTTTGGAGCTTGGTGTTCCCTTCTTGGCTGACACACATGGACTAAACTCTTTGTCCAGCCTGGCTGCTCTGCCAAAGGCTGGGCCTCAACAGCGTTAAACCGTGACCTGCAAAAGTTAGTATAGTCATCTTCCATGTCCCTGTTTTACATGGAAGACTCTCCTGGAAATGCCCAAGGGGAAAAAAGAGGGGTTGGAGGTGGCTGGTTCTTGAAAGCAGTCAAGTTGTAGTAAAACTGGGCCAATTTGAGAGTTACTGGCACAGTTCTGTGAATTTATTCATTACGTTTGGCTCGTTTTGCTTTTTGGACGAGGTTTACATGAAAGGAAAACTCCAGATAGTGAGGAAGAAGTTATTTTACTATTTTAGTAGTTCCTCCTTCCTCTCAATCAAGTAGGGTGGTGTTACCATTTCCATGCACAGGCAAGGTGAGGGTTGCAAACTTCTTCAGGCAACACCTGTAGAATTGTATGTAAGGCTATTAAATTCCCCTCATTTTCCTGCCAAAAATAGTAAACCTTGTAAAATATGCAAAGCATTCCAAAGCTTGTGAGTACCAGCGGGCTGAAATACAAAGTGTTTGCATTTCAAGAGCCCTGTTTTGGATGCACTGTGGGCATCTTTGTGTTCCTGTCCTGCCGCCTGCCCTGGGCTGCTGCACAAAGCAGGGGCAGGACTGCTCAGTCCTGCGAGGGAGAACTTCAAAGAAAGCCTAAATCTTGGAAGAACTTTTGACTGATTGAAATTGGGAGTCTTATTTTTAATTACTGATGTTTAATACTGGAGGCTTTGCTGTGTTCCAAATAGTGGTGTTTGGGTGTTCAGGGGAGATTTCCCTGCTTGAATCATCACTTGAAGGTACTTTTTCTCTGGCATTACAGCAGCTGTGTCAGTAGTTCAGAGCACACAATTATTGGGTGTTTTCCTTGCTTTCCAGTCTGAGTTGTTCCCATAGCTTTGTGGACTGGAGTGTGGTGCACTATTTATTAATCACTTTGGGAGCAGCTGCCGTTGTTGCTCCCAAGAAGTGACTGAAAACTGTGACTCTGCTGGCAAAGCACATTGGGATGTTCTGGAATAAAAAGCACTTAACATTATTTAGATTAGACAGTCTTTTTATTAAGCATTTGAGCCCTGTGCTACAGGATGATGCTCTGAGACAAGACAGTTTTGCATTTAAAAAAACATAAGTATCTACACCACATAAGACCCAAGGAGTTAATGTTGGAGTGTGCTTTTATGTGAGGATCTTGTTAAAATTCTGCAAGAGATTACCTTTGCTTACTGCCTGATCTGAAACCCTGAAATGCTTGATGTTGTATCTGTGAAGTTTTCTTTTTATTTAAAAAAGTCACCGCAAATGAAGCGAGTAAAAAGAAAAGAACTAGCCATGCTTATGTGCATTTAAGTAGATGTGTGAATTATTTGGATTTCAGATTTGCACAAAACCAATGCGTTTTTTCAGACAATTAAATATTTCACAAATTAGTCATACTTAAACTGGCAATTTTTTGAAGTAAACCATAAAAGCATTTACTGAGCTAAAAGAGTCTTTTGTTGCTTCAACTCCAATCCACATTAATTTTTTTCTAATTCTTCTGTGCATCGTTGCCTTTAAAATTTCTTCAACTTCGAAATGCACAAATAAGTTCCATCTTTGTAGTTGGGAGCAATTTTATTTAAAATTTTTTTAAAAAACCTTACCATTGTTGTTTTTTTCAGCTTTGCCACACCCACCACAAGCCAAATTCCTGAATTTTGTGCTGGGTTGCAGCGTCCTCACAGGGGATGGGGCTCCAGCAGCTGCGTCTGTTCAGCTGCTGTTTGTGACCACACCTGCCTGAGTGTGGATTTTTGGGATTGTGCTGCAAGTGAGGAAACCTCATCTGGGCATCCTCTTTAGCTGTGACATGCTGAGATACTGAAAGCTGCAAACCTCTCCTGCTCCACACAAATCTACTTCATAAGCACCAGTGCGGTGAAGCACAAGATTAGAAGTATTAAAAGAGTGAGGCAAAGCACTTTGAGCTTGTAAGAGAGAAGATATGGAGTGTTATGTCTCTATTTGAAGAATCATGACCTAATCTTCTTTATAAGCATCAAATGAAGAAGGAAAAGGCACCTTCTTTGTGTGTGCCACCTCAGCACCTGCAAAAGGATGACTTTTGTTTCCTTCCAAACAAAACAATCTCTGATTGGGGGTACTTGGTGGTGATTTAGGTTCTTGCTGACCGTGTTTCTCCACTGGTGTGGGTTTGAAACAGTGCTGAGAATCCTGCAGGCCTGTGATTGCTTACTTTGGTATCAGGTGAAGGCCATACTTGTGCTGTTCCCTCCTTGCTGAAGCTGATTTTGCTCCCTGTGGCTGGGCACGAGCTGGTGGTTCCCACGTGGGGCTGGGTGGGTTTCCCATCTGTTGTGCAGTCAGGCTGACACACCGAAAATCCCTCAGCTGTTCCCACTGCCAAGAAAACCTTCAGGTGGTGGGGAAATGAAAACCTGTGGAGTCAGAAATAAGTCTTGATGAGTGGGTGGATTTTTCTGCTTGTGTTTGATTTTTTTCTTTTTTTGAAGCTTTTTGTTTGGATTTTTTTCTCCTTTGGGTCCCAGTTTGAATTCTGGGATCTGATCTTAAATGGAGCCACAGTTGTTAATGGAGCTGGAGAAGGAGTGGATTTTCAGAGATGCAGGGTTGGTAGAACACCTGATGACTCCCTAGTGGGATCTGGGCATCCAAGAATTGTTTGAGGATTGCTGCAGTGGCAGTGAAGTTGATATTTCATAGATATTACAGGACAGATACTTTGAAGATGCCAGTTGTCAATCCCAAGCACAGCTGTGCTTTTCTTCTTTATTTAAGATTTTTATTGACCCTCTCCCAGTAGCATGACTGGATTAAAAGCTTCCTTGCCCTGTGCCAACCTCTGTGCTGGTACAATTGTTTATGGGCTTGAGCAGTGACTGGGAGCAGAGAACTCCATCTGGGTTAAAAATAACTTGGTCCCAAAAAAATAAACTGTATTTTTAACCTGGATCAAGTTTCCTGATGCAGAACACTGTGCAGCCCTGCAAACACTTGTAGTGACACAAGTGTGAAGGTGCTGCAGGGGTTCTTGGGGCAACTGAGGCACTTTAAGCCAGGTTTTATGTTATATCCCCGGTGCAATGGGCTTGGCAAGCAGATATGGAAACCAGTTTCTGCTGTATGCCAAGTTTGCAGTGGTGGGACGTGTTTTGTGGGTGTGTGGGGCCTTCCTGAGTGCTAAATGTTCTGGTAATGAACTCCCATGTTCTGTATTGTCGTTTAACCAACTAGAAATAATTTGCAGCAATAATAATAGTAAAAAAAAATCCATCTCTTTAATACTGAAGCATTTTAGGGGAATGGCCTGAGGAGCATCTGACGTTTGATGGGAGAGAGAAATGGGAAATTCTGGAGACCAGGAAAGTGTAACTCTGTATGTTGTGCTCTCCTGGGTACTTGGTGGGTCTCTGTGCAAAGGTAGGATGGTGTTGAGGGCCTGTCACGTGGGGACAGAATTCCATACCTTCTAGAGACGTCCAAGGGCTGCCAGAGATCCACGTGTCACTCAGGGAGACCTTTGGTGTTAGTGCGTGTCATCCACGTGATGGGATGTGCCAGTTCACGAGTTGTCTGTCTATTGTCTCCTGTCACCCACCCTTGGTGGCCTCTTCCTCACATGTCTTCCACTGCCTAGAAAAACATGCATGGAGCCATCTTTTAGTGTTAGCAGTGTCACAGATACAGTCCAGGGCTGCTGGACTTGCTTTCAGCAGGTAGAAATTGGAATCTTTCTGAAGCAAAAATACCTCCTTCTCAATTCCAGCAAAAAGCAAAGCCCTGCGTACCTCACACTTGGAAAAAAATTAGCATGTGGTTGCTAAGGAGTGAGCACATCCTGCCTGTGTGTGTGAAGTCTGCCAGGAGCCTCAGTCCCCTTCTGGATAGGGAACTCACTTTCTCTGTGGCAGGGCTTCAATCAGTGCCCTCTTCTGGGGAGTGGAGTGGAGGGACAGCCCATGGGCCTGGGGGTTTTGATCCTGACACGGCATCTGGTTGAGAGAGCTGAGTCTGCCTTGGGTCAGTCTTCTGCCCTCCTGGGACTTGGCATCTGCCTGAGCATCAGGATTGAGGGTTGAGTGTGGAGCAGTGAGGATCATCTCTGAACGGAACCATCAGCATTTTGGGAACAATGGATCCATTTATGGTGTGGGGCTGGGGGCAAAGTTGGTGTATGTGGGTTTGCTGTTTGTTTTCATTGTTTCAAATGTGATTTAAAAGAGTTAGAAAATGGAGTGAAACCACCTTCCTTTTTTTTTTTTTCCTTTCTTCCTTCCACTTCCAAAGACTCCTCTAGCACAGTGAATCTTCTGTTCCATTGGAGATCCAGCAGTGGGATGCTTCCATTCCTATTATGGCAGATACTACACCTGCTTCCTGTGTGTTATCAGACGTGTTCTTAAGTCTGGGTTACAATCTGCAAAGCTCTTGTGGAACTGGCCCTGGTTGTTTCAGAGGCTGTTTCAGTCTGTGGTCTGGAATAATGCAGGAATCAGGGGCTCCAAGTGGACAGGGCATGGAGTGATACTGTCTGGGGGTGATGAGGAGCTTTCCTGGCAGCACTTAGCCTGGAACTCTGTTTTGTGTGATAGCAGCCCGAGCCTGGAATTCTCTTTTAGGGTGAGAAGATGAGTTTTACAGAAAGAGGTAGCAAGGAGGGTGCTCCAGTTGAGAGGGCTTTCCAAGAGAGTTTCTATATGCCCATAGCTGAACACATCCAGTTCTTTGGGGGTTTAATTTTTTTTGCATCGTTACCATGTTTTTCTATGTCTAATTTTTGATTTTCATCTTGTAAAAAATACTGTAGTCAAAACCTATCTGTCTTCTTGGCTGTGTCACGAGCATCAGTTTATAGAGTCACTTGTGAGAAGTGCTGAATTATTTTCTGGCTTGGGAGGTGTGTATGATTTTTCAGAGATATCCTGATTTCACACTCCCTTCTGGTTTTTCAGTTGAGAATAAATAAATTCCAGTTCCTGAAAATTCACATGTATAAAAATCCCAGCTGTTTGTGGATTTCTGCTGCTGAATGGAAGTCTGTTGGATATCAGACGCTCACATGTTTGACAAAAGACTTTGGAGTGGCAGCAGTGGAGGAGGTGGGGAGAGTAATGTTTGTTTGAAGATCAGGGCACCCTGGAGAAGAAATTTATTGTGATAGTATCAGAGTAAATAAAGTCCTCCTTTGGTGTAGTTTTGTTTGTGTCTTTCTAATTAGTATCGTTCCTTGGGGACTGCTGGAGATTGGCCTGTGTGGGTTTATGATAAGGTGCACAAGGAATTTTTTTTTTATTTTGTTCCAAGCAGTTTTTTTCCTTTCTTTACAACTGCTGTATGTAGCACTTTGGGTGCCATTAACAGAGGAGAGAATTCCTTATTAATCATTCTGTTCTACTGTGGGGAGGAATTATCCCAGGTTTAGTGTTTATGGTACCAAATCCACAGTAAAAAGAGAAAAGGCAGTAAATACAAACCTGAGTTATGAGTCCCATTTTCTTTGTTCTGCATCTCTGGGGTCAGCATGGGCTTGCCCTGTCAGAGAAATGGGGCTAGTCAGACTTTCTCAGTTGTGGCAGGTATTTTGTGTTAGGAGAAGCATATTTAACATCAGGAGTTGAGGGTATTTGGTGTTGCAGATGGAAGGCACAGTGCCCTGATAAATGCCTGGTTTTTCTTATGAATAAGGCCAGAATCTGTGAACTTTGGGCATGTTTTGAGGGTATAGCGCCTTCAGAAATGTGTGACATTGTTCTGTGCTGCAGTTTCTTCCCCTTGGTTGGCTTCCACTGCTGATTGTGGCCTTTCCCTGCTGTGCATGAACCTTGTCGTGTCCCCTGGAGTCACCCAGGGCTGAGAGGCTCTTTTGGATGTTGCCAAGGCAGACAAACTGCTGCCCAGGGCACCGAGCTGATCTGCCCTGTTCTAGGCACAGGGGACATGGGACAGCGCTCCTGGGGGCAGGCAGAGCTCCCTGCATGGCAGGCAGGGAAGGTAGGACACTGTTGGCAAGGCTCTGTCTGCCTGCCTGCAGTGCCCAGTGCCACCTGTCACCATGCCATCCAGGGGAGAACCTTGCTGCCTTGTCCTGCCCCTGCCCCCGGGGGCTGCCTTGTCCTTCCCTAGCCTGGATTTATAGGGTTACACTGTGCACCAGTTAATCTACTGGTCTATTTTTATGAAGAACTGAGGCAAATTGCTTTCCCCCCACCATGCATTTTTACAGACAGGAATAATTTTTCACGTAATTCCATGAATTATTGTTTAGTCTGAGCGTCCTTTCCATCTCGGGTCCTGCAGAGGTGGAGGTGTCCCTGCTCTGCAGCATCCCTGAGATCTGTGTGATGGGAAGGACACTCCAGCAAGTTCAGTGCTGGAGAGAACTAACAGTGAGGTAGCAGAAGCCCCGATAATCACCACTTCAGAAACTGTCTGTGGTTGGCAGCAGGTCTGCAGTGACTCAGGTCACTGTGACATTCCTTAGCCTTGAAGAAAGCAGCGTGGCTGGTGGAGAGCTGTGGAGTGTATTCTCATGTTCCCATCCCTGGGACTTAAATTGCAATAAGAAAAGCTCCCTAAAGCCTCCAGTATTTTCTACTGGTAATAAAGGGATGGGAAAATAAAGTCATATGGTATTGGCATTATGTACTTTGCTTAGAAAATAGGGTGTTGCAGTTTACCTAGAGAGCAGGGATCAGAGCAGAGACACATGGAATTTTGTGTGTGCTGCTCTGCTGTGAAACATTTTATCTGTGCCCTGAGTCTGTGAGATTTTTTCCATGCCTGTAGAAGACACTGCAGTGGTTCTTTTCTCTCTCACACAGAAAGGATCTGTGGCGTGTGCTGCTGTGGGGGCTGCAGGTCCCTCCCTGTGCAAATGCCTGAGTGCTGATGGAGAGGCTGGAGAAGTACCCACAATGTTGCTGCTGCTCTAATCCTGCCCTTGAAAGCAAGAATGTTGATGGAATCTGGGTCTTATTCTTTAGGTCTTGCATTCCTCAGTAAATAACAGGATTTGACTGTAAAATACCATTTGGGGTTTGAGCAAGGAAATGCATAAGGGGCCCAAATGCAGAATTGGGATGAGCTCGTTCTGTGCCTTCTGAGCAGGGAGAACAGGCTGTGGACTCAGTTAGGTTGTACTTTAGCTCCCTGATAAAGTGCTTGAAATTTATCTTGTCTTCCCTCTGGAAAAGAAACACCCCACTGTCCTTACTCTTTTAATGCACAATTAAAGGAAGTAAATCTGGGATTTTTAGAGGTGGATGCTCGGTGTTGTGCAGCATCATGCTGTCACAAAATATGCTGAGGCTGATCCTTCCTCCTCTCTGACAGTAATGAGAGGGGCTGACTCGAGGCAGGAAGCATCTTCCCATCCTTCCCTGATAATCTGGTCAGTTTGGGAAAGCTGAATCAATGTGGCCTGGTTAGAAGTGTTCCCTCTGTGCGGCAGGGAAGAACTGCAGCTCTTATCACCCCTCCTGTTTTTCCTGTCTTTAGGAGCTTAAAACTGTCACTGCTCAGAAATTCCTCTGCTGCAAATCCCCATTTCTCTTGTGTGCTCATGTTTCCCAAATGACTCTTATCTGTAGTGACAGGGCTTTAGTGACCAGTCGATCTGGATCCGGGTGGCCACTCTCTCTTATCTTGCCACATTGACTTTTATTTTGAGAGCAAATTCTGCTGGTCATAAATGGAAATTACTGCAGTTCTTGCTGACTCTCTGGCTGTTTGAATCCTGCTTAGGAGCTGGATAACAGGTTTTAGATAAGAACCTTTAAAAAAAAAAAAAGGCAAAAAATATTCAGGCCTTTAAGACTGTGCCTTTCTGGTGGTGGAATATGGGAGCAGTGAAAACGGCTCTGCCATTACCAGCAGCACAAATTCCAGCAGATCCAGAGTCCTGTGGTGGCTGTGCTGGTTTGAATTGTTAGTGCAGAGGGCAGTCAGCTGGTGCTGGTGCCATTCCAGCAGCTGTGGCTTTTCTCACCACTTCCCTGTTAATCACACAAAATTCCAAAGGCAATGCATTATTTTTTTTTCAATGGACTGATTTAACAGAACATGTAGAACCTGTATGGAGATGTCCAGCCCATAGAGGCACCAAGGCCTCAGTGTTCTGCAGCTGTGCTGGGTGACTGTCCCTGTCACTTGCTTAGCAAGGAATGGAAAAGACCCAGTGAAGTGGTTTTGAAAATACCCCAGCAAAGAGCTCAGCCTACTCTCTGACCTACACCAGAATCTTCTGGGGAGAGGGAAAACAGAGAACACACCAGTGGGGTGGGTGTTTTTTTTGTCAGAAGATGTCTGTGTGTTTGAAGGCTCTGGTTGCACAGACTCGGAGGGGCCAGGGCGGCTTTGCCGGCAGCGCCGCGTCCCTGTGGGGCTGCCGAGGTTTGTACAATTAGTACCGTGTCAGTGTCAAACACGTTTGAAATCTCTCCAAGGCTCAGAGCTTGCGTCGAAGGCCACGTCAGTAGTTTTCCATGTTAGAAGGGATCCTTCTGGTTCCAAGGAGATAATGTGTGTGAGGACAATAGCTGCCAGTGCCTGCCAGGCTGGCAGGTCAGACAGACAGCAGGAAGCTCCTGCTTTCTGTGCCCCTCAGTCTCACTTTTAACCCATTGGGCTCCAGGATTGTTATCTTCTCTTCCCAGCCCAGCGTGGACATCCAGCACGTGTTCAGAGTGCTGAGACATCCCTCACTTCTTGGATGACCTTAAGAGGCATCTGTCAAGGATTTTCGGTATTGAAAGGCATTTGGCTGTGTATGAGCAGTTCATCACCCAAGCTTAAAACTGTCCCATGGTCTTCAGGAGAGTCCAGCATGTGCAGTTACTCTGTGAATGCCTTTGAGGCCTTACGTGGTAGCTCAGGACCCTCTTTAGCCTCTGTTGCTGTGTTGTCCTACCACAATAGAACCTTCTGGAGCAGCCCAGTAAGTAGCTGCAGATAGAAAACCTGCATCTAACAGAGGAGAGTGTTACTGGCTCTTGCAGGGACCTCAGTGATACCATATTTCTCTATCTTAATGAAGCATTACAGTTAGTTTACATAGTGATAAATATAATAATTATTGTAGCGATGGCTGGGTGCCCAAGATGCCTAGAAAGCTGAACATGAAATCTTTTTAATGGCATCATAATGGTCTTTTTAAGTGTTACAGATTTCCTGGTGTTACGAATAATAAATAATGCACATTATTTTCTGGTGGACTTGTACAACTCGACAGTGTTTGTACACACAGGAAAGACCTTATCTTGAGAAACTGTGCTTTTTCTGTGGCAATTTGCTCTGGTTAGACAGTGTTCTGCAATGGAAATGCACAAGTTAAATTTGATGCCCTGGGCTTGTGGGGGAGCCAGTGAGTGTTTGTGCAAGTGGGGGGAGATGAGATGGGCAAACACGGGAGGCTTTGGAGGGTAAGTTGTGCATTAGTTTCTGATCTGTAAATAATACATTTCCCAGGAACACCGAGCCTTACCACAGTATGGCTCCCTTCCCTCCTCCCTCTTAAATCTCTCAAAGGAAACAATCTGTAGCCAGTGTGAGATGCTTGTTTGTGGATTCTGCTTCACTTGGCAAACCATGACTCTTTTCACTTTGGGTCCCATTCCTGGCAAGGTCAACCGTTTAACTACAGAAATCAGCAGGAAGCTGTTGGACCAAGATGCATCAGGCCAGAGAAAAGCTGCTTGTGTTTTTTTATTTTGGTTCTTCCGGCAGATTTGAATAAAAAGTATGTGGAGAAGTGTCAGGCCCTTGAATTTTTATTATTAAAGTGTACTCCTTCCTCATAGTTCAAGTTCTGTGTCGCGAGTGTCTGCATCACAATAATCTTGGAGATGAACAATGAATTTTTAGAATTAGTGCTGAATCCTGTATGGTCCCACCTTCCCTTATGCTTAAGGACCAGAGTTTCCAGCAGCTCCACATTTTTAGGATGTGTGAGTCAAGAGTTAACAGTGAAACTATCAGTGTCTGAGTAGAATAAAATCCTGCATCCATGGCAACTACAAATGAGACAATATTAAAATCAGTGATTTTAAAAAAATGCCATATTTGTAACATTCTGTGAAAAGTAAAAGAAGAACAAGTAATAAGATGAGAAAATATTTATATCTCTGGTGGCTCTCGGAGCCATGGTTTCTTTATTACTTTGACCAATCTCAATAATTTGGATTATTACTTGTAAAAAGCACAGTATCAAGAGTGCCTGCTGTGGTGGTGTTGTGCAGATCACTCCCTGATGAAACTCAGTATCAGAGACTTATTTTTACTGTGATTTTGATGCTTTGGTAGGAAAGAGAATGAAAAAGAGATGGGAGAAAAAGGGTGGGTGGTGAATAAAATATATAGCCCTTTCCTTTAGGAATAGAAGGTGGTTTGTCTTTCACAGGAAATTTTTGAAGTCTTCATTGCTGTGAGTTTGAGCAGAAATAAGAGGGTCTCTTCAAATTCTGGTTTCATTATGAATCTTATCCAGCAGAACCTTTCCAGCATATCCCAAGTGCTTCATTGGCTGTGTGGTTGTAATATCCCAGTGCTGCCTTGGAACTTCAGGGGCCTCAGGATCTGTGCCCAGGTGGGGAACAGCACCCACCCGAGATCAGTTCCAGGGCACAGCGTTGCCTTTCTGTGGGCCAGTGCAACCTTCTAAGCATGAAGAATTCTGAGATACCTTGGGGAGCTCCCCACAGACTCGACACTGCTGTTCTTGGATGTCCCCTGCTCTATGTGGGGAGGTTTGTGTGATGTGGGCAGGCACCTTCATTTTGTGTAGTTGAAAAAAAATAGAGTGTGCACACAAATTTAATTGTTTTTATATGGTGTGCAAGGTGATTAATCTAGTTAATCTTTTATGTTTTAATTACCCTGTCTCACTCTAAAGACTACCAATTTGCAGGGTTGAGCAGTCCCAGGCTAGTAATCATCAATCGTGTCAGATGTTACTGTTCTAATTGTCGCTTATACTTAATTTCTGGACTTAACCAGAGACTTCTCTGGTCACCCACAATGCCCAGATGCCGTTCAGTCGCCGTGGTCAATATGTTGAAATACTGTGGTGGATGTGGAGGTCTCTGGTCTTTTCCAAGTGCCTGGAAATGCTGGTTGCGTATTCAGTGATGTTTCACCAAATGCTGCTCTGGACTGTGGGCTCTTTCCTGCTCTCTGCATGCTGGAAACAAATGGTTTTGCGTTGCCCTTTTGGACAGAAAGCTGATGTGCTGGAAAACGCTGCCAATACCTCTTTCTCCTGATGGTTTACAAACCCCATTAAAGCTGCTGGCTTGGTGGAGTCATCAGTGAGCTCCTTCACACCATGTTAAGTGTTTCCTCCTTTCACTGCCTTGGCTACTGGGCTGCTCTGGTGGAACAGGGAGGCAGGGAGGGTTCTGCCTGAGGCTGGAGCGTGGTGAAAAAATCCACTTTGAGAAGGAGACACGAAGTCTCCCTGGCTGTGGAAAGCCAATTAGTGTGGGGCTGTGCAGTGTCAGAGCTAACCCTGGCCCTGTGTCGGATGAATGTGCAGCTTGGTGGCTCTTCCTCGGAGCCTGTGCTGGCCCAGGGAACAGGAACAGTGCCTGGATCTGCCCTGCTGAAATGCAGAGCAAGTGTGCTCAAGGATTGGGAAAGAAGGCAGGAAAGGAGATGTCCTTTATGCAGCAGCTTGCAGAAAGCCAAGGGGCTCATGCTCAGGCCAGGAGGTTACCCCATCCGAAGCTCGAATTGGGGGCAGACAATACACTTCCTCTGACCTCGAGTCAATCGCTTAATCTGTGTAATCTGACTTTGGGGTTTGTTCCTGTTTAAGGTAGGAGTGATAGTGTTAGTGGCTGCTGTCTGTCTCAGGTGTGTTGGGATTAGTGGGTTAAATTTAGTTAAGACATGTCAGGCAGAGGTAGGAGATAAGTGTAGTAAAAATGCTGCTGTGACTGAAATACCAGCCAGGAGTAATCTTCTTGCTAATGCTGCCCAAGCACAAGTCTGCCTTGGAGAGGGAATTTCAGAGTTTGGACTGGGGAAGGTAGAACAGGTTCTCCAGTACTGGGACCTTCTAAGTTGGACGAGGTGGGATTCCTCTTGTCATGTTGTCTCTTATAACCAGCAAATGGTCTTGTTCACATAAAGAATCAGTTACATGCAGGAGATGAGGCTGTAATTTTAAGGTTTTCTGCAGCATTTTAAAGTGATGATTATACTGGGGGGCAGTCAGTAGGTGCATTGGTGAAAAGGATGACAGCTTGCAGCTGAGCTGGAGGAGATTCAAGTGCAGGGAGTTCTCACTGAGATGGACCCAGCTTGGGTTACCTCTGCAGCTCCTGCTGGCTGGCACAGATACTGTTTCCCTCCAAAGGCAGTGGAAGGGAGGGTTAACTATCAATGGAAATTTCGGCTGCCTAAATTGGCTGCTTCTGACTTGGCTAAGGAAGATAATGAGTTACCTCTCCCTCATGTAATAATGTAATAGTTTATTGGGTTTTTAAAGGCTTTTAAATAAGCCCTTCTTAGGAAGTAGTATGGAGGGAATTGCCAACTCTTTTTTTTTTTTCTTTTCCCCTGGAGAAACCCTAAACCTCCTCGAGTCTGTAAGAGGGGATTTTGGGGGTTTGGGTGGGAGGAGCTGCAGAAGGGGGAGGGTGTTGGATGTTTTGCTTCTCTCTTGGCTGGAATGCTTGAGATTGAGTAACCAGGGTATCGTCTGGCATATCTGAGGCCAGGGCTAAAGCTTACAAAAGAGCTTAAGTCATTTCAGTAAATGAATTTAGCTGTTGTCCATCTACATCCTGTGCTTGTTGAAACTTTGCTGATTCCCAGCTGTTTTCTATTGCTCTTGTGCCAGCAGTTGCTCCACCTCCTCTCCAGAGCTGGTGGAATAATTGGAGTGCTGGCTTCCTCCAGGCAAAGTCAGTCAGGTTTGCCTAAACCTCCCAAGTGATGGGAAGAGCGGGGTTGGCTCGGGCATCTTTGGTGGATTGGGAATGTCCTGCAGCTCCTCCCTGCTCTGTGCAGTTGGGCTGGCAGTGGCTGCATTTGGAGGAGTGATTTGGGTATCCTTGGGAGCCTTTCTCTTGTGTCTGCACTGAATTGCGCTGGTTCTGGTGCTGGAGCAGCTTGCTGTAGTAGAGGAGGAGGGAAACCAGAGGAATGCTTCCTACAAACTGCTCAGATTTCCTGGAGGCAGTGAGGGACAAGAATGTCGTGGTAATGTTTAAATCTGTGTGAAATGGGGCCTTTGCATGGAGTCGTAGGAAGATTGTAGGAAGGCTGTCGATAGTGAGAGTAGGAGATTAAACAGGTGTTTATCCTGGAGGGTGTGAATTTCCAGAAAAGAGGAAAGATACTTGAGGTTTCTGATCCCCTTTTCACTGGGCTGGCTGTGCCTTCCAGGTTGAGGTTCTCCATCCCATTGTACTTGTAGAGTTTTGAAGAGATCAGTCCATAATCTCAGTGATGATTTCTATATTCAACTCAGTCCTCTAGGACTGATATAATACAGAATGTATTCAGATAGATTTTCCAAAGAACAAGATAAGAGGTGATTTACTTTTCCCATAAATTATTTGTCATGGGCGAAAAGGCAGTTTTTCCTTTTCATTCATTTTGTCCCTCTGATTCAGTAAAAAAATTCTAGTGGGGCCTTTCTGTGGACAGAATGTTTCTCTTGATGTGGAGGTAGTCAAAATACCCAGCAAAATCCCTGGAAAGTTCTTCCAGGGCTCCCATTTTTAACAAACACAGCCTTGGGAAACTGAAGTATTTAGGGGATTATGTTATGATTCACTTTGAAACACATGGAATTGAGAGGCAGGGCCCGAACCTGGTCTGTGGCTCTGGGTTTTTGGAGGGTTTAAGCTGTTTGTACGTGATGTTTTTGCCTGGAGTGAAGTCTCTAAGTCTGCATTCAGTTAGTGCTGGGTGGGTGATGTGGAACATGGAATAGGCTTGTCCTGACCGTAACCTGGGAGCCTGGAAATGGTTTTAAATTGGGAAAGTGTTCCACATTTGTGCTTTTGTTACTGAAAACAGCCATCCTTAGAGCATCTCTCAGGAAATGCCACAGGCGCTGCTGAGATGAGAGGGGCATAAAGCTCAAAGTATTTTAGCCAGAAATCTCTGTGAATACTGAAGGTTTTGCTGAGTATTGGAGGAAAACTTGAGAAGAATTTAGATTTTTAATGCATTTTCTGCTTTCCAAACAAATCTGCCTCCCCCATGAGCTGTAATTTCAGTTGCACAGGTTAAAACTGGTGGCACTGATTTCAGTGGAGCTTCTGCCACTCTGTGGACACTGGAGCTTGTGTGTGGTCTGTCTTCACATCCTCTTCTCTCCCTTCTCCCCCTCCCCGTGTGCATTGGAATACTGGGATTCTGCAGCTTTTTCACTTGTAGTATCTGCTCAGTGGGAGTGTGAGAACTTGTGATGTAAAACTCACTTCTCACTTTCAAATTTCGTAGTAGTTGGTGCAGGAAGACAGACCATTGCTGAGCTGCACTCATTGGCTGGTCAGTGACTGTAATTACAGAACTCCAGAAAATAAGGAAAAAAAATTTATAAACAGCATCACTCTCTTCATTCTGGCTGCCTCATTCTTGAGGCACTTCTCAGCTTTGTAAACATCCTAAATTAAAAAAAAATGACAATATTCTTTATTAAGCTTTGACTAAGTAGGGGAAAACTTTAACACAACTTAGTGAAAAAAAGGCTCTTAAAATTAAATAGCTGAAATAATTTTCAAATATTAATAGACTTGATTAGTTTCATATGAACTGAACATCTAAAATTAGAGGCTGCATTTTGCATTGGTTCATGTTCTTGCATATATTTCACTCTGGGTTATGAGGGTTATGTTTTCTGAGCAGGGATTAGGAGTGTGGAACAAGTTATGGCTACTTAACTTGGCAAATAAATCTGTCCACACCTTATTTTCCTTTTGGGAGATTTGCTGGGAGCGAGGTGGCGTGAAAGCAAAAAAGGGAAGATGTAGAACCTGTGGGGAGGTCCCAGACTGTGTAAGATCACCCACCAGAACAGCTTCCTGAGCCTGAGCTCCTGCTGCTGGCACTTGTTTCCAGTGGAATCCAGAGGGGTGTGAGGGTGGCAGAGTGTTCTGGGGTTTTGGGGCAACAGGAGGAGCTGGTTTTGAATGTTAGGAAGACTGAATTTCAAAATGTGTGTCGTTGGCTGAGATACATTTATGTAAAGCTGTTTGAGTTCTGAGGCTCAGGGATTCAGGTTTTCCAGCTGGAAACAAAAGGTGTTGCTTTTGGAGGTGAACCCTTTTTCAATGGAGTGGCAGGAGCAGGAGGAGAGACTGACAAGGCCTACATGGTTAATGTTCTAGTGCAGGGAATAATACAGGAGTTTTTATCCCAAGACTCTCTTTCATCAGAGTTCCTCAGCCTGGGATGCTGTGTCTGAAAGCTGTTGGTGTCAGTTTGGGGATAATGAAGGGGGAAGAGGATTTGGGATTAAAGCCTGGTATGTGCTATAGACAGCTGTGAAACTGCAGTTTGTCCAGGGACAGCTTTGCTACCTGGAATAGAACACAATCCTGGGGGGAAGCTGTGTCCCACCAGCAAATTTTGGAAACAAAGGGACCTTGTGTGGGATGACAGAGGAGTCCCTCCAAGTCTCTGTGCACTCAGGTGTGTGATCGTGGCCCTGTTGTTAAGACCAGTGTTTCCTGTGCTTTTGTGACAAAAAAAAAATTAAAACGGTGGATTGATTTGGGGGGATCAAATAAAATTGCATATTGGATCAACGATCTTTAACTTGTTTCTGATGCTCTGGCAGCTCCACTGTCCACAGTGCAAAGGGGGTGGAACAAACCCCTCTAAGAAAGAAGTCCCTGCTGCCAGCAGATCAGCAGTGACATTCTGTGGTTAACTGGGGTGCTGAATAAAATTTTTCCATCATCGAAACCTACTGTTTCCTTTTGCATTTATGGATGTTCTTTTTCTGGAAAAAGAATGTTTGCTTTACCTCGGGTTCCTGATAAAGATGTGGGGTTCAAACCAGAACAGTTTATTGAAATTTATTTTTGCAATGAAATATTAATTTATTTCTCCAATGGTCACTTGGCCAGAATCTCAACTTTGAACTGGCACTGGACTGTAAAACACTCCAAGTACTGTTGTTATAACAGGGTCACTGTCAACTCAGTTTTAGCTCTAAAATAAGTCCTGTTTACTTAATTTTAAGAAAAGGAACAAGGCAGTGGAATGACCTGATATGAATAAGAATGTTTTCTATTTTAATCAGAAGTTGTTGGTTTATCTCCTCATGCCTGGAGGGATCAGCCCCATTCCAGCAGCTGCTCTGGGATGCTGGTGCAGCTGAACGGGGAGACTGGGAAATGTGACTTTTTGGGGTGGGGAGAATTTCCCTTCACTGAAAAGCAGGAGAAAGTAGTGATGAAGTAAAGACACAAAATGCACCTCAAGTCAGTGTCAGCTGTGGTGACTCATTAAAAATAGGTTAACAATTGCAAGCAACAGTTCTTAAAACTAGCATCTTGGAAAGCAATATTTTGTAGCAATGAGCCCTGTGCATTTTCATTCTCCCAGGATAAAGGATCCATTTGAGCTGAGAAAAATCCCTATCTAGCCTCTGATTAATCCAGTATTTGAGAATATGCCTTTTTTCAGAATAACTCCCTGTTTCTGAGGGGATGAAGCATCAGAACTCCTCCTTGCACAGAGAAGTCTGTACCTTAACATCTGGTGAAGTGACTTGTTCAAGGTCACAGGCCTTGGCATCGCCTGAAATAGAAGTGTGATGCCAGACTTGCTGTTCCTGACACAACCACCAGACACACTTTCCCAAGTCGCTCCAGAGCTGAGATGACTGTTCTGAACTTGGGAACATGAGAGACCTCCTGCAGAAGTCAAAACTGAGCTTTCACCAGCCACAGTTTTAGTTTCTGCATCCACAGAGTATGATCTGAGTGTGGGGAGGCAGAGTACAGGTGAAGGGACAGGAATTAAGGGCATCTGTGGAGAACAGTTTTCATGGAAAGAGTCAGTTTGTTTAATGCAGTACAGCAATTTGTTTTTTGGTTGTTTTTTTTTTGTAAAAGGCTGAAAACAAAGTAAGTGTAAGCAGTTAAATATTTCTGTTATCATTTTACTTGAATTTTTGATCTATCAAGCAGGTATTCCTCAAATTCTTTCTGCTCTCGATGAATTACTTGAACAAACATAGCCTTTATCAAGGATTTATTCTGGTGTCTGGTTGTCTGCAGTCTGTCTGCTGGTTTTTCTCATTAAAGGTGTTGCAAACTTTTTTTCCCCTTTGCTTGCCTAAAACTGAAATCTACAACTGCAGAAATAATTTGCAGAGTTTGAACAGAAGAAATGAAGAAGTATTGATTTGCAATGCATAGATAGATTTTCCACTGATTCCTCAAGTCAGCACAGTCTTTAAGCATCAAAGATGCTGCTACCAGAATTTGAATATGTTGCTAGGAGTTAAGGTTAAAGAGTAAATTTTCGTTGCTATATGGACAGCTTGTAACAGAGCTCATGAAAAGCTAATGCATGAGATGAATCTTTTTTCCTCCCCTCTCTGAGTATGCAGAAGATTTGCAGCTCATTCTGGGAAGACGATGCAGTGAGAGGAAAGGAGTAGGAGGGATTCAGCTACAGTTCTAGAGGTCCATAGAAATGCTGGTCCTTGAGGCAGTTTGGTGACCAGGGGGGTGCTGTGGGGCAGAGGTTGGTTGGCATGTGTGGATGGCACAGCCTCCTGCCCAGCTTTTCCAGCTGGAGGTTTCCCCTGCAATTGGAGTTTGCTTTGTGGTATGTTAGAAGCAGATCCTTTGTCACGTTTACTGAGCTCTCCAATGATCTCAGTACTTGTCTTCCAGGCTTGTATGGCTGAGTTACACTAATTGTGATAGGCTGTCCTTTAGATTCCTTCAAATCCTGACACAACAAGCAGCACTATAGTGTGTTGTGATTCTACTTCATGGCCAAGGGAGACCAAAAATGGAAGATTTCTTAAAAAAACACCCCTGCTCTCTCAGCCTGTCTCCTTAGCAGAGCTTCTCCCACCCTCAGAGCATCTCCATGGCCTCCCTTGGGCTTGCTCCAGCAGCTCCATGTCCTTGTTTGGGGCCCCAGAGCTGGAGGCAGCACTGCCGGTGGGACCTCAGGAGAGCAGAGCAGAGGGGGAGAATCCCCTCCCTTGGCCTGCTGGGGATCAGCCCAGGACAAGGCTTTAAAAAGTACCTGTGCATTTGGGGCTAAGTTTTTTGATGAATATACACATCAGGAGCAAATAATTTTGACAACGGGCTTGAATGTTTTAAAAATAAAGGTGTTTATGCAGCTACTAAGTGTTTTGCAGGTTTAAAGAGCTGTGCTGCAGGCTTGTTGCCCACAGAAAGCTGCTGGTACAGTCCACTTGCTTTGGTGGTGTCTGGATTGCACCTGGAGCTGTGTGTGCAGACCCCAGTGCTCTGCATTCAGAGGAGCAAGGATGGTTTGTTTTATTCCCAGAGCCTGGTGAACGTCTCTGAGTGTGTCAGATGCCATTTCAGTGCTTTGCCAGAGCAGCAAGTGGAGCAACAGTTGGCAGTGCTTGGAAGCATTACCTGCTGGCTTTACTCATCTCAGTGCTGCCTTTTTGTCAGCAGTGCTGGAGGGGCAGGAGGGGTTTGGTGGCTCAGGAGCTGTGCAGGACCTGAGCACTGGGGTTGAGCTTCCCTGAAGGCAACAGGAGACCTGTGAAACCCACACAGCAGAAAATATTAGTGTTTTGTGCACTCTACTGTAAGCTCTTGCTTGCTGTTTGAATAGACAGTGTCTCGTATTACCAAAGGAGATGGAAATGGCTTGTAAATGTGATATTTTTTTCCCCCCTCAAGTTTAATTCCTTTGTTTGCTGGCTAACATTCTCATCTGTAATCAGTGGCAGGTTTTTGCCCTTGGCCAAATCAGCCTGTTGAGAGGGGATGGAGCACATCCCACATGGTGAAGCCTCTTTATTGCTCCCTGAAGGGAAGGAGGTTTCAGCTCCACCACCTGGACCCCTGGCCCTGCTGCTCAGGCCTGGCTGTGGCTCTCTGGCAGCCAGGGCTGGCCAGGGAAGCCTTTCATTGCTTCCTGGAGTACTTCCTGAAAAGTCTTCAGGGGCTCAGTGGGATAAACCTGCTCGTTTCCTCTACGGTTTCCTGATGACTGGTCTGCAGTACAACTTTTCCTGTTCCTAAGGCAGGGGGAGGTTTTTCTTCTCCACCCACCAGACTGGCCAGTCACAGCTGTGGGCTGGTGTCTTGTCCATCCTTTTGCTGTTGCTCTGTTTTACCTTTCTTTTGTTAGTTTTATTGTTTTTCCTCATACAGACAGTTTAGAATTAGCTGTCTTAAGTTATGCCAGACCTCTGATGGCCACAGGATTACTTGCACATGGTTCAGACTGGGGTCAGACACAGAACTGGTGAGTCCTTTCCTTCCATTGCAACAAATCAGTGCTGCACGTGGGAGCTTTTTGCTGACCTTGGTTGTTCCTCATAGTCTGTTTTGTAGGAACCATTTCAACTTCTGCCATCCAGGGAAAGATTTTTTTGTTTGGTTATTTCTGCCCTCCCCAAGCAGACTTCTCTCTGGGATCCCTCTCAGTGCTAAAAGAGCAGTTGGCATTTGTGCTCTTCAGTCTTCAACCTCAGTACTTTTCTAATTGTTGAGGCTTATAAATTCCTTGTTGTGTTTAAGATGCACTGACAGTTTCTGATCAGAGCTTTCCCCTTAGTTGTGTGAAAATAACCTCATCTTTGGTGGTCTCATTGCTGTGCTTTGTGTCCTGCTGACCAGTTCAAAATACGAGTTATCAAGTGCATTAACTTGATTTACAGATTGGATACACTGTGGTCATGTATGAGTGTTCATAGTGTACTCTATGCACGTGTGCAGTGTTACATATGAACAAACTATGCATTTGTTTTCTGTAAGTACTTTGTTTCTGGATCCTTCAGAAAACAGAAGAAAGTCAATCAGTGTTTCTGCTCTGTCTAGTTGCAGTCTGTGTCTAGTTATCATACAGTATTTTAGCTGCAACTGCCAATTGATTAATGGTAGTTATTTTTAACAATAAAATTAATCTCTGCTACTTTAAAATAGGCAGATGTAGTCAGGGAATGAGTGTAAATATGAGCTTTGTTTTGGGTGGCAGAAGAGCCAGAACTGAGTAGAAGTGAAAGTGGAGGCTCAGGTTGTAATTAGATCTAAGAAACTGGAAGTGCTGCTTACTGCAGTGTATTTTGAGCTTCTGAATTTCCAGAGCTTTGAAGTGAAGAACAATAAAGTGTAGCATGTGGAAAAAATTTTCAGGGCAGTCACATCTGTTATTTGTGAATAAATCTTAAATTAAAAATACTGTCACAGCTGACACAGTCTAGGTGGTGGTTGCAGGATGAGCTGACTCCCTGCTCCAACACTTTGCACTTTAGGAAATGCAGACAGTTAATTGCATCTTTTCCCTAATTTGCTGCAGGAAATAACCCTAAAATTTGAGCTGTTTTGGACTTGATTTGCAGTGCAGGACTGGCAGCTCTGATTGCCAGGCTGCTTTGTTTCCAGGTACGGAGAGCAGGTCCTTTCCCATGCCCACCCTTGCCATCTCCCAGAGCCAGCAGTGGGCTCATTTATTTATCTTTTGATTTAGCTCAGGGACCATTGAAACAGAAACAACCTGTCTTTTACTATGTATAAAACCACACACAGTGTCTGTGTGATCTGATGGCAGTGCTGGTATTTGGGGTGTAGGATCCAGGTATGTTCCCACCTCTTAGGCAGGTGACCGATTCCCACCTCTTGTACCCAGGAGTGCTCTCAGAGGCTGAGCCCTGAATGTTTTGGGCTTTTGGAAACCCTGAACATGTGGCTGTGCATCTGAGGGCCACTAGTTGCTCTAAACTTGTGTTGCTCTGTGTTAGTTTCCTTTTCCATGAAAAAGTTCTTTCTGTAGCTGAAATTAGGTAGTTTGGTACTTTATATTATCTGGTGATGACACCATTTTCTCTTAACTTTGTGTAGTTCAAACAAGTCCTTACTGGTAGGAACTTGTGGCAGGAGAGGAGGGGAAGAGGAGTGCAGGA
Organism: Pithys albifrons albifrons; assembly: GCF_047495875.1. Lineage (NCBI taxonomy): Eukaryota > Metazoa > Chordata > Aves > Passeriformes > Thamnophilidae > Pithys > Pithys albifrons. The sequence continues at coordinate 17,965,010 of NC_092470.1, read as the reverse complement.
GGTGGCAGCTTGAGTTGAATTATTTCTTCCCCCAGTAATGTGTTCGTTTGGGGGGAACTGAAACTGTTTTTCACAATCTGGTGAGTAGCAGCAAACCCGACAGCTGTGAGTGCTTGGTGGGGACCTGATGCTGCCACAAATGGAGCTGATAATGAGGAGCAGCTCAGCAGTGTAATTAAGGTCAGGTTAACTCCAGCAGCTCCTCCTACCTGAAACATAAAAATCCAGGAAACCCATCAGCAGGAGAGTGGTCTGGAGTGGGTCCTGTTGGATAGAGAGAGCTTTAAATCCATGTGTTGAAAAACAAAGGGCAGTTCAGAGAAATTGAAGTTGATCACAGAGGAATGTTTGATACAAACATCCTACGGTTTCAGGACATCTTTCACATCACATTCTGGAGATATTTCCTCAGCATCCTGTCCACAGCACACACAGCCCTGTGCTTTGCTGGAGGATTCCTGAGAGTGGCTGGACAGGTTTCGTTGCTTCCAAAACTGGAGGCAGTTGGTGTATAATCTGTGCTGTGTTGTGGTGGGGACAGTGGGTGAACAAGACTTCGAGATGCAGGAGAGTCCTTCCAACCTTGGTGTTTTTTCTTGAATTTCTGAGTTGTGACTTATGGAACATATCTGGAAAATTATGTCAGTAAATGCTGACGGTGGTGACTGTGTCATTCAAAGAAAGTAATGCTCTGTTTGGAACTGGGGAGGTGTTTGAGGAATGCAGAAGTGCTTGAAGTCAGACTGCATATGGTAGAGATGGCCTGCAAGGGTTGTTCATTTGTTTCACTTTCAGTTCAAAAGTCTTATTTCAGCAGATGTGACCTTTTTGGAGGAACAATTGTCCTTTAATCTACTTCTTCAGGGGTCAGATGTGGTTACTCATCTGCACTGAGTTTATGACCTGTAAAAAGAATGACATCATCATTTTATGCTGTTCCAAAAGCTTCTCTTGTACTTGACATAACTTACATGACAGATCTTTAAACCAAAGGTTTTGGGTTGAAAATGTTTCTGGCCTGATCTCAGAGTAACTTACAGCCCAAAGAAAGGCCTATGAAGATACTCAATAAACTTCTTAAAATGGTGTTCACAATGTGAATCCTTAACTGTAACAGGGTTAGTGGTGCTTGTTAAACTGAATTACAGTTTTGGAAAATGTGTCTGTTGGTAAAAGGCAGATTGATGAAGTTGGACTTTTTTCCCCCTGAAAAGAGCTGGTGTCCCTGGTACTGTGCTTTGGCTTCAAGAGCTTAATCACACTTAAGAGTTTCGAAGAAAATCCTGAAGATGGTACATTGGTGATAATGTACAACCTTGTGCTGCTGAAATAAGTTATTTATTGTGGCTTGGGAGTTCTGTATCTGACCCCAGGGATGGTTTGTCACAGCCTGACAGTGTCTCATTGTGTTGTAAGAACAAAATGCCAAGTTCCTCTATGCAAATCCTCCTCCTGTAGCCCCTGAGCAGAGGGCTGTGCTCTAACTCTTCTCTAACAGTGACCTAAGCATAGCTGTCAGTAGTAGCAGTACATTTTCCAGTGGTTATTAAAATCCAAGAATCCTTTAGAAGACTAGCCAAGTGGAGTGGAAATGGATTTGCACCCCATACAGGAATGGTGTCCTTCTGTTTTTATTTGCTGTGTGGATTTTAAAGCACCACAAAGGCAAAGTAAGTTTCTAGTGACTTGACAGTAGTAAAGTCTTGGCTGGCTGTGGGTCAGTTTTAATCACTGTGCTTTGTAAGGTGTCCTGTCCTGAGCTGGTCAGTTCAGATCCTCATGTCCGGCATGTGGCATTGCAGGGAATGACCAGCTGCGCCCTGGAATGGGGCTGGTGTGATGAACCATCCAGGCTTTGTAAGGGGCTTTCCTGAGTCTCATCAATAATTAAAGAAACACCTGGAAATCTGTGTTTCCACTTTCCCCTTCCTGAAATGAAAACTGGCCATCTCGGGAGGGTTTTGGAGCCTTGTATGCAGAAAACACTTGTGTATCCTCAGACAAAGCCGTGTTTTGGGCTTCATTTGCAGTCTCAGTTCCTTAGAAAGGAAAGAGATGATGTTGTGGACTGAAAAACTGTTTAGTGCTTTGGACAACAGGTTTCTGTGATTGTGGGTTTTGTACCATTTTTCTTTTCTTGCACTTTTTGGAGACAGCACAGTTTCTTTTGCTTAAAGATTGACAAGTGTTGCTTCTAAGAGGCTTTTAATGCCTCTCCAGAGCTGCCACTTTCCTGTGTACCTGGGCTGGGTTCTTGCTCCGTGTTCTTGGGAAGTGGAAGTGCCATTTCTGCTCCAAGTGCCCGATGAGCAGCCGAGCTCCCTGTGCCCAACTCTCTGGGCAGAGGTGCTGCTCTCCCACACCAGAGGGGTTTGGGTGCCAGGGCTGTGTTTACCCAAGTAATGCCTGCATGTAAACCAGCCCGTGTTGATGAGGTTTTGGTTCCAGGGTGTGGTCGGAGCAGGCTGGCGCTCCCAGTCAGGAAAACAGGCAGCGACAACAAAAGGGGGGCAGCAGATGGAGGGCTGTGAGAGGGGAGTGTGTGATTTCCCAAGGGGGCTTAGGGAGGGTGACTCGGTGCCTCCTCCTGCCTTTCCAAGGCCCAGGGTGTGTTTTAAGCTGCTCCAGGCGCTGCAGCCTCATCTCGGGGAGTGTCAGCGTGAGGCGCCTGGAAAGGGGCACGAGAGAGGGTGGCCTGTTCTGCCCTTCCAGCGTGTGTGTGGGAAGAGGGATGACATGGAGCTTGGCTTTCCACACAGCTTTTTAAACCCACAGCCTCCCCAGGCTCGAACTGAGGATGCTTGTTTGCCTTGAGACCAGAGGTTTTATTGTTGCTTGTATCCCAGAAAGAGGTTTCTCCTGGCTCCGTTTACAGGCAGTGCTGTTTGAGCTGGCTGTGACTGGGAGGAAGGAGGGAGGCAATGAGTGTTGTGCCCTCTTGTTTTTCTCTTGTACAGGAAGAAAAAAGCTGAGGAGCCTGTCCTCCTCCTGTGAGTCAGCTGTGGTTACCGTTTGCTGAGTAGGCGTGCGTGTTTGGAAGGGAAAAGCAGCTTCAAATTAAGTCAGCTAAATACTAGATCCAAATAAGTTTGGGGAGGTTCCCCCAGCTTGGACAGACTCTTGCTAGAGCTGACAGTTTGGAGTGAAACTGGTTTATGATAATGACTAAAATGATTGTGTGCATTGGGTAATTCTTGAGCTAAACAGGAAAACAGGTTCATTGTCCTGGTGAGGTTTCCATTTTGATGGCTGTTGTTGTTTCCACAGCACACTGAGGTACAAAGCCATGGTGAGAAGGCAGGATTAAGTATTACAGCAGAGAATGAGCTCCCTCCTGGAGGTGCATTCGGGTCTTGGGAATACAGCAGGGAGGGCTGTCTGCACACCTGTGCTGTGAGTGATGTCGGGGGACTTGTGGGCAACATGAAAAAAGAGCATCTGGAAGAGGACTTTGTAAACTTAGAAGATAACTGGGCAGGCAGGAAAGAGCATCATCTGCATGGTGGAGGGGCAGATGAAAGGATACCCAGAGAGTTCCTGTAGGAATCTGATGGCCCCAAAAAAGATCATGTGGAGGTTGATGGGTAAATGTAATCACATTACAAAGCACCTCTGACTGTATTAGAAAATGACAAAGAAACTGCTGTGTTTGACCTGTCATCATACACAGCAAAATCATTTAGTGGAGAACCTCAATTAAGAAACAAAAAACCCAATAGGTGACTGTTGTTCTTCAGTAAAATGTTTTAAGACTACTGCACTTCAAATTTGTGTCTAGTCCTTTTGATACTGGTTGAGTACTCCAAGAAAGTAAGAACTAACTTGAGTCGGCAGCAGTTCTTCCCAAATGAAAATAAAGGTGTGCCTTGTAAGCTGTCCTGCTTCTCTTTTCCAGTATCAGCTTGGAAAGTACTGGGACACTTGAGTGATTTTTTAACTGAGATGCCTTTAGATGAAGTGGTGACACCCCCAGTCTGTTATCAGCACAGCTGAGGCACAGCTAGAGGTGAGGAGGAGGAGTGACAGGTGAGTGAAAAGGTTGGCAGGACAAGACTATCAGTGTCCAGCAGCAATAAAATGGGTGACCTGTGGGTGAGATGAAATGGAGGTAAGTGAAGTTCCTGTTCCAGCGGTGACTCAAGGCCTGGGCTCCAGAGTTCAGTGTTAGGACACAGGGAACAGCTGGGACTGTCTTGATTCTTGCATGTGATCTCTCCAGGATTTTTCAGGACAGCCTGGCTCCAACTACACCTAATGGTTGTGGCTGCCAGTGTAGAGGAAATGTTGATGCCTTACTTTTGTCTTCAATTGCTTTATCTTTGCTAACAGAAATAGTCTGTTCTTGTTTTGTGACAGAGATGGAAAGTCATTTGCTCTGCTTGTTTTTGTGTATCTTATCTTTTTTTTCCTGCTGATTTGAACATAATAAGATTTGTACTGGTTATTTTTTTTGGACAAACTGATCTGAAATGAAACGTAAATGATCCTGTGTATTTTGCCAGCACAAGTGGAGTTCTGAGCATACATCCTGTTTGTCACTTTGTTTTGCTATTTTGTGAGGACTTTGATCATGGTGAGGTTGCAAGAAAGTACATAATGATGTTTAAGTGGAAGAGGAATGTATAAAAGCTGTTTTACTAGTCATAAGCCAGTGCTCAGCCTGTATAAGAGACTTTGAGCTGACACCCCCTGGAAAAATACAGAGAAATCTGTGGGCTTTCTGGCTGGCTGTAGAAGTAATGCTTTTGATGAATACTAAGCACTAAGTTGTTTCCTCTAGAGTTCCTCTTTCAAGATGAACAAGTTATTGCCATCACTTAATGTTGTCTTTGGTCTTGATAGATTGCTGAGATCTGAGACCAAGTTTCCTCTTGCGAGATACAATCGCTGGCACTTGCAGTTTGTGGCTTCTGGTTTTGTAGTGGAAGCTCTACCTTAGCTGTGCTATGTTGGGGTGTGTTTTGTGGCTTGTGATATTTGGGTGCAGGTGATAGGGATATTTGTGGATCCTCCAGGACAAAAAGTGTATCTCCGTGCTGCTTGAGGTCATGGAGGATCGAGGGTCAGACAGAGAATGCCTCTTTCAGGTTGTTCTATTTGCCATATTGAAAAGATGTGATTCACGAGCCAGAGGAAGAGCTGTGGCTGCAAAACCAACCAGATGTGTTGTTTATCTGCAAAACTCGACCTGCTTTTGATACTAAAGAGCAGAGGACTTCAGAGCTTTAAAGGATACATTAATCCAAAGTTTGGACTGGGTTTGGGGTTTTTAAATTGTGTGTTTGGTGGGTACCTGAATGGGCTATTTCACTTACCTGTGAAGCTGCCCAGACACTGCCTCTCATTACCTTTACCAAAAGATTTACTTGAGGAGCATAACCACAAAATTGAAGGAAAATCAAGTGGCACTGCTCACAGTAGGTTGTTTCCTGTAACACTGTGCTGTGCACCAAGGCTCAGGGTTTCCATGCAGAGGAGCTTCCAGCCAGTGCTGTGAAAAAGGTTGGTGTTGTGTTTTTCTTCTAACAGTGATTCTGTGATCATAAGTTGTGCAGATGCTTTGAGGCAGGCTGGGATAGATACACACATAATGTCTGTGTGTATTCTGTATGTACATACCATGTGTAAATACAGACATGAGCACTGACTGCAGCTGCTGCTTTGGGAATGTGGTCAGTGCACAATGGCTCAGGGCACGTGGCCTCCTGCACTGGGAATGTGTAACTCTTTGGGGTGTCTTGGCCAAACAAAGAATCCTCCTAGATGATTTGGGGCCAAACAGGCACCTTGAATGTGGGCTACCCTCTGACTTACCTGTACTGCAGGAGGTGCAGATGATGGACACAAGAATTGGTGTTGGAGGTCTGCTCTGAGAGTCTTCTGTCTTTCCCAAGTGCTGTTGCAATGAAAATGGTTCCATGAGTGTTCATGGAAATGATGCCTGTGGAAAATCAGTGCTGGTGTGTTCATCAAGAAAGGCTCTTGGGCAGAGCTTGTGGGTTCAGCTCATAAAATCTTTGGTGATCACACCTGTGGGGAACACCATGATCCTCAAATGCCAGTGGGAATTTCTGTGCAGAAGAATGCTTTAGACTTGGGCAACTTGCAGAATATTTCACAAATAGTTCTGGGCAGAGATGCCAGCTGTGGTTTGCCTTTGGCTCTGATCGCAGTGTGCCAGCTCTGCAGAGGCCAGGACTGTGGGGTAAAAGTTGTCTTCCAGGTTTCAGGGATGTGTGATGAGGGAATGGAAGCCGAGAGGTGATGTGGGGGGGGGGGGACAGGGGAGATGCTGCCTGCATTTTTTTGAATGCTTTGTGAGTCTGAGACGATTGATGCAAGTGTGGAGTAAACAGTCTCTTTTGGGTAACTGCACACATCTAGATGGGTCAGATGTGGTAATGGTTACCTGGTTGGGAGTTTGGAAACTTTCTTTTGAAATGCCTGTGAGATGACGGATCAGTGCTGAGGATCTTGCACCATCTCACAGCATTTTGTGGGCACTTTGATGAATCGTTGAGACCGAAATATCTGCACCTTTAATCCATTTAATTCAAGTTCAGACTTGTGTTAATTCGAGGCCTTTATTTTTTTCTTCTAGTTTAGGGAGAAAATCGTTTTGGTGATAAAAGATGTAGCTGGGATCTGGCTTAGTTCTGCAATACCTGTTTTTTCCCTGGAGTAAATGTGATCCTTTCTTTCTTCCTACCCACTATAAATGGAAAATGAGGAGGGCAGGCTGCCTTTTCCTGCTGGTGAGCTGGGCAGATGCCTGCTCTCACTTGCCTGCTCTTTGGGCTGGGGCCCCTCTGGAGGGTTAGCAGAACGGAAGAGAGATGTTATTTGTCATCTTTTACGTTGTCAAATTACTCTAATTTTGGAATAAGAAACTGCTTTCTTAAGGGAATTACTTATCTTCTTGGAAAGTTGGCTGTAAAAGTAAGTCTGTTATTAAATGGCTTTGTGAGAAGTGGATTAAACTCCTGATTTATTGTTTAGCAGGAGAATTGCTCATTGTTCAGCAGGAATTTATGTTTGTTTACCAGGAGAATCAGAAATGAGTAACTCATACTGATGGTGACAATTTCAGTAAGTTAATTTCTTTCCTGATAATGAAATAAGGTCCTTGGTCAGGCCTTGGCCCCCCTCACCATCCATCATTATTTACTCAGTTTTTGGGCAGTGCTTATAAACATTTTTTTAACATTGCTACGTCTGTGCAAGTTCTGAGTGTAACAGGTGGGTTCTTTACCCTCCTTCATGCATCTGCCTCACTCTTGTGCACGTTTTCTCTTTCATTTTTCTTCCTCTTTTTAAAAAAAATATTTTGGAAATTCCCCTTTGCAACTACAAACAGTAGGATACTGTATAGCCCGTGATTTATTAGTACTGATATTGTTATGGCACGTTTGAGTCTTGTTCTACCTAATTAAAATGTTCTGAAGGAATTCTTAGCGGCAAATAAAATGAAGGCAAACATAAGGAACACCAGAATTACCTACACAAGCACTTAAGCTGGGGATGCTTAGGAAAGCCTTTTCATTGCTTTTCAGCAAGATTTGGGGGGATTATTTCTTCTTGAAATCTTGCCTGACTTGTTTCTCTGTATACATACATCTGGTTGGACTCGATGATCCTGATGGGTCCCTTCCAACTCCTATTCTGTGATTCCAGGACTGTGTGATGTACAGCTGCTTTTCTGAGCAGCTTCTGGTGCTGGGGGAGGATGAAGGTGAGCTCTGAGGAGCCAGGCTGGCAGGAGAGGGGCTCAGTTCCTGCACTGTGGGGCACAGAGTGGCTGTTGCACAGCCCCTCGGGGTGACACTGTCCCAAGTGTTCTGTGTCCCAAATCCCGGGCTGGGGAAGCGACTGCGGAGCGAGAATGCTGCGAGTGCTGCCCGCGGACCAAGCCCTGCAGGAGCTGCTCCTGCCTCTCACCAGCACCGTGTCCCGTTTGAAAAGAACCCCGGATTACATTCCTTCTTTTCATCTTGTTGGAGCTGTTCGTGTGACTCACTTTGCCTCCAGTGGTGCTGCCTTCCTGCGCCTCTTCCCATTCCCCCTGGGAGCCACCTGTGCCATAAAGCTCATGGATTTTGGGTTTTCTCTTAAACAAACCCCCCGTGGCAGACGTGGGCAGAGCTGTGTCCCCCCGCTGCAGGTGTGGTGCCCGCGCTCCATCGCTCCTGTGCCTCCAGCCCCTCCGTGTCCCCTGGCACAGGATTCCCAGCCAGGCTGGAGACTAGGAGTGCTCTATCCCTCCTGTGTCTCCAGTCCTTCCGTGTGTCCTGCACAGGATTGCCAGCCAGGCTGGAGACTCCGGGAGTGCTCCATCCCTCCTGTGTCTCCAGTCCTTCCGTGTGTCCTGCACAGGATTGCCAGCCAGGCTGGAGACTCCGGGAGTGCTCCATCCCTCCTGTGTCTCCAGTCCTTCCATGTCTACTGGCTCAGGATTGCCAGCCAGGCTGGAGACTCTGGGAGAGCTTCATCCTTGCTGTGTCTCCAGCCCTTCCATGTGTCCTGCACAGGATTCCCAGCCAGGCTGCAGGCTCCGGGAGCGCTCCATCCCTCCTATGTCTCCAGTCCCTCCGTGTCCCCTGGCACAGGATTCCCAGCCAGGCTGGAGGCTTCGGGGGTGCTCCATCCCTGCTGTGTCTCCAGCCCTTCCATGTGTCCTGCACAGGATTCCCAGCCAGGCTGCAGGCTCCGGGAGCGCTCCATCCCTGCTCTCTCTCCAGCACAGGATTCCCAGCCAGGCTGGAGACTCCGGAGCGCTGCGAGAAGGCGCTGTGGCTCCTGCAGAGCTCCCTCTCCTTCCCCTCCCAGCTACTTTAGGTAGCCCATTATTTTGGGTACTTCAGAGCCCTTTGTTGTGACTGCATTGAAGCCTGGTGACAATGGCGCCCTTGCTTCCTATTCACCCCAAATGAAGAGACAGGCCATTGTCCTGAGCATAATTGAGCCTCTATCAAAAGAAAACCACAAAGAGACAGGCAACTCGGTTAAAGCTGCTGCTTTGAGCTCTAACAGTGGAGGCTGTTTAGGACTACAAACCTAATTACCAACAGCAAGCTTTTTAAAGCCAGGGCAGCATCCCTTTTGAATTTAAGGTGAGCAAGTTAAATTATTATTTCTTTTAAGATATCGGATGTTATTTATAAGTAGTTATGTCACTGCTGACATCTCACAAACCACCCACTTGACAAATTTTTATATTTTTTTTAAACCCAAACCAGGGCACATAATAAGCAAACCTAAAGGCCACTTCCAAATAAGTTGGTATTCTTATTATCTGCGAATTTAATCCACTTAACCTTGTGATAAATAAGCAGTAATTTCCTAAGGGATGCTGGAAAGTGAGCATATTCTGGTGTTCCTAGTGTGTGTTCAGGGGGGCAGATTTTCCAATAAGGAAACTCTCAGTGAAGGTCAAGGATCTCCAAGCTGTCCTGTGACTTCAGAAAGATTCTTTAAAAGGCTTATTTGGCCAGATATTGGAAGCTGATGAAAAGATTTGTTAGTATGGTGAGGGAAACTGATTTCCTGCTTTGTATGTGATCCCCTGGGAGCTGTATCAAGTGGGAATGAATTGTCTCGGGGTGGGGGAGGAAGGTTCATCTTGTCTTCTTAATATCAGGATTCTGAAATAATTTGTAGACTGGGTGGTCATTTTGCATTTATGTTCTACACCCCGTGTGTGTGGGCAGGCAGAGCTGAGCAGAGCTTTGCCCATCTTCTCAAAGCAAATCCTGGCCAGACCAGTTTACATTTACATTCTGGTGGCATCAAAGTAAGCAGTGATAAACTTCTAATGATAGAAAATCTGGTTCCCTAAGATCCATCTCCTCTCAGTGTTGGCGTTAGGGGCCGCTTTGTGACTCGTATCCATTAGTGTAGACACCAGAAAAGCCTTGAGGGATGAGTAAGCTGAGATGACTTGAGAGGCTTGTGGGCTACAAAAGGCTGGTTCATAATGACTGGAATGAGGCTTCAGGTTGCTGCAGATGATGTGAGCTTTTGGATGGTGAGAAATACACAAAAAATGGGCTATAATGCAGAAATCAGTTTTCATATGAAGAGTTCTGTACTTGCATAGGAGTTGCACCTTCAAGACCCAGCAGGTGAAAAGGTTTTGAGGGGTAGGACGAGGCAGACTGGGCTGTTCCCATCCTGCACAGTCTTTGCATTTGTTTTCCTGATAGTCAGCCAAACCAGCACATTGTTCCCCTCTGAGTGTGGCTGCAGACCTGTTTAATATGACCCCACCAAAGTGGTGCAGGGGCATCTGCAAAATCCTGTTTTAAATGTTTCATGGAGTTTGTTTGGTCCAGTTTTTATAGGAGTTTTCTATAAACAAGGATGATCATGGAGTATTTTGGGTTTCTTTTCGGGAAGGATCTTCTCAGTCTCTCTGCAGTTCTCTATCAATCAGGATGCTACTTAAATATTCTGTGAGATTGCTGGCTTATCGTGTTGAGTTCAGGAGATACCCTTGATGATGGAACTTGTGATCTCTTGTGGACCTGGCTCAGAAAAACCCTGCATCTTGCAAGGTGGATGGTTCCTGAGTTGTCATCAGCAATATCACTCCTTGTAAATTCTTGCCTATTTTTTATATTTGGAAATGTGCAAAGCCTGTCAGTGTGTCAGTTTTATGGAACTGTTGAAGAAAGTGTAGGAAAGAGCTCATCTTGCACCACATAAGTGAGCTCTTCCTGTGGAGGTTGAGTAAGCGGACTCTGAACTGCGCGGATCAAAGGCAGACACACTTCACCAGCTGGGAACTGCAAAGGTTTAGCTCCAGGCAACACTCAGTGGTTGCCCTCCAATTCTGAGCCCTCTGCTAATAAAACTCCTTTCTCCTTCCCTGAGCTTTACCTAGTTGTACATTAGGGACTAGGATTTGGGAAGGGAAGTGGGGAGGGATGTGTTTGTGGCTTTGCAGTTTCAGACATGTTCTTTGGGGGTTTTATAAGCTCTTTAGTGATACTGAGCTGAAACAAAGAAGGAAAATACCTCTTAGTTTCCTCATATTAATATATTATTAAACAAACAAACCCATAACAATTGTCAGTTATTTTTGGTATGTGGAAAATATATATTATTTTATTTTGTGGTTATCTTTTCTTAAAATTAAATTCATTTGTTGCCAATGGTAGGCTGAAAGGAGATAGGGGAAATCCCGAACTTCTAATCTTCCTATCTTGCATGAGCTAAGGCTCTATTCTGTGCTTGTTAGGTGATTTCCATTTGAGCAGCTTCAATGTAACAAAATTAAAGATTCAAAATGAACCCTTGGGGTAAACTGATGGACTATTCCCATGCTTACAAGAGGAGCCATGTGGAGAGAGCCAAGGCTGGCTGCATGCAGAGCTCTGTGTAGGTACCTGGAGCTCTGACCTTGCTGCAGGTTAAAATTGGGCACGAACTACCAGCTTGGACACAGTTTTCAGTTCACATCTTTGACAAGGAACTCTGTTCCTCGTGCATCTTGACTTCATCTGGTTTTAAAATATCCCTGTGATCTCTTTGGCCTGTGGGATGCACATTTGCTGCAGTGTTTCCAGACCAGTTGGGTGTTTTGAACCTAAAGAACACGTTATCTGCACCTCCGCCTGTCTCACTGATTTCTTTCCTTGCATGACGTAAATTTGCCTTTGCTTATTTATGTCTGGGGCAGAAACTTTTATCTGTGCCCATGAGCAGTGGGCTGATAAATAAGGTGATACTGTGTGACGTTATTACGGATTGTTCTGGGCTTTGGTTCATTCTGAGCTACTGCAGGAATTTTTTAATTGCCACTGGCTGGAGCACTTTTTAAACAAATTAAAAAACAAACCCCAAACTCCACCACCAAAGCAAAACATGGCCCTTCTGTGTTTTTGTATGCTGGAATCCTTGCCTTAGAGGTAATTAAAACTGTAACTGTTCTCCTTAATGGGATTTCTACACAGCTGTATTTTTTACCAAGCATGTCTGGGTGCAGCTGGTTGAACACAGTAAACATGAGAAATAGCTGGTGGTGTACTTAGGTTCTTACATACGCGTGTGTGTTATATATTTATATAAGAGCAGATCCTGTAGAGCAGCTTGAGTTACTCAGAGTAGTCTGGAGAGGCTTTTGAAGTGGCCTTGGAAAGGGCAGGGGCAGTTCTGGGGTGCAGGTTTGGTGGGTCACAGAGAGTGGTCTGTGTCCTCTCCTCATAGGGACATACAGACCATGTTTAGTTGCTGAGGGAGGTGAAGTGGGGTTGGTTATTATTTGCTTGTGGGTTTTTTCTTTTCATTTTATTTTGCTCTTTGTTCTGTTTTTGTTTTCTTTTAGACTACTGCAGCTTGTCCCCATGCCCCTGTGTTTCCAACAAACAAAAAGATGAGCTTGGACGTAGGTCGGAATGTAATTGCTCACCATTGGGGGTGATTTGCTTTGAAACTGGCCCCATCTGTGATAACCTTGCAGTCTGTCCTTCTCAAATCATAACTGTGTACTGGGGACTTGACATCTCATGGCCAGGGATGAAAGTCTTTTATCATCATTTGAGCACCCTGACTTCATTGAGAGGCTAAACTCTGTGAATCAGGCTCATGGGAAGGGTGGGACCCAATGCCTTGGCAGCCTTGGCTTGTACAGTTTACATATTTTTTCAGCACTGTTTAGGTGTTTGCTCCTGTAACGTGGTCTTGAAGGAGTCCTGTTTAGAAATAAATGGATTTTGTTTTCAGCAGGAGTTTATGGCAGTTTTGTCTCCCTTCCTTCACAGTCCAAGCACATGCAGCTCCCAGCTGGCAGCTTTGCCTCTCTGTGTGTTGCTGTCCCTGCCATGTGGATGCAAAATATCTTCATCTTTCAGTTCTCCAGACAGAGATTCAGACCTATTCCATTTTTCTTATGTAGTCCTGTAGTTGTGATGGTGTGGATCAAGATGTGCTCTTTGTTCTTGCCTTTGCTCACTGCCATTTTTAGGGTAGCTACTGATGTGCCTCCAGCTGTGGAGCTGACAGCCATGGGGCCCAGGAACAGAAGCTCTGCGTGGCTGTTGTGGCTGACTGACCTCCTGCTCTGGGTGGAATGGGACAAACAGGTCAGGCAGAAGGAGCTGTGTCTGCCAGCAGTGCTTCCACCAGGGCAGTGAGGCTGGGAATGTAAAGAAAAATGCAGGATCACCAACCTTTACCTTAAAGGCAGTGCGTGTATTGCCTCTGAAAGCCTTGGCTTGTAGCCTGGGAAATGGAAGCAAAACAAAAAAGCAACGATTGTGGTGATAGCAGAAAGGTTGTTGACCAGCAGTATTCTGGTTGCTTGGCAGGACTGGAAGACTGTCACAGAGCTCTGCAGTGCAGCCTTGGAAAACAACAAAAACAAAACAACAGAAAACCCAACAAAATCTCCCAAACAAACCTCCAGGCCCAGCACAGAAACAAACTTTGTTCAGCCTGGGCTGTTTGCAGGGCCTGTGCCACTGTCACAGGGCTGACTGGTGAAGGCACTGCGCTTGTTTGCGAGGATTCCCTGTGGGATGAGGAGCCCAGGCTGGTGGCCAGGTCATGTTCCAAGTCTCTCCTCACTGGGCTGGCCTGGTGAAGCAGAGCCTGGAAGATACAGAACTAGAATTGAGTGTTGAGCCCTTGATGGTGCTGCTGTTCATAAATAGGGACCCAAGCAACGTGCACGTGGAAGTTGTCTCTGGGTTCCTTCTAATGTACTGGAGTACTGAATGTACCCTGTAAAGTTATTACATGCTGTTTTCTTTCCATTGCCATCTGTTATCTCTCTTCTGGTCCTTATCTTTAACTCTGCAAATCCTCTCAGAAATTTCTTGAAAATACTGAAGGGGGAAGCTGGCTCTTAGGTAATGCTTTTATTCATGGAGTATTTGTTTTTGTTTGCACCACCCTCTTTATTTCATCCTAGTATCTTTTTATGTGTTTGGGTGCAAGACTTGTGTGATCTAACTTGTTGATTCCAGTAATATCATGTCATGTAATTTAAGAATGAAGCACTGGAAAGCTTTAAATTCTGTAAGCTTGTCCCTCAAAGTGAAAAATGAATAGCTTTAGATGCACCAGCCTTGTCCATCTGACAAACATCCAAGGTATAAGCAACTTTTCATGCTCATAGAAGCTTCTCCTTCCCAGTCTCAAATTTTAGAAACACTGAGAGTGAGCTCCTACTCCTTATTGTAATTGTAGGGGTTTAGTTCAAACTTGGAAGGGCAGTGTGAGTTCCCAAGGATGCTCCCTGTGCATGATCCTGATGCTCCTCAGTGTTTTAATAGTCTCACAGTTCAGTCTTGTGGAAGGGACTAAAAGGAAAACGGGCAATAAGATGCTAATGTTGTTCATGATATTTAGGGTGTGAAAGAAAGGAGAATGCATGTGAAGAGCATTGAGTTGTGTGCTTTGGTTTGTTTTTAGGATAAGAAACTGCTATCTTGAAATGCTGCAGGTCCCTATGGCTGCAGAGCTGCTTTTGAGTATTGAGAAGTTTCAAAACGGGGTAACAGAAGGATTCTTCTGTTTGTGAGGGTGGGAAGGGACTTTCCCCCCTCTTCTGGTAACTCAGAATCCTTTGCTTTACTTGCTCTCAAAATGAAGGCAGTCACAAGCGATAGCTGAATATGATACTGTTTGTTCCGTTTATATAAATTTTGCTTTGAGTCGAGTTCTGGCAGCTCTGCTGAGTGGGAAGCTGATATGTTTGGCCTCTGTAATGGCTGTGTGGGCTGTCATTAGGAGGTGTTTTGCAGAAGTTGCTGTATCTTACCTTCTCACTTCGTTCTGAAGCTTCAACATGCGATCTGCCCTCTCCCAGCTGGCACAGAATTTGTGGGTCTGAAGTGGGTTTCAAATGCCTGGGTTGCCAGGCTGGCTCAGAGTGGAGCTCGTGTTGCAGATCAGGTGGGAGCTGCTGCTCTGCCTTTCTGGGTTTGTACCCCGAGGATTTTTACTATCAAGGTACCTACCTCGCTGTGTAATTCTGGAATACTCCCTTGCATTGCAAAGCAGGGTTTCCACGTTCAGATAAGCCTAAAGACATGATCCTAACCTAGGCTAAGTACTACATCTTGTTATTAGAAGCTGGGAGGTGGTTTAGGAAAGCAAAAAGGGATGAACTGGAAAAACAGGAGGACCATGAGGAGAAGAGAAAGTTACCAGGTCAGGCAGACCTGTGTAGGGGCTGTGCTTGGGGATGTGAGAAACTCCTGGCTTCAGTAAGCAGTTCAGCCCACAAGATCACAGAAATAAAGTATGCCAACGAATTAGCCCTGAAATAGTTGAACTGAAAACTGAAGTTACAAAGGAAAATTACCTCTTTCCCTGGCAACTTGTGCAATTAGATAATAATCGTTATGCATGTTAAGGGCAAACTTCATGGGGACCTCAGTACTGGTCATGCAGGATAAAGGGAGGCACTTGTCAGCATTGTCAAAGGCTGTACCACATGTAAAGAAAGCAAATGTAGTTTCTGTATTCTCCAGAAAAACACTGGAGATTTCCCTCTAAATTATCTGTATGTATGGAGGAACTCTAACTTGCACAGCCATGAAATTCTCTTTAGAGTTTAGGCAAACATTCATTGAGGAGCCCTACAAAACAAGGCAGAAGTGAGCAGGAGAGCAGCAGCAGATAAGCATTGCAAATGCTCAGATACTTATCTGAATCTTTTTGGTTTAGAAATTGGGTTTGGGAATCTTGAGAGAGCCTGTTCTCACGATAAGGTGCCTTGTTAAAGCCCAGGCTCCCACTAGTCCAGAACAGCGCAGGTTTAGCCTTTCATTTAAAGGATTGAATCCCAGTGCTGACTGAGGTGGTGTGAGATGTGCCTCGAATCTAAATATCACAGTCAGGGTGTCTGGGTAAAAGTTTCTAGGAAGTATGAAATTTGGTATTGGAAATATAATTTTTAAAAAAATTAAATACTTTTCTTAAAGTGCTCATGGTTTTCATTAATATATTTTAAGTGTAATGCATGAAGCCATTTTGGACTAATTTGATTGCCTACAGAATCCATTGAGAAATGCTGTTTTTATTCAAGTCCTTCACTCTGAGCAAAGTGTGTATGATGTCACTGTGTCTGCCAAACACATCTCCAAATGTTCCCATGTTAGACCAGACCCTTCTGTTACCTGAGAAGAGGGAAGCACCCAGAGCCACCGTCACCCCAGACTAAGCTCTTACGTGTGTGTATTGTGGAAACCTGTTGTACTCAGTTCATGGGTGGTGGCCTAAATCTCTCTGCAAATTATCAGTAATGAGTCTGGAGTTAAAAATAGGCATGCATGTGTGGAGAGGTGGGGCAGGTACTTCTGACAAAGAAACAAAGGTGCTTCATTAATTTTATTTTTTTTACGTGCCTCAGTGAAGTTTGGTGGAGTCTTGGTTTGGTCTTCCCAACTTCCAACACATCCTAAGTGTTGATGGCATGGGATGGACAGGTGCAGGAGCTGAGGGTGCAGAGCAGTTGGTGCTGCCCTGCCAGGTTGGGGCTGGGGCTGGCAGAGGTGACACCGGACACACTGATGTGGGACAGGGAGGGACACTGCAGCCTTTGGATGCTCAGGTGTGCTCTGTGGCTTTTGAGAGACTTACAGGAATTCTCCTTTTGTAGAAAAGGAGAACATCTTTCAAATACACTTGTCATGTCTCAAAGCACGTTTTTAAAAGCATGACCAGGTAAGGTCAATGATGAGGTGATTTTGCTCCATTTTCTGTGTGCCTTTTTGCACCTCAGCCTATGGAAAAACAGGCAGTGCCTCCATCTGTTGCTGCATCTTGGGAAGTTTTTTGGCCATGTATTTTTATTCTGTACCCTCTGTTTTTTCTGCAAGTTTTGCAGCAGGCATTTTGCATAAATTTGTCATAAATTTGGTTTAATTGCTGTAGCCAGCACCTGTCCCTTGTTTTCTGTACACCAGGTGTGGTGGGTGTTTCAAAGTGTAGTTCAGGTCAGTTTACCTGCACTGATGCATTTATTGACGTCCTTTTGCTGCACTTCAAACCCCAAACAAAACAACCTGATTTATTGCAAACTTGGCACAACTACCTGTGCTCTTGCAACTGGCCACACGTCCTCTGCTTCTGCTGCAAAGAACAGTCTGTTTGGTCTCACAGCTGACTTCATGCTGTTATATTTGGTTTACAGAGAATAATAAACTATGTTATGTATAAATAGTACATTATGCTAAACATTTGGCTTTGGGGAGATGACGCTGCTGAGGTGGTACTAGTACAGGCTGCTCTGCTGAGGAGAATTAATGCATATTTTGGGCAGGGTTGGGCACTCCTGTTACTCTGGCTTTTCCCAGCCTGAGCACTTCCTCCTGCAGCTGAAATATATACCTAATTTTTGAGTGTTCTTATCTCTGAGGTGGGGGAACCAGCTTGAATCACTTGTTTGGAAGGAGTGTTTCACCTGAGCCCTGGGACAGCCAAACCTGTGTAGGTTGGTGTTCCTGGCTGGCCGTGTCCAGTGGCATGTCCCGGGACATGAAAGGCTTGGAGTGCCAGCCCTGGTGGGCGCTGGGGAGCTCTGGGGCTCCTTTGATGTTGCCGAGGCGAGTTGTTTTCTAATCCTTAACCTGGAGTTTCTAATCCTTAACTTGGAGGAGAAGGTGAATCAGTCCAGGAATTACAGAGCTCAGGTTTCCCAACTCGAATGGGCGACTCTTTTAAAACACCTTATGGGCAGAAAAGGTGTTTTCATTGTTTTCTTTTACCATCCCTGGGCTGTGGTGCTGCCCTCGCACAGCTCCATCCCAGGCCCGGCGAGAGGCCAGGCTGGGGGAGCAGAGCAGAGCCCGGTGGGTGCAGCTCACCCGCACCCCAAACCCTCAGGGTGCCCTCCTGGGGGAACAGCAGCTGCTGTGGCAGGGCCAGAGGGACTTTATACCCAGCTTTTATTTCATAGAATCATAGAATCAACTGGATTGGAAAAGCCCTCCGAGATCATCAAGTCCAACCCTTGGTTCAAGTCCAGTCCCTTCACCAGATCATGGCACTCAGTGCCACAGCCAATCTCAGCTGAAAAACCTCCAGGGATGGGGAATCCACCCCCTCTCTGGGCAGGCCATTCCAATGCCTGATTACTCTCTCTGGAAAGAATTTTTTTTTCTGATCTCCAGCTTAAATTTCCCCTGGCAGAGCTTGAGCCCGTGCCCCCATGTCCTATTGCTGAGTGCCTGTTTGCTTTGCTTGTTGTTGTGAGTGCAGGGCAGGCTCCGCCGCTCGCAGTCCCAGCGGAGGAAGGAGCAGGAGCGGAGCAGAGCGAGAGGCCCCAAGCCCTGAAAGCCAGTCTTTGTGTCCCCCTCCCCCGGCCCTGCCTGGGGCAAAACATCACACAATCCAGCCATTGTCTGCTCGCAAAAGTCTACGGCATCCTATTGCAATTATTTATGAAAGGAAATATTTGATGTTTTTGTGGAAGGTGGGTGGGGGAAGCTGAGTTTACCTCTCTTGTTGTTTGGAGCTCAGTATTTCTTGCTTTTGTTCTTCCTGTCTGATTGTTCCAGATTTTTTCTGGGCAGCAGAGTGCCCCTGGATGCTGTCCCTGCTGCAGGGAAAGTCCTGCTATGGAAACAGCCCCCACCCCCAGTTCTGCAGAGCTCCCCTCACTGTCATAAATAGCAGATACCCACAGACTCCTCCTCAGGATTTGCTTCTTGTCCTTCACGTTTTGTCTGGTGTGTCCCACTGTGGTAGCATTTGGAAGTGTTAGATTTTCCTCAGTTTTCCCTGGAAGTGTAGGCGTAGTGAGAGAAGGAAGGAGCTGGGGAAGATCCAGAAGAAGGTGATCCTGATGGAAAGACTCAAAATAAATGACATAACTTTTTCTCAGCTTGGGCCCTCTCTGCAGGTGACATGGAATAATCTCAGCCATTTTCCTAAAGGCCAGGTCATCCCATGTTTCTTGAATTAAGCTTGAGAAATTCTGCTATAGGTGATTGATGGGGCTGCTGTAATGTGATTTCCAAAAGAAATCTGCCTGAGTCTGATGCTCATCAGTATTATTTCATCACATATTGTGGTGAGGTATTTCACTTTAGCTGGTGAATTTGTGAACTTCTCTGCTGTTGGCTTTGACCTGTCTATAGGAACTCTCTCATGATGCCTTGTCCTGCATCTGGCATGTGGTGCAAGAGTCCTTTTGACTCCTTCAATCCTCTTTGGATCATTTTTAGGCTGATATTTCTAATTGGTTGGTTGAGGGACTCTTAGGGAGGCTCATGGAGAGCTGTGGTGGTTAGGAGGAAAGGTTTGGAAACTTCACAGTCTCACAGCCAAAAGAAGAGTGAGAACAACTCAACTTTATAGTTCATTGAAAAAAGTTATATCAAATTGGGGAGTAAACGTTTTCCCAAAGGAGCTAAAAAGTGCCATTTCACTGGAAACTAGGACAGTTCCCAGGGCCATTCCTGCTCCAAGGTGTGCTCAGGTGTGGTGTTGGGTGTTGCTGAAGTTGTTCTTGCTCCAGGTGGGCTTTGCCCTGTTAACCTCCATCCACATGTGTTCATGAGAACACATTCTGCATTTTCAAGTCATTTCTCTCATGTCATGGCAGCAGGGAAACTTTGATTTCTGAGATCACAGTTGGTGGAAAATACCCTTGTGAAATCCCATATTCCAAACTGCACGTGGTAAACAAAAGAAAATCTCATTCTGTATTTCCTTAATTTCACCAGAGTTTCTCCCCCCCACACTTTGTTGCTGTTTAGGAGTTGAAGCTGGAACAGTTCTATAGCATTTTCCTTTCATTTGCACATAAAAGCATTGAGTTTCCTTGTGTCTGAGAAAGGCTGAATTACTGTCCTGGTAATGTGCTGAGGTAGGAAGCAGTATCTATTAAAACTTGAATTATTAAGATGCAGTCTCAAGTCTGGTGTTTGGAAGATACTTTTTAAAATAAAGCCAAAGCATGTTGATTTAGTGTCCTGAAACACTTAGGTTCTCATAATACAGAAGAAATAGTGACATCCTATCACGGCCAAGTGATGAGGGTGTGAAGCTGGACATGAATTCAGGTAGAACTCCAGTTACTTTGGTTTGGATTTACACAGTGGTTTGTGGTACTGCCTGTTTTGCACAAAACCTTTTCTTTGTGGGTTGTGTTGGGATGGCAGTGCAGTCTGTCTGAGCTTGTGTCCTGCATGGTGTGATGCTGGCCTGTCCATATGCCTGGGAATGGTCAGAGGCTCAGGATTTGGGGGTGGCCATCCTTTAGGGTTGTGCTCTTTCCATAGGGTACTCAGATGGAGTGGATTATGGGACATGCACAGTGCTGGGAGCGAGCAGAAAAAGCATTTTGTAAACACAGGAGCCAGTTTCAGGAGCACGACTGTGTTTGCTTCATTGATTTTGTGTAAATTGTCCATAAAACATGTGTGAATTGCAGGCTCTGGGTGCTTTGGGATCCCCGAGCAGGGAGCACAGTGCTCTGTGCCTGGAGAGTCACTGCTCTGCCACAGCTCAGGCTCAGCTTCAACTTGGGGATTTTTGTACTTGCTCGAAACTGATCTTGTGCCCAACTGATCTGTGTTCATGTGCACATGAATAATTCATACATATCTGCATTTGGATGCACACACACACATCCTGGGCTCTGTGTGCTGAGTAGAAAACATACGGTGTAGTGGGTACACAGAGGCAGAGCAGCCCTTTCCCCAGTTTATTTTCCCAAAGCGTTGTTGTAGACCAGATATATTTTCCTACACTTGTATGTGCTATAAAACAATATTTTTCAAGATGAGGAAAATATCGAGTGACTTCCATTCTGTGCTGTTACAAAAAAATCACTTGAGAAATTAACATTCTTGTGTATCAGGTTACAGGCGCTGGAGTTCAGGAGGGGGAAGCGGGATGTGAGGGTGGAACAAAGGCAGCATCTCCCAAAAACAGGGATGAGGCTGCTCCATGCTGGATCCCTTATGGATGGTAACAACAGAAGGGGTACTCAGGTGCTCCTGAGCAGCCCTTGGAGGAACCTGCCCTGCTCATGCACTGTTTTCATCCATGTTCTCTCCATGTGCCACTCCCTGGGTGCGTGGCTGTTGGTTACTGCGCTGTGTTGTTGCCTTGCATGTGGTTCCCATTTTCCGCCCTTCAGGTCTCTTTTTGCAGCAGATTCCTTAAGAATTTTGCTTCAGCTCTGGCTGGAAGGCTGTGACCCTTGGTTTGCTCCCAGCTCTGCCACCTTTCCCAGCTCCCAAGCCCAGCTGGACGGGTTGGCTGTGCAGGGGAGCCCAAGGTGGGACTGCTCGCAGCGGCCTCGCTGCTCCGGCCTGGCCGAGCTGTGTGAGGTCCGGAGGTCCCTGAAAGGGGGAAGCTGAAATGCAAACATGAAGCTGGATAATAAAGTGATGTCACTGGCAGCCAATCCGGAGGGGTGATGATGTCACACCCCTGGCAGCCCCTGCGCCCACAGAACCAGCAGCCCCTTCCCGCCAGTTGTCCCTTTGTCACAACCAGGAAACTGCCGAGGAGCAAAGCTTTGGAAGCTTATTATTCCATAGTTAAGTGCACCTAAAACACAGCTCTTTGCTCCTGCAGCTCCTGAGATTCCCAAGTTTCCCAAGGCCGCAGGGCTGGGTGGGAGCTCCCCCAGCTCTCCATGCAGAACACACCGAGCAGGCAAAGTGGTTTTTGTTTGTAGAGCACTTGCTGTTGTGCCCTGCGTGTGCTGGGTAGGATGTGGTTGGTGTGTTTGCTGCTTCTGATGTGTATTGTACACCATTCCTATTTCCTTGTTTATTTTGTGCTTTTCGTTTAAGTCCTATTTTGCGTTAGCAAATCCCACAGATAAGCTCTAAATTGCTCACGTTATTTCTGTCTCCTCCTATCCAGTTAATAGAGGCTGCGTTGAGCATCTTGGTGGTTCAAGCTGTTGGAGGCTGTAGGAGCTGTTTATTATTTCTGAGTGAAATTTAATAGGTTTTCAAACCAGAGAGCTGAGGCACCCTTTTTGATACTCAAAACAATGACTGTATCTGCAGTTTGAGGTAGATTTAAAAGAAATAAAAATTATTGTACTCTCTGAGGACATTGTTGGTGCCAGCCAGAGAAGAAAGATGTGAGCAAACAGGTCTAGAACAAAGATTTATTTCTAGAAGATAGACAAGGTCCTGTATTATTGTTTCTAGCACTTCCTTATTTTATTTGCAATTTTTTTTCTCCAGAAGCATAAACGTTGAGGAGGAGGGAGGAAGGCTTTAGGTTTTGTCGTGCAGGCTCCATCTGCATTTGGGATAAGGAGAAGTAATGTCAGAGGGCTCTGATGGTTTTAGCTTTTCAGGGGTTGTTAATCTTCTCCAATCCAGGTACTGGAACTTCTTTCCTATTTTAGTTACACTGCATTTCACGTGGTCTGTACAAGAGGTGCTTGATCAACTTTAAGGACAGCCGTGTGACCCAATTCGGGATGCCTGAAACTGGAATGAGAGCTAAGCGTGAGGCTTGGGAAACAGGACTGAGGTGGTGTGAAGTGTGTTCTGGTTCACTGTGGTGAGGGGTGAGAAGGTGTGTTGTCTCTGAGCTGACACACGGCAGGTGAAGGGCTCTGAGCAGCCGATTCCTCCTGAGCTGGGGTGGATATGTTGGAGCCGCTCCCATCAGGAAGCGAAGGAGTGCGGGAGTCTGCGTGTCCTGTACAAACTGTTCATATCATAACCCAAATTAAAGGTTTTTGTTTTCATAGTGTGATAGAAAAGTGATTTAATGCTTTGTAATTGTTTTCTTGGAGGAGAAAAAAAAAGAAATTTATGTGAGCTTCAGTTAAAGATGCAGCTACTGTAATTCATCTCTGAAGGAGCTGGAATACTTCTTAGCTGTGTGCAACAGGCTAAGATAGCTGTATTATTGAGAAACCACACTGGAGGTATAAATCAAAAGGCATCTTTGAATTTATTTCCTTCTTCATTGCCAGGTGTATGGAGAACTGTACCATCAGGCCAACAGCAGAGAGGATTCAAGATTTCAGTCCTTTTCATAGTTTTGTTCTTACCTGGTAAAGAATCCTGATGCAACGACAATTATTGGCATCAGAATAAAGTGCTTTAGAAAAATAATTAAAATAACATCATGTTCATCTTGGGGTGGTTTAGCAGCGTTGATGCTGAGGGTAGGAAGATGTTTACCACGTTTTACAGTTACCAATGTGTTTCAAAGCAGCCTAGAACACCTAAAGACACTGTAAAGTATTCCAGCTAATGGATTACTGTTGGTGAGGACACTTGGATTAGTGCTTTGGGGCTCTGTAACAAGGAAGGTGAAGCCCAACTAGATCTCTGTCCCATTTTTAAACAGGGACATTTCAGCTTTCAGCTGGGGACAGCCACTCCTTGTAGAGCATTGTTGAAAGCCAGCAACTAACTCTTTATTTTGAATTCATGGGGCATCTCTTATACATAGTTTCCTAGAAGAGCACTTGCTACTTGAAAGCAAAGCCAGTAAAACTTAAGTACTTCCGTTATTAGCCTGTTTAATTCTAGGAGTCTTACATAGCTGAAAACTGAAGAAAACTGGACCATAAGGATCTTCCTGCTGCCTGCAGCCATGACTCACATTAATTTCTGGTGCATAAAAATGGACAATTTTTATTGTAACACAAATTGGAGATGTTTGTGGGGCTGAGTTTGCCAACAAAACAACCACAAAATAGGTTATTTGGTAAAGTGTGGTATAAAATGCACCAGAACATATGGCCCATCCACAGTAAATAAATGCAGGTGTATCCTTACTCCTTCCTTGTGTCTGCAGTTGAAAACAGTGCACAGTTCTGGGCATTTGTGGCAACAGAAAAAATAACCTGGCACAGGAAACCTTCTGCGAAGAAAACCTGTTGAAATGTTGATGTGCTGAACTTGCACAAAATTGCTGAGGTCCTTTAACACAGTTTTATGTTTTTGCATTGGATTTTTGAGTTCTGTGAATGAAGAGAGATATCAGCAAAGCTCCAAGTTGACGTTAAGCTGCTGGACTGGCCTTTTGGGTCCTGTATTGGGCATTTCTGAACTCTTACTGAGTTGTTTGACCTGGGCTGACTTGCTTAATGGGCTGGTTCTCTCCTCACAGCTGAGTGGGGGGGGTTTGTGCAGGTTCCCCACTGCAGCATCAGGCTCTGGGGGACGTTGCGTTCACTCATCTGCTGCTGGGGATGGCTCCATTTTTGCCAGACACCTTGGGCATCCTTCCCCCTTCAGCTTGTGCAGTGCACCTTGAGCAGTCCCTTCTCTGCCAGCAAGGATGCTTTGGTAGAAGAATGAGGTAGTGGTGAGATTTTTCTCCTCAAAAGCCAGGTTGATGTTGTTTAAGGGGCTGGCTGAGGGAGCTGAGGATCCAACTGTGTCTGGGTGGTTGTCTGGAATAGGTTGGCTGGCGCTGGTGTAGGAGCTGAAATCAATCACACAGCTTCTCTTTCCATCAGAGACTTCTATTGCATGAGCTTTAATTTTCTATGTCAGTAATTTGACCAGAGCTGTGTTCTGAGGTTGGACTTCACTCTGAGGAAGCGATACCAAGTTTAAATTGATAAACACTTAACCAGGGGCTTGGATCTGTTTGTGCGCTTTGTTCTCACTTTCCTCTTTCCCCCTTCTCTGCATTTGGGGGTTGAAGTGACATCCCACAGGTGGCAGAGCTGCCCATCCCCAAGCTCTGGGGTCTCACCTGAGTGCTGCAGGATGCCTGGGCTGGCCTGGGGCTGTTCTGGTTCCTTCAAAACAGATGGAAAGAGCAGAGAGCAGGATCCTGGTGCTGCACTTTAGGATTCTTGCCTGTAGAGGGACGATGGCTGCTGTAATTTAGTTTGTTTCTCTAGGAAGTAGACTGAAGAATATTGGAGTTACTTAGTCCCAAGAGAGCATCGTCCTAGTGACTTCAGGCTGTTTTGGAACATTCTGTGGCTTTTAAATCTAATAACATGTACCAATTATAACCTGAAAAGAGGGTGGCTGTATTGGCATTAGTCTGTTGGAAATTTTTTTCCTGGATATGATCATGCTGGAGACCAAAACCATTTCAAATGGGCAAGAAATTACATCAGGCCGCTTATGATCTTAGTATGGCTCAATGAGGCTCAGTTGATACTTTGTTTTCACCTCCCTTTTTGGTGGAAAAATAGGTGTTTTGTTTTTTAATATATGCTTTTGGTAATTACACTGTTGAGAGTTTTAGCCCTCTCATTTCTGACTGTACCTTCAGGAGAAAACAGTCACAGCTGATTCCCTTCCTCTGCATCCAAATGAATCTTCAAAGTACTGAGACTAATAAAATACTGTAGACAGCTATTAAACTAGAATAAAAATAAATGAAACCAGCCTTTTAATAAACTAAAAGAGAAAGTGTACTCAGGATTTCCTGTTACACTTACATGTGGGCCTTCATTGGTGATGGGTTCTAACTCTGGGATATCAATTCTGGATGTTTTTTGATATTAGAGGCTCTTGAGTGTGGAGTGAAATAAACTCAGTTGGGAGTGTAGAGGCTTGTAACCAGTTTTGGACTGGAGATATTTTATTTTTTTTTGCAGAACCGTCTTGTTTGATGGCATTATATGGGATTCAGAGGGGCATCAGAAGAGCTTCTTTGAATTAAATGGACGAATTATACAATCTGGCTTCCATGTAGAGGCACTCACAATGCACAAGTCCACCTTACTTAGGCAAATCTGTCATAAAAAATTTCAAATCCGTGAGTGGTTACACGGTGCAGGAGCGTCTTCTCTTTTTACTTAGAAATATTTACTTTAGATTTCTCTGCAATGTCACTTGTCACACCTTAGCTTGGACAGAATCTTTTAGATCAAGTTATGAACTGTTGAGGAAAATGAGTTGTTAATGGGAACATAACAAGCTAACACCAGTGTAGTGAGAAGTGGAGGTGAAATGCCTCTCTGGAGAGAAATGCAGCATCTCAAGGTAGAAAAACATTTTTTTTAAAGAAGGCACTATTTCAAAGGCTGAGGGTTTTTGAAAACAATTTGGTGCCAAAAGCTTAACCTGTTTTTCATAAACATGGGTTGCTGGTTGGAGCCAAAACAAACAATTAAGGTCCTTAAATGAACCAGAGTGAGGGATCAGAGCTGCCCCAGCTAAAAGCTGCAATGTGAGTCAGGGAGGAGGGTCAGGGCAGACCCAGAGGGTGTGCTGGGCACTCACTGCTGCCCTGTTACTGTCCTGGGGCTGGGCAGGAAAAGGGGAGTGAGGGTTAGGGCTGCTCTGGCCTAGAAACCATGGGGGCTGCAACTTGACAGAAGAGGAAGGAAGGTGCACATGAGCCAAAGATGGGACTGTGCTGGGTATTTTTATTCTGTCTTTCTTGCCTCCAGCCCGCCCTGCCAAAGGCTTCATGTATGTGTGTCCCATGTCAGTGTCCTGGCCCTGACCTGGTTGGATGGACACCCACTAAGCTTTGTTGGAAAATGTCTCCCTTTTCCATGACCTTTGGAGTCATTCAGCTCTTCCCAGAGGGATGGACACCTCTGAGGGCTCCCTGGAAGCTCCTGCAGGTGCACGGGGATCAGTAAAGGCAGGAGGATCTGGCTGTGTCTTTACTCTGAGCACTCAGTGGCCTCAAGACGCAGTCACAGTTTGATACTTTCAGCAGTTTTAAAGGCAACTCCCTCATAGCACCTTAGAATAGAAATGAATCGTTTGGGTTGGAAAAGCCCTTTGAGATCATCAAGTCCAACCCTTGGTCCCACTCCAGTCCCTGTACCAGATCATGGCACTCAGTGCCACGGCCAATCTCAGTTTAAAAACCTCCAGGGATGGGGAATCCACCCCCTCTCTGGGCAGCCCATTCCAATGCCTGAGCACTCTCTCTGGAAAGAATTTTTTTCTGCTCTCCAACTTGAATTTCCCCTGGCAGAGCTTGAGCCTTGTCCTATTGCTGAGTGCCTGGGAGAAGAGACCAACCCCCACCAGAATACTGATGGTGTTGTACAGATCTGGCTTGTGTCTGTCTTTTCTGACTCTTACCAGAGCCAGGTTGAGGCTTCTCAAAGTTTGCCATAAATTGTATCCCTGTGCTCTACCTTGCCTTGTTTCTGTCTCCACAAGCTTGGGGTGGCTCCATGGGGTGGTGATTCAGAGAACAGCTAAAGGTACATTTCTGCTGAAGGCCTGACCCATGTGTGCTTTGCAGTCAATTTTTTTGGGACTTCCCCAGGAGACATGAGATCCATACAGAGATTTTGTGGAGTGGATGTAGGGCATTGGGAAGGCTCTGGCTTCTGTGGGGATCTTGGGCAAGGCCCCCTACGTTTGTGCTTCAATCTTCTTTTCTAAACCACCTTTGTAAAGAGCTGCAGGAGAAGTCCATGTGTTTTTCCTCGACTATAGAATTGCAGATACTGATTGAGAGATGGTTTTGAAAGTCTCAGCAACTCCAAAAAACTGAGAGATACCACTGCTAACCATCGTAGCAATTGAATTTAATCTGTTTTTTGTACACTTCTGTGTTTTGAAGTAGTTCCAATCTATTCCAGAAAGTAGAGTGCTGAATTATAAGCAAAATCCCTTTCTTGTGCACAAATATTCTGAACTTGAGACACTGTGTAGTGGCAGCATTTCACTTTACCTGTGTACTCCTTTCCTGGCAGCTTAGAGGAGCAGTCAGGGAAGGGGGAGCTCCAGAAAGCTGTAAAAATGCAGTTTTCTCATGTGTTTCTTTATAGTTACAAGTATGGAAAGGACAGGCAGAGGTGAGGATTATTCACAACCATAAAATGAAATGGAGTTTGAAGTTAATTTTAAATTTACCTACATAAACAAACCACAGGTGGTACAGTTATTTTTCTTCTTTTTACTGTGTCTATGAGAGGAGTGTCAAACGGCGCATTATTTACGCGCTGTTGCAGAGATTGGGCTTCTGCATGACACCTTCACCTCATAAATGCTTTTGTGGAAAAGAAGAATAGCTGTGCATTTCATTCTCCAGTCCCCCAAGTCCACAGCCATGCCCTGGTTGTCTGAGTGCACTGGGGCAGCCTTTGGCAGGCAGAGATTTTTGCTAAGAGGACTCACAGGCAGCACTGGGAGACAGATCAGCTGGAGGTGTGCTCAGTTCACTCTAAACAAAATATTTGTCTTTAAACATAAACCAAAAAGGAAGTGAAAAGCAAGGAGATGTTACTAATCCTCCTTAAGGAGTGTAAGTAATGGTGTCAGTGTTGATTCTCTGGAAAAAAAAATCATCTCTGCCTGTTAAAATGCTTCTCTAGTGGATTCAGAGTTCTCAGGAAGGCAGCAGAATGCCTGCCCAGGGATACCTGCTGGTTGTTGGTGCAGCATGGCTGTGGCATTTTTAACATTTCCTCAAGTTTAGGAGCTAAATCACAGTTCAGGGTCTGCATGTCACTGGAGAAATTGCTTGAAAAGGGCAGGTAAAGCTGTTGGCCAGTGGTGCAGGGACAATCCTAGCCAGGATTCTACAGTGCTGCCCAAGAGCTGCCACTGCCTGGCTCCTGCTCAGCTGCACGTGGGTCCTGGGGAAGACTAATGAATTTTGGCCTGATCCACAGGTGTATTCTGGAGGTTCCCTTAGGTGGAGGTGTTCCTGGTGACCTGCAAATTTCTCTTAAAACTCAGACCTTGAATTTAGTCATTAGAAAGAATATGTGACCTCTGACTGGGACGGGGATGTCAACCAGTGTGGGAGCCCTGCTGATACATTGGTAGTGTTGGGGTTTTCTGTGTGTTTTCTTAGCAAAAATCAACCAGATTTTTCTTGCTGAAATCAATAAGAACTCCAGCTTGCTTTTGTAAATGTTCCCTGTTGCAATAGCCAAGTGACAGAACCTTTTTTAATAGTTGTAATGAGGAGAAGTCAGATGTCAGAACTACTGAGAGCAGAGATTTAGTAAGTACTTACACCTGAAGGAGAATAAACTTGATTAGTGGAGACAAATCTCAAATATGTAGAGGCACTTGGACAGAGCTTTTAACTACCTGCTGCAGGAGTAAATGCTGTGCAGGCAGAAGCTGAAATTAATAGCAATGTGAATTCCACGGTGAGCAGCTCTTGCAGTTAGTGCAGAATCACAAAATAGCCTGTTTCTTCTCTTGCCACCCCCCAACCAACAGATGTTGTCCTGGTTGCAGGGGTAGAGCCCAGTGAGGAACTGAGGGATGTTTGGCAGAGCACAAGCAAATTCTTGAAATACTTGAGAACCTCTTTGGAAAGCAGCTTTGGATGTTTGTTATCGCTTTGTTTCCGAAATAGATGTTGGGTTCCTTAACAGGCAGAGACAAGTGATGAGCCTAATGCTGGACTTTGTGCAGCCATGGCTGTAGTAGGTGGGGATTCTTTTCCTCTCTCCAAGGCAAGGGCTTCTCTCTTTGTTTTTGGCTTTTGGCACGTGTAACCAAAATATTTGCAGTGCAGTAAGGTGTATTTTTTTTCATCTGGGAAGTGGGAAATAAAACATATTTGTTCCTTTGTGCAAATACTCTTTTCCCCCCAAAATAAATGTTTGCTTTGTAAATCCAGTGTGCTTCTCTCCCGGGAGTGTGAGTTCCCGTGAGCTCTGTCTGGGAGAGCAGGCACAGACTCTCAGGTTATCACAGTGCCAGAATAGAGGGGCTCACAGCTCTGCCCTCACGTGGGTGAAAATAGGTGAGACTTCTTACAGAAAGGGCCCTCGAGGAGTGGTTAAAGTGACCTTCTTAGGAAATGCCTTTCGTGCCAGAGCACATAACCTTCCTCCCCATCTCTTCCCCTGCATAGGAGGGG
The DNA here is from genome assembly GCF_047495875.1 of Pithys albifrons albifrons. NCBI lineage: Eukaryota > Metazoa > Chordata > Aves > Passeriformes > Thamnophilidae > Pithys > Pithys albifrons. The sequence continues at coordinate 17,935,286 of NC_092470.1, read as the reverse complement.
CTGTGGGATACAAAGGAGCCTGGGAGAGGGAATGCACATTCTTCTGGACAAAGGAAGCTTGGAATCCTATGGTATATACATGGGTCTCTGTCTTCCCCCTTAAAAATGTTTCTCTTGACCCTGTAATCAGAGAATTTTTTTCCTTATTAATTTTACTTTGGGTGGAGAGAAAAGGGAAGGGTCTACTGTTGGGAGGGAAGTTTCTGCTGCAGGGGACAATTGGGCCATTGTTGGCCTGTAATTCAGTCTGGGGCTCCAACGGGAGGTGGAGAGGAAGAGGAATATGAACAAACCCAAGTATTAACTCTGTAATAATCTTCTGTTGTTTACCTGAGCCAGGATAGCCAGAGGTTTGGTCTGGTTTTTCCTGAGGGCTGATGAAACTCGGTGTTATTACCAGCGATGAAGATGCTCTCTGTGAGCATCTGGGAGAGAAGGAAAAAGGGAACTTTTTTCCCCTCCAGCTGAGGACATGCAGTTATTTTTCTAAAGCCAAAATCAAAATTGTTAGTTGAAGGCAGAAACAGGCCTCAGGAAATGCTGTTTCTTCTGGCAGCAAGAGAAAAAGATCCTTGTTCTTTAGACCAGCCTTTGTATAATTCAGAACAATAATAATTTTTTTAAATGTCTGATAAAGAACAAGTACTCATTATCATAATGTGTTAACAGAGCTATAATTAAGATTGTTCTTGTCACTTGTTTTTAATATTCTGTCTTCCTTTGAGAGTTCTTAATTGTTAAAAAAATTAGTGTGTATTTACATTTGGTAAAAAGAGGTTTGGGGACCAAATGTTTGAGAGCAGCACTGTTTGCTCTTTTGGGGTCTTACATGGGTATGAGAGAGACACATATTGAGAAAGGACTGAGAAGAGCCTATGGATTAGCTCGGGGGTTGCTCAGGCTCCATCCAAAAGAGGAAGCAAACACTTCCCTACCAGCTTCTTAAAAAATTACTGTCTACCTGATGTTTCTGAGTCTCCCCAACTATCCCAGGATCGCTTTGGCATCACTCCCCCAGCTCCATCCCTCCCAAGGGTGTGTTGTCAGGGTATTTACAACAGCAAACTGGTATATCTACTTCTGCTTTGGAAGAGAGAGAGACTCATTTTAAGTCTCTTTTATTATTTTGATTAGAGCTAGAAGTGCTCATCCTTCATGGTTTTTACTTTATTTCTCAGTATTGATCCCGAGTGCTCACTGCCTGTAAATGCTGCTGCTCCCCTGCTCTGGGAGCCCCTTGGTAGAGAAGCCACAGGCACTGCAGTGAAGACTTGAATATTCAGTTTTCATTAAAACCGTGACTTCACCCTCAGTGAGAGATGGGATTTTAATGCTGTTCCCACATGTGGCTGTACCAGGTGACAGTGCTGGGAGGGAGCTGGAGGTACCTGAGCCTTGTTCACCTTCAGCTTTGACAGCTGGTTGCCTGCCAGAATTAGGGCAGGTTGTCATTAATGCTTTTAATTTTTATGAGCCTTTGAGATGTAAAATGTTTACTCCTTGTTGTCGGCCATGGAGGCTTTGTATTTAAAATAAATAATCTTGTTTTAAATTAGTGTTTCCTGGAGGAAGTTATCTGGCTATTGTAAAGTGCTCTGTCAACAGAGCTGCATCCTCATACCAGCAGAAGAGGAAGGATCTCGTGTCGATACACAGAGTTTGGGAGAGCTGACACAGGAAAAATTCCCATGGACAGGGCTTTCTGCTTCCTACGTTTTTTGCACAGATGGGTCTCTTTGTTTTTGATGAAACATTAATAAAAAATCAATTTATGACTCCATGTAAGTGGCATTAGATCAGTCTCCGTTTATCTGTGGTAAACAAAGACATTGTTCAGACATGAACAAACAACAGTCTTGGTTTGGTTTGTGTTTAAAAGTAGATCAGGACAGAAAATTATAATTAAAATTGCAGATCTCATAATTGAATGTGTTCTTTTCTAATGAGAACATTTAGTTTAACTGTAGCAGGATTAAAAAAACATAATGGAAACATCTAAATGTTTTGCAAAAGAACACAAGGAGAGCTGAGACATCTTTCAGTAGAAAAAAGTCATCTTACTTTATGAGTGAGGAGGAGATTTCTGAGTAGGTGAAGTGTAACCTTGAGGATGATGGACAGTTTGGGCAGCCCACAGGATCTTGGGGCCTGAATACTCTGATTCACTTCAAAAGCAGAATTAATTTCTGTACATTACCAATATCTCTGGGTGGTGAAGGACTGTGGAGCAGCAGTCCAGTTACTCCTAGGAATTAAATGGGGGTCAAACATATTAGTTGCAATTAGTCTGACAATAACTGGGTTTTAATTCTGTTTTTTTCTTCAGGCTGAAGGACTGAAGACAAGTCTTTGTTTTCATGTGGGTGTGAGTAGTTCTGGGTCTTTGTCGTGCTGTTTTTGTGCCTTTTCCAGTTTTCTTCCATCCTTTTTGAGCTGAAGGGATGGGAGCTGCAGTCACTGTCTGAGAGTGAGCAACCTGCACATTTACAGTGCTAGAATGGAATTTCTTTTATTTTTTAAACCATTCCACAAAGTATCTGCAATCTAAAGCCCTCCCTGGGATGGCTTTTGGTGAGGTCACCCCTCTGGGTCCCAAAGGGAAGCTGCTCTGTGGAAGGGTGTCCTGGTGGGCTCCAGCCCTGCAGCTTCCCAGTACGTGATAAAAAATGCTGCCTGGAGCATTTGTTGTGCATGAATGATGTAGTAGTTGGAAAAACTTTTTGGCCAGCTTCGACTTGTTCTGTTTGTTAGTTTTGTTTGCACCCAGAGTGCAGGGAAGAGGATTGAATTAAGCTTTAGCATCCTCTCAGTTATTGGGCCAAATGCCACTACTTCTGCTGCCAATGCAGCCTACAGAAGATGTGTAGGCATGAGGAGCGTGGGAGTTTCAGAATACACAGCATCTTTTAATTGACATGGGATTTGTAAAGTGCAGCTTGTATAACTGGTGATACCTAATCTCCCTTGTCCCTTCCAAGAGGCACGTTGATGATCCATATGCTCGATGGAGGTGTTTCTTTGTCTAGGGGAGATAAGAATTGCATAGTTGATCAGAGATGTCTTGCCTCTGATTTGCCTGCAGGCGTGCAAATTTAAGCCATAAATTCAGATATTCTCTTGCTAGATGAAGGTTTCATCTTTTAAATTTTTTTTAAGAAAAGTTTTCCTTGTGCCAAAAGGAGACTTAAGTTGCTTGGTTCCCCCTTTTTAAGGGGGGAAAGAAGGAGGTGTAGGGATAAGGGAAGTGCAGGGTTTGATGTGAGATGAGTAATGGAAGGTTACACCACAAGGGCAGGTGCTGGGTGTTGCTTGCAGCCGGGTGCATGGGTGAAATAGAGCTTTGCAGGTACTTTGTTATTTGTCACAGTGTCATTCCTCCCAAGAGACTCCACATGTCTGACCTCACCTGATCCCCAGGAATTACCACACTGCTTTCCCAAGGTTCCTTGTGGAGGAACCTGTCAGGACAGCAGTTACAGCAGCTTTGGGCTTTGTGGTGGAAGCCAATAGCTCACAGAGAGGGCTGTGGGGACTCAGGAGAGCATCCCTGGGAAGCAGAATCAGAGTCATGTAGGTTGGAAAGGACCTTTAGGATCATCTAGTCCGACCATAAACCAAACACTGCCAAGTGGACCAAAAGCCAGGCTTAAGTAGCTAAAAGTGAGTTTTCAGAGACTGTATGACCAGAAGAGCAGAGAAAATGGGGAGAGGGAAGAAAGGAGAACGATCTATAAATATTTTATCACTAGGTATAGAAACAAGGTGTGCTGACATCTGTTTTTCTTTCCCAGTGCAGCTGTTCCTGTAGTGCCTGTGGAATAGCTGCAGCCTGCTCGGTGGCACTGTCCTCCTTAGAAACCAAATCAAGCACACACAAAACCCCCACAACACAGTGCAAGTGCAGACTCTAAGCCCACAGACAGTAAACTTGCTGTTGTCAAGCTCTTAGGACTTTTTCTTGGAGCCTGTGCATTCCAGGTTGTGATTCCCTGCTCGGGGGAGTTTGGGGCATCAACTGCTGGAAATGCACCAGGAGGGGCCTTGGGCTTTCTTGGGCAAGATCCTGATGTAACATCCTAATTTTAAACACAGGTAAATCCATGAGAATTAGCGTAAGTTCTTCATAGTCTTCAAGTCAGTCGGGTTTTCTTGTCATCACTATATCAGGAATTTAATGGCAAGACTTGAAAGTGAGTACTGGGTGGATTGCAGTTCCCACTTACTTTGCAGATGCTTTTACAGCAGGTCTTTTGTCCCTCCTCCTAAGCCCTTCTGTTTTGAATCTCAGCACCCTGACAATCCCCATTTCTCCTTATTTTCTGCTGTGTATTTGGACAAAGGAATCAGTAGTGAGGAGCTGAGCACAAGTTTGAGAACACTATTTTCTGCCTCCCAGCACCCCCTCCCTCCCTTTCTTTTTAATCCACAGATTTGAGTGTTGTGAAAGGGCTCATTCTGGTTATTGTCTGTTTTGAGAAGATGGAAAAAAAATGTCAGTGATGTTTCATTTAAGTTTGTGTTTAATTCTGTGTTTCTCGATGTGTGTTATGTAGGCATTGCTGTAGGGATATCTGCACACAGCTGTGTAAAAATCAGGAAATGCTGTGTGTTCTTTCAGAGCACTTGAGGAGTAAACTGAGGCTGAGTTTGTGCTTCTTTATTGATGCTGTGTTGCCATTCCCTGCAGAACTGTGAGGCTTTTTTCGTTGTGTAGTTGTGCAGTGATACAAAGGAGGACTTTGCATTGTGATCTGACTTACAGATTTATTTTTATTTTAATGCTGCTGGACCTTCCCCTTTCCTCACTTTTAACATTTCCTACAATGCAAATTGCTTTTAGAACGCAATGCAGAGACCGTCATGTCTCAAATACTCCACATGTTTTCTCAGCTAGATAGTTGCAGCCCCAACACACACAACTCTGTGCCTCCCAAAAATAGTCACCTGAAGGGAGAGACAGAGGCTGAAATGGAGCTGCTGAGCCTGCCCTGGGCTGTGCTCACATTCCTGCAGCCAGCCCGGGCCTCTTTTGAAAGCAACCTTTCAGCTCGTGGAGCTGCATTGTGTAAACATCTTCGGCAATAATTTATTCTCTTGAAAGAGGCCAAACTAATCCTGGTTAGAGCTGCCTCAGATGGGAGTCTGAGAGGCACATTTTCTGTCTCGCGACAAGCGTGACATCACATGGATACAGCAACAGAATGTGGTCAAAAAGCATTTTAAACAAATTTTAAAATCCTCCCCTGTGGGGTGGATTTGTTGGGAATGTTCTTCCTTCATCTGTATGTTATCAAGCTAAATACCAAGCAGTGGTTTTGCTAGAATGTTTCTATATGTGTAGTAAAACCCAGGGCTGATTTGAGTGCATTGGTATTTCCCTCCTCACTTTGTTTTCTGTCTTGCAAAAAAAGCAAATGTTTGTAAAAGGAAAAGAAAGATCTTTATAAAATCTACCCGGATAGAAAAGAAGTGAAATCGTTTTCTGAATTTCAGAGTATTTGTGAACGTAGTTTTTTGTAAACAAATTCATAAAGCCCTCTGGAGAAACATATGCCTTTGATTTTATTTTCCCCCCTCTTATAGGAGCAGCATTCTTAACTTTCACCTTACGTTGTTTTTAGCACAGCCTCAGAAGCTCCATGTTGTTTTTGTCCTGTAATAGCCCTCGCCCAAGCAAGGACATGGCATCTTTGGGGTTTACCTCTGTCTCCAGCCCCTGGGAGGTTGTTTACTACATGCAGTCTGGAATAACAGGCCAGTCCCAGGGATCCTCCCTGGGGAACTGGATTATTGGCATCTGCCAAAGTACCATCTCTGTGCTGGGCTGGGCATCAGGATGCTGCCCTTGGGGGTGTTGTGATGGAGGTGGAGAGATGCTGGCTGTGGGGACAGTGTCCTTGGGGCAGCAGGATGCTTCCCCTGGGAATGTTGTGATCAGGATGGAGAGATGCTGGCTGTGGGGACAGTGTCCTTGGGGCAGCAGGATGCTTCCCCTGGGGATGTTGTGATCAGGATGGAGAGATGCTGGCTGTGGGGATGGTGTCCATGGGGCAGCAGGATGCTTCCCCTGGGGATGTTGTGGTCAGGATGGAGAGATGCTGGCTGTGGGGATGGTGTCCATGGGGCAGCAGGATGCTTCCCCTGGGGATGTTGTGGTCAGGATGGAGAGATGCTGGCTGTGGGGATGGTGTCCATGGGGCAGCAGGATGCTTCCCCTGGGGATGTTGTGGTCAGGACAGAGAGATGCTGGCTGTGGGGACAGTGTCCTTGGGGCAGCAGGATGCTTCCCCTGGGGATGTTGTGATCAGGATGGAGAGATGCTGGCTGTGGGGATGGTGTCCATGGGGCAGCAGGATGCTTCCCCTGGGGATGCTGCCCGTGGGGCAGGGGGCATGCAGGATGCTGCTGAGCTGCAGGGCAAGCGCAACCCCCGGCAGTGTGAGCTCAGCCCATGTCGCCTCTCAGGGGGGAGAGGAAAACAGACCCTTTTCAGGAGTGAGGTGTGTTCGAGCCTATATTTGGATGCTGCGCCTCTTCTAAATTTGGTTTCTCCTCATTAATACAGGAGCTGTTTTAATCGCCCTGGAGGGAAAAACATGGGGTTGCTGTAGGGTGGGTTATTCTGGGTTTTTTTTCCATCTTTTATGAAAGGCCAAGGTCTGTTTTGGAGGCCTGGAGGCGAGGGAAGGTGGAGGAAGGGGTGGAGGGTGGGAGGGTCTGTTCCTCTGAGCTCCTTTGTGAAGGAGCCCCACGCTTTGCACTCGCCGCCCGCCAGGCTGGGCAGGGGCCTCTGAGCTGGGGCAGCTCCTTCCCTCCCCCATGGAGCCACTGGGGCAGACATGGCTGTGGGAGGGGGATCTACATGCTCATGTTTCTCTCTCCCTTTTCCCTGGCAAAGGCAGCCCTAGGGCTGTCAGCAGGGCCGTGTCTGTCCCAGCTGGGGCAGTGTGGGAAGGAAGCGTGGCAGCGTTCTGCTTAGTTGGGTGTTTTCTGCCTTTTGCTGTGACCTGCCCAGGCTCCCCCCTTGCAGCGGCACGATGTGCTCGCAGTGGGAGCGATGGAGAAGGGAATCCCGTGGGTTGGGGCTGCTGGGAACGTGGAGTGGAGCTGTGTGTGGAGAGGGGTGCGTGGCCCCTGCCCGAGCCCACCTGTGGCCCCTGCCCGAGTCCAGCTTTTGGGTTGTTGGTTGGACTTAGGCTTAGAGGTCTTTGCAAACATAAACAATTGTATTTTATTCTTCAGGTACCCCTGTGCAGGTTTTGGTGGCAGGAAAGTTTCCAAGAAGATGCTGATAAATACGGACAGTCTGAAAGAGATGTAGGCCACCCCCAAAAAGTGTGAAAGTCCAAGTCCATCAGGTTATTGCAGTAAAAGCATAAAGGACATAAAGCTTAAAATCCCAGACACCCTGAGGAAATACAACAAAATTGAATTAGTTGCAGGAATTAATTCATCTTGCTAACTCCTGCTATTAATCACTTAAGTGATCTGAGATGGAAATTACAATTATAATAGTTACTTTTTGCTGTATTTCAGGGTGCTCTGCCCTCCAATAATTTGACCTAGTTTATTGGTGGTTTAATTCCACTTTCTCATTTTGAGCACTTTCTTCTTGTTACCAGCTTTGTCAAGTCTTCTAAATATTTTACTGTCTGCTCCGTTCCAGGGTCAAATGGGACAAGCATTAACTTCTGGCTAAAAAAAAAACTACGTTGAAAACCAGTACTAGTGAAATCCCTTAATGGAACAGATGCATCTGACCTGAAAAATTACTTGTATGCTCCAAAATTTACTTCCCCCCCTTCTCTAAGAGTATCTGATAAAAGATTTTTCTACTGTGGAAATGCCTTCCTCATATCCTCAGACCATTCCAGTTTCCAAACCCCACACATTTATGTCCACATTGGCTCGAATAAGGGTGTTTTTTTCTTCTTTACTCTTCTGGTAGTCTTCTGTGGTGAAGATTAACTTCATAACTGGGATTTGCTTTTCAAAAGGCAATGTTTGCCTTTTGTGAAACTTGTGTGGAGTTCTACTGGAATTGTTTGTTCTCTCTGAATTCCGTGGTGTCGCAGGAGCGATGCACGTGCTCCAGGGGAAGCAGCGGGATCCAGAGGCAATGTGTGCATGGAGAAATCCTGCTTTGTAGTGAGAGCTCTCATTCCTAGCACAGATGTACTCCACTAATTTTTTTAATGAAATGCAAATCATGGGTAGTGCAGGGCTTTAGCTTACCAGTGCCTTTTGTAATGTGTTTTTCTGTGAGGAGTGAAATGTGTCGCTTGGAGCAGCAGCAGGGGATGAAGAGTTCCTTCACATACCTATCAATGAGCAAACCTGACAGGTCTTTAGATGGAAGCTGGAGAGTTACGTTTGTGTTTATCCCTTTGGCTCATTCTCTAATACATTTTATAGCAGACTTCTTCAGGTGTGTGGAGTATTGTGCACCTGATAAAATCCTTGTAAGGAATTAGGCCCAACTTTCTAGCAAGTTAAGAGTAGCCATTTACATTTGTACTTAGTGAATTTTGCAAGCAGTATTAAATCACTGAGGTTAATCTCCTGACTTCCCTCCCCCAGCTGTCCTCTGAGTGAAAAATGCAGGTATGTCGTTTCTTCTTTCACAAGAAGAATGGCTTTCCTGTGCTCTGTGTAAAGCATCACATTTCTGCAGTGTTTGTGAAGAGACACAAACAGTCTCTTTGTCTGTGGTCATGTTTCTGACAGTAAAAGTTCTTTAGAAAATAACTTCTCTTCCATTTTCATTCCACATTCTTGTGCAAGGGTAGACAGGTCTTTTTCACCCCAGGTGACCATCCTAATCATCATGGTTTCTAGCCCAAACTTTTTTTTACCTTTGATAAATTATGAATAGAGTGCTGCTTTAAAAAAGAAGTTGAAGAAGAACTTAAAAATGTTTCCTGCCTTGTGTCACTGAGCTGCCTGGGCTTCCCATTCTCTTCCAAGCTCTTCAGACTTGGGGTTGGTTCTGTGAGCTTCATTTGGAAATGAATCTCTTTACTGTGATGGCTCCAGGCTGTGACCTGCACCTTCAAGTTTGTCTTTTCCTCGCAGTGCCAGAATAGGGATAAGTCTGATCACTTTCCAGCTGATGTTTGTGTTTTAGTGGGTGAGACAGTCCACCTGAAGCAAATGCAAACTTTGAGAGTACTGGAGTAGCTTCTCCCCCTGTCTTCTGGTTGTCTGACCCAGAGCAGGAGGTGACGGTGCCTGATGCTCCTGTGTCACTCCCCTGGGTTGCACAGGGACCTGGACTGCTCAGGGGATTTAAAACACCAAAGCCAAACCCCTGAAGTGCATCAGCACAGCATCAACTCTGAAAGGCGCTGAGGGAAATTATTATTCAGTGTGTTCAAAATAAGAGTGCATCCAGAGCCTTGGGATTTGCTGCCTGGGTCTCTGGATTGATGGGATGTCTGCTCAGTGAAAGAAACAACCCTCGAGGGGTGATGGATGGGGAATGGCCTTTGCAAATCACAGCAGGCTGGGAAATCGGGGGTGGATGAGAATGACTGATAAGTAGCACTTATGGTAAGGAGCTTAAAAATAAAGGAACAATCTGAGAGCGGCTATAACTTGCAGGAATTCGGGATATCTCACTTGTGGCTGTGCTGCAATCTCTGATACAGCTCTTCCTTTAATATCCTTTGTCCTCTGAAATACCTCGCTCTTAGGGTTGGGCTCTTATTTATTTATTTCTTTCTCGGCTCGGCAGCTGCAGAGCTCGGGCTGGGAGGCTGGGATGCTCACAATGCGCTGCCTGCTGCCAAGAGAGGAGGTATTTGCATTCATTTTTGCTTTCTTATTCTGAATACAGAAAACAAATAACCCCCCAAATAATCCCACTGAGTCCTGCCTCCCCTAAAATGTAAATACACTTGTGGATACATGATTTGGAGCGTTTAGTGGGGGTATGTTACATCTCTCAGCTTACCAGGCAGGTAATAGGAGTGTCCATGTTCTGTGAACAAAGAAGTCTTACAGTAATCCAGAATAGCTGTGTTGTAGAGAGTTAAAATTATGTATTAAAAAATATCAGTAATAGGTGTCATAGCAGTTATTTATCAGATTATAAGCATGATACTTTATTCACATTGTTTTTTTCTGAATGATTTTCTTTTTTTCCCCAAAATATCACAAGTTGTTCATACTGATCCTGTCAGGAGCAGTCTTTGCTCAGAAGAGGCAAATTGTGCCCATTTTTCACTCTGTATGTAATTCTGACAACAATGCAAGAGGGAGGAATGAGAAACTTGTTTGAGGTGCAGAGCTGGTTGTTGGGGTGACTCCCATGGGGATTGGGAGGGTTTGGGATGCACGTGGGAGGGTGTTCTGTGCCACTCACTCCCTCCCACTGGCAATTTTATGAATGGGAAGCAAATGGAATCATAACCTTTCCCACCGTGGAGCTTGGGATGTGTTGACTGGATTATGAAGGCAGCAATTCAACTAAAGGGATGTAATACAGGGGTAATGGATCAGAGAACCCCAGAGATTAAAACTCATCTTTATATTGCAACATATTGACTAAAACAGGCACCAGAAATAACCCAATTGCCACAACAGCTGGTTTGGTGTGTCTGCTCGGGTTTATAGTAAAGCCTCTCGTTATGATTCAGAGCACTGCCCAGAAATCCACTGTGCCATCTTTCTTTAATGCATTAAATGATCTATAGTGTGTTTCTTTTGTGGTGAAGCCCTGCTGCCTCAGCGTGAAGAGTGTACATGTGTATTTGTTTAATTCAACATGTTTTCCTCCCTCAGTGCTGGAAATAGACATTTTAGTTCTCCAGTCACCACTGCAGCAAACCCACTGCGTTTTCTGCAGTTCGTGTTTGGCTCTTCCTTTCCACCTGAAACATCAGGATAAAGGATCGGAGTGCTAAAGGGAAAAGGCAATCTGCTGGTCCTTGTTTGGAAATATCAAATAACCTCCAGTGTGGAGTGTTTCTCTGTCTTTGTGGTGAGAGTGGTGGAGAGAAGACACGTGAAAGCCCAGCATGGCCTGTAGCAGCTCAGCAGATTGATTGAGGTGCTCCGTTCAGAGCAGAGATATGATACACAGTAATGAAATCAAACGGCTTAAAATCATCTCTTATTGATTCTCATGAAGAGCAATCCATACGAGTGGAACCAGGCCGAGGTTATGATGAGCCCTGCCTTTAAATTTGGCTTTGTTTTGTGCACGTGTGCTGTTAAAAGGGCTTTTATTCCGTGCCTTGAATGGATGGAGTGGAGGAGCGTGTGCTGGGATGCTGCGGGACACTGTGCCCATGTCGGCTGTTGAAGGGATGGCAGTGTGGGGCTGTGCTCGGGGTCGCAGTGCCCGTGGGGCGGTGACAGTCCCCGTGGGGCAGCAGGGGACACGCCTCGTGATGCTGCTGCAGACTCATAAACAAACCATCACGTGGGTGTGCAGGGAGGGACAGCCCGGGAGTGATCCTGATTGGATTTCCCTCCGAGCTGGGGTTCATTTGAATGGTTTGGAATGAGTGATGAATGAAACAACACAAGGCGCTTTTTTCTTTTTTTTTTCTTTTCTTTTTTTCTTTTTTTTCCCACCCCCTTGTTTTCCTGTTTATTATTTTTCCTCCTCTTTGTTTTTTTTTTCCTTTTCAGTGATGGGATTTAGGATGCACAAAGAGTGGTTGAACCTGTGAGAAGCCTCTCTAACGCAGGTGTTTGCAGTGCAGCCTGTTCTTCCTTCTCGACAAAAATGCATGAGCAAGCACTGCACACTTACTGTCATGTGAGAGGCTGTAAAGGTGCAGATAAAATAATGGTTGTATTTGAGGATTTAAAGAACTTTCTCCCATGTATATTTTTTCCTGTTTAACCAATAGAGGTCTTACTAAAACCAGATTTCTCTGGTGTGCAGTCCCTCAGACCCACTGTGTACCCAGTCTGGAAGCCACAGTGCTCTGGATGTGATGTGATTCTTTGGACAGGTCTGCTGAGCCCTGATTGGGAATGATTAGACTTCAAAAGCTTTTAGCTCTAAATGTAATTGTAGTTCAGTTTCTCCGTGTTGAGTGTTTAGATTTACAGTGTGCACATTATAAATGAGGAGGGTGCTGTCCATAAAACAATACACTCTGCAGGACTTCGCTGAGAAAATAACTTGGATCATGGGATTAGACTTAGAGCTGCTGAAGGCTTCTTAGTTGTAATCTTCATCCTTGGATGTGGGGGCTCAGTGATGCTTTCGTTTGTTGGATGTGTGTCAGCATTGTTGTTTTATCGAGGTGACCCTGATGTAAATCAGCAAGGACCAGATTTGCAGGTGCCTCAGCTCTGCAGCTTCCTGTTCCTGGCAGCGTTGCCAGTGGGTGTGTGGACATGGGGGAAGTACCAAACTCAGGATGATACTTTATTGATGTGTAGGGAATATCTCATGAGGTTGCACTTTTAGGAATCTGGGGTAGGAAGGAGGCTTGAGGAGGGATTTAAGAGCTCAAGGAAGAGCCTGCAGAGTGTGCAAGCTCCTGAAGGATGATTTAGGCCAGTGGGGGAGCAAGGGAAGAGCTGATGTAGAGGAGGAGATGGCAGGGAGAGAAGGATGTCGTCTTCATCTATCCAGGGACGAGACAGACATAGGCAAAGCTGTGCACTGCCATGCAGGGGAGATCAAACCTGAGGGAATGAGAAGCTGGCCAAGGAGTTTGTGGACTTGTGGAGTTTCTTTTAAATGTAGTTTGGGAGGTTTCAAACTGCATTCAAACAGATTCTGGTTTCCAGAGACATTGCTATTAAGTTATTTCTTCTGAGCCTATTCGGTTTTTGTTATCCATTGCACCAAAAGCCAGAAAATGCATTTAAAAAGATCTTTTCTCTGAGGTACTTGGTGCTCAGGAACACAGTGACCTGGTAATGTCATTCTCTAAATGATAATTTTTAAGCCAGACACATTTGTTAATCTTAAAAAAGGCAGCTTGGAGCAATCTCCCGGGTTCAGATGCAGATGCTCTGCACCGTGTGCCAAGCTGTGCAGCTGTGGGCAGCTCACAGACACTCCAGGTGCCGTGTTTGTGCCGTGGGTGAAATCCTGTCACATCCCACTGGTGTGCTGATAATCCAGCAGTGACTGCAGGGTAGTGGGGCTGCTGGGGGCTGAGCAAAGCTGGTTGGATTGGCACTGGTTGTGTGGTAGAGGTTCCATCAGGCACTGAACAGTCAAGTGGGAACCAGAGATAAAAAAATGGGAAGTGTGTGTGGCTGGAAGTGGCTGAACTGACTCTGTGCATGTGTGTCCATCCCATGGTGGAAGAAGCCACCATCTCTTTCCAGTGAGCATGAAAATCAGAATTAGATTAACTTTTCTCAAGTGACAAATTTGGCAGTGTTATCTCTTAAAAACAATTATTGGCATGAAGTTAATTCAAAGGCACTTAATGATGTAAGCTTGTAAACTTTCCCAGGTGGCACCATCTGCATATGTGATTTAAAAAAAAACGGAACGACAAAACAGAGAAAATAACGTAGTTTGAAAAGTGAAATTAATTTGTAAAGCTGTTTGGTTTATTACTTGGAAAACCTTCAAAACCAGAAAAGTCCTTGAGCCAAAATATCAAAGATAGAAACTTTTGTAGAAGATAACTTGAGTACAGTTTCTTACAAGGATCCCAAGGCTGTGCTTTACATCCTTTTCCCTAGTGCAGTTTATAATGCTCCTTCCAGCTGAGTTTTACAGTGAAGTGACTTGGTGCTGACTTGTGTGGATCAGGTCATATGAGAGGGAGCTGGGGGGGCTCAGCCTGGAGAAAAGGAGGCTCAGGAAGGACCTTCTCACTCTCTGCAACTACTTGGAAGGAGGTTGTAGCCAGGTGGGCTCTTGTCTCAGGCAACAGGACAAGGGGAAATGGTCTCAGGCTGTGCCAGGGAAGGGTCAGGTTGGACATCAGAAGGAATTTCTTCACTGAAAAGGTTGTCAGGCATTGGAATGGGCTGCCCAGGGAGGTGGTGGGAATGGCTGAAGGTGGCACTCAGTGCTCTGATCTAGTTGACATGGTGGTGTTTAGTCAAAGGTTGGACTTGATCTTGGAGGTGTTTTCCACCCTTTGTTGTTCTGTGATCTGTCATGGATCCCTGTATCCCTTGGCTCAGTACTCTTTGATCAGACAAACCTTTCTGTGCTAAGGGTGGTATTTGTTGTCATCATTTCAAGCCTGTATAATCTTCACCAGAGTCTCTTTTCCAAAAAGGACCCAAGTCTGATACTACAAAGGTAATTTACATTTCAGACTAGGCTGGGTCCACTGTTACAGTTGAAATACCTATTTCTTTGTGGTTACTGACATATTCACTGGTAGAAATTTTTGCAAATATTCCCAAAACAAGCTGATTTCTAAAATAATTTTAAAAAAATCATCTGGCTTCTGCTTGGTTTTTTCTCTATTATGTACTGACAGCCTGGCAAGAAAATACTTGAACCCCAGGTGCTCTGAATTGTGTTGTGGTGTGCTAAAGTCTGTGTCAGTGGCTTTTGCATATCAAGGCAAACAGCTTTTTCTGTTCTTAAATATTCTCTTTTTGCTCTATCATGTAGTAGCATCTGTGTCCCCCCCCCCCCCCCCCCACTTTAAAATGGGCATTAAAAAGAGCCACTTGATTAGATTTCATACTTTGTAAAGCATTTGGAGAACAGCTGATTAAAAAGCACTGTATAAATGAGAAGTATGTGCTTTTCTGTTCCTAACCATTCCTCACATCTAATTTGTGAGAACCAAGGCCAAGAAGCTGCTGTTGGTAGGAACAACCTCTTTAAAACCTGGGAAGGGGAAGCGGAAGGTTTGTCGAATGAACTGTCGGTTGAAAAGCACTTCCCAGGAAAGGTATAACTGGATTAAAAGTTTCCCATGTGGGGAAGGGGGTGGTGTGGGGAGGAGGGAGGGAGTAATTAGTCACTTTGGAGATGCTGCTGTAGCAGTTAATCCTGCAGTGGCAGCGTGGCCACCAGCGGATGCTGCATCCTTAGGGATGATCCCTGGGAAGCTGCTTTACTCTCTGTCATCACTTTAACGAGCCCTGGTGCCTGGATAAAGTGCTTCAGACCAGCCTGAGAAATAGTGAAGCTGAAATATGTATTAAGGGTAGTAACTGGCCCAACCCCTTACTTTTTCCCCACGTCATTCCTAATTCATAAAAACAAACCATAGAACAGCCTTGAACTTTGTGCAAAAATCTGTTGCTCTGTAATTTGCAATTTAAATGATACTTCTCTGTGTTTGACTGCAGGCAGGATCAGCCATTCTATTCCCATCCAATTTAATGCTTTTAGTTTTGGGGGGGTGTGTGGGACATCCTGGAATACCAATTATTTTTTCCCTTCCCTGTTTCATGTTTCAGAGCCATCAACAAGCAGGATCTGCTGTTAGTTGGTAGTTCCCCTTTATTGTTTTTCATCAAAGGTTGTGTCTGCAAATTTGGATTTGTCTGGGGTTTTGTTTGGTGTTTGATCAGTGTGATTTTTAAACAGTGTGTTCGGGCTGATGTTTGCATAATTACAGCAAAGTTCGTTTAATGGGTATGAGGTGGAGGGGAAGGCAGGGCCTGCCCTGCTTGAAGTCCATTTGTTGTTTCATTTTGCAGATGTAAACACTGGAAGACAAATATCATTTCTAATGGTGGAATAGGAAAGAGTTTCTCAGATTGAGTGTGGTTTGATGCCACTGTGCCCCTCCAGCTGCCCCAAACCAGCCACTGATCCCCTGCCACAGTCAGGGCTGGCTGGTCCAGAGGTGATGGATGATTCTGTCACAACATTCCTCAGCATCAGCATTAGATGTTTGTGGGAGTGATGTGATACTGGTAACTGTAGCATGGCCAGAAATACTTGTCCTTGTGTAAATACACATCTGGAGAAGTTAGGGAATGGTGTGGTTGGGGTGCTCAGAATAGATCAGTAAAAGGAGGAGAATACTTCTGAACAGTAAAAACTCAGTGTAGCATCTTGAGGAGGTGGAAAATGGGAAGTGTGGTGATGCTTTCGCCCCTTTGACCTCTGTAACCAAAGATATCTGCAGTTATTGGCTCAAGGAGACCCATAACTGGAAGAAAAGGTAATTGCAATCTTGTTACTACAGTGTTATTGAGAAATAAAACTTAAATTCAATAAATTTTCCATTTGTAGGTGTTTATAGGTGTCCTATAAATCTAATGATTTGTAGGGTAAACGAGGCTGTAGCAAATTTCATGGTCTATCTGAAACCTGCACATTCTGCATGAAGCAGCTGTAAATACTGATATTACTGAATTGTACAGCTGGTTTGGTTTGGAAACCTGTGTTTTCTCCTGTACCTAATACTAAACCTCTGCAGAATTAATGAAATACTTGGTGGTATTTTAACATTGAAAGAGAATTTTTAAAAACTTTGGAAAAAGGTCTGTCAAATTATCACATTGTGGAAAAACATCATTGCTGTACTGCAGCATAAACAGTTTTTAATGGTGTAAATGTGGGGCTTTTTTTAATAATTTCAAAAGCTAACACTGTTTTGCTGTATTTAGTTCTTCAAAGACCTTTTTATAATTTTACTCCCTGATCTTGATGGATGAAAACATAATCCATATTTAAATCCTTTCCTCCAAGTGAAGTGAACTTTTGTTTCTTTGATAAATTTAGATCATTTTTCTTCTTGCTAAGGTGGAGGAGTGTTTTATAGCATGTAAAAGTTTGTCTGGTGCAATGGGTGTGCAAAGTGATGGGAAACAATTCCACCAGTAGTGTTGCTGTTGAGGAGGGGAGAGATCATGTTTGCTCTTTGAACAGCTGACTCACCAGAGCTGCCTGTTAATCTCGACAGCTTTACTGCAAAGCAAAGAAAGCAGCTGAATAAATTGGGGAAAACTCTTCTTTTTCGAGGGGAAAACATTGTGGGTTCAGTTGGACAAAGCTGGCCATGGCACCACTTGCTGCTTTCCCAGTTGTGTTTTTTTGTTAGTGAGTTTGGAGGCTCAAACCTTTTAAGCGTAGCCCAGATCTCACCACCTGTTTGTGTGTGAAGCATTTAGATCTGCAGATAAAGTCTCCTGAACTTAATACAGGCTGACTTCTCAGCACTTGGGGGGTTTCTGGCAATTTCTGGGGTTGTTCTGTGCAGGGTAGAGCACAGGGCAGTTACATGGAAAGAAAACAATGTTCTCCATGCTTCCTTCCCCCTTCAGTACTGGACAGTTTACTCTTAATTCCTGCTGTCACAGCACCAGTTATGCTTTTCTGCAAAGCCTCATGGGAAGAGTTGTGCGTTTCTTGATTTTTTTTTAATAGCTCTAATGAATCACAGAATCAAGGAACTTTAAGAGTTGGAAGGGACCTTAAAGATCATCTAGTCCCAAGCCCTCTGCCATGGGCACCTCTCCCTAGACCTGGTTGCTCAAGGCTTCTTCCAGCTTGGCCTTGTAATGAATCCAACTCCATGAGAGTTAGACCCTTGTCCCAGCATCAACAACATTTTGAACTTGAAAAATGCCTGTGCCTATTTTTGCCCTGGATTTTTGGATAAATATTTATTGATATTGAACATTTCTGGGAGCTGCAAATTAGAAACTGTTTTTTACCCTGCAGGTACCTGGCATAAGTTAAAAATGCATTGATTGAGGCACCTCTGTCACGACAAACCCTTTGATTTCTCTCTGACATTTATGAACTAGTGGAGTGTTTTTGTTTAAAAGATGGGGTGTGATGGTGTGGTTCTTGGGCATTCATGTGGATTAGGACTGTCATCCAGCCCTCTTTCGTAGGAAGTCCTTATTTTCCCCCAATTGGCTGTATTTGGCCACTGGAGGGGGGGATTTTGGGTGAAGTTTGAGTGGTTTGTCTCCCCTGGCTTTGGAGAGGCCAATGCGTAGCTGGGCTTGTCTGCAGTGGCTCGGCTTTGCCTGGTGTTTGGTGTGTCCCGTGGCTGATGGAGCAGCCCAGCTCAGCATCCATGTGCTCAGATACCCAGTCTGAGGGCACACCCATCCTGCAGGGATCGGGCTCAGGCGGGCACAGCCAGCTCCAGGCAGAGGCTGGAGAGGAGCTGCACACACAGAGCCTCCAATACCAGCCTGGAGTGGAGCTGCACACACAGAGCCTCCAATACCAGCCTGGAGTGGAGCTGCACACACAGAGCCTCCAATACCAGCCTGGAGTGGAGCTGCACACACAGAGCCTCCAGTACCAGCCTGGAGAGGAGCTGCACACACAGAGCCTCCAATACCAGCCTGGAGTGGAGCTGCACACACAGAGCCTCCAATACCAGCCTGGAGTGGAGCTGCACACACACAGAGCCTCCAATACCAGCCTGGAGTGGAGCTGCACACACACAGAGCCTCCAATACCAGCCTGGAGTGGAGCTGCACACACACAGAGCCTCCAATACCAGCCTGGAGTGGAGCTGCACACACACAGGGCGTCCAATACCAGCCTGGAGAGGAACTGCACACACACACACACACAGGGCCTCCAATACCAGCCTGGAGAGGAACTGCACACACACACACACACAGGGCCTCCAATACCAGCCTGGAGAGGAACTGCACACACAGAGCCTCCAATACCAGCCTGGAGAGGAGCTGCACACACACAGGGCGTCCAATACCAGCCTGGAGAGGAACTGCACACACACACACACACACACACATACAGAGCCTCCAATACCAGCCTGGAGAGGAGCTGCACACACACAGGGCGTCCAATACCAGTCTGGAGAGGAACTGCACACACACACACACACACATACAGAGCCTCCAATACCAGCCTGGAGAGGAGCTGCACACACACACACACAGGGCGTCCAATACCAGCCTGGAGAGGAACTGCACACACACACACACACACACACACATACAGAGCCTCCAATACCAGCCTGGAGAGGAGCTGCCAAAACCACAGCGCTCAAGGCCTCTCCCTCCGATGGGCCAGTGCTGGAAGGAAACAGCCCCCAGCTTGTTCCTCTGGGACACAGGCCTGCCTTGTTAGGAAATGGGTGAAGTTTGGGAACCCACAATACCTCACATAGCTCTGTGTACAGTAACGCAGGGTGGAAATAGGGCCATAGGCATGAGCAACCAGACGGGCTATAAATATAGAATACTCTCTCAATTCCAGTTTCGTTAGTCATGGGAGGACAGTGAGAGTTTTATAAACTTATAAGGAATATACAAACAGTTCTGAATTTAAAATAACTCTGTATAATTTTTTTTAGTGTGTGAAAAGAATATTCTTTTTTGAGACCATCCATGTAAGTATCTGCTATACACAGAGCGTAAGGATCTGCGTATTTATGTGTTCATGTGAATGTGACTTGGGATGACAAAAAAAGGTACCGGAGGAGAAAAGCATAGCTCAAAACGTGCCAAACTGGAGCAGAAACAGAGTGGGAAGCTGCGTGCTTCCCACTTTGTGCCAATATCAAACCCATGGATCCCCTCTTTTTCTTTGATAAGTGCTGTCTGGTGCCGTCTCCAGCTCGAGAGCAGCCAAGCAGTGTCTCTGAGCTGGCTTTGCTCAGCTTGGAGCCCCTGTCAGATCCACGGATACGGCTCACCTTGGCCGTCCTTCCCACAAATAAATAAATAAAACTCTGGGACTCCCTAATCTGATCACAAATCCTTACTACAGGATAGGATTTAGAAAGTCCGAAGCAATGTCATTATTATTTTTTCCCAGTCGTACTAACAGGAATTCCTCAAAAGCCTGTGCGAGTGTGTGAGCAGAGACAGCTCCAGCAGCCAGGTATTGACTGTGTGTGACATGGCTGGCAGTGCTGTGAGTGTGTTCTGTGTGTCTGCAGATTCTGGGGGATGACACAGTCAAACAGGTTATTTTATCTATCAACCTGTTGAAAGAACTGAAATAGTTCAGTCTCAGAATGAAGGTTTTCAAAGACAGTGGAGTAAGTCCAGACTGGACACTGTCATCCTTCCCTGAGGGTGGAGGAAGACCCTGAGCACACCCACGTGCTGTTCCCACTGACACAAGCCACTTTTCCCAGTGTCCTCTGACACAGGTGTTTGAGTCCTTTGCTTGGCTTGAGCTATCCAGGGATTCAGAGTTTCTGAGCTGGCAGAGATTTGTCTGGGGCACCGTTTGGGGTTGTAGTAATGTCCAGTGCCCCCCTGGATTGGGAGCATCCTTGCACTTCCCAAAGGAGGCTCTGCAGCCCAGCTCAGGCTTTCCTACCCACACTCAGAGCTGTTCAGGAACCCACAAGCAAACAAGCAGCTGTTGCAGCAGTTCTGTTCTTTGGATATCAGACCATGTAGGATGGAGTTAAAAGTTCATGTCCAGATAGTCCAGGGTGATTTACAGACTATGAAGGCAATTTGCATGAAGTCTGAAAAGATAACATTTTCCCTTTTCCCTCTGAAGCACTTCCATCCACAGTTGTGGTGTATGACAATAAACTAATTTTAATGCAGCTTTCAAGTCAGTTGTATCCTTCCTGCTGCCCATGTTGCCCGTAAATTTGTTAAAATGCATTAAGAAATGGATTAATGCATAATATTCTGTCTGCTTTTAGGTCTTACAAACTCTGGCACTTTCTGCATTCCCTCTGTGTTTATAATAGCGGAAGATTTAGAACGAAAAAAATCACTCCATAATTACTAAAACCAAGGAAAGAGCTCACCCTTTGCTTGTAGTAGATCTCAAGAGCACAACCTTCAGTTGCTGTCAGATTTGCTTACACTCTTGCATTTCTGGAAGTCCTGAAGGAAACACTTCATTTGATCATTTCAGCATAATTGCCTTAATATTGTTTGGAGCGTCGTCATCTTTAACAGGGTCCCTTCACTTGCAATGTGCAAATACTGTAAGTGATGTTGTACTTCCAGATTGAGTAGTTTGTAATTTAAAAAAAAATGCACCAGGTGTCTCTAACTTCTCAAACCATCAGTATTCCTGCACCTTTTTCTGCCCTTCCATTATCATTCTGCTTCTTTCTTGGGTTCTGAAATACCTAAATCTTAATCCTGGTTTTAATGGCCTGTCTCATAGCAGGTGAACAGCTTGAGAAGTCTTGCTCTCTAGCTAAACAATGTGAATGTTCATTCTCTTTCTGGCTGAAATTCCTTGAATTTTCATCTTCTTTGATGCTTCAATCTCAGTTGCTTTGTTATTTGTTGTATCCTAGTTGGAATGAGCACAAACTGTCCAGGTTTGCTCTACTATTGTGTGTGTTGTAAACAGTTTTCCTGAAGGTTTTTTCCTTTTAGTTTTAGTGTAATTACCCTTTGGCTGGAGCAGTGTTGATTTCTGCCTCCAAGATGAGCGTTGTGTTTGATTGTTTAGACAGAAATGGTTAAACTGTGAATGGGCATAAGGCATAAATGCAAAGGGCATTCTTGAAAGGAAGCAGGAGCTGAACCCCTTTGAACCAGTGACTCCTGTTTGCCCTGGATTAAACTGCCCTGATCCTTTGGCGTTGAGAAAACTCCCATCATTTGGGCCAGTGTGATAATGTTACCAAACTGTCTTCCTCCTTTAGTATCAATCTGGAATGTGAAGAGTATTCTTCCCTGCTGGGTTTTTACCAGGAGATGGCTGACCAGCACTCCTTGCTTGCAGTATATTAATTAAATCCTGTAAAGCTTATTGCCTTACACTTGCAGCACTTGGAAGACAGGCAGATTAAATCTAGCTTTAAGCAACAACAAGCAAAACCCCAATATATTGCTCGTAATCTGCAGCAAAAAGAGAAATGATTTGCCTTGGAGCTGTTCTTCAGCAGCTCTTTGCTTTCCTTATCTGTTGCTGCAGAGTTCAGGAACTTCAGCTGCCCCTTTAGGAATGTGGGCAAGTTTGTGACGAGGGGTTGGCAGAGGAGGGGGTGCAGCTTCCACCACCACGGGGGGACCATCATCTTCCTGCCCTCACCTCGTCAGTGCTGCTGTTCTGATTTGCATCTTCCAGTGGGAAATTTCCCTTTTCATAGAGGAAATGTTTCTGGAACAGAGTGGTACTGATGGTAAAACATTCCCAGCCAGTTTGTTTACGCAGTGCTGAAGGCCGAGTGGAACTGGCCTGAACGCCCAGAGCTGGTTGTGTCTCTGCCTCCGTGGGGTTTGTTTATGCACTGAATTCATGCTGGCGTGGAAGGGACAAAATGGACTTGTTTTTTCCCTCCCTGTCTCGAGTGCCAGCTGCAATGATGCCAGTCTGGGCTGTGCTGGGCAGCATAAACTGTTTTGAAAGAGAATGCGATTCATGTTGCCTGGGTTTGTAAATAACTCCTGTTTGTCTGCACCTTCCTGGCCCAGTGTTATGCACTCGGAGCAAACGCTCTACCTGTGCTGCCCGTGTGTTCCTGGTGACTGGGGGTAAAGGTGGTTGTTTTCTTCCCCCAGGTCTCCATCTGCTCTGATTTCAGTGTGGTGGGAGTCGCTCTGAGGCTGCTTGAGCTTTAGCAGGGTTGGTTGCTTCACTTGCAGAAACCTGAAGGGACGGGAGGTTTTACAGTGCCAGGGTGTCCCTGAAGCCTTCACTCACTCTAAATAAACTGACTTAGCACACATGTTGTTATGTATCACAGCTGAGAAGGCTGGAAGCTGTTTTGGTGTAACTTCTAAGGGAAGGAATGAATGGGAGGTGGCCAAAAGAGGAGTGTGTGGGGTCATCAAACTTCAGTATATCCAACTAAAATATGATCACTGAACGATGAACGTTTCCTCTCTCTCATAGCCCTTATTGCCTTTGGTGGAATCAGTCTCCAGGTGCTGAGTGGTGATGGACTTTCCTGACCTGTCTCCTGCTACTTTCTTCCACTTCTTTGCTGTGGAATCATCCATAGGTGCTTCCATCTGAGCACTTGGCTCCAACTGCTGCACAACCAGCTGTACAGGCATTTCTGTGTGTTGTTTTTTCACCCATAAAGTCCTGAGGAGGGGGATGCAAGAGTGGATTCCTTTATCAATCATTATATGATTGAAAATTGGACACTTAGTGGCCTGATGGCAGGTTGGGCAAATCCTTTGAGGTTGTTTTGAGGTTCTGATGCTTCATCACACCTAATTTTGTGACAGATGGAAATACCAAGAAGCGAGAGACCAAAAAGGTGTGTGTGGAAGCCAACCAGGCATAGTGAAACTTCTACTGGGTCTGTGTAGTAGGAAGAAAATTAGGTAGAAGATAATTCACAGAACAACTTGGCAATTTCAGGATCCTGGGAAAGATGTCTGAGATCAATATGGGCTGATAGTGACTAGGATGTAAACATGGAAACATGTGACTGGTGGAATGATCTTGAGTCAGGGATATATCTTGAGGGCCATAGAATTAATGCCCTCCTGGTGTGAGCTTGTGTAGACCTGCCCAAGTGTTTTACTGGTGGCTGTGACTGTACAGACTGAGGTTTAAAGAAGGAGGAGGTGATCCCTTTCAGGTCCTGTCAGTGCTGGGTTGAACTGAATCTTTGAGATCCAGCAGTTAATGTCAAAAGCTGCCAGACTTTATGCCATAGCTGCCAGAAAGCAGTTTGACATGGCAGTGTTTTCACTGAATGTGAGAGAAACAATTTTAGAGAGCACTGGGAGGAAACAGAAGACAAACAATACACTATTGTTGATCTGCTGCTAATACCTGTTTCTGTAGTGGTATAAAGATTTATACAACTGCTCTGAGTGGCCTCTTCAGTTCCTTGCAGATGACTGTTACCCATATTTCTGTGATCAGAACATGTTACTGCACGTATTTAATATGTATATTTCCTTATTGCAGCCTTTATTCTGTAGTTACTTGATTCCAGCCCTGATCATGAATCACTGGAACTGGATTTTCTGAGTAATGTCTCTCCAGTCTCTCTATTCTCCCAATATACTGGGCAAAAGAAATCGGGTCTTGTATAGGCTGCATTTGAAGTCAGCTGTTTGAAAGGCTGAACCAAAGCATAGCCCATTAAAATGCAATATTTTAAAAACTTTGTCATGTAGAAGGATTGACATTCCAAAAGTGACCATATTTTTCTGTCTTTGCAGATAAATTTAGACAGCAAACTTTTTTTAGTAGTTGACAAGGAGAAAACACTCCCCTCCTCCTCTGGTTTCTGCTCGGAATTAGGTACTTTTTTTCCCCTCTTTCTTTTCTGAAACATTATTTTGCATGAAGGATGCTCTGAAAAATCAGACACAGGATGTTTTTTTTAAAGAAGGATCAAATGCCATTTTACAAGGAGAGAAAGAATCCTTAAAAAATATTTATCCCACACTTGGCAACCTTTTGCTCGCCCGCATGTGACTGGCGCGGTGCCATCCTTGGCCGGGCCGGCGCCTCTGCTTGCCAGGAGTCTTCCTCCTCTGGCTGCATTTTCACTGCCTGTGACTGATTGTTTATTCACCTGATTTTTCTGTTTCAGCTCTGCTGAAGTCACGGCGTCTTGGCCACGATAAGAGCCCTTTTGTGTGCCCAGACCCTGCGATAGGTGATGTCAGCGCGGGCTGTGTGTGGCTCGCTCTGCCTCCCAGAGCAGGGAGGGATCAGGTGTCAGACAAACTCACTGCTTCCTGCTTAGCCTGAGCCTGGCCAGAAAGGAAAGGTTGTAAATACACACAATTGTTTCTTGCCTTTTTTTTTCTTTCTTTTTAAGCATCATGGGGGTTTTAATTGAGAATAACGAGTCTCTGAGTCAGGTTCTCTTGGGGCTCCTCTTCTTTCTTGGATCTTTGCATTTAGGTTTGAAGTGTCTCCTTTCTGTATGTCAAGTCTGAATCTGATTTGCCAAGTAAATGGGCATTGTGGAATAAAATACTTTTCCTTTTTTGCAAGTGATTTGTAAGGATCTTCATAGTACTTGGAAAATCTTGATTTTGTTGACAAGGAAAATTCAGTTGCAGAAATCAGAGAGAAGGTGAAGCATGGATGGTCAAAGAAAGTACTGTGGTTGGTTTTGCTCTAGTAAACTTGATTTGTGGCTGCTGGAACCCTTGTACTGTCCTTCTCTGGAGATCTGATGATCCAAGTACTTTCACTCCCTAAATGTAAATGGACACTGGTCTGGTCAGGCCTCATCATCTCTCTGTTGAAGTGCTAAAAGGTCTGCCCTTCTCCAGGTCTTGCTTTGACTTCCTTCTCCCGTGGCTGCCCTCCAAGGTTTCTGATATTTTCCATTATTTTGGTATCTCCATGTGATGACAATTAAGTATTTTTTGCCCTTGGGCTTGTCAGCAAGGATTTGTTTGGGGTTTTTTGTGTGCAGTCCTCAGCCTTCATGGTCCAAGGCACTGCTGTACCTGGCTGATAAATCCTGGCCCCACGTGCCAGCACTGTTTGCTTCTGTTTGGTCTCCAATGTTCTTGCAGACTGAAGTCAACAAGTTATCCAGTGTATTTCAGGGTGATTTTTTTTTTTTTGGCCAAAGCATTTTGCATGTTTTAGTACAAATGTAGCAGCCCAGTTTGGGAGGGTGGGTGGAGGACAGATGGGCCTGGACTGTGAGGTCAGCCAGGGTTGTTTAGTGAGGTTTTCAGGACAGGGGTATCTGAGGGAACCAGCGTGGAAGGCAGATAAGGCTTTTTATTGTTGATAATGTGTCCTACACACACACACAGAAGTTCTTGTTCTGCCTCTTCAAAGAAACAGGATACTCATATTGTCTCCAGGCTGAAAACTCTGCCAACGTTAGCAAGAACAAGCAGAAAATAGGTCTGAGGGAAAAGCAAGCTTGCTGAGCTTTTAGAAAATAATCTTTAAAAAGTTTTAAAGAGTTCATGCTAAAATGGTTGTGATTAAAATATTACTATAGTTTTGAAAACCTGTTTCACTGATTGCCTTTTTCGTGTGAACTTGTGTATCCTTCTGTGCTCCAATTTATATTTCTGTAGACGAGAGTCAGCAGATTTACCAGGAGCTGCAGGGAATCCTATTTTTATAGCAGACTGCTCATGAATGGCAGAGGCATTAAGGGAATACAGGAGTCTTTCCCAAGAATGAAATAAACTCAGTCTTTCTGTGCTATGTTTGTCTCAACACTTAATGTAGTAGTATTTGTTTTTCTGCAGATTGTCCAGATGAAAAGAGAAAATCGTGGAGTTAATCAATACACCAATAATGAACTTTGTGGAGGCAGGGTGGGGGGTGTGTGTTATTTTCCTTTTTAGTAGGGCTTTGAACTGGAAATGTAGCTACCACATGAAATCTGAGTTCTGGCACCCACTCAGCACAGCAGTCCATCTGCTAGCAAGACATACTATTTTTTTTTTTAATCCCTTAGTAGTGGCAGATGCAAGTCCTGTGTACCTTGGGGTGAGAGGCAGTTTGTGATGCCTTCCCGAGGTGACATCTGGGCAGGCTGTTTTATACTGGTGCAGACTGCAGTAAGAAAAAAGGATACCCACCTGTATGCATGTTTTATTTTGGTGTAAGGCTTTGGGGTGTATGGGTATTTTTCCCCTTTCAAGAGGGAAAAAAAAATCCAGCATCTTTACACAATGCATTATTTAGCAGCGATTGCATTCCTGCTCTCTGCAGTCTCACAGGTAACTGGCTCTGCAAAAATGGCCTTAATTTGGCCTGCAGATGGTACTTGTGCTACCTGGGCAGGTCTTGGCTGTCTTTGTGCTCCCACCTCCTTGTTCTGAGTCTCCCTTCTCCATCCATTAAAAAAAAAAGGTGATTGAAGTCAATCAGGATCAATACAGAATCATTTTGATAGGAAATATAAAATTCTCTGATGGCATTTTGGCAAGTCCTTTGCAAGGTGGGCACTACCTTAAAGCTGTCAGAAAAGGGATTCTTATGATCAAAATTTGATGTAAAATGTCAGGATCCTGGTGCAGAGCTGTGAGCATGGGGTTGAATTTTTTTGTTTGTTTGGGGTTTTTTTCGTTGGCTGTTTTTTGGTTGGTTGGGGGTTTTTTGGTTGGCTGTTTGTTGGTTGGTTGGTTTTTTTGTGGGGGGAATTACTGAAACTCAGTTCTTTCTGCTGTTGTTGCTGGTGCAGTGTTTTAGCTGAGTTAGAAAGTGGCAAACAACTACTAAATGCAAACCAGATTTCTAGTCTGTGTGTTTCCAGAGCCTCTGGCTCATGGCTCGTGTGGCTAAAAGGCCATACAGTGCTGTAATCAAAATGCTGTTGTTACATAAATACGATGCTGCCACTTCTTTTGATCTAACACTGGTGAGCTTGGCTGCTGAGGATTCTGCTCTTTGTTTGTGTCTTCCAAGCTGAAATGCTTTCACATAAAACGAAATGTCTCCATAAATTTGCACCCCATTTTTTTTTCTCCCTTTCATATTTTCTTCTCTGAACCCAGTATTTGAGGATAAGGCAGAATTCTGTTGCACTCTTCAGGGGAAAACAGTAGCTCCATAATTCCTCGGTATTTGATGTGGATGATGATTTGATCCTTTATTAAACCGCATTTTGCACACATAAGCAACATTGGGATGCTACTCTGGGGTCAGCCCAACCATGTGTGCTGCAGTAGAGCAGGGCTTCCTTCTGCAAGGATAATTAAGCTGTTTGAAGGAAGCTTGTTTTCTTGCCAGTTGAAGACCAATTTGAAGTACAAATAGGAAAGACAAGAAATGCTTAGAAAGACAATAAGTCAGCATGCCAGAGAAAAAAAATTATCCATAATCCTAGGGCTGTGGAATAGGTTCCAGTGCTGCCTGTTTCCATTATCCTTATGTTGATCTTGCTTTCAACAGTTTTCTTTATTACTTATTTGGTTCACATCATAAATTTGATCTGAGAAAAAGATATTTCCAGGCAACCAAAACTGAGCAAACTAGGACTTTTTACAAGAGTGGTTTTTACGTTGGTTGGTTGGGGTTTTTTCCAGCGACACTCCAGAGCTGGGGGAATCCAGTTGTGGTGGAGCTGTGCAGGTTTGTGCTTTGTTGCTGCACTCAGCAATAGGACAAGGGGGCATGGGCTTAAGCTCTGTCAGGGGAAATGGAAGTTGGAGATCAGAAAACAATTCTTTCCAGAGAGAGTAATCAGGTGTTGGAATGGGCTGCCCAGAGAGGAGGTGGATTCCCCATCCCTGGAGGTTTTTAAACTGAGCTTGGCCGTGTCACTGAGTGCCATGATCTGGTAAAGGGACTGGAGCTGGACCAAGGGTTGGACTTGATGATCTTGGAAGTCTTTTCCAATCCAATCAATTCTGTGATTTTGTGGTGCTGACCCCTTGCTTTGTGCCCTCAGTGTGCCCCAGCTCCTGCGGGAAGCGAGCCTGCACCGACCAGAACGAGTGCTGCCACCCCGAGTGCCTGGGCAGCTGCACCGCCCCGGACAACAACACGGCGTGCGTCGCCTGCCGCAACTACTACTATGAGGGCGTCTGCCTGCCCACCTGCCCCCCCAACACCTACAAGTTCGAGGGCTGGCGCTGCGTCACCAGGGAGTTCTGCTCCAAGGTGCCCGCCACGGACGCCAGCGAGTACGAGAAGTTCGTGATCCACAACGACGAGTGCATGGCCGAGTGTCCCTCAGGGTTCATCCGCAACGGCAGCCAGAGGTAACACAGCCTGGGGGAATCCTGCTGGGGGTCCTGCATGGGTTCTCTGCTCCCAACCCTGTGCCAGCTTGGGGTGCAAGGGGCTTGGGGGAGAAGTGGGGACTGGCAGTGGGGATTTGGCTTCCTGGTGGAGCCTGGCTTAGGTGAACTTAGCGCTGAAGGCTCTGGTGGTGTGTGCTCCTGTCAGTGGCCTCTGGTTCCTCAGGAGGTCAGTGCAGTGCAGAACAGAACCAGGTCTTCCCTTCTATTGGTTACTCTCTCCTTGAAGCCCAGGACCACAAGGGTGGAGCTGAGTGATGACCATTATCACACACAACAAACTGGTGGAGTTACCTTGCTTTGCATATTCTTTGTGTGTGCCTGCATTTCAGGCATGTATATTCATATTTAATTTTATTTCCCTTTTTTCCCAGATAACAAAGGTGTTTTAGGAGGGAGTAATCATATAGATGTTGACAAAGATAATGCAGCAGCCGAAATATTACACAGAATAATTTCTTACAAAAGCATCACTCATCTGCTCTTATTTAATTCCAGCAGCAGGAGTGATGTGTGGTTGTGATTTTTGATAATTTGCCAGTGGTAAGCAAGCAGCCTTCATTGCCTGCTGACCCTTGGAAGTCATGGCCTTTGAGGGAAGCACAGTCAGTGTGCTGAAGCTCACAGTGCTCAGTACTGCACTCAGAAGAGGTCCTTGTAGGCTGTTGGGTTTTCTGGAAGGGTGATTGTGATGATGCCTGCACCAGTTGTGTGTCACTCATCCCTTTGAGGCAGGCTCCAGTTGACATTTGGATACAGGCAACTTAACGCTGTCTTTGCCCAAATCCAGGTGCTCGCCTGAGAAATGCTGCTTTTCCCATGTCCAGGAGCTCATGGTGTCAGAGGCTGTGCACAGCCATCCCACCTTACCCTGGTGCTGTGCTCCCTGTAGGGCTTGAAAGAGCTGTAACTCAAGGCTGGTCAATGTGCTGTCTCCCAGAGGAGCTGTTAACAAATAGCTGCAAATGGAAAGCGTTGCCAAAGTGTCCTTTGTACGTTTGGTTGAAGTCTCTCTCTTGTGTCTGCAGCTTTCAGTGGTTTGTGGCATGTTACAGTGCAGGAGTTTGAAACAGGAGCTTACTACTGAGGAAAGGAGCTTTTTTCTGTTAAGGTTTATGCATGGAATCCTGTTTCAATTTGCATGTTTCTTCAAGCCTCAGAAGAATGTGGGTTCAGTTCCCTTCTAAAAGAATAAATATTAAGTCCCTGTCCATCAGTGTTGTCAGCAGAAGCCCTTGTCTTTGAAGCTGGGTTTGGTCTTTTCATTCCTGCATTTTCTCTCTAAAGTGATAATGCAGCACAAGTAATCATGAAATACCAAGGAAAGTGCTAGAATAGGTTGAAAAAATTAAAATTACCTTGTATCAGGAAAGACATTTACCAGGAGTGGTCAGAGGGCCTGTTTTGTGCACACATGAAGTTTACAATTTTGAGATGAATATACAGGAAGTAAAAAGCTGCTGTAGCCAAAGGCTTGGGCTGACCTGAGTTCTTGTTTCTTGAATCTGGCCCCTAAAAATTGCTTCTGAGTGCCTGTAAGTGTAAGAACAGAAGTGAGCCTGTGCCCCAGTGTTCCCTCCCAGCTTCTGGCAATCTGGTTTCTCTGAGTTTGGGCTGTCTTAATGTTTTATAGTCAGTGGTGACCTGTTCTCTTTCCATCTGTGTCACCCATTTTGAACCTGCTTAGACTTCTGACCTGCCTCTCCTAATTCTTGTTGTCAATTAATTTTCCTTGCATCAAGACACAACCTTCTTGTTTGCTTAAACTTGCTACTTTAATGCCTCTTAAGCTGTAAGAAGTGGTGAGTAATTGACTGCTCACTTTCTCCACGTCCCTCCTGTGTCCCCACAGTTGTCTTTCTGAGTTAAAACAGCC
The DNA here is from genome assembly GCF_047495875.1 of Pithys albifrons albifrons. Taxonomy (NCBI): domain Eukaryota; kingdom Metazoa; phylum Chordata; class Aves; order Passeriformes; family Thamnophilidae; genus Pithys; species Pithys albifrons. The sequence continues at coordinate 17,904,913 of NC_092470.1, read as the reverse complement.
AGGAGCATGGAATTCCCTAGTGCTGAGCTTGAAATATTGGTTTAAGAGCATGGAGACAGACAACTTTATAAGAATGTGAACAGTATTTTCCCATCTCCTGTTCTTGGCGAGGCCTATTTTGGGAAGTTGGGCCTGGATTAGCACGGAAACTCATTGCACTCTGAGGCTGCCTGCGTAAACGAGGACGGAGGGGGTTCTGGGGTAATTAATCACCGTAGATGCACAAATGCAAGGGCACTGGGGTTTAACTGAGGTGCTTTTGCCTTTGGAAGGACCACAGAGCCTTCCAGAAGCTGACAGACAGTGGAAATGGGTGCATTCATTCCCTACAAGCCAGAGGTTCAGTGCTTCAGCCTCTCTGGGATCAAGCAGGGAAGTGTGTGCTGTACAGGTGTGGCAGCTTTCCTTCCAGCCTGGGGGATTTGTCCAGGCTTTGGAGGGAAATCTCTTCCAAAACTCAACCCAAGCAGTTTGTGGCCTCGGAGTTGCGTTCCGGTGCTTATTTTGCATGTCCCTTTCCCTCCCAGCAGCATGTTCTGCAGCCCTTGTGAAGGACCTTGCCCCAAGATCTGTGAGGATGGGAAGACGAAGACCATTGACTCGGTGACGTCGGCGCAGATGCTGCAGGGCTGCACCATCCTCAAGGGGAACCTGCTGATCAACATCCGCCGCGGCAGTGAGTGATGGCCTCTCCTTCCAGCCTCTGATAAAGGGCTTCTCACAGTGTTCCTTTCCTTGTCTGCCTAATGATAAGAGCATTAAAAACTCAGCAGGCTGTTTGCTCTCCAGCCCCAGAGCACAGCTCCTGTTTGATTTGGCCCACTCCAGCACCCCTGCAATAGATGTTCAGTCCCAGGGAAAGCTGGTATTTTTGTTAGGGTTTTTTGGCAGGAAAGGGGCCAGGATTAGGCAGTTAGAGGAGCAGTAGCCCCAGTAGAATAATAAAAGCCCAGGAAGCTGGAAAAGTTGAAAATCCTTGCACGTGGGTAGGTAAGTAACTTGTCATGTGGCACTATAAGACTGCATATCCCCACTTTTTAAGGTAAGATGTGGTGTTTTGCTAAAACATGGAATCCAGAGTGCTGGGAGCTTATATGAAGCCCAACACTGTGTTGCTGGATGGTCAGCATTAGTGAGCTGGCCACCCTTGTCACATGTCTTGAACAAGCTCTGGATTAAATTTGTCACAGCAGTGATTCATCAGCTAGGGAGGTGTTGACAGTTGATGAGCTCTTAAAAGCAGAGTAAAAATCACTGTTAGTTTTTATTGGACATGCATCTCCCTATGGAAGGTCCCTTTTGGTTTCATGAATAAGGTTGAAATATTGAGGTCCATTTGATTCCCTGCCTCCTGCTGAATGAAAACTTCAGGGTTTAGTAACAGCAGCATCTGGATTATTTTACTCATGGTCCCACTGCTACAAGTACAGTCTTCCCTTATGGGAGATGTTCCAGTTACCTGTGGCAGGTGTGGGGGTTTTTATTTTATTTAAGCATTATCTTAGAGTGCTTAATAGCATCTGCTTATTTGATCATTGGTATTTGGTAGCTGGGCTTCCCAGCCATGGTAGGATTTTGGTGTGTTATGGCAGCAAATACCCCTGAGCAGCTTCTCCCATCCTGAATCCTTAAGGAATTCCCCTTGAAACTGCAGAGTAACGTGGCAGGACAATGACACCAGGCAGTGGGCATGGACAGGGATTGCTGGAGGGAAGGACAGCAAAGCCCAAGCTTGTGAAGGGTGGGGTGTTGCAGACCTGGGCAGGGACAGTTCACAGGTACTGAAGTACTAGAGTGGAGCTTTCTCTGTGGTCATTTTAATAATCTGTAATAGAAAATCCCCTTTAGTGAGTTGTGTGGGACATGCTCCATGGCATGAGCACATCCCTGTGGTTTTAGCTTTGCTGTTTCCTCAAGAGTTCCCAGTTTTGTAGCCAGAGCTTCTTAGGTCACAGAGAGCAATGTCCTGTGCCCCCAAGCTCAACCAGTAACATCCCCCCACCTCTTCATTCTCTTTTTCCCACTGGAGCTTTCTGCTCAAGCTTTGCTCCATACCCAAAGAGCAGTTCCAGTCTCATGGATGTGTACATTCAACAAGGGTCTTTTCATCCCTGCCAGAGTGCTGGCTCACCATTTGGTGCTGGCTTCAGAGTGCAGTGCCCATGGAAAAAGCAGGTATTCCGGTGTGGAAAAGCAGGACTGGTTTCCCACTGTTACTCTGTGGCTTTATTTTGCCCTTCAGCCATCTGACTGCACAAGTCCTGGGAGAGGAAGACCAGTGTGTCTCATTTTCCAGAGCAACAAATAGAAAATATTTTCTTTTCCTGAGCCAATAATGCATTAAGGAGAGTATCAATCAGAGCTGTGGATCCTGTAATAACAGAATTACCTTCTTCTTGCTGTAGATAACATTGCCTCAGAACTGGAGAATTTTATGGGTCTGATTGAGACTGTGACAGGGTATGTGAAGATCCGCCATTCCCATGCTTTGGTCTCCTTGTCCTTCCTGAAGAACCTGCGCTATATTCTGGGAGAGGAGCAGGTGGATGGGTAAGTGCTCAGATATTTGTGGGTGCACTTTCACTTGAATAGAAAACTTCTCCTAGAAAACATTCACATGTCACTTATGGAATCTTCCTCTGACATGGAGCATTTCCTCACCTCTGCATGGTCGCTCCTTTCTGTTGCTGTCCAAATCAGCATATTAAATTGAGTACACTGCAGGTATTTTATGGTAACTTTGCTGTTACTTTTCACTTAAGGTTTTTCTAGGGATGTTCTTTACATTGATAAAGTGGTTTTGTTTGTTCCTTTTGCTCTATTTGAGAAAAGAACATCTTCAGAAGCAATTGGATTTCCTTTCAGTTCTTTGGCTTATAGCAGAGTCTTTTGGAGAGTATCAGCTGAAAGGAACCTGAGCTCTGCTGACCAGGGAGTGAAACTGAAAGTGACCCAACCAGGAGGAAACAGATTGCAAGTTGCAGTTGTTTGCAACTCCTTGAGATGTTAACATTAAGTGAATTATCTACCAAGCACGTGAAAGGCTGGTCAGGAAGAGTAAGGCTGATCCCTGCAAATGTTTGCTGTGGATTGTATTGCTTCTATAATTACTCAAGATGTGATCCTTTTTGCTGTACGTAATTCCTGCTTTCCTGTGGTGATAAAAGATTGTCAAGGCAAAAGTTTTTATGGCCACAGAACGTGTGATGCTGAGGTGTGGGGATGGTCCTTCAGCAAACTGCCTTGCTCTTTCTTTCCCTGCATCAAGTGGCCACCCCAGGTTTAAACCAGTGTAACTCCACTGCTGTGGGGTTACCAGTGCAACACAGGCTTCCTGGTGTTAATAGTGGGGTTTGTGTTGCTGTAGTTAATGTGGGGGGAACTTGCCACAGAAATGTAGTAAATGCTGCCATGGTGGGTTGGTTTGGTTTCTGTTCACCAGCTACACAAACCATTAACTCACTTCCCACTGGTGCATTCCTGCCCCTGCTATCCCAAAGTGTCAGTGTCCTTGCAGGTGTTGTCTTGCTGCTTATGTAGAGCCCATAACCCTGCTTTTGGTGCACCTCTGGGTTTTTTTCCAATTCAGCACAATTAAATAGTACCAGGAATTTCTTCCTAATATGTAATAGGATTTACACACCCAACTTTGTGTTTAGTGTCTGTGGAAATAAAGGATGTACCTGTCATTCTTTGGTTGTGTTAAGGGAGTGGGCTCAGCACAGCTGCCTGTGTTTAGTTCTGTACTTTGAAATGTGGGTTCTTTGCAGTCAGTACAACTGTTTGCTGTCAGGTGTTGATGTACAGGTGCAACTGTACTTGGCACAATGTAGGAAATCTTTATTGGGCCAAGAGGTAAACCAAGAGAGGCAAAGAAATCTCACTATGCAAACTCTTAGAGTTGCTTTTGTAAACACAAGCAAGACAGCTGTGTTAATGGTGATATTTTATTGTCAGAACTGCAGCAGGCTTTCCTTCCACGAGGTCTCTAAGGTTCCTGCTCCCACTGTAGAGATCTGTTGTTCAGAGGACGTGAATTTTTATTCCTCGTAGCAGCTCCTCTACAATTATTAAAACACATGTTGGAGTGAGCGTTATGTGGTGGGGTGTCACCCTCAGAGTCCTGTCTGAGAGTCACTTCCCTGCCTCATGAGCACTCAGAGAAAACTTATTCCATAAGAGAGAAAAAGAGAAGAGAAAACCCTTTGCTGAACAAAGGAGAAGTAAGAAGAAACAGTGTTTTAAAGTTTTCTTGTATTAAGGTACTCTTTGTTGGAATTGGCTATGAATTAAAACTAATGTTTTTCCTTCAAAAACTTTCTCCTAGGAATTATTCCTTCTATGTGCTTGACAACCACAATCTTCAGCAGCTCTGGGACTGGAACCATCATAACCTGACGATCAGTGAGGGGAAAATGTACTTTGCCTTTAATCCTAAACTGTGTGTTTCTGAGATTTACCGCATGGAGGAAGTTTCAGGAACCAAGGGACGACAGAGCAAAGGAGATATAAATCCAAGGAACAATGGAGAGAGAGCCTCTTGTAAGTAAACAAACAAAAATTCTCAAGGCAAACTGCACAGGAGGATGTGACAAGAAAAGCCCAGCACACCATTGCAGTATTTAGAGTTTTGAACTTTTAAGAGCCTTTCAGACATTCTGGTTGTTCAGGTTTTAAACTGTAGCTGTGAAGGTGTGTTTGCACTCACAGAAAACAATGTGAGTTACATAGTCCCTACCTCTTCTGTAAAATCCATCTCCAGAAAGTGACTGCTTCCCGAATTCCCTGTTCTGTGACAGCAGCATGTAAGAACAGGAACACACCTGAGAAATGAGAAATGAAATCCATCAGTTTGGTGTATCTAATGAAGAGCAGTTTCTCAGTCTCCTTCATAATTGTGCATCATTAAAAATATTTTCCTCTCTCAGATATCTGCTCTTTCTTGATACTAAGGATGCTGCTGAACAATTCCACAGACACTGAAACAAACTGTTCCTGTCACATTCAGCTTCTGCCAAACACTGTACCTTGTTGCCAGGAATGCTTGTTGTGAACTCGATTTTCTGTGTTTTATGTTCAAATTTCTTACTTTTCAATTGAGAACACGTTTTAATGTTCTGCAGTATTCCTAAACCTGAGTGTCTCTGCATTTGGTTTTGATTCTGCCATGGTCAGTTATTGGAAAGTCCTATTTTGACTTCAGTGGGCTGCAGGTCAGGTCTCCAGTTGTAACCAGTATGCTTAAAAACAATCCCTGACCTAGGAATTCAGGCAACAGAATGCTTACAGATTTCACCCCTAACTCTTAAAACTGATGGTGCGTTTTTCCTTTGGCTGGTCTGTGGTGTTTTTGGAGCTGAGTAAATTAAAATGGTTCTTGTGTGTAAGTCAAGCCCCCTTGTTGTGGATGGTGTTTACAAAACTAGGACACGTACTCTGCTGAATGTCTCTTTGGGCGTGATGGGTACACGCAGATGGCCCAGATCCTTGTTGTGAGCACCCTCCATTCTTTGCACATTGAATGGAGCCAAGCCTTGCAGTCCTGGAGGAGTTACAGACACACAGCCAGGCCTTACTACCACGGAGGCCAGTGCCAGCCACTGCCTGCTTTTTTAAGAAACCAGTACAGAAAGCCTTCTGACTCTGAGAAGGGGAAAAGAATCAACAAAAGCTAAACTGCCTTTGCAAAGATAGCACCATCAGTGCCAGTGTACACGGGGGTGAAAACCCCGTTATTTTCAGAGCCTTCTGTGGAACGTTAGAAACTGACTCACAGTTGACAGAACACGATTTCTTCATCCAAGAATTAAGGTTTTTAAATGCTATTTTGTTTTGGATTGGAAGGCTCAGTGAGTTGGTAGTGGGAAGCCATTCATTTCAAGGCTGTGGGCTTCCATCCAGGCCTGCTCAGAAGAGGAGCTGGAAGCTGCTGCCATCAAATGGTTGTGCTGTATATGAGCTGAGTTTTGGAGTTCTTGGTCCAGCCTCCCATGAATAGGAATGGAGACTCCTTTGTCCTTTCCGTGTTGTTCACTCTGCAGAAAAACAAATTGTAGTTGTCAAAAGTTGTCCTGGAGAGGGAGAGCACAGAAGCTGGTTACTGCTCTGCATGTGCTTTGGGGGTGGGTGATGAATTTAGTGCTCCCAACAAACCAGTCCTGTGGATAAACAGCACTTCCATTCCTTACTCAGGGAGAGTCTGAAGTGCTTTTCAAGAGCTTTCTGATGATGCATTAGAAGAAAACCTGCTTCAAAAAAATTAACAACAAGTAGTTCCAGCATATTCTAAAATGATTGCCAAGGTCATTGCTTGCCCTTAAGTATTCAAATGTAGTGGGATGATACAGGAAGCTCTGCAGACACAAGGGCTGTTGGGATCCTGTGCTATCATAAGGTGCTACGGGAAAGGCTCATTAGCTAAAACTGACACCTGAGAAACACCAAAATCTGACAGATTCACGTGATATGAACTCTGTCATGTCCTGTCCTTTTGTCTTGCAGGTGAAAGTAAAATTCTGCATTTTGTTTCCAACACCACACTCAAGAATCGGATTAAACTGACGTGGGAGCGATACCGCCCTCCAGATTACAGGGACCTCATCAGCTTCACGGTGTACTACAAAGAAGCGTAAGTAGATGTCGTCAGGGGCTAATCAGGGCAGGCCAAGAGAGGAGCCAGGTCTCTTCCTGCTGCTGCAGAGCTCATCAGTTTATGTATTTCATCCTCAAGTTCTGCCTCTGTTCAAAGTCTTCCCTTGCTGGAGCACAAATCTCCTTTAAAGAGAGGATAGTTCTGAATAAAGCCCACAAATGGATTGCAAATCCAGTAGGAAGTATGAAATTTGAGGGGAGGGGTGGGGGAAAGAGAAGGATGGATGGATAGCTTGGCTATTCTGAAGAGTCTGATTTGGAGCTCTTCATAAGCTGTTGTGTTTACTGAGATACTTTCCTTCCCTAGTCACAGAACTGACTGGAGGATGTCATAGAACAGGAGTTTGCCCTGTCCACCTGTATGACTTGTCTGCTCAGGGTTCGGGTTATTGAGACTATCCATCTTTGGGTTTTTCCTGGATTAGTATCTCTTGAAACTGAAGATGGGAGTCAGTCACTGGGGAGATCCAAATTACTTCGGAGGGGCCTCTGCCATTGCACATCTTTGCAATGTCTCAGATTTAAAATAATAAAAAACTACAAATGAGCACACAAATAACTCTGCAAGCAGTTTGGACATGTGAAAGGGGGGCTCAGAAGGCTGGTAATGACATACAGAGCAAAGCTGCAAAACATGGAAAGACAAATCATTACAAATGTGCAGCAGCACTTAAGACTTTTTATTGTGACTCAGTGCTGTTAATCCTATAGTTATTAATAACAAGAGTTTATTTGCCCTTGCACCAGTGTTACAACTTCTGAAATGCAGAACTGTATGACTCTAAGTGTGCTTGTGTTGTATGGAAATGAAAGGGCAGCAAAGCCTGTTGGACAGGTCAGGACCAGGCACAGAACTTCGGGTTCTTGATGGTAAAAAGCTCAGCCACTGTCAGTGACTGTTTTGAGTTGCCTGTGACTGGTGTTTGTACTTATGTCAAGTCTAAGTATGTCTGAAGCCTTTCACTGCCTGTTTTGGATAAAAGAATAGGTGAATTTAATGTTTTCTTAGAGAAAGTTGCCTTATTACTAGTGAATGAGGGTAAGACCTGCAGCGAAAGCTGAAGTCTGAATTTTGCTTGGAAATAGGGGTTTAGGCTGTTTTATTCTGCTATGGAAAACCAAGTAATCTTTATTTGTTCCATTGAGTAGCTTTGAAGTGAGGCACTCTCAGCCATATGTGACAATTTTCAGGAGAAAATAAGTATTTGTGCTTCTTTTTTCTGTGAATATTTCAGGCCATTCAAAAACGTGACAGAGTACGATGGGCAGGATGCGTGTGGCTCCAACAGCTGGAACATGGTTGATGTTGACCTGCCACCAAACAAAGAGAACAATCCTGGAATTCTACTGCAGGGATTGAAACCTTGGACTCAATATGCCATTTATGTCAAGGCTGTTACCCTCACAATGATGGAAAACCACCATATTCATGGAGCAAAAAGTGAAATTATATATATACGAACCAATGCTGCCGGTGAGTTGCTGAGCTCTGGGGTGAGAGGATGGTGATGCTGCAGGTGTGACTGGTGTGCATTGTGCAGGTTCTGTTCTTAATACAGAAATGGAATTTGTGTGCAGATGGTGTGCATAGTGCTAAAAGTTTCAGGGAATATGAAGGCAGCATTAAAATTTGAACTAAAACTCTATTTTTTCAGACATTATTTTGGTTGTAAACTATGAGGCTTCCTTGGAGTTAAGAGTTTCAGGCTTTGTTCTGTTGGTAAAGGTGAATTTTAAGTACAGATTTGGCTTGGGACTATACATGTTTGTGGTTGAACCCTTGGTAACTGTTGTTAGTGGAGCATGAGTAGGAAATTTTTATTTGAACTAGGATGGTGTTTTTCCTTGCAGTGTAAAAATGGTTTGGGATTCACTTCAAAGGCTTTGCATGGAAATACACTGTGGAATGCTCCAGGTTTAAATACCTTTCTTTTTCTTTCTTTCTTTTTTACCTCCCCCAGTGCCATCCATTCCCTTGGATGTTATTTCAGCATCCAACTCCTCATCCCAGCTGATTGTGAAGTGGAATCCCCCCTCCCTTCCCAACGGCAACCTCTCGTACTACATCGTGCGCTGGCAGCAGCAGCCTCAGGACAGTTACCTCTACAGGCACAATTACTGCTCCAAAGGTAGGAGAGCCACTCCTGGGGGGCTGAAATGCCTGGCACTCTGCCAGTCCAGGGCACTTCACTGGCAGGAACTGATGAGTAAACATGGCTAAAACATGGATTGTTGCTGTTTTCATGATCTGGAGAGGAAAGAATCAAGCTCTGTCCTTCTCTTTTAAGATAAAGTCCCAATTCGAAGATACGCTGATGGGACCATTGACACAGAAGAAGCTACTGAACCCACCAAGCCAGAGGGCTGTGGGGGAGAAAAAGGACCTTGCTGTGCTTGTCCCAAGACAGAGGCAGAAAAGCAAGCTGAGAAGGAGGAAGCAGAGTACCGGAAAGTCTTTGAGAACTTCCTTCACAACTCCATCTTTGTCCCTAGGTAATGGATTTTGGACACTTTCCCTTTGGAAACAGAGCAAATGGTTGTATGGGTAACACCTGAAACACACAAACATTACCTTTCCTTTTGTGTGAGACAGTCTGCAGCCTTGCTTTACAGTTTCTCTTACTTGCTAGTTTTCATTTCTTTCTTTCAATTCTAGCCCATAGTAAGGGTTCTTACCTGTATTGATCAAGGATTTCAGTGATGGCTTCTTTTCAGACTCAAGAGCCACTCAAGGACCTCTTTGTCTATAAGGGTTTCAGAGATGAGCAACATGAGGCAGACAAAGGGTTTCAGATTTATCTTTCTCTAAATAGCCATTTAAGTGCTTGTGTTCTTAATCTGAAGATTTATTTGCCTTTGAAATTTAGGGCATAGTCACTTCACAGAATAGAAACTGGTCTGTCTTTCTGACTGCACTAATGGCAAAGAGCCTGTTGGTTTCCTGGGTTTGTGCTGCAGAGAAGGGTAAAATTTCCACCCTGCTTACATGTTAAGTAGAATAGTAATGATTTTATGCTGCAACATAGAGTAGATCCTACTGAATTATTTGGTGCTTCTGATCCCTGAGTTTCCAGGGATCTGCTTTAGGTAGTTGGATGCTGGGCTGGGCTCACACTTGTGTGGCTTTCAGTTCAGTTTAGATACAGTCACATCTCAGTCATGCACGTCGCCTTGTTCTCTGTCCTAGCAGGGCAAGTTTATGGGCAAGTCCTGGGTTTGAAAACTCTTAAAGTGTGGCATTTCTGCTCATTAGTACTGGTTTATATTACTCTCCATTGTGATTTTTTGGTCCTCAGTTGAAACATGTTGATTGACTTGTTGGGGTTGGGGCTGTGATATTCACAGAGCTTCTCAGCTTTTTCCAGATAATGAGTGACCCAACACTGCCTGTCTTTGGAAGGGTGAAGGATCTTCTCTGAGCTTTGTTTGTGGTTGACCTTGTGCAGTGTTTCTCTGCTGCTGCTGAGAACCAGCAGCAAAGATCAGGTACAGGGAAGTTTCAGCCCCCGTGTCTGGCCATGATGTAACTCCTGAGCAATGTGAAATCTTGAGATCTGATTTCGGACTCTGTGGAGTAGCACAGCAAGGAGTTTGGAGAGGCACATGTCAGGTCTAAACTGCTTGAAAGTCTGTTGTGAAGGAGTTTAATTTCCCCTAAGCTTTGTAATTTAAAAGGTGTTACCTTCTCTCAAATTTTCATGCATTCCCACCCCCTAAGAAAGCTCAGGGAACCTTGAGCTCACACAGTAACAAATAAACTGACAAATTCACAGAGCATTTCCTGAAAGTTTGTCCTTTTTCCTTAACTAACTGTCATGAGGGTGTTTTGTAACAGCAGGGAGGGATCAGGTACAACCCTCAGCAATAGCTGCATAGCCAAGCAGCTTTTAAGAGACTGTGTGTCAGGGAATTAAAGATTGCGAGCTCGTGAGATGTCTCCATGGGACAAATCTAAGCAGTTTACTTGTTGATGTCAATTTTGTTTCTCTCTTTCCCAAGGCAGAAGTTAATTAATGTGTTAATGCAAACCTCAATAGTAGTGTTTGTTTCCAGTGTTCTACCTGTCTCCAGGATATTATGAAAGAGTTGCAGCATCTAATACAGCGTGAAAGTATTTGGCTGGGTTGTTTTAAGATTGTTTAAGGAGCCTGTTCATCTAAACTCTTGTGCAATTCTGGATGACCCCACGTGTATCACTGCTGTGGTGCATTTCAAACATTAGGACTCTGCTTAGCCTCGAGGAGACACAACCAGAGGAGGATGACTTTTTGTACAAGTTTTTTATTTCTCTGCTGACCAGGATGAGACAGGTTCTCTGTGTAGGCTGAGAAGTAACATTAAAATTGCCATGAAGAACTGTGAGCTTTTCTGTTAAATGGCCCCCTTTTTTCCCTTATTTTTTGATTTAATATTTTATAGTGTTATTTTTAATTTGTCTCCTGCATTTCTCTTCCTTCCTCTCCTTAAACAGAGGAGATGATTTTTCATGTTTTTATCTCTAGACTTATTTCCTTGGATACTTGTTTTTTTGCTGTTATCTCTGCCTTTCACGAAAGCAGGAAGCTGCTTGACCAAAAAGCCATGATGTCAAGTCTCTTGATGTTTCAATCCTGTTTGCCTTGTGGTTATCCTTCAGCTCTTCCAGTTTTCACCAAGTTTTGTGTCCCCTTATTTTTTCCCCCAAAGGCCGGGTAGGACTGTACTCCCCCTGCTCCCACATACCTCCAGAGAGCTGAAACTTGATGCATCCCATAAAAGCAGTGGTAAAGGCAGGCCTTTTGGGTCCTTGCATTGGAACCTGCCTTTGTGGTTGATTGAAAATGAACTTTTTATTCTCACTGCTTTTGTCACAGAACCTGTGCAAATGTTCATCAGTTCAGTGCGAGGCTTCCAAGTTTCAGCAGATTAAAAGATCTTTGCACTGAGTTAAAGGAGTAAGTGAATGCCCATCCTAAGCAGGGTGAATAGGTTTAATAACTTCCATAAATACCAGTGCAGAGGAGGCACAAATGCTTGTATCTCTTAGGAAATTTCCTTAACTGACAAGTCACTTGTATATCACTTAAAACAATTTCTTGGTAACTTAGGAAGTTCTTTCCCTGCCTTTGTTTATTTCTGAGTTGTGGTTTACATGGTGGCTGAGAGTGTCAAAAGGGCTGCTCAAGTTGTAGTAAAAGGATTTTTGAAAAATCTGCAGTGAACTTCTAAAAAAACCCCTAAATTCATCCAACCTCTGCCAGAAGGTTTCCAAACCGAGTGAGCCTGTTTTTGGCACTGTGAGCAGCCACTGCCTTGTGGCTGCGTGTGCTAAGACAGTGTATTTGACAGCGAATTAACTTCTCCTCTTGAGTCATCTCCCCTCCTGCTGTGTGTTTGGGGAAGGCCTCCTCTACCTGGTTGGTGACTCTGGTAGAGATGGCAGACCTCATGTCCTGGTATTCCTTGCCCTGGGTGGCACATGGGCACTGGTGCAGTGATTTCAGGAGGGACAGGACTCAAGCCCAGGCTGGTTTTGTGGTGTGACTTTTCTTACATTCTCCTTTGCCTCCCTTGGGGTGTAGCTTCCCAGGTGTGAGTGTTCCTTCAGGCCCTGGGTAGGGGAGCAGGAAAGCCAGCCCTGAGCCCTGTGCAGCTGGTGGTCCTGTGCAGAGCAGCCTTGGACCTGAGACAAGACCAAGGGACAGGTCTAACAGGTGGCCATGTGGTTGGTTACCTGATACCACCCACATGGTTCTAAGAGTATCCTGGTGCTTGTACTGCTACTCAGGCCTGTCCACCACAGCACTTGCAGAGGCTTGAGAAAGCAGCAGAGTTGCTGTAAATCCCCAAGTTTTTCACTCTGCTTAAATTTCACCCAGATGCCTGTAAGGGAAAGCTGCTCATTGGACTTGTGACTCTGCACAGTGTCAGGACTGTGTTTTCTCACCTAGGAAGATGGTTCCTTTGCAGAGCTTTGGTTTGGGTGAGAGAAGCAGAGATGCACAGATAACCACTCGAGTGGTGGTGAACACTCATGGTCTCCAGCTGCCTGCCAAGGTTTCCTTTCTCAGTGCAATACATTCTAAGGTCTGTAATTTCATCACAATTGCAAAGCTAACTCTCAGTAGGCTTAACTTCCTTTCCTAATCCAGCAAACTTCAAAACAGTTTTTTCCCCCTAATGTTTCCAACCTTCAACATCTGATTTTTATTTTAAGCATCAACATTACTGTCATGAAATACAAATCCAGAATGCTTATTGAGTAAGGGGGAAGCCATTTTTTGCTGTTTGGTGTGAGGTCAGAAGTTTTCACATTTATCTTGGGGCGCTTCAGAGTCTTGGCTGGTTCCTGACCAAAACAGAGAGAAATGGGATGTGCCAACATGCGGCAGGTTCGGATTGAGAGGCAGTTTCCCTCTTGTTTTGCAGTTTCCCTTATTTAGCTGTTTGAATAGCAGTTCCCTGTTCCCCTGGGGTGTTCTGCAGTTTTCCTGAAGTTGGAGTGAAGTGGGTTTGTCCTGAGGAGCCCTTTCCTAGCTGTGTGTGTGCCCCCCAGGCCCGATCGGAAGCGGAGGGACGTGTTCCGCATCGCAAACGCCACGTTGGCCGCTCGCAACAGGAACGTGACGGGCACAGATCACTTCACCAACGCCTCAGACACGGAGGAGAGCGAGGTGGAGTACCCCTTCTTCGAGACCAAGGTGGATGGCAAGGAGAGGACCGTGATCTCTCACCTGCAGCCTTTCACCCTGTACCGCATCGACATCCACAGCTGCAACCACGAGGCCGACACGCTGGGCTGCAGCGCCTCCAACTTCGTCTTTGCCAGAACCATGCCCTCAGGTACACCCTCCCAGGGGCACAGCTTTGGCTCCTTTGCTGGGCAGGACAAGCTCTCCAAAATCAGTTAGAAATACACTGGGGCATCCTAAAAGAGTTCTATGCAAGAAAATGTATTGGGACTGTATAGATTTTAATGGCCTTGACTGGTTTCTTGTGTGTGCTGAGCAATGTGCTGGGGGCTGTGCTGGGATCTGGAGAGAGGGAGGAGCTGAGTACCAGCATAATCAGGAGACAATCTGTCTCCTGGCAATAGGGGTGAGACCCACAGACATGGGGGGCTGAGAGGTTTTGCCCCTCAGCTCCCTGTGTGCTGAATAGAGACAGGGCAGCATTTCTCTGCTAATGTTTGGTTTTGCTGTGCTCACTTGGAACTGTTTGCAGATGTTGGAGTTTTGCTGGTGGGAATGTTTGCCAAATGTTTCTTCTGTCACAGAATGACCATGCATTTGTCCAGCCTGGGAACAGGAGGAATACTGTGTTTCTTTGTGCCCAATCTCTGGCCTCTAGAGTACTTCAAATAGGAAGCATTGAATGCTGTGCTGGTGTTTGGGACTTTTACAGATTGTACTTCTTCTGAGAAAGAATAGAGATGATTTTAGTGTAAGCTCATACACATCCAGCAATGAGCTTCTGACTCCAGCAGATGTCTGGGGATATCAGATGCAGAATGGTAGCAATTTTACTTTGTTTCTGGAAGGAAAGGCTATCATAATCCAGATCCAGCTGTGTCAGTAAAAAAAGGCAAAAAGTATTGCTTATTTCAAGAAAATAAGGAAATCTGTGAGATCAGGGAAAAGGAAATAAGTGTTCCCAGATTTTTTAACACATGGCTCTGATAATTAAAGGCTAAAACAATTCTGTTTTCTTGTAAATATAACAACTATATTTTTGAAAAGTGGTCTTTTTTCTTTGGCTGAAATGGGCTTCATATTCCTGTTAAGTTTTGAATAAACCACATACAATTATTAGGAACTAAGTAAGGATGAAGCACTTCCTGAATTACTGATGAGAGGCTATTTTAAATTGGGGCAGATTTCCTCTGGCTGCTTTAGGAGGGGGCTGTCAGTGGGGCAGTTGTGTGTTCACAGCTCCTTGCACTGTTCTGGTGGTGGAAAGTCGTGAAGGAAAAATCAGGTGCTGATAAACAGGTTTTTTTGGCACACAGAGCCTGGACCTGGTGGAGCTGTATCCACTGACTGGTTTTCTGGAGAGCAGGAGCTCAGACTCTGCCTCTCTCCAGCAGAGCCCTGGCCAGTGCAGTTTGTTCCCAGGGTCTGAGTGGCTCTTGCTGTGCTGCTTCTGTACCACCCAGGGAATGGTGTGAACTGAACCTTCTGTTCTCTGCAGCTCCTGCACAAGGTCCTGTTTCAGTAAGAGATGTTCTTCTCACATCACCTGTAAATATTTTACAGAGGGAGCAGATAACATTCCAGGAGCAGTGTCATGGGAAGCAAAAGAGGAAAATACTGTGTACCTGAAGTGGTCAGAGCCTGCCAGTCCCAACGGGCTGATCCTGATGTATGAAATCAAATATGGGCAGCACGGAGAGGTGAGGATTTACATTACTGCTCATAACCCTTAATTTATACACCAAAAAGGATCTTTCTTAAGGTGCTCCTGTGCAGTGCTGCAGACCACAAACAGAAACTGATTTCAAACACCCAACACCCACCATGTCATTGCTTTGTTTCCCTTATTTTGGGTTCTTAAATTCCATGTATCTCCTTAAGGTGTTTGAAGTAAAACAGATCAGGTGGGACTTGTGGTTATAAAAATGAGCTTATTCTGCAGCTATTTTGCTTTCTCAGGAATGAAAGAATGTGAATATGTAAATTGCTTTTCTGTTTTAGGAGAAGAGGGAATGTGTTTCCAGACAGGAATACAAGAAGCTTGGAGGAGCTAAACTAACTCACCTGAACCCTGGGAACTATTCTGCCAGAGTTCAGGCCACTTCCCTGGCTGGGAATGGGTCCTGGACTGAGCCAATCTCTTTCTATGTGCAGCCCAAATGTAAGACAAATGTTTGTTGTCTGTGCCAAATTGGAGAACAATGTCTTTTTAATAATGCCTGATGTTTGAGTGTGTGACTGGGTGTCTGAGCCTCTTGCCTGTGCTCTGAACACTTCTCTTACCCCTGATGCCTCTTTGGGAACTGTTTTTATGGCAGGTGTTGACAACCAGGAGGTGGTTTGTGTGAGGTGTGGTCCTTTCCTTGCGGCACTGTGTGTCTGTGAGAGGTGGTGGGTGTGGAGAACACATTGCTGTGCCTTCCTGGGATGCCCAGCTATGTTGGGAATGTGATGTTAGCCATAACAACACGGGGCTGGAGTGCACAAAACCTGTGGCAACAAGGCAAACCTGCTTTAAATTGCAAAACAGTGTGAGAAACAAATGCTTTGTTTAGATTTTTGGCTGGCAGGTTGACCTGTTCTGAGTGACTTCTGATAAAGATCCTGATAAAAGGGTGATGCTGGTCCTGCCAGTGGGAATGATTTATGTTTTGGAAGAACACCACCACAGTCACCCTCAAGAACTTCAGTGTTTAGTTGTAGAGCAGATATATCCCCAGAACACTACAACTGCATCTCTTACTCTGTTTGGTTTACTGATTGCTGGACTTGAAACAATTTGAAGTACAGAGCAGTGCATGGATATCCTGAATTCATGTGTAAGCAATTGGAAGGTGAAGAAAAAGGTGAATATGCAAGTGAACAATAGGATATTGTTCATGGAAAAATGTAAGTCCTGAAGCATAACTTGTGAAAACAAAGCCCAGACAAACACTGCTCTGTGCAAAATTAATGCCTTTCAGTGTCTGCTTTCTTGTTGAACTCATCTGCAGTCAGTGAGGGTTTCCGAGTTCATTTTTCCACATCAGACAAGAAAATGAGAACTTTGATTTCTTCCCTGTATGGAAATACACTGAGTGGGTTTTCAATGTTTCTTTGTGAGTGGAGGTTTTATAGAAACCCTGATACAATTGTTTTCTTGTTGGTTGCAGCAGCAAACTATGGAAACTTCCTGCACTTGGTAATTGTGCTCCCTATTGCTCTGCTGCTCATCATTGGGGGATTGCTGATAATGCTGTATGTCTTTAACAAAAAGAGGTGAGTTGGATGTGCTGCTGCTTAAACCTGCAGGAGGGGAATTGTTTATTTTCAAATCTGTGCCCGTGGAGCAAGTTAAAAATGAAAAAGAGAAATGGCATTCAGAGGAGTTGAGGAGCTGAAGAAGATTCTATCTCATTGGTGTGTCAAAGGAGGTGGTTTAGGGTTACCAGCCTCTGACTGCTGCTGCTGCTTGGGATGTGAAGAGGCTTTTTATTCCAGGATCCTGTTTGAGAGGGAAGAGGAAGGCTTGAGGAACATACCATGGGGCAATGATGGCACACAGTGGACCTGTATAACCAGAAAATTTGACTGGAATATGGGTCAATATAAGTCAAAGAAACTTAGTTCTATTTAGTTTAATTTGATTTCTTTCAAGTTTTAGAGGTTTTTTTGAACTCTTTACATCCACTTAAAAAATTATATCCTGGCCAAGACCAGTCTTGGGGACTGTTCTGTTGATCAGTTTTCCTCTGGTTTGCTTTTGGTTACTACGGAGTTGGTTTTTTTATCTAATTGAAATACATAATGAGAACTTAATAGAAGTCAATGCAGATGTTTAGTCTTGCAACTTTCTGGGTTTAGGCATTTTTTATGACACTCAGATAAATGATGCTTCTGGAGTATCCCATGATTTCCAGCTCTAATTTGTTGCAGACAGTGGTACCAGTTCTGCTCAAGCACCCCTGAAGGGGTTTTGTATTTGATGGATACACCACCTTGGGCTGTCCTGGGTGAAATGCCTGATAACCTGTCCTTCTTTAAACTGTTGTTCTACCACAAGAATATTTTGTCTTCGATTTTCTGAGGTCTGATGGATAATTTTACTTCTACAGCCTGTCTCCTGCAAGAGCTCTCACAGCACATTTATTGTGTGTCCTATTCTGAAAATCACCCCAGTAAAACTGGGATGGGGGAATTGTGTGTGTGGTTTTAAAATAACAGAAACACTTAGAAAATAGTTGAATGGAATCCCCCACTAAAAAGAGTCTTGTCCTTTGCTGGGTCACTTCTCTCCCACAGCAGAGCTGGTAATGTTTAAATGCATTCTCAGCCACAGGTCTCCTGGTTTATCACCACACAGCTGCCTTTCTTAAAGGAAGTTTGCCCAGCAGCTGAAAGTGCCTTGTGTTCACATTTTCCTGGTGCTGATTTGGTATAGAGAAGACTCCAGGTTTCTTAGGAAAGCTATTCTGGGTTGTTTGTCCATTGAGCGTGGGAGGTGGGTAAGAACTCAGTGCATCCCCTTTGTCTGAAAAGCTCCACTTAAATAATATTCTGTGGTTGGGCAAACAGTGGAAAAGCTGGGGAAGAGATGGTCTGAAACAGATTAAAAAAGGAACCCCCAATGTTTCAACAGGAACAGTGACAGACTGGGCAATGGAGTCCTTTACGCCTCTGTGAACCCGGAGTACTTTAGTGCCTCAGACGGTGAGTGTGACCTTACCCTTCTGGTGCTTTTACTGTCCTGGTGCTGTCTGACTTGGAAAGGTATGAAACTCTACAAGGCATGTTGTAAAACCACTTTCTCTGTTTGTTTGCTTAAGCACAGCCATGGAATCCACAGTTGATAATACGCAAAGGTCACTTGTCTATTGAAACTGGGGAGGTTTTGAATTGTTTTCCTGTAGTTTTGTTCAGCTGAGGCAAATCTGGATTCCTTAGTTTCACTTTCAGGTTATCATCTACTGTACCTGTGATGTTTTCACTGAAATGAAGGAAGAATTCATGAATTTGTGGTCTTTCATGTTTGCCCCTTTAAGCTCTATTTTTCCATATTGGAACAAACGCACAGCTTGAGGAAATCAGAACATCAGACAAATTTCCTTGAGGCCTCAGTTCTTCTGTTAATGGTTTAGTTTGGTGCTGCTGTTGTAGACTTTTTGCTGGAATAGCATTTCCAAAAGCCCCCAGGAGACTACTGGGTTTACCCAGAGTGGTAGCAGAATATTGTACTGTTATTTTTTATAGCAACACCATCAGGGTTAAAGGTCTGTCAGCGTTCATGCCATAATCCTCTATTTTCATCCTGTTATTTCACCATGCAGAGCATGTGACACAACTGTCCCCTCCTTTGGTGGTGACAGTCAGCAGATCAGTGAGTACTTGGATGTGTTCTTGCCCGAGGCAGTCCTGCCTCCTGGCACTCACCTTCTGAGCGCTCTGCTCTGCCTCACATCAAAGACCTGCAGCAGCAGCAGGTCCTTCCTTTGCTGGTGCCAGTGTGTGTGCAGGGATCAGAACAGCCCCATGCAAAGAGCTGCTGGATCAGAGCCTGCCTCCCCCTGGTCATAACATCAGTCTGTTAATACAGCAGACTCTAAACTGATACAGATGATCAAGTGTGTTTGATGCTGTCTGGGAGAATTAGAAGAGCAGGGATCCCAGGAAAAGCTCAAGCCTAAAGCATTGATTTGAGCCTCCTCCCACCCTGGTTTTGTGCTTTGAGGTTCCTTCTTTCTAGCCTGATTTGTCAGTACTGTGGTGAGACTGCTTCAAATCCACCTGCCCATTTCTTTAAGATCTTTTTGTATCCCATCATCTCCTTGGCTCTGTGTGGGAAAGGCCATGGACTGTTGGCACACCTAGTGCAAGGTCTCAGCACTTTGCCTGGTGTTTTTACAGTGAAACTCTTTGGGCAGTTGCTGTCCTGGAGCAGTGAGTGATCACACCACGAGCAGAAGTGGAACATCACAGCCTGTTCTCTCCCCTTTAGTGTATGTTCCAGACGAGTGGGAGGTGCCCCGTGAGAAGATCACCATGTGCCGGGAGCTGGGGCAAGGCTCCTTTGGGATGGTGTACGAGGGCATAGCCAAGGGAGTGGTGAAGGATGAGCCAGAGACCAGGGTGGCCATCAAGACTGTCAATGAGTCTGCCAGCATGAGGGAGAGGATCGAGTTCCTCAATGAGGCCTCGGTGATGAAGGAGTTCAACTGTCACCACGTGGTAAGTCTGGGAGCTGTCCTGGGGCTGTGCCTCACGGTGCTGATGGACACGAGGGTGCTCTGGGCACGGCTTCACCCTCTGGAGTGGGAGCTTGGGATTTTGGCTGTAACTCTGCACAGCTTTGTCACAGTATTGGGAAATGGGAGTCAGAAAGTGGAGCCAAATCTACATTCAGACCTTTCCCTCTGGTTCAAGGTGTTTGGGGCTTCACATCCCCATGACCAAATGATGACTACAGCTCAGTGAGCTGTTCTTGTTACTGAAGGTTTGTTTTCCTCGGCAGGTTCGGCTGCTTGGTGTTGTTTCTCAGGGCCAGCCCACGCTGGTTATCATGGAGCTGATGACACGTGGGGACCTCAAAAGTTACCTGAGATCATTGAGGCCAGACACAGAGGTGAGTCATGAGTTGCTGGTTGTTTATTTCTTCAGTTTGAATCATCTTGAACAAGGCAGCATCACGTTGGAAGCAGCAGGCAATTAGCCTTTCCTGCCCTCCTCCTTAAGCTCCAAGAACAAAACATGAGCTGCTCTGTGAACTGCAGCACCTTTCTGGTGAGGCAGCTGTTGCAGGTAGCCAGGGTACCACATGGAACAGGTCCCTTTTGTGTCACTGAGTCCTGTTTTCCCCGATTTGCATTAAGTCTTCTGTCTGATCTAATTTCTCATCAAGATGTTAAAAAATTTGGCTAGTTCAGTACGTGTTAGGAGAGTGTTCCATGTTGGGTATCCTGCCTGTTGTCTCTGCTGGAAAGTAAATGTCTGGTTTCTTCACTAATACCCAAACTCTCATACACAGACCCATCAGTGTAAGGGCTAAATTTGTCACGTGTGATGCAGGGTCTGAAAGATGAAGATGAGATCATAGCAGACCATATAGAAAATGAGCTCAGCAGCTTTTGCCCTTGATCTAGAAAGTCTGATATGGACAAACAGAAGGAACAGACCATGAGGACAGTTTGTGCACAAGGGAAGGAATGTGGCCTGTTACCTATTTTATCATCTTCATCTTGCTCAGAACAATCCCGGGCAGGCACCCCCGACCCTGAAGAAGATGATCCAGATGGCAGGGGAGATCGCCGATGGCATGGCCTATCTCAACGCCAACAAGTTCGTGCACAGAGACCTGGCTGCCAGGAACTGCATGGTGGCAGAGGACTTCACAGTGAAAATTGGAGGTGGGCTCTCTTGGCTCTCATACAAGCCATAGAATCATCCTCAAAAATCAGCACTTTAGAAAGCATTTCATTTTTTGAAAGCTATTGGGAAGACTTTTTAAAACAGACCTCTAGTTTCAATTTCTGCAGAATGAAATATGTTCCTTACGAAGGTTTGCAGTGATTTAGGACCTGTGAGCAGTCAACACTGAGTTGAAACTTTTGGAATACCTCTACTTGCTGTTGTTCCAGTGAGGCAATAGTGTGGCACATGGGCTTGAGCAGAGCTGGCGAGGCAGTGACTGAGGTGCAGATGCTGCAGACATCTGGGTGGATGGCGTGGTTACCACTGGTGTGTCATGCTCCCCTCTGTTCGTGCACAAAAATAATTCCACCTCCTGTTTATTGAGTCAAGAACGAGAATCTTAGGATTATTTTAAATCATATCTGAATTGGAAGTGGAATGTAAGGCTTGACTTCAGCTGGGTGCTTTCCAGTCTGCACTGGAGTTCTGCTTCCCAGACAGCTGAATGGCTTTTCTTCTGCTCTGCTGTTAAATCACCACTTTTTTCTTTCCCCCTTCACCATCCTTCCAAAATAGTGTCAGATGAGTTTCTTCAGTCTTCTCTCCAGAGAGGGTGATTTTAAGCTGTTGGCTGTTTTTGAGTTGTGCATATTAAAATAACGTGTATAGCAACAGCCTTCTGCTGAAGGAAACTAATTTTTTTTCTCTGAGCTTAACTCAGCTATTTTGATAATTTGTGTAAGTAATCCTGTCATTTGGGAGAAAGAAAAAATGATTTCATTTTGAGTCAGTTAATTAGGAAATAAGATCTTTGGGGGATTTTGTGCATTTTCTGCAGGTTTGGGGGAAGTCAGCCTGAATCCTCCCCATTCCAGTTTGCTCCTCCCCGCCCCCCCCAACCAGCTTGTTTTACAATTCTCTGAACTGAAGATGGTGCATTTCTTCCCTTTAACATGTTCATGCTTACCCCAAAAGCATTTTAATGTGCTGCATTGCTCTTGTTTGTGTCCCAGTATTGAAAACCCCTTCATGCAGAAGCAGTTTGGGAGCACCTTGACTGGAGCACAGCAGCTCTGAGGGCTCAGATGTGAGGAAGAGCTTTGTGCCACACCAGCCTGTGCTCACTGCCTGTCTGCTGCTTATTTGCATTGCATTTTGACAGGATTCTCCACTGAGCCAGGATAAAGTCACCCTGGTGTGTGGGAGTGCTGCAATAGCTGCACAGATGGGCTTTTTAGTCATAATCACTGAGGGGACGAGTGTCCCCAGCACGCAGGGAACGTTGTGCTTGGCCACTCATCCATAGGCTGGTTAATGACAACTGTGAGAGCTGAGGGATTTCTGGCCCCTTTTCACCCCACTTTTCCTGGAAAAAAAAAGGGGCAACTCCAGGTCTTTATTGAAAAGATGGATTTTACCCTCTGTGTCAACAGATGGCATTTAATATTAGTGAGGGATTTAATGCCACCTGATCTATTAACTTTTTGGGTAGTGTCTGAGAACACAGTAACTGGTTTCATAGGCAAGGCCAAGACCCAGCAGGTCTGTCTGTCCCAGGCTGATTGTACAGAAAAAAGTGCTGGAATAAATCAGGAGATGAAGCCAAGTTTGGAAATGCTTATGTATTTACAGCTAAGGACATGAATATAACCCAGATATGTCTTTAATACTGGCCTGTGTTAGTCACAAATGAACAGCCTAATCCTCAGTAGCACTTGGAATATTGTACAGGAACTGGGAATTACCTTAGAGAGAGGAAGAAACCCAAGAGAACCATGTCCCTCAACATGTGAGGTTCTTCAATTAAAGACAGTAGTTTTAAGTACTAAAGGAGCCCTTATTCTCTTTAAAAAGAAGATAGTCATTGAATTTGGGGAACAGTTAATGAGTTATATGACCTTTGGAAGACTCAGCTTACTGCAAAGCTTGAGCATAAATCCAGGAACTTTTCATATTACTGTATTTGAATCCCTCAGACTTGTCAACCCTGAAGTCAGTGGCACAAGTGTCTGTGGTGGTGTTGGAAGGGAAGGTCACCAGCCCTAAGGCAGCAGGTGAAGTGCCTGCAAAGCCAAGTGTGGTGGGAACAGATTGCAGGTTCTTTACACTGTGATTGTCTGGCTAGTAGGAAGGGGAAATGTCCATCATTTACTCATGCAACCTCAAAATATTTATACCTTCCAGATTTTGGCATGACAAGAGATATCTACGAGACAGATTACTACCGGAAAGGAGGGAAGGGGCTGCTGCCTGTGCGCTGGATGTCCCCAGAATCCCTGAAAGATGGAGTCTTCACAACACACTCGGACGTCTGGTAACAAAAAAGGGGCTCAGAAAAACTGGTTTAGCCCCCCTTCTTTCTATACTCTCCTGTTTTAGTAGACTTAACTAAGTGTACTCCTTCTCCTGTCCGTTCAAAGGTGACTCTCTTCTTCCACTGTGAAACATTCTGCTTTATAGTTCACATTTCCTCTGCGAAATCAAGAACTCCTGAGGTTCAATTCCACTCTCAGGGAGAGCAGAATTAAGTGGATTTCCTGAACTGGAGGTGGTGGCATGTTTCCTGCTGGTAGTTGTAAAATCAGTTGTGCAGTTGAAAACATTGCCTTCACCTGAAAGAGCAGGCTGTCATTTTTGTAAATTGCCCTTCTTCAAGAAAAGCATTAAAAGTTGCCAAGAATATAGAAAGGTTCCTAGTGCCAGCCTGCTTTTCTGTCAAAACCTTCTGAGTAAACAACTCCCCTGCCCCCCAGATGGGCTGTGTACACCAGCAGGCTTTTTGGGGATTTCTCCCTTGTGCATATCCCTCTCCATTGGCAGCTTTGTTTGCTCGTTTTATGTAGTGCAAGATGCAGAAATAGAGGTTTCTTTCAAAGCACACTGCCTGCCTGCTGTATCTGTGCAGTTATTAATAGAGGAGTGCACTTAGGAGGAGAAATCCTTGGACCAACTCCCCACACACCCCCCAGCTTTTGGACACAGGTAGGGAGGACTTGGCAGAAGATGGTCATGTACTGGCAGAACCTCTGCTCTGTCTTTTATAATTTCTCTGCCTTCCTAACAAGATGTTTTTACTGCTGATCTGTTACAGAATTGGCAGCTGATTGCCTCCAAATGTCTAGAAGTCAGGAGGAAAGGCATTTTAGTAGTAAACTCCATTTTCTTTAAACAGCTTGAGGAGTTTGGAGTCAGAGGTCTGTAATCCAGAGCACCAGCTACGAGTGAAATGTTTGTAAGATGAATTCAAGTGAAAAAGCAAAGCACCAGAATGATGCTTAAACTTTATTTTACATATGACCGGTAACTTACTTTTGAATCCAGTAACCCTGAACTTGGAAAGAGATGAAAACAACCACGTTGAGTGGAGGGGAAGCCCTGTATCAGCCATTTATCTGAGGGAGCAGTGCAGGCAGGCGTTTGGCAGCCCCCCCAGAAAAGAATTTTGGGACTTGTAATGGCTTCCCAAAGCAGACAGAAATTTGGACTGTATCACTAGAAAATCCCCAGATGCAGGACTGGCTGAGGCTGGAGTGAGGAGCTGGCAGAGCTGCCTGTTCCTGCCACACAGGAAGAACTTTCCAGTCCAGCCGTGGCATCCGAAGGGGAGGGCGAAGGGTCAGGTGGTCGCTGCAGTGACAGACCACACTGGTGCCACATGTGCCTTCCTTGGACCTGGCACTGGTCAGTGATGTTATTCTGTAAACAGAACTCAAATTCCAAACACAAAAACCCCAGATATGACACCAAATGGAGTGTCACAAGTAAATTAGTGCTGTAGTTTACTACAGCAGGAAGTTGCAGGAAGTACATGAATGCTCCCTTCAGTGCTAACAATGAATGGAGTAGGTTTAGGTTGGATATTGAGAAGAAATTGTTCTCTGTAAGGGTAGGGAGGCCCTGGCACAGAGAAGCTGTGGCTGCCTCATCCCTGGAAGTGTCCAAGGCCAAGTTAGACAGGACTTGGAATAACCTGGGCTAGTGGAAGGTGTCCCTGCCCATGGCAGGGAGCTGGAATGAGATGGTCTGTAAGGTCCCTTCCAACCCAACCCATGCTGTGATTCTGTGATTTGGCACTTGTTGGTCCCTCAGTGCAAAGCAGGATTGTGCAAACAACGTTGCAGTTGATCAGTGGGACGGTCTGACCGAAATGTCCTGACCTGGAAAGTGGTTTACTCATTACAAGGTTGGAAAACTTAACAGAAGCAGCAGTAAAATCTGACAGATTTTTACTTGAAATAACCACTCATGGGTATTCCTGACAGTTCCTTTTTGGGTTGGTTTCACATCTGAATTGTTGGAAGTGATTTTCTCTGAAAATTTGCTTCAGAGAGATGACTGTCAGGATGCACAAAAAACCTGACTCAGGGTGAGAAATTTGGTGTTCCTTTAGAACGTGTATCCACAACTATAGGGAGATCTCAGTCCAAATTCCAAATGTAGCAGGAGTGGGACATCACTGTCATGGAATATTGTCTGTCCCCTTGGCCTGCTTTTGGCTAAAAGATCAGTCCAGTTTACTCCTTAGTAACTTTGAGATCAGACACTCTACATTGAAGGTCTCTCTCCATGTCAGGAAAAAAATTACCTGAATCCTTGTATTAGTTCAGATTTTGAAGTGCTCCATGTAAACCATGGAGCTTGGCTTTTTTGGGACCCATTTATTTGCATTAAACTGTAAAAAAAAAAAAAGGTTGAGATTGTTTTTTCTTACTTTTTTTGGTCGGATATTGTGACATGTAGTTTAATGTTCTTAGAGATCAGTTTTAGAAGCCAAGATGTCAAAAAGACAAAACTGTGTGAGTGGTCAGAGCCCAAGATTTATAAGCTGTAAGATGAAATGTCTGGAGGTTTGAAGGGTGGAGTTTCACTTTAGCAATTCATTCTTTTATGGCTTTTCAGGCTGAAGAATGAGGTAATTAGACAGGACTGTTTTTGTTGTAGTTGGGGAAGGAGGACATTTTAAAATTAATGTAATACTGTTCAGGGTGAGGGTGGATTTCTATAAATAAGTCCTCAGCATCTTGCATTCTTTTGAGGCTGGTAGTTGCCTGGAAGGAGCAACCTGAGTTTATTTGTTGGGATAATATGCTGAGTAGGTGTGCAGGACTTGTCCTCATTATTCCCGCAGTGATCAAAGCAGCTTCAAAGGCACCAAAATGTTGAGTTGACCCTCTGTCCCTCCCTCCCCTGAAAGGCAAACAATTGTAAGGCTGTTTGTGGCTTCTGGCTCCAGATGCAAACCAGTTTAGATCCTGGGGATAGCTGAAAGATAAAACCACTCAGCCATAACCAGCTAATGACACCGGACTCCTGTTTTCATAACAGCAGCCCCGTGGAACGGGTGTTTTTCTCTCAGCTTGACTCAGCATTTCAGCCACAGAACTCAGACAGCATGGAGATTTTCCTGCTTTGCCCAGCAGCTCTAAAAGTAGAGCCTCTTCAGTGCAGCACAGACAATTTGAGCCATGTCTGCTCAATAAACTGATTTTAAATGGAGGTATTTTTAGAAAGTGTCAATACTTACGTCCAAACTACCCAATTACATAACTCTGCTTATCTTCCTTCCCCAGTAATCAATTCCTATTATTAGACAAACTTCTTTTTTCACTTCTGCTGTCCTTTGTAGTTATCTGGAAGGAACTGGAAGCTCAGTTCCAAGAATATGGTTACATACATGTTGCAAAAGGGGTAACTGGCTTTCTCCCTGGGGTCTTTAACATTCTGCTGCTAAAACAGCAAGCTGGGGTCTTGGTACAAGAAGCTGAAGAACACTCACGTTTCTTCCATGTCTTTTTCCAAAATTGGGTTTGTTGCTGCTGGATGATCCTCACTTTGCACCTCTCACTTAGAAACCAAAGCAGAGGGATAAATGAGAGGTACTTCCCAGCAGTGTGTTCTTGCTGGGCAGCAGGGTGGGCTGGTTTGCCTGCTGTGCGTGGTGAGACAGGTGGGATGCCCAGGGCTGGTGTGTGTTTGCTGGCTGGCTCTCTTGCCTTGCGGAGGACTGAGGGAAAATGCAGCCTCTCAGTCGGATTTATGCGACTCCAGTGATGAAAAGCAGCTTGCACTGGAACGAGAGCTTACACTTGTGTGTTACTGCCTTCTCAGCCGCTATCAGGGGTACCTGAGATGTGGTACATGAAGATTTGGAGTTTAGTGTCTTAAATGCACCGATTTTTTTTCTTGCTCTCTCTGTGGCTTGGGGAAAAGTGCGCCAAGCTTACTTTAAAGTCTGTGCAGTTTTTTCACAGCTTAGAAGGTTTGATTCCCTGTCCTCAGCCACACAGACATCTTACTGCATAGTGGTCTGTGTGTTTCCAGCCTGGGCAAGCAAGCATGGAGATAGGACAGAATTTTTTAATTTAAATTTTTTTTTCCTTGCCTGCACCTTTCCTTTTCTCATCTCCGTTGTCCTTCCCTTCTTCCCACCTGGCAGTGCATCTAAAGTCTGGACTCAAAGCCATGGGACAGAGAGATGGGTTGTGAGCTGGTTCTCCAGGCAGGCTCAGAGCTTCTGTCTCCTCTGAGTCAGGAGGCTCCTGGTCAAAGCAATGAGCCTGTGGTGGCTTTTTTACTGGTTGACCTGGGCAGAAGTGGCATAACCAAGTAGTGCTGGACCACTGAATGATCACAGACATGACCAGTTCTGGGCTGGAGACTGTGGTGTGAAAAATGGAGATGGAATTCTGCCAGTGTTTTCTTACAGAGGTCATTCTGAAGAGTCACTCAGAACTGGGAGCCTTTCTCACCCCTGGCCAGAGGTGTTTGAAGTGCACAGTCTCTTGAGCTTGGCTGTCACCAGGGCTGCACTGCTTTATGAGCAGCTGGAATTCTTTGGGAAAAGGGAATACCCATGGACACCAACTGCTGAGCATCATCCAACACGTGCCTTTAAAGGTGGCTTGGGGTTCTCAGGCTGTGCTGTTTGTTGCAGGTCCTTCGGAGTGGTGCTGTGGGAGATCGCAACGCTGGCGGAGCAGCCCTACCAGGGCATGACCAACGAGCAGGTGCTGCGCTTCGTGATGGAGGGGGGGCTGCTGGAGAAACCAGACAACTGCCCCGACATGCTGTAAGTGCCACAGCCACCACTGTCCTCCCTGCACAGCTTATTCCTCCTGACCCCTTCAGTGCCTGCTCTTCCCCATCTGCCACAGGAGGGGCTGTTAGGGAAGGGCAGTCATGGGAGGTGCTGCTCAAACATTCTCTGTCAATCCAAGGTTTTGTAGTAGTTGGGCATTCCAGAAAGCCACAATCTTACTCTAGGCTATCCTTCTCCTCTGATAAGGAAACAAGCCAGTCTTTGTGTTCTTAAATAAAATTAGGCTTAATAAAAGCTCCTAAGCAACTTTTGCTACAGCAAGAGGCTCTGTGCCTAAGTCTTGTCTCTTCTGCTTAAAGTAATTCTGTTGAGCATAAGGAGAAACAAGAGCATGGGACAAGCTGAGATGTGCATAAAAGCTGGAATTCAACTTTTTAGTTCAGCATGCGGAGAAATCAATGCATCATTCCTTTGTCTGAAGCCGCATTGGATCTGCTATTCCACTCGAAGCACTCACCCCATGGAGATAAACAAATCCCCCCTGCTAACAGATTCCTTCCCTGAAAGCACAGAGCGTGTTTTTTCACAGAAAAGCCTCTCCCTGCCCCAGGAGCGACCCAAAGCCTCGCAGCAGCAGAGGGTGTGCAGCACAGCAGCTTCAGGTTTTAGCTTTACATTGCTGAAATACTTGTGCTGGCCTTTGTGTACAGCAGTTTCAGTTGCTCAGACTTTATTGCTTTGATAGACTTCCCAAACTGACTTTTGGGAAGGAAATACTGTGTCTTGCAGTTATTGAAATTTGTTGGAGGCCCACAGAAGGGATACAATCACTTAAGGGCCTCAGCTGCTTGGGATTCTTAGGAAAATAGCTTTTTTGGCTGGAGCCTGGCTGCGGTTTCAGATGACAGGCAGTGTTGTTTTGTTGTTTGAGGGGGGTGGGTGGTATATGCAGGGGGAGGTGTAGCTGCCATGTGATTCCTCAGTTTCACATTCCTTCCCTTTCACGATGCTGTGGAGAATTCCTGGCAGGCAGATTGACTGGACATTGTTTAACATGGTCAGAGCTGTGTAATGGGGGGGAGTGGGACAGAAATAGGGGTGGCAGGACAGAAGTAGGGGGAGAGTGGGGTGTATGAGCAGATCAGTTCTCCCAGCCCACAGGAAAAACACCCCTGCAGTGAGAACAACCTTGGGGAGAGACTCAGCAGTGGAAATTCTCCACCAACCTGGGGCATGTGTGGTGGGAGCAGGGGATGGGAAGGCAGTCACTGACAGAAGCTCAAGCTCTCTCTGCTGCAGCCCACCCAGCTCTCCTTCCTCCCCCTCCTCAGGGAATCTCCCCTGCTCCTGGCTGTTGCTACTGCATGAATCCACTCTCAGGGGCCTGGCTGGTGAGCTGGGAGAACTTGGTCTGACAGAGCAAATCTTTGCACTGGTGTGTAACAGGAGAGGCCTCTTTTGTGCTGATTCTGATGAAGAAGCTGTTCAGAGGTTGGTTATGGCCCCAGGACTCAGCCTGATGGTGCAGAATAAAAAAATCTGTGTTTGCATACTCTGCTTCACTCCCTTAGAACAAGGAATGAGAGTAAACTTGGAACTAAGGAGCATTTGCTTTAGTGGTGTTTTTTGTTAGGGTTTTTTTTTCAGTGATAAAGTTGAGTATAAAGCATCCTGACTTTATCCAAAATGAAAAAAAAGTAGAATGTATTGGCCCTATTGTGACTTGCTTTAGTTCTCTTTCAGCTTGTTTTGTTTTTGTTTTAGGACAGACACCCAAATTTGCTGAAATTCAAATAGGCTGTTGTAGGAACAACAGTAGGAGCTCCAGGAATAACCTTCACCTTTGTTCCCTGCACACGCATTTGGCATTCAGAGAATGTCTTTTGTGTTACTGTGGTGCTTTTTCTTTGCATGTTTTCCCTCCTTTCTGTCCTCCACCCCATTATCCCAGGATGCTTTAACAATGCTGTGCCACACTTGGTGACCTGACAACTGCTGCCAGTGCTCACCCCACACGTGTTCTGTGGGCAGGCTCAGAGACCTGGTCCATGGGGGCACAGGTCCTGTCCCCTCTCCAGCTGCCAGAGACCTACAGGAATATCAGGGAATGGGCAGAAAGGTGCTTCTAACAAAGAGCCCTGAAGCTGCATATGGATCTTGCCAGCATGTTCCAGGCCACTGCTTTCTGCAGTGCTTTATAAAATAAGGTATCCTCTCTTGTGGAGGCTGCCAAAAGATTCTTTATAAAGACAGATTTCTTGGCATGTCTGCGCCAGTGGAAGGTATTTTTTAGACAGCACGAATTCTTATGGTGGAGACTGGTGTGTGATACTTTAATATTGACTCTCAATATCAAGTCAAGATGTCTCAAAAGCAAAGCCCACCTGCTGCAGGGAGGTCAGTGCACTTGGCTTAGTGCTGCCTGGGAGCCAGGAGCTCCTTCGTCTCACATGGTAGCTACAAATGCAGAGGTGCTTTGTTCTTTAAATTAGTTTATCTTAGAAACAACTAAAATTATGGACCTGTCTGTAGGGAGAGGGGAGTGTGCTGTCGTAGAGAAACCTCCAGGATGGGTGGAGGGTGGAACTGCTGTGGGGAACTGTAGATGAGAATTGAGGGAAGAATTTTGCTGTCACCAAATCCACTATTTTTAACCGTGCAGGTGCTGTGAGTGTTGACACAGCCATGCACCCTCCAGCCATGGAGCAGTTCTCAGGCCCTTGTGTTTTATCCACATGCTGCAGGCAGGCTTGGATGCTCCATGACTCCAAGACTGCTGTGCTGGTCCTGCCTGTCAGTGTCTGTGCTTTTCTGACCCCTGGTAGTAGTGAATCAGGAGCTTTTAGCTGGAACTGGAGAGGTTCTGTTCTGCAGCTTGGTTGTGTCGGATGCCTGTGCAGAGGGGGATTTTACAGTGTGGTTGTCTTGTGGTTCAGAGGTGGTAAATCCCTGTGAAAGGGCAAAGCACAAAGGGGATGGTATTTCTGGAGGCTTTTTACTCTTGCACAGGGTGAAACAAGACTCAGTTCTGTTTATGCTACACCCTCTTGGCATAGCTCGTGTGGTTTTGCAGACAGAACCATGCAACGAGACAGATGGTTCAGTAAGACAGTGCCAGGAGAAGCTTTGCTGTTTTTCTCCTCTTCCTGTGCACCAAGTGATGTTTTTATGTCCTCCCATTGTTGTGGCACTTCTCATCAGGTGATGGCTGGGTGGCTGGAGCTTTGGTACAGCTGAAGCTCTTAGACAGTGTGTTCCCATGGGGCTTTTAAAAGTTGTGGAGGCTGGAATTCCATTCTGTTTTTGATGCAGAATTGCTTCCCCCACATGCATTGTAGATGACTAGACTATTTACACGGTGCTGATTTCCCTTTGTTCCTGGTAAAACCCGGGGTCTGCTCTGCACAGGGACTGTCTGCAGGGAGCACCAGCAGGGGAGGAGAGGTCCTTTCGCTTTTCCCCACCAATTCAAGTCTAATGCAAAGCACGGATGGAATTCAGCATCTGTAGGAGCTTTCCATTTTCTGTTTTTTATTGTCTCAGTGCAAAACATAACTCAGTTTCTGCTCAATTCTTTGAGCAAAAGATGCATGGAGGGATGCTGGCTCTTTCCCTATCCCATGACAGTGCCTCCAGCTCCCTGGAGCTCCCTTGCCACCAGTCAGGAACGTACTTTATAAATCTGCTCAGGTTCTATTAACAGCCTGTAAATTCTTCTGTTGTCTGCTGGAAAGGTTTCTGTTTTGTTTAAGATAATGTAAACAAGGTCTGCGAACACACAGAGTTAAAAAGAAAAAAATCCTTTTATGGGAACTCTGTAGGGTTTTTAAATCTGGAATGGCTTAAAAGAAACATCACATGTCCTTGTTTGTGCTGATGTCACATGCATTACTCCGCTGCTTGTGGTATCTCCTTAGCATTGCCCTTAGGCCTCGGGGCACTGTGCCAGTGAATATCCAGTGTTCCTGGCTCCAGCCAGCGCTTCTATTCAGGGACTCAGCAGTCAGCTGGAAAGGAAACAGCAATGAAGTAACAGAAATGGATTTTATATATTTATGTCTCGAGCTTTCCCTCCCTGCTGTGGGTGAGGGTACAGTTTTATAGTTTGGCTTCGCTTTTGCTCGGAAAGGCTTTTTCAAGGCTCAGAGAGGAGCAGGAGTTGGGAGGTGTTTACGTGTCTATGTGCCGTCACAATGCAGCATTGAGTACCCGGGGAGTTCTCCCGGCACTGACTGGTTTTGCCAGCCCTCGGTGGGTGTCACAAGGCCATTCTCAGGTGGCTGACGTTTGCTCTGGGGAAGCTGTGCCAGCGGAGCCTGGCAGGAGTACTGGGGCCTTGGGATGCACTTGAGTGCCCATTGCGTTGGGTTTGGTCAAAGCACTCAGTGGTGTTTGCAGCCCAGACACGGCTGCTTGCCCTCTCTCTGCTGCCTCAGGGAGCTCAGAAGGTGGGAACGGCGCAACAGGATTTCCCCAATATCCCACATGTCTGGGGAGGGGGTTTCTTTGCTGTGGTTTCATTCCAGGCCAGGGTTCCCGCAGTCTCCAGACCTGCTGTGGGCAGCGTGCACAGCAACAGGTTGCACAGCCTGGGTCTTCCAGCTTGGTGACAGTCCTATTGGAAGGTTTGTTCTAGAGCAGGGATATTACTCTGGGATAGACTTAGGTGCTTTTCCAAACAAGAGGGAATTTTTGTTCATGTTTGTTTCCTTTTTCTCTTAAAATACAACCTGTCTGTGCTGATGCGGAGATCTAGTAAACTGAGGGCACCAGGCAGTGAGAGCTAATGAAAGGATCAAATAGAATTCCTTGTTTGTGCACTGAAAATCTGCGAAAGTTGGGAATATGGTGGTGGTGTTCTAAAGAATTGAAGGTGGTTAAGGGAAGGCTCACAGAGGTGAGAAATGAACCCCAGCAAGCCAGGGGGTCTGACTGGGGCTGCAGGTGCCAGTGCTGGCAGGTAAGTCAGGGACAGGAAGGATTTCCAGTGTGTTACCTTAACTGAGAGAGCTTTCTTTGCCTTATTTTATTTTTAGCTCCATTCTTACTCCAGCACAGAGTAGTAGTTTTGGCCAGCGGTGACTTCCTCCACACAGCGTGTTCCTCTGAGCACTGTGTACACAGAGGATTGGCTCGGAGAATTAATGCTAATCTTCCTTTTCTTATTTAAATTTGTCCTATTACTGCACCATGTTAACAGAAGACATCCCTATTCCACCTTCACAGACAGCGAAATCCTCTCTTGTGTTGTGTTTAAAGCTCAGGGCAATCTCCTGGGAATATCCAATTTTGCTGTGTCATGAAAACGCTGTTTTCATTATGTCTGTATTACTGTTTCATTTTGTGGTTTTGTTTTGCCAGCATGGGACATTGTACAGATCTAATCATGGATGTGCTTAAACAGATGATCTCACACTCTGTGAAATATTAATGCATCCCTGGCCG
Source organism: Pithys albifrons albifrons (assembly GCF_047495875.1). Classification (NCBI taxonomy): domain Eukaryota; kingdom Metazoa; phylum Chordata; class Aves; order Passeriformes; family Thamnophilidae; genus Pithys; species Pithys albifrons. Next base: position 17,871,724 of record NC_092470.1, on the reverse strand, counting down.
TAAATGAAAACAACCTAATTTTAAAATAAAAAGATCAGAGAATGTCTTTGAGATTGGAAAATGTCTTCTGGGGATTACAATTAATTTGAATGTAATTTTCTTCTTTCAGGGGAAAAAAAGCAGTGTAAAGACCTTGTGTGTATTTCCTATTTTATTTTTTCTCCAAGTCAGTATTGATGGGGTGGATCAGTTGTTTGAAAAAGTTACTCCGAGAGGTACAATCATGGAGCTTATGGCTGAGTGAGCACAGGGTACTTTGGAGGAAAAAGAGAAATACCAGGGCAGAATTAAAGTATGAGATGGTTTGGGGTGTCAGGTACTGTGGTAGTTCTGGTTCAACTGTGGTAGTTTTTAGCTCAGCCCAAGACAGGTGCCCATGAGACAGGTATGGGCAGGTGTGTGGAAGGGAGTGGAGAAGGGTGAGGTAGGAGCTACAGAACTACAAGAACGATTAGAAAGAAGGTTGAAATGTGACACAGGACTCAGCCTGTAAAAATCGTGTCACTTTGTCTCCCTTTGGAATGGAATGATCTGCTGAAATGTGTGGTCCGTTCCAGTCAGGGCTCATAGAACAGCTTAGTAAGAGTTTTCTCCTGTGTGTTTCTGCCCAGGTTTGAATTGATGCGCATGTGCTGGCAGTACAACCCGAAAATGAGACCCTCCTTCCTGGAGATCATCGGGAGCATCAAAGACGAGCTGGACCCAGCCTTCAAAGAGGTCTCCTTCTTCTACAGTGAGGAGAACAAGCCTCCGGACACAGAGGAGCTTGACCTGGAGACTGAGAACATGGAGAGCATTCCTTTAGATCCCTCCTCCACCCTCCAACCCACTGACAAGCACTCAGGACACAAAGCCGAGAACGGCCCCGGCGTGGTGGTGCTCCGGGCCAGCTTCGAGGAGCGACAGCCGTACGCACACATGAACGGGGGCCGCAAGAACGAGAGGGCCCTGCCCCTGCCCCAGTCGTCGGCCTGCTGATCCTCAGAGCTCACACCAACACCACACAGAGAAACACAGGCATTGGGGGAAGACAGAAAGAAAATCACAATATATTCAAAAGCCTACTGTACCTCAGTGGATCTTCAGAACTGCCATAGCTGCACTTGGGAGAACCCTTTTTTCAGTAAACAAGTTACCGTATTTTTCTTTTTTTTCAATATGCAAGCAGATGTTTGTTTCAGTCAAGGACTCCAGTCATGGGGCACACAGTTGGCCTTTTAAAAACTCATAATGTTAACACTTAATAGCAACAGAAAACTTGAGATCTGATGTCTCTCTCTCCTCTCTCTTCTTTCTCTTTCTTTCTGTCTCTCTTTTTGCTTCATAATGGGAAACATATCTGCGTGCAAGTTCAACCGTACAGCACTTTTATCAGATCAAAGATATCGCAGGCCAGGTGGTTCCCGGTGCCCCTGCAAGCACCTGCCTAACACTGTAGGTCTTTATAAAAAAACCACAAACAAACAAAAAAAAAAACAAACAAAAAAACCACACAAAAAAAACTAAACTAAAAAAGACTGGATTTTTAATGTTGCTCTTTAATCTTTTTAGGAACACGTAAAAGAATAAAAAAGGGCCATCATTCGTCCAAGGCTGTTACCATTTTCAACGCTGCCAAATTTTGCCAAAAAAAAAAAAAGAACTCTTTGGTTTTTGTTTTCATTTTTTTTTGTTTTATTTTGTTTTCTTTTTTTTTTGTAGGCATGGAAGGAGCACAGTAATCAGCTGCTCTGTTCAAAAGAGATCCTGACCAATATGTTCTATTCAGTCATGCACTGGGTATTTAAAAAAAAATTAGAAAAAAATCAAATTGTCTAGATCTTTTTTCAAAACTGGACAAAATGTGATTTTATTTTTTTTTTCTTGTGATGGAGAAGATAAAAGGGATGGGGTAAACAACCAGCCCTCCCTCCACCCCTGTCTCTATCCCATTCTGGACAAAACTGGCAGTGGTGAGCTAAACAAACACATGAATTTTGTACAAAAAAAGTCAACCGCACGCCAAAAATGAATTGTGAGACACCTGAACATAAGCGGCCGAGATGTGCATCGGTGCAGCCTGCTGCCTTCCTTCACAGGCTTGCAAGGAAAAACACCTAAAACATAAATTGGAGAAGACAAAAAAAAGCAGTAACCGGATTCAAGTATATGATGCTTTGTTGACCTTTTCTCTTTTATTATTAAGACTTCTCGAAGGGTCTTGCAGTTCTATGTTAGACCATGGATCATTTGCATACACATTGTCTTTTGTGTCACTTTTATAACTTTTTTACGGTTCAGATACTCATCTATATGTCTGTACAGAAAAAAGCTGCTATTTTTTTTGTTCTTTATCTTTGTGGATTTAATCTATGAAAACCTTCAGGTCTGCCCTCCTTCCCTTCCCTTCCACTTCAATGAATTTTCTTATGCTTTGTACTATAGTGTGTAACTTTTACTTCCTCCTTCCCAGTAACCGATACCTTTCATATGATTTGCCATGAACTGTTTAATGCCTTTTTATAAATGCATTTCCTCTATTTTTTTTAATTTTTTTTTTCCCATTAGTTGTTTTACAACATCTTGGCTGTGTGGGCTACAGGGCTTTTAAGGGGGACACGGAGAAAGAAGGGACACCCCGCACGGGAACACTCTGGCAGTGCTGTGGTGTGGTGTTTTTAAGCCCCGGTTTTCCTTCCTTCCTTCTTTCCTTCCTTCCTTCCCACTAACCTCTGCCCAGGCAGCACAGAGTCTCTTACAGTGCAAGGCATGATACAAACTCAGGTCAGAAACAAAAGGTTAAATATTTAGTACATTCTTGTTCAGTGTTTATATTCATTGTTGTACAAGGGTCCTACCCCTGCCCTCTCCCCGCTTGTTTTGGTCCTGGCACACACCCACTCACCCGCCCATCCCCACATAGACACACACACAGATATGTATTCTTTTTAAATTATTTGTTGGGTACAACAGCAGACACCAGGCTTTTGGGTCACTGATCTTTAAAAAGACTATTTTAACCCTCCCACCCTGTGAACAAGAGCTGTGCCAGTTGCAGCTGGTGATGCCAGGCATTCCTAGGGTGGCCCCTGCACACCTGGCTCCAGCCAACCCCAGCTCTTCGCCTTCCTGATGGGAAAGCCCTCATGGAGGGGAGCCCTCACAGAGGGCACCTGGGCTGCACTTCACGTCTCTGGTGAGGAAAACAAGCACCAACCACACGGAAGCCACCGCGCCATTTCCGTGGAGCTGGGCGGAAAGCACAGAGCTGGGGCCAGCGGCTCGGCTGGCAAACAGTGAAGTGTTGGCAGCTATGGAAACCTGTACAAGTCCAAGCTTGTGGCTTAAATCATAGACCAAACCTCAGAACAAAAGAAAACGAGTGAGCCTGTTTGTTCAGTTGCAGAAGCCTTGGTGAGAGGGGAAGGAGGGGCCCGTCAGGAAGTCGACAACCAAGGAGTCGTACCAGTTGCTCATCTTACCTTAGTTCCAGCGTCTAGGCCTTTGTTTAGCACTGATCCAACCAAACGATGGCAGGAAGAGGTGGTTCTGGGATGGAAATGTTCAAATCTTTGAGTAAGAACAATGAATTAAAATATACTGATTGCTAGTTTTGACTGGAGATTTTAAAAAGTTTGTAGTGCTTTTTGCTTGTGTAGTTTAGGTCCCATTATCTTCTCTTGCCTCTGTCCCGTAGTTATTTTTCCCTTTTAAAAATGAAAAAGACAAAAAAGTTAATTAAGAAGGTATTCTATGTAGGATTTTTTATTTATTTTTGTGATATCAGTTTAAATCACTGTAGAGATGCCCCATAATAAATTTAAATACTAAGATAAGGGTTTTAGAGTATGACAGGGGGACAGTTTTTGATTTTTTTTTTCAAACATTTATCTACCTCACTCTTATTTTTTTATATGTGTGTATATAAAAAAAATACATCTCACATTTCTCAGCAGCCAATAAATGCCGTTGATACTGGTAACCTCTCACTCCATATACCACATGCTCTAGGTTCTGGAGGGGAACAGTCACTGCCTGTCACAAAGGGTCACTTCAGAATGTTTGACTCAATTCCAAGGGGTTTCTCCAACTTTTTGGTTCAGATTCGTTATTGTGAGGAGAAGTCCAAGAGTTGTCTGACTTAGGGTGACCATTCTTTAAGGAAACACAGAGGCTTTTCAGTGTGCTGTCAGCAGCAAAATGCTGTGTGTTTAGGGGAGTGGAAACATAGGTGACCTGATACAGGGACTTCAAATTATGAGTATTTTCTGAAATCTGTTACAGAAATCAATTGTTTACAATGTTTGAAGGTCTGGGACAAGTACTAAAGGGAATGGTCTTTCTGTTTGTCCTGTAGAATGGGCTAAGTCATTCTTGCCAGTTCTTGCTCAGATGTCACAAGCACCAAAAAGACATTTGGCTGAATCAGAATCGCAAACTAAATTGACTCATTTATTGATAAATGAATGATAGCATCGCTTTCTTGACCCAAAAACCTGTCACAGGCTGCCTGGTGATCCTCCTACATCGAGTTTACAGTTTTGGGTCTTTGCTGCTTCTGGTTGATGAGAGCACTGATTTTTTTTTTCTCCCCCCCCAACTAATATAGAATTGATTTCTTTTAACGTGCCAGTAAAAAATAATTTCCCTGTTCTTCCCCTGTTTATATGCCTTATAACTGTGCATTCTGATGGACCAGCCATCAAATTTTAACAGCCCTCTGACAGAGTGTAACTGGTTTACAAGCACACAGGACTAACATGAGCTTGCCATCAACTTGATGTATAATGTTTCCCTTTTTCCAGCTCTGGCAGCTGTTCATGCAGGTGTTGGTTGTGGTATCTGAGTAATGTGGTGCTTGGCTACTTGGAGTTGTACACGGCCCCTTGGATACACAGTGCTGTGGTTAATTACTACAGCTGGTCTTTGGAGGGAGCATTTCTCCCTGGCCCTGAGAAACCAGCAAAATTTTAAGTTTTCACTAGGTTGGTTTGGTTTTCCATGTTTGATTATGTTCCAATGACCTTTGGGTGCAGTGGCTGTTCCCCTCCCTTGCACATATTGATTACCACAACTGGAGATCCTCAGATCTTTCAGCTGGCTGGGAGGGTTTTGTTAAAACTGTCCGAGTTACTGGTTTGTAGAATTGTATGTAGGTGGTTTTACAATGCATTAGGAAGAAACACTAATGACGTAGCATCATGAGAAACATTTCAAAAAGCACTTCAGTAGAAGACAGTCCCAGGGCCTCACGTACTGCGTGATGGCAGTCAGCTCTCCTGGACCAAACCACCTTCATGATACCATTACGTTCTGTGTTTGCAATTCAAGCTTAATTCCTTTTTTGTTCTGTTTGTTTCCATAGCTTTTTTTGTTGTGTTTTGTGCATTTTGAATAGCTTTATTCACATGGGTTTTTCATGCAGACTTCCCTTGGACAGTAAATCGAGTTGTTTGTGCATGTGAACAACTGAGAATTAATGTTGGCTTGATAGAGTCATAATATGGTTTGTAATGTTGTTCTTCCCTGAGACCACTGGCTTGTCTGGTATGGAAAATTTATTTAGAACTTCAACTATGTTTGAATAAAGTTCAAGTAATCCAGTTTGCTTATAAATTAAAAACAAAAGCCCACCCAGTCCTGAAAACCAGCACTTTGACAAGTGGTACCAAGATGTTGGGATGCAGTGGGATCAGGAGCTGGTGTCACCGCGGGGAGCAGCGGCTGTGGTGGCAGTGCCCGGCCAGGATTCTCACCTGAGCTGACTGCAGAGAGCTCGGGGGCACAGGAGGTGCTGTGGCTGCGAAGGAATGGGATTCCTGTGTAAATCAGGTGCTGTTCTGGGGGGTGGCACAAAGGCACAGCAGCCGAGCGTGGTGGAGGGCATGGGCCGGGCCACGCCAGTCCGCGGCACCGCAGCTCTGCCAGTGCGATGCTTCTGCTCCTCCCAGCTGGCTCCAGGTGCTCTGTGGTTCTAGCCATGGTCATACTGATGCTCCTCTTGGTCTCTTAAAGCAAAGGAAAGAAAGCCCAGTTTGCCCAGGACAACTGGTGAACAGAGGGAGCTGCTGAGGGGTGTTCGGTACAACCTGAGTCTAAGTGAACAACACTCCTATTGTTGGTGTAACTCCATACATATATATCTATTTATACATATATATATATCTGCATATGTATATCTATAACATAGATATATATATTTAAACCCTTTTCATTCCATTAGTACAAGTAACACTTGTTTCCTGTTATTCTTATTTTGTTTGTCAACCGTGTATTCAGTCACTGGGCTGAACAGTGGGGGAAGGTGCAAGGGATCCACTCCTTACTAACCAGTGATAAAGCCAGATATTGCAACTTAACCCATGAGTAGATGTGCAGATAAGGATTGAAGAATGATGTGTAGAAACAACACGAGTGGCCAGGGGTGCTGAAGATACAGAACTCAAGTAGGCAGGAGGGCTTTGAAGGACACCTCAGTTCAGGAAGTGGTTGCTCAGGGACACTGAGCAGCCTCTGACCTTGAGCAGCCAGGTCAGGAACACGTTTGTGGGGAGACACCTGAAAACAGGACATGGCAGTGGGGATTTAGAGACACAGGGCTTGGCAGAAGTTTGAGGTATTTTCCTGAGCTTAATCTGTGGGACAGTATCAGAGCTCAGGTGCCACCATTCTGATCATTGGTACTTGTAAATAAACCTCTGGACTTTGCAGCTGGAGCAGTAAATTCATTCCCAGGAGCATTGCAATGGTTGTCATCAGTCTGTTGGGATCTGTCTCACCTGCAGCTGGTCTGTTTTGCAAGTACCTTAAACTTTCACTAGTTGATGTGTGTGCATATGCGTGTGTGCTCATATATTTTTTTTGGTATGCATTCTGTTGATGAGTAACCATTAATTAGCATTTTCAATAGGGCTTTTAAGTCCAGTAGATTACGGGTAGTCAGTTGACGAAGATCTGGTTTACAAGAACTAATTAAATGTTTCATTGCATTTTGTAAGTACATAGAATAATTTTATAAAATGTTTGTAGTTTATAAATGCCTAAAATATAATTTAAGGGCACTTTTCTGTGTCAGTGTGTGGGTGTGTCTGTCTGTGATCAGTTTTTCCATGGTACCAGTTTACTAGTTAGCTTTACAATATGCCAAAAAGGATCGCTGTCTTGTCCAACTCATGGCTTGTCCCTCTTCCCCTTCCTACCCAAGCTTTGTGTCCCACTATACAGCAAGTGAGTAAAGGAGTTGGGAAAATGTTCTGTATCTTCAGTATCCTGGTCTTCCAGAGCCCTCTAGGTTGGGGTGGGATCATCATACCTGGTCATTTCACTTTACTGTCTAGGGCAGTTCCCTTCTTGGATTGCAAGAACCTCATTGGTCAGGGAAACAGGCCGGGTTTGCTGCTGCCCAGGCTCACCTGTGCTGTTCAGCACCTGTGCTGTGGTGGCCCTGTGGTCTGAAGGATGTGACTGCAGAAGGGAAAGAGGGAAGATGGTTTTCATAACTGCTATTGAAGAACTCTTTGCAAATTTCTTACTGCTTTAAAAGTTTGCGTGCAGCCTCTAAATCTGTTGAGCAATGTTGGAGGCTTTGTTGAAAGGAGTAAGGCAGGGTGCCTATTTATTTTTATTTAAGAATATTGAAGATCCAACCCCTCTGCCAACAGGGAGACCACTTCTGTTTTCTGAACCAGTGAGGTTTGAGATGAAAGGATTGGCCAGAGTTTGTCTACCTCTGGGACAAAAACAAAACTAGAAAGTGCTAAGGAATGGATGCAGTTGCAAATACATTTTCCAATTTTTCTTGTTTCAATTTTTTTAAGAGAAAATTAAACAATAACATGGCCAATTTATTACATAAAAAGACTTGCTGTGTATAAATTATTCCTAAAGAAATTCCTGTGTTTATATTAAAATGAATCAGTAGATAAAAAAAATTCAAAATGTTTTTGTATATTCTGTTGTAAGAATTTATTCCTGTTATTGCGATATACTCGGGATTCTTTACATTATGAAAAGAAGAAACTTTGTCTATTTTGAATGGCTGAAGCTAAGGCTCCTTTAGTTTCTCTTACTCTGCTTTTTTCTAGTAGTTTCAGTACTACATGATTTAAGTTAAATAAAAGAATTCTGTATGCATTTGCCTGTTTCTGAATTTGTTGCTCCTTATGGAAGGCAAGTACAGATTAGAAAACTAAAATTTCTCTGGTTTTCTTGGCTGCATTTAATTGAGCTACTCTGAATATATCATAGTAGGGGTTGGTATTGTCATTGTTGGGTTGAAATCAAAAGTATTTTCATCCAGTGACACTGAGCTTGTGGACCCTTTTTGGTGAGCAGTGTTTTGCACCAGTTCCTCTAAGGAAGGTAAGCATTGTTCATTATTTGAGGAAAATCCACTTATTTTTACCCCCACAGGAATCCACAGGTGAGGCCTTCAGTCGGGCAGCACTTGGTTATCAGCTTTCTGCAACAGCTTTGGGAAAGACAGCAGTGAGAAAACCAGCATTATCTTGGCATTTCCAGTTCCTCAGACTCTTGTCATCAGCGTGTTGACTAAAACAAGGCATGATGGTGGCCCAAAGCCTCATCAGCTGCCTGTGCTGTTACATTTGTCTCTTGTCCATTTTCCTGACATGATGCTCAAGGAACAGGCTTTTGTTTCCCTGGAGAAATCCCAGGTGTCCAGATCAAGCTGCTGTTCTGTTCTAGTGACTGACTTTGAAAAACACCAGCTAATTCATCTCATCCTTGTGTCATGGCAGGACTGTGGAGGAGGGGGTGTGGGCACTCCCTGTGTGCTGAGGGGACAGTGCTGTACCCTCTGTGGTACCCAGCTTCCCTGGCACAGGACTTCTGTATGGAGCTGTTTGGGATGTGCAGGAGCCTGATCCCAGGTTTTTCAATGTGGGATCTCGTTTGGTGTCTGTTTTTTAAGTAATATCATCTGCCCTAACCCTTCCCACAGCACAGTGCTTCAGGATTGCCTTTCCTGGGACTGGTTGGCTGTTGGATTTTGATGTTTGAGCCTCTGAATAGCCATGACCTGTTCTGCTGAAAGACTTGCTTTTGGGCTGTGCTCTGTGGAAGGACTGTGGTGTTTTCCTCTGGGACAGGGACTGAGAGTTTGGGCTAAGAGATGTTTTTGGGCTGAAACTGAAATGACCAAGAGCATTGCAGATCCTGCTGGGTTCCAGTTTTCTCTGTCCTTGAAAGTCTTCTGGGTTCACAGCCTGGTGCTGATGTGGAAAACGGCACTTAGAGCAGGTCAAGAAGGGAGAATTGTAAAGCTTCACATACCAGGACCCCCAGGTGTGTTTTAGTTTTTCCCACACCCACATGTTCTGTGTGGGCACTTCAACTGGACTCTCTCTGGATTCAAGTGGGCTGGAGGGTCTCTGTTATATCCACCCAGTCCTTATATCTGTGAGAGTGCATCTCAGTTCAGCAAGTCTTTATTAATGTCTTTCTAACCAACAGAACTATGATAAAGCATCCAACATGTTTTAAATCCAGTTTCACACTTTCTGAAATCTAAATCAACCTTTATTTTTAGCAAGACAAACTGCCAGGTTTTTGGTTTTTTCCCCCTCAAACTTTTTCTCAGAGATGTAAACAGTTGTTTGGGTTTTGGAAGGAAATTTCACTGAAAATAACATGGGCTATAAAATCCTTTTGTGTGTGGGTTTTAAATAATCTTTAGATTTGCCTCATTTAAGAGGTAAGGAATTGCTTTCTAAGAAATCTTTTTTCTTCTTACATGATCCACCCCACACTGTTCTAACATTGCCAAGATAATGGTCTGTAATGCTTTTGCTAGAAGGTCTGCTGTTACTGACTTGGATAATGGAGGCACATGGATGAAAGCTGCTCTTCCATTGCCATAATACAGAGAAGTGTAGTAGGTGTAATCACAGACGTACCTGCAATATGAAAAACAAAACAAAAACCAGAAACCCGAATTAAGGCTCAGTAAACTCTGATTATATTTAAATAGTCTAAGTAGCCAAACCAGATCTGGTTTATGAAATTACTAAGAACATATTTGCTTAGTGGATAAAGGAAATGCTGAAGTAAACCAAGTTTGAGAAACAAATGTTCCTTATCTGATGGTTTGGTTTCTCAGACACCCACCCACAAAGAACTTTAAATAAAAAAATCACAAGACAGGCATTCTTGTGGGGTGGGAAAGGTAACACACCCTGCTGGAAACTACAACCACGTAACACAGTTTTTTGTGTAAGTCATAAAATCTCTTAGTCTGGAGGGATTTTGTCTTATCCTGCCACCTTTTAAATTGCAGGTGAAAATCCTGAATTTAAGGGCCAAGATTAACCGATTTTTATTAAAAAAAATAAAAGAATCATTTCCTTAGTTTTCTGTGAAGACTAGCATAGTAGAAAATTGTTTCAGTACTACTGGAACACATGATGAGAGCACAGAGCTGGTTCTAAAGGTACCTGTAATTGCTGTTCTCCAGTGTGTGTATTTACATTTTGTATCCCTCCCAGTAGGGAAAACCAGATTAAAATCTGCTACCAGTCGGTATTGCTTTCAGTCTCTCTTAATAGCTGAGGTTTACTGGGACTATTCATCACAGGGTGTGCTATGTTGGAACTTGTTTCTTTTGGAATTTACAAATCCATGGAAAAATATCTACTGGCTGTAGCATTTCATGAAAGCTGCTTTACATAAAATTTAAATTCAGCCCAGTTTCATACTTGTGCCCCTGTGAAGATTCTGCTTCAAAGTGATTTTGTTTGGAGGGAAGGCCGTGGCAAAGATCCTCGGAGGCTGAGCTGCCTGAGTTGGCTGTGCTGTTACCTGAGCCCCCGACACGCCGGGTTTACCTTCCTGCATCTCTGGAGAAGATGATGTCAATCCCTTCCAATGAAATGTTTTTCCAGAGAGTCTTCATATTAATTGTAGATTCAATCTTTTCTGGGCCATGTAGCACGCAGCAGGCACCTTCTGGGTGCAAACCACAAGCATCCCTCTCCTGGTAGCCTTTGTTCTTCCCACACTGCTCCAGGAGGATGAGTGCTGTGGTGGACGAAGCCAGCCCGACATGAACGACGAGCTGGTTTTTTCCCACCAGAGTGAGTAACAGGAAATTAAAAATGAGACCTGTTTTAAAAAAACTTGCAGCGCAAAAGTGCCAAGTGTTATGTGAATCACTGGCTTCAAGGTGGGGAGTCTTGCTCATGACTAAAGAAGACTTTGATAAGAGGTTAGAAATGAGAACCAAATTATGCTGTAGTTTTTTGTTGTGTCTAGTCAGCTCAGCACTGCAGAGCTGCTGTATCTTCTTTGCAGTTTGTGGTAGATTTTTGCCTTGCCTTTGTTCAGCATCACTTAGGCTGTTCAAATGCAGGAGGTTAAAAGAGAATGCTAATTAGTGTATGCTCTAAATTTTGGGTTGAAACCTTGATCACAGTTTCAATAGTCACATTCCAGATTTGCTTGATGTTTTTCAATAACTCTCTTGGAGACTTTTTTCAAGGTCCTCTCAGTGTATTCATAAATGAAGGGAGGAAATTGTGTAACTTTGTCATTACCCACCAGTGGCTGAAGAGTTGTCCATATCTTGATGACTTGCTCCTTTGCTTTTTGGTAAACCACTGGCAGCTGCATGACCTGGAGATCGATGTTTTCACCAAGGCCTCTCTTGGACAGCTCCTGCATTTAGAAAAAAACCACCATGGACTTGAAAGAGTAATTTCTGACTGTGACAAAGAAATTGGGCTGATTGAACTGAGAAAACACCTGAAAGAGCAATGCCCAAGCCCACAGTTCCTCCACACTGGTCTGCAGTGAGATTTGTTTTGTGGTAGTTCCCTCTTTTTAATCTGAAAGAGACTAAAATGTGCTAAACAGTTCCCTAAACAGTCATGGCCATGTGGAGCTATTGTGTTTTCCAAAGGGAAGCCCAGTCTCCTGCACATGGAAGTGGTTATTGCTTAGGGGCTGGTCCCTGGGGAACCACGAGATAGTGTCTCTCAGAAAAGGTCTACATTTGAAGGTATCTAAATATGCTTTGCTGTAGGTAAGAGCTGTGCCTATGAAAGATCTGCACTGAAAAGAGACAAAACCAAGGAGAGTTCACAGGACTTGTTCACTCCAGTAACCTGTTGCCTTGACCAGGTTCAGGTAAACTGTGCTGGAGGTGATTGTCTGGACGAGGAAGGTCAGATTCAGAATGAGTTTAATTTAATTTTTGGTCTGGCAGTGTCCCCAGGATGTTATTTCTGTGTCATTTACGTAAAGTTGAACAAAAGTTACGCCCAGAATTGAGGTCAAGGGAACAAAGGCACTCTTCAAAGCAGCAGGTTGGTCAGGAGGTTGGAAGACGGTCTGGAGAAGAAATGTCACATGGAAATGACTCAAAGTGATTTTGTCAGTGGAACAGAGCTAGCACACAAGGCATAAGCCTCTATGTAGAAGGGAAGCAGCTGCAATGGCAAGATGCAGAAGGAATGGATCTTAGGTGGAACTTTGTCCCAGAAAAGTAAAATGGTGGTTGAAAATCCCTGTTCCATTTGAGCAGACCACTGCCCAGGGATGGTACAGGTGAAGTGTCTAAGGGGGGCACAGGCAAACAGTCAGCAGCCGAGTCTGATTAGCTCAAGAAACCTGTACATGGTATTGAATGTCCATTGTCTCTCACTCAGGACACCCCTGCAGATGACGCCCCACAGCTCTGGGAAATTTGCCCTTCATCACTCACTTCCTATATAAACTGTTCCAATTTTCTCATCAGCGGAAGCATTGATTAGCTGTGCTCAGCAAACTATTTGACACAAGCAAGGAAACAATGCCTGCAGGGAAGTAAACACATTTGGAGAACAGTGCCAGCCTTTTTTCCTCTGGGCACTGACAGTCTTTGAGAGACCATTGCATCATCCCACAGAAGAATGCTGTACTGTGCCTGAGCCTCCAAAAAAGAAAGCCCCAGCTGGTTCACAATTAGCGTTTTCTTTTCTAAAGCATCCTTAATTTGTACATTTAATGAGATTCTTCCTTTTTAACTGTAAGGCCTAGAGAACTTGACTACCCCTAACTTTGGTACAGTACATGAGCTGTAAGGTTGTTCTCCTCTGTGTTCTCTGGGTTGACAGATCCTCTGTTGTCATCATTTGTTGTGGCAGAAACGCAAAAATACTTTTGTGCAGGACGAACTGAAGCTGGCCCATAGCGAAGGGCTGAGAATTTGTGTCAAAGGAAGATGGTGTGCTATGGCCTAAGCAATTTCAGCATGTTGTCAATAAGAATCTCAACCATGGGCTTATACCCTGTTAGGCCAGATGTTGTGCAAACATGGAACAAAATAAAAAAAGGTTGTTCCTTGTCTCAGCCTTACCCAGAACCATTTTTGCATCTAAGGTGAGAGAATGAAGATGGTTGGAGGAGGATATCTGCATCTGGAAGTCAGACCTCACACTGGTGAGTGAATTCAGTAAACAAGAGCCTGTCTGGTGTAGTTGAAACAGCAAAGGAAACTTAAAGGGAGGAGAAAAGTTTTGGAGGACAAAGTAGTTCTAAAGAAAATATGAAGATTGCTTGTTGGGAAGTTCTTCTGGAAGGGAAGTGAAATCCAGCATTATCAGCTGCTGCCCTCGAGCTGTTGGTGAGTTGTGGCTGTAGTTCCAGACACTGGTGTTCCCCCCATGCTGTCACACAGCCCTCCCCAAGGGGAGGGGATTTGCACAGCCCTGTGCTTGGAGGTGGTGGCCGTGGCACATGGGGTGTTGGAAGCATCTTGAACTTTTAGAAAACTTCAGAAAACTTCACTGAGTTTGCTGAGTTCTCACTGATTTGGGTTGCCAGGAACGGTGTTGCATTGTTGATTTTGTGAATCGCTTGTGTTAGTGCAGAAAGGAAACCAGAAGCTTTCAGTTGATCCAGTCAGACTGCAAGTGCATTGCAAACAAAGCTGTTTTGTTTGGTTGTTTAGTGGTTTTTTGTTTAGGTGTCTGGTTTTGGTTTTTTTTGGTTGTGCTTTTTTTCCCCCCTAATTGTGCAGAAACCTTTCTAAAGCTTTAGGGATGTAAGAAAGTTCAGAAGAGAACTGGAGGCACTAAACAGCAATGTCTGCTTAGTTTCACAGATGATGAAACTAAAGCAGAGAGGGAGAGAGACAGAGATTAAATGACAAATTTCCAAAGACCACATGGTCAGTGGCAGGATGAAAGACTGCACGGGGAGATCTGATCCTCATCTCCCGATAGCAGACATAGTTCCCAGAAGCAGTTGGAAATGTGACCTGTTCTTTGCACTAATAGTTTAATTACTATGAATGTTGTCACTCAACTTACATTTGTGCCCTCTTAACTGGGCACTTTGACCTTGATGGTGAACTGCCCTGGTAAGTTATTTTGCTGCCAAGTTGCAGACAGGACTTTCTGGAGACACAGAAACAAAGTTGTATCAAGGGTTATTAGGTGGAACCATCAATCTGTAATATGGAGTAAATAATTCAGGGGGTCTGGTATTCTGAGGGTCCCATGTGGTGCTGCAGAACTAACACATTGTGGTAACTCACTGTGATCTGCCAGCAAACACAGAGTAAATATCTGGTGGTGTTTTCCTTTAGCAGGAATGTCCTGCACTTCCAGAGTTAAAAGTGCTGCTGGCAGAGCTTTCGTGCGTATTTTAGGAGGGTATTTCAGGTGAATGGAGTTATAAGAACATGAAAAGCTTAGTAAGACAGGTTTTTAAAAGAGAAGCTGTCTTTGTAGTGCTAGACACCCATATTGGACCATGTGACAGTGTCTGTAAGAGCTCTTAGGTCCATGCAAAAACAACAGGGTACTCCTCAAATTTTTGGAAAATTATATCTTCATGTTATAAAACAGGTAATGCAGGACAAATATTCTTTCTAAACTAGCAGAAATAGAGATTTGCAGACCTTTATTAACATTTCTCATTGGATTCCTGAGAACTTCAGAAAAGGGAAATTGGCTTATTCACCAAAAAGGTGATAGCAGTAAATAGTTAATTTTAAGAGAAAGTATTTTTCTGAGTGCCCAAGGAGGGCATAGAAGGATGCAACTAATGGAATGGGCTGTGTTCTCATTGGATCAATCTCTGACTCTCCCTACAGCAAGAAGAGAGGTCCAGGAAAACAGGTGATCCCATCAGCAGCATCCTAGGGAAGAGCAGGTAACAGGGATTTTAAGGAAGTGGTTGTGTGTGAAAACAAGAAATGCTCAGAGAAGGGAAGCCAATGCTCTTTGGCAAAGAATCCATTTCAAAAGCATGGAGGGTGAGGCTCTGCTTTGGAATTAGGACACTGGGATTGTTAAATGTATTTTTACAGGATTTCAGACCCTTTTGGTATAAGGACCCTTCTGAGATGTGAACTTTTGAGATCGCATGCATCGGCATTTCAGCATCACCAAGGGTGCTGTGGTATCCAGGCTTTACAGAAGGTGTTCAGGCTTTTGATAAGCACCCCCTTCACTGTGGGGTAATAATTAGGATAGTTCTGGATAATGCTGCAAAGGCATTAAGCACGAGCCTGAGCAGTCACATTCAGTAGCCCTGGTCTGGCTGCTCAGCACGTTCTGAGGATGAATCTGAGGGAACACTTGCTTGGTTCACAGCAAAGAGACCCAGCAGGAGGGGTTTATGTCACTCCAGTGATCCATGCAGGCACCCCAAGCCAAGACAGGATTGCTTCCACATGTAAATCCTAAATTTTGCTATTTTTAATATATGTGCATAAGCTTCCTGAAGACCATAGGGCCACTCCTGTGAGTAAGGCCAATGGAACAATACCATGAGATTGCTATTGAGTGTGGAGAAGCCTGTCAAAATCCAAAGTACTTCCAGATTTGCAGCAAGTTTCTCTGAATTGCCTGAATTAACCACCTTTGCCAGGGAATAGGAAACCAAAGCAGGATCCCCAGTGTGAATACAAATTAATTCCACACAGAGGGTGTCACATCAGAGGGAAGTGGATTTGTTCTCCATACACAAGGCCTGACATCTGTTTGGTTATGGAATGCTGTAGCCCCTGTTATGTAAGTCCCTGTTGTAGCCAGCTCATGGCATTGTTACAGCAAACTCATCTCGTCCCTGCCTTCTTGCTTTAGGCTCTTTCACTTGCAGATAAAGAACATGCTTTATTTTCAGCCAGAAGAGGATGATCTTGCACCCAAAATTAGAACCAATAGGAATTGGTAAATAAGGAGCAAGAACACTCCCAACTGACAAATATTTGTGGTTTAGGGCACATGTCAAGTTGGACTAAAGTTAACTTAAGGGCCTCCTGTAATGACTGGGGCATGGAAAGGTATCACAGAGGTATTTTTGTTTCTTGTTAGCCTGCAGGCATAACATCTGTCCTGACTTGGAGAGGGCAATAGATTTATTCTACCAAACACCAAGATACACTCAGCATTCTTCACCCAAGAAGGCTAGAATAGAAAACATGTTTGTGTTGGTGGAGTTGCTATAGCTTTGGTCTTTGGAAAAGTGCACTGGCTCCTTGTTTTTCAATCCTCTTGGCTTGAGTGCACTTCAGTTTCAAAACAGATCTTCAGTAGCTCTCACCAAAATTTGTTCTGTGGTTATAGTCCTGTAGAGCCAGCACCTTTCCTGTCACTACTAGCACTTTCCTATAGATGCATTTTCTATTTCAGTGTCCAAAAGAATTAAAAAATTTATGGATTTATTTCAGTCTTCATAAAGAACACAGTCCCCTCTGTTTGTTTTACATGCCTTCCTTTCCATTTTTACCAGTATCATCTGCTGTTTCTTGCAGATGTCGGACCAATGCTCTAATTCAATTTTACTATATTGACTGTTCCACAAGTAGTTTCAGATTTTATTGTGTGACCTTCCTTCTACCTTGAGATTGCTAAAAACTTGTGTGAAAGACCCTCTCAAAATAACTCTGTTCCTAAGTACCTTATGAGAGTAACTGTGATGGGGAGAATGAATTAGTTGATGCTGAAAGCCAGATAACCAAACCATGTCTTTGTATCACCCAGCTAAACTTGATCTAATACACAGATTTAGAAAGAAAGCAGGAATTTTCAAGGCTCCACCATACACTTGTTACTGCTAGTCAAGGTATATGGAGGAGGAAAAAATCTGAACTACCTTGTTTCCAAATTAACTGTAGACTTCACTGTCATTTGAAAGTGGAAGCCAAAGCTGAAATGTGAAAACATACTTAGAATTGGCACAGTTAGTTCTGTGCTCCTGAAACAGGCAGTCAGAACTCAAAAGCTACATTTGTATGAGAAGGAAAACACTTCACACACATATGATAAAATGAACATGGTATGAGGTGATCCATTTACTGCAGACAGAGATAACTTGTGCAATATGCATTAGTTGCAGAGAAGGTAAAACATACCTCTTTTAAAAATCAAGAATAATATTTTGAAAAGTGCTTAAATAGTACAAAAATTATCATGCAAATAAAATACTTTCACTTTTTCACTATTCTCTTTCTTCTATGTTGGGAGTCTGCTCCATGAGGCAGAATTCTGTTTGATGAGTCAGAAGAAATAACTTTTTTGAAGGGAACGGAAAGCCTAAAAGCAGTTTGTGTTGGGATTTCTATAAAATAAAATGTCTCTCTTTTCTTCTTTAAATTATGCTTACCTTCACTGCTTCCCAGCTGGAATTAACCAGGTATTGTCTGAAGGGACCAAAACCTGCAAAGAAAGAAAGGTGCTTTTAACCTGTGCTTGCTTTGCAATTGCAGATTAGGGGCTGACTTACCCGCACACACATATTTGTTCTTTATCTTCATATTTTTGGTTATGGAGGTTGAGTTTTTCAGGTAGGATTTAGCCTTTATAACACTTAAGGGAATAGCATTTTCATTTTGTGTATTCACTGATAAAAGAACTAATCCTGCAATCTTCATTCATGTCAAGGCTTTCTTATGAGAGAGCCTTAACTGAAGCTGGTAAATGTACTGGAACCAAGAGGACACCAAGACTATTTTCTCAATAAAAAGAAAAAAAAACATTGTATTGAGCAGATGGCATTTTTGCCATTAAAAAGTTTGATGGAAAACTCCCACTATCTTTATTAATCTCAATTACTGTTCTCAATTCAGAGTGCTGCCAAATCTTCATTACTGGGTGGCAGGAACATGAGTTTGTGAAATGGTTTTAATGCTATAACTCTTAAATATTTAAAAATCCTTAAATGGACAAATAAATACTTGACAGCATATGATTGCTATTTTGCACAGTGAAAACTACTTGTATGTGAAGACAATTAAGCCCAAATGGAGGTTTGTGACAGCTTAATTAGTGCTAGACTTTGAGCATTTCTTAATGTGTTAATGCTTATTTCATAACTACTCCATCTTTTCTCTTTAATATTTTGAAAAGGTTGATGGTGCTAATATTTTTGACAATGTTTTCTCCAGGTTTGAATTTCTACTGTGGGGAAAGAACAAGGAAAATGGTGCTCATTTCACATTAACAGGGAACATAAAACCCCATTCGTCCCTCTCCGCTTTGAGAGCAAAATTAGGGTGACACCTGCTCCATTTTGGAGCTGTAGTTGTACTTGTTTCTGTACCTGGGTGTGCAGAACTGCAGAATTATAATCAAGTTATTAACTGGCTCTCAATGAAACACCTGTGGCAGTGGTGGCCCTAAGAAACTTGTGCTTAGGACAAAACTGTCATATGAAAAACTACTAAATATAAGAGTTTTACTGAAATAGCTGCAGCAATGTGGAGAACTAACTGGCTGAATGTCATTGGGCACCAGATAATAAGCTGGGCTCCCTGCCAGCAGGTTTATATTCTGAGCAGGTGAGAAAATGTGACAGAGACATGCTGTGATAATCTCTGTAGTGGCTTAAAGATGCACTTGTGTCTTTAACAGGCACACTAGTCTAAAACTTTTTGAACAAGTAGATTTCTGCACAAAAATGGTGATCTAAAGGGAGAAAAAATCTAAGAGGGTGCGAAGAAGTGTTCCTAACAAGGGTATGTGCCATAAATATCATAGGAGAGAACCAGACTGTCAGCCTTTTAAGAGCTTAGCTAATACCTCCTGCCCTCTCCTGCACTCCCATCCAGCTCATCTGCAGCTACGTCTGGAGCAAGCCAGACTAGTTCTGCCCATCTTGCAGCTATTAAAAAAAAACGTGTTTAATTGAAAACAGCAAGATGCAAATCTCTTTGATGTAGCTTCAACCTCATTCCTATGTCCTCAGATGACCTGCAATGGAAAATTATCCAGCAACTCACATGTCAAGATATGTGTAATGATTGCCTTTAGATGAGCCAGTGGCAACAAGAGGAACAGTGAGTAGCAGCATTCCTTAGGAGCTTTAACCTTTTAAAGCTCAGGACTCTCTAGCTGGGGGTTTTGCCACTGTGATGCCTCAGTAATTACAGCCAGCAAGAGAAACTCCAAATTTGGTCCCTTGTACTGCATGTTCAGGCATGTTCCTTTGGTATATTTAAATTTAATGGTCTAGTTTAGCAATGATGAGGCAGCATCTCCTGTTTAAAACTCCCTTACCTTGCCATGAAACTGAGCCCCTGAGACTTGCCATGTGTTGCTCTAATTCTGGACGCTGACTATGTGACATTGTGATGCAACCTGGTTTTCTTGCTTCAGAGCTTCTTTTGGGTAAGCTTTATCTAAAGCTGGCCTTCACTGCCTTGAGCTATGTGGTTTGGATCAGAGAGAATGTCAACAAAGATTAAAACATGGAGGGAATGAACAACAAACCAAACTGGATGGCAGTAAAGAGGGCAGACTGCAGTCTGTTTCCTCTAACATGCATCTGATTTTTCTCAGGAAGGCACAGTAAGTTATTTTCCATTTGGAAATGTTAGTATGACCATTTGCTACTGTTTTTCCCTCCAGGAAACTGTTTATGACAAAGATCAAGCATGCATGCATACCATCTCTAGCTCAAAGAATAAAATAAAAACCTTACCAGTTACCACCACAGTGTTGGAATTTGAATCCATTAAATCGATGCTCCAGAAGGTGAAATTCAGTTTTAAACAGTGTTATAATTCAGGTATCTGTGGATAAACTTCATTTAGAAGACCTTTTTGATTCCAACTGTGATGTGTCTGGATTCACATGACAGGGATGATTTGTGACTCATGTAACTTTTAAAGCAAAAATTACGTCTCTATTAAAGATAGAAGTCTGACTGACCAGCTGTCTGACTGGGACTGCCCCAAACTTTTCCTTCTGCAGGCACATAATAGTATTTAGGAAGAACAGGAAAGGCTTAAGAAAATTCTTGTGAAATATTCAGCAACATTTTTCACCACCTGTTTATGTGCAGGTAAACAGAAAATTAATTGAATCAGTTTTATTGTATCTCTGTGGGTATTCTATTTTTAGCACAGTTGTAATTCACTTTAATCGTTGAGGAGCAACTTAACTACGAAAATTTATCTGTCCATTTTTACCATTCTTAGACTTTTTCTTACTGACTTAAACTCAGGGCTAACTCTGCTGCTCCACTTTATAGCAGTTATCTAATTTACTACTCTTGATTTCTATCTTAAGCTTGTTATAAAGGAGGCAAAGTACTGTACACTTTTAAAACCAAACACCAATAGGAAAATGTGTGTATTTGCAAAACCAAAACATTTAGTCAGTAATATCCTTTAACAGGCAACATGTTAAAAAATCTCACTCCAACTTGCAAGGTCAGAGGAACTCTAGAACCTGGGTTGGAGCTTGCTGCAACTGGTGAGTTTAAGAGCTGGTCTGTCTTCATTAAACTGGAGCCTGAGAACCAATGGCGGGGCCCTGAAATCAAAACATATGCACATTGTCACTGCCCAAAACAAAAGCATATGCAAGTTCTCTTGGGAATTATAACTATGTGGGCAGAGGGTTTCACTGGGTCTTGTTTTGAGTAGGAAGTGTGTGAGTGTGTGTGTGTGTGAGAGAGTGAGGGAGGGAGGGGGAAAGTATGCTAAGAATAGAAAGCCACTATATCATCTCAAGAGAGCTGGTAATTGCGAGACCTTAGGGGAAAAAAAATCCCTGAAGGATTCTCTTGGGTTGGGTGTAGCTGAATGAGGTTTGGAGTTATGACCTGTGTCTGTCATTTAAATCCTCCTATGCTGAGACACAAAGAAATTTGTGCATTCTCTTTACTTCAAAGATTCTCTGATTCCATCATCCATTTCTTCCCCTGACTAATACAACTTGCAAAATTAACTTTTGCTTGCTGCTAGGGCTGAAGGAGTAGCTAATACAGGAAACAGAGCTCTCTGCAGCTCTGAGAAAGACAAAATCTGCCAATGGCAGCAGTGAATTACATCTAAAATCCTACAGTCCTTCATACTTCTATGTTGATCAAGAATCTTACAATTGATTTGTCTCCTTGACCAGTCAGTAGAACTCTCCCTGTG
Organism: Pithys albifrons albifrons; assembly: GCF_047495875.1. Classification (NCBI taxonomy): domain Eukaryota; kingdom Metazoa; phylum Chordata; class Aves; order Passeriformes; family Thamnophilidae; genus Pithys; species Pithys albifrons. Next base: position 17,850,369 of record NC_092470.1, on the reverse strand, counting down.
ATATTCAAGAGGGCAATGACATACCAACCTTCTCATAGTTATTTCTGATCTCTGCTATTTTTAAAAAGTCTACAGGGTGGTCTGGTGAACAAAGCATTTCTAAGGAATAAAGAAAGATTTAAGATCTATAGTTGCTTAATTAATTTCCTGAATGAGAAACTGTGTTTTCTTTGGGACATTATAGCTGCTTCCTATCTATCTATCTATCTATCTATCTATCTATCTATCTATCTATCTATCTATCTATCAATCTAATCATCTATCTATCTATCTATCTATCTGAAGGGTATTGCTTGAATGCTGTAAAATATTAGGTATTTCATTAGCTATTCTTCCAGGGGGTAGATGTATGTCTGTTGGTTCCATGCACTCTGAAACAACTGATATGATCTGTTTGGAATGTAGAACTAGTGTTCAAAGTTTTTACAGCTGGCAAAAGGGAGCAGAAAAAACACAGAGCAACAAAGATTATTTCACTAAACCTTTATGAAGAAGCTGATAGATTTTTTTGGGGGGGAAAGTATTGTCTTCAATAGTTAAGTTTAGTCTCTTTCCAGAGGTCTGCTGATTTGGTAGTGAATATTCCAAGACATTTCCAGTGTTGGTATATACTTGTGCAAATGTGGGAGGAATGCTAGTGGTTTAAATGATAAGACAGAATTATAGAATTTGACAGAGTGCTCCGAAATTAATTTTTGCACTGATTTAAGTGATTGTTCATGTTCCCAAGCTTTGTGTGCATGGTAGCATACTTGGAGGAATAAGGCATTTATTGCAGCTGTGCCACACAGTTCAAAACAGAATTAAAAAATTTGGGTTAGGCCTTGGTTTACTCAGAATTTTATTCAGAAATTAAACCTTTTCTTTTCTCTTACATTTCCTCAGCTGTAGTCGAAGCCACTCTTGAAATTTCTGTTAAAGTATGAATGGAGCTTCAATATTAGCACTCCTGTGCCCATAGCAAGGGATTTGAGGGTCGCTGGATATTTGAGGTCTGTGCAAATTTATCTCCCCATCCATAATTAAGAATCTAAGCTCTTGATATTCGAAGGCAAGTCAGATGCAGCTGACTCAGCTAAACACTGGTTGTTTTTGTTCTTGCTGCACACAGAGGTGATTGGCATGGCACTCATCTTGAGGTGAAGAAGAAATGGAAGCAACTCAACACCTGGTTATCACCTTGAATATTTTTCTGTATACTTGTCTGATATACATTTAAAAATTATTTAAACTGCTGAGTAAAATATTTTTTTCTGCAAATGCATTCTGACCACACTGCAGAACTGCCAGCACGCTGCTCGAGTAGCTTTTTAGTAGATGGTAACAAGAACAGAATATGGCCCTTCATTTAGAAACAGCTCTTTAATTTTTATCTCTTTTATTATTACTTACACATAGGGTTTTTATTTCTTGTTATTGGCAGGTGCTGACCAGTGTTTTAAACTGTTAAGTGGAAGTGTTTAATATATTCCAATTTTTATCTCAGCTGTTCAACACTTAATGAGATGAGTGAGAAATCAAGCTGTTATGCTATTTAACACTAAACTATAATGAGACTTGAAATAGAAATTTCAAGATCTAACAATCTATATTTCTTTTCCTTTCTAATAAAAATAAGTGATCCTCAGAAAAGACTGAAGCTGGTCTTTAGGTAGATGGAATGTCACAACGAGAGGAGACAAACATTTCAGTGTAAAGCTCAGTGTTCCCTGTGAACCAGGGCTTATTCTGTAACAAAATTCATAGAAATAGTAAATGGAAAAATGTAGTGGCAATTTCACTTGCCTTTTTTTTTGTCCTTCCATAGAATTATAGAAAGGTTTGGGTTGGAAGGAAACTTAAAGCTCATCTAGTTTCAACCCCCTGCCATGGACAGGGACACCTTCCACTGTCCCAGGGTGCTCTAAGCTCTGTCCAACCTGGCCTTGGACACTTCCAGGGATGGGGCAGCCACAGCTTCTCTGGGCAACCTGTGCCAGTGTCTGTTTTTTGATAGAAATTTTTATATATTTTCTGTTGCTCCCTTATTTATATTAGTTCTTCTGGATTGGATTCCATTGGTCTACACCCAGTGCTCAAGAATAATGAAAAAAATTGCAACTGTCCAGAAGTTAAATGTAGCCAAATTGCTGGGTGGCTGTTGAAATTTAATTTCTGTTCTTCCTGCACTATTAGCACAGATTAATGGCTTGTGTGGACAGGCTTTTGTTTTAGTTTTGTTTATAATAGAAAGTACTTTAGCAGGAGAACATGCAACTCATGATCAACAGGTTGCTTTTGTTCAGGTGTCATTTACCAGCACAAAGAGATTCTGCAAGTAGGATACACACAACTGAAGTAATTATTTATCAGCTAATATGGAGAATAGGATAGCTAGGACTAACACCTTACTAGGCTGAACAGTGATATGCTTACCACTCCTGATAAGAAAACTGATGAGTTTTGGCTGGCCTGAAGTTTCTAGTATGCTGGGAAAAGCTCTCTGACATTTATTGGTATGAGCTAATCCCTCAGCATTACTGAGTTTTCATGTTTTCTGCCTTTTTTCCCTTCTGTTTGTTTTCTCTTGGATCTTTTACCAGCTGACTATTGTCATCCCACCCACAGCACTTCTGCAACTTCAGTGTAATTTCGTGGTTTTAACTCATGTACTGTCTAATTTTCCTCAGTGAAAACTCACACAGGGTCACACAGCAATGCTGTATCAAACAAGACCTTGGGCCATGGCATGGCCAGACCTTCAGGTTGTGTGTGTGAAATGGGGAGTACTGGAAGGTACAAACCTTCCAGGGGTCATGAGAATGTGCTGAAATCCAACGAGGCTCTGTAAGGTGTGGTGATGTCACATCTGCTTTTTGGAGCACCAGTGTATGTGCTGAGATCGCTTTGTCCTGCTGAGGAAAGAAAATACAGATTTACTTTGCTGTGTGTTTTAAGCCATTTGAAAGGAGAAGCAACATTAAGGAGTTTTTGGTCACTGTACTGACAGGCAGTGAAGTACCTGAGGGATTACAGCACTCAAGATGCTCCTTTGGGACCTTGTTTCCAGGTCCCAGTAAAGGACCTCGCGGTCTAAGCGAGTGTTTCTTTGCAAATGCATTGTTAGTCCCATGTACTTTTAATTTCTTTGATACTTGTATCTGTTATTTTAAAAATAATTAAGCGACTGTACAGTGGGGGTGTGAAGGCTGCCCTGAGTCACCACCTGAATTCTACTTTATTTTTGTCAGCTGAGTTGGTTTTAGCTCCTGTTCCCCAGTGTTACGGTTTGTGGCAATGAACAGCAGGTGCCTTCCTTGGGTTTCCCCAAAGCCTTTTTTCAGACTGACAACCATCACTGCAGAATGATATAAAAATGTCATTTTAATGAGTGTTTTCCCCTTGTAAACTTTCTGCCTCTGCCACACGAATTACAAGAAACTGTGGCTAGCTCTATGGCTCATCATTCTGTGCCTTTTAAATAGATAATTTGGGGTTTGTATTAAGAGTTAAGTTCAGACACAGTGCTGGGCTGGCCCTTGCCCAGGGCCATGGCTCCATGGTGGGGGCCGAGGGCATTCCCTCGGGCAGCAGCCGCCATCTCCGGCCTCCCTGGGCTCTCCATGGCTGTTCCCTGCTGTCCTTGGCTCCCACAGCCGTCATCCCACCATCCATTCATAGAATCACAGAATCAGCTGGGTTGGAAGAGACCTCCAAGATCATCAAGTCCAACCCTTAATCCAATCCCACTTTGATCACCAGATCATGGCACTCCAGTGCCACGTCCAGTCTCACCTTAAAAACCTCCAGGGTGGGAGAATCCACCATCTCCCTGGGGCAGGCAATTCCAATGCCTGACTGCTCTTTCTGTAAAGAACTTCTTCCTGATATCCAACCTAAACCTCCCCTGGCAGAGCTTAAGCTCGTGCCCTCTTGTTCTCCTGCTGGTTGCCTGAGAGAAGAGACTAATCCCCACCTGGTTACAACGGCCTTTCAGGGAGTTGTGGAGAGTGATAAGGTCTTCCCTGAACCTCCTCTTCTCGTCCTTCGCTCCCCCCGCCGCCATCCCACAGCCCAGCCCTATCCCTGGCTACCACCGCCGCCATCCCGCCATCCCTGCCCGTCCCTGGCTTTCCCCTCCGCCATCCCGCCCCCGTCCCGCCCTCAGGGCTGCCCCGCACCGCCCTCAGGAAGTGATGGCGGCCGAGGGAGGAGGAAGAGCGGCCGCGGGTAAGAGGGAGGGAGCGGCTCGGGCCCGGCCGCGGGCGGCTGGAACGCCGCAAAACGCTCGGGTCTTTCCCGGGAATCCCCTCCCAGTGGCTGCGGCCGGGCCCGGGCGGGCCCCGCGGCTCCATGGCCCGAGGGAGGGGCGACAGTCCGGCCCCTGCCAGCAGGGTCAGGTGCCACAGAGTTTCCCCCCATCTTTCCCAAGCGTACAGGTAACTTCTCCAGGTTTTCGGCTGGTCCACAGCAATGCTGAAGCAGGGAGAGTGGCCTGGTGATTCCTGCCTGCTGTGGTTGGGCGTGTGATGCTGCCGAGCTTATTCCAAACTGTTCGCCGAGTGTGTTCGGGGGTCTCAGCACACGTGAATGTGCTTAGGATTGTCATAACTCACTTCTTGAGAAGTGCTGAAAAGCAGTGGGGATACTACGTAAAATACCAGTATTTAAAGCCAAATCTCGCACCCTCGGGAGTTGTTTACCCAAACAGCAAACCCAGGGGAAACAAAAGCCTCCTGGTTGAACGGGGACAAAAGAAGCAGTAAACACGTTGGTTCTTGATCACGCAAACATCATTAGTTGGAGTGTTTCCATGTAGAGACGAGATATTATATTGCAGAATAGTATACAAAGTGTACTATCGAAATAGACAAATATATTACTGTATATATATGTATACTGTACTATATACTGTATACAAAGTGTATGGTACCCTTTAAAAATACTTAGGAAAACCTTTCTTTGTTGTTGATGAGCTGGCTGCAGAACCAGAAGTATGTGGAAACTGATGATGTGTTCTTTGAAAAAAGTCACTCTCCCCTCATCTCCTCATAACTCGGAGAAGTTAATTTTCTGGTGTTTCTGGCAGTGGACAAAGAGCTGCTCAGCTCAGCAGGACTCAGCCCTTCAGTACCTCCTGGGCTTACACTTCTTTTTGTTATGCAGGTCCCAAATTTTCCTGCTCCCGGTGCTTGGGAAGGGACCTGATCTTAGGACAGGTGGACTTTCCGCACATGCTCCCCCGTGGATTTCCAAAGGAGTGTGGTGTGTGCAGTGTTCTGGGTTTATATTTGACTAGGAAGACTTCCAAGAATCTCTGTTCACGCACTTGTTTGGACAAGGGCCCATTGCATCACCTCAGTTAGCTTTTGCACTGCTTTCCCTCCTGCTCTGTTTTTATACTCCTCTTTCTTAATTTGTCACGCTAGCAGGTAAATGGAGAGAGAGTGAATTTATCTTCTGAAACACATTTTAAGTTGCTGCTGTTTATCTAAAGCACCTACTTCATCCCCTTCAGTAAAATAATGATGTTGTTCATTAGTTCCTTTAGCTGCTCATGGCTAAATGCGCCATAGTCAGATTGCGCTATTTTCCCCCTCCTATCAGACACTTATGGAAGTCAAACATTTGTAATAATGCTATTTTTTAATTTGGAAGACTCTCAGTTCTACTGATGTTTTTAAATAAAATATCTTTAGATGAATGAAATTGGGTTTTTCATGTCCAAGCAAGCATTTTACTGTTGGGCACTTCAGCTAATGTCTGTATTTTCCCCTGACTTTTTCATTTCTCTAAAACTGAATGCTTAGAATAGTTGTTCTTCCATGCCCTTCCTCTTTTGGGGTAGCTGGTGTTGTTTCTAGGTATTGTCTGAGTTTTGGCGTGGTTATTTACTTGGATGTTCCTATGTTTAAAATAATTATGGAGCAATTGGCAATAAGCAAGTTGAGGGTGCAGGCAGGCTTTTAAGAGCATGTTGGAGTCAGCCATTAGCTCTTGTGCAAATGATGCTTTTCAGTTCATGTGCTGTAATTGAGATGCTACAGCTCAGTCTTGAGGGCTGTTCGTGTAACTGTTTTTCACAGGGAAAGACTCTTTACACTTCCAGGTTTCTAAGCCCCCTTTTAAGTCCTAAGCAGACCTTGCTGTTAAGAAGCAGGACAGCTGTTGACCTAGAACTTGAAGTTCCTGTTTTTAATTCAGATTTATCACAAATTCTTTTTGATTTTAGAATGTTTGGACAGTCAGATTTATATGTGTTTAACCATCCAACAGAACGGCCAGGAAGGACATTCAGTGATTCACCACATACATACGGGCCTGGAGCCTGAGAAATGGTTCCTGGATCAGAAACCTGTATGTCTAGTTTAGCAATTGCATTAATGAAGCCTTAAATTTCCATCTGTCTCTCGAGGAAGATGGAAATCTGCCTGCCCTCCATGAAATCCACGTTAATCAGTTTATAGGCGGGAGGTCAACGGCGGGAAAGATGGAACCACAAAATTCAGGTAAACACTGTCATAAATGTGGCCTCTGCATCTAGGAAAGTAATTCAAAGCTCTGAGATGAGACTCATCAACAGCCATACACCTGCAATGCAACTGAAATCTCATGGATGGAACAGGCAGAATTTTACTCAGACTGAGGAGTGTGTGTATGTAAGAGGTGAGGGCTGTCATAACATCGCCACAGGTAAGGCAAGTTACTGAAACCTTGCTTTCTTTATCACAAATATGTAGTTATGGTCTGGAAAGAAAAGAAATCAGGAAACAAAATGCTAAATACTTCCCTCAATGAATAAATACAGTCCAGAACCCAGCAAACAAACCAGAGTCCTTTCCCATAATAGCATTGCAGTGAATACACTCCTTCCCTTGAGGGAAAGTTTGGGAAAACAAACAGCACAAGAGAAAGTCTAGCCGGTTTCAGTTTGCAAGTGGGAGGTGTGCAGGCATTCTGGTTGTGAGTATAAGAACCTACGTGAACAGGCTGGTGTGTATTTTCCACATTGTGTAAAGGTTGCATACTGAGAGACTTCCAAACACCCTGCATGGCAATCCGCCTTTCTGGAATGTTGTCTTTGCAAATTGATTGGTGGACCCTCAGGTCGCACATATCTGAAGTCAACTGTGTCCTGCTCAGTTACTGAGAGTTCTGTGGATGCTTAAAAATGTTGTGTTTGTAACCTTTAAAACTGCTGTCTGGTGGCTGGTCTTTATAGTATTACTGACAACAGATGGCAAATGGCTCCGCTGATGTAATTCTTGCTGGTGTTTCATTCCTGTGAAGTTGCACAGTTTCAAAATCTCAGAAAGTGCCTCCATATTTTTTCTGCATAATGATTTCAAGCCAAATGAAATGAAAACATTTTCTATTATTCAGATTCCCATGGTGTCATGTGACATTTTGGTAAGGATTGCCTTGCAGCAGTTTCAGATAAGTGCACGTTTGGTAGCAATTTAAGGCCTGTGTCCTTTAAGTAATGCTTATTAGTACGTAACAGATGCCGTTTAGAAACATTATGCCTTTTAATAGGCTCTGCTTTTAGCCTACATGTTCCCATTCCAGGCAGACTGTGGATCAGGCAGGCTTGGAGGTATGCTGTCATTTATGCAAAGCCTAAGTCAATTTTCTGCTCTGAAGTCGAGCCATGTGTTTTTCCTTGTTTTTTCCATTCTGGTCATAGCTGCCTTGCTGTGCTTTCCCCCCTAGTCATATCTTTGGCTTATTGTCAAGCCATTGCAATCAAAACCTTTTGCATTTTTAACCACCAGCAGTGGTTTCTTTTGTCCTTACAGAAGAGCCTGTGTAAACTGAATTTGAACACTCTCAGCCTCACTGTCAAGAGCACAGCAAGCACAGAGTTATCCCTCTGTTGCCAGCCTGTCCTTCCTGCTCTGCTTTTTCCTCCTCCCAAAAGGAGAAAAAGGGAAAAGCAGAGCCATGCTGCTTCTGGAGCACCTTCAAAGACATGTAGAATAGCTGACACAATGGCACAGAGAGGCAAGAGAGATGTTTACACATTTATTCCACTACTTGCAGCTGTTTAATAAAGCAAGTTCTGAGACAGCCTTGTGATAGCTGGTGCAGGTGACATATTAATTTGCAGCCACATAATAAACTTTAAAAAGTTGAAATTACTGGGGAAAAGGAATTTTTTCTTTCTTTTCTTTTTTACCCCTCAAATTAATTGCTTTATTTTGAGATTATTCTGGCTGGACAAATTGCTCCTCTCAAGTAATTTGAGGAAAGGCTGCTGGGCCTTCTTAGGCAGACTTGTGCTCTCTGCTGGTGGGAGCAGTAGGCCTGTCAGATGTAAAGCATTTGCAACTCAAATAATGTGGTATTTGAAGCTGGTATCTCTGAAAATCTAGACAGTTGTCTCATATTTGCATTGCTGCTTTGTTTGTTTGGGGAGTATTGTCCTTTCTGATGACAGACCAGGGCTTTCAGCTACTGCTGGTGTGCCGCAAGTTGCTGTGCTTTGTGTGGTGTTTTCTCACCCCTGCTGTGATTGATGGTAGTAATAGGGAGATGTATTTTATGTGGTACTTAAATTTGAGCCCTGGTGCCAGGTTGTGACTGTGGGTGTTTCAGAAAAAAACATTTTAATTATTGAAATACAGCCATTTTCTGAAACCATCCTGTCAGTCTGTCTGGCTTCTCCCCATGGGATGACATTATCTTTGTGCCAGACCATTTGCCAAACTCAGTTTCATTTCCTGCCATTTCACTATTCCTTGTTTATCACTGTGGGAGTAATTGTCTTCCTCTTTTTCCCTTAAGTGACAGGATGATTTTTGACCAGTGTGTCCTCCTTTCTATCTTTCATCTTTGTAAAGGATTGAATTGCCACTATCTACATTTGAACATGAGATTCATAAAAGCTCTGCTGCTCTTCACAGAATCTTTGCTGTCGTTTTCCTTTCAAATCAGCCTCTTTCCAGTTGTTCTGAAAAATTTATATATTTTTCTTGTATATTTTGTTTTGTTTAGTGGATAGACAAATAGTTAAGTTGACAAATTTAGATTTTTTTGCTTACCTATGCAATAGAAGACACATTTGGAACAGGTTGCCCTGAGAACCTGTGGCTGCCCCATCTCTGGGAGTGTCCAAGGCCAGGTTGGACAGGGCTTGGAGCAACCTGGGCTGGTGGGAAGTGTCCCTGCCCATGGGCAGGGGAGTGGAATGAGATGGTCTTTAAGGCCCCTTCCAACCTAAACCATTCTGTGATTCCAAAATCCATACCTCTTCCTTCAGTAGTTGAAGTTGGACTTTTCCAGGAAGATTTGTGCCCATTTCTTGATTGTATGAAATCAGTATTTATTCAGAACTCGATGCTGATGTTCCCAAGTTCAGAGGTATTAGCAGAAATCCCACTGAATCATTGGAATTTCCTTGAGGAAAACCTGATGTGAACATGAACCTTAAAGCCTTAATTAATTACTATCCTGAGTGTCCCTTTTCTCCAGCACTACATTTTTTTCTGAGTTGCTCTATAAGCTCCCTCTTTCTTTTTTACACGTAAGCTCTGTGAATAAGAAAGTTAAATGGGCAGAAGTAGGAATTCCTGATAGCTACAGCTGGTAGCACTTCCATGGCTTAACAGTGTGCTGCAGTTTTTATTTGTAAAGTCTGTTTCTGGACCATAATACCTCAGCTTTTTTCAATTACATTAGGTTAGAACTTTGTGCTAAACATGCCAGTCCAGATGTGCATTCTGTGTGTAACAGGACAGGGGTAGCCTGTTTACACAGATGTACTTTAATTTATCTGTACTATGAGTTGGATGTGGCTTTATTTTGGTAAGTGTTACACTGCTAAAGATCCATCTGAGATAAAATAGGTATAGTTGGAACCTGCTTGCTGTAACTTTAATTTGGAAAGTGGAGGAAATACCCCTTCAATACACACTTGGCATTATGTGATTCCTTTCAATATGCAATTGCTTTTCCAACCTTGGAAACATTTGAAATAATGTGTTTTCATCTAGGTGTTTTTCCAAAAAGAGCTAAATAATTAAATCAATTATTTAATTCTCTTGTCTAATTTTTTCCCGTTTCACAAATTGTGGATTACTTTAAGGTTTGGAAAATAAATAGTATGTGTTTTATGGATCCTGGTAAGAGAAGGTTCTGAGGGCCTTCAGAGCTCGTTGAAGTGAGTGACAGTTGAAGGTGTTTGACATTTTTCAGTGCCTCTATATTCTGCTAAATATATGTGTATACTTAAAGCTTTTTTCTTTTCTGAAATAAGTAGTAAAAATGTATTAGTGGGAATGTGATGTCTAACAGGATAGTATCCTGCACTTGGGATACCTGACATTTGGTCTGCCCTGCATTTCAGCAACAGAATTTGTCGTAATGACTCATCTATTTAATCTGTTTGGTTTCTTTATTGGGAATGGGATCAGGATTGTTTTTTTTCACTTCTGCCTTCAGTTATTGAGTCCACAGCAGAAAATTATTTACAGACAGAAACTCATATTTAGTGTTCTGAAGCCCTTCTTGCTGTTCAAGAATAGGAAGCAATATATAAATGGCATTTTTGGATTGAAGCACAGGAGCCTGGTAGTACCAATGCATCTTTTTCATCCTTTGTATTCCAAGAGTTATTGCTCTGTTAATAATGGGGAGAAGCAATGCAGTGGGGAGGAACCTTGCTGTCATTAATGATGTGCAGCACCTGGTTAGGAGCTGCCTTGCTCTCTCAAACAGACACCACACCAGGGCCTTGCCCACTGGCTCCATGGCCATCACATGTTGTGATTGTGAGGTTTCACTTGCACTAGGACTTGGGCTTTTGACATGTATTTGCTCAGTTAAATTCAGGATATGAGAGTCAGGTTCTGTGTGTACTCCCGGGAATGTGCCAAAGATCTCTTCCTTCCTTTGAAAGGTTAAACAAATATGGTTGTCTAATGGTAACCACACGCATACAGTTGTTCAGGCTCGTGGGGAGGAAAGCAGAAGAGCTGGTGTGAAGCACTGCTGTTGAACATGGGGTATGGGACAGCACTTCACTTACGGATGTATGATTTGGAAGGGCAAAAAAAAAGTTACTGGATCGCAGACATTGCCCTGGCAGTGCTGCCGTAGTGTGGCAGTGACAGTCCACAGGAGAACTAGAACAAGTTATGTTACATGACTTTGTCTTTTTCTGTTGTGACTTCAGAGACACTGATAAGGAAATCGTCAACCCTTTTGAAGTGGTAGATAAGACATACACTTAACTGATAAGAAACCAGGAGAAGGAAATCAGAAGATGGAGTGATTTGTTAGGGGCCACAAAAACACACCTGTGTTAAGAATAAATCTTAGGAGTTCTGGGCTCAGTTGCATGGTTTAATTACCAGAACGCTCCCTCCTAAATATTGACATGATATACTGTCATTGTGTTTTGGTGCACATGTTTGTCTCATATTGCAAAGTGGTTTTTGATTGAAAAACAAGAAAAAGAAAAATATTTTGTGAACAAAAAAAAATCACAATACTGTCAGAAACACTTAAAACCTGCTGAAGTTGTTTTTTGGGATTGTTTTTTTTTTTGTTATTGTGCAACATATTGGCATGAAAATAAAGCCAGTGAACAAAGCCAGTGCTGCTATTGCAACCATTAGACATGGCAAAACTGAATCAAAAATAATGAAACTTGAAAGTTAGAAATGTTAAGTTCTTTTTATCTGTCTTGTTTCTACACCACTAGAAATCTGACTGAGGTGGTTTTCATATTTTTACATGTAAAATTATGCACAGATTTGCACAAATGTACAAAGTCCAGATAAAAATCCAGTGGTGACTGATGGCTCTTCTGTAAACATACAGTTCCTAATGGATGCATGTAGTATCCTCCTCTGTGTTTGTAGAACATGAAAAAGTAGTTGTAGGATAAATGATTAATTCACTTCAGACATAACACTTTTCATGCTTCATCTACGGTGAGGTTGATGGATTTTGCTTTACAATCTGGCTGCATCCTGAATGCCCTTACAGATCTCTGGAATGGGCATTTCAACAAGTCCATCTTTCTTGAGAGGACCAGCAATACTTCAGTGCATCTTAATCAACCCAATGGTGTGTCTAGGTTGGAAAAAATTGCATCACCAACTTTGTTGGCTGAAGGGAATGGTATTAATTAGCTACACATGAATGCAGGAATAGACAATTCTTAGCAGTGGAAGCAAATAACCCTCATCCCTGGAAGTGTTCAAGGACGGGTTGGATGGGCCTTGGAGAAACCTGGTCTAGTGAAAAGTCTCCCTGCCCATGGCAGGGGGTTGGAACAGGATGATTTTTGTAGTCCCTTCCAACCCAAATCTTTCCATGATTCTGTGAAGTATCTCTTGTTTAATAAACTGTGCATTTTCTTCATGGTCAAAAATAACAAGTATTGGCAGTATCTACTAATTTGAAACTTAAATGAGTGTTATAACACCTTTACAATGAGACAGAGTTGATTGTCCCAGGTTGTAACTGATTTGTTAGATGATGGCAAGATAGTAAAAGTAATATATAGGTACTAAAATGAGTTTTCTAGTGAAAGAGAGCACGAGGGGTGTAATGGTGGTTGGAATTGCTGTAGCATTATATTCATGAGACAAGTCTGTGGGTATCTGTTCTAGTTAAATGATCTCTGTTATGGCACAGGGTTTAGTTGCAGGGGATATAAAAGGATAATCAAAAAGAATCTTCAGAATATCTGATTAGATGGAAGAATGTCCTTTACCTTCAGGTATTACAGCAGTCTATAGTTTCACTTGTTGAATTTCACGTATGACTCTGTGCACCATGTGTTTTCTGTTGTGTTGAGAATAGATTCTTTTGCTCGTGGAAAATATTTCCTGCTTACTTGAACCGATAGAATGAAATTCTTGCTGAATCTGTAATGATGGGATCTGTCTTTAATCTACAAAAATTAATTCTAGTTTAAGGTATTGTCTCCCATTTTGTGATTGCATTTGTTATTTATCTGCCTGATGCAGAACATGTGCATGTTAATTAGATTAACATTATCTGGATTCTCACATATTGATCTTTTCAGGTCCTAAGTGATGTAAAATTTGTGACTTTCACCTCTCAAGGAGGATACTTGTCCATTGCATGAAATTCCTCTGAAATTCAGCTCTCTCTTCTGGAGAAGATCAGAGATGGAATTACAGTAGGTGTAGACAAAGCTGAGGTTGGGGATCAGGACTGAAACAGGGATCTTGGTCTGTGCCTTGTTGTCAGAGTTGAATGGTATTTTAGGCTGAGGGACTTAGAGGTGCTGAAGGGTAGAATTTGCTAAAGATGACTGAGTGGTATCAGCAGTGCCTGCTTGTTTTTATAGCTGGTTTTATCTGTAGCTTTTCACTGGAAAAATCAGATTCTTTGTGCAAATTGATGACAGATCACTAGAGTGAGAGGAGATGTACTTGCACATCCTCGCTTGAGAATGTGGCCAGGCTGCTCCATGGAAACAAAAGAGAGGAGAAGCAGATGCACTGCTAGTTTTTGCTTTAAAATGTACTCTGCATGCTTGAAATGGAAATATTCTCCTTCACGTTTCTCATTTATTTATCACTTGGTAAGTTTTTCCTGGTGGAATTGCACATGCTGCCACCCTGGATGCTGCTGCTCTGGGAGAGACAGAGCCTGGTGCTGTCTGTGAACCCCTCACTGCTGCTCCATCCACCCCGACGGTGCTTGACCTTGGTCACAGCTTGGGCAGTTTGAGGTCCCAGCCCCTGCAGTGCCACTGTCAGGAATCCCTCTCAGGCAGGAGGCCTCCCGTTCTAAATTTACTCTCCTTATGGTTTCTGGTCCCTCCTCTGTGGCTGCAGCGAGAGGCCCCTTTTATGACTCGGCCCTCGCTCCTTCCCCTGCACAGGGTAACCCTTTGTGAGCAGCTTCAATCAAAGGACTGCTGGCAGGGGCCTGGCACTCTGCCTGCCACCATGTGCTCTTTTTGTTGCTGCTAGGTAAGAGCAAATTCAAATAAAATGCTGTCATTCCAATTAATTTGAAAGGCTGTCTTTGGAACTTCGTGATTTTGGTATTCCAAGATGCTGGGTAGGGGCCTCAGACCGAAGCACTCATGGGAGAATAGCTCTGCTTTTATTTTAAAGTGAAGCTAAATTATTTTGCATTTGATTTAGGAACCTTTCTAACATTCTGTTAGTCAGCAATAATTATTGATTTAGTCAAATGCTTAATAACAATAGTTATGTTTAGACTTTGAGAGTTTTTTCTTGTTTCTGTATACAAAACAAACACGTAAAAGGGACATGTACTGCAGGGCAAGTACCAATTTGTCACTTAGTGCTGGGGAAAACTGGGAAACACATTAATTCACATAAAAAAATTTCAAACAAGTGATTTCTCTCCTGCCTATGGCCGTGGAACAGTATGAGTGGTATGTGCAGGTGTGTGCAAGTTTGGGGGCTGTTCACAAAACCAACCTCAGCTCCACTGACTTCTTGACACTCCAAGGTACCTAAAGTGAGACTCTGCTCCACTTTGTTCCTAGAGGAACCTCACTCTCTCTCCCTCCTCCCCTTATGCACAGAAGTCAAGACATTTGTTTTCTTCATGAAAAGTGTTTTGACTTCCCTTTTGTATAGGAGTATGTACTGCTAACTCACTTGGGCCTTTTCAGCATATCACACAGGGAAGACAAGTTATCTGGAAATCTAAAAACATTTTTTAGAGAAAAAGATCACTTCTGTGCAAAGCTGTATTGATGGAAAGTTGATCAGAAGTTTTCTCTAAGGCCTCAATATTTGATCTGTAACCTGATTTTGTCATTGGAATGGTCACTGTTACCTTAGAGTATGAGTTTATTATATACCAGAAGGTTCATGTAGCTCTGAAGGCACTGGTTGGTTGGTTCAGGGAGCAGAAAACAAGACTGTGCTGTTCAATTGCATTGGCTGAGCTGTGGCAGGAGAGAGCCTTGTAAGCTGCACCTCATGAACAGCATTTATTAGCATGGCAAATATTTTTCTTTGTGCTAAACTTAAATCTTACATGCTGCTCTTTTGTGAAGAATTAATTTACTAGTAAATTTACTTTTGTGAATTACTAAAGTTTTTAATAATAATCTTTATTTTCTCTCCTCACGTGACTTCTTTGCATGTGGGTGTTTCACAGTACACACTTTCTGCCTCTGGAGAAGAAAACCCCCACTAAGTACTGCCTGGATTCTATAATGTGACCCAACTTGCAATGCTCTTTTCTCTCCCATTTTGTCACATACAAACATCCCATGAAACCCATTTACAGAGTAGCTTCTGTTCAGCATTCCGACTACATAGCTTTGCTGTCAAGACTCAGGATGGAAGCTGATTGCCTGCAAAGGGCAGGAGAATAGTGCTTAAAGCATTTTAAGCAGTGCTGGGTAGTGGTGAATTATCAGTTACAGTTTCTTACCCATTTTCTGAGGAATCAAGATACTGATCACTGCTGGAGGGAGAATGGTGGGATCATGGATAAATAGTCTGACCTGACAAATCCTATACTTCTACTGTTATGTGGAAAGATACAATTTTGAATATGGTATTTTATGATTCATAGTTTCTGAATCTTGATACAGATACTCTTGCAATGCTCTTCTAAAACTCCTCATTGTCTCAACTGTTTAATTAGCCCTTACTAACTGTGCAGTTATTTCACATTCGACTTGAGCCCCAGGAGCTGCTGTGACACCAAACCATGATTGAAAATAAAGGATTCAGAACTCAGATTGCAACTACAGCAGTATGGGAGATTTTGACCTCAGTTTGGGGTTTCCAAGAGTTGCAGGTGTAACTTGTTGATTGAAAGCTTCTTAAATTGAAACCGTTTCCTTCCTGTGATAGAAGAGTGGCAGGACACCATTTGGACTGCAACACATTTCTTAATGTTCTTTATCTTGGACTGGTGATGAACCAGCAGATGGTCTGGTTTGTTATGTCAGGAGGAGGTTATTGGTTCTTCAGGAACACCAAGTTGGACTTTGCATTTAGGTAACAGGCATCAAATGTATGTGATTTTTGTTTGCATACAGTTAACAAATACTCTTCAGCATTTAATCATGTGGATTAAAAGTTGTGTTGCCTGTTATTATTTTGGGAAGTCTTGTGTATGTAAGTATTTTAATATTTCTGATATTATTTCATTGTTGTGAAGGTGTCCAGTTGAAGTTACTCAGAAAAGAGAAATAAAAACCTAATGATACACAACAGGTCATGGACTGACCCATAAAGGGTCAGTCTTCCAAGAAAGATTCCAGGATTCCAAGGAATCTTTGGAATTCCTTCCTTGTTATATTTTTGGATGCTACTTACACTTTGGCTTGAGGTTTTTTTTCCTCTTCCAGCTTTAAAGCAATTTACTTACACCTAGAGAAATTTGAGACTCTGCTGGTTGAATTCAAAGGAGACAAATGTGATTTGATGCTGTCATGGTTCTCCTTTGTCAAATTGCATGTCAAGAGGTAGATAACATATAGATAGTTTAGTACCAGCCTTACTGTTTTAGACTAGGATTATACAAAAGGCTCTAATGACATCATTAAGGCCTCAGTTACATCAAACAGCTGCTGGGGAGACTGAGGTTTTGAAACTCATGTTTCTTAGTTCATTTAAAAAGTCAAAATATCTTGTATTTTATTTTAACTGCAGGTTGCGCTTACTTTGTTGATACAATAGCAGAAGATCCAGAAGTTCTCCAAGGAGATGCTGAAATATACTATGAAAAACTTGTGAAGAAATCATTGCCCACTCCTGATGTTTTTTCAGTTCCTGGAGGACAAGAGGTAGTAGGCAGATGTTTTTCATGCTACAAGTTAGATACTGGGAAATTAGTTTGTTGGTTGTGCTCATGGTCTATGAACAGGGGTAAACTGGTGTGGCTGGCTTAAAAATCTCTTAAAATCAGCAAGTCCTGCATTATTTCATTGTTTGCATGCTGTAAATGGGAGATAAGCCTAAACTGCACATGTGGAGGTGTGGGAGAGGGTTTGAAGCACTTAGGAGAGCTTTGCATCCTGACCTGCCTCCTTACAGGACTGAATCAAAAGTGAGTTTGACAGAGATTTACACTGTGGTGCAGCTCTGTATGCTGCCCCTACTGTGCACTTTACACAGGTGTTGTGATTATAGTCCCTTGTTTCCATTCTTTCCAATACTTAGATTGATAAATTTGAGTATGGGTTATCCCAAAGGGGTATAAATACTAAAGGTGCCAATGCTTTAGGGTTCATTCCTAAGCCACCTGGGCAACTGAACAGACCAATTAAAAATGTTGACTTCAGTCACCCTATGAAACCTTTCATTCTGGGCATTTTGTAGATCATAAAAGGTATGCTGAGCTACCTGTTACTGTACTATAAAAGCAGAAATTGGATTAGGTGAAATAAATGTTTGGAATACTGTGGGTTTTCCAATTTAGGAAAATAATATGTAGTAGTTTCCAGAAAACCGCTGTTTGGGTGGGTTCAGCCTCGGCTTTGAGCTGGGACTGTAACAGCGTTTAAATACTCTTTTAATGCCCTCTAGTGGACCTTGTAGGGTTAAATACAAACAGACCTGAAAATGCAAAGATCCCCCAGTTCAGGGCTTGGGTGTCCTTACCTCAGCCTTTCATGCCTGGTTGTACTTTTAAAAGCTCATTTGCTGTTCCATTAGAAGGGAGGGGAAGTTAAAATGCCACACAGTGCTGTGTGTATTCCTGCAAGAGCTGCACGTGGTGAGAGCAGTTAAAGGTGGACTTCTGGCTTTTGATTCACAACTGTCTTGCTTTTGTGGCTTGTCATCAACCCTTAAATATATCACATGACTGATTTGAGTCTCATAGCAACACATTTCTCTTTGCATTCATTTAATTCAGGTCTAATCTAATCTGCAGTCAGACAGCTAGTCAAGGGCACAAGTAATAGTAATGTTCTTGCTGTATTGTCTTTTTCCTTATACTCTAGAATAAATTGCTCAAAGAATGTTGATATTTTAAATTTTTGCAATTAAAATAATGTAATAAGATAAAGCTACCATTCTCAGTGAACATCCCAGCTAACAATCTGTGTTAACATACCTACAACCTGAAGGATGAGGATTTTGGTGTTTGAATAATGACTGCATTACCAAGCTTTTTTTTTCCCCCTCTGCATCTAAATTAAAGCAGGTTTCAAGTGGCAGGACTGGCAACTGTGAATAATTATTCAAGAGTTAGTGGCTGTCAGCCCCCTTGCTCAGGTCACTGAACTGCTTTTTGGTCTGGCTTGGTCAGGCATTCAGGACACAAATAGCAGGGATTCTTGCTGGTCAGGATGGGAGTGTGTTGGCAGCAGCCACACACCAAGCTATGCTTGGCTCCTGCTGGTGTTGTTAACACCTGTGAAAGTGCACATTACCTTATCAAACAAAATAACTGTATTGGAAGTAGTCCTGGCCTTTTAATTATGGTAATGCTCCTGGGTGCCATAATGACATTGATGCTGTTATGTTTGAAGCGTGCAAAGAATGATTGAATCCCCAGAACATACTGAGATCTGGGCAAGCTCATGAATACAGATTTCAAGCAGTTTTCAGGCTTTCTTTTTCCTGGAGTCCAGTGTTTGCATAGATGATTCCAAGATTTTGGCACTCATAAACTAGAGAACAGTGGTTTCAACTTAAAGTTGTTATCCTGAATAATCCATATTCATACTTCTTGCACGCACCAAGAAATATTAAATGTATCACATGAATGATTTGAGTTTCACAGCAAACTGACAAATGGGTGCAATTAGAGGGAGAGGCACACCCACACATACACAATGGACCAGATTTTGGAAAGTACAGTACATACTGTGCTAAGTCATGCACGCTCTTTGCCTGTACCTAAACTTACATGACAGCATTTGCAACATTCATATGGAAATCGTCATTTCTATGCATATAGAGCTGTTTGAGCACAGTAATTTTGTGTTTATGTGTCACATCACTTAGTTTAGTCTAAGACCAAAAGCTTGAGAGCTGCATTTTGATTTTAGCTTTGCCTTCAACTTAACCACCTTGTGCCAATTATCTGCCCTCCTTGTGCCTTGCAGATAAACTGCCTGGGCACTGCCCTCATGCTTTGATACTCCCTGTACCCCGAGGCTTAATTCATTGTTTGCAAAACACCACAAGTGCTCAGCTGGAGGATGCTGTAAGAAGTGCAAGTTGTATTTGTTTTCATTTGATGTGTCTGCTCTTTCATAACACTTGTCTGCCTGTAACAGTGTTCAAAGCCAGGTTATGCACTCACCAGAGCAAGTCAGCATTAAGGGCTTCAGCAACTTCAGCAGCGTGATTGCTTTTAAATTAACATTACTTATGGATAATATTAGAATATTATGTATATTTCAGTGCCTTGAAGTTGAGGATTGAGAGGGTGTTGAGCTAAGTTTGTACCATGCATGTCAGTAAAACATGTTGTAAGTGCATCTAATACATGAAATACTTCTCCAGAGCTTTGCAGTCCAAACAGCTACAGGGCTTGTTTGTTTTTTAGGTTAAACTTGAAGACTCCTGTGTGTGTTTTGTCCCTCTCTACCGAAATAATCCTCCTTGCAAACTGTTGCTGTTAACTGATCCAAAGGATAAAGAGACAGGTTAGAATTGGTCAAAATATTATGAAATTTGAGTAGTTGTACTTTCTTTACTTTTAAGATGATCTGCTTGTTTATATATTTAAATATTCTGGGGTTTGTTTTGAATATGAAGTGGATTCAGGTTGCCTGTCAAGGATTTGTGTCAGTGGGCTGCTGATTAGAAGGAAGAATTGATGACCAGAGCTTTTAAATTCTGTGCATAAATTCTCTGCTGGTAGCTGAAAAATCACCTTGGGTAAATCTGTTATTCTTTCTGACTTTATTCAACTGGGGTAATATTTTTCTAATTCAGGATGTTGTGAAATGTAGTGCATTATAGTTTGGGTGGAATTCTGAAGTCCTCAAGCAATAAAATACAACTATGAAATTGTATTGCTTCCTACTGATTCTTATTAAGTTTTGTTTTTTTTTAGTTTATGGTATTTTCTTTAGTCCTGGGCTTAATTGCCTTTTATTTCCAGTACTGGTGTGTGAGGAGCATCTGCTGGTGTGTAGATTAAATGAGGAGTGTTAGAGCTGTTGTGGAGCAACAGGCTATGGAATTTTTGGAACATCTTAAATGGAGACATGAACCTTTGCATGGACCCATTGAGTCACATAAGAAATGCAGAACACGTGAAACTTCTTAACCTTCAGCTTCCAAATGTGGCAGAAAACTAATGAAATCTCTCATTAAAAGTATATTTCTTTTTCTAAAGGATAAGCCATAAATTATACCTGAAAGGCCTTAATAGCCAGTATTCTTAATAATACTACAAAGGCAAGGCACAAAGTTGTGCTCTGTGTTCAGTTCTGAAGTGTGTCAGGTAATGATCCTGCACTCCTAGAACAGGTTCTGTGACTGTAAGTAAGTGTTCATTGTTCAGTCCAAACCCCATAACCAGGAAATTTCTTCAGAACAGAAAGCAGATTAAAATCATCTGTGGTTGGAGGTGAACTCTGCAGTTTTCCAGCTCCTACATATGATTCCAACTGGGTGTTTGCTGATAGGTTGTGATACACGTGGTCAAAGGTGGAGACCTCTCCAAGTTACAAGTGTAGTCAAAAGACTTTCTGGTCCCTCTAAAACTACTGATGGTGAATTACTTTCCTGACATTAATTAAATATTCCATTAATATTTTCCTGAAGAGAGACAGCCACTGGTGTGATAAAGGAGAGAGGTGGCTGCATCAGGGTTACAGTTGTTCACACCTCCTGACTCATATTCAAAGGAATGTAGTTGAAAACAGCCTTGAGTTAGTTTAGGCTGCACAAGAGGAATTGGAATCTGTAAGTACAATTGGTATCTGTAAATACAAAGAATTATTAAATAAATGCAGGTTGAAAGTGTGTTTAGCACAACTCTTCAGTTAAATGATCTCATAGTGTTAGGAACAACAAGTATTAATGAGATACATGCACACAAGGAAAGTGATTTCTCATAGGAACAAGTCAAGCAGGTTCAGTGGAGCCTAAATTACATGATAGCTCTCCTCATTAAAAGCTTAGACCTGGCAGAATAAACACCTTATTCTATTATAAACAACACCCTGACTGACTGCTGTGACCCTGTTGCAAAACTTCAGCTTGAGTCACCAGCCCATAGTCACAAAAACAGAGACATTGGTAAGTCCAGTTATTTAAATAAGGCCTACATCATATTTCCTTCTGAAAGTATGATTTAAAGGACTTTACTGGAAGTTCTTTGTGTCAGGATTTTATATGCTATAAACATGTGGCCAGCCTTCCTCCACACATCAGACTTGATGTGATTTTCTTTCTGTAGATGACTTTTGATGAATTTCCATTAGTTCCCTAAAGCCTGCTGGGCTGTGTATGTGTGTGCATACCTGTACAGGTGGGTAACCACATCTGAAGTATTTTGTCCAAACCAGTTCAACAGATTTGGAATTGTCTTTTGGGGTGGCAAACTGTGCTAATGTTACAACTGTTTGGATTTGCTCACCTACATGATAGTTTGTTCTGACGACAGATCAAATTGATTCAAAACCAATTCCTTCAGAGAAAAGCAATATGTAGTAACTTAGTCTTCTTTACTTAAGGATATAGGCAGAAAGTTAAAACACTAAAACAGGCTGAAAAATTTGTTTTCCTCACTTGAGCTTGATATTTTTCTTGTGAACTCGAGTTTCATGCAGATGGGAGAAGCCAACAGTCTTGCTGTAGTTGATTTCTTCTAGTTCTATATCTGTTCACTGCATCTGCATTTTACTTTTCTTTCATAGCAGGAGTGCTCTAAGAAGCAAATTTCCTGGTTGTCCCCATGCTCTGTGTTTCAGTTTGATGGCATTAAATTCTTCAACATGGGTTAAAGAGGGGTGTATTCCACCACTGAGATTTATATCTCATGATCACATGGGTTGTCCACAAGTGATGTGTAGCCTGTGATCTGAAATGATCTGTATATTTCAGAGAGAAAATTGGTATAGCAGCTTTTCTATAGGACTTGGTCTTGGTTGGAAGCATTTTTAATTTATTTTTGATGGGCTGAGTGCTGTGTTCTGTTAGTATATCTGTATAGATATTTTTATGAGAATGTAAATTGTATTGTAACAGCCTACAGAGCATAACATGGGTGATTAACATCTTTATAACACTAAATAAACATACCTTATTGTGGCATTTTCTGTGTGCTGTATGTAATAATTCACAATAAGTGTTAGATGCCTTGGAACATTTATCACAAGACTTTTGCAACAAATCACTGAGTAAAAGTCAAGCTGTAGAAGAAAATGTAACTGGTTTCAGGAAAGATAATCTGAGATACCTGAGTGGCTGCCATTCCTGCAGCATCTGCCTGCCCCCCAAGCTTTAGCATATTTATTTAGATAAAACTCATAGGAGAGAGGGGGGAAATGCTCTTACTCAATTTTAAAGAGGGGGAACTGAGGGACCCAGCTGAAAAACACAGTTTGGTTTAGGGTGTCTGAGCTTGTTCCAGTGTCAGAGCTCACCCAGGCTTGGTTGCTTGGAACTGCTTGTTGGGATGATTTGTCATTCTCCTTCCAATGTGGAAATCTGGCAAAAGCAACATCTGAAAGTGTGCATTAATTTGAAATACTGACAAAATTAAGGTAAAGATGACTTTATCTAAGGTAAGGAAGTGGTACATTCTATATTTTTAACCAACTCAAATTACATCTCTCCTGTATATCATTGCCTTTATTTGGTTTGTGACTGAGGGATGTGTTTCAGCAATTCAGATAAAGCAGGGGGAAAAGAAGGACCAAGCTGGATGTTGCTTTATTTTTACTTCTTTACTCTGTGTAGAGTCCTGATGTGCACATTTCATTCAAATACTTGCACACCAGTGTGGGAACATTTGGCCAGCATAGCCTAGGAAGTAAAAATATAATCCAGGCCTGAGTTGGGAAGGAATCCATGTTTGCCTAGCAAAAGGAGACATTTCATAACCACAATTGCATTATTCTTAGTGCCTAATTCAGCTCAGTACTGGATTCCAAATCCCCCTGTGCTATGGGATCTTGTGCTTCACTGGCTGCAGCTTCTTGCAACACTCTGAATATGTTTGTCTGACTGTAAGTGATGAAAGTACTGAGGTTTAGCAAGCTGGTGCTTACAGGGCAAACCACCCACCTGAGCATGTATAAACTCCATTAACTGTGACCTGAAATGCATTGGACTTGATCCATTTCACCTGGTCTTGCAACTGCAAGATCAAACACATCAAGTCTTAATGGTTGCAAGGTCATGGTGAGCATAGACATGGTGATTCACAGGGTTCAGGGGATGTGTGTTGGCAGTAACTCAATCTCTCATGATCAGGTGAACATAACAATGTCTTGGAAAATACAAGAAGACTGGGAAAGGAGAGGAGGAACATGTGGTCTCACAAATCATGTTTGGATTTGAAACAGTGCTCCTCAAAGTTGATTATAAAATGAAAATGAGAGTATGGGGAAGCGTGGATGGATTTAACTGCACACCAGATGTTGACTTGAAAAATGATAACAAAAAGCAAAGTACATATGTTTGTGTGAAATCTGGAGAAATGTTTTTCCTTCAAGGAAGGCATCCATATAGATAAGGTTGCTCAAGTAATGTGATGTGACAGTTGCTATGTCAACTACTCTTCCCTTCCACACATTTAAATTATTGAATAGCACAGTAAATCTTCTCCCAACATGGTTATGCACCTTCCTATTTTCCTCAAAGATTTTTAAACTTTTCTGACCTTTACTATGTGTCTTGTATGTCTGAACTATGTGCCAAACCTCTGTTCAGCTCTCATTAGTGTCAGCATTTGGCCAGTAATGTCCCCTTTGTGTGACTCAGCTCCCTTTGTAGCCGCATGTTTCATGGATGTGTAATGGAGCAGTGGCTGCTGCGTTTGAAAGCAGAGGGAAGGGTTTGAGGGAACAGATTGAATCCATCACAGAAAGAGTATGAAACTCCCATGCAAGTAAGTGCATAATATTTAATGAATTGAATCTGGTGCTATAAACAGGCATCTGCCCTTGCGTGCAATCCTTCTTCCTTGTTAACCCAGTACACAAAGTGTGATGCTTTCTGGCACATGCTTTAATAATTTATTTGGAATATAAGTTAGCTAAGAGGAATCTCCACCTTGAAGCCAGTGGGAGCAACAGAGGCTGAAGCAAAAAGGGAAACCAACCTGTGTGCATCAGTGACATTTGTACAACCCGAGGCTAAAACAAGTAACTGATGAACCCTGTTCTCAAAGTCATTTCACTTCCTTGTTTGTGAATTCGTCTCTTTACTCATAGATGGTTTTGAACTTCTTGTGTTTGTCCCTTGCTGGGTGGGTTAGAGAGCCAGTTGAAGGAGCTCTCTTAAGACTCAAGGAGTATGAACCCTGTGCTGTTCTTTGCAGCATACTTCCTGTATTATATATTACCTTTTAATCTAAAGATGGGGATGCTGGCTGCACTATTGGAAGATAGCAATGATACTGGTGTTCTTGAGCAATCCTGAAATCATGGCCATGTGCTTTCTTTAGGTGAATGTCACCACTGTACAGATAATAAAAGTTCTTTTTTGCTGAAATATTTTCTTTGTTGTGTTTGTGGTCATAAATGATGAGATTTCTGTGTTTATTCTAAAACCTCATCTAAACCCTTAAAATCTGTTCTCCATCATTTGAAATGACCTCGTGTTAAAACTTTTCTTTCTTAACAAGGCTTGGGAGTAATTTTGGTGTCACTGTTGCTGCTTCAGTGTTTTTCTTGTAAATCTATTGGCAGGCAACAAATTCTGTAGATGAACATGTAGGAGTAGGGTTTAAGTACTTCTTCCTGCATATGTGAAAAGTTGAGGAAAGATGGGAAGAAGTGGGGTGCAAAGTTTTCATGGCACCTACACGAGGACTTGACTTATGTAGGTTGATAATACCCTTTTGCTTCAGAGCAGAGTGTATCTTATTTATGTGTGTGTATGTCTGCCCTTTGGTGATAGAAACCTCTCTGTGAATATCTGTCCATGCACAGATTTAGGAGTCTGTACTCCAAAGATACAGAGAGAGAGAAATTCAATCACAGAGAGAGCTGAAAAGCTGTTTGATAAAGCAGATATGACAATTTTTGTGTTTGACTTGCATGAGTGCAAATATGGGCACCCAAACACATGCAAATATGTGTGTGGGTAGGGGAAGGTCTGAAAGAAACTTCAAAACTTTAACCTTTAGCCAGGTATCTCCTCTGTCCCAAATGCCACTCAAACCTACTCTGCTACTGAACTTACTATTATGCAGGAAGTGCTTTATCCATGTGGCACACAGCTTGTCACACCAAAGTCACATCAATTCCTGAGAAAAATTAGCTTCACTACATGCCTTGTGTGGTACTGGAAATTGGGTACCAAGGGACGTGGAGGTGAAATTGAAATACAATTGTTGTGCTGTCTCACAGCAGATCAAACTGGAGTCTGCTGGAGGGAGAAGCAGATTGAGGGTGCTGGTGGGAAGGTTCAGAACCCACTTTGTATCTGCAAGTAACGTGTTCCCCTGTTTTTCTCTCTTTGTAGTTCTGGCAGTTTATTTGGGCCGGCGTTGGTGGCCTGTGGAAGACGTAGTGAAGACAGCTGATCCCTCCAGAGATGGGCTCCTTTTGGTGAGGATGCAGTTTGAAACAGTTGCCTTTGCCCTGGTACTTTCCAGGCAAAACAATCATACATGATTGTCTCTGGTCTCCTACAGGTCCTGCTTTATAACCCGTGGGATCTGGGCTCTCTGGCTCACGTCTCCATTACAGTGACATGCACATTTAACCCTCTCTAAACACTTTTCTGCAAGCAGTTTATGATTCGTCTGTGGGATTTATTTGCTTTTGTTTTATAGTTTACTCTCACTGCCTACTAAAGGAATAATTGGATACACTGAATTACTATATTAGCAAGAATTCCTCACATTAGTGTTGCTTGACTGACTGTCTGGTGGGAGGTGTTACCACCCTTTTGAACAATGTCCTATCTAGTTAGTTAGGACTTCTTTTCCCCTTGGATAATGTTGGTATTGTGTTCATTTTATGAAATGGTTTTTATTTAATAGTTTCTGTATTCATAATTCTTTTCCCAAGTAAATTGTATTTGTAGGATAGATCTACTTTTTCATAATTTGAAAAATTTAAGTAGCTTGTAGTCTGTTTTAAACTAAGAAGTCAGATGCCTGCTGCATGTGAGCTTTCCAATGCCATGAGCTTATTAAGTCAGTTCTGTTTCCTACCTAACCCTCTGTATCTTTGGCCCTTAATAATTCCATTTTTATCATCTTTCCTTAATATCTGTCACACATGGAGTTTAATTACTCACAGAATTAAGTAGGCTTTTTCTGGGTAACTGAACTGGAGGGATTTTGAGACCCAAATTCTTTCAAGAGAGAACTTGGAGCAGAAACATAGGCCTTCAGGCTCAAGCATCTGCTGCATCAACCAAGAATGAAAATGGTATCTGAAAATAGAAATCTTGTCCCTTCTAGCTCATTGCTAAGAGGTAAATTGTCATTATTTGTGGAAACCCATTTTCTTTTTCAGCATTCATGTGAAGCTTCTTGGCACCAGTTTTTACCTTGATGGCCAATATGATCTTGTTCCTTTATGTTCTTCCATCTCTCTGTCCTGTTGGTTGTCTCATAAGAAACTCAACACAGATTGTTTGTGGTACACTTGGATTATAAACACTTCAGACAGACGGTTTATTTTCTGTTTTGTTTAATGTCTACATCAGTAAGGTCCTTCCCCACTAAAGCTCTTTGATGCTGTGGCAAGACAGGTAATAGAGGACATGTGAGCAGGCCAACACAGTGAATCCTGTCTTTATTCTGCTTTTGGGTAGGATTAGACTGCCTGGATCCTGATTCCAAATCTGTGACTGGTTTGCTGTGAATACACTCAAGATACTCCTGCTGGTTTAGAATTCCTCTCTGTGACAACAGGAGATATGTCAAGCTTTATAAATAGGTACTAAATTATCCTATGCCCTCTGGATAGAGGCTGAAACACTGGAAAAAACTGTTTTTGTTATTCCAGCTGAACCAATTCATGAGGTATTTTCCCCAAATTAAGTGTACATGTTTCCTGACCTCCTCCTTCCCAGCCTCTTTTGATTTTGAAACCTTTTATGAAATGCAAAATACTATTCTCTGCCTCATTTTTCATTGGTCTGTTTTTGTTTGTTCTCTAAGGTCCAGACATTTGCAGAAAGGATTGTCCTCTTTGTTCTGAACTACATTATTTTTGGAAGGCTGGAAGGGAGTTCAGCTAATGATGCATTCTTTCTACCTCACTCTGCCACCGAGCGTGCCAAGATCCTCTGGAGAAACAGCGAGGCTGTTGCCTTTTACTCGGTCAAGATGAAAGGTAAGGTCATTTTGGAGACACATTTCCATGGGTTCCTAATAGTTCAAAATGTAATCCTTTTGTTTATCTTTCAGTATAAATAATCCTGACTCTCATTTACATTTTTATATGAAATCTCTCTCAGAATTAATCTGGGGAACAAACCTCCCCAGAATTTGGAAGCAATCCATATTACTTTCATTTAAATAGGATGGTTCCAAACCTTCTTCTCAGTTACACTGAGTGATCTGAGGTAGTGGCTTATTCCAATAAAAAGTGCTTTATTGCAGCCAAGTAGAAGGTCGTACATCTAGGAACAAAGAACGTAGGGTCTATCCACAGAATGGAGGGCTGCATCCTGGAAAGAATGATACCTGGAGGAGGAGGAGGGCAGTTCCCAGTGGAGAACCAGTGTATTGGGAGTGGCTGCTGGCAAGAAGTGAAAGGATCCTTGAATGTGTGAGGAGCAGTGACTGGGTTGTGTAGGAGAACGTTTGTGTGCTAGATCAGTCCTGGGATGGTTTGTCCAACTGTGGTACTCCCAGTTTAAAGGATGATGATTAATTGATTACATCATTAATTGATTAATTGGCATAGAAAAGAAACAAAATGTATTTAAATTCTTCAGGGATACTTGATAAGCTTTGGTGAAGGTCTTTTATTAAACGGAGTTTGTACTAGTGCAGGTGCATTGCTATTAATCATGGTGGAGTGGAAGAGGCTTCATTAGGATAACTCCAGGTATGCAGCTGAGTGTGTGCCCCCATGCAGGAGCTGGTTTCCAGTGTGTGTTTAAGGTTCATCTTGGTACCAGCAGCTTAAACACAGAGAAGGTGGGATCTTTGACAGTCAAATGGATTGTCCAAGTCAGCACTCAGTAGCCCAAAATGGGAGAGTAAGAAACAGCTTGAGAGCTGTACAGAGATGGTTTGCTTTGGATTCCAGAGAAACCCAGAGACATGGTCACCAGTGTGAAGGTCCCTTCTCTGCTGGAGTCCTAAAGGCCAGCAACAATAAGATGTTCTGCTCTTCTGCTGCCTTGGGAAGGAGAAATCTGTGTTCACAGAAAGGTGTGACTTGTACCACCCCGTGGTTGTTTGTGCAGTGTTGCTGTACCACCAGTCAGGTCTCAGCCCATGGGAAAGGAATCTTGTCTGTGTCTGTGATCATTCTGATGAACTGGTTTGTAATGGCAAACACTTCATTGCCATAATATATTTTCCTTTAGGTCCGTAAATATTCCTGAGCAAAGCTTTTGGAAAGAAACACTTGTATGGGCTGTAATGATTCATGCTTCAGTAAAATAAATGTGCACAGTAGTCTGTTATGGGTGGAGTATTAGCCAAGTTGAAACTGTTTCTGAGTAAGTTAAGAGTCACAGTTTGGTTTGAAACCAGGTCCACATAAAATACAAATCCTTCAAGTCCAGCTTTGTCAGCATCTGTCTTTTCTTGCCAGTGTTTCTTTCTCTGGGCAGCTATATTTGTTAGTTTTTGGCCTGTGTCACAAATTACTGCAGTCTTTTGCCAAGGTCTTTTCGGGAAGCTTGAAACTGATTGTTTCTCTTGCTTTTTGCAATTTTATGTACAAATTTAGAGAATAATTCCTCTTTCTGAAGTTCTGTGATTTCAATTTCGTACCAGCCATGCTCTGCCTGATCTCATTCTCTCTAATGTTTAGAAGAGCCCTGGATTTATTAGGCCCAAAAGAGACTAAGGTAAATACCTTCACTTAGAAATTGTATTTCACATGGTTGGTTTAGATATTTTTTTAAACTTTTTTTTTTTAATCATAATGTAAATTCTTTTTCCTTTTACTGTCCTGGTCAGAACACTTAGTAGGGGCAGCTTTAACTACAGGACTTTATGTTGTGCTGGACCTCTGTTACAGCTTCTGATCCTAGGAAGAAATTATAAACCTCTGTGCCACCATGTGATTCTGATTCGCTTTATTTTCATGCTCTGCAATTACCTGGCTATTCTTCCTAGTTTTAGTTTCTTTACTGGGTAAATGAGACTCTCATATTAATGTCGTTTTCAACTGTATTTCTCATCTGTGAATTTTCCATTATCTACAGCATGACAAAAAACATGCTTCAGTGGAGCCAAATAAGCCAGAACAGGTCTGTGGAGCATGGCTGCTTCAAACATAAGTCTTCTGGGTGAGTCATAGAAATGGTGACCAAGGAAGAAAGTCTGTTCTATCTTTACTACAGATTTAATGTGCTGTTGTGCAAACTAAATTTTCAATGTATTTCAGTGATTCCAATTAACTGTCTTGGCAATATTGTAAATTCATTTCCATTTGCCAGCTCCTAGGTGGCCTGTCCAAAGTGAACTTGGTAATTTTGGGCCAGTTCCATGCTTCCATCCATCTTATGAACATCCTTAGCTGGATCTTTTTTAATAGTCCAGCTAAGGAGGGACAGATGGTCTCGAGCACCCGCCTTGCTCAGAGATGCAGTAGCTGCAAGTCAAGGTTTTGAGACATTTTGGCAACTCCGGGCACTGGCCATCCTGCACCTGTTGTGTAGATAAACAGAAGACTCATTCTTCAAGGCTATCACTTTTCGTGAGCATTAGACACCTTTATTACAGCAAAATTTATTCATGACTACACAGATCATCAGCTCACCCTCTCTGGTATGTGCCTATTCCTGTCCAATGACAGGCATGCAGCATTTACCACTGGGTATACTAAAGATTGATGAGATGTACTAAGCCACTAATGAGGCTGATAAGACACTTTGTCACGTGCCAAGATAAATGTCTCCAATTTTATCTATGCCAGCAGCCACCATATCAGACAGCTGAGGAGTTAGACCTCCCTAAATGCAGCTACTTAAAGGTACAACAGGCAATGACAGTTCCCTGCTCCTGCACCTTTATTTGCTGACAGCAAGCTGAAAATGAAATAGTTTGCAGAAACCCTTCCTATAGATACTTGTGTTTTGAGATCTGGTTTATACGTGTAAAGTATTTACTTCATGCTCTAAATTTGTGTGAAAACTTCAAACTGAATGTGTTCTGTGTAGTGATGTAGGATTAATTACCCCAGTTACTGACACTGTTTTTTGTGCAATGAGACCATGTAATTCCCTGCAAGTTTTTCTTTTTTTATTTTCTGAGGACTAGTAATTACTGAAAATGGACTTTTACCACCTTCTCGTAAATGCCAGGAGAATGTGGAATATTCATGATGCAAATAAATCAGTAAGGAAGTTGGAGGATGCAATGAGCCAGGAATGTCTTAGCCCCTTAAAGAACAAAACAGAACAAAATCTTTTTTTAATATGCATCTTTTTTTTCCCTACTGTTATATATTAATGTTTCTGTAACATACAGGAGCTGCCCAGCTGTGGATCAAGCTGTCAGTGGTATGAAAAGCAAAGGAGTCAGGGTGTCAAAGTTTGTCCCTTCCCTCCTGACAAACTCTAGTGGTAGAAGTGTGGAGAAGGATGGTGTTCCCTGTGATGTGAATCAAACCAGCCTTAACCAAACTGAGTCCTCTGAGAGGGCTGTAAAACATGCACTTGATTCAGGAGTAAATGTGTTGTTGGCTTCTTGTTCCTTCTTTAGAGATGCTCCACCGGTCAGTTTGGGAAAACCTGACTGCAAAAACTCTTCAGCTGACAGAGAGTAGGCAGCAAGGCAACCCTGCCTCACTCTTTGCTTTTTCCTACTCGAGAGCCTTAGAAATGGTCTTTGGAAGTGGCTCCTTAGGCAAAAATCCATTTCACACCTTTCTTCGTAGAAGCCCTGGCAAATTTCTTCTGATACTTTGATGGCCAAGGTGCTTTCTCTAAGAATGGATCCTTAAAAAGATATCAGGCTTTTATTTTTCACTGATTACATAGATTTCTTTTACAAAAAAGATAAATCAGAATTGAAGTTTACCTGACAGACAATTAGCTGAAATCTTGTTGGATAATTGCTTTTGTCTCCCTCTGTTTGCTAGCAATAATATTTTTAATGTGCATTTCTGAGGCAGATTGAAGGTTCTGGCTGTAATAAAAATGAAATGACTACATGCCAGTCAAGACATGAATTCATTTAATTTTATTGAAGCCAGAACCTTTGTTCCCCTTCTCACATATAAACTCACACAATGGGTTGACCTTGGGCTCTACTCTGCAGGAATATTCCCCACCCTTTACACAAGCACCAGGCCTGCTTGGGGCCTGTCCAAACATGTGTGTGCCAATTCAACTTGTTCAGCAGGGAAATACTCAGTGTGCACAACCTTGTTTTGTTTAGGTCTGTTGGATGTGGGGACCAGATTGTTGTGTTTTTTTTTTCTGGTTTGTGGCCCTTGGGGAATGCTAATGGCTGTCTGCTTTCTTGCCCATGTAATATCTGTTTGCCATTTCACTGGCTCCTAAGTTGGTCATTTGGCACTCATGACCCAACCAGAGAGATCAAAGGCTTTCAAAGGGCAGACTGCATGAGTGCTTCCATCTCCATCACCAATGCCCTTATTTCCCCTGTCTCTTCCCTCACCTCAAAACTTCATCTGTGTGTGTGTTCCAGTGATGAAACAAACCTCACAAATGTGTGAGAGCCCAGTGGTAACCTCCAGGCCACCATTAGCTTACAGTAACCTCTGTGCCATTGGATGGAAACCAGGGACAAAGTGGCCTTTGTTCCAAAGGTTGGTTGATTTGTTTATTTTATTTCAAATGCCTGTGGGCTACTGCTCTCCTAATATGTTTCCCAGGGACAAGGTGAAGAATGGCCTCATGGTTTCTTTTATTTACAGTGCCTTCAGACATGACAAGTTTTTGTCATCTTCTCAACACAAAATTAGGAGCACAGACATAAATCATTCAGCTCTTGGGATTGCTGCACAGCAGTCTCGTCAGGATTTATAGGAGACAGACTATATGAGATAATAATAAACTTATAAGGACACTTGCAACATGCAGGAATTCTTAAAGACTTTGTGAGGAGAAGTTTGTGCCTTAGAACGTATGGTGCAACTCTGCTGGAATCCAACGTCTCTGTTGGCTTGGCAGCCAACAATGGGACCGGGATATACTCAATTTTTTGGCTCACGAAGAAAAAGAGTAACTACCCGTCATGTGTTACAAATATTGGAAGGTTATAAACACAGCCACAACCCACCCTTTTCCAACAATGTGCTGGAACATGTGTTTGAAGTTAAGCATGCACTTTGATTAAGCAGGAGTGAACCAAGCCTGGATGTGAATGGATGGTTCTGTAGCTACATACTCTTGTTTTATGGCTCAGTATGTGTGACGTGGATTCTTGCTAAATGAATGGCTACAGCCTTGGAAAATCAAGGTCTGGAATTAAATATAGTTGTGTGTGCTGTGCTGAACTGGCATCCTAGAAAACAGAGTAATCAAAGTCAGGCCTGGCAGGTATTGGCAAAAGGTACTGGACACCAACCCTAGGAGTAAACATAGGTCTCAGTTTAAGATAGTTAGGCAACGAGACAAAGAAAAAATGGATATATTAAGTAAAAGTCCATAATATTGGAATTTAGGAACAACCATTTAATAGAAGATCAGTGTAACTCTGAAATAGGTCTTAGTGAAGTAATGAAGTTTGATGTCTCAAAGACACTGAAAACTAGATTGAGTGGTGCACTAGTAAGTGGTAAGAAAGAAAACTGAGGTCTAGATGAGATTTAAGCAACAAAGTATGAAAATGTAATCTTTTTTCTGTTATAAAGGCTGGGCCATCCGTTTGTATTTAAACTGATGTGTACCCAGATAGAAGCATCACAGAATCTCCATACATATTTTCTAAAAATGAAAATAAATCAGTGAGATATTTCTGTGCTGGTCTTATCTATATGTAGGTAGTTGGTGGACTGATGTTGGTCCACCACCTTATGCTGTAAAGTAGTTTGGGGTTCTGTTTTCATGGTATTCTGCACTGAATGGAAGTTGTACAGTGAATTGCTAATGCACCTCCTGCAATAGGACCTTAAGTTGTTTGGGGGAACATTGAAGTTTTGGACCCTGAATGTCTGTTCTTAATCAACTTTCTCTTGACCCCAGTTTGAGTTTACCATTTGTGATTGCAAAATAAATCCCTTGGTTCTAGGGTTTTTTGTTTTGACAATTTTCACTAGGAGCTGAGTTTTAATAGTTTGGAGGGTTGTAGTCGAGTCTGTACTTTGTCCACATGTAGAGCATTATGTCATGTCCCCATGATTTCAGTTGACTGACTTAATATGTTTATTGGCAGGGACTGTCCTTGTGTGAAACCCTGGAACATTACATTCAGAATATTTGTATCTCTTTGGCTATAGCTCAGTTATATATTGACAGTCAGCTTTCCTATATACATTTATTGTGTACCTGGATGGTTTAATTATGAAGAGCTGGGGTCTGGAAGATACTCTGGTGAGATCTATCAGCCACATGTGAGGCAGGTCCTCTCTGTTTGATGGCACAAATCTTCCTCCTGGAAAGAGTTTTACTCTCTGTGCAAACACAGTTCCATTGGGATCATCCTCACAGCCAGTGAAACGGAACCAGGGCAGTATGTGTGACTAACACAGCAGTTACCAGCTTTGTTAGCAAATTCATGTCTTTTTTCCTGTCTGCTTTCAGGGAGCCTGTGTGATGGTACAACCAGCCAGTGTTACTTGCTGCCAGTCCTGGATACTATATTTGTCCGGAGAAAGTACAGAAGAGGTGGCCTAGGGATGAAAATGCTGCATGATTTCTGTCAGTCTTTCCCAGCTGAGGATGCCTTGGGGATCAGCTGCCCTATTTCTGCTGCCATGTATCAAGGTAAATTGTTTGATGTGGACACGTTAGGTAAGGGTCATGTATAATGTATAATTTTCAATATGGTCTGGGTAAGATTGTCTTCACTGTATCAGAGTTCAGTGCCCTCGTCTGAACTGAGCTGTTGTTAGCCTGCAACTGGTTACTTTTCCAGAGACATCTGGAATTTCCTGTGGAAAGGTAGGGCAATATTTATGTAAGACAACAAGAAGCATAAAACTCATACTGCCTGTTTGACATTTTGTGTTCTTATCTCACTCTCTTAGAACGATGTCATTGCCCTAGACAGGGACTTACACATTTTATTTGACAGCAGAGGGAAAGGAATCATAAGATATTGTCAAGCCCACACTATGCACATAATGCTCTACTAGATCCTGCATTTGTAAGAAATTACATTTAATAAGCCAAATATCCAGGCTCTGCTCAGTCATCCAGTCACATCAGTACTTGTGTGGTATCAACTGTCTTTGAACATTTGTCACTTCTAAGAGATCAAAAAGTAGTGATATATCTTCTCTGTGTTCAGGTCAAAGTTCTGGTTTTGCTAGCAAAATTCACAGAAAGTATCTGTGCTCACATTATTTATAAAACTGTTTTATTTAGAAAAGCATTTTTTCCCTGATCTTGCTATCTGTGTGGCCCTTGCCATCGTTTTTGAGGAGATGCCTCAACTGAGTTACAACTTTACAGCCATTTCCTAACAAGTATCAACAAACTTTTGTCTGTTTCTCTTGGTTTTATGTACCACTGAATGTATACAAATGTATACAAATATACCCCAGCAGGTACTGCTCCTTCTAAATGCAGGAATGAATAGTATTGACAATATTCCTTCCCAATAATACCCATTTTCCCTTTGGCATTAGGGCATTAGGCACTATGGATGAGAAAGCTGCATGTTTAACACAAGCAATATATTTCCAGACTTACCTTTTCATCTCAATTAAGTTTAGAGCTAATAGTGAATAGATTTGAACTTGCATCATGTTTTAATTAGGTTTTCTTTTATAAAAATACCAATACTGTAAGTTAATTTTTGAGCATATTGAAGTCACTGTCTGCTTTTAATTTCACTGGAACCACATTCTCATACTTTGATAAATGAATGCAATATTTTGCTTTAAATCTCTGTACTGAGATCTCTGAAATGGGATAGTTTTCACCAGCTTGGTATTTAAGGTGCTGTAGGGGCCTGAAAAGAAGTAAAAAGCCATTTAGTAGTTTGCATTTTGGTATGTGTGTTACTTTCAGTAGCTTTTATTGGTATGATTAGTTTGGTTTGGATATCCTTGGATAAAATTAATGTCCATGATATGCTCATTACTGTAAGGCAAATGTTTACATGCCAGAACTGGGGTTTTGCTTTGACATCCCATTGTTAAACTCGACTGAATGTTGAAGATTAATTACCCATCCTGTAGTATGATGAATGACAGTGGACAGAGTATGACAAATTTTGTTGTTTACAGATTGCCTTGGTGGTGCAGTTGATGGAACTGATAGAATGGTGGTTAAGAAAAGTTTAAAAATCCCCCTTGAATTTTTTTGAACATTTATTCTACACCAGGACATCTGCAGATGCTGCAGACATCTTAAGGAAACCACTAAATAGGACATATTTCAGTTTGATAACATAAGCAAACCTAAATTTGTTATTTACTCAAATCATATTGATGATCAGTACTTGATAAGTCATTTCAAGTCCTATATTTCTGCACTCACAAGGAAATAATCCAGACCGAAGCAGATGGACAGGATTCACTCATGCCTATTCAGGCCGTTCCACACAGAGTTTTAGTAAAAGCCCCAGCTAAAACATAGAGGAGGAAGATGAAAAGAGAGAAGTAGAGATTTCTAGAGGAGCTAATGAAAGTAGGTCTGAGACAATTTCTGGGATAGAATACACTCCCTCTTCCCCTGTACTTTCCGGTCATTCATACTTTTACCCCTTGGTTTCTTCTGTTCAGTTTGTCAGAAATTCCTGCAGGCTTATCCCGAGGAGCAGAAGCGACTGTGGGAGGTGGAAGCACCAGGAGATTGGAGCCAGCGAGTGAATATCTGGTTAAAACTTCAGATGGACTCATCCCCTTCAGGAAGTGAGTTAAAACAAACTGTTGTGAACTTGGCTATGGTAGTTACAGTTCTGGAAAGATAAGAAATGTAATCAAGGATTAGGTGGTGATCATGGAGAGGTGGTGTCTCTTTGTTTGCACTTGAAGGAACTACTGAGCGTGCAGTCCAGTTCCCTCATCCTTTCACAGTAAATAGGACAATTCTTAGGAATTATGAGGTAATTAAATGAAACTACAGAGCATCTGAGAGATACTGAACAAAGCACAGTCTTGGAATGAAGTGGCTGTAATTCCCCATTGCAGTGCACTTAGAGCAGGGTAGAAGTTAGCCCAAAAAATTCCTGTTTCACAACACAGTGTCTGGGTTATAGACAGGGGTTTGTTTCTCTGAAATTGTTGTAAAGAAGAAATTTGTGTGGCCAATGGGCAGTGTGTTTAATTACCCTCAATTGCTGCCAATATCATTCTTGGATGGAGACAAACATTTTCATTATGGCTTTTGGAAGATTCCAAGTACTGTCCTACAGAGTAAATCCTTCTTGCTGGGAGCGTTTTCTGCCTATTTCACAAAAGATAGTGACAGAAGAGGGAAACCTTTTGACAGTTCCTGTGTGGATCTTGTTGCTATAATCTGTTCAGCTGGCTGGAGGATCCAGACAGGCCCCTCTGCTGCACACAAATGAGCTGTGGGAAGCACCAGGTTCCAAAAGAAGGGCACACACTGTCTCTTTCTGGAAGTGCAGCAAGGAGTGCTCCAGAGCAAATTGCTCCCATGCTTTCCCACATCCATCCTGCTTTGTGTTGGCTCGAGGACCCTCAGCTGAGACACTGCATTTCATCTTGTCTGCAGCACCCACAGAAGAGTTAAGTCAGACTTTAGCCCTAGGCTGGGTTCCTCTGAAGCCATTATATCTGTTCCTCATGCTTTAAATCACCAAAACCTGGTGTTGTTCTTTCCTTTAATCCATCTTGCTAAGTGAAGTTTATTAATGGCAACTGAAGAGAACTATGATCAGATCAAAACCCAGCAGATCCTGGAGGCGAGTATATCTTTTTTCATTCTTCTTTTTGCCATCTTCTACAAAAACAAACAAATAGACAAAGAGAAACGACCCAAAACATGGGTGAATATCATTCCACTTGAGTGACTGTCAGTGAAAAAGACATACGAGACTGGGGAACTGCTTTGGCCAGTGCTGCAAGGAAATGAGATATCTCTTACCTATAAAAAGAGGAAGGAGGCAAAGTATAAACCAGACATGGGGTGTCTGTGTGTGCTTATATTTATTTATAAGGACTGTGAATTGCAGTGTGATCTGTATAGTGGAAAGGAGCAGAAGCAAGTGAATTTGGCACTAAAAGATATAATAAAAACCAGCTTTTTAAGCTGTGTGCTCCACTCTGGTGCACAGCTCACTGGGCATCACTCTGAGCACTAATGGTGCTGAACAGGCTTCATTTCATCCATCTTCAGTGGAAAATCAACCCACTATAAAACTAGTATTTGAAAGTGTTTGAAAGTGTGTATTACATTTGTTATATCTGTTTTACATATACAATCTGCTTCTCGTGCTTGTATTATCCCAGTCCTGTGCATATTATGCACCCAGGGAAATACCATGGGAGGTTATAGGGCAGATAACACCTGCTGAAACCAGGGAAGAGTTTCCTGGTTCTGCTTTGTCCTAAAGGCAGCCTTATTCCTGCAGTCTGATAGCCAGGGAGGAGATAGCAAGGGACTTTTCCAAGGCTTTGTGCTATCTTTTAATGGTAGATAAAGCAGAAAAATCTTCTGAGTGCAGGAATCCTTTATCATCTGACCCAGTGTGTGCTTACCATGCAATGAGGAGAAGCTTCTGTTTGCAGAGTCGTGGTGTAGGGACACAGAGAGGAAAATGATGTGAATGAAATCCACTGGAGTTACATGTCTATGTTTTCCATAAGTGCACAGTCATCCAGATCTTGTGCAAGTGTGCACAGGACACCAGGACCTGTTGCAGTAGGACAAAGGATACTGATTTGAAACTAAAAGAGGGTAGATTTAGGCTAAATACATGGAAGAACTTTTTTCAATGAGGCTGTTGAGGCCCTGGCACACAGATTGCCCAGAGAAGCTGTGGCTGCCCCATCCCAGGCAGTGTTCAAGGCTAGGTTGGATGTGGCCTGGAGCAATGTGGTGGTGTTGAAGATGTCCATGCTCCTTGCTAGGGGTTAGACTAAATGTCCTTTAAAGGTTCCTTCCAATCCAAACTATTCTGTGATTCCATGATTCTATCTTTAGGGGCTCACTTGGGAACAAGGGTTTCATTCCTACGTGCTCTGTTATGCAGAAAGCAAAACACAATGTAATTCAATATTGTCAGCTCCAATCTGAATCTATGGCAACAACTGTGAAAATAGACAAGTCTTATTCTGCTCTGATTTCTTAGATTCCTGTTGACATTTGCAATGTTGTGTTTTGGAACAAAAATACTGAGAAGAAAAATTGAATATTTTGCTCATATTATATTTTTTTCCACATCAGTACTCAGGATTGAATACTATTAATGTTCTTGTAAGAATTCTACAGTCATAGATATTCCAAAACAGGTTTCTATAACCCTGAGGTCAGAATTTTAAGTTTTGCAAGGTTCTGTGGCTGCATCTAGTGGCAGTTCCTACAAATTGCAGCACTTTGTTTACTGCAGCTGATACTTCTGTTTGGATGTGCTCAGGTACACAGGCACATATTCACACACCTTCTTCTGTCTGCACACACACATATATCTATAAAAATAAAGCTTTTTAGCATGTTGTCACACATAGCTGCAATCATTCATTCCAAGCTAATTCTTATTGTTTGAAAAATGTAGAGATTTAGTTACAGCAAATAGTCTCAGTAACAGCAACATGGAGACATTTCTGGGGCTGATTGGAGGAACAGAATTCGTTTCACATGGTTTGGTTGTGGTTGCTAAGTCTGTGAACTGAGCTGTTCTGAAGTACTTTAATAATATCCATTAAGCATATAAAATGCTGAACTTGTGCAAAAATAAAAAGACTGAGAAGAATTAAAATCAATTTAAAGTGATTGCTTGTAATTCTTTGTCTGAATTGATCAAAGTACCTGTATTTTCTGAAAGGGAGGAAGAGAGGTGTAAGAGAGGAATGAATTATCTATTTAGCAGAACTTTCAAGCTGAGAGGCATTTTGCTTCTAGTATAGTTGTTCACCTGGCTTGGTTAATTAACAAAAACAAGGCAAGAGGGATTGAAGGTGGCATTCAGGTGGCTTTTCCTGGTGTGTTTTTTAAATGGAAATAGCCATGGAACTCTGCTGACGTTTTTTCCTTTTAAATCTTTCTATGGCAAAATACTCCCCTCATTTCTCCAGAGGCTGCAGTGGGCTGTCGTATAGAGAAGACTCCAGCCAGTACACCCAGGCAATCAGATGTGGATCAGATGAATAAGGTACAATGACTAATTTGCTATTTTATGACTTTGTTTTTCAGTGGTGGCTTTTTCCCCTTTCAGTGAAGTTGTGAGGTTTAAATATGAGAGGCTATCAAAGACAACTGTGGGTGTTTTTTACTACTGACTCATAGGTCTATGTAGGTAATCACAGCTATATTATATATATATATATACATGCATGTAATTGATACCTATAGCTAATTTATATGGCTGTGATAGTTTAAGGGGCTAAATACTACAGAATAGTTTTCATTAATGTTTTAGTCTCATCCTTACTGAGATAAGGGAACTGTAACCAAGCCAGTATTCTGTGTATTCCAAGGTCTGTTTATGGAATGGCTTTCTGAACTTCATTGTTCTTCCTGTGCAAGGGCTTGAGTGTGGCACTTTTAGAATGACTAGGCCAAACTCTTTATGGTCCTAGTTATTTTATCCCACTACTGAGCTTGGATCTGCCTGTGCTTAGCTTTTGCAAGACCAGGGCCTAAAACAAGCAGTGAGGTTTGATGAAGCCTCAGCCCAGGAAGGGGTGCGTGTGTCGGAGAAAACAAATCACAGTAATGAAGCTTTTTCAAGTAATAAACAAAACAGAGGGACGAGTGGAATCAAAACAAAGAGCTGTAGGGATTGTTTGCCTAGCACATTTTGGTTGCCACACAATTCAATCAGTTTGCTTTCCTCAGACATGTGTCTCCCAGGGGAGCTGTGACAGCCCTGGCCCCTGTGGTGCACGGGCTTGTGTTTTGTGCTGTGGTCGTGGCTGCAGAGCCCACCCAGCCAGATCAAGGCTCCCTGTGCTCCCAGTTTTCTTTATGCTGATTTTTCTGGGCAGGCAGAGCAGCAGGAGTTAAACTGTTCTATAAAAACTGTGCAGCTGAGTTTCTTGCCTTGCATGTTCGTGGCAGCCTTGGTCGACGGAGACACTTTATACTGGGATCAAGTCACTGCTTATCTTCTCTGTGTATTATTTGGTGTTCCTTCTGTGTTGGCTCTAATTTCAGGGTGTTGAATGCCTTCCTGGTGCTGGGAAAGGGGCAGGAGGTGCCACAGAGAAAAAGGATGACACAGCAGCAGCAGGGACTCTAAACCCACAAGATCCTGAAGAAGAGGACTTGGAACAAGGTACAGGCAATGGTCGGCAACACAAAGGACTCAGAAAAAGAGCAGGCCCTGGGGACTTATTTGGAGACAAGGCCACCAAACAGTTTAGAACTACATAATTGCTATTTCATAAATCAGCAGAATTCTGTATGGTCTTCAGAATTGTAATTGACTGTTCTTAATTTGTAACACTGCAGAAATTTCTTCAGGTAAAAAGTAATTTTTTCACAACACATGTTCTTCCTTTTATGTTTTGTTTTAAATAAAGGCTTTTGTTTACTAAATGTCCTTTTCTTTTTCTTCTCACCAAGTAATTAAGTAGTAGTTGAGCCTAGTTATTTCCCTGCTCTGAAAAGACTTTATTGGATTGCATGAGATGTCCAGAAGGGAATAATTGGAGGGCTTGTAGGTACTGATGTAAGAAGATATTTCTATGGAAACCACATCCTGCATTATGGAAGAGAGATACCACAACACACATTGGTATCAGAATGACAGTTGTAACCTTCCTTTCAGAGTGAACAATTGATCTTGAATTGCTTTCATTTGAGCTTTCCTAGCAGAAAAATCTGCCTTAAATCCTGTGGTGGACAGGATGGCACACAAAGGCCATTCATGCAGGAATAGTTTGGTGCAGAGAGGAAGAGAGAACAGAGGTACAAGCATTAAACTACCTTCCAGTTCAGGCACTGTTACAATGCTCTGTGTAAGTTCAGGGTGTAGAACTGTGTGGATTCCATATTGCGTGTTTAATTTTGTGTAGGCTCTTTCCTAATGTTTTGCATTTAATTAACTTGGAAATAGAACATATTTCACCGGATTACTCATGTTGTGGCTTTGTAAAGAAATTTTGTTCTTTTACCACAAGCTGTTTCTATATTAGAATATGTATTTTTTTTCAGTGGGGACTTTCTAAAGCTTGAATGTTGTGTTAGTGATTACAGGTGAAAATTGTAAGGACCAGATCTTCAGTGCAGTGGCAGAGAAGTCTTTTCAAAGAGGTGGTTCAGTGGTGAACAGCAGCAGGGGCATGATGAACCTGAATAGATCCAGCAGCCTGTAATTCTTAAGTCAATGCCTTGGAACAAGAAGAGGTAGCTATTTCTTTCCAGATACTAATCCAGCATTTCCAGGGAGACAGTGCTGTAGGCAGGCATTGTGGGTACACTGTAGGGATGTATATTTTCCCCCCTGTACAGCAGAATTGCTCACACATAGCCTCGTCACCCTGTTTTGGTTTAAGGTCGTGATTTAACACAGCATTTATTCCTGTATCCAAGTAACTCCTTCCCTGTTGAGCTGCTCTGTAAACCATATGCCTGAGACACATCAAAATCAGACCTTCCTAGGCATCTCTTAAAAAAAAAAAAGGAAAAAAAAAGCTATAATTGGAGCTTGCAAGGTTTTGCCAAGAGAATTAAAGCACTGGATCGAGTGCCAGCCTTAATCACGTTGCTATGGTTCTCTTGTCTCAAAGAAAGTGCATTTAGGACTAACTTTATAGTCAGTTGATCTTTAAATTGTTGAAAAGTCACCAAGAGTGTGCTGTGAAGACTGCTAGAAACTGCATGGCCTTCTGTGCAGCAGCCTCTGTTCTTACTGAATATGTGGTTAAATACATACCTTTTAAAAAATAAAAAAGAGCTATTTGTGAAGACTTGCAGTACCAGTTACTCCTAAGTGTGATAGAAAATCATTGTATCTCTACTCATGGAAGCTGCTTCTGGGATTGCAGTAGCCTGGCAAACTGGGCTCATGTCTAGTT
Source organism: Pithys albifrons albifrons (assembly GCF_047495875.1). Classification (NCBI taxonomy): domain Eukaryota; kingdom Metazoa; phylum Chordata; class Aves; order Passeriformes; family Thamnophilidae; genus Pithys; species Pithys albifrons. The sequence continues at coordinate 17,807,825 of NC_092470.1, read as the reverse complement.
TGCACATTATATTGTGATGTCAGGGTAAGGTAAACTGGAGTTATTCCAGCAAGTGAGGACCATTAAGAAATTTAATCTGAATGAATTCTTTCAACAGAATTTTATCTAAGGCCCTGGAAGCTGCTATATGAGTTTCTATTAGAATAAAGGAGGTGGATAAGGTACTGTGTGTGGAATGGGCAGACAACTAATGAGATTCAATTCATTCTGTATCTGGAGATACTTTGATTTAGAGGAGAAAACCCATCAATTTTTCAAAATCCTCCAACTGAATTTCTGTTTCACCCATTAACCTGTGATGCACAGCCTGTATCAGCAACCACTTTACTGGCTTTTCTCACAGAAAAGTGGCTTCTTTCCTTTGTGTGTGAATTGTCTTTCTTGAGTTTGTTTAGCTTTTAGTTTTCTGAGTCTGTTTTTCATCAAAAATCTCATGGTGGCAACTGGGCCTCTTACAGAAGTAACCAAAGGTGTGTCGGCTGGTGCTTGGTGCTCTCTAACCAACCAAAGTGATCACATTGTCTTTCTAATCAAAACTTGTGACAATCAGAGAATTCTGAGATCCTACTTAACTGTACTGAACTCTTGGGCTGCAGGTTGCAGGATGACACAGTCTTGCTCCATTATAGTTTAGAAATGCTGACTTACAGAACAATTAGTCTGAGTATTGATTTTGTTTCCTTTTTTTTTGTTATATTAGTGCTTTAAGGTATCTGATTGATTCAGAAGCCTGAACCTGCAACTCTTCTCAGCAGTCTGTAGCTCTTCTTAGTGAGATCACAGGAATCCTAAGAGGGTCTGAAGCAGAAACAGGTCCAGTATTTTCACTGTCTTGATAGAACAGAATAGGAAAAACTCACACAACAGCACAAACAACTCAACTCTGAGTTCATCATATATTTTCCTCTTGGTGGAAGTTCTTTTATTTAAAAGAAATCTGCATTTACTCAAGGATAGGATGGTTTCAGAGTGCTGAAAAAGTTGGCAAAGGCTTGAAAGAGCATTCCAGTGCTTGGAGTTAAGTTTTCAAAGCCTTGGGTTCAATCTCTTGCTGAATCTCCACTGTGGATGTGGCATGACACGGCCACGTTTCTGCTTAGGAGACAAGCAGGTGAGTGTGTGTGTGTATGAGAGAGAGAGAGAGAAAGGGGCTGGTCTGCTGAGAGGGAATTTGTATCTGTTTCTCTTATCAGCAGAGGCACTTAAGTCTGGTCTGCAAGTAAGATGTTAGACATCCAGATTAGTGTTAGCAGTGATCCAGTGGGCGTGTGCCAACTGAATAAAGCATTGGAATCGCTCTCAAGACAAGTAAACATATGGATTTTAAGGCTAGAAATTTCATTAAGTGAATCTGTCGTGATGCTTCACATAATGTAAGCCAGACAATTTCATGCATGGTCTCTGCATCAAAAAATCATTGGTTTTGGTTGAAACAACCCGTTTTTAGAAGGATTGTTTTGATTTGGCAGTTTTGATTTTCAGATGTTGGGCAGTGGGAAATCTGCCACATTCGTTGGCAAGTTGTTCTAAAGTTTTGTCTTTACAAGTGCATCCAGATTCTTTAGGCTGAATTAATTTTGTTTTAGTCTCCTGTCATGGGTTTTGCTTTTAACACTGGGCTGTAGCTGTGATACTGGCAGAATCAATGTGGGGATGCAGACCTTGTGGTCTGTCATGACATCAGCACACAGCTCTGGTTTTTGGATCTGCCTCTGTGAGGCAGATTTTCCTGACCTTGCTTCATTCTCCTTGTCCTTTCAGATAGATTTCCAATTTTTCCAACTCCTCTTTGAAGCCTGAACATCATCAGAGAACCCTGTTCTGGTTCCGCTGAGCATTGTGGGGCTGCTGTGACCTGTGGTTGTAAATCATCAGGGGACTCTTTTGTGCTTGTGGGTGTCCTGGTGGTGACCATGCACTGTAAAACTTCAGCTTAGTTAAGAGGTATCTGTTTTAAAGTGTTGTCTGTGATAGCACTGAAAATGCAGCCGAGACTGTGTCACCTGCATCAGTACCACGAGATGGCACCATTACACAGTGTAACTTTGTCATCAGCTCCTGGGGCTTGAGGCCCTGCCCAGGATTTAAATGCATCACTGGTTGACCTGACTTCTTCAGATGGAGGATGGGGATGTGGTAAAGCTTGTCTTGTGTTTGTCATTCAGGCTCATTTGCCTGTGGAGTTTGTCTCCAGTGGCCCCGGGTTGATTTTTTCAAATATTTGTAAAGCCAAGGAGAAGTAAGGGTAGCACAAAACACAAATTGCATCCAGACGGTGCCCCTCTATACTCGTGTCTCATCAGAAACCCTGGGTGGGACTTTCCATGTCATATTTCATGATTTCCCAGCAGGTGATTCTGTCTCTGCTGTTCAACAGATAACTTGAGCATCTAATTTTTCATTTCTGTCCCTTCTCTGTCTGCTCCACACTTTGCCTCAGAGAACTACTGAGCACTTCCTTTGATTTTTTTCACATAATAGCAGTTGCCATGTAATATACTGTTAATATTCTCAGCATTAGAAAAGGAAGGATGGTCTGTATTTGCCCTAAAGGTTAAATTTTCTTTCTTTTCTACTGTGTTTTACATGTGATCATTTCAAAGGAGAGAAGAGCAGTGAAGTAAGCAGAAGATTTGATCTAAATTTTATTTTTAATTTCTTGGAAATATTTAGTTAAATTTATAAAATAAAATTTTAGTGCAAAGATAGAGTTGTAATTAAAGGCAGTTCTCCATCCTAATCCAAGCTGGTAATATAAACATTTCAAAGTAAGATGTTCTGTGTTTTCTCACTGACTACTGGAAACCCAGTGCTAACTGTTTCTGGGGTGATTTTCAGTCCTTCAGACCTGCAATATCACTCCAGGATTCCTGTGGCATGATACATCCTCTGCTAAGTGGTAGGAGCTCTGTTCAACTCTGAGTTCATCATATCAGTAACTTGGGCCAATATCCCTCCCATTCTGTGATAACATTAATGTGTTATGTGATCTCTTTGGACACTCCTGAAATTGTCTTGAAGGATATGCCAGAAGTCACCTTGTTTAAATTTCTGGTGCCTTCTTTCTGCTGCGGTTTTTGTGCACAATTTTTAGAGGTTTGGGAATAGAAATTAAACACCGAATAATCGCTTTTGACTTGTATTACCCAATTCTGAGAAGTGAGTGATCCAGAAGCCTACCTAACAAGTGTGTGCCAAAGTAGAAGGGAACCAGGAGTGTTCAAATCCACGTGTTAGTGTCCTTTCCTGTGAGTGAAGAAGGCAGGGAACAGTCTAAAATTCATCTGCCTGGATCCTTCTTAATATTTGCGTATTAAGGATGTTGCAGAAAAAGAGGAAATTAATGTGTCCAAATAGAATTTCTGCTTTGTCAAATTTATTGCTGAACTGCATAAACAAAGAATACATCCACTGTAGTTCATGGTCTGGTACTGACTTAGGCCTTCCTTTATGTATTTCTTGTTACAGATGAGAATGCAATAAAATATAAGTACATGGGAGACAAAATTAGGAGTTTGTAATTAGCCAGCTTTGCAATTTGTTTCCTCTTGCAGTCCAATCTGATGGTGAAGTCTCATTTTAGTCTCCTCTATTTGCCCTATGCTTTATCCTTGATTTATTGAATTTTTGTGTCATGAAGGTTGTTGGGGGTTTTTTCAGTGTGTGTTTTTTAAGAAATCTTTTTGGTTTTAATTTAAACTGAAGGCTCCATTTTTGGAAGATCAATGAATTCCATCTGGAAGAATTCTTTTCTCCCAGCCACCTGACACTTAGAAGTTGAACATTTTTTTTTTGTTATCAGGGAGGAGATCAGAGGTTGCATTCACCATGATGAGTACATTTGGGATGTCGGTATTCATCCACCAACACTGGACTTGTAAATTAATAGCTCAGCCTCTCTGGACTGTGGAATGTTAAAGGTCAGTGACCGTGAGAGGAAAAACACTTCAGAGCTCTATGTGCCCTCTGGCCAACACAGTGGCCTTGGCTTAATGGCATTAATTTCATGCTGCTTTTAAAAGATACAGATGTGCAGCATACCTTCAATCCTCCTACCTGGAGCCAGTAATCCCATCCCAGCTTTCTGCAAGGAGCAGGGAGGGAGAAGAGAAGAACTCTTCCTAAAAGGATTAGTTCCACTGACTAATTTTCTGAGTCTCTCCTTGCTTGGCCTGTCCCCTCTCCTCCAGGCCTTTGATAAGTATCTTAACTAAGATGCATTTGGGTAAATGCTGTCTTCAAGCCACATGATATAAAAGAGCCTTCTGATTCCCCCGCCCTCTCCAGATCTTGGGGCTGGTTCAATCTTTTTTAAAGCTATTTCACTTGTGCTGCATGCAGAGCCCATCTGCTGTAATACTGACTGAAATGCTGCTTTTATCCTTGTTTGCGTGGAAGGTTGGTGGGTAAATCAATTGGAGTGAAAGACACATTGTCTCTCTTTGCTCTATGTCACAAGCACAAATATCTTCCTTTTAAAGTGTCTCTTGGTAGAAGCCAAAGCCTTTGGCACAAGCCACCTCTGCTAGTTTGACCTCTTTTGTGCATCTGGGATGGAGGAGCAGCTCTGAGAAGCACAGAACAAAACCAGCAAAATAGCAAGAGAAAAGGTCAAGAAGGGGTCTTGCTCCCTGTAGACATCAGAAGTTTCTGCAAGATGATATTTAGCATGTCCTGCCTGAACAGTTAAGGCATCAAAGACACGAGCACTTCCATAAGTAATATCCTTGTGAGTTGTCAAACAGATTGCAAAGCACATTGCTCTGCCATGCTGGGGGTGGGAGGGAGGGACCTTAGGTCTTTCTACTCATTGAGGTAACTGGGATTGGGAGCTTCAGAGAGCCTTTGCTTCCACAGATGGATATTCCATGCTGTGCTCTGTCCTTGCCTGGCTTTTGACTTACAGGCCTAAGCTCACAGAGTGGTGCTGTGGCCCTACAGAGGAAGGGAAAGGCAGGTTTCTACCAAAGACAGAGCTGACATCAGTTCCAAGTAATAGAAGTGCTTGATTTTTGCCTCTGTATTTCTGCCTGGTTGCAGCCTTGCAGTGACTTACTCTCAGACCAGCCAGTCTCTTTGATGCAGCGTCATTACAGTGACAGAGATGGTTCCCTGTACCTTTGCATTCGAGCAATGGGATGTGATGGGGAGGTAAGACACACTTGGATAATTCACCTCTCAACATAGCAGGGTCAGGACAACCAATATCGTCTGTCCTAACCAAGGGAAAAAGCCACTGGTGTTGGAAATCCAGGAGGCAGACAGTATCCTGCTGCTTAGGACCTGGAAATACAGGGAGATACAACGCTGGCAGCTTCAGTACCAGGCTATTCCCTGTACTTGTGGCAGTGGATTGGTGGAACTGATCAGAAAGGATCATCTCTGCCAAATCTGTGGTTGAACCCCTGCCCAGGACAATAAGCTCATATGGTGATGGCATGGGCTGTGTTCTTCACTGCTGTTACAGATTGTTCACAGTCCTCTGGTTTCATCTGCAGTTTTTGATACACAGGCCCAGTTCTGCCTCTCCCATCTCGTACCCTGTTCAGGAGTAGCTCGGAGCCTCAGGGCCCTGTGCTCTCCCTCACAAAACCCTGCCAGCATCTGCTGTCCATTCAGAGCAAATTTCCCAGGATTCACTTGTCCTTACTTAAAAAGAAACATGGAACTGACAGGTTTTAGATATAATGCCTGCAAAAAAGAAAGAAAACAAGCAAGCACAGAAGAGTGCTCAGCTGACAGGGAAGCACAGGATGCAGTGCCAGTTTGGCTAAACTCTTTTCCTGAAAACCAGAACTCATCCGGGGTGAAACTCACTGTGTGGCTGCTTTGTGATGCTGATCTTGCTCATTCATTAAACCATACTGGAGTACATCAGTCCTGACTTCTTGATCACACCCTCTGGGTTGTTTGAGCCCCACTGTGCCCTGACAGTGGACATTCCTGGGAGCCAAAATCCCACACCGTGCACTGCTGCTGAGGGAGCAACTTGAACCCAGGCTAAGGTTAGTGGCCAGCTCATTGCACCACTTGTTGAGAAATACCAACTGAATCTGTGGGTTCTGGTGCTAAGGAGTGATCTCACTGGAGGAAAAATTAGCCAGGATGTATTTGGGCTTTATTGAATTCCTTTAAAGCTTTCCAAGTCATTTGCAAAGGCACAGATGAGAGCTTCAGCAAGATGGTAGATTGAGGAAGAGAATGAGACTGTTGGCTTGGAGAAAGGGGGGTGAGGAATTAAAGTTCCTTTGTGGAAGTAAGTCTCTTTCTTCATCAAACTGTAGTTTTGACCTTCCTAATTAATGTTATTGTTTTTCTTCTTACTGCAGTGCAAGCTGTCCCAGCCTGACCTGTTGGTTCCCAAGATAAAAGGGGTTAACTCATCAGAATGGAGATCCCCTCTACTGGCTTATCCAAATCTTTACTAAAAGTGTGATATCCATGAACACAAATAGACCAACACATGTAAGAATTATGTATCTGGGAGTTTAAAGGAGGAGGGTGAAAAAAGGAAGAAAGTCCATACTGCTTTGAGGCTGTTTTAAAAACTGAAACTGAATAGGTCAATACCCCTTAAGCTTTTTGGTCTTTAATTCTCTTAATGGTATGGCAGAAATCATTAGTTGTATTATTAAAAAAGCTTTGAAGACTGTATTAATGTAATGTGACCTCGGATCAGTCAAGATCACATTTTCATTATGATTAAAAGATTCCTTGTCCTGAAACATTGATCTCATCTCCAGCTGGGTGTGTGAACTAGAGAGGGGCTGACTGCCTGACAGGGCAGTAGATGGCAATATTGCATTTCATTCTGTAGCTGCTCTGGGAGAAATGCTCACCTCAGAAAGGGGCCATGAACTTTTCCCCTCAGCTTCCAAGAGCAAGTTTGCACTTACAGGCTGTATTAAATATTCCAGAAGCTAGATAATTTTAAATTCAATTTTGAATCCGAATTTCTTCAGTGACTGGTGTCAGGTGCCTGAGTTACAAACAGGCCTGATCCTGCATGGCAGCTCTGAGAATGAACATTTATTTATGTGTTAGGGACCATCAGCATTGTCTTGTGGCAGGGGTCCAATGGGGCAGTATGACCCCTGGAAGTCCCACCTCCTGCTTGGCTACTGTGGTTTGTTTAGGTTTTTGGTGAATTTTCCTCCTTTCTGGTGAATTTTGCACCTTTTCAGTGAATTCTTCACCTTTGCCCCAAGGGAGTGAAAGCTGTATCAACTTGTTTTAGTTCATACCATGATGAGGGAAGGTCAGAACGGTGTGTAGCCAACATGTTGTCTTCCTTTGCACTGTGGTATTTGGACAGACGTTGCAGAAGATGAGACACTTAGCAAAGAGCCAGGATTCAGGAAGGTGTGTGCTCCAGGGTCTCACACACAGTGGCTGTGCTGTGCCCTAATGTGCTGTGCTGCTGAGTAGGCGGGCAAGGATTTCAGAGCTCAGGTGACATCTTGGGTCAGGGATTTATGGAAATGAAATACGCTGTGGCAGCTTGAAGATATGGTGCATGTAAAGTGCTACTCCTTCCTGTCCTGTAGGCATGTGCCAAATGTCTCCACAGTTTTGTGAGGTACCAAGGTAATTGCCTGAAAGCCCCTCGCTTTGCAGAGTGTTGCAGGATGGTGTCACACACACTAAGTGATGGGAAGCAGAGGGGTGTGCTGGCTGGTGTTAAAGCTTCAGTGCTGCTGACTTTTCTATAAATAACTGCTGTCTGCTGTAATTGGTCATATCACAGTCCATGGTGATCTTTCATATTATTGCTGTCTGCTGGAAAACTCCCGGAGGCGTAAAATAGACACCAGGAAGTTCCTGCACCCAGCACTGTGTTTCCCCGAGCAGCACAACAGGCTAGAGCAGAATCAGTGTTTATCAGGAGCTGGTGGGGAATTTTCTGCAGCAGGAAGGATGGAAAAAAAAGGAGAGATTGCACCTAAAATGATAGCAGCAGGCCATCTCTCCTGCAGGATATTGCTGGGTCTGTCGGAAAGAGAAAATCTTTGTAGGGTTTCTAGTGTGGAACTGAATGGGTATTATTATTTGTCTTTGGCTTATGGGTATTTTTCAGCTCCCCATAAAATAACAGTGTCTTGCAAGAGATTGAAAGCTAGAGAAAAATGTCAGTAGTTGACTTGTGTAAGGTGTGTGTATGTTTAAAATGTGTGGTGTTTTCTATCCTGAAGGATTCAGAACCCTTCACAGACCAAGAATGCTGAATGCTCTGTGCCACCCTGCTTTAAATACAGCCACCTGTATTTGATGTGAAGCACAACACTGAGGTGAAGCTGCCCAGCATCTGGAATTGATATTTTTATTAAGGGAGGGCAGAAAAGCACTGGACTTAGATGTTCAGGAAGGGATTTGAAAAGGGCTGAATTGCCAAGCTTTGCTCAGCAGTGAGCATTTGGAACAGCGAGTGGCTCCAAGACCACCACCAGGTGAGTGTGGGTTGTGTGTTTCCCACATTTGTTTCATTTCTACCTCTGTCTTAAGCTGCATTTGCCCCTCTACAATGCAGTGTGGTACCCTGCATGCATTACAGAATTCATGCTTTGCTGGCCTCATAAAAACTTTGCTCATGTCGACAAAGAATTTATTAAAACTGAAATCTTTCCAGCATTACACAGAATCTGGCACAGAGAACAAGACTGTGGAGGGACTTGTCAACAGCCTCTCAATTGACTTTTGCTGACTGATATTTCAAGATTAGATGCTATTGTAGGGCATTTAATGTAAGAAATTGCTGGGAGGTCTTAGCTTCTGTCCTGGGTATTTGCTATTGGTGAGAACTCTGGCTGCAGCAGTTTGGTTCTTTGTGATGTGGAAGAAGCATTGAAAGTCCACATAGCTTTGAGTCAAAAATGTGTTTTCCTTCAAGATACTCCAAGAAAATGTCAATGTGACAGAAGTAGAGTGAAATGTCTACAGGGAAGAGAACAGCAGGATGCCTTCTGTGGCCTCAGACAGCCCCACCAAGTGCTTCCTGGGGCTTGGCTTGGAAGCAAGCTGTGTTGGTTGGTGTAAGAAGGCAGAGACTGTACAAAATCCATTGCTCACTGATGGAAAGGTCTCAGCTATTTTGGCATGGTCTGCTCATGCAGGAAGGAGTGTCCTTGCAGGGACTGGGCGAGGTGCCCAGTTATAGTAGGACATTGCCTGCTCTCTGTACTAAAGTCTCCAAAGCAATGAAGAATCTGGCCCTTGTGTACTGCAGTAACAGACTAGGCTGGGACCTACCCCTGCTGATCTTCAGCCTTGGTGTCAGTGCTGTTGTGTGACAGTGACAGTTTTTGAGGGTGAAGATGCACTCCTGGAGCCATATTCAGACCCCCTGATCATGTTAAACTTACCTTGGTTTCCCTCCTTCCATCCAGGACCCCCTAACTCCACAGTGAGTGCTCTCAGCTGTGCACTGTGCCCATGAAATGACCTGCCTGCATTTATCTCAGCCTGCATAACCAGCCTGCATGGCCTATGTGTAAGGGCTTAAAATATTGCAACAAAAAGTTGATGCCTAAAAAAACCAAACAAATTAGAAAAATTACAGAGGCAATTGATAGAACACTCTGGAGAAAAGGGAGGAAGAATGTAAGTAATATCTGAAATTCCAGGGAATTTCAGATTTTGCCTTTTTCAAGCGGTTCTTTCTCCATCAGATGACTAGTTCTCACTGCAAGGAACAAAATTCAGGAGGGAAGGGGAGGTTCAGCTCCTGGATTTCTGGTGTGGAATTAGATTTTTGTTTCACCAAGAGTTATTTTGCTTTGCTCTAGTCCTCAAGTTCCAGAAGAAAAAAAAAAATGAGCAAACCCCTGTGACACCAGTTTTCACCATGACAGTAATTTGAGTAGAAACAGCTTTGCTGGCAAATAAATAAATAAATAAATAAATATTATATGAAAAGCTTTGGCTGGAGCTGCCATGTTCATTCTTGTTTCTAAAGCCCCCACAGGCCATGTCACATATGTGGGTCACGGGGTCTATCGATTATGTGTCAGACCCTTAGGTGTCAGTAATCAATAACACTAACCTGCAGAAAATGCAGCAGAGGTTTGCTAAACCAACTCTTCACATTGTTCTTTTTCTTGTCGTTGAGTTTTCTTTGCCTCACTAACAATAACAGAATTCATACCAGCAAAGGCAGGGCAGACAAAAACCTCATTTGGCTGCCAACTCATTTACTGTCCGTTTCCATCTGATCCTGCCTGGTTCTTGGTGAGAAGGCAGCATGAGGAGGGGCAAGACAGGAAAGGGTATTTCCAATTGAATGGCTTCTGAGAAGTAGAAATGAAAGTGATTGAGTCGGGAGGACCTAAACATTTTGACCCTGACAGCTTATTAATATTTAACAAGGTGCCAGATTTTTCTTTGACACTGGAAATTGTTGCGACTGTCTGTCTCCAGCAGACTGAGGCTGCTTTCTCAGTGCACCATATCTAATGTACCTGCTTCCAGTCATGAATAGTCCTTATTCACAAATGCTTTCCTTTATTTGCTGTTTCTGAGAATAAAGAAGGTAGTTTGGGAGATTAAGTTGTGAATTTTTTTCATTCAAACTTCATATCTCTGTATGTTCTCAATGGGTCACTGAGCAGACTGTGGTTTTCTTGTGTTGATTGTGGTTTTTAGAATCATTCCTCAAATAACTTTTAACAAAACATTTATTTGCCTTTTTACTTTGCAGATTGCTTGTGAGCTGTTCACTGTGACAGTTACATCTTTTAAATGTAAGCAGCTCTGATGAGATAAATATAACAATTTTGAATCCATATTCTCACTTTTATTTGTATTAATGCAATACTTCAGGACGGTTTATGAAATTGGAATCCTGTTGGGGGTGGGAGAAAAGTCTATGCCATAAAGATAATGCAGCATTGAACGAGCAATACTCAATAGAGGAGATGAAGAGTAGAAGAAAATAATGTTTATGTATTATTTAGGTGGTCTGCATCCCCACTCTTTTGGTGCCTGCCTCTGTCTCCCTGCATTGTCTCTGTGGATCAGCCTCCTGACACGGATGCACAGCCCTAAATGACTTTGCCAAGGTCACACAGAAAATTTGTGGCAGAGCTGGATATTGAATTGGTTTGCCAAATCTCAGCCCAGTGCCCTGAATAATAATAAAAAGAGGACTGTAAAACATCCATTAGCATTTATTGTTCTCCACTTGCAGTTAAATTAAAAAATTCCTTTTGCTAAAGGGTTGGTTTAGTGTTAAATGGACAGAGAGGATCCCTTACATCAGAGGGTTGTTGGGTTTGGCCTTACAAATTTCTGGTCAAGACCATGAGTTCTCAATGCCATTTTTGTGAATCCACCACAACCTATTCAGGGCTTTCTCTTGGAGATAATTGTCTGTCTGTTTTGGCTGTGTTTGCATTGAACCCCAAGACTGATGTTAAGGAACTTGTGTCTTTTTGGCTAGTCCAGAATATATTTTAAAATTTTATTTTATATTTTTACTGCTCCAGCTGTTCTGCAAAGTCTGATTCTGATAATTCATCTGCTCCCCTTAAGAGAACTAGGCAAGCATGTGGTGATGTGGGTTTAGAGTGTGTATTTATGCCTTGCCATTGGGGAATCAGCTTCCGTTTTTGTGTTTAGAAAGTTTTAAAATGAAACCTGAAAATACTTTCCCTCTCTTTACAATGTTTAAATTGCAAAGCACCCTGTTGCTGCCTTGAGCTTTCTGCACTGGGTAAAATCAGTCATTTCCATGATAATCCACTTACAACTGTGCTCAATTACCCACCTGGGCGCTGAGTTGCCAAGTATTTGCCTACTTGCAGAGGATAAAACCCATTTGGAAAAAGAATGGGTAAAATATGAATGCCAGGAGGGGTGAACCTGAAGGGAAAGACTACCAGGAGAGGAGGAATTCTTGGGGTTGAGAGCAGAGGCACTGGAGGAGAGAGAAGAAATATGGCAAAAGCTGAAAAGGCAGAGAATGATGAAATAAAAAAAGAAGAGCGAACTTGGTGGATGATGGTCTAGCAGATGGAAGAAGAGATTTATTCCCAGCTTTGCATGTGAACTTTTAGATGGCCATGGACCATTTGTGTCACCTCCTTGTCCTCAGCTTCACCTCCTATAAAACAGGTCCTGAGGTACTTACCCTCCTCTGCGATGCATGGATGGGAAAGGCTAGACAAGAGCTGCAGTAACAATGGGGATCCTGATTTATTGGTTTTCCTTTGCTAAGCCAGCATTTAGCCAATACCACTCTGCCCTTTCATGTGTAGGAGAACCAGAAACCTAAAGAAAGAAAAACACACTGCTCCTCAGCTCTGTTTCGGGAAAGGAGGGAGGCTTTTAATTATTTAAGCATCTCCTTTTCAAGTTGCTTCTGGTTTTTGAATCGTTATCATTATAGTTGTTAAGGTTATAGGCTCTACATAAATCATTTAAATAATAAATAAGTCATATCATTAAGTAATACACTGGTATTATTTATGGCTGTAGAGAGGGGGTAAGAATATTGTGAATAAAATTGTGTTTAAAGTGAAAAGAAGACTTTGTGAGGCTCATCCTTTTAAACACTGCCTTTTGGAGATCCGGCATTAGCTTTTGGAAACTGTCCTGGGAGGTGGATTTGGATGCCCCATCCCTGGAAGTGTTCAAGGCCAGGTTGGATGGGGCCCTGTGCATCCTGATCTACTGAGTAGCATCCCTGCCCATGGCAGGGTGTTGGAACTGGATGGTCTTTAAGGTCTCTTCAAATCAATTCTATTATTTTCTCTGAATAAATTAGCATCAAATTGTCTGTCTCTGATCCTGCTGTCCACTGAGCACATCACATATCCCATGATTTGCTCCTGCTCAACACAGTCCTGTCTCCCAGACCTCATTCCTCATGTTCTTGATGTTTCTCCCGGGAAGGATCAAATGTCTGGCATTGGGAACCCTCAGCATGGTGGTGTTTGGGATGACAGTGCTGTCCTGGGCAGGCACCACAGTGTAGTCAGGCCTTACAGCTGCTCAGGTCCTACAGCACTGACTCCATCCAAGTCATCCCTTTGCTTATAAGGATAAAGTCCTGATATTTACTGGGCTGCTCTGGAAGTCTTGCCTCACAGCTTCATCGCTGAAGTCCCATCTCCACCAGTAAAATCAGGAATAGTCATTTCAAGATTAAATGTATACATTTAGAAAGTGTGTTTGTAAACAAAGTTAGGAAGGTATCACTTGTAAAACCTTATTTCTGAAGTGAAAAATTAATTTAATTTTTAATATATCATAGTAGTGTTCTACTTTATTTTTGCTTTGAATTTTTTTCATCTGTTTATTTCTCCATGGCTGGATTTTCCACACAATTTGAGCATTTGAAAGAAAAAAAATTGTCCCAGCTAGTCTTGATTGTGGATCATCATTGCCAATTGTCTGGGAATACACCAGTTCAGTAATTTGGTAAAAATAAGCAACACAGTTATAGAAGAATTATCAGTGGATGATGAGAAATATAATGCTAACAGTGATTATGTTTCTGTGCAGAGTGATAAGACCTTCTATACAACTGAGAGTGCAGTCTTCTACTGGTAAGTCCTGTCTTAAGGGTGCATAAACACAATTTGCTGATCTCTGCTTTTTAATTACCTAAATGGGCCTGACTCTGGTGAGGTGGCAAAACTCTGAAGTTTCTTTTGCCCTGGGGCAAGATCCACCCAACTCTGTCAGTGAGAAATACCACCAAGTCCACGTGACCAACATTCTTAAACTCGCTGCTGTCCCTGCCTTTGTGCAGGTCCTCATTTGGGTCTCAGCTCGCTGCACTGAAGGCAAAGGCTCAGTGCACTAAAGCAGTTTAAGCACATTTAGCAGCACTTTCTGCTCCCTCACCCAACCCCACCAATCACTGGTGTAGTTCCCTCCTGCTTATTCTAAATTGGCTTTAATTTTCTTTTAAATAATTCTTAAGTGTGACTTTTTCAGTACAAGACTGGGAACTATGACTAATTATAAAATCATTACATGATTAAACTCAATTAACTTCAAATAACCCTTGAAATTTGCTTAATGTCAGCCCTTGGCCCTGCTTGAACCAATAAATATTGCTCACCTTTTGTAAAGGGGATGAAAAGAGGTGGTTGCAGAGCATGATTCTTCAGTCAGCTGAGCCAGGGAATGGCCTTATAGAACTGGGTTAAACTGGTCCCACAGAGTTAATGCTGCCACACCGAGAAGGGGAACAGAGTCTTCTGCTCCTGACTAGGTTATTTTTTCCCTCAATATTATTCTCTCAGTAATAAAGCTTTGAAAATTCTATTCAGCCTTCCATTCAATGATCCCAATCTGCCTTGCAAATGTTAATAAGGGTTAAACCTCACAAAACCACCAAGGCATGGGGAAGGCTTGTCATCCTCATTTAGACCAGGGGTACCAAGGCACGGTCGAGTGAAGTGACTCGAACAAGGATCAGTGGCAGAAGCAAAATCCTGAGAGTTTTGATGTCCTATTTTACATTTTAGTTAAGGCTGTTTCTTGTATTTTGCTGCAAGTTTCTTACAGCGGTATGAGAGAAAGGAACAGTTTTAGTGGGCACATCTGGTCACTGGGGTTTTGTGGTGTGGGTTTGTTTGTTTTTCCCTTTATGAAGCCACCCCTGGATCCAGTCTGTCTTACAGCTAGATCCTGGCAAGAGAGTTGGCAGCAGTGTGCAGAAGAATCCCAGCAGCTCTGTTTCTGTGTGCAGTTCCTAGAGGACAGAAGGGAATGTCATTATTGCTGCTGTTCCTGGCAGCCTCTCTGACAGGGAAACTGGAGCGGACACTCACATTGTTCTCCCTGAAGGGAGTCAGGAGATGATGGATAGAATTTTTCTAACAGGTAATTAGATGGGCATGGTAACTAGACAGTCATAGAGATGCCTGATCATCTACTCACAAACATCCCATGTGTGGTGTGCTGGCCATGAAATGTTCTCCAAATTTTCACCCTTCTTGGTGAAAAATCTCAGTGTTCTTACTGGTCCCTGCCTGAAATTGGATTTAGAGAGTCTTGGGGAAAAGATTTCACTTCCCCCCCCCCCCCCCCTTCTATTTCTTTTTCCTGGAGTCTGCAGGTGCTTTTGAAGAACGGGCTGTTGAGCAAGCAGGAGAACAGTTGATTAATGCACCTATATGCAATAAAACAGTGTATTTGGCATTCAGAATTTATGCAATAAAACAGTGTATTTGGCATTCAGAATTTTGGACACAATATTTTGGCATTTATGAAGAATGCAAGTGGCACATTGGTGTGAACTATTAACAGTCTCCTTTCTGTTTTGATTGCTGGAACTTGTGTAGCTCTTGATCGACTTTTGAAGGACATCACATGAGTTCTGAACCCATTTATTACACAATAGAAGTAGTGAGAGAGACAGGATGTAAACACTCATCCCTAAACATGAGCGTTTATATCCCCACTTGCTGTTTGAGTCTGGTTTCATGGCTAGGAGTGCCCTCAGGTCATCACTGAGCAGCTTGTTCGACTGTGACTTCTGAATGATGAATGTCTCCCCTTAAATTACAGATCACTGCCCCGTAACAAAAATCAGCATTCCTGTTGGCCCCTGCAGGGGCACCGAAGGGTGACTGGGCAGTGGGGCAGGGCTTCACCTGCTCCAGCACTGCTCTCTCCCTGACACTGATTGCAGATTTGTCAACAGCCTGTTTCGGAGGGTGTGTGGTGAGGGAGTTTGGCTCAGCACTTGCCATTCTGTCTTCTTCCTACAGACAGTTTTCCTGTCTGTGGTACTGCCCAGCAGATTAGTTAGGGTCAAAAGCTGAATACTTGAATTTTTGACCTTTGAATGAACCTTACAAAAAATAAAGGCAAGGAAGTCACTTCTACAGTGCTTGGTCCAGTCCTTGAAGATGAATTTGAACATCAAAGGATGGGTAGTTCAGGAAGACAGAGACATGGGTTTGTTCTTGAAATCAGAAGAGTGTATAAATTCCCCTCATCTTTTTTGGGGGAAGAGCATCCCTAGGGGTCTAGCTTTGCTGTTTGTATTGTCTTACTCCTTTTGCCATGAAAAGTCCTAATTAAAACAATTTAACAGGAACAAGCTGGAGTCCAAGGTGGCTGGGAAGTGAAGGGACTTTTACCTGTCCTTACTTGTGTTAAAGTGGTTTGTAGACTGGAATTAGTTTGGGAATGTCTGGCCCCCTGTTTGGATAAAAAAAGACCTGGTTATCACGGCAGACTGCCTGTTTCTGGTTCAGCTGCTGGGGGCAGGTGAGGTCCTGTTTCGCCCTCAGAGATGAGCCAGTGTAGCACAGGCAGCTACACTCTGTGCAGTGGAAGTTTGGGCTGTTCTGGAACGTGCGGCAGCCACTGCAGAGCTGAGGCAAAGCTTTGGCTGTGATTCCCTCCCAGCAGCCCCCCTGCCTCGGTCAGAGGAGAGCCATTTGCAGTGGTAATTCCTCTCTGCTGCCCCTGACAGATTGATTCTGACCCTTAACTTCGCCTTCCACCTGCTAATTACTCGGTCACGTTCTCTCCCAAAGCCCTTTCCACCTGGTAGTGGCCTGGTTTTGTCATTCTCCAGTTCTGCTGTTGCCCTCTCCACCTCTTGACTATTTGTTCTTAAATCTCTCCCCTCCTCACTACCTTCCTCCTCTTCCTGGCCATCCAAAGGTCATCATTAATATCCAGAAATTGGATATCCCAAATTTTTTTTTTTTTTTAGAATTTGCTGACTCACAGCAGTCTGGTCTCTAATGCCTCCTGGCTGATAGGGGAGGGGGAGTGAAAATCAGAGTTTTCCCTTTTAATTTGTGCTTTGTCACTGCTGGTGTGACCTTTAATCAGGTGTCTGGCTGTTGTTTGCTAGCTGATGGTTTTTACAGAACAGTCCCTTGTAAATATATACAGAAAGGGCAGGAGAGTAACTGGAGATTGTAACCACTCTTTTATTTCCTGGGAGCCTATTAAAGATGGTTTCAAGTTTATCCATCCGTCTCTTTGTCAAGCTGCCTCCTGCGTCCATCCACTTGTGCATTTATTTAGGAGTGTATTAGGTACTGTATCATCCTCCAGGACGGTAACAGTGTGTTTCAGGATAAAGCCAGGGATGCAAAGAGCACTGAACCCATTATAAAAAAATAAAAGGGTTTTCCTTGATGGCATTTAGCTCAATAAACACAGTTTGTCAGGGATGTCTTTATCTCCTTACATTTAAGCGATTAAATGTTGGTAAAAATAGCTTCAGAAATAAAACATGAAGAGTGCTTCTGGCAAAGCCCTGTCCAGTTTAATTCATACATTAAATATTTGCTAGTAGGGTCAAAAGCTGAATGCTTAGATATTTTGCCCTTTGAATGAACCTAGCTAAAATAAAGACAAGGAAATCAGGTCTGCAGAAGCTGTCTCCAGAATCCCAGGATCAATTTAAACATCAAAGGATGGAGAGATCATACAGACAGTCAGCCATATTATTCTGCACAATTAATACTCACAGAGGTGTTTCCTGAATTCAGAATCTTGTGCAGGGAAGATAATGTGAAAATATCAGATTTTTAATTGTGTATAAGACAGTCCCTGAGCCTTTGCTCCTGAAAACCAGAGCAGTTTATTTTGCATTAATGAATGTAGAAAATATCCCCCAGCCTGAGTCTCTGTGTGGCTGCAATCTTTTTACAGTCAAATTAGCATTTATATTTCTAAAGGTAATTTTTAGACAACACAATAAATAAATGGTACACTGGGAACCTCCCGGTGGATAAAGTGGTGCTCACAGGGCATTTCCAGTGCAGACTGGCAGAAGATGACTTAGTGGTTGGCTCTGCTGATTCTGGGCAGTGCTGTGCAGGGAGGGGTGAGGGGAGTGCTGAGTCCAGGGCTGGGCTTCTCTGCCCTGAAACTCCTCTGGTCAGGGATTAGCTACAGAGCACACGAGCTGGCACGGGGGGCAGGGCCTCTCCTGACCTTGGGTTTGTAGCAGGTTCTGCATCTCAGACCTCTAGGTTCAAAATGCAGTATCAATATATGGTGTATTATTAAAGTCAGGAAAGATTTCTCCAAATTGGAGCTTATTTATTTTGGGGTTGAGCTCTTTGGTTGTGAGGTCCTGAGAAAAAGGGAGAGAGCAACAGCCAGTTGCTCTGTGGAACTGGAGCTGAAACTTCCCTGAAGTCTTCTGGAAGTCTGCACAGCTCCACAGAGGCTGCAAGTCACACTTATGACTTGTGTTTCAAGAGTGGCTTTAATCTGGTTTAATAATTTCTATGTATGCCTTATTTTAACAATATATAGGCCACGTTTTCTGCATTGAAGTGATTGATTATTATAGTTCAGAATTATCATTTTAGTATTGGGATTTTGTGATGGCTACTAAACTAACCTGAGCTGTCTTTAGGCACCTAAATGTCATAATTTTTGCTACGTGATTTCAAGAGCTCCTGTGCTATTAAGGACCATATTTTGACTTATTAAGTTGCTTCACTTAAGCATCGGTCCTTTGAAAATCTTCGCCATGATTATTTTCTCACTCTGTGTGTCCAAAATCTGTTTGTTTTTTAAGTAGAGGACTGAACTGCATTATGTGGATTTTACCATATTGTTGCGTTTGGGTGGTAAATGATATTAAGAATGGATTGAAGTAAATAAAATAAGACTCAAGGTCCTGATCTTTGTCCACTGAAATCAAGGAAAATTTGTTCATTTGCTTCCATTGGTTCTTTCAGAGACATTCAGTGGGGTGATGAAGCAGTTGCTGAGTTTGGCTCATGTGGCAGGCAATGGGGTGAGTTCAGCAGCAGAGCTGTGCGTAATTAACATCACAGAGCTGCGGGTTCTGCATGTGAAAATCCAGCCTATTGTCAATTGTGGTTTCCTTGCCAACCATATCTCAGCTCTCCCACTTCTGTAGTTGTCTCTATGATGCTTTGTGCAGTATTATTACCCCTCACCTAATGCTGGAGCTGGATGGAGCAGCAAAATCTAGCTATTATTCTGTCCATTTGAAACGCATTAATATGAAAATAAAAATAAAATCTAAGATGTTTCACTTCCCAAGTAATTCTATTCCGGAAACATTAAAATAAGCAGACTTGACATTGGGAAGGTTTCAAAAATACATATTTTTTTTGGCAAGTGCTCGTAGCTAATGAATTTGCATTCATAAATGTAAGCATTTATAGCAGGATCGTGATTAAAGCATTAAAACTGACTTGTCTGCCAGACTGTAGGTCATAGAGCTTGAATTTCATGTTTTGAAAATTTCATACTTGGAGCGAACTGCTTGCCAGAAAATTACAGGCCAAGACTTACTCCCAAGAATTACTTTCTGGTGAAGATCAAATAATGAATATATGTTTATGTCTGTGGAACAGGAGGCAGCTCATTTCACTACTGGTG
The DNA here is from genome assembly GCF_047495875.1 of Pithys albifrons albifrons. Classification (NCBI taxonomy): domain Eukaryota; kingdom Metazoa; phylum Chordata; class Aves; order Passeriformes; family Thamnophilidae; genus Pithys; species Pithys albifrons. Next base: position 17,788,475 of record NC_092470.1, on the reverse strand, counting down.
TCTTTCACTGAATATTATTTGGGCAAATGGCCATAGAGAAAGCTTTCTTGAATTTCATTTGTTTCCCTTTGCCTTCTTCCCCAGAAGATACTGATCTGGCTGGATCTGCAGCTGTGGGCAGGGTGCATTGGTTCTCAACAAATTTTTGCATGTTCTTGGCAGTGCTTTCTGAATTGGAATTATCTGTTCAAGATGTCAGCAAGTGCCACAGGTAGGATCAGTGCAAATGTACTTCTAGTCTGTGCTTAAGGTATGAGAAAGACTTTAGTCCTGCTCTTTCCTCGTTGAGACAATTGTTTGCATTGCTTGTTTCCATATTGTTTTCGTTTAATATATAGATTGGGAAGAAAATCTTGTTTCTTCTCTGTCGAGGTTGCTTTGCACATGGATGACCTCTCTAATCCAATTTAAACCATTCAAAGAATAGGCCAGCTTTAAAGGGACCCACAAGGATCATCAAATCCAATCATTTAGTTTGGAAAGATCTCCAAAATCATCAAGTCCACCCTTGGACCCACCACCACCTTGTCAACTAGACCATGGCACAAAGTGCTATGTCCAGTTGTTTCTTGAACACCTCCAGGAATGGTGACTGCACCACCTTTCTGGGCAGCCCTTTCCAGTGCTTAACAACTCTTGCCATGAAGAAATGCTTCCTGAAATTTTTCTGTGTGATCCCCTGGGATGCTTATGTAAAGGCATGCCTAGGAATGGGTGGAGTATCACAGTCTTCCTCCCTCAGGGTGACTTGATGCCTCCTCACGAGTGTGCTGCCTAAAGCTTGAGGAAGGAGAGCAGGATCTGGCACCACTCATGTCAAATCAGAGATCCTCTGTGTTCTTCTGATTCCTTCCCAGTCCAGACTGGATAAGACAGGGGGATCTGGCAATGCTTTTGAAGCTTTAGTTCCTGGATTGCAGTGCAGCACTTAGTCCTGAGGGAGAGCCAAGGAGAGCACAGTGCATTGTCCTGTGAGGACAGAGGCAAGGAGGGAGAGCTTGGAATAACTTAGGCTGGTCCTGCTGCCAGAAGCAATCCATTGTCAAACTGTGGCCTAATTTTCTTACCTAGGGTGTGTTTAAAGAGGGATTGGCATCAGGAACAGGCCATTAAGCAATTGAAACTCTAATAGAAAAACATAACCTTATCACAGACTTTTTAAAAAAACCCCTCAGAAAATAGCTCAAATATAAGGTTAATTGGAGCCAGAAATGTCAAACTAATGTAGCAATTTACCCTGGGAGACTGCCCTGGCCTTTGAGTATAGCAATAGTACAGACTACTGAGTAGGATAGTGAAGAAATATAATAGGATTTTATGTAGTCCCCTGTCATATTAAACGTTCTTTGCAATTAATTTCTTGTTGCAATGTTATTTTCACTGACCTATTTTTTTTTGACCTCCTACAATCTTTAAGCTACCAAAGTAGGGCATATGGGAATTCACATTTCCTAAAAAAAAAAAAAAAAATTCTTAACTTAAACCACTATCAGTACATACACTGCAGTGTGGACTAATGTTAACTCAGAGCAGTATAAAAATGCCATTGGCTCATTCTAGAATGGCCTTTAGTCTGTGAGCTGTACTGATCCATTCAGCAAAATGCTGCTTTTGAACAGCTCGTTCAGAAACAAGTGGGAGTTTTCTTGGACTGAGAGTTTGAGGATGTCTGCCCAGTGAATGAAACATGATAGGTGGTCCATCTTTTCCTCCTTCTGGTTCCTGGCTCTGTTCCTTTGACTGTTAACTGGATGTCAGACTGAGAGAGCTGGGTATTGTGATCTGGTCTGATTAATGCAGAACTGCTGGACTCAAAATTAACAATGATTAAGTCACAAAGTTGTGGAATAGACAGGGAAAGTGGGTAGATTCCTGCTGTTCTGACTCTTGACTAAATCTCTTTCCACCCAGGCTGGATACATAATCCATTTTTGTAATCAAACATCACTGATGTGATTTGCTCTCTTTATTTTTATACAACTTCCAGAGTTTACTACAGAAATGGCTGTATTTCTCTGGAGGTCTGATGTTTCCTGACAGCATCTCTTTATCTGAAAGTGTGAGTGGGTAGGATAGTTAAATCCCAAAATAGATCACTCCAGGGGAGCACGAAACAGAGACAGATAGATGTCTGCTAGAAACAACCAGGCAATTTGGGAAGGAAAGGGAGCGACGTGGTCTCTGAAAGTCCCTTTCACTCCTATTTTTCTATTGTCCTGAAAGATGGAAAGTGTTCCCCAGGAGAGCATACCTGCTGTCCAGGTTTGCAGTCAAGGTGACCAGCTCAAGGGAAAGAGAACAATACAGGCAAAAAAACTTTCTGATCTTGAATAAGAACTCTTAACATAAGCCCAAGTGTTTTCCAAGCAAGTGTCCTTAATATTTTTCCCTTTGGTAGTAAGGATTTTTTATTTTTAAAGTGGAGCTGGAACCAAATACCATTGAATCAAAGAAGGCAGAATTAATCAAAGCACATCAAAGATGTTCCTCATCAGTTGCCTGGAGCAACAGAATCTACAGTGTGTCTTCTTTCTTATGCTAAGCTGGAGGAATTCAGAGAAATGGATTCTGTCTGTTTGCTCTCAAATGAACACAGAAATAATATTTTCAAGGTTTCTTTAATAGTTCAGTGATTTGGTCCCTTCAGCCATCATAATTTCTGAGTCCCAGATTTCATGGGAATGTTTTAATAAAAAAATCAATCAAATGAGCCTTTAAAGGGTGGTGAGTTACCTCTCCTGACAAAGGTAAAGGAAGTGCTTCCCTCTCTTACATTCTCTTCTGTTCCCTCTCTCTCCAGACCATGGCAATAGTAACTCCTGGGCCTCACTACAGATGCGTTTTACTCATATTTGACAGCACTTAGAAGGAGAAAACAACTCAGCTGGATAAACACACATGGTTTCCTATTCAAGTAAGAAATCTTACCTTTAGTTCAATATTTTCTAGTGTTCCCTGATACAGAAATTAGGGCTGCTTGTATCTGCTGTTTATTTCCAGAAGACCCAGTTGTTACCTAAAAGACTCATCGACATGGAATAGAACCAAGGCATAAAAAGGCCTGAATTTTAGATCTTAGCTGGATTGATTCTTACACTTGAGCACTTCATAAAACACTCTCTGGCAAAACCTCTTGGTCCAGCCTGAGGACTTTGAGAGCACTGGTGGCCACCCAACCCTTTCATGTGGATTGCATTGCCAGGCACGAAATCCAGCAACATGGGAGTGTGTGCCCAACCTGCAGAATCGTGGGGGCTGGAGCTGTGTTTTTATGGATTTCTAGGTCACATTTGTGCACTTCTTCACTAATGAGTCCCAGGGCCTTTGCAGAATGTACATTGTACCCATGGGGTGAGTCCTGTACCCAGCTCAGGGCCAGGACGTGTTGGCATTTCAGCGCCAGCCACACTTCGGTTGTTACAGGAGGAAGTGAAGAACAGGAGTTCCCCATCTGAAACTGCAGGGGGAAATTTAGTGTGGTGAAATGTAATTATCCGAGCTGGAACATGGCCAGGATCCTGCAGTTAATAATACCCTCTGCTCCTGCAAAAAGTGTCATAGGATCGTTAATGACTGCTAGTGGTCAGTGGGCTTCACATCACATCTCCAGGACGGGTGTTAAACAGATCAGGAGTGTGGGTATTTCAGTCTGTTGTGTAACACAAATAATTCTACATGGCCTGTGGCTGCAGCCTTTAGGTTGAGGAGGGAATTGAGCTAAACAGCCAGGGAGGAGACATTAGTCTTAATGAAAATGATCCCATTAAAGGCAGGTTACATGCTGAAGAACAGCTGAGATGTTCACTGAAGTGCCCATAAGGTGGTATTTGGGTCCACCAAATCTTCAGTGACCATCCTGTAGTTTAAAGGAAAGGAAAAAAAAGTTTTACAGCATCCTTTGTGTAATAGAGTCAACTCCTGTGGAAATCTGTGGTATGGATTTACCCTGATTTCTTTAGTAGTGGGAACTACGTGCAAATGAGTTGGGAAGTGGGTGTAAGTGGAGAGATTACATTGTGCTAATTAGCCTGGCATTGATGAACTGTACAAAGCCTGGGAACTTCCACAGCAGGAAAGAGAGCACATCACAGAGAATCCCTTTCGTCACAACTGACTTGTGCCATGGGACTTCAATTAAAAACCAGACCAGGCCACTTTTAATCGCTTTAATGAGAAATTAGTTTTTTTTTAAAGATAATCTTTTTTAAGCTGCCTGTCTACTTCTAGCAGTGCAGTACCCACTGCACTGGGGATGAGGTGCTAATTATCTGTCTTGGCTGCCTTTTCTGAGTGCAAGGTTTGTTCTTCTCTGCTGCACCTGGCAGCACAGGCTCTGGAGTTTGGGATCAGTGGGCATTACTGTAGTGCCAGCTGTAATAAGGAGTAGTAGGCCAATGATCCTGTATGTTGTTAAAATGAAGAAAGGCTTGCACAGTTCTCCCCCTTGGTACATCCCAGTACATTGGTACTTACACCGTAACAGTATTATCTCAGGGAATATAAGTCTACTACAGGATATTGCCACTTTAACCACCTGAACTGCCTTTTAGTTCCAGTTTCAACTCGGTGTCAAAAATATTACCCTGTTTAAGATTAATTTGTGACAAAATGTCATATTAATATAGCTATATTTCCCAGGGGATAAATATGGCCTTTCGAAGAGCAGCCATGGCTGAGTGCTATATAGGACTATAGAGAATTATCAACAGGCTTTTGCTTTAGCAAATGTCATGCTACCAGAGGAATGGAGCAGTTTGCAGGTAACTACAGTGTACGAACTGTTTTATTGTAGGAGGGAGGTTATGATATTTTCTTCCTATTAATCCATATCTCATCCCTAATTGTATTAGAACCTCTCTGTGAGATCTGCTTAAGAATCTGAGGAGGAAACTGTCAGTTACCTCTAAATCCATCAGCACTGTATCATGTTTATTTTTGGCATCTTAGCTATTTTGGGAGGTTGATGTTTACCCCAAGGTTTGTGTATCATTGGTAGAATTACTTCTGATTTACACCAACAGTTGAGCTCTATGTGATGCTGAGAAGTTTACTGGAAAGGGGCTAAATCCAGCACGAGTAATCCAGCAGCTGTAATTCCAGTGAAACCAATAACAGCTGCACCTGCATGTGCTAAGCCTGACTTTGGAACAGTTTATCAGGTATTTTCTTTGTACTGAAGTAGAATAAACTTTGTATTTCATTGCACCTTCGGTACCGTTGTACACCTTGGATATGTCTGAGCTATTGAAAGCAAACTTCTTAACAGCCCTCAGATGTAAAGAAAAGGAAGATGAAAAAAAGTCCTAAAACTAATCTCTTGCCTCACAGCATTCCACCAGGATGACTCAGAAAATGACAAGGGAACCAGACTGCAAATTAGGCTCTAGTGCTTGTTGAAGACATTTGCCACCGGTTAAAATGAGTTATTGAAACAGTAAAGCTGAGGACTTCAGAGAAACTTTGATTGACAACAATAATTACAGCTATTCTTGTTCCTATAAGAAATACAGTGCAGGCTAGGCATAATAAATGTATGAAAATGATATTCAAAATCTGAGCAGAAGTAGATGCAGGTCCAAACACTCTAAGTGTCTTCTGTACAAATTTCTATGCATTTTTATGTGTTTAAAGTAGCAGTAGTTACAGACAGGTGCTTAAATTTCCTTTACTTGACTAGTCAGCTAAAGAAGCCTCTGTGAATAAAGGCTGCCTTGCACCCCAGTTGGGCTGTGTGGCAGAAGGCTCAGGCTGGGGCTTCTGCAGACCAAATGCAGTTCATGGGGGACTTCCACCTGACCTTCGTGTGCTGTCTCTGGAGTAGATGCTTAATGATTGTTTGAGGCACATCCAGATGTTGCCAAATAGGTCAAATGATTTCTTTTGTACTTGAGGACCACCCTGTGCTCAGCCTGAGCTTCCACCACATTCCTCACAGGCAGGGAGGAGATAGAATTGATGTGTGTGGTCTTCTGTATCCACACTCAGCTTGGTGCCTCAGGTGGGGAACTGCTGCAAACACCTGAAACTAGGAGCTCTTCTTGTTGGCTAACTAAGCTTGCTCACATCTGACAGGTATGTGCTACCAAGACCAGGCTTTTCTAGGCAAAGGCTTAGGACAAGGGTGGGCTCCAAAGGGTCAGGAGTACTTGAGTTGTAGGTCTTCTTGTGTGTCTGTATCAACCAATGCCACAATGGACTCACATGTGAGAATATAAATCAATCAATGTTTGGTAGCCAGTAACCTTTGGTTTGTCTCCCTAACTTGATGTCTTGCATTCCCTTCTCCTTCTGCTGCAATTATGCTTGTTACCCAAGCCCCTGTACCCCTCCCACCCCTCTCACTCAGTGAAGCCAGGCTTGTGGCTGTGCTCTGCTGGCAGGTGGCTCCAATTGCTGCATTAGGTGTTTCTGCTGTGAGAAAATCGCTTTTCCTTCTCCTCTGTGCTGGCCTGAGAGCTGGGTTCATTTTATGACACCAGGCCAAGTGTGGAAGAAGGCAGCACTGTACCTGCCCCTTCTTGCAAGGCCACAGCAGTGCCCAGAAGGTGACTGGAGATCAGGGCTTGGTTTTACTGAGCCCGTTCGATGTCGTTGCTGGGAGTTGTTCAGTAGGGTTAACATTCACAGGGAAAGGGAAAATAAGAAGTTGGTCAATCCACGAGTGCCAAGAAAGAGTTAAATTAATGGAGGAAAAGGGGTAAAAAATTCTCAGTGGTGGAGAAGAATTTTGCTGGCTTACTTATCAGGTTCATGCTGAGCCCAGTCATAATTGGAATGTAGCCTTTGTAAAGTTTATTGGGTCCTGGGGCAGCTTGTTACTGAACTGGTCAATTAATCTATTTTTTTTTAATGAGTTAGGGGATTTCCTTTTGTGGAAAATCACCAGGAAACCTGACCAAATGCCCACAGCTTGGGGAAAGCGTGGCCTTAACATATAGAAAACCCTTCCTCCACAGTTAGAAGAGGAAATAGACACCTCCCCTTATGGGCAGCATATTTGACCAATCCAGGGACAAAATAGATGGGATTTCACCATTGACTTGCAGGTTGTCAAGGGAGGATCACCATGAAACAAGATTACTTGAATGCAGCTTGGTGTTGAAGGAAATAAAACTATTGAGTCTCCCTGCTGAGAGACAAATGATTTCCATTTAAAAACCTGTTTGTTCCATGCTGTAACTCCCAATGTAGCAATAATTAATGATATCGAAGGTTAGGAAAGACATTCTGTTGTGCTTGCTCTGTTCTAGGCATGAAATTGGATTAACATGAAGATAAACTTAGACTTTAAATCTGTTGAGGAAATCAGTAATTATGTCAAAATTCACAAATACTAATCTGTTTAAGTGTGGCAGGATACTGTTCATTTATCAGCAAAACATCTTGCCTTGTCAGAATTCTGTCCATAGGTTAATTTCCTAAAATACTTGGATTTCCAATGATAAAAATTTGTGGAGATGCAGCTTACTGAATAAACACAAACAATATTACCTCTGGAAACATGGTTATTTCTGTTTCAGTGGCATCCAGCCAGTACTCTCTCATGAGAAAGAATCAATTTGCAAGGTATTGAGTAAGTCCTTGGGCTCTGCTGTCAGGAGGTGACCACCCATGAAAGCAACCAACATGAAAAAAAAGCAAGGTATGGCAGGGCATATTTATTAAAAGTGCACCTTTGCTGCAAACGAGCACAGGGAAACACTGTTGGCTTTAGAGTCAAGTTACAAAGGCTCTGAAAATAATTTCGGTAGAAATTCACCGGGTGGCTGGAAGGGGAAGGAACTCCACATCTTACCCTCTCAGATATTTCCCGAGTCCAGTGCTGGCCCTGGCTCTGCTGTAGTGTAGCTGGTTTGAATGTGGCTGCTGTGAACCCCCCAGAGCTGTGTGAATGTGTGTGCAGTGCCTCAGCCGGCACTGAAACCTGCTCAGGTGCAGCTTTGGGGCCACCGGGGTGGGACTGGGCTTGGTGACACCACTGCAGTCATAGTCACACCTTCCCAGTGCAATTCAGATCTACCCTGAGGGAGCACAGTTAGCTTTGAGTGCCCATTTAATTAAGTAGCCTGGCAGTGCAATTGTATTAGAAATAGAAAAAATAACCTTCAGTGCTGAATTCCCTTCTCAGTGGAGATGGAGGTAGTGAGCACACGTGTACATTTATTAGCAATGGCCCTCAATAACACCTACCAGGAAATGTGCATCTCAAACCTCTGGAGACTTAGGAATCCGTTTAGTGCAAGAAAATTGCAGTAGTTTCATCCCTTCTTCATTCATTTAAAATGCAGAAAAAAAAGGATTCATATCAGAAGGTGCTTAGGAGGATGAGAAAGCCATTTTTACAGTCATGTGTTGTTTGGGCATCACAGAGATGGGATCATTCAAAAGGCTAAAGGTAAAATGTTCGTTTCCTTTTGTGCACAAAAAAAGGTCAGTTTGTAGCATCAAGTGTGTAGCAGGTGAGAAAGGTGAGTTGTGCAGCTGCTGGTTTTTAGGAAAACCTAAGTTGAAGCCTAACAGGTAACTTCAGTATTTTGCTGAGCAGGTCCTAGAGCAGAAAAATGGATTTTTTTGCCTTTAGGTAGAAAAAAAGCATAATAAGGAAACATTTTCACAAGTAATAAGCATTTTAATTTGTTTGCATAAAGTAAAAGAAACAAAAAAAGATTTTTGATATATAAACCAGCCATGTCCAGTCTCTTCATAAAATCTGTGGTGAAAAAGTGTACAACAACCTCCATAGGTATTTCTTGTGGCCGTGCACTGGTTTCTCAACACTTCAAAATCTCCTATTCTGCTTAACTACACATAAAGCTACTTTTCCAAGTGGGGTTATTTTACTCTAAAAACCTCTTTCACTTTTTTGAAGGTGTTTATCAAATTTCCCCTTCTGTTTTCTAGATGAGCTGAACATGAGGAAAGAGGGGAGGGCGGCACAGGGTGGCTGGGATGTGTTTGCAGCTCCAGTGCAGGGCCAGGCAGCTCCTGTTCAGCAGCTCTGGCCTTTGCATGTGGCTGATCCATGAACAGAAAGTGGCTTTTCCCTTTCCTGAGGTGAGGACTCAAACCAGCACTGCCCTGTGCTGTGCCACGTGGCTGAGTTGGGGTGTCCCTGCCCAGGGTTTGGTGCAGACTTGCTGTGTCTTGGCTGAGATCACACAGGTGTTGTGGGACTGGGAGCACAAATCAGCCCAGGCTTAACCTCTGCTGACAATTGCCAGACACCTCTTGGTGTTGTTGGCTTTAGTGAGAGCTACAAAATGTTTGTGTGGTGGAATTTTTTAGGTCTCTGATATTTGTAAAATATCCAGACCAGTTTATATGAAATACTGTGATGACCAAGTCAAACAAAGATTCTGCTTCGTTATTTTTCATTTTACTATATAGTACTTCTCTGTACCAATTTCTTTTTCATTTTTTTCTATGCCTCTCTTTATCATAGACTGCTTGCATGGGCTCAGCCATAAAAACATCTCTCTCTGAAAGAAACATCTTTTTATTTATTGTGTCGATTTTTTATGATTACTTTTACTTTGAATTTATTTCATTTAACAATACTCTACTTCTTGCCTTTCAGTACATTGTAACTGCTTCTTCCTGTGTCATTTGGAACTGGCCAAAGTTGGCAGATCTCAAATTTCTTTTGCCTCTTTGAAACGTGCAGATTCTTTCTCCTTCAGTGATAATGGGCATTGTGTTTCCTTAGAAATATTTTTGGGGCCTATTATTCCTCAGCCACTTCAGTTGGCAAACTGAAGGCTTGGAAACAAATTAGCTTGGATGGCAGCCCAAGCTGTCAAAATGAGCCTTCCATTCATTACTGAATCATCCACCTCCTGCATTTAGATCTTCAGCCCCACTTTTCCAGTAAGCTTCTCAGTTGAGTTCTTGGATTTCTTTTTTTCTGTCACTTTTGAACTAACTACTCCAGTCTACTTCATTTACGACCACACAGCAAAGCTACTTCCCCATTATCTGAAAGGAGGGAACTAATAACACCAGTGGAGAGGGCACAGCTGGTCATCAGTTTTGGGGGAAGACATTACAATTATATTTTTCTCACATGTTATTTCTCTATGAGTTACCCGAGGCCGAGGCCTTGATCATTTTGTCAGGCAAGAAATTCCAGGTAGAAAAACTGATTCCTACATGGGTGTCATTAAAATCATATTATTAGTTTTGCTCTGAAATGATCTGGGGATGAGGTAGGAAGGTCTTGTATCACTTACATTGTTATGTCCCTTAAATATTCTCTCCCATTTCTTTCTGGGGTTTGAGTTGGGTTTTTTTGTGTGGCTTCTTTCTGCCTTTTTTTTTTCTTTCTCCCTTGCCTTTGCCAACAAACATTTCCTCAGAGGAATAAATCTCTCAGACATATTACGTAGCATCTTTTCCCTCTTCTCACTTGGAGTCAATATGGACTTTGTTAAGGGAATTTTCAAAACAAAATGCTTTGGTCTCAGACGTGAATTTTTACACACCCCCTCCCCCCTCCCCCATTTTAGGCACCTTTTCTGTGTTTCTATTTCAAGCAGTATTTTTAAAAATAGAAAAACTATTCTGGCTGTTAGTGAAAGGCAGTTAAAACAAGATAACAAGTATGACCTGGAAATGAGCTGAACAGGGTTGGGAAATTCATGGAGCAGAGTAGTGTGCAGGGAGAGGCTTATCCTTGACACTGTTTCTGTGGAGTAGACAAGGAGAGTTGGTGTAGAACTTGCTACATCTTATCCCACCAGGAAAGACAAGGAGCCTTCAGATTTCCACTGAAAATTTCTTACAAAAACCTGAAATGGCCATTGATTATACAGTGCAATTCTATCTGACTGAAATCTAACAGAAGGAAGGGAGAAGGGGCAAATTTCTTGGCTAAACCCACATGGACAGTGTCAATATTAGAGACTATGGAAAAATTTCTGCTGGCAATGCAGCTGTTGGGATGGGATGGAACAAGTGTCGAACCTTGTAAAGCTTTAAAAGATAAAGTTAGGAAGAAAGCTGCACTCTTCATTCAAGCACTTGCTCATCTTCCCAAGCCCAGGTTGGGCCAGTAACCCCAGCAATTCCACTTTTCCTTGCTTGTCAGCAGGGCAGTGAAGAATAAGCTGAAAAACTGCATTTTAGATTAAAGTTCAGTTGTAAACAGCTCCTCCTGTACACATAAAACCAGCATAATAATGGCAGGGGATGAAGTGAATATTGCACAAAGTGTAATAAACCTTGGTTTTTTCAAGTAGCAGAACTCCTGAATTATGGTAAAAGCAGATCATGAGGAAACAGGACACCCACAGGCCTCTCTCCCTGTCAATAGCAGCAGTTGACTGTAGATGTGGCCTCAAACAGGTACAGCATCAAGGCAGCAAGACCTGGAGGAATCTGTGATTCTGCCATCAGGAGAAAACAGATACATTAAGCATCAAAGTGATAGGGAGAATTTGAGCACAGCAAGGCAAGGAGGGGGTTTCTGTGATGCAACCTCTGAAACCGAGGTCATTTTCTAAGCCTTTTTCTGCTATTCCCTCATAAAGGTTTGCACAACAATGATTTAGCAAAGAAAACTTGATTGCTGTTGCACTTCTTGTGATGAAACTTTCTCTCTTTTTTTTCTTAACCAACTTCTCTAGCATTCTGACACGATTACAAAAATAAAATATATGCCGGAAAATGGTATAGGATTGTTCTTCTGAGCTAGGTAAGTGTATTTCCTTCTTTTTGTCATGCAAGAATGTTGCCTCCAAAATTAAATAGGCATTTAGCATAAATACACTGTGGTGATTATTGCAATTCAGGGACTAACGATTTCCTTTTTCTCGAGCTTTCCTGCTATGCAGTTGGTTGTGTTTCCACACTTATGGTGGTGAATTAACTCCCTGTGGATAATACAGCTTCACTTGCAGCAGATGTCAAGACTCTTAATCAGAATTTAAGTAGCTTCAATTACATTGACTTAATTCACTTTGGAAGTGAAGTAAGTTCAATTGAATTAAGCCTACTTTAATTCTGAATGACTATGTCCACACAGATATTCAATGCATTTTAGCTAAAAATTAATTCAGATTCTGTTTGCAAGTGCTCTCCAAAGTACAGATACACAGCCTGTGAGTGCTGCAGAAAAGGAGTAGGGAGGGACAGCCAGTGCTGGGTAACAAAGAGGTGGGTGAGAACATTTAGGTGCAATAATGAGTGCAATTCTGTAGCAAACAAGGACTGTGTTTGGCCACAGTGCACGAAATCTGGGTCTTTTTGTGCTGCCTTGGAATGAAATGTATTCAAATAGCAGCTGCCTCATGCCTGGGCTAGAGAACAGTGGGCTCTATGGAAAGCACCTGTGATTAAAATCATTAAAATTATGATATATTGACAGGCAGGGTATCTGTTCCTTTATCTGTTATCAACCGTGGTCAATCAGAGGTTCTGAGAAGGATAAGACTGTGCACTAATCTCTGGTACATTCTCCTGGCAGAAGTCAGCAGGGACTCAGGATTTCCTGAGTCAGAAATGGAGTTGTGGAGCAATTATTAATTGCTTATAATGGATTTTCCCCATAAATTTCATTTCAGCGCTTTATTAAAACAGAAATGTTTAGTATTGCCCATATGGCTTCTGTCATTTGTATTACCTACCCATCCTTTTTATGTAGAATGCAGCTCTGGGATTAACCCTGCGGGTGTATGGCCAGTGTGACCATTTCCTGTAAGTCAAAAACAAAATAGGAGATGGCCTTATGAAGCTTGCAAAGTTCTGATCACTCAGGTCCTGAAGGAACACACAGTCCTGGTCATCCTCTCCCAAAAAAAGGATATGATAGTAAAAGAGAAGATCCAGAGGAGGGCAACAAGGATGTGCAAAGTTCTGAAATTACTTTCAAACAGGATTAAATAAAATAGGCCAGTTCAGTTTGGAAGAGAGACAAGTAACACAGGTGTGTGGAAAGTCATAAATGGCACAGGAAAAATGAACTGGAAATGGCTATCCCCTGTTAGAGCATAAGACTAAAGGGGCAATGAAGGGAAATTTAAGGCAGCCACTTTAGACCAGAACAAATAGAAGTGCTTTTTCACACAGGGCATAATTCAGTTGTGGAACTTACTGCTGACAGATATAGATTCAAGAAGCAATTAGACAAATTCATGGAAAATAGGTCCAGCAGGGGTGATTAAACACACTGATAGAGATGCAACCTCTGGCTCAGGAAATCCCCACGTGGCAGATTGCCAGGAGCTGGAGGGTGGGAGAAGCATCACTCCAGGCCTGATGTGCTGCTCTGTTCTTTCTCTGGGTGACCCCTTTGAGTTGCTGCTTAGTGTAGGTTTCAGGCCTCAATGGAAGGTTGTGCCTCTTAGCCTGTTAATTATCCTTTCTTGGGCATTGCTTGTATTCCATGTATTACATCATTTAATTCCCTTTCTTCACAGGGCTCTGTTATATTTGGGGGATTTCATATTTGACACTAGTGGAGTTGTACAGTATGAAACAGAAAGTATCAGGCTGCTGTTGTGACAGTACAATGATGGGTAAGCCACCTGTGGCCAAACACACAGGTCCTACATCCCCATCCCTCCCCACATGGGTGAAAGGCACAGGTTGGCATTTCAGTGCCTACAGGAAGGTGAGCAGTCCAGGGTCTGGCAGAAGAACAGAGGAAATGAATTCCAAAGCACCCATCTTTAGATCTTCATCCTTTTAAACCACCTGCAGATTAACAGTCACTGTGGGACTGTCCAGCCTGCCCAGCACCTTTATAAATAAAGGTTCTGCATTTCTAGACTGGACTTTCCTCTTGTAATTCCTGGTTTGGATTGCATTAATTCATCTGTAGAGGCTGAGTTAAGGCAGAGAGGTTGTTTGGCTGGAATGATGCCCCTGAAATGGAGGACAGCAGGGAAGTGGCCCCTCTACAGCTGTGGGATGAGGATAAGCACCACCAGGTACAGTCATGGAGATACAGAGGCAGCTCCAGCCTCAACACTAATTTCTTGCACAGCATCAAGAAAATCCTCTGTCCTTCAAAAGAACTGGTTCCCAAGGGTGAATATACCTCTGTATATTCAGGTGCAGAAAGACCACAGCTTCATCCCTTTGTCTGCCTTTTCATTTCTCTTGGGTTTGGGCTTCACAGAGCTCCACAAACCCACCAACTATAGATCAATGTACCTGATACTCTTATTAATGCCATATTCAGGTTCTGATTCTATGTTGAATGATACCCCACTGGCTCTGGGGGAAAATCTTTGTCTTTTTCCTTCTGTGACTAAGAAATGGCTCATGGTGCATTGAGCTCATAGATTCTCTTTGATTGCCAGTGTAACCTTTCAGCATGAGGCTGCTGGTGCAAGTGAAATCAAAAAGCCTTTGTGAAAGTGTCTTAACAAGCCAGTGGTGTGATTGTGGAAGCTCTCACTTGGCAGCCCAGGCTTGGCCAGGTTCTTATATATTCCAGGAGACTGCTAAAAGGTGGTTTCAGGCAGACTGTGCTTTCTGATTACTTGCCACAAAATAATTAAAACATTGGTTTTAAAACACTCCCAGAGTGTTTGTCCCCAACGCTGCCTAAATGAATCACACACTGTTTTTCTTAACCTAAAAGGGATAGATTTGGAGTCACACTGGGATAACTCCTTAGTACAGTAAATAGGAAAAAAATAAAGGCAACCTCTTTTCTCATCACAGCCTCCTGAAGGGAAAACCACAAGTGCTCAACTGACTTTGCAGAATGAAAACAGCTGATTGTCAGGGCCTGCTCTGTGTGTGGGAGAATCAGAAAAACTGTAGCCAGGATAAATGAAAAACCCTGCCATGTAGATGAGCCTATTCCTCAGGGAGGAACTCTCCACTTTACACCTGTAGTACCTGGGTGCACTGGCCTGCCCTCCCCCTGAGTCCTTTCAGCATCTGCATTTTTGTCATCTAAAAGCTGCTGTCTGAGTTCTGTGGCTGTGTCTATATGGCATTAAGGAAGAATGAAAAGCTCTTCTGTGACTGTAAAAGTGCTGAAATCAATCAATATATATTGGTTGAAATGAGTGTTAGATGCCTCACAAGCTGTATTGATGTGACCTGGGGAGACAAAAAGAAGCCTTGAGAGATACAGGTCTGTTCCCCCAGGAGGTGTCCAAGTGTACTTACTTCCCTGTACTTTTGGCTTCTATAGTAAAAATAAGTACCTGAATTCCTTTGAAGGGCTGAGCTACTAATTTAATGGGAAGAGGTGCTGGTACCTGTATGAGAGTGCTGCTGGAACCACATTAATAACTTACCATTTTTTTCAGCTAATCTTCCTGTTTGTCAGGGTTTAAAATAGTAAGAGTGAGACTTAGTGACTTTCCAGAGGTCCCACAGTGAGATTATCATAGGACTATAGCAAGAACCCAGGCCCACAATTTCTGAGGTCTGAGCACCACATGCTGTTTCTTTTCAGACTGGCTGTTGATACAATAATTACCAATAAAGAGACAATCCTAATGTGGCATCTTGCAGGACAGTGAGCTATGTCAAAGCAATCTGTCCTGTGTCCTGCCCAAGCGAAATGAGTTCACCTGCTCTACTGTGTACAGAAGGGAGGATTTTGTATCCATGTGTGAGCCCTGTCAGGTGCCAAAGGGAAATAGTGAGAAAAGGGAAGGAGGATTGGGCTGTCAGGTACAGGCTGTTCTGCTGTGTAGGGGGGACAAGTAGCAGTGCATGTCCATGAGCAAAGGTGCCTGTTAGGTTAATTATTAAGGCCAAATTGGCATTGTCTTTGCTGCCTTGGAAGAAGTGGTGGGGAAAGGAGATGTAGGAGAACAGCCAGGCTCTCGTGGGCACTGTGGCACAGTGAGGAGAGCAGGGCTGGGTGCCAGGGTGAGATGGGGCACTTGGAGAAGGCCAGTGGGAAAGGATGGCTCTGTTCTCATCACTTCAGCTGCTTTGCACATTGCAAAGATAAGAATTATTGTTTATTAGAAGCCTATCCATCACCCTGATGCCTCAGGTACCTCTTGAGATTAGAATATAAACCAAACTGGGCTGCTGCACTCAGTAAAGAGATTTTTAATCTGTTTCAGAACAACTACGTGACATTGAAGTCATTGTAAGGTTAAGTGGAAAGGAGTTCTTGGGAGCTGAGGTTTTGGGAGGAGTATATGTACAAACAGTGTCTTTCTTCAAATACAACCAGTTTGCAGTTATGCCTGTGCTTATTAGGGCAGAACAGTATGAAAAGAGTTTGGAGATTGGAAACATCTTAGTGGCTGCCCATTAAATGACTGAGATGTGAGAATCAACTTTTTAAACTCTACTTTTATGATCATCAAGTCTGTGACAGGTCAGTGTTTAGTCTATTATCTTATCAGCTCGTGGCTACATATTCATTGGAGAGAGATGAGCTGTCCATTATATGTATTTTGTACTTTTATGATGAAAGATAATTTGTGTAAAAGCATCCAGAGTGTAGGCATTTTGGGATGCTTTTAACATATCAAAAGAATCTGATCTGTATCTGTCTTTTTCCTCTAGCCAAATTATTCACCAGGAATACTGATTCTTTTATTTGCTTTCCATTCACTTTCCATGCAGTCTGCGTTAAACACTTTTTAAAAAAAATAATTTTATTTTATTTTATTTTTTTTTATATAGGGGAGCAGAACAGGGAGTGGAGGGTAAGGCACAAAATAAAGACAGAAGTAAGGGCTTTTGGGATTATCTTTAAAATAATATTATAATTATTTATTACATCAAATATTGATTTTTTTTTCTTTATTTGCCAGATTGGGAAAATTTAAAGGAGCGAAACAATCTGGAAGAGACTGACTTCTTTAAAAATCTCTACTTTGCTATTAGCCTAATGTTGAATTAATTAATCATAGTATTACTGTCTCCAGTTATTCTGAAGCAGCCACGTTGGAAGCTTGGGAGCAGCATTAAGTAGCCACGTGTGTCAGGTCGTGGCTTTTCAAATCTCCTTTTTCTGGAGATGTTTTTGATGAAGTCAGAGCAGTTTGGAATGAGGTGAGTCACATGGGATGATGGAGAGATGGCATAATAGAATCTTTGTCCAGCAAAAGATATTATTTGACTGGGAAACTGTTTTCCACCCCTCCTTTTTTGCACGTGAGGAAATACACCGTTGCCATGGAGTTGTAGCAGGCTGCTCTACTCACTTTGCAAGCCTCTCAAAGTTTTAACCCTTTTCAATTTGCCAGTCTTCCTCTTTTTCTTTGTGGACAGGAACTCTCAAGTTCAAGCCTTTTGACAGTTCTCTTCCTTTCACTGGGTATTTTTAAGTTAAATTTCACAGATGTGTTTCCAAGGAAGCCATGGATACCAAGGGCTCTGAAGACCAGAGACTATAACCATCATATAAAGGATCTAGAAATGTTCAGAGCTTATTAGCCTGGTAATGATTATTTTAATGGTTATTGCACTTACTTTCAGACGTTTTACAGAGCATATAGAATATGCCTACTATGTTGTCTTGAGGAATATGCCAGGAATATATCATAGGAATGGCTGATAGATGTTTTCATGTAGCAATGGAATTCATAGCTGTGAGCTTCAAGTGATTGTTCATGCTCAGGGGCTTTGTGTTTTAAGAAAATGCTTCATGCCCTTCTAGCACCTTTTGCTCCCAAGGTCTTGCTCCCGATCTGTCAAGGTGAGGAGGAACTCCTTGATTTCAGCCAGAGATTTGTGGCAGTGTAAATCCATGGCAAGATCAGTCACTGGCTCAAACAGGTGACTTTTGTCAACAAGTTGTGACTGAGGTCTGCAGCAGCTGGCCAGGAAAAAGGAGTGGGAAAAGGTGAACAGTGAACCCCCTCTGCTCTGAGTCGTTCCCCCTTCCTTCTCCTCTGGTCTGGGTTGACAATCACAGTGTTCTCCCTCAGTCTCATCTTCCCACCACATCACTTCTCCTGATTTCTGGTTTCCCCTGCTCCTCTTTCTGCATTTGTTGACATTTGCCTTTGCAACTCAGTTCCCTCATCCCTCTTCTTGCTTCTCATCCCACAGACATGGAATTGTCTGCTCGTACTGCTCCCTGACTGAGTTCACCCCAGTTCTCCCCCAGTGTTCCTGCAGCCCAGAGTCTATTCCATAGCTCTTCCCGAGCTCATTTTAACTCCCTATGGCTTGTTTCTAGTTGAATCCAATCTCTTACTCCTTGGCCTTATAGGTTTGTATGAGGTTTTGGACTGGCTTCTCTTCAGAGAGCCATCCATCACGACAATTAACCAGCTCTCCTTCCCATTCCAATCAGGAGGAAAGGTGTTCCAGTCACTCCATAAGTGCTTGCTTTACATGCAAAAGTGCATGTCTGCATTTTGCCTTCAGTAAATAGTGCTGCATTTTTAATGAGCTTGTCCCTAAGTAACAGATTGTGCCGCCAAATGCTTTAAATTTCTGTCTTTTCTGATTCTAAAATAAGTTTTTGCTGACTTTTTGTTGGTAATGGCTGAAGGGGATGGTTTTCAAAATATGCATGGCTGGCACCAGCTGAAGATTGCTTTTTATTTTACTCATGCTGAGTGTGCTGGCTCTTTTCTCTCATTTATCCCAGGAAAGCTTGTTTAAATGTCCCTTGCATGCTGTAATTGAATCCACTGTAGGAACTCCAGCTTGTAGCCTCTTTCTCTGGGCCTCTGGAACTTCCTGGGGGTGAAAATCTGCGTTTAATGATGAACTTGGCAGTCTGAAGCGTTGTGTGAGAGACTACCCAAGGAGTAAGTCAGGAAATATGTTGCTGTGCTCCGTTTTAATTCAAGAGGTAAATGAGGGCACCGTGGGTCATGGCCATGGGTGTCAGCTTCGGGCTGGAAGGCTCAGCTCTTTGGCTCAGCAGTTTGAGCAGCAGGATATGAGGAGCCTCTGCCTGCAGCTGGTTCTGAACTGAGAAACTGGTGTGAAGGGAAACATGTTCTTACTCTTTACTTTCTGCAAGAGCCTTGACAGTGTGAAATCCCAAGGGTGCAGTGGTGCTTTCTGAATTAAACTGGGAATCAGTGAGTTGAGTCTATTCAGATATTCAGCTTTCCATGTGATATTACTCAACACATTTTAAGAAAACCAGTTATCCTTCGTGGATGTCAACAAAGCCATACCAACTTATGCTTTTTAAGAATTTTTACAAATATTTCATCTTAAGTGCTGTAATATGTTACAATTTTTTTTCAAAATTTGGGACTAGAATAGTTTTGGATGGAATAGAAGAGGGAGCAGATTTCAGGGAGATTTTCAGGGATTTGTTAATACACAGGATATGTATAACCCTAATGTTAGGCCCAAAAGGTGTGAGGTCTGAGAAGAACAGCTTGTCACCTGAAGCCAGTCTGAGCATGAGGCTGGGATGTAACTGAAGGAAGCAGAAAAGCATAGCATGAATTTTATTTTTCATGATGGTAATGGTTGTTTTAATGTTTCAAAGTGAGGAAGAGCTAAACTTAGTCATAGACATGTGAGATATGGATCTGACCTGGTAGAGGACTGTAGACTGCTCAGGTTTCTGGCATATACAAGAAACTCTGGCATGAGATTGGAAGAAAGTCATGAGCAAATTTTCTCCTGGGAGAGCTAAGGAAAGGGAAAAGAGGGGGAAGTAGAAAGAGGGGAAGAAAAAGAAGTTGTGCAAGGTGCTGAATGTGAAAACAATAAACTTTGATGTGATGAACATTTTCTGGGAAGCAGGAGGATCTGAGGATGGCAGAGGAGGTAGGTGACTCTGGATAAATGGACTGGAGGGGATGAGGGCAGAAGCCTGGAGGGGAGAAAGCTTCAGTGAGAGGAGGCGTGAGATGACTGAGCCTTGGCTGAAAGGCTTCAGCATTATAAATTGGGCAGGCAGATTTAATGGGAGCTTTGAGTCTGGGAGAGGAGGGAGGAAGAGCTGGAAATGCCCCAAAGAATATGGGTCTGTGAGAAGGACATCGCCACTGGCAATGTGGAAAGGAAGGAGAAAATGCACCAACTCGCCCAGGGCTGACAGTTCAGAGGCTGAAATGCTGAGCACACATGAGGAGGTGGGGGCAGAGAGCACTGGCTGCCCCATCAGGCCCCTCTGCAGCTGGGGTAGCTTTTGCTGCAGTGGGAGGAGGGGGTCACACTGGTGGAGGGCAGTGTGCCAGCCATGGAACTTGCTAGAGAGGTGGAAAGTAGGTGTTTTAAGGCTAAAGTGGATCCCTACTCCCAGAGCAAAAGGGCATGTCAGGGCAATAACGTGGCTGTTTGTGATCACAGTTTACTGTGCCCCTGAAGTATTGCTCTCATCTCATCCAGGGCTCTGCCCTGGAGCTCTCTCTGTCCTGGCTGACTAACCCTGGTCCTGCTGCCTTGCAGGGCTGGATGTGGTTGTGTTCATGGAGAAGGTGTGCCAAAGCACTGCCTTTCCTCTGTTTTCCATGATCCTGCAGTCCCTTGAGTGCCTCCTTCCCTTTCTCTTCACCCCACCTGGTGAAGAGAATCTAGTCCTGGATTTAAAGCTCTGAATCTGACTTGATTCTTTGAGAGAGATTCTTATCCCCATCTCATTGTGGGCCCTGGGAGTGTTCCTGTAGTGGGAACACCTTGGGAACTCTACTCCCCTTCTGGCACTACCCAGAGTTTCTGTAATCTGGGTACACTACAAGCACTGTATTTTTCCTTCTTCTTTGTTTTTTCTTTAAGCATTTTGGGGCTCCTCTTAGACCTCATGTGGTGCATAGTATAGAAGATGAGCTGTGAGGAGACTAAGGTTGACCTTAGGGCCCTGAATGTTGTATGCCTTTTTATATGGATTTTCCAGACTGTGACTGTTACAAATCTGGAGATCCCTTTTCCCTGCTCCTTCTCCAGAACTGGTGTGTTTGCTCTGGACTGGAGGCTGCCCCTCTCCTTCATCCAAAATGCACCACAGCATCTGCACCTGGTCCTGCCCAGCCTGACACCCCTCTGCAGGACACTCATTTTCAGTGCAGCTGTTGTCAGGCTGGGTCCTTTAAGCTCCAGAGTCTGATGCCCACAATGTGTCAGTGCTTTTGAAAACCTTGGCTAAATGGCTTTATAAATGCAAGGAAATAAGATGGTAAATGTCAGTACGGCTGTGGCAAAAATGTGAGTGTGCAGGGATATTAAAGGCTGGCATTTCACAGGGAGCATCTCCCACTCCTTTTTTGTTTCCTAAAAGTGCCCAATTATTTCAACAAGCCACTTTTCAATGCAGACATTGCAAGGTCCTGGATTAAATTTATCCTTTCCACAACTCCACCAACTTCAATAGAGTTGCACCAACACTTGTCCCATCTTTTGTAGTCGATTAATTTATGTTCATTTTACTTCTCCGGTGCCAATGAAAGAATTTAATAGACTCTTATTGTCCCCTGCAGATCCCCCCCTCTGTGCAGAGAGGCATCAAGCTCTGCTGTGAGTTGGCATTGTTGTTCTTTCTCTTTTTGACTTCCTTCATGGAACAGAAGGAGATTACACCAGGGGAGTTAACTGTGTACTTGGCTCTCCAGGGAATCCAATACACGCCTGCAATTAACCTGCATTGAACTGGCCATTGGATGTTGCTATTCCTCCACAATAAACACAGATGGGAGGCAGTTTTGACTGAGTATTTGTATACTGCAGGTTGGCAGAGCTCAAGTCAAAATAAATACAATTTCCAGACGGTTTGGATCCTTGACTCTCCTTTCTGCCTTTTTTTTTTGTTTTCTGACAGAGGATAGGAAAAACCTGAATACTATCCAAAAAAACCTTCTTGTTTGGCCCCCAAAATAAATATTCCACCTAAAAGCTTAATCGATTTCAGATCTCAGCCCCATCAGTCTGTCAGGGAGACAGTAAAAGGGGAGAAAAATTTTAATCAGGATTTAGCAGGGAAAGCAATTCAGTGGGAGGGAAAGTACAGTTTGAATTGCACTTAATATCACAAGCTTTCATCTTGCTTCTGCTTGGAACATTGCACAGCTTTACTCCTCTCATGGGCAGCTTGAGTTCTGAGGATTAAAATAAGATTCTGAAGGTTTGTGGGCGAAAATACATCTTCATGTGTTTCTCAGTCTAGAGAGTGAAGGAAATATGTTCCAACTGGAATAGTTTTTTCTTTACTTGTTTGGGGGAGGAAAGACCGTGGGTTGGAAGGAGCACCTCATTAGCTATTAATTATTTTTCTCATTCACAAAACCAAGGAGTTTCCTCCATTCCCAAAAATGGATTGTCAGTGGGAAAACCTGAACTCTGGGAAGATTAAAAAAAAAAAAAAAGGCAAGCAAAACAAAGCACAGTTGTTAAGTTTAAAGAAATGGAGTTAAGCATATAAAAATTCTGCCACCAGGGTCAGACTTGATGCCATGTGTATTTTTTTTTTTCATTAAAGGAGTGCAGATTTTGAGCCCGAGCTATTATTTCAGGTGACTTGAGGCCCTCCGGGGGCAGCAGTGAAATGGAAAAGAGCACGGCAGCCTGCTCTTGGAACTGATGCTCACTGAATCTGAAAGGTCATGTCATGTTTTCTGGCAATTGACTCAATGGGTTTGGATTCTACAACATAAGGTCGGGCCGTTTTCACTCAGCACATGTTTACTGGGGAATGTGCCTTCCAGTTGTTTTCACATTGACCTTATTACCCTGCCACACTGATGAGCCTGGCACAAACCCCACTTTTTGTATTGCTGTGTGCACCACATTCCCTCTCCCTTTCCTGCCCCACAGTGTTGCTCCTTTGGGCTGCAGATGGAGGATTTGGTGGATGCATTTCCCCCCTCCTGACCCTCTGCTTCCCGTGCCTCTGTTCCAACAGATGTGCAGAAAGCCCATTGACTGCACACTTTGGAAGGACAAGAGGGTGCAATGGGATTGAGTCATATTTGGTTCTCAGAGTGGGGAGGAGAAGGAACACAGACTCTGGGCTGTAAACTCCAGCAGGAGGATTTACAGCATGTGATGTAACAACCCTTCCCAGGGCTCCTGCAGGAGATGTGGCCAGGAGGTGAATGAGCTGGGAGGGCTCCGAGCCTGGGGCTCCACACTGGGCAATGTTCAAAGGGATGGAGGCAGCAGTTCCCAGTCCTCGTGGTAAATCTGCTCCTTCATGCAAATAGACTGGCCGAGCTTTACAGGGATAAATAAAACACTGCTGCTATTTCTGCAAGCGCATTGGCAGCTCCCTCTCCTTGCAGCCTCAGACGTTCTTGTGCTGAGAACACAATATGTGTCTCCACCACCTTTTCAGGCTTGAAAAAGTGTTATGGGCTCCTGTCAATTTTAAGAGTTTTAAATTAAAGACGAGGAGTTTATTATTACTTGGAATGCTCCCATGTCTGAAGCAGTTTGAGACAAAAAGGAGCTCAGACATGTGGAGAAAGTCATTGATAGAGGGAAGAAAATAAGCCCGTGAGTGCTTATTTCTGTGAATGCTTTGCTTAACCTTGTCCTGCCACCCAGTTGTCAACCCTCCTGCCCTAAGATTTAAAAAATGCTGCAGTGCTTCATCATTGTTTGGATATTGCTCTTTCAGTAAGGTCAGAGCAGACTTGCAGCAAATCCACGAGTCAGAGAGCAAGGCACACTGTGATGTTACACAGGAGTGTCAGGACCTTGAGAGATGAGAGGTTTGGTTCTGGTTTGGACTTTGCTGTCTGAGCGTGGCACCAACAGGTTATTTTTGGAGACAACTTCACAGTCTGCTGATCAGAAACACCGGGTAAGACCTAGGGATCAGTTATTACCTTGGGCATGTTTCTGTCAATAAAATGAGAGCCTTCTTTGAGAGAGGCTTCAGGAGTGGCTGTTGCAGCCATCAGGATGAGGGCAGTGTCCCTGGTCCTTGCTGGATTTAAAAACAAAATATGTCCTAGTCATTGTTTGCTATTGGGATGGCTTTTGTCTGTGTGTTGCACTTTAGGAGGAAGAGAATTGCTGGAGAATTGTGAAGGAGGCTTTCTCCATGCCCTGGGTTGCCTGGGATCCTGGTGCAGCTGTCCCCTGCATCCCATGCTCCATGCTGGTGATTCCAATACCCTCTCAGGGTGTGAAGCACCACACAGATAAACCCCTTGAGCACTGGAACAGGAACGCAGAGCTGTCAGCCTGTTGCTGTGTCCCAGATCCACACATAGGGCAGAGGGGTGATAATTTCTGAGGAAGAGGAGGGTTAACACCTTGGCTCAGCTCAGGAGGTGCTGACCATTCTGTGTAGGCACACCAGCCTGTTTGGCACTGGCCACAAAACCAGAGGGCAGTGTAGAAAAGCCTGTCATAGCAGATTGCTCCCAAAGTCTCACCCAGAACGTGGCTGCTCATACAGTTTTTAGAACCTTAATTTTTTGCAAGACATGCAAACCTGTCTGAGTTGGCAAGTCCATCTTGTGTAAACCCCTGCCTGAGTTACAGCCTCAAGTCAAGGTTTCTTGAACACAATCCTGGCTTTTGTCTTCACAAAGTAAATGCTGTGCACTGTAAAGCATGGACTGTGCAAGCAGAGCAGCTCTAGAAAATGCTTCTAAAATCTCATTTGTTAAAGTCTGGAAATTAGGATTCATCTCAGCTACAGGACCAAGGCAAGGCTCGAGAAACACATGTCCATTTTAAACTGGAATAGAGAGTTCTGTGTGAATTTCCCTTCTTTTACAACCATAACCATGAGATTATTTGCTTTAATTCCTATAGTTCAAATCTGTTTTCCCAACAGTTTTGTGGTGCTGAGAACATATTCCCTTTGAGTGGGAGCCATTTTAATGGCTCAGCCTGCTGATTTCACAAGAGCCTGAAGGGTAAAACTCCTTGGAAGAGTGTTCAAAACTCAAGTAGTTTGTGTTGGAAGGTAAAATGCAGTTTAAATGGTGCAATGCCCTTTCTTAACTAACACTGCAAGTGCCCTGTGGCTGTTCTGTTCTCACTTCAGGTGATGGCTGTGGATTAAGAGCCCGAGGCCTTGGCCAACATCTATAGGCAAGGCAATGCATCCCCAGGGCCCAATTCAAGGAAACTTGTGCAGGTGTCATAATTAGCAGTTTCCTGTTAAAGCTCCACAAATAAGCTCTAATCCTCAAGGCACCAGTCTCCAAAACCCCTTGCAGGTTTGTTTTCAGACCAAGTAATATTCATCTGTAACCTGTGTTTTTTTTAATTGCCCAAGCTGCACATTTAACTACCCTGGGCCCACTGGCTTAGATTTTGCCGAAAATCAGATGTGAGCAGGAATTAATGGCTCCAGTTGCTCCCACTGCCTGCCCACCATGCCCAGTGCAACCTGCCCTTAAATGAGACTCAACAATAGTCGAGTCAGAGCTGAACGGAGGACTTTGCTTTCCTATGTTATCCCTCCTCGCCCTTCCAGGCCAATAAACATGTCATAAAGGGAGGAAAAAGTGTGAAAAGTTAGGAAGCAAAACACAACCCTTAATGGTCTCTACATGTGCTGCAGCCACCTTCCAGTGAGAGTTGAGGTCCCAGATTTTTTAACACTTGGACAAACTCCCCCTCCCAAGCCCAACAGAGCAGGGACTCCCAAAACAGGCATTCCAGGACGGAATAATGTTGGCAGTGCATGTGCACGTGTGTGTGTGTTCATGTGCAGGGAGAGAAGAGAGAGAGGGAGGAGTGTGTTAATTGCACTGTGAGCACATGTCAGGCAGGGAAGGGAAAGTTTCTCAGATCCCATGATCAGCAGGGCATCTGAGGACTTTCATGTTTTTCACAGTACAATAAAACTACCAGTGCCAGCTGGAGTCTCCAGCCAAACCGTATGCCTTGGAGCTTAGATGTTTCACATCACTGAAGGCTACATAATCCTTTCAGCTGGCATTGCCTTCCGTTTGATATGTCTGGGGATGGAGATAGTTAGTGAAAGAATCACATGGGTTGGTGTGTTAGATTAAACAATGGGCCCTTCCCCCTCTCGCCAAACACATTTTGGGAGTATTAGTTTGGGAAGAGGGGCACAAAAGCTTTTCATCCCTGTTTTCTTGATCTGTTTCTTGCTTTGTTTAGCCTCCAAGTGTTGACAGGCTGTGATGATGTTACTTCTCTTGGCGTGAATTTTTGTGAGACGAAAAGAAGGATCTGGTCAGGTTTTTCAAACAGATCAGAGATAAGTCAGAGAGAAATGAGAGCTTCAAGCCTTGTTTATTCTGAAGGGGAGAATGTAACCTCAGTACTGGATACTGGGGGTTGGGAGGGGGGTTGAATAGAAACCCATTTTAAATAAATTCAGTATGTGCTATCTCTTCAAGTTGCAAGGAAAAAACACAGAAGTTATAAACATGCAAAGCACATGGCAACAGAATCATAATTTTACTAGTTGAATGTAAAAAAATATACTTTGGCCGTCCAGAAAAAAGAGATTGGCCTTTGAAAGTCCCTTCAAACCATGAAAGCAGCACTTTGGGGCAATGAGGTACTTATGGAAATATCTACCTGGTGTTGTGACTCTGTGCCAGGTTTTGGTCATACCATTGTTTAGGTGATCATAAGCCAAGCAGAAATTGGGATAGAGCTCTTGCAGGGATGTATGACTCACCATCATAAATAGTCCTCTGGCATTTTATTTCCTAGAGCCTTTGTTGAAGTTTAAGATGTGTTTTAGTGTGTCAAATATGCAAAACTGTAATTGTGGAGGCAGAGATCTGGGTTTGTGGCTTTTGGTGTATGGAACTAGAGGTGATGGATGGCATGGGAAAAGGAAAAATAACATAGATAAAATTTTGGTTTGTATTATCTATTAGATTTTAACTATGTATCTGGAATATGATTTGTTTGGAAGGATGATCTTGCACAGCAAAGATTTCTAGATGTGACAGAGACTTTGACTCAGCTTTGCCAGAACCTTAAAAGTAGGAGCAAGTTAGAGCTTCTTTAGTGAGCTCTAGGAAAAGAGGAATGCTGTTGGGATGTAATGGATCCTACTCTCAGTTTCCATATGCAAATCCTTTGCTTCCCAGTTCTTGTAGAGATTACTGTGCTGGTCTGCATAGGTTCCTAAAGGCCTGGTGATCTCAACCAGCCTTCTTACCATTAAAAAAAGTAGATGGTCCTTAATCTTGTAACTTTATGTGTCACATAGAGCAAAAAACCTTGGCAGATGGACAGGGACAGATTCCAGCTCAGCTGGGCACCTGCAGGGCAAATGTAGCATCCTGTGATCATTTCCTCTGTGCACTCTGGGAAGTAGCAGTAGCAATGCTTGGGTGGTGGGAAAGCTTTTCTTACGGAAATAAAAGAATGAGGATGAAGGCCAACTTGGGATTTAAGTACCTGGTTTCACTCCCGCAATGTGTGTTACAAAGGAGTAGGCAGGAGGTTGGGTTCCCTTTTGTTGCTGGGGTGCTGAAACGGGGCAGTTTTTGCTGGTTTAATTCCCAGAGCAGAACCCACAGGGAGATCAGAGTGCTGGGGTTTGCTCTGCATGGAGTAATGCAGGAAGGGCAAGGTGTGTGAAATGGGATGGTCCTTCCACTGGTCTGCTTACCTGGTGCTGGAAAGGGATTTCACATGTTAAATTCCATACTCTTGCAGGGAGTCTTTGCTTTCAGAAATACCGAACTACTTTATCATCTGCATCAGTAGGATTGTCTGGCTGTGGCTTTTCTTTTTGCTAGAGTTTTCACATGAGGGTTTTGTAGGAACCTTGGCAAGCTGAAGAGATGACATAAAAGGAGCTATCTGGCTTGGTGTGTTCTTGAACTTGCTTCTATTTATTTCTTTCATGTCTCCAGACTCAGTGGTGCTAAAACATAAGTTGTAAGTGTGCACTTTTCCCTGACAGAGAATTTTCTTGCAAACTTTTGACAAGGTGATAAAACCCGTTTTCTTTCCCCACTTTGTTGTACCGTGCTGTGTGAGCACATGTAACTGATGATCCATTGGGATCTCTAAACCAGTGTTATGCAAACAATTCCACACCTTTCTGTTTCGTTTCTGTGCAGGAAATCACTCTTATAAACAAACACAAATTACTACTATAATAGTGTGGAACACTGAGACTATTGACACTGCCTGTAAAGGTTTAGGTTAGGAGGCCAGTTCCTCTTTGCTTTCCATATAATCAATGGAGAAAGCTGAACCTGCTTTTAATATCAGGTAGTGAATCACTCTCTCCCTGTGTCTTCCCTCTGTTAGGTAGTGAATGCAATCACCCAGGTGAGACACCTACAGTCATGCTGAATTTAGGTGCTGTGCATGCCCCTGGTGGTTTCAGTTGTACCTATCCCCTCCACATTTGTCTGCAAAGACTGA
The DNA here is from genome assembly GCF_047495875.1 of Pithys albifrons albifrons. NCBI lineage: Eukaryota > Metazoa > Chordata > Aves > Passeriformes > Thamnophilidae > Pithys > Pithys albifrons. The sequence goes on along the minus strand of NC_092470.1, from coordinate 17,760,290 downwards.
AACATTCATCTAATTACAAAGAGGATCCTGTGAAGAGAATGATGGGTTTCAATGAAGAAAGCAGTCAGGCTTTGTTTGAAGTTGTTGGTCTCCCCCAGCAGTGCCTGCATTGCCCAGCACACCCTGTCACACAGCAGAGCCACCTTGGCACATGCAATCACAAGCTCTCTTGAGCTGTAAGGGATGATGTCATACTAAAAAAAATAGCATTAAGAATTATGCATGAAGGACAGTATCCTTCTTATTTCCTGACAGCCCTTCAAGTCTTGACCTCCTTCCAGGCAGAAAGCAATCTGTGAAAACATCAGCTCCTGTCAGCAACTGCAATTTAGAGAGAGCAGCACATGCTTCGTGAGCTGGAGGAGTTGTGAAACTCCACAGAGCACCATGTGCTTGTGCTTAAAAAGCAGCTGTCCTCATCTCTCCACCCTGATGGCAGTGTAAGTGTTTGCTCAATGTTCTCCAGCTCCTTGGTGTGGGCGTTGGGAATGCCACAGGGGAAAGATGGGTGAAGCTTTGGGCTGTTGGAACTTCCTCCCCACAGGTTTCCAGCAGTCATGGGAACCATGAATGACCTTCCCATTCAATGTGAGTATTAAAGGGTTCAATTCTCTCATTCTGACACCTGGAATTTACTGGAAAACAGCAGTGGGAGAGCAGTGGGAGAGGTGCTGCCAAATCACAGAGGTCTGAACAAAGGACCCTGGATTACCTCAGTTCACCCTTTATATCTGTCTGAAACTGGGAATATCTTCTTCAAACTTCAGCAGCTATTTTATGTCCCTCTGGAACCCTATCAGATACCCCTTATATTTTTGCACTGACTGAGTTAAAGGGGTCAATCAATGAAATCAATGGCAGTGAACATGGGGCAGCGAAAAGGAAATGCTTTCTCCTGCAGCACAGGAACTTCTTGTCATGGGAGGTTACAGAAGCAAATGCTGTGGCTGAGTATCTGTTTAGTGAGATTGCTGATCTTTGGAAAAAGTTACTCATACTGAAGTATCTCTGTCTCTTCTGCCTCCTTTTCTTTTCTTTTTGTATTGTGTAGCACAGTGTACATTAGGAGTAATTAATTTTGTTCTGAACCTTGAGAAATGGGTTGCTCTGAAAGGCCAGGGGGTTTCATGCCCCCCCCCAGCATGAACTGGGGGAGAATGATGTGCTGTCCCAAAACCTACTGGGGTCTTTTTAGTACAAGAACACTTTTCCCCCCCTACATGATCCTCACTAAACATCCCCTCTTCTGTCACTGCATTGCTGGGAAATTCTGTGCAGCAAAAGGTACCTTTCAATGAGTGCACAATGTTCCTCTTGAAGTGAACAATAAGCCATTTCCCCTGAGTTCCATAATGAAAATGCTCCTTTGAATTCCTAAATACTTGAAAATATATGCTGTGTTGAGTAACTGTTGACAACTTTGAGTTATTTGGTACCTCTCTGCATCTGCTTTAGCCTCTGAAGTTCACGAAGCCATTGTGATAGACTGGAAGTTATCCTGCCCTGACCTAGGTGCTGTTTTGCTCCAGGCTCAGGGTGTCCCTTGTTATTAATCTTATCATAGGAAGCCTTGAATAACCTGACTGGAGTCTCTCAGTGATGAACAGTACCAGATTAAGCTCCATTTTGGTCATGAACTCTTGTACATGAAAATACCCTGGAAGTGTTGGCTTTGACTCTGTGTGTGTGCAGAATTGCAAGCCCTGTTGTTTCTGCCTTCTGGATTTACAGGGATGAATCTTAAGTTTAACAGAGAATTCTACCTTTTTTTTTTTTCTATTACTGAATTTTCTTCCACCTAGTAAACAAGGCCTTTTATTGGAAACAAGCATTTCTTTACAGGACTTCAGAATTCTTTCTCCCTAAAATTTGTGTGTTGCTACATAAATGTGCTTCCTCTATGCACTTCTGTCCTGAGGCATTTCTGTAGGACTTGAGTCTAACTACCCTTTAAGGAGCTCTTAATTTCAGAGAAGAACTAACTCCTCTTCCAGGTAATTTTTTGTTTGCTTAAGTCTCCTTCTCATACTTGAATATCACTAATCTGCTCAAAGCTGCTGAAATCTCCTATGAAGTCCTTTGTTATATCAGTATGTGACCTCTTTGCATAAGAGGCAAAAGTGAGAAGATTTGTCTGCCCCTGTCCTTGAAAATCTCAAGCTCTGGTGTTTTGGGCAGTCAGGAGACAGAGGTACCACTTACCAGGGAGAACAAGGAAAACTATTTGGAATCAGGCAATGTGCTCCATACTGGGAAAAATGCACTGACAGACACTAGATCTGGAGTCACTGGGAGACGTGGATGAATTCAGGATCTCTGGATTGGAGCTCTCTTCCCAGTCCTGGCCCAGCCTCCCTTTGAAGTCATGTAAATTATTTGTGTTCATAATGTCTTTGATGGAGTTCCACACATTTGTTTTCTGCTACTTGAAGGACAAACTCCTCTTGCTTGTTTGAATGTACCTTTCCCAGGCTTTATCTCCTTCTTATATTGGAAGATATGGTGAACAGTCCCTTTCTGTCCTACCCCTCCAGTCCACTCATGGTTTTATAAACTTCTAAAATGAATTCTGTGTCATCCCTTTTTGAAGCTCAAGTCCTGAAGGGTCTGTATGAACCTTCCTCATACAGGTGAGTTTTCCATACTGTCTCTCTGAATCTTTTCCAATTCTAATAGACCCCTTCCTGAACATGAATTATCCCTATTGGAGAAGAGTGGGATTAGAATCTGGATCTTTCTGTTGTGGGTTTTAATTTGAAGGATGTGTGATAGTCCCCTCTAATATCTGCATGTCTTCCTTTGTGTACTGAACAGTCCTGTGTTGGTGATGAGGGATAACCCTCATTAGGTTATTTTCCATCAGTGTTTTAGGAAATAGAGGCAACCCAAAGGAAGATGAAGGCAAAAGCTCCAATGACCCCATGATCAAAAAGCCTTGAAAATGAGCTGGGGCTGATGATGTTTTTCAAATTGGGATATACTAATGACCTTAGCAGGTTCACCCCTGAGCCAGTTTTACAAGCAATCCTTTAGAATTGTTTCAGCAGGAGCTGCTAACCAAGGAACATCTGCAGTGTGGATGTGTGATGCACAAGGTAAACTCAGTTTGTTTTCTGAACTCTGCTTTCAACCATCTGCAAGCATTTATCTTGGTTCCATTCCTGTGCATGCAAAACACTGTAAAAATGCAAAAGCCTACAACTGGCACAATGTTGGTTTGTTGCTGCCAGTACATCCCCAGAATGTGGACTTAGTGCCCTCGGGTGGTTTTTTTCTGTGGGAGATTTCATTCCATAGCAACCAAAACAAACTTGCATCCCAAAAACCATCGAAAGTATTAAAAGACTCTGGCTTGTCTGCTACTAATGGAATCCCCAGCTCCTATGCTACTTGTTAAAACCCTTAAACTAATAAAGCTCTCATCCAAACTCTGACCTTGGGCTGACAAGTACATAAAATTATCCAAACCCCATCAAACTCACTTCAAAAATTGAATTCTGGAACAATTAAAAAGATAAATAGCTGAAACTTGAAAACAAAGCCATAGCCCAAGGTAATACTCACTATTTAAAACTTAAAGTTTTCATGGCAAAGACGGTTTTTTGCTAGCACTGGAACTTAGTCTCACTCTTACTTGGCTAAATAAGATGACTTGCATACTGGCATCTTTTGAATAATTTAAAAAGCCAACTCTGGCATTAAGGACTAATAAAACCTGGGGTTGTTTCCATTAATAACCTTCACTGATTAAATGAGAGAGATAAGGAATAAAAGGATTCAGAAATGGAGGTCAGTGTATGGATCACTCTGACTATCTTTTCTCTGCTTCCAAATCTTCTCTGGGAGTATGAAATGTTATTGCAGAAAACATGAACAAACAATGCCCCAAACTGCTGCCTGCAATTCCAATCAGCCACATGCCACTGGGCTTACAAAAGAAGTCTCTGACTCTTTTCTCACAGCTGGCTTTTTTCCAGGCTCAGTTGTGTTTGGGAATAGTCCACAGATTGGTGACTGTGAGGCACATAATCTTGACTCTTCTTCTGAATTCTTTTCAGTGCTGGCTGGATAATCCTTGCACTGAGTTACAGCAGATGCTTGTAACCCCTTTTCCACTTCACTGGGCTTGGTGGTGTTTCAGTTTCTTCAAACATCCTCCAGTCTCAGGGTGAGACAGGAAAGCACATGGTCTGTCTCATCTGTTCTACCTGCTCTAAACATTGTGCTGAAGTCATTGCCAATTATTAAGACCTCTATGAGGTCTAAGTCCCCAAAACACTGTATTCAACTCTCTTTTTCAGTCTGTGCCTGCTCACCAGAGTCTCTGCTTCTTCAGAGCCCACCACTCACATTGTCTCACCAGTCTGGCTCTGAGCTGTGTAGTTCCCTCCACGTTGGGTTGTACTTGCCTCTCTTGAAGTGTATTTGCCTGTTTTGAAGCACCCTCTCCTTGCATCACAGCCTTGTGTTTGCACTCCATCACTTCCCTGACTTGCCCAGCACTCCTTGCTGGGACATCTGTACCATGTGGTCATTTCTGACCCAGAAATGCTGGGGAAGGTCAGGCTGCTCCGTGACAATACCAGGACAAACCTATTTCTGCAGAAATAACAACAGCAATAAAGTAATGTGTTCTCTGCAGAGGCTTTGCCAAATGTAATGTTGTGACTGGCTATTTATCAGAGCTAGAAGCTATTTATTTGTGATGTTATCCACACCATCTCTCTCTCTCTTTTTTTTTTCCCCTCAGGAAAAGGACATTTCTACTAAAGCTTTCTTTTATTAAAACCCAGATCTCCACAAAGCTCTTCCAATTTCAACATGGGAAATTTTTAGCCAGTCCTATTTTTTCTTTGTTTGTATGTGTAGACTTTATTTACTTGCTTATATTTGTTGTTATGTGTGATGTGTTAGTTCTATTTAATTCAAATGATAATTAAGGCACTTGGGGGACTTGGACTCAACTCCTACCTTTGCCAGAGATCAAGTACTCTCAGTTCTTGATGTTGAAATGAGGGACAGAAAGAATTCCTGTGTCATCCAATGAGATTAGAAGATGATTTCTCAAGGCTTTACAATTCCCCTATATGTGTGTGGTGCCAAATTGATCAGAATTTCTATTACTGTTACTTCTGTGTGCTGTGGTAATGTGAACAATACTTAAATAAGGCAGAACGTGGTGAGTGTGAGGATGGCTCTTACTTTCCTTGAGGGTGTTCCACTGATTATTGTTGGTCTTTTCAGAGTTAGGACTCCCCCAGAGGTGGCCAAAGTTTGGGGCAAGGGAGGGCAGTGGATTGCACAGCCCCTGGTAGAATGTTCCAAGAAGTTTGGCACCCCAGTGGAGTTTGGAGTATTTATTTCACTGCAAAGTAGTTTCATGGCAAGCAGTTTTTTACTGTCAGAGGCACTTTCCATTCATGTCATAAATTACTCTGAGCTTTGACAAGTCCTTCAAATCTGCTTTCCCCTTTCCTCGCCCCAGTGTGTTACAAAAATGCCTTGATGGATATTTTGAAAGTTGACAGGCCAGTAGATCTTTCTGAACTAAAAGGCATTCTGAGTTTAGTGGCATCACAGAAACCAAGAGGGAGAAAAAAGAATAATGTGAAATGGTATTCAAGGATTGGCTTTTTTCTACAGCCACAAACTGTGAGCTTTTGAATATTACCTTTGAAGAGAAGAGAAATCTGGCTTTAAAAACACAGTTCTGATATCTGAAGCTCTGTTGAAAATGTAACTTGTTATGGTCTCTTAAATTTTGTTTTGTTTTATGACATTGTTTCGTTTTATACATGTTTTTATATTTAAAACAGAGTGATCCTTCCTAATTGATTTTTAACTGTTCTCTCCCTCTTGCCTTGGAATCTTTTCCAGTAGTGTGTGCTCATTAACCATGACTAGTCAGAAATACTAAGATTAGACTGTGATTTTAATTTTCTAATCTTGGTTCTCCTTTAGGTTTTTTATTTTGTTGTTGATGGTTTTTTTTATTTTTTCAAATGTATAATTGATTTGGTTCATTGTTGTACATCAGGAAGATGCCTGAGCTCTTGATTATCTTCTTGTCATCAAACCAGAGCACATGTTCTTCCTATGAATCTATGCTTTGATGTCATTAAAATTGCATTTTGCTCTTAGAAAAGATTTTCTTTAAGTTATCATTTCTTTTGACATGAATTTAATACATTAGACATCACTTTTATTAATGTAGCTGGATGCAACATATAATAAAATTCAGGGAGGTCAATGCCTGGCAAAGAATTTTATGAGAGAAGGCATTTGGAATGTGATTTTTAAAAGTATCTATTTATTTCCTTAGCAGTGTTTCTAATAACAGTTTGGCACAACTGACAAGCTTGAGTGTATTCCTGAATTTAAACCTTAGTTCTGGTATCTCGTGGTCTTTCAGCTGCTTGAACATGTTCTGACTGCAAGAGCCTCCAGAAATGGGGATTTTAGTAGGACAAGGAATCAGGGCAAGGCAAGGGGAAATCCTCAACACCTACTGGGTATTTCATCTAAACAGAATCTGAGTACGAACATCAGGATGTGCCCCGTGATCCAGATTAAAAATGTGCTTTAAAGGAAACTAGCACTGGGTTCATGGGATATAGGACCTAAAGCCCTTCTGTTCTGAGTGTGCAGTTGTGGTCAGGACAGCAGTGTTGTTCCCCATGCTTTGTGAAGAGTGCTGTGTGCCCTTCAGTGTCCCTCTGGATCATCAGGAGAAATCCATAGTGGATGAGTTTTTAATTTTTCATTTCAAGAGTGTCATTTCCAGTATCAGCCTCACTTATCATAATGCTGACACACACAGCCCTCTGGAGCTCAGTTTGGAGGCGAGTGAGGAGTTACCAGTCAGCAAAATCAAAACTTGGTTTCCAGATTTTTTTTCTTAGGTACTTAAAAAATATCCCTAATGTGTGGAAATGTGAACATGAAAAGTTACTTGGGTAAAAGGAGAAACTTTTCTGAAGTTGGTGTACTGGAGTATCAGCAGATGGAGACCAGAGCCCAGTCCCTGATATTTGCCTGCTGAGAATCTGTCCTGTTTTGTGCTTTGCTACCCTTTTGTTCTATAAATCTAAACTGAGGCTTTTTTTGGGTATTTTTTTTTCTTGATTTTGTTTGTTGCCTTGGCACTGCAGATTATATGACTGGACAGCTTTCATAAAGCCCCTTGAGATGTCTCAGCCTGATGAGGTGCTAATTAAATGGAAGTAGTTGTTGAAGTGGGAGAGGGAGTGAGAGTTCAGGGTTACCTAGTTTATGCACTAGTTTGGTTGATGACTTCAATGAAACTAAACAGGAAAGCTTCAGACACTTATGAAATTACAAAACTTATGCTAACTCTTATTAGATAATTCTGAAAGCTTTATTGTTGCAGTTGGGCTGCATCCTCAAATGCCAGGGCTGGATCTTGGGTAAGGTCTCTTGAGTCTCCAGGAGTGTGTGAAAACAATAGCAGTCCCAAGGTCTTGGTGTGGAGCTCGTCCTTCAGCACAGGGACAAATTTCCCCAAAATCATCTTCATCTTAACTCTTCTCTTTTTTGGCTGCACTGTCTCATGCTGCTCTTAGTACTCTGCACAATCAAAAGGCCTTTGTGATTGGCTGCTATTGAGAGCCAGCTGAAGTTCTGAGGTCCAAGGAAGCTATTCAACAAATTTACTTATTCACATCTCAAATCTCCTAACAGTTCCTGGAATCATATTTCCCGTTTGGCTTGTGCATCTTACTTTACATAACAATTTCAGGTCACTCGGAATGCATCACTAAAATGTCACACTCTTCAGATTGTAATTGCAATCAAAAAGGTGTTACTTGTTCTGAGCTCTGTAAGGAGGAGACACAACCACTTATGTTCACCTGGTGCCTTGTAAACAAAGCTCTGCCCTTGGGGTAGTCAACATAATGTCTTTTGATGAAGATGGAGATCACAACTTACTAGGTAGTGAAAGAATCAGGTGAACATCCTGTACTCTGAAAGCTTTATATGAAGCTCTATGTGAAGCTCTGAAGCTTTCTGTGAAGGACTTATGAAAGGATGTTTTTTTAAAATTTGTTTGTTAAAACTGGGTGTATAACTTAATACAGAGTAGGTGGAGTAAGAAGATGAACTTCGTAAACTGCTCGAAGGACATGAATTTGTCTTTCACTGCAGTGGAAAAAGAAAAAAAGGGAAATGGTCAACTGATTACTTTGGATTTTTGTTTTGAATTTGCTTTGAACTCTGTCAGTTGTTGAATTAGTTTTTGCCATGATAGATATAAAAAAAATAATCCTTCAATTTAGTATTTGGTTCTGTATCTCAGCAGTGTTGGGAGCACTGATTCTGTAACAACCCTAACTCTGGCTGAATTAGCTTTGCTACTTAAAGAACACTGGAAAAATGTGAGACAGCCCATCTCTGTGCTTAGATCTGAAGCTGGAACTAGGAGACATGGATAGACAAAAGTGGCTTCACTTGCTCTGGCCTCTCAGCTGGAGAGAGTGGTTTGACCATTGGTCAATCTTCAGTGATGCTGCCTGAGAAGGGCCTCTTTCCTTTATATGTATCTTCTAAGAACAAAGACTTTTAGTCTGGCATGTAAGAAAGATCAATGTAAGCAATAGGTTGAAATGGCACAGCCACAGCATGTCATGTCAAAACCCAAGAACAAAAGTCAGATGGAATTTGGGAATTCACTTTGAATCTGCCACTGTTCCTGGGGTTTGGGTCTTGCTTTAGTATGTTCTCTGCTCCCTATAGGACCTTCACTTTTCCATCATCTTGTCTTAGTGATGGGTATTGCATTTTCACAAAGGAAAAAACAACCACATGATAGTGAGAGGAGGCCCAGTATATTTTTTTCCTCAACACTGTTTTCAGGACCTGAAATCTGGTAGATACAGAGGCCCAGAGCTGTTACATGAGGACAGGATCGATTCAGTCAATCAGAGGGAAAACCTACTGTCAGGCTCTCAGACCTTTAACCTGCTCCTCAGAATTATTAGAACTCCCAAATCTCTTTGCAGGCCTTTTCTATTAGACAGATATTCCCATGTTTTGATTTTTTTGCTCCAGAAGTAATTTTTTTTATAATTACCTTCATTGAACTGCACTTACCATCTGTGAAGTGAGAGGCACTTAAATGATTTATTAGCCTGAGTTCCTAAAATGTGCTGAACAGCATGGGATTGATCTGGGCTGGTGACAACCACAGGATACATGACAATGGGTAGGTGGCTGGTGTTTGATGGAGCATCGTGCTGTGCTGGGGGGTCTTGCTCTGTGGGGATGTGTTGGCTCCCTTCCAGTTGTACAGTAGATCAATAAGAGGCAGGTGTGCCTTGGCTGAGAAACACAAAGAAATATCTTGAAGCACTGTTTTCCTCTTGAAAAAATCATGGGGCCCTGTACCTCTTGTTTCTGAAAAATCCCCCCATAAAAGGCTCTAAAAAGCCTTTTGGCAGCAAAGGAAACCTTTCTAGAGTTCAGAAATTGGTTCGGATTCATTCTTGTCTGTGCACTGATTGAAATCCTGAAGGCTGATTTTGGTCCTCACTCTGTTTCTTCTCAGGGCAGTCCTATCCATGATATGTAAGAAGCTTTCCACAGGCTTTCCTCAGCTCTGTACCAGGTGGTTAATGCTCAGTGGGGTTCAGCAGAGGTAGCACAGTGTGGAGCACAAAGCTGAGCTGTGTGGAGCCAGCTATGAACATCACTGGCAGGCAGTGAAAGGCTTAACTCTAAGCACTGCTTAAGGGGGAACTTGGTTCCTAGCTAAGCAGGAGATGGGAAGGAGGAGTATCTGCCTTTCATGCAAACAAAATCCTGCCTCTGGTAATAGGCAGGGGCTCCTGTCTTACATCTCCAGCTGCATTCTCATCTGAGCAGAGGCTGTGAGACCCTGCTACTTGTAGAGGTTTCCTATGTAGCAGAGACTCACAACTTCTGCTGACCTCAGAACCCAGCAGGAGCTGAGATGAAGCAGCTCCAGCCCTTCACAGTGATGAGATGCCACCAAGCAGCTGATCTCACAGATGCAAGTGACTGCAGGTGAGCCAGAGCCTGCTCTGTGCAGATTGCCTGGAGGATCTTCACAGGAACGTTGGCAAGGAAGAGGAGGTTGCAAAGCTGAGTTCAGTGGTGCATTCCTGCTGGGGGTTAAGCATCTGCCTCTCCCCTTCATTCAGCACAAACTGAGAGAGCAAAAAATCCAGTACCGACACTGTGTTAATCTTTCTCTTCTCCCACCAGTTTAACATATGCAGAGAAACACAGGACTGAGCTTAGAAAGAATAACAAAAGGGATGTGTTGGTTTAGTCCAAGCCATGGAAGAGCTTGGACCAGCCCTGTGATTTAACAGGAGGGTTGCAGCTCTGGCTGTGTTGCAGCAGTGAGCAGGAGCTGTCCTGTGGCTGGCAGCTGGCAGAGGGGGTGATGTGCAGGGCTCTCTGAGAACAGTTTGCAGCAGCAGAGAGTTGACAGGGATCAGCTACAAACCCAGGCCATGGCCTTTCTGTGCCCCCAGCACTGCCCCACAGCCGTGGGCAATCCAGCTCACATGGCAGGGGAGGCACTGGCAAAGGGAGGGCACAGGGGAGGCACTTGGCAAATGAGCCAAGAGGGGAAAAGGAGCTATGAGGAGATGTTGGAGCACTGCGTGGAGGGTGTGGGGTTTGTGAGGAGTTCTCACTGTGTCTTGGGCTCAGCTTTACATTTGCAGGGTGGTTAAAGGCCTGGAGGGGAGCAGGAGGAAAACCCCACCATGGGACGTTGTGCTGAGTGTGGGGACCGATCTGAGCTCCTGAAATTTCTGGGATTCAAGCTGTCATTTAAAGCTGCACTAACTGGCATTGCTGTCACTGTCTTTGTACTTAGATGTTCTTGAGCCAGGTTTTGGACTCTGAACATCCACGTCTATCTAGATACAGGGCATTTCTCTGTCTCCTGGTGATTGTTCTCAGCAGCCCAGTTGCACCACTCTTACTGGAATCAATATCCAACTTCACCTGGAGACAGTAGATGTTGAAGAATTTGTTCCTCCACTTTTCCCACAGTTATCTCTCCTAAAACAAAGGTTCTCTTGTCTTGTACTACCTGCACTGGAGCTGTTTTCCCTTTATCCCGAACTACCCTGAACTTGGAGTTAGTTCAAACTCAGCACCATGTTTGTGAGGAGTAGGAGGGGTCAGACATGGTTCCCTTGAGGAAGCACAAAAAGAGTACTGGGAAAAGAAACCTCAGGTAATGCTCTTCTTTACTGTCTGATCCATCCATATGCCCTAGAGTGGCATGTGGCCAAACAGAGTTGGTGAGAAGTAGAGACAGATGGCAACATGTGATCTGGAAGGAGCACAGGGTTTTACACCCAGTCAGAGAAACTAAACCAGAGCCCTGAATACTCACAATTCTTCTGGTGTAGTTGACATTGCCTGACTCATTATACAGATATCAAGATTCAGGCTGGCCTCTATTCCAAGGATTAATTTTGGTTTCTTCTTTCTTTTGAATCTCTCCTGCCATATAATGCTATTTCTTCTGACCTCCAAATGTGTGAGTAGATCATTCACAGTGGACAAACAGCCCAGAGGGGCCCAGTGCTGGAGAGAACAGACCTTTGCAGGTGGCAGCCCAGAGCTGCATTGAAAATTTAAAAGATTTTTCAGCCCAGACTCAAATCTTGTCCCTTTTATTTAACAGATCTTCCTCTGGCTCCTTCTGGACCTACAGCCTGGGCTGCAGGAGCTGATGTACCAGCAGAGATGTGTGTGCTGGGGAAATTGTCACCAAGCCATGGTTTCCTGAGTGACACAACGCATCCCATTCCTGACAGAGTGATGGGCACATCTCAGGTGAGAGATGCAGGAAGCTCAACAACCCTCCTTGAGCTCGACAGGGCTCCATGTGGGTCAAAGGGTGAGCGGTGAGGCGGGATAGCTTTGTTCACTCCTGCTGTCCTTGGATTCAGAGACCTTGGGAGTTCAAGGGAGAAAAGAAAAACACACACAAGGAAGTGAGAAACAGCTAGAGGAACAGAATGAAATATTTTTGAAGCTCTGCAACATCAGCTCATGAGCACTGAGTCTGCAGGGCACAATGCAGCGTAAACTGTCTTTGAGAGGATGGCTCACTTATGCTTAATAATTAAAGGAATGATCCTTTCCTACTTGCTGCACTAAAGAGGAGTGAGGTTTTATCTCTGCCCTGCTAACAGTGCCAGTGACATGTTCATAATGCTGTAACACATTTCTCTGCTCATACAGCAGAGAAAAGGGCTCCTGGCAATGGGCCAGAACCACTTAGATTGTTTTACCAGGGGCACACCAGAGACCAGGGAACCCCATCAAGGAATTTCCAGTCTGTAGCACCCCATGTTGTGACATTCCTTGCACTGTTGTCCCCTCCCACATTACTTCAGATCATGCAAAAAATGAAAGTTGTCTTTAGATATAAAAATCAGTTTAGCTCAAGCCAGGGTCAGACTGCTGTCAGTGTTTTCAGATATATGTTTCAACTTAGTTTTTCACCCTGTGAGCTGGAAAATTGCAGCTCTGGGTGAGGTAAAGTCAGGCTTATAAACTTTATTTGTGACTATGAAACAAAATGTAGTTTGCTCAGATACAGGTAATGTCAGGGTTTTCCCCCCTCTTCTTTGGAGTGCAGTCCTGCTCCTCTATGTTGATTTTAAATAATTCTGTTTTCCAAAACAGGAGGGCTTGGGAAATTTCAGAACTAATGCAGGGAAAAGCAGGCTTTCATGCTGCTGCTGTCTGGGATTCTGCAGCATCCTGGTGTGATCCGTGGGGGTGTGTGTGTCCATGTGCTTTTTCTGTACTCGCTGCATACACACACACCTCCCTCTGTATGAAATGATTACATTACCCAAATACCTCCCAGGGAACTCTCTCTCTTTCTGGGCCTCTGGTACAGTCTGTTCTTGAAATTACTCTAGGAATTGTCCAATCCTGTGTTAAACACCCCCACGCTGACACAGATACAGATTGAAAGCTGATAGGCATTAAAATGAAGTGTTGTTTAAGCAATTGTTTTTCTGTTCTAAGAACATTTTCCCCTGATAGTTCATTTCTCAGGAGTCATGCAGGTCCTGTCTGAAGCCAGGAGGAAGAACTAGATGATCCCACATGAGGTCATTGAAAACCTGTGAATCTGTGATTTTAAACAGAGTGAAAACTGAGGTGTCCCAGCAGAGGCCAGGCCACTTCTCTCGGTCCCACACCTCGGTCACAGCCACTCTCAGCTCAGGTGAGACACAGCACAGGTCTCCGGGCTGGTTATCACAGACATTAACACAGTGTTTGCACCATCCCAGGGGAACTGAGCAGGGACAGCAGGGCCCCAGGTGATGGCACTGCTGGGCATCAGGGGATGCAGAAACCAAGGAGACAAAGTGGAGAATCTCCTCAAAAGAGAACAGTTTTTCTTGTTGGCATGGGGAGAGGTGTAAAGACAAGGCTATGCAGAGGTGTGAACTTGTAGACTCTCAGTTCCCCATGTCAATCAGCATTTCAGGAATGGCTTACTCATCTCCTGGGGCAGGACACCTGCTGACTGTTAGCCTTTAAATAATACATTGCCCACCTTGGTATGTTAACTTCTTTTCTGATATATTATTTCTGGTTTATGGAATTAATGTCTTTCCAGAACTGCCAGAGTCTCTTCTCAGGCTCAAAACACTTGCATTTAGCCTTTGTTCTTCTGATAGCATAGAAAATGTGTTGCATTCAGCAGTGCCAACCCATGCATGCTGAATCTGACCTAAATGCCAGTTCAAGGTGGCAGCATCTCCCAAGGGAGGTACTGAGTGCACCCAGGCACAAACTCTGCTTTTGTGCCTCGACGCTGCTGCCAGAGCGCTGCTGATGCATCTAGCATGGAACAAATATTGGCCATTGGGCATTCCTCCCAGAATGTCTTCTGTACATGGAGAAAATCACCCCATCTGATGAAATGGAGTGGGTGGTATGTGGGGAAAATCTCTCAGGTTGTCTTCCATCCTCTAGGTCTCTGAAATGCACCTTTAGTTGATGTCCTCACCTAATGAAGACATTCAGAATTCTCACTGATTAGGTTTCTAGAATTTTGTATCGTGGTTTTCACTCTCATAGTACTTTGCACAAATGGCACCTAGTCTGTTTTTTGTCCTTCTGTCTGACTTGTTCTGTTCCTTGTTGTGTCCTCTACATGAAGATACTTGATTTCTGTGGCTTTATCCCCAAAGAAGCATCAGCCAAAGCTGTTTGTGCCTCTGCACTGGTTTGCTTCCCTCTGCTCTCCAGTATAAAAGCCTGTTTGCAACCTTCCTGGGTTTAAGTGCCCATAAGATTATTGGGCAATGCATCAGAGACATCTGTCCCTCTGGCATGGGCCTCCTCCCTTCTGAATCTGCTCTTTCAACCTTCTGCTTAGTCAGGTATTAAACCTTGGTTTTATTGCCTGTCTTTCTAGTCCTGCGTGGAGTTACTGGGAGTGTTTTCAGAGGATACTTATTGTCTCCAGTTTCCTTTCCCAGAGCATAAATTTTGCTTCCAGAATCTCTTTCCATTTCTTCTGAATATCATGTGTGCCAAAATGGACCAGGCTTTTCCCTGAAAAAGGCTTTTCCTCCTGAAAGCCATTTCAGACTCCCATGGGATCTGCTGCCTTGGCAGTTGAGTTCCTGTGTCATCCTGCCTGGAGTCACAGCCCCACCTGCCTCTCTGCTGATGGTGGGAATCAGCTTCAGGCCTGGATTAGGATTTCACAGAGGTGCCTTCTGTCTGACTGTGCCAAGCCCAGGTTTCAGCTGTGTGCTCTTGCTTGGCATTGCTTGTCCTGGCTCTTGTCTCTCCCTGTCAAGTCTTTGCCAACAGTGCACAGACATGAGCCTTTGCTCAATATTCTGCATTTCATTTAAATCTGGACAGTCCAACGCCTAAGTCCTTTTCTTGAGTGCTGGCCTGACTGATTTGAGACCAGAATAAAAATTTGGAAAGAATCCTGATTGCTTTTGGCAGAAGGCTTTGGATTAACAGGCCATCCACTGTATATTCTGACTTCCAGCACTCCTGGAGCAGTAGCTCTTGGTTGTTCTACAAGCAGGGACCTCCAACAGATGGGCACTAAGATCTCATGGACAGGCTCCACCTCACATACACTTGGGAGGTGTTACAGCCCCATGCCATCAGCTCTGGGGTTGGTGCCTGACATCTGTGCAGCAGGATGTGCAGCTGAGCTGTGAAGGGAGCACCTGGGTGTGTCCAAGGCAGTCACACATTCTGGTAGTCACTGGTTTACTACATTATTTGTTTTTCCAGGTGCTCTTGTAGAATTTCTAACAATGTCCCATTGGGCTGTATGGACTGTTAATTTTTGTAAGGAGCTGACATGTAGTCAGACATACCTAAATCAGAAGATCCTCTTCATCTAAAGTCCAAGGTAGAATTTATGGTCTTGTCTGGTTTGCAGTCACTTCAAGGTCTCCAAGATCCTCTGTTTTCTGTGACAAGTCTGTGTCAGTGTGCAACTGCATTTTTTTACATTCTTCTTCATTTTTTTGTCTGCATTCTGTTCCCCTCCTCCAATCTGCAGACTATGTCTGGAGTCCCTGGCAGTCCTACCAGCCTTGCAGGGTCATTTGAATTCAGCACATCCCATTGTCCTGCTGAGAGTTCTATCAATGTGCCAGCTCTGCTGTATTAACCCAGGAGCAGGGGAAGCTGCAACTCAGTCAATCCTTGGGCCACAACAGGTTTATTTTATTTAATGAAGTTTGAGTCATTTTATGGCAGAGCTGGGCTGCAATTCCAGCTGAGCCCTTTGGAGCCTGCACATTCCTCTCTGCTGCTCACCTCTGGGGTGTGCAGCCAAAAACGTAAATTAATGAAGACAAAGAGAAGAGATGTTCCTGACATGGTTATTCTTCTCTCTTGTTAGGGCAGTGATGCTCAGGTAGCACTGGGAGAAGCTGCAATATTATCACTTCACTCATCAGAATAACATTGATCTTTTTCTGGGGGAGATGTGTGGCAAGTAGCTGTTGGCCACAACATTTTCTACAATTTCTTTCACCAAAATCACCCTTTCCTACACAACTTTGGTATGAAATATTGTAAATTATCCCATGAGATTTGTTTTTTTCCTCTATACATATATAAAACAACAAGGGTTTCTTGCTGGAAAAGTAAGTCAAGAAACAATGGGTCAAAACTGGGGAGGTGCACAAATGCCTGTGATGACTATGGCCCAAGCTCACTTCTTTCTAACTTTGCCATCCTTCTCTGTCTCATGTAATCATAAATAAGTTAAGTACTTTGCAATCTGTGGAATGTGTTTTTTCACATGACCACCATCTGGGCTGCTATTTCTCTGCCCTGTTGTACCTCTCTGTTGTTTGGGTTACTGATGGTTTTCTGTCTGGTACTGTTTGATTTTAGCTTTCTCCCTTGGTCCTCAGCAAGTTACAACTAGACACTTTCCCTAATTTTATCCTCGAGGTTTACACTTCTCTTAGCCCTAACAAATGTATCTGTTTATTCTACACTTATTCCTGTCAATACACTGTGTCTTTTAACAAGTGAGTGTTTGTCTACAGGAGGAGATATCAGTCAGGAATAACTCTGGATTATCACTCCATGGAAGCTCCTTTGCCCTTTGGAAAAGGATGCAGAGTATTTGACTGTTATTCCAGAATCAGCGTCTTGTCAGGGAGCCTTCAGGCATGCTTAATTTTTCTCTCTCCTGTTTGAACTCAGTGCCCTGAGTTGAACAAGCCTTAATTTCAGCCTTCATCAAACCTGCTTTCTCTTTCAGCTGAGATTTCTTCCAGGTGCAGGGGTACCTGAGGTATAGTGGAGATCCATCTGTCAGACTGGTTGAGTGTTAAGTGCCTCCTGAAGTGATGGAAACTGCTCCAAGACTCCAAGGACAGTGGGCCAGTCCCTGGGAACACTGAGCCAGACGATAACCAGACATATTTGAGGCTGCCACTTCATTAACCCTTCTTCTATTCCATTCCTCATCCCTGTATGTTATTAGAATTTTTTTTTTCTGAGCAGCAGGTTCCTTTTCTGGCTTTTATGATTCTGAGATGAGAACAGGTAATTTTGAACACTGAGTCACTCTCTCATACCCATTTACAAAACTTCTCATCCCCCCAGCTGAGGACAGGGAGTTCTGAATCTTCCTTTCTTGGTTCTTGGTTTGGTGTGTGTCAGTGTGATGTGCTGCTCCACTTGGCTTGCTCTGCTCATGGGTAATTTGATAAGTGATAATCATGGCCTGCAAGGAATGCCAACCCTGTCATTCATGCCATTCCAGCTCATGTCTTCCTTTTGTCTGGAAAAGCCATGGTGTCAGCTATTAGAGGACTTTCTGACCTTTCCTGCTTAGAATAGGTAGTTGTCTCTTCAACTCTTTTGTGTAGGTGAGAGACATTGTATGAGGCTTTTAAAATTAAATGTTTGGTTTTATTTATTAACGCTTAGACAATGTTCTCTTCATTCCACGATCTAGCTGTTGGTCTCTGGAGGGTTGTGATGGCTTATCTGAGGCAAGGGTGGAGCCTTCTCATGAATTAAGTGTGATCTGTGGTGTGCTTATGGATGAGGGTGAAACAGAGACAAGGTAATGGCTAAAAGCACAGAGGAATCAGAAATGCCAAAGAAGCATCTGTAAACCCTGACTTCATTCCAGCAGAGAAAATCTGCATTATCTCTGCCCCTCATCCATGTCCAAATACCTTCATTAATTTTCATTACAAGGAAAACTGAAGTTGTAACATTCCATGGTCACAGTAATAGCCCGTTTGGGGGAAGGGGTTTGAACCTTGTGGGACTGGAGAGGTGAGGTCTTACTGCACATCCCTGGAAGGTGGACATGGAGATCCTGTGCTAGACTTGCTTCAGGAATGATTGTCAGGAGGTGCCTGGCATTGTTCACCCCCAGCATTTGTCAGTGTGCAGTGATGCAATGACCTTCCTGTCTTGCTTTAATTTGAGTGTGCTCAGTGCTCACTCAGACTCAAAGGGAAAGCCAGGCTGAAAGGTGCCATGTGCCTTCCCCTCCCCTCCTGTGTTAGAGCTCCTGTGTTTCCAGATTGGAGTTAAAAAGACATAGAATTATGTAGCCTTTGGAGGATTGAGCTGGTTTAGTACCCTGCTGAACAGCAGGTCTGTTTTGTTGCTTACAGACACCTGGGCTCTGCAGGAAATAGATCCAAACCTGTTTGCTCAGTTCTCTGTTTTACTTTTCCATGCTAACATTCTTCAGGGTTTTAAAAATTCATTAAAACTTCTGTGTGCCAATTAGGAAGAGAAGCAGATTGCTCTCACAAGTGGGGAAGCAGAAGATAGAGGAAGGAGTGTTCAAGGCCAGGATGGATGGGGCTTTGAGCACCCTAGTCTAGTGTCCCTGCCTGGAATTAGATGATCTTTAAAGTACCTTCCAACCCAAACCAGTCTATGATTCTGTGATTAAGGTCAACAGCTTCAGGTTTTTGAATATTTGCTGTGGTTCAAGTGCAGCACAGCTGGAACAGCCTCTAGGAGTTGTCTCATCGACTGACTTAAATACACAGAGCTCCAGTAAGGGCAGTGGGAATCTCCCAGTTTAGCGCAGCTGGAAAGCTGGTCCCCCTCGGACTCTGCCTCATCCGCGCTGCTGTCGCAACACTAGAGGTCACTCTGTGACCAGGGATGGAGCCTGCCTGTGTTCGGGGGCGTTGGGAAGGTCAGCGCCTGCTAATCCGTATAAATTGCTGAACTACAAGCAAAATTTGTAGCTCATTATGAAGCACTTTGATGCGGCATCGCTTCTATCCGAACTTCAGATGCCAATTTGCTACAGGAAAAAACTCCCTCCCTTCAGGGGCGGGCACCCAGAACGGAGGTGGTGTTTTAGGAGCAGGTTGGGGACTTTTCTGCTGGTATGGGCAGGGTCCCCCCGGGCACCTTTGGGAGGGGATGGATGTACCTGCCTCCCTCCCCTGCCCAGCACGGCTGTCAGCCTCTTATCAGCAGCGTCAGGAATTCATTTTGCTGATGCTGCCTGGCAAGCCTGGGGGTGAAGATGGATTTAACACAGTCACTAGACAGCTGTGTGCTAAACTCACTGGCTGTGGAACCTATAACGAAAGGATTTAATTTTATTCCCTAATAATCCCTTTTCTCTCAAACAGGTCAGAGTGGAGAGGCTGCTGCTGCTACTGCTGCAGCTTTCAGCCTCGCTGGCACTGTTGTTATGGGTTTCAGGGCTGGTCAGTCAGGCAAGACATCTGTGTCATCGTGGGGAAAAGTTTTCCTTTTAGTATTATTTGATTAAACTCATTTACTTGGGGCACTCAAAAAAGAAGGTATCTCTGCTTTGCAGTTCCCTGAACTACCTCTGCAAAATTTATTCTGAGTGAAGGATTTGAGTGGTTTTTTTGTTTCCCTACCCCTAAAGAGACCAATAATTTTGGGTCAGGTGAACCTATATGGAAGTTTGTTGCATGGTTAGCAATTAAATCTGGTTGAAAAATAAAGAACAAAAAAAGTAGTTTAAAAATAAGGTTAACGTTTTCCATTGCAAAATATGCCTCATTTGGACCAATAAATAAATCCTGTTCTCACCCTTCCCCCAGTGTCCCAAAGGTTCAAAGGTGAAACACCTGATAGGAGGTTGAACAAAACATTTACTCGACCTAAAGCATTTTTGTGAAGTTTATTTTTTCACTTTGGCCATAAAAAGGCAAAGCTGGTTGTTTGCACAGCTTTATTTGTAAGCCTTCTCTTGGCTCCTGTGGAGGCCAGGTGTCTGCTGGCAGGGGAGGGAATACGCCCCACATCCCTTTTCCTCCATGGAACATGCCATTAATGACCCAATTTTATCAGAGGTTTCTAATGCTCTTACAAGGGTGTCATGGCATGAGGAGGCTTTGCAGTTCCCCCATTAGGGCAGGTACCTGGTTGTGGCTGGATTCCATGGTAGTGCAAACATCTCACAAATCTAGTCAGAAATAATTGGGATAACAGGGACTCCTTAGTCTTCGTTCACTTGAGGGTCACAGGACGTCGGATTTGACTTTGCTATTGAAGTCAGCTAATGTACTGGAAATGCCTTCATTTTCTCCCTCTGGAGGCATGGGTTCAAATCTGCCATAAATTACAAGTGACACAGGTTCAGTAGTCTTAATTAAATCCCACGAGGTTAGTTTGGTGTGTCAACACTCCCCTGCTCCTCCCTTCTGCACCACTTGGAGCAGCCGAAGGGCAAGGAGGTGGAAGTTCTGGGTGCAGGATTCCCATGCTGGAGTTGGCTCTGGGCTGGGCACACCCAGACCCTCATAGTGCCTGGTATCAATCTCTGTTGAGCCTGTGATGTAGTGGATATTCTTTGCACATTTAAAGCATTCAATTCTGTGCAAGATCGTTATTCCTTGTAGGGAGATAACTGGCTACAGAGGATTTCTGTTATCCACAGCATCTCTCCAGCCTGGGATTCATTGATTTCCGATCTGCTTTGTAAAGGTGCAGAATAGGGGTGATCAATGCTACAGTGCTGATGTGAATAAAGGGTGTCCTCTAATCTGCATTATCAACAGCCCACTTCTGATATCCTGAGCTGACCTGGTCATGACTGCCTCTTACACAGATAAATACACTGGCTTTTGCTAACATGCCTTGAAAGCCTTTGCAATAGGAACGAATCAGATCCAGTGCAGCTTTTCCAGGGAGTGGCTACACTAATTCAAACCTCTTTTAAGCTCATGCTTTTCTAAAGGCACTATATGCTGCTAACATTTCTCTTAGCTTGGATTTAAATTAAAAGCTTTAATTGGTCTCCTGATTCTCCCAGCAGCATGTTTAAAAAAGAAAGAAATAAATAGAAAAAGAAAGCTGGAAAAAAACCCAAGCCCCAAAACATGCCATTTAGAGAAGAACTGTTTAGAGAGCAGGTTTTTGTTTAATAAACAGTGATCAATTGAATTGATTAACCATGAACACATTACAGCAGAGTTTGTTGTTGCTGCTGCTGATAATTGCAGTTCATGTACATGAGAATATTATATGGCTGTTTGCAGGATCATTTTCGTGCTCTTTTCATTTAACAGAATGGAGAAAACAACAACTGTTGACAGTGATTTTGGTGAGGAGTGGAGTGCTGCAGACTGTGCCCTCAGGATGCCTGTGCGATAACTCTATCAATTGTGGCCATTTACTCTGCACTTTCAGACATTTCTGCAAACCTTGCAGCTGTTTTTTTACTAATTTGCTTGGTAATTAGATCTTATCATGCTGGCTCCATGGCTTTACATAAACTGTAAGCATTTGGAGCTGCCATGTGAGACATTTTAGTGTTGTCTGTGTTGGTTTGTGCTGCTCTGCAAAGACCAAGGTGCTCTCAAAATGCAGTAGAGACAGGGAAGCAGTTGGAACAAATGAGTTCCTGCAGATTTAAGGTTTCCATAGAGGATAAGAGTTTCTTCACTTAAATTAACAACTGGAAGCCAAGCAGCATAGATGGGTTCATCCTGCTGGAGCTGAGCTCTGCTTCTACCTTCTGTTTCTCCCTCCAGTACATCTCTTTGCTTTCAATAGGAGTTGAGGGCTTCTGTAAAATTATTTTACCATTTTAGATATCTCTTTGATGTTAAGGAGAGGAATACCACGGTCCTGTGAGCTCAGGGTCAGGAGCTGATTTCAGTCACACCCAAATAATGGGAATGGAAAGACAGTGAGCCCTTTTGTGGCAACAAGACACCCTGGAAAGGCTTTATGCAGTGGTATGTATAGCACAATTTGGGAACTGTGGATTCAGATGGCACTGCTGGTGGAATGGCCTTGCTGACACAGACCGACTGTTCTCCAAGGGGAAAGTGTTCACATCTTTGATTCTGATGGTTCTGTGCTGTGCCAGGGAGAGGCAGAAGATGGCTTAGTTTCAGGGTTACTGTTTGCTGTCCAGAGGTCACCTCAGCCACAGTCTGGTTTTCTGGTTTTGCATACTTTGCAATTCCACTGGGAGGACAAGTCTGGCTGCAGAGAAGTGTCTTTGCTCTTAGGAATTGAGAGAGGTACCTGTAATATCAGTGAAGGTCCCATAAACGGGAACATTGCAAGGTTTGCATCTCTAGAGTTCCACCCTGTGAGGGATGAAACTCCATTAACAGGACCCCAGAGAGAGTTTGAATGTACCAGATGTCAGCGTAACATGTAACTCTTAAGCTTTTTTTTCGTGTTTAAGCAAATCATTAAAAATTTTGCAAGAAAATCTCATGAAGGATGCAGAAATATTATGGGAAGAGGCAGCTTTTCCAGATGGACTTCGGTGCTTGTGTGTCTCAGGTGATGTTGGCAGATGTCACCATAAAAGTACTTTTGCCACTTGTAAAATTAGTTGCAGTAATGCAATAGCTGTGAAAGTCTAAGAGGTATGGGAGGCAATATCTGTGGGGCGAAGGGACACATTTTATTGGGTAAACTGATATAGTTGGGAAAAAACATGAACTTTTGAGTCCTGCTTCCTCCAAGTTTTCTGGAGTTCCGAAAAGACACAGCTTAAGGACTGTACAGGTCTTTTGGAATTCACCTTTGATGGCACAGTGAAACTTCCAAAAAGTATTGTGGTTTTGGGCATTTTTTGGAAGCAAAACTCCTGTACCCTGTCCTTAAATTGGTGCTTAAAAATTGGTGCTCCATTGGAGCTGATCTCTGAAGACTGACCAGGATCTCGCTGGGGCACGGTGGGGAAATGCCTTTGGGACCTCTAGGACTGATCCTTCAGGGGAAGTTTTCCCTGATTCCCTGCTTGCCAGGAAGGATATTAGTAAAAATGGCAGAGATGTTCCACTAGAAGTGTTAGAAAAGTCTACACAGGTGATCTTTGCTCCTCCAGAAATTCATAAAAGTTGCAATAAAGTGTTTTATACAGGATCATCATTTCCATGAATTCATGGCTATAACTGAGTTTGTACTTTTGCTGAGAATGATGTTATGAACCCTTGGGTGAATTCACTGCATGCAGTTGTGTTGCAGACCTTGGCAGTTGCCAGCAGCCCATCCAGTAATGCATGCCCAGTATTTGTGAATTTTTATTCCCTTCAGGCCCAGTGCAATAGAAACCTAAATGCTTTTGCCACCCTAGATAAATGCAGCAAGTGGAAAAATGGGTGTATACATAAATAGCTCTAGGTCTATCAGGAATCTGAAATTTCTTTCAGTAATAAACCCTTGGGAGAAGTTTCACTTCAGTGTTAAGCTTTTATCCAAGTTTAGAAAAGTTTAGTTTGAAATCTTTAAATTAGCATTATATACCTCACAAATAAATCCTCCAAGTCACTAATGGCTGATGTGCTCCTCAATTTCAGGGATGGTGGTGAAGCAGACAGGGCAGGTAGGTGGATCTCAGGACAACTGAATGGTGACAGCAACATATGCCATTGGGATTTTAATAACAGTGGCAATGATAAGAACAACAGTATCTTTTTAAACATAAATATAATTTAAATAAGTGGGTTCAAACATCTGGGGTATATCTGTTCTGCAGAACACAGGGATAGTTATCCTGGCTCTGGACAGATGATGGTATGGTCAGACCTGGGTGGCAAAGTAATTACCCCAGATTAATTTGGAGGTAATGCTGTGCTAATGCAGGACAAAGGCATCTCTGTGTTGTGTAGGTATCCTGGGTCATTTGAAGAGGCCTGGGACATGCATGTGTGGCAGGACAAATTCCTGTGGATGTGGTTCTGGAGTCCAAGCCTGGCACTTAAATCAGCTACACATCTCCCCCTTGCTGCAGAGAACCTGTGGTGGAGGGGAGTGCTCCTTCCTCCATTCTGTGGCAACATGTGCAGAGGGAATTTACTCCTCAGGTTCTGAAAGCTCTGTGTGAACTTCAATATGATGGTGCCAATTTTAATCAAAGAAATGTACTGTGGATGTCACCTGCATTTTTATCCAGTTCCCTTTGACAGAAATAGAATTCAGAGTTTTGCCAGAGACAGAAAGGGCAGAAAAGCCCACTCTGAGGCTCCTTCTGCCTGCTGTTATTCTGCTGCCATAATTACCTCTAAACATAATTATGGGCAAGACAAATGACGTTTTTAGCTTTGGTCTTTAAAGACAAGAGTTAATTTCAGGCTTTGACCAGAACTATGTTAATTAGCCACTACTCACTCCCTTTGTATGGAATTACATCACCCAGGACTTAGCATAGGTTGCCTTTCCTGTATCTTTGAGTAATGAAAGGACACGGCATGGCAACCAAATCAAGGGCTGCTGCATTAACAAGGCCACTTTTCTGCCCATTTATCATCTATTAAAGGTGCACTAGTTTGTAAAGTAACACCACCTTCAGCAGGGCCGCCAAGAACAGCTCCTCATTTATTTTCTGCATGGTTTAAGTTGGAGTTAGACCCACCTTGTAGCTCAGAGGTGACAGCCAGTAAGAAAAAGTACACTAATTGAGACATCTCAAGGGAGAAATAGAAGAAAACTGAAAAGGTAATTAGAATGAGAGGGTTTCAAGCTGGGTAAGTAAAATCGAATGGTGGTGCATATTAGGGGCTGTTACAGATGGGAAAGAAAGTACTTGGAGAATAAAAAAAGAAAAATGAATATTAGAGAACAGAGCACCCTTTTCACACTTGAAGAATAGAGCAGAGAGATAAAAAATAATGTAACAGTGGAGATACAGGCTGGGCGAAAAAAAGGCTCTAAAAGTATGAAGGACATATTTAAATGTAAGAGAGAAAGAATGGGAAAAAATAATAGAGCAGATCAATTACTAGAACTGTAGCCAAGGAAGGAGAAACTGAAAATGCTGGAGCTGTGGAAAAGTATCCTTCCTTTGTGGGGGATGTAGCATGTGTTTGGACTCTGTGGGAGGGGTTTCCTTTGCAGGCTAACTCAGGATTTGGATTTGCTGCAGAGTGAGTATCCCAAATGGAGCACTGGGGTGAATGCCTGCCTGGGCAGAGCTGGGTTAATTAGATGTTATTTGGCAGAATTTGTAGCTAATGCCAGACCCTTTAGTGGTTGAAGTTTTAGCCCCTCTGATTTCCCCTGTGTGTCTCTGTTGCTTTAGTGTCCATACTTAGGGACATATCTCCAATCTCAATTGTTCACAGTTTCAACCTTCCCTTCCCTGCTGGAAAAGAGTCCCTCAGGTTAGTCCCAGATCTTTCCCCCAA
This sequence comes from Pithys albifrons albifrons, assembly GCF_047495875.1. Taxonomy (NCBI): domain Eukaryota; kingdom Metazoa; phylum Chordata; class Aves; order Passeriformes; family Thamnophilidae; genus Pithys; species Pithys albifrons. The sequence goes on along the minus strand of NC_092470.1, from coordinate 17,735,127 downwards.
CACACAGGGAAGCTGAAGTGGTAATACATTCCTTCAGGGACATGCACACCCAAACCAAAGCAGGCACATGAGGAGAAACACTTTGTTTGGTTAGGAGGGGAAGATGGCCAATGCTTTCCATTGTGTTCACAGATGGTTAGGCAGGATTTCTCCTTTTGCCTGTTCTGGAGGCAGAAGCCTGGAATCATCTTCATTGGTAGGTGGAGGAGTTGGAGCCTGACTTCCTCTGGCTGCAAGGCAGGAAGCCTGGAATGGTTTGGGTTGGAAGGACCTTAAAGATCATCTCCTAGTTCCAGTCCCCTGCCATGGGCAGGGACACCTTCCACTATCCCAGGCTGTTCCAAGCCCTGTCCAGCCTGGCCTTGGACACTCCCAGGGATGGGGCAGCCACAGCTTTCTCTGGGCAGCCTGTGCTGGGGCCTCCCCAACCTCACAGGGAAGAATTTATTCCTAATATCCCATCTAAATCCACACTCTCACTTTGAAGGAACCTAAATCTTTCCCCTTTGAGGTAGATGGGACCCCAGAGCAGGGGCCAGCTGAATTATTAACCCTAAAACCCCCATGATCTCAGTAGCCAATGGGCTGGAAGGACCAAAGTGTCTCTCTCTGACCCAAGGAAGTGTGCACAGAGGTCTCTGAGCTCACTCTGACCAAGGAAATCCTGCTCACCTCTTCAGGCAGCGATTCATCAATGAGAGTTCTGTGTCTGGTGGTCTTGGTGGGACTGGACAAGAGTGTTTGTCCTCATTAAGACTTGTTTGTACAACATAATGTACAACAACTCATACATTCTTGGGCTTGTCCCATGCAGGGCCAGGAGGTGGACTTGATGATCCTTGTGGATTCCTTCCAGCTCTGGATGTTCTGTAATTCATTTCATGCTGTTTGTAGTTACTAAGTTGTATCTTTGAAATTAATATCCACTGACTGTGGAAATGGAATTTTCTGAGCCAAGTGCAGTATTTGTAGTTTTAATTGATAGTCTCACTAGAGCATTTTTCCTATGCATTGCCTGTTAGATTTTTCTTTTATAAGCTTCACTGATAAAATTGTCAGAAAAGGGTTTGTTGCTTCATAAAAGTTGTACTGGATTCTGCTGAAGATTTTGAAAACTTTGAAGCTGTTAATAACACTCTGGCATTTTTTAGCTGCTGAAAATTTTTGAGCACTTGATCAAAACCTCTTTTCATGTTTCCATCTTAATTTTTTTTTGTATTTAAGAAAATCTGCATAGAAACTATAAAAATTTTAAGCCTGTCTCTGTTCTTCCTGAGAAATAACTAAGAGCACTTGAAAATTTGCTTCACTGAAAGAAGGAAAGACATCCCAAAACTTTAAAAAAGTAAAACCCTCAGACATTTCAAAGAGAAATGTAAAACAGAACAGAAAACCAGTTCATGAAGTTAGACATGCCCTGGCTGTTTCCTATTATAAAAGCCATTTGTATGTTCATGGACAGTCAGGATTACAGTGCTGATGCTGTCTGAAGATATAATAATAAAAAAAGGTAGATTCTTTGCCCCAAATTAATGACCTTAGTTATGGAAATGCTCTGGCCATGTTCTCAGGATAACAAATGAGTGTTCTTTTATTTGGGAAGACACAGCCAACCTCCTGCAGAAGGAAACGGTGGCAAGTTCAGTGGAAAACGACAGTGCTCTTAGTGCCAGAGTTTCAGAGATCACAAACTCCCTCTAAGGACTTGAAAAACAAAGAAAACCCTGTGACAGAGAACATTCTTCTTCATTCATCATTTGAAACCCGGCCTCTAAAAGTGTTAAGAACAAGTTATTTTCAATATGAGTTAGCCCCAGGGGATGTGATAAAAGGCGCTTTTCTTTTCCAGCTGGCTAATCAAAAGTGGGCTGCAGAAGACCTCAGTGACTTGGATGGTAGTTCTGAGACTCTCCCAGACTCAGCAAACTTTTCTGATCCAAGGAAGCAAAAAACAAAGCTGTGTCACAGGCCTGACTGAATATGGGAGCCTGGAAGACAGAGCTCATTCATCAGGAAGCCTGGAAGTCTCTCGGGGAAAAGTAGAAAACAAATTAGTATCTCATCTTCAAGTTCCTATAGGTCGTCCAGTACTGAGCTGTTGCAAGTAAGGAAAACAACCTTCTTGTTTGGGAGACATTTGCCTTGCTTGCACTCCAGGTAGTGTTACACAGAGTTTTCTCAAAAAAAGAGAGCTAGTGAGGACCTACAGACTGTCTTTCTTAGGCAGATCCTGTTTTTCCAGTGCTAAATGAGCATTTACCAGAGCTGCCCCCTGAGGTTGGTGTTGAAGATTTGGGATTTGCAAATCTGGCTTTCCTTTCTTGGAAGGAAATGCAGACCCCTTTTGTCACATCCCTTAAAAAATGTCCTGTTCTATTCCTTGTGGACATCTCCTCCTGGCACCAGCTGGTGATCCACGTACAGGCAAGAAGATGGATAGCTCTGAGGAAAAGCCAGCAGGCATAAGTGACTGCTTTCCAAATGAAGGAGTCCTGAATGTAGAAATTGTTTTCTCTCATGTCAACAGTTTTGTTATTTGCTTCCTCATGCTGCTCTAGGGTGGTCCCTCAGGCTTTGTGTCCAGTCAGTGCATGGGATTCATTTGAACATGCTTTAATTTCTTCCAGTCAAGCAGTCAAACCACGAATACCACTGGAGATGCCATTGGTACACACAGACACAGACACGGACACACAGACACACACACAGAAACACACACAGACACAGACACACACACAGACACACACACATTCAAATTAGCTGCTTTATTGATAATGATCAATTAATGTGATTCTGTCTTCAGTAATCGTTGCTTGGTGACACTCACAAAAAATCTGAATTGGAGCAACACGTGTCAGAAAGTATTTCAAGTTCACTTATGGTCCAATTTACATTTAATAATGAAAGAGTTGCTAAATGAACTTCACTGTTCTCAGAGCAGAATCCGCCTGGCAGGGACTGTGACCCTGTCACCAGCCTGTCCCTGGTAACTCTCGCTTTCCATGGAAGCTGTGAGCCATATTCCTTGAAAGCAACTCCTTTTTCCATCTGTCTCTTGTTATCTGTGATTCTGCTAAGAAATTTCATCAATTATTTCCTAATGCTTCAGTTCTGCTTTTTATTTGAATTTTATTTCTTATGCACAATCATGTATGGTGTGTATATAAAATATGTATCTATGTTTGTGTATTTATTTTCTCCATGATGGGATATTATTGTCTCTGTCATCCAGATCTAGGCAAAAAAATGAAATGAACAAATGGAAAGCAGTGTCATTAAATGTCCCCAAAAGCTTCACCCAAATGTTCTAAGCAGGTGGAGAGAACAGATAACATGTGCCCTCTCTGACTTCACTGCTGGAGGGGACACACACAATAGAGTTTGATGTCCTTCAGCAGATAATCTTGTGATTTCTCATTGCATCAAAAAAGCTGTCCTGTTTTTGAATTTCTGCTTGCCCTTTGGAAAAGATCATTATTAATTGGGCTTTATAGTCCAATAATAATTACTAATACTGGCACCACTGCCTGTCAGCCTGTTTATTCCTAGGCACCTCTCTGCCTTAGTGGTTCTGTCTCACTCTTTTTCTTTTTCTTTTTTTTTTTTTTTTCTAAACAGTGGGAAAAACACCTGAATAATTCAGCAAGAACCTTTTACATTATGAAAAATACAATCAGCTGGCAGTGCTATCTTATTTCTACAGGATGCTAACTCCAGTATTACAAGTGACTGCAGGATTAATGTCAGAATGCTGAAGGTGTGGATACACATTGTCCTCTTTGTTCCAGGCAGTCTCATTCTGTGTGGAGGGTTGAGGGAAGTCTGTGGATTCCTCACCATGCCTACCTAGTGCCAGTTAATAATTTAAATCCATTAATCACTTAAGATGAACACTTAGTGTTGCTTGACTCGCCACCACCAAGTGGAGGTTTTTCCAGGTTAAGCAAAAGATCTTCAAATTTTGTCCTCTTGCAAGGGCAACCAGGGGGCAAAGCTTTCTTTGTAAGAGGCTTCAGATTTTACTGGGGGGTGTGTAAGGGGTGTTGCTATGCCAGAAGTGCTTAATTAAACAATAATATCCATCCATCATAAGTAGATGTCTGAGAATATTAGCTGTTTATTTCCCTGACATACTCTGAGGAGTCTATGGGGGACTCTTGCAAGAGTCAGGACCTCAATGTAATATACAAGCTTTGATTCTGATATTTCCCTTGATAACTGTGCTCTACCATATTGGGGTCGAAAGTCAGCAAAGGTTCATTGGCTGTTGTAATGCTCACTGTCACCAGTAATAAGTACAAAGGACTTGCTTTAAAAGCTGGCTTATAAAACTTTAAGGAAACTTGGATTGCTTAAGTGAACTTCCAAGGCTCTTCAGGGGCCAAGTGCACTTTGGTTGTCTACTTATATTAATTTCACAGAGTTTAAAGGGTCAAGCAATGCAGTTGGTGATGCTTATTAATTTATGAAACACAGAACCTTGCACTATCTCTCTTTGACCACTTTCCCTCTCCTTTTAGAAAATTTAATACACATTAAAGCTTGCTAGACAGGGGCGCCCTAAAGGATTAAGCCCAAAGTTCACAGCTGGACTAAAAGGTTCAAAGACGTCGTATCCACAACACTGATTTGATTCCAAGTGACGTTCAAACAACGGAACCAAATCGTGGATGTTTGAATGTGTAAGGAAACAGCAATTAGAGGAATACCACAGAACGGCAGAGGATTAGGATTTATTTTCCTGAAAGTGGTAAAACTGATTACAGCCTTATTCTTTCTTTTGTGGGGGGATGTGTTTGATCACATCAGCTTTCGGGGTCAGTGGTTGTCAAGAACGTATCTGGGTGTTACAGCACAGCTTGCCAGGCCCTAGAAGTTCATACAGACACAGTAACTTCACAGAATATGATGTGAACTGAGTTCTGGGGAGGGAAAAATCAACCAGAAGAGAAGAAGGAAAGGAGAGATGGATAGCTACTGAAGTAGCAGGGCTAGGATTTAGAAACCTGACATAATCCTGTTCAGGGGTGTTTCTGCATTCTGTTTACTTGCTTTTGAATTGCTTTAGTGTCTTGTCCAGGGGAGATAATTCCAGAAGTCATTCACACCCAGGCTGCAAATTCGATACTGCATTCAGGTGACAGAGGGAACGTGATTGCAAAGCTCCTCAGAAAATTGGAAACCAAATTGGCCGTGATGGTTGGTCTGTGTGGCCTCCTTTTGGAATCAACAAGAGGGAGAAGAGAATGAAGAACAGGAAAATGAAGTGTGTTGTGCTGTATGGAAGACCAGAGTTTGCAAAAGGGGAGGCAAATTTCACATTGTGCCAGCTCTGATTCCTGAGGCCATAGGGAATGTTCCTCTTGAGGAAGCTGTTGTACTCCACTGGGATTCTGCAGTTGCAAAGAGAGGCTCCAAACCCTGTAAGAGCTGAACACTGTTCACATTGCAGCTGGGCCCCAACAGCCTCAGATAAAGCTGGGGGGTCCTGTGGTGCATCACAGTCTGTGACTGCAGAGAAAAAGAACAAAAATTCGGGGGGGACAAAACATCCTGGAAGAATTCTGTGTGATCCCTGATGCTACATTTGCAGCCAGAGAACAAAACTCACATGTCCAGGACTTCAGCAGCCTTACCCTTGCATTTTAAACCCTTTAAACAGAGAGAACAATGCAGAAAATCCCAGAAGACACATGAGAAAGGGGGTTGTACCTAATTCCTTTATCATTTCTTTGCATTTACTTGCTAACAAAATATATTTTTCTTTAGAATGGCCTGTGAGATTTTATACTATGGGGTATTTGGTTTAAAATGTACTGTAACCTTCTTTTTTAAAATTGATCAGATCAGCCTTGAACACTCAAAGAAAAATCTGCCTGCTCTGAATATTGCCTGAGGATTTAGAAAGTTCTTTCTTGGAAACAGAAGAACAAGATGAAACAATTATCTGTAAAGCATGGTGAGAGAGAAAAAGAATAAAGGAATGAGTTATGTTTGACTTGTCTTCTTCCAAGAGACATTTTTTTTCTGGTTTTTGGAGTAGACTTTAGATATGGGAGATTTCCAGTGTCTTGCTAGAACAAGTTTCAAAACATGGGCAATTTTCCTCCTGCTCTGGTAACTTGTAAACCAAACCCAATTCTTTGTTTTGGCAACTTGATTTGCAGTCAGACTGTATTATTTATTTACTGCTTCAGTTGTAGGAGAAACTTTTGTCATGACAGGCGTCAATCAGAAAAATGTTTGTTGTCTTCCACCTGAGCAGAAGCAAAAACTAAAATTTCAACTGAGTTATTAATAAACAGGGAGCCAAAGGATGTGAGAGCAGTGGAAACCCTCTGATCTCTTACTCTGGAAGGGTTGATTGTCAGTCACACCTCAATGGCATCTGCTTGCACATATAATGAAGAAAGATTATCATTGCTGTGACTGCAGTGACTTGGTCAGCAAATAATAAAGGCATTGTCGTGGTGATCAGCCTTCCCAGGTGCTAACACTTTAAACTAATATCTCAGTGGGATTTTGGGCCCTCATTTATGTAACTGCAATAGAAAACCAGACATAATTAATTTCATGCCATTCTCTGCATTTCTAAACTGAAAACTCAGTCATGACTAAAGTCAACTTATTTATGCACTGCTGACTTAGAGCAGAAGCAGTGAAAGACCTTTACAGCAGAGACCTTGGTTCAGTATTGACAGATCAATGTAGAACATTGGCTATATATGAGTTTTCTCCAGAGCCTGCTTTGGATCCTGATGGAGTGGAGGAAGAGTGAGCCATTAGCTGTGTCCTGTGGAAATGTGGAAATAAAATATTCTTTCAGTAGTCCAGCTCTTCCTGTGGCGCTGGCTGCCCTTGGGAATTGTACAGAATCCTTCTGTGCCTGTCCTTACTCACCTTAATTTGTATCTTCAATTAAACATGTGCAAAAGGAGCTTAAATATATGGCCCCATCTTCATAGAAAGGGGCAAAAGTGAATAATAAAATAGACCAGCCCAGTTCTGCTGGAGCACAACTAAAGTGAGAAGCAAGGAGAACTTCTAGACCTGCTTCTCTTGTACAGACCCAGCTGAGCATCCCACGGGCTGTCTTGTTTAGCTGGGAGCAGCCCGTGGCTGTCCTGAGAAGGGAGCCTGAGTATCTGAGCAGGTTTCCAAGGCTTGGGAAGCTGACTGGAAAATATAAAAGCTGCAAGAGAATTCTCTGACTTTTAAAGCCTTATAACATCTGCAGATTTCTGTTGTGGTCGCAGATGATACAAGGCAGAGTTGATAAATTCACCTGCGCTTACATCAGGCAACTCTAAGATTTTTGTAATCTGTGTAAAATTTCTGGGTTTAACTTTGGATTTCCTGCCTTCCTTTCTGGCAATATTCCAGCTCAGTCCAGAACAAAGGGCTAAATCCTGCTGAAACAATCCATCCCCAGGGGCTGGAGGCTACTGTCTGTAATGTACAGAGAAAAGTCAGCCACACCAGCTGCAGATGAAATCACAGATGAAATCTTGCTAATTAATTGCCTGAACTTTGTTTCTGCCTGGTTTGAGATCCTCTCAGCCTTGCATAACGACCTGGGCACCCATACTGTACACCTCAACGGGGCTGCTGATTTCCCAAGGAAGACTAACCATTTTTTGGGCCCAAAACAGCCCTGCAATTACTTCTGCTCACGTGGTCCCACAGCAGCAGAATGGATTCTGCAAACTGGGTTTGTTCACACGTGATTGAAAAGTTGCCCGACGTTGTTCTGCCAAGTTAGGCCCTGATTCAGGTTTATGACCATATCATTAATATTTTAGTACTGCATCAGTAACTGGTTGCTATTAATATGTAGTGAAACAGTGATATAAAAAGGGAGATGTTCCCAGTCATTTGGCAGAATTTGCATTACGGCTGGATGAAATTTATAACGCGTCTTCTGCAACCTACCAGTCTGAACTCCCGTTATTAATTTCTGCTGTGTTTATTTCTCCTTTATGTTCACTTTGGGCGATATTCTATCAAGTTTCCTGGCAAGCACTGCAGTGGATATAGCTAATTTCAGCTGACTGCAGGGGAAGGACTCTGCAGAAAGTGAATTTTGAATTAGCACTGGTATTCGCAGCAAAAATCTCCCCCTGAGAAGTCTATTCCCCTCGGCCTGGCGTCAGCAGCACTTAAGTGCATGTGAATAGCCCTATTGACTTCAGGTAGGCAGCTGTTTAATTACCTTCCTGAACCAAGGCCAGCACCAGGAAACAGCTCCCAGCACAGACCCGGGTGCCGGCTCAGGTGGCTGTCCCTGAATGCCCAACTTCTGTGGGTGACCCACAGCTTGTCTGACTCGGTCATTTGGCAAATCCTTCCCAGGCGAGGATAAATTGGAGGAAATCATCATTTGACGCACAGAGAAGTGAAATTTGTGCAGTGTATTTTTCATGATGATGCAGCCACTGCCTGGGTTCATTCAGCCTGCTTGGCTCTCCCTCTTTCACTAGTCCCAGCAATCACGTTTCCCCCCCCAGATTTTATTTAGGAACTGTGAAATGACAGGTCTCTTGCCCTTCTCCCAGGAAAGCAGAGTGCTGCACACAGCATGCTGCACTCAGGAGGAGGAGGAGGATAAAGAATGACATGCTACTCTGGAAGTTACAGTGATTTTTTTTCAGGCTCACATCTGCTCTTGTCCCTCTTCTGTTCTCAGATCACTCTTCGGCTTCCCTTAGGAATCCAGCTGTGTCATCACATTGTGTGGCATCCTAATATTTCATACTAAGCTGTAAGCCAATTAGGAATGACTACTTACCATGCTGAATCATAAGAAGAGAAAAGGATAATGTGTCCTTCATATAACGAACCTCCTCTTTTTTGGCAAGACAGATCACCTACGTGTTATATTTATAAGCCCTGTGGCTTTTCACTCTCCCCAATTAGGGTGCAGCTTCCCCTCACACTGCTGCAATATTTTAAGGGACTTATTTACAGATGGATGCTTATTGAAAATGCTGACCTGCTACCATTGTACCTCGTGCCACCTTTCATCTTCAGAGGCTGAAACACTGGGCAGAACTTGATGTTGTAATCACCTTTAACAGGATGAGAACACGAGTGCAGCAGAATATAAATACCTTGTCCTGAGTTCCTAAATGAACTGGTGACCCAGAATGAGGGTATAACATTATCACATGCCACACAGGGTTGAGGGAGATGTTGATTAAAGTCAAAGTGTAAAATAAAGCCTGGTACATCTAAAGGGAAGAATAAACCATTGATGTGTATTTAGGAATGCGTGAAGTGTTTAGTAACGAGCATCAAAGAGGAAGACATTAAAATATATTTCCCATGCTGAAGTAATTAATGGGCTATTGTGCCAGGTGTCTAAGCTGCTCAGAGGTCTGGGATAAACAATGTTCCAGTAGAGGATGCAAAGCATGATTTATGATTAAATGGAATAATGTTAGTTGTAGTGGGGCCTTTAGGATGCCTTCTTTCCTCCAACTGGTGTTTCTTTATCCTAAGCTGCTTAAGAAGCTATCAATAGTATTTGTTGTCTGGGAAGAGACATCCTCCTTTAAATTTGCCTTTGGATCCTTGCAGTACTGCACACTGAGGCCTCTGCTGACCTGTGTCTGGTACCTGCCATCCTTCAAACCCTGCCTAGTCTTGTTAGTCCTCATTGCAGAGCAAGCAGGGCAGCACAGAAGCCACTTAACTACCACCCTCAGGTGACAGATTCTGTGTGCAGTCAGGGCAGGGATTGCATTCCTGTAAGAGCCCTGGCTGTGGATACATCCAGGGAGAAAGGATGGCCTCGGATTTGGCTCCCCAAACTGCCTTTCCCAAACCAAGTCCAGCCAGTGTTGTTGTCTCTGCTGCTCAGAGAGGTTGTAGCAAAATAAAACGTGTGAGTCTCTGGTTTCAGCAAGGTCCAGCCAGGCCCTGCTGGGGTTCACTTTCTCTCTGCTGGTCACATGCCATTGCTTTTCCTCACAAATACCTCTGAGATAAGCAAGTTCTTCCCCAGCCTGCAGAAAAGAACAGTGGTGAGTCAAGGCACGCCATGTGGGGCTGAAACACAGAGACAGGTGTAGGGGATCAGGGAGACTCCCTTTGCTTTCCAGGGTAACTAATCCCACCCGTGCTGGGCATGTGAGAGGTCTCAGATGGACGTGGTGAACTCTGATGGCAAGGTGGGGCTAAAGCTGTTGCAGTGTAAGAGCTTCTGCAAGTAGAGGTAAAAGGTTGATGATATTTTTCTTGCTAGAAGAAATCTTCACTAAGTTGAAGTTAGTTCTGCTGCAAGGGTTTTGTGCTTTACCTGGAATAATGCTTGTTTTATAAATGTGGAGGTTTAGAAACTTCTTGGCATTCAAGAGAAAATTGCCTGTTTAGGATCTGTACCTTTTTGTATTGTTATTCAAAAATGTCTCAGTTAATCACTGCAAAAGGCCTTGCCAGCCTGGGTTGCAAATTCCTTTTTTATTTTTAAAGTGCAGGATGTCTATAATTTATGTTGTTCCTCTCCACATAGATAAGGACTCACCTCAAATGTCAGGGTGGGGGAGGAAAGGATACTTGACCCAGAGGGCAAGAATATTGGATGCACTGGTGGTGGACTTGACATTCCTCTAGTATTCCCTGCAATAACATCAATCTCAAGGAACCCTCCTGGTATAAACACAGAGCTGCTGTGCTTAATATATATTTCCAAAGGAATTTCATAGTAATTGAGCATTAAATGATGTCCACTTATCATAAAGTGTTACTGTTTTTATTAGAAATTATAAATGGGCTTCAGCTGAACAGAATATACCAGATTCAGTCTTTATGTTATAATTGTCATTGACTGCCTTTACTGTATTATTTCTAGATGGCTCATAATTTTCCCAGCTGAACAAATGAAGATTTGTGTGCAAAGGAAGGCCCTGACTGGATTATAAAGTACCATTGATTTTTATTCTCTTTGTTTCACAGAACACACTTAAAAATCTTGCTGTCTCTGTGATGGGCCTGATTAGCACCCGGAGGAGCTGGAGTGAGCTGGATGGCAGGAACCCTTTGCTGCACTGGAAACCTCGGCTTGTGGAGAAGGAATGTCAGAGCTGGCCTTGGGACAAGTCTGGATGTCCAGGTATGACCTGGGCAGTCAGGATTTGGGGGGACTTTGCCCAGTGTGTGGGTTGCAGTGAACCATCACAAATCTCTGTCTGCAGAATCAGTGACCTGAGCGCTGCACAGAGGGAATGGGGCTGACTGTTTTGCAGGCAGAGAATGGCCCGTAGGGGAAGCTGTGCCTCATTCAATAACATTTAATCCTGAAAAAGGTGATGGCAGAAATCCTATCCCTGGGAGTGTCCAAGGACAGGTTGGACGGGACTTAGAGCAACCTGATCTAGTGGAAGGTGTCCCTGCCCATGGTAGGAAAGTTGGAACGAGGTGACCTTTAAGGTCCTTTCCAACCCAGATCACTTTATGATTCTGTGAAATATTGGCATTTCCCTTCTCTACAGATGATGGCTTTTGCACAGGTTATCAAAGCTCCCACCCACATTGCCTCTCTTTGCTGCGACTTTCAAAGCTTTTCAAGTTTGAAGAACAAAACCAAAGTGAATGTGATGAGGGTTTTGTTCAGTTTGTTGCAAATGTTGGTTATTTCACCTTGCTGCTTTGTGTCTTTTGGGGATGCTTGGACATTAAAAATTCCTGAAAAATAAGTTAACTGTGAAATGGTTTCTAAGATGGAACTGAAAATTGATATTTCTTTGCAAAATTTGACCCAAATCTATTCGTTATCTCAGTTGTCCCAAGAGTGTAAAAAAGGGAATTAGGTGTTCAGAGCAGAAATGGTCTTGCAGAACATTGCTACTCTATTTTACTGTCGTTAAGAAACAAATAGTGTGATACCAAGAAATAGGAGGGGAACTGTGAATGGAAGTTATGGCAAGATTCGTTATTTATGTGCATGTTCTTGAGACTTGAATGAAATGACTTATGTGGTCTAGAAATACAGCTCTTCCTATCCTTAAGTCTGGTGTGATAGTATTTACCTTTCAGATGCCTGTATCTTTTATTGGATCTTGGTGCATTCATCTAGTTCAGACTAGTAATTTGACTTTTTAATTCAAGGGCTTCATTGGCCTGTTTGCTGCTCATCTCTGTATTATCTGTAGAACATCGCCCATGGGAAGATGACCAAGAATGCCTAAAACCATGTACAAAGCATTAAATGTTCCTTCTGGATCAGGAAAAACTGAACAAACCCTCTTATACTGATACATATGTTTCTGGGAAGTTTCTGGAGTTCTATTACAACTAAAAAGGGAAATGCCTGTCCGATTAAAATGAAAGAAGGTATATTCTGACCAGGGAGGAGTGGTACAAATGCAGCCTTATCTTTGCTCTTATTCTTTCTGAATGCAGCCAGTGCTCACACAACCCCTGCTCCTGCTGGAAACCATAACTGGCCTGTGTGTTCTGGTTTGTATAAGAAGTGACAGAAATTACACAGTCTCCCTCCACAGACCAAACTTTTCACACAGCTCTGATAGGAATGAGCCCCTGGGGACTCACAGGATGCTGCCTGTGCTCTGTGAGACTGTGATGGCAAAGTCAGCTCTCAGCTGTTAATCCCAACACATCGTACAAGACACTTTCTATCTCCTCCTGTAATGTTAATGCAGCTGGAATTCCATAAATCAAATCTCAGCAGTAAAAAGGTTAATAAGTTTACGCTATATAATTGAAAGCCATATTGGTGATTAAAAGGATTTTATATATCAGTTTTCTGGGTCACCAACTAATTATTTTTGGTGGCCTGTAATAAAACATAGCACCATAGGCAGATAGAGGCTGTAATCACATAATATATGAAAAAAGCATTTACATTTATTTGAGATGAGGTTGTGTACATGAGCTTGTTGAACAGCCTTTGAGGTGCATCTCTCCTAGTTTGGAGGCAATGGGAGAGCTCATATTCCATGTGCTTAGCCAGGTTCATCCGAAGTTATTGGATTGAGTTCTGAGGTCTGGTGCTCTCTCTCTCCAGAGCGAAGCCCAAGGGAACCAGCTGTCACCTGTGATGGAAAGGTTCTGCCTCGGCACTGGGGATCGGATTGCTATTATAATTCATTTTAATGCATTCTGCACGTACTAATCATTTATTGGAACAGGATTTTCTGTAATAGGGACATGGCTAGCAAGAGACAGAGATGATTGATCATCCTTACCAAGAAGGGATAGTTAAAAAAACAAACAAAAAACCCCACCCCTTCTGTAGAAGGGGCAAGTGTGTGTACCTGTACAAGGGATTGGGTATTCAGTGTGGAGAAAAATTGAACTCAAAACTTGATTTGAAATTTCTACTCTTCTATCAGGCTGAAATGCCCTTTGGAGCCAAGAATCCAGGCACAGAAATTCCACACTCCTGCCTCTGCTTTGCAGGTTGTGTGTTTTAGTGCATTTTTCTGCTTGCATCACAAAGAAGCTGAGGACAGAGGCAGATGCCGGGTGTGCAGGTTTGCAGGGAGGTGTGTTTGCACAAATAGCTCAGGGGTCACTTCTGTAGTCTCTGGGACCTCCTGTGGTCCTGTTTGAGGTGACACAACCACAGCCCATGTTGTGGTTGAACAGCCCAGTGGTGATCTCAGTTGTTCTGCCTGCTAAGCAGAGGGCAAACAGCACGATACGGTGAGCACCGGGCTCATCGTTCCCACCGTCAGAGCAGGGTCTGGAATGTGACCAGAAACAAATGACCTGCTGTTTAAATCCCTCCTGGACAAGGCTTGCACAGCCACTTCGGGGAGTGGGGCCTTCTGTGACAAATATGTTTCTGTAATATTTTGTAAGATCTTTTTGCTACAGCTGTTAAATTGGCAAATCATTAACTCTTAAATGCCCATTGCATAAAATCACTGCCATGACATATTATGCTGTAATGAGTTAAGGTTCAAGTCCTTTGCCACTAAAATAATGTGCTTGTCATCTATTGCATCTAAACAGGAGCTTTCCTGCACTGCAAAGAACATATTTTTATTTAAATTAAGCTCTTAAAGTGTTTCCTAGCAGCATGGCTAAGGGGCTGGTTGGTTTTAAGCACAGGCTGGTGAGGTTAAAAGTGGAACGGCAGTCGGGTGAATAATAGTCTATGAGTCAGCTGCTGAACTTGACTTGACAACCTCCATGTCACCACCAAGTCAGAAGTCATTTGTGTGACAGTTTGAGGGTAAAGAAGTAAAAAATAAACTGGTAGTTTCCACTGGTATAAGGCCATATCAGGGCTTTCTGAACAAAGACTGAGAAGGGGGAAAGTTAAGCAGCAGGAGTGTAAATGAGGAAAGAGTGTGGAGATGAATTGCATCCGTGCAGGTGATTCAAATACCTCAGTGCACCCCTCTGAAGTTCAGAGGAAAAGCAATGTGGTTAAAGGGTCTGACTGCTGGAGGGGTGTCCTGGCTGACACTGAACAGGCCTCCTCCCAGGGGTCTTTGCAGCTATGACTTGGGTAGATTTGGGGCTAAGAAAGAGCCAAGTAACACCTCTGCAATCTGCTGTTGTTTCAGGGTGGAACAGCAGAACCGCTTGCCTCGCTGTCCCTTTGTTTGCTCTTTCTCTTCAGAGAGATTGGTAGTATCAGGAAGTTGTTATTTTTTCACACATAATCAGCAGCAGAAAGAGCATGGTCCTGTTTCAGCCTCCAGGTGCTTACAGACATCTTTGTTAAAACTGACGAGGAGGGTGAGAACTGAATCCAAAGAGATGACAAGGTGACTTAGACAAGACTTAGTGGTAAGGGAGTGCATGGGAGGAGAGAGAGATTTCCTGGGAAAGGACACCTGCCTCTGACACAGATAATCCAGTTCTTCTGAATAATAAAATAACCACAGTATCTAGAGGGAAATAACATATTCTGCATAAGCATTCCTGTTCAACAGCATTGATAGAGGTAGTGAAAAAGAATTTGAGCCTTGCTGAGTATAGTTCACTCCTTGTGTCACATATAGTGTGTCCTCTGGATGAAGCTTCTGTCTGATATATTTTAGGTAGCGTAAGCAAGGAAGGGAGGATCTCAAAAACTGTTCTGTACCTGACCTAGAACAAGAGGTCAGGACCACAACATGGCCTCTACTCCTCCTTGTCACTGAAATCCTTTCATTTCATGCCTTATTGCATAAGTTCAGTATACTTTTGGGCTGAAGCTCTCCCGACCACTTAGCTCTCTAAACTCCCTGCTCAGCAGGTGGCTTATTTAAATGTGGCTGTCAGCTTGGCCAGTGGCCAAAAGCAAATGGCTCAATGCGTGAACCACAGTGTTTGGGTTGAATTCTGCTCCTGCTCCTGCCAGCACAATCCTCCTGGCTCCGGTGGGGTTGTGTGGGGTACAAGTGAGTGCAATATAGGGCTGTCTGCTCGACTGTTTGTCAGATAAATCTATGGCCAGTCATTTGCATTATGTCAGCTAAACATTTGCCTGGCACTTTCGCATCTGTGAGCCGAGGAGGAATTCTGGGTTGTTTGCAATGAAAACCATCGTTGTCAGCTCTCACTTAACCAATAAACCTTTCTTCCATCACGTGTAAGTAACTTATTTTGCAACCCACAGCCTCAAAAAGGAAATGTAAAGTTTTTCTAAACATCCAGTACAAATGGGGATATTAGCTGCTTAATTGAGTCCTCAAAATTTGGGTCCCAGGGCTGAGCAAGTGAGATGGAGGGAGGAAGGAAGCACATGGTTTAAATTAAATAGATGGAAAAAACTGCCAAATGATAAAAATGTATTTTAAAAGTAAGCAAACCTGTTTTCCCTCTGCCTCTCCATTAAATGTGTCAGGAAAGGGCCTTTACAACTAGGTGGTAATTAGAGAGGAAAAAGCAGTGCTGGCAGAGCAGTCAATCTATCATATCCTCTACTGCCTAAATGTTACCAACAATTAAACAAGTTAGTAGGGGAAAAACTTGACAAGCAAGTTTTATCACAGAATCATCTTGGTGTCAAAGTATGGGGTGCTCTTATTAGATTCCCTTGTGCAACCCCCAAGATTTAAAATCCAACCCCAGGAATGCACATCAAATCAAAGCAACTCTTTTCTTTCCCAGACTACCCAGGTGTAGGGAAGATTAGAATGCTAAAAATAAAACAACCTTTCCCACCTCCCCCTTCCTCTCCCCTCCAAAGTCAAATCTGTCCAGGTTGACTGCTCCATTAAATTCAAGAACAAAAAGTTATAAATTGGACGTAGGGAGAGCAGTGCCTTTTCTTAAAGTGATGTTTCCTCGCCTTAATGGATTTAGCTATGGCAGGGAGTCAGAGAGAAGCTGTCTTAACTAAATCTTTGACTGATTATGCATTTTTTTTCTATTCATACAAGATAGATTCATCATTCCAATTTGTCAAGCTGGCGAAGTTCCAATTAATTACACCAGGAAAAGCTCAAGCTGCATTAGGCCTCTGTCAGGCCTAATCTAGTGCTTCATTTACTGGAGCCCCAAATGAAGAGATATCAGAGGTGTTGTTCCTCCTGGTACTTAATTTGATGAATGCCCCAGCAGCATGAGCGGTGGCAGAGGTGTATATGTGTGTGTCTCTTCATCAGCCACCTCTGCTGAAGTCGTCATGCTTTCTCTACTAATTTGAGGGCTCATCTGTATACTGGATGTTTTTTTGGAAGGCCTATTCTTCATCAATGTGCCAAAAGGTTTCTTCTGTGTGTGCATGTGTCTGGATGTGTTTCCAGATATGCTGGACCTGATTCTGATCTCAGTGGTGTGGTTAGGTGGGATTCAAGGCCATACAAGTTAGATTGGATGCTGCAAAGGGCTGTTGCATGTTTGCAGAGGAAGGGTGGCTTTGCACGTTGCTTCTTAAGAAAGTGGGGGTTGTCATCCATGTCCACTGTACAGAAGTGTTCAAAAGGCTTGAATAACTTGAACAGTTTGTTAGCTCTATGGATTTGAATCTTTGATTTAAATACATACATGCTGTCTCACTGCAGTGAAGGAGTGTATGCAGGTACAGATAGACTCTGACACCACAGTGGGGGGCTGCTATTGACTATATACATCCTGTGCTAATTCTTAAATATTTTACAGTAAAGACACTATGGACCAAGAACATATGTTTCTTTTCTGCAGCACTTTATGTACGAATTATTCAGCATAAGGTGCCAGAATGCCAATATGTTTAGCTTACTTTTGGCTTTTAACCACTGCTGTGATTAAAGATGTAACTGCAGCAGTGCTGTCACTTTGCACGTAGGTTTAGGTGTCTCAGAAAGGATGCAGCATTAGCCAAGAGTAAAGTAGCTGTGTACTTTGGCTGAGTTTAATGCTAAAAGTCTTCATTTGCCAGCAGTTCCCATGCTGGGGTTCTGAGTTTATTTTCCACCGACTGTGTCTGAGGGACTGGTGTGTGCAATGATGATTTTTAATGGCAGCTATCAGGCATGCATATGGTGCTCAGCAGGAGACTATTCAGAACAACCAAGGAGAGAATTGATGCACTGATGACTGTAGTACGACAACTCTGTAGACAGTTTGGACCTCAACTGGTGCTCATTTTTGGAAGGAAGGCCTTTGTATCTGTTAATACATCAAATTTGCCTCTGTCATTAGTGTGTCAAAATGAAGTAAGCCCAGCTGTACCGGGGGAACATCCTAAATCTTCCCTTAGGCGGGATTTTTGTAAGCATTCCTCTATTGCTTCAGCACAAAATGAAATAAGGAAATTTAAACCCCCATGGGAAATGTTGAAAGGAGAGACAGACTGCAATTATAATGATCTTTTTTCATTCTGCACAAGAAGGTTTTTGCTGGACGTATACATTTGAGGTTTGTTCTTAAATGTTCTGCTTAAGAAGTCACTAAGGAGCAAAAGCATATGTTTCTTTTCTGCAGTACCTTATGTATGAATTATTCAGCATAAGGTGCCAGAATGCCAATATGTTTAGCTTACTTCTGGTTTTTAGCCTTATGTTTTATGTTAAGCAGGTTGTTTAAACTCACCTGTTGAACTTGAAATAACTAAAAGCCTTTGTATAGTCTGGGCCAGACAACAGAGAGCTCTTGTAGCTCCCAAGTGTCCAGGCTGGGCCTTTGGTTGCATTTGTACCCATCTCTATAGGCTGACTTGAGTTTGCACCCAGCAGTTCCTTTACATTTGCTGATATTTGTCTTTGGTTTACAAGCCTACTGGGGTATTCTGTGATGGTTTCAATGTGTATTAATGCCAAGAGGTACCTGAGGCTGTCCTAAGCTGTCAAGAACAATGTGCCTGCTCTGGGTAGAGATTGCTCTGGCTGGTTCTTTTTCATATGCACCACCAAGATGGTGTTGGAATGAGCTCTGTCCTTTAGAGAAATGTTCGTCCTTCTGCTGAGACACAAGGTTGGAGGCTCAATGGGTGTGTCCATGGGCTGTCTCTCTCTGATATACCTCAGGGTTTAACAGAAATGTGCCCCTGGAGGTGTACTGGACTTGTGTTGGTACAAATTAAAAATAACAAAAGAGAATGTACGTAACATAGTACCAAGGGATCAGATTCACCCTTGCTCTGGGACCAAAATGAAGTTTATTCATTGCTTAAAGTCTCACTTGACCTTTGAAAATACATCCTACACAGTGCAATCATCACTCTCGGTGGCTTTGATGACTCCTGAGTCATTTAGGCAAGCCAGAAGTGATCTCTTATGGACACAAGAAGTCCTGGAAAGGCCATAATGGAACCGAAATTCCTTTCTTCAAGGACGTGCCCTAGAAAGCCAAAGCTGTTCTTCCTTCTGTTCTCAATGAATTCTCATCTGCATCCAACACTGAATTCAAACTCTGCAGTAGTTCAGGTCATCGTACGAGCATCTATCTCTGAGGAATGATTACAGATGATGAGTTATTACCCTTAAATAAGGGGTAATTAATGCTTCCCACTCTGACTTTAATGAAAGGATTTCCTGATGGGGAGGGGAGGGACACACAAGGAATATATTGTATCAGTAATGCCCCTTTGGGAGTTATTGGCGCAAAGTCTACGGTTAATAATTTGGAGTAACAAATAAATGTGGACAACTTATGATATATGTATGGAAAAAGAGGTGTCAAATTATTCATTATGAATTATTCTGCTGGTTCTAATAATGACCCAGCTGTTGAGGAGGAAAAGAAAGCTAGATCTGTCAGTGCAGACAGAGCCTTTTGCAGTAATTCTATCCTTTTCAAATGGAAAAATATAAACTTCCTCTGAGAACAGACAATTAGATAAGACAAAAAGAATGGGATCCCTGCTCCAAATCCATTTTTTTTAGCTTAATGTACACTAATGGATAATAAAAATGGTTGATTAACGAACGACCGGCACAGCAACCAGCTGAAAAAACACATTTTGGCAGTCAGCACTTGCAAAATCCATAGGTCAAAGGAAAATTAAACCTTTGTCACTGTGCTCAGCATGGTCAGGTGCCCCTACCCAGGTAGGAGTGTCTTCATGAGGAAAGGCCAGGCTCTGAGTGTATGTATAGGACATATGTGTGTTATACACACATTACCAACTGTGTCTTTTGGCAGATTTTTGGGATACTGTTTAGTTTGTAATACCTGAAGAAACTCGATTGAATAGCAAACCAGTCTCTGGCAACAAGGGAGCAAATCTGGCACTCAGGAGAGGTCAGTCCCAAGGCACACCCCTGAGTTGCCATCTGGCTGTAGACAGGTTCTTACTCTCTCCTGGGGTTGTTTCTCTTCCTATTCTCAAAAGTGGTGGTGAAATGTCTCCCATTAGCAGTTACAAGCTGCTTTTCTACCTTTTTTGACAACATGCTTTTTTCTGAGAGGATGATGCAATTAATACCTCAATGCCTTTTGTGAGCAATGACCTCTTGAGCCACCAAAGCTGAACGTGAGCAGAGTTTCTAAACCCTCCTGGGTTTGGTAACTGGTACTAACCACTCTCAAGGCACCAAAGGAGATTTTGCTCAGGTTCTCTAACTCTGAAGACACAGTTAGGACAACCTGAGCTAAAACAGTTAATCTGAACCTCTGTGAGTCAAAAGAAAATAATGACAAGATTTCCGTGGGGCTTTGTCATGTTTGAATATATTGCCTTTAAATATGTGGGGGGACAAATATATCTCTGCTATGTGATGCTTGGTCAGGTTTAACACTCTCATGTCAAAGGGTCAGAAAGCATTAATACTCCTTTACTGATGAACCCTTTTCTAAAATATTAATAAACTCACCTGACAGCCTGTGTGTCATCCCTGCTTTGTGTCTCACACACTGTGCTCATGTCTGATTAAAACGTGAGCTGTCCAGGGCAGGACCCGTGCCTTCACTGCTAGCTTGCTTACTGGTGCTATTATAAATAATTAAGATAATTATCCAATATGTTTATGACAACTGACTGCCTTGGGTTGGCTTCTCTGAGGGCTCCTGTCATCAATGAAAATTCCACAAATGGAGGGGGTTGCAGGCTCTGGCGCCAAAGATGGATTACCTGGAAGCTTTCAGAGCTATAAACAGTGCACTTTCCATTTGCCTCTCCATCCTGTATGGAAATGATCAGAAACTGTAATTTTCTAGTGGGAGTAAATGGGGGAGAGACATCAACAACATGAGCGAGACAGAGGCACTCCTTTTGCAATGCCAAATCCCAGAATATTAAGAGTTTGCCAAAGGCGTTTCAGAGATAGGTTTCCTATCTTCATCAATAATTTAAAACCTTCCCAAGTCTCCTCTGAGTAGCTCAGAATAAGAGCTGAAGGCACGGATGTCAGAAGGCAGAGTGACTCCCAATTAGTCAGGTAGAGCGCTTTCTTGTTGACTCAGCCAGGGCAAGGGTAGCTATAAAACCCAGACTGGAGTCCTTATAGAGTCCTTAATAGTTTTTTTCTTTAAATCTGTGGTAATTTGTAAGAGATGAGTGGGTAGTCCAGTTGTTAATTCACTGGGGTGCTCATTAGTGCCATGGAAAAACACACACGAGGTTCTGGAAGTTGGCAGATTTAGTTGGTAACGGGAGATGGGCTGGAGAATCAGCACCACTGTATGTGAGCAAGACCCAAGAAGAGCTGGCATATTTTAAAAGCTGCTGGGAACCATGGCAGAACTTGAGGGCATTATCAGCCCAGGAGAGTTTGCAGTGATGCCTTGTAAACTGGGACTGGGTCTTTGAAAGCATTGCCATTACTACATGGAGTTGTGAGGAAGTGGTGGCATTTTGTCCTTGCACGTGTGGGTCCTATTAGAATATTTTGTTGTCATGCAGAAAATTGCTTGTGGGTCCCTAAAAGTGGGTCAAATGAATGAGTTGCCCTGAATCAACCAATTTTCAACAGCTCTCTTGCTGCATCTATCTGGCTGTGTCATAAAACTCTGAAGTGTCCTATCTTGAGCATGCTAAATGTGTTTATTTACCACACAGCTTATTGTGCACTAAACTCCTCCACATGGCAGGCAATTTTCTGGTGCTTAGGCCACTGGTTGACCCAGCTGCCATGCAGAAGGCTGTATTAAGTCCAGCTGATCAGGGCTGTCTCCACACTGCAACAGGAAATTACTCTCTATAGCTATGTGACTCTGTCAGCTTTTTTACACATTTCACACAACTAATTTCCTATAATATGCAGCTTTTCCTAGTAATTTTTTTTCTTCCTGGTGTGAGTAACATTATTTTGATAATGCATTCCCTGATGTGGCATTCAAATCTTAAGCATGACTCTAATTATGTATTATTATTATTTATTTTTAAAAATTTTCTCCTGACACAGCTTACTGCACCTGTTTATGCCTTAGTGTTTTTAACTGCTAGTGATTCCATCCAAAACATGCTGGTTCTTTGCCCTTGATTTGGAATTGCGTCTTGCTGCACATTTCTACATTTAATCACAGCTTTGCAGTGCTTGGCTGGCCTAGTGGCAGTGCTTGACTGAAATCTTTTTCTCCTTGGAAAAAACCATGGATTTTTCAAAGCTGTCCCTTGTACTGTTGAGATCAGTTTTTTAAAGAGCTGGTTACTAAGAAGAGTATTACAAGTGCCTTGAAGATAGAAATTTTAGAGATTAAGATGCTGTGGTAAACTGCAGGTGAACAGAGGATGAAGAGAATGGGGTTGCAGTGAAGTGGGGATTTGTTTCCCCACACACAGGCTCATGTTCCAGCACTGAATTCAGTCATCATTCAGAGCTGCAGATGTTGCTCAGGCCTCAAGTCTTGGCTTCTTATTATATCTGTCTAAAATCAGTAATCTCATTCCAAGAGGAACAGATCTTCAGCTCTGCAAGTCAGATTTTCAGGGAGCAGGGTGTTATTACCAAGTGATGACAGTGTCTCACATATGGCTTGAGTTG
This sequence comes from Pithys albifrons albifrons, assembly GCF_047495875.1. NCBI lineage: Eukaryota > Metazoa > Chordata > Aves > Passeriformes > Thamnophilidae > Pithys > Pithys albifrons. Next base: position 17,712,817 of record NC_092470.1, on the reverse strand, counting down.
TGTGTGTAGGCAAAGCCACTTCATGAATGCACTTATCTCATGGCAAATGCAATGCAGTTTATGCATCTGAGATTAAAATTCCAAATAGTTGATGCTCCAGGTCTTGTCACTGTTTTTGCTGATATGACAGAATTTAGTCAGCTGCAAAATACGGTTTGACATTCAATCCCTTTGTCCTGCATCCTTAAACTCCTGTGAAACTGTGTGATCCTTGGGAGGACCAAATTCCTAAGTAAATTACACTACTTGTGGGTCTAAGCTCCTCTACTCTGCAAGGGTTTTGTTGCTACTCTTCCCTGCTGTAGAGTACTACCAGGCCTGTGTTTATGCCTTGGATTTTACTGATCAGGTGGCTGAAGAGCTGGTAATATGCCACTGGCCCAGTGGCTTAATGCAGGAATTACTGGAAGCAGCAGTCTTGGAGTGCTTTTTATGAGGATAACAAGGCTTTTGCAGACATAAAAAGCAGGAGAAATGCTTATTAGTTATGGGGAAGGTGAAAGGCTTAGAAAACTGATTAGTGTAGCAGTGTGGTCAGATTGAAATGAAAGCTCAGTGGCATAATCGTTAATTGGGTGCTTACTTACCTACTAATTTGAGCTTGGATGTCAGCAGTACTGCACTTCATCTCAAACCAGAGGTCAGGCTTTAATGCTACATCATAAATTACGTAAAGGCACAACACTAACAATTAGATAATTATGGAGACCCATGCTGTTGCAATTTAACTGGGCAAGTTCAGGGCAATCATGACAGGAATAGTGCTTAACCCTGAATCTGCTGCCTTTCTTTCAACCTGACAGCCAAATATATGTGGCCAAGGAGGTACCCAGCTGTCTGGCAGCCCACAGGTTAAAAGCATCTTCCCCTATTAGTCAGATTCCTCAGATGGCCGGGGCGAACTCTGAGGCAATATTGCAAAAACATTAATTATGGTTCAGGAAGAAAAGCCTGTGTTTCAATCTGCAGGAAATTCTGGGCAGGGCACAGCAGTCAGAACAGTTTTTGTGTTCAAGGCAGTTGTGGTTTTTAATTTGTTTCTAAGCCAAGCCTGTGTATATGTTTGGTTTATTCGCTTTGCTTAAATAAGCCACCAAGCCAAAAATAAGGTTATCTGCAGGGATCTCTTTCCATACATCTGTGCTGCACAGGACTGACCTGCCAAACCTCCCATTTCCAGTACTGGAGTCATTCCATTGCCCAGAGCTTGTATCTGCCCAGCTGGCAGTGCTACTTTCTGGGGCAGAAGTAGCACTGTAGAGCAGAGACAAGGCCACTGCAGAGGGTGGCTTGTCCCCAGCCGTGTTCCTGCCCTGACCCTGCTGGACAGCATATGGTTCACCTGCAGCCTCCAGTGGTCCACGCCCATTAGTCCCAAGTGCATTCCAGCTTGGATCCTCTTGATGCCCATGATGGCTGTAATGGGGAGAGAATTCAATCAATGCTGGGCATTTGAACATTCAATCCATAGAAGAGAGATTGAAGATCAGGGTGGAAAACATCAGTTGGGTGGATTGAAAAGTGATTGACAGGGGGATGAAATTAATAACTTGCAGGTCTTGAGCTGTTTGGACATGTGGTTTTAGACATAAAGCAGCACACCCTCCTTGAGAAATATGTAATGAACAGTGATTGCTGTGGGGTCTTAGAAGCCTACAGGCATTATTGGATTTAGGCCTAGGACTTTTTTAGTGCTGTCCTTTTACTTTTGTTCTTGATCCTTTTAGCAATCAGGTAAATCGCTCACACTGTGATATGTTATTACCTCTGTAAACACGGTGGTTTTAGCTGTGCTTGGCTGGGACTGAGTAAACTCTGTGCCCAAAAAAATTGGAAATGCCCACTGCTGGCATTTTGGCTCTGTTTTCCTTATTCAGGATATTTTTTAATAATCAGCAAAAAAATAGTCTTCTGAGGAAATATCTCCTATTACTAGTAATGGTGTGTTATGTTGTGTGCAAACATTTTCATTTTTGGGTTGAGGGACTTGGTGCTTTAGTCATGTCTGTCTTTAACTTTGGTAGGTAAAATTCCTTCAGGTGCTAAGTTTGTTATAAAAGTGCAGGGAAACCCTTAGCTCTGGCACATTGCTTTGAAAAATAATCTTATAACCTTTATGTATGTGCTGCAATATAACATGGTCAAGTAATGACACATCTGGTTACCTATTATTAAGGGTTGAGTTATGGTATGCTTTTTGTTTTAATTAGTTGACGATAAACAAAAACTCAGGGGCTGTTCTGCTCTGGTAGTTCTCATTTTTCCTGCAGCCTTCCCTGCCCTTATGGGTTTATTAGTGTAGAAAAAGTGGCATGTTGCAGTTGCAATGTCTAGACTGCTGTGGTAGACCAAGCAGGAGGCTTGGTCTGAACCAAATGTCCATCTGCAGTGCTGAGGGCTCTGGGTAGGTCAGTGTTACAGTTAATTTGGTAGCTAGAGGCTGTGCCTGTGCCCAAATTCCCTCCTAGCCCTGCAGGCTGTGTGGGCCAGGTTAGTCCCTCCTGGGCTGCTCTACAAGGCATGGGGAAAGGACATGCATCTATTTGCTCATGCTTCTTGAGAACTGGAGTTTTAAAATTTTTTCCCCTATTGATACTCTTTAAAGGGGAAGACAAAGTTAATTTTACCATGGTTGGGCTGCAGTTGGCTGTGTGGGTCTGAGAGCTGCATGCAGGCATTGCTGGGCTCAGCCCTGCAGTGACCAGAAGGGATTTTCTGGACTTTATAAAGGGATGACTCAGAGTAGGGACACCAGAGCTCCCTCCAAGCAATAAAATCAATCCCATCCTTTGGCTGCCATCCTCCCAGTGCTGCCCTGGGGACAGCCAGGCCAACGTGTGTTGGGAATGGCCGTGACACGAAGGGTCATGCTGGGTCTGAATCCAGATCTTAAAAAGCCTTTAATGGGTTGGAAATGATCTTCAGTGCAGGGGACATGCAAGAGTAGCCTTGCAGGCATGTTGGCAGTTTTGCCCCCCTAATAAACGTGACACTGCTCTCCTGCAGCATTTGAGGGTATTTATTGCCACACATCATGGCATGAATCCTTTTCCAAAGGGGCTGGTGCCTTGGGTCTGTGACAATCTGATCAGTGCTGTAGACCATGACAAATAAAGACCAGCAATTCCTCCTGGCAGGCCTCACTAACAAAAAACCCCACATTTTATAAATAAACCCTCTTATGGGAATTGCAAAAGGAAACAGTCTGTAGGACGGTGCAGACCCAAAGGAGCTGCTGTACCTACACCTGTAGCTCCCATGCAGATCCATCAGCAGTTGTTCACACTGGAGTTTGCCCAGGCCAGAGACAAATCTCTGCCAACCCTGGAACTTTCACTGCAATATTTGGTCTCTCTCTGAAAGCTGTAGCTGCTAGTTGGAAGAGAAGGAACTAGACTTGCAGCTTCTGTTTTACAAAGCACAGGTTTCTAGACCTGAGAAGGAAAGCTGAGCAACATAAAGCAAGTGTGCCCTCCAGGTTCAGGAAGCAGAAGGTGAATGAAAGGCACCTGCAGTGATTTCTTTTAGAAGGATCATTTGATGTTTGACCTTTTCATGTGGCTTCTGACACTGGTGTCAGGACTTTTGCCTCCCTGGGACTGGTGCCAGCATTCACAGAGCAGAGAGCAGAGGCTGGAGCTGTGGTTTGCTCACTGGGCAAGAACCCAGGCAAATGTGACAGTGAAATGCTGTGCCTGAAGCAGATCAAATGTTTGCACTGTGGGTTAAAAATGCAGCTTTGATGAAGCACTTCATGCTCCCGTAGCTTGGTGCACCATAGCAGTGGTGCCTGTTCATGGGGTTAATTCTGTAGCAGTCATTTACAAATCCTGGGCATGCTTTAACTATAGCCCTTTTCTCTCCCTACCTCACAAAACAGAAAATAACCATAAAGTAAACTTTCATCAGTCTTTCTGTCTTCAAAACCATGGACTACACCCAATTTAGTGTCTTCAATACCATCTGCCATTAGATTTACTGCTAGGGGATTGGGAATTGGGTTGAACTGAAGAACACCTGAACTGTACAGCTGACCAAGCCAATTGTGTAATCCTTGCATATTGGAAACAAAGCTACAGGTCCAATTTACTCAAGAGCTGCACAGACCTCAAAGCTGTGGTTTGTTACTTGCCCAGTCTCTCTGGGTTACATGTTGGAATTGATAGTGCAGGAGATCACCAGCTCTCTGGGACTTCAGCAGTCCCTGCACACAAAGGAAGGAGAGGAATATTGACAGTTTTACTGTGAGGTTTTTGCTTGCATCAGTGGTTTGTTATTCACATGCACAGCAAGACTTTGATATAAAGACCATTTGAGATCCACCCTCTGGTGAGAAGTTACATCTCCACAGGTCTCTGGAATCTGGTGTTTCAAAATAAGGTCACTGAGTGAATGGTGGTATTACTGGATGGTTGGACTTCTCTGTCACTGAGGAGGATTTATATGAGATGAGAAAATCCTGGTGAGACCTGCAGGTGATGTGGGTAAATCTAGGGGCATAAGATGAATGTTTGATCTCTTGCATAGACAAGGTGATTCCAGCCAGTGTAAGCTTTTTCACTCACCCTTCCCTGAATATTGGAGAGACAGGGAGGCCAAAACTTAAATCTTGTCCTCTACTGCTTGGAAAGGCAAAGATCTGTTTTCCACCCAGTCTGGCTGTGCCCCACTATGCTCTACCTCACAGGCTATGCCAATACTCAACTTTTCCCTGCTCCTAGTGGCAGTGCATTTCATGCCCTGTGCTGTGACCTCTCTGTCCTATGCCAGATTCTATCTCTGCACAATACTGGAGCTGGGAACTGCACTCCAGAGGGATCCTGCATGCAAAAGAACCTTGATAGAGACTGCAGTAACCCTCTGCATAGCCTTTGTCACAGCCCCTCCTATGATCCAAGTCCAGTTCCTGTGACTCTGCAAAGCCTCCTGCATATCTCAGAAGTGTGTTTAAGGTCAGCGTGCTGGTCTAACTTACACAAAGACTTGGTGCTCTAAAACAATTTTGTGCTTGACATAAAGCTCTGTTTGATCTGGATGCTTTCTCTCTCTTCTTTGGATATTTGTTTACAACCAAATCTGAAACTTTAACTGCCTTTGCCTTCAAAAAGCTGAAAATAATGGTGTTTGCTGGACCAGATTCTGTCTCATGCATAAAGCAGAGATGTACCACTGTAAGTGGTATGTGACTTAAATGTGCATTGATTTTCCCAAGTGAGCTGCCAGTGAGTAAATCCCAACACATACTGCCACTTAGACCCCCCCAGCAACACATACAGGTGCAATGCTGCATGCACTGAAATCGAAGTTGTCTTTAGGAAACTTGGCATTATGAAGCTTTTCCATGGCTACAATCAGTAACAGCAGTGCTGTTGCCAACAGTACTACTGCTCCATCTGTGAGAGGGAGTGGGGAATTTAAACTGGACTTTGGTGGCAGCCAGTGGTGCCCAACTGCAGTAACTGCATGGCCTGAAAGAACAAATTCTGGTGGGACAGCTGCCTCTGAATCAAAAATCTCCAGACTAGTCTGGCCAGACTGGAGCTGGAAGTCCAGCAGCAGCATCTGTGTCTTGAATTCGCTTCTTAGTGGGAAAAAGCTTAAGAATTCCTATTGCATTAATGTCTATTTTTGATACAAATGGCAAAACAATTCAGCAAACAGAATCTTTACAGCCGAGAGATTGAATAACAAGGGAAGGAAAATGTCAATGCAAGTTAAAGCAAATTTAATAAAGGAAATAAAAACAATATACTGACACTGAAATATAATCTTAACGCTCTGACTGCAACTAACTGAAGCCAGGAAATTCTCAGCTAAGTGTTCCCTGAGCCCTCTTAAATCAGCCCAGTTTGCTTAGGCATTGTTGCACATAAGCGCCTTTATGAGCCGGCCCCAAAACTCTGGGTGATAATATGAGCACTAAGAAGATATTTATTTCGTCAGCTGTGTGTTTGGATGGATCTGTGATGGATGAATTTGCAGGGATTCTGCAAACAGCTGAACTGGAAGTTCATGCTTGCACAGGTCGCAGCTTCAAGGTCACTGTGCTCCAGGAAAAGTGCAATCCATGAGGTGGGACTGGAGGCACAACAGTATTACCGAGGTCCCTTTGTGGATACTCTAATGCTGCTTTTCACAGATACTGGAGAATTGATCTTCACAGAATCTATACATTAAGGAGCCTTCCCTTGCCAGAGGAGAGGTTGAGGTCCTGAGAGACTGTGGTTTACCAGCAGTCTCAGAATGTGTGTGTGGCAGTGCCAAGATGTGAGCGTACACTCTGTGCCTCCATTTGGTGTCTTAGTCCCACTCATGGACTGGAAAAAATTCCAAGGGTCAGAACTTGGGGGGATCTGAACAGCCCTGCAGGTGCACAGTAATTTAGTGGATTTTAAATAGAGCTGAGAGGGAGCACACCATGCCCTGCTCTGGGTTGGCATCTAGTTTTGGGAACTGAAGGCCTCCAGAACCAGAATTTCTTGGAGTCCTGCCTGAATTGAAGACTTAGGATGAGGGCTGGGTCAGGATGAAGCTGCTGCACATACCTGCTTTGGAGCTAGGAGAGGATGTTGGGATGGATGATGAGCATTTTAAGAAACCTGGTTTACTCAGTAGCAGTCTCTTCTCCCTAAAAAAAATTCTCAAAGAAAATGTTGGCCTTGGAAAAGGAGGTAAACAGTGCCACTTGCATCTTTTCTCAATCTTTTATCAGAAAGCTGACCCTTAAAATATATTTGGAGTTCTGATTCTTCATTTCTGTGCAATAAAAATGCCTGTCTCACACGAATAATCCTGTGAAAGCCTTCAGAGCCTGCCTGAGTCATTAGGGCTGTAGGTCTTCTGGGTGAGATAATATAAGCAACAGTTTGTGCCAAGTGCTTGTGTTTTTGTTCCCCCACCTCTAAGGAGTCAGATCAACCAAATTTGAACTTCCTGATACTGTTTGCAGTTGAATAAGAAAACACTGATATCAGCCAAATATATGCTTTGGTTTTGCTTCTCACTCTTTTGGAAGCAAACCCAGATTTCTTGCCCAGATTTGCCTTGTTGCTGCATTCCATGTCCAAGAAGCTTTGACCTGCTTCTGCCCCTTGAGTCCTCATTGCTAGTCCTGACCATCTCTTTATTGAAGAGCCTTCACAGTCCATATCCATTCTGCTTATCACTCTTACTCAGTATTGACAAATCTGTGCCCACTTCTGACAGGCCACAACTAATTGATTTTCCACCAGCCAAGTTTTCTAGCAAACACTTTTGCAGTGTCTGGCCTTAGGGGTTCCCTCTGGGCTCAGGGAAAGGGAGGGAACATCTTCAAAATGTGCATTTTTGTAATATTTAAATTATGTTTCCTCTCTAAAATCCTGTCATAGACAGAGTGGTGGGATCACAGTACCTATCAAGAATTCTTCTTTGCTTTTGCTTTTTTTAACTTGTTTTTTCGTACACCTCAGCATGGTGTTTCTGTTTCTCATGCTCAGGCTGTGAGATTTGTGGGACTGGGGCTGACATTTCCTCCAGCCCCAGAATGCTGAGATCTTAATCTGTGCTTACAACTCCCAGAATCTGTAGCAGTACAAGCATTAAATGGTCTCTTCTGTTTGCGTGCAGGAAAATCCAGTAAACCCATCTGGATATAGCTCACCCCTGCTTTCTAATTCCTTGCTGGTGCCCCACAGTGTCCATGGCTGCTTTGGGAAGGCTTCAAGTGCTCCTCCTGCTGATCCTCCACATGCCCAGTGCTGTGCTGAGGGCTTGGCTGCCGTGCTGAAAGGGTTAGAGGCAAAAATACATATCTGCCCCTTGCTCAGTTCCTCTAGTCTGAGGGTAGGAAGCTCTTTTTTATCCTAAAATTCCATTTATTCACTGTAGTAACTCAGGGCCTGACTTTTCTTGGCTTTTACCTTCCCAGGACTATAGGGCTGGGCCAAATCACAGCATATCCTGAGCTGTCAGTCATGTTAATAATTATTATTAACCCCCCACTGATGCTTTTCCACATGAAAGCAAAAGGCTCTTTGACACTTTTCTTACTTTTCTTTAAAAGATGGAAGGTGGAATAACAAAGTTCTTAATTAGCTGAGCTGGTGTTAGAAAGCTCAGTGTCAAATTTCCAGGTCAGTGTTTGATGGAGGAACGATAGGGGGAAGTGATGCATCGACATTGATTAAAGAGCAGTGATGAAGCAAGATAAAATTGACATTTAATTCTTCCCAGCTAAAGAAATGTGACTGACAATACTTAAAGGTGAACAGTCTTATTTTTTGAATCAACAATGCAACCTGTAAAAGCTTCCTCACAGCAGTCTTTTCTTAATTACCAACATCTAATTAGCCCCAAGTCACTGTAACTCACTGATTACAATAAAAGGTGCCTGCCACTCTTTCTATTTTGGGTATAGCTGAGAAGGGCAAAGGATGTGAAATTAACTGGCACTTCCAATTGCTTCATCTGGAGACCTTGCAAAGAGTCCTCAGCTTGTCTCTCTATTCTCCATTCCTTAGTCAAACAGAATAGTAATCCCAGATGAGTGTTTTTTCTTGGATGCTGAGTGGGAACAGCAAGCTGGAAGCACCAAGAACCCCCAAGAGGGGTGTGAGGACATTGCAAAAAGCCAAGCTACTGCCTTCCCTGCTGTTAATAATGGGGAGGAATTAATATTTTATAGGACTAAACTTGTTATTTTTGTGGATTTTTTTTTATGTAGTGCTCTTTCAAACTTCTTTAAATTAGCAATTTAATGTTTCCTCACTTTAGTGTAAGACCAGCCCACCTTCCTTTCTTCAAGTTGCCCAAAGGCTTTTGATGGTCATTCCTATCCCTTTGAAAAAAAACAAAGGGAGTTACAAATATAGCTCCCCCAGTACTGGAGGGCAGCTGATGCCTCAGTGAGGACGTTTATGCTGCAGAAAAGAGGTTTGGGTGCTGAAGTAGCAATTAATGCTCATTTTTGAGCTGTGATTGAGTTGAAGCATCTCTTGTTGCACCGAGGTGATGCAGACAGGAGGAAAGATCCCAGAGAAGTAGCATCCTTTTATCAGTAGATGGTAGTATAACAACATGGAAGGAGCGTAGCTGCTCTGAGGTTGTCCCAAGATCCAAACTGTTACACTTGAATCTTAACTGAAAAACAAGACAAAGAGAGGCAGAAGATAAGTTCAGACTCCTGTTATGTTCTACTTTTCTCCAAATAGTAGTTTACAGCAGAGGGAATGAATGCATGTTTTTATTCATGATTTATGGATGGTTTATCTAGAGCAGTGTGAATAATTGATTATTTTTGTTCTCTGGCAGTGCAAGAAAAATTAGAATTAATATTATTTTTGAAGCAAAATTAAAAAAAACTTAGGAAATCAAATAGTAGAAAGGAAGGAGCAGACTTCTGTGTCAAAATAAATGTTTTATTTTTCTCTAAAACAACTGTTTTGTTCTATAAATGCTTTGCTTTGAAGGGTGATTTGAATCATTTAACATAAAGGAAATTGCCAAGCGAAACAGTTGTAGTTTGGTTCTGGCTTGTACATATCAAAATAAAATGGGTTTTAAACAGTATTTACTTTCCTATCTCTAAGGCAAAGAGTTTGGGGAAACTGGGACAAGCTTCCCAGAAGGTGGTGCTGCCAAAACTGAAATTATCATGAGGATGTTTCAACCAAGGCAGGCTCTTGCTTTGGTCATGAATTTCCTGCTATGAAAATACAAATAAACCAGAATGAACCTGCAGAAGGGCCTCATCCCTCTGTAAGCTCACATTTGCAAAGCCTTTTAGTTTGGGTTGGTTTTTTTTTTTTTAATTAAAAGCAGACTTTTCCTGTATGTGAGTTCAGGGATCCCATGGGCCGGATTCACAATGTAAATGCACTTAGGCTGAAAAGATCCATATTGATTTGTACCAGCAGAGGATCTGGCCCAGTAGGAGAAAACTCTGCTTTTCAGGGTAGCATTGAATTTGTATGTGTTGAAATCTGTGCTTTGGAATTAAAATCAAGGATTTGATAGGAAAAAAAAAAGAGAAAAGAAGAAGGGATTTGTAGAGATGTGGCATCCACTGTTTTCACTCTCCATGTCATCTTATTAGCAAAAGTGCCGTTGTAGGGGTGAGATTGATGAAGATAAAGGGCTTTTTAGTTACAACTGGATTCTAATCCAAACCCTAATCTATGTATTTGCTAATGGTTGACAAATGGCAAATGGCAGGGGGCGGAGGGGGGGGGGAAGAATCCATGAGAATTTTGGATTTGAAGCACATTCTGGCTGGGTCTGTAGCTTGTTGAAGAGTGATGCTGTTTTTCTTCACCAACAGCTTTTTTTTCTCCTTCTCTCTCTTAAATTCTTTACTGCTAAAAACACATTAGAAATATCCATTTTTAAGTCCACTCCAATAAATGTGCCCATGAATTAAAATCAGTGTTACAAGGTGAATGTATGAATGAATAATAGAAGAAAACCACTAAGTGTGTCCACAAGAAGGAAGATCTCATCATCAGAAGCCTGAGGTGTGAGTTCCCGTGTTGTTTTATGGCATGCTTTGGAATTCAAAGCAAGGTTAGGATCTTTGTGGCTGGAGTATCATCTGAGATCAGAGGTCACAGGAAAAGAAGAGCCAGAATAGTTTGTTCCCTCAGCACATTGTGGGTCTGGGTGGCCACCTCAGGCCTGGGGTCCCTGGTGGTGCTGGCACAGGAACCATGACCTTCTGTAGAGGGCTGAGAATTTATTGTTCTATTAAAACTGCAAATTTGTAAAGTTTTTGCAGCAGGGACTGTAATTTCAGAGCAGGTGGAGCCCCTGGCCATAATGCCCAGGGCTGGGGATGCTGTGGCCAAAAGGGGATTGGGGAGGTCTTACGGGTTCTCTGGTGAGAGGGTGGCTCTTCATGGGGAACTTGGACTTCCAGCCTCAGTGGTGTCCCTTCGGAGCTGTAGCCACTTTCACAAATGGGTTTACAGCAGGATTTTACTTGGTGTTGTATTACAGAATGGTTTGGGCTGAAAGGGACCTTAAAATTGGGTGAACATACCTGTAACGTGGCTAATTCTGCTCTTGAACCTGGGATAGGTTGGCATGTAACGAGAAGTGGTTCTTCATCCTCAGTTACTTTGAGGGTTGAGGTTGTTGTGTGTATGTGGGTGTGTAAATATGTGTGTGTATTTATATATATATATATATCCCTTGTTCACATGTTTAGTGTCCCTGGAAGAAACTCCATGAGGAAAGCTCTGGACAAGCTCTTACTGCATTTGTTTCACTAAATCCTGCCTTGCTCACTTTGCTTTGCTGCCAGACCTGGGATGTGATTACAGGACCTTTGGAGAGCTGGGGCAGGAGGCAGGGGAGGTCTTTCACCAGCAGCATCTTTCTCCATGCCCAAGAGGACCTACTTAGTGTTTCACGTAGTGTTGCTGGCCTTGGGTACCATCCTTTGGTGCAGCAGGGGCTGGTAAACTGTGACTCTGCAAGTTTAGCACTTGAAGCTGCACATCTGTTAAAGTGCAGATACACATATATGGAGCTTGTGGAAAGGGAGAAGGACACAGGAAGGCGTTTCAGAATGCCTGGCACATGCAGTGCTTTATGGGGACACTCAGGGTGTGTAAGACAGTAACAGCACAACTCACCCTGCCACAGGAAAAGCTGTGACAGGAAACTTTCTTTTCATGTACTTCCATCTGAAGGCACAACACACAGGTCAAGGGTTGGCTGCAATATTTGAACAAGTGCTCTGGCAACTAGGAGGTTAATAACTTGCTGAATTAATTTTCTTTATATCTTAAGTTACAAAATCTCTTAAAATGAAAACTATCTGGATAAAACAAAAACATAACAGACTGGCTGGCCATGGGCAGACTGACCCAGCTCACAGAGGACTGAATGTAAATTTGTGTTACTGTGTTGACTCCCCAAGCACAGCTTCATGTGGGTAGAGGTGTGTGATGTACTTAAAGGAGAGCCCCAAGAGATGGGTGATGTTTATGTCCATGAGAGATAGTTTGTCTCTCTGGCTGGAGACATGAACCCTGTGCAGAAAGAATGGTGCAACTGAAGGAAAAGACTCTCAGTAACTTTAATTAAGGTGGCACTGGTGCTACCATGCCCATTGTTTGTATATAGTGCTTGTAGGCCAAGTGCACAAACATGGAGCACCTTGTGCTAAATCCTGCTTGGCAGGAACCTCCCTGTTCCTTTCCAAAGAGAGAACATGTGTTTGCACATCTGGGGATGACAAACACAGCTTGGCAAACCTTTGCTATGAAACCACAGCCTGGTAGAAAGTCTGATGAGCCTCCTACTTGCAGGAGCTGAGGTGAAGGAGAGGCAATAAATCCTGCTTCCCATTCAGGTAGGGAACCTTCAGATGACAGGATGGCTAAAACCATTCAGTTGTGATGTCTTAATCCTATTCCAGTGAAACAAACAATGCAGTCCTGTGAAAGATGGGCTTTTCCCCAGGGAATGGAGGACAGGTATGTGGGCATTTCTGGATGTGCCAGACAGGAGAACCACCAAGCTTTGTGTCTGAGGCTGGAGAAGGTGTCTGCAATGGCACATGAGGGCCTGCTCACCTCCAGGGAAGGTGGGCTTTGTGCGCAAGGTACCAGAGCATGAGCAGGGCAGCTACACTGTGCTGGGAATATATAAAAATCCAGTTCCCAGCAGGGATGGATAGTTACAAAGGACCTCTGTGGGCTTGTCTGCATGGAGCAGGTTGAGAGCAGTGAGATCCCTCAGCAGGTGGACTCTGTGCTGAAATATTTAAGCCTTAAAGTCAGCTTGCTGGTTAATTTAGGAGAAGTTAGTCTTGGAGTGCTTTGGAGACAGGTGAGCAGAAGTTCAGGCTTGTACAGCAGAGAGGTCAGCAACAATGAAACCAATAAAAAAGGACACTGTGGAGGAGGGAGAGTACATGGGAGATGTGTGGAGCCTCCATAGTTTGTGTGAAGGAAGAGAAGACTGCCCCGTTCACAGCAGTCTCCCCTCAGCTTGGGTGTCACACCACAGATCTGGGGAAATTGCAGAAGAAAACACACCAGGAAGAAGAAGTAAGTCTGAGGTGACTGATAGTTTTTGTTGAGCTGGATTATTTTTGTCTTTCTGGAGTAAAGAGATATCCGTGTTGGGAAGCCCTGGGAAGAGGCCTGATGAGGTGGGATCCAGCTCTGGCAGCAAGGGAGGGAGAGAGAATTCCTGGTTTCTCACTCATGCAGCTGCAGAGCAGAGCTCTTCCAGAGTCAGGGACCTTGCAAAGAGTGAGATGCTGAAACTCGAGTTTTCACTTCCTTCACTTCTGAGCTTGTCCCCACTGAGTAGTTTGTGCAGCTCCTCTGTTGTTCTCACTGGCTACAGCAATAGAAGGAGATGGCCCAGGTGTATCCAGAGCCAAACTGCCGTCTGCAAACTGCATCTTTGATACTGGGGCTCTTCTTCACTTCCACAGAGCGTAGGCAAAGCTGAGGAGCGGTTCAAATCCAGGGCAAAATTCCTGTTATGCAGGTGCATGCTGAAAAACAGGATTGGCTTGTGTGTATGCTGTGTTCAGTAACAGAAAGTCTGGGATGAAAGCATTTCAGAGGCTTCTCTGCCTCACTGAAGGTTTGACTGAGAACATAAAACTCTGTTTAGACAGAAGTTGTTTAACATTGCTTCTAAATACAGTCAAATTAGTAATTTTCTTTGTAATTTTTCTGGCTGTTTATGTCACCTCTGGAGAGCTCTTTCTGTGCTCTCAAAATCAGGAGCTGTTTTGGCAAATTAGCTATATTTAACTAAATATTTGCATTTGCATCATAAAGGCTACACATTTGCTGTTTGATAATCGCTGGAACAGAAAAGTGTGGCATGTTTGTACAAAGTCTGATATCGGGTCTCATTTTCTACTGTTCTTGATGGTTTGGGTGGTATTTTAGCCAGACTCAGTTCAGAAATGTAAGTAACTATTACTTGAGCACTGTTCATCAATAACCTGTAACTGATTGCATTAATAACAAGATCAAGTATCACAGGACTTACCTTAATTCTCCTCCTCCCCAAAGTCTTCTCTCTCCCTTATTGTAGCAGTCTTTCGCACCAGGGACACGATCCTTTCCGTCTGGGGTGGGATTCCTCTTTCAGTGGCCGTCTATGGTTGAATAAGTCATAAACAATCCTGTTCTAGTCTTCTGAGAGAAAAAGGCACTTCTAAGGTGTGATTAATCACATCCAAAAATAGACATTGAAAGGAAGGAGATGAATAGCATTCGTAGAGTGCTTATTTTGGTCCTGCCAACTCCCTTAGATGCAGAATTCACAACACCTAAATATAGATGTGATGAATTTGATCCTTGGTGTTGTTCTGTTAGATCTGACGTAAAGACTGTAGCAGTCAATGGAAATACTCTCATGTAGGTGTAGTTAGACACTGCATTGATCTTACTCCTGATCCCTCACTGTGCATTTTAATTTGAGTCAACAGTGTCTCCTCTTTCAAGAAGTGGAGAGAAAACACAGTCAATTACACCATGAAAGCCAGGGAGCTCTTCCGGTGATCCAAACTGACTGGGATGTTACACTTGAAACAGTTCACCCATTCCATTAAAAAAATACTAGGGAGTGTGCATGCCTGTAAAATAATGATGGGCAGAATAAACTGTCTGAAAGGATCTTGCCTACTCCATAGCATTTAATCAAGAAGCAGTGAGTGGAACTGGCCTAACATTTACAAAGGGAGAACTGACACAATGCATATTTGAACACCATGAGAAATAGCATCGCCGGGGACAGAGAGTAAGTTTGGTTAATAATGAATGGCACATCCTATAAAATACCATTACACAGTGTTCAAGGCCCAAGAATGATGACATAATTATTAGGAGACTGGGAGATTAAGATATAATTTAAAAAAACATGACAGGGGAGGGTGTAATTGGGGAGACAAAATACACAGGAAGTTTGTAATTTACATGTCAAAATACCTTTTTCATGTTTTGATTGGATTGGACGCCGCCTTTCCACTTCATTTATCTTGGCTTCAATTAGAGGCAGAAGAAATGACATCTCATGTTCATATTCTTGACACACACTGCTCATAGACACTTTCTAATTCTAACAGACAGTGAGGGGAAAAGGGAAACTCGATTCTGCCTCCGTCATGGACTTCTTAGTTAACCCCTAATTTGTTTCTAAATGAGGCTGTCACTGTGGTTCAAATGAATATGCGCTTAGGAATTGGGGTGTGTGTTTGGGAGATCAGCTTGGGGGCTGGGCTTTGCGTGGTGCATGTCTAGTTAGACCCAAAAGCTGCTTTTCTGTTGGAAAAGAAAACACCAAAAGCTAAGAACATTTTACCCTCCAAAGAAGAACTTTCTGTAGGAACAGTGCAGCCGGTTTTATCAGAACAGCCGTATTCACAGCGTGCTTGTAATCATACAGAGCCATCTCCAAAGCAGAGGATGTGAGTTGTGATTTTCCCCTTTGGCAGAATTTTTGCTCTTTTTATTTTCTGTCTGTCTCTTTTATCTGGTGTTGCCATGTGTTTCCCAGTGAGCTCTGAAGTCTGCTTCCATTTTTTACAGGAGCTGTGCTCTGTTTTACACCCATTCCCACCCAAACACACACACTGGAAATGTCAAAGGTGTGTTTGAGATAAAGCCATATGTTTCATCAGTGCTGAAGTATCTGCTCACCTGAAGGCATGTACTGAAGTCTTTCCTCTCTTGGCAGCTGTAATTACCCTTTTAATTCTTCTTGTGCTTCATCTCAAAATCAGAGTTTTAGGTTTTTCCAAAGGCTGTTGATTTTTTGTTTCCTCTCTTTGCAGAGATTTGCACAATACAAGATGTGGAAACAGGGCAAAAGTTTTCCTCTCTATAGAACTTCTGACCTCTAAAACTGGGGGCCCTTAAAGCATCCTAAAGTGTCCAGCTGCAATCAGAGGTACTCCAAACCATCAGTCACTTTAGAAATCATGGGAAGCAAGTTTCAGGCTTATCAGTAACTCTATTCATTGCATTTCCTTATAAAGCAAAATTGCTCTTGGAAATGCTAATCAGGAAATATCAGAGAAATAGTAGTCCTTGAGAGATCTCTGAGAGGGACTTTGGCTCACCAGAGGGAAAGAGATATCAGAGCAGCTGTGTGAGGTCTCTGTGTGTTCCATGTGTGTCCTGAACTCTATCAGAAACCCCAGGGGTGACATGAAACTTGATGAAGTGGGCAGTGCTGCTTTGCTAATGCTGTTACATTTTTGATATTTAAGCCACCTGTAGCCATGCTGGGATCCTTCACCATAAGGTTCCCTCCAGTACTGGCAGGAGCTCACTAGTCCTGTTAAGTACACTCAGGTCTGGCTTCAACTGCAAGGAAAAAAAAAAAGACAAAAAAATAAAAATTTTAAAAGGCTGTGAGATAAATAACTGGCTTAGGAAGTACAGTTTGGGTTAAACCAATCACTCATCCAGCCTGGGTGTCTTAAACTGCCCCCAGAATGTGTTGTCCAGGAGGAGGATGTGTCTGCCCCTTCTGCAGGCCCTTTGCCTTGATATACCCCCAGCACCTGTAATCATTGGATTAAGGATGTTAGAGGGTGCCTTCCTGCCTGGGCCTTTGCTGGACCTGTTATCCATGAATTCTCTAATCCCTTTAAACTCTGCAGATACTCTTTGCCTTCACAGCCTCCTGTGCCAGCAAGTTCCAGAAGTTCACCAGCAGTGTTGCTTCACACAGTTTCGCAAACTGCTTTTGAGCAGAGCAGCCCAACATGAGCTGTGCAGTTTCCTAACCACACCTACAGGGGTTGCATTGAATGTCTTTGGGGTAAAATGCTAGAAAGCTTTTAAATATGTTGTAGTTTGAGTAGAAATATTTCACTCCTCTGTGATCTCCAGGATAACACTGTCTGACTCTCCCAGTGTGTGTTCTTGTGTAATACAAACCATGCAGGTGGTCTGTAGGGGATCAGTGGGACTGTGTGTAAAGTTACTAAGGTACATATATGCTACCTGAGGAGTTGTCTAACATTTTCTGGAAGAACTGTGCCCCCAGCATGGATTGTGATGTCCCAGCTCCCTGTCAAACAAAGTATGTAAATAAGAAATAATATACCCAGCCTGAGGTAGCTTTGGCTGTCAGGCAGAATCTTATGGTAAAGGGAGATGTTGCAAGTGTTGGGTTCCACAGTCTTGCAGACACTTTGATAGGTTGTGGATTTTGCATGAACAGGATTCAGATTGTTCAGGAACACATGAGTGGGTGAACACCAGGAAAACATCTACAGGAATAGCTCATGGAGTAGCCAAGGCACCAAATCCGTTTTGAACTCACGTTAGCCAAGCTGAGAACTCTGAACAGCTTCACTCAGTCCTTTTAATAAAACCAAGATTGTACATTTATGTAATGGAATATTTTTAGCTGTGGCATGGGTTCAGTCTCTATTCAGTTTACAGTGTGGCCATCTGAAGGTGTCTGGGCAGTAAAAAGACTTTTAGTATCTGTGCAGCTGCACAAATTTTACATATTGGCAACTGGTGTGATAATGTGCAATACCTGGAATCACCACAGTTTAAAATTTCTCCTTCACGAATCATTCACCTGCACCCATCCCATTTCTGCTTAACACTGACATGTACAACAACCTCTTTCAATGTGAGCACTTCCTGTGGTTGATTTTGTCTTTTCCTGTGTCTCATTTGATGATATTTGAGAGGTCAGTACAGCCTGGCATTGACTGTTCTAATAAGAATTACAAAAAATAGGAGATAGCTGGCAACTGACTGTCCTTGGGGATGGAGAGTTTACTATGAAGAGGCTTCTGGCAGCAAAAACTATTTTTGCCACGGTGTTGCATGACCCACTTTGAGCAGGGATAGATTGATCATCTGGAAAAAGCCCTGGAATAGCTAAAACAAGGAATGTGCAATGGAAATCTGTATGTCTTCATTTGAGTATTCATCATGACAAAGACAAAATGGAAAATACAGGCCAAAGGCCTTAAGTGAAGGCTGTGGTACCCCAAAGACTCAGGCTAGCACACATTGCATACATCATTAAGCTACTGGCAACAACACACTGAAGCCCTGCCCAAATTTCAATTCTTACACTTCAAATAGTCTCAGCTCTCACCAGACAAATTAATATTTAATGCACAAGTGCACAGTGTAATATTCCCAACTGTGCAATCTAATATTAACAGCTATTTCATAAACCAACAAGGCCCATTCAATTGGTGACCATTTAAACTATAACATGCCATTAAACCATAAAAGCAGCCATGAAAACATGATTAAGATACATGTTTGTGGGTCCATTGCTAAAAATGGGAATGCAACAGTGTCAGTACAGAAAGTCGGTGTGTGGTTCCATCCAGGGTGTCCAGAATAAAGGGAGTCATGAAGCAAATTCCTTCTTGGAGTTGCAGATTGGTTATTAGGGAAAAGTAGGTCCTGTCCAGGAGAATATATAGTATTTAATGACAATAAATGAGAATGTGTGGCACTGTCTGGCTTTCAGGTATGCCCCTATGGTTGTGCCTCCAGAGTCCCCCTGTTCCTGTGCTAATTCTCCAAGGGCTCCAGAATCCGTGGATATTTAACTAGGGAGGCACTGAAGTGGGAAGGCAACTTCACCCTTGTCTTTATGAAGCCAGTGGTGCTCTGCTTTATCAGATTCTTCTCATGCTCCTGTTCTGAAAAATATACTGGTAAATTGGAGAGGATGCAGAGGATGCAGAAAAGAGATGCTGGGGAAAAGGCTTTGCTGTGAGATACTCTCAATCTTTTTAGCTCATCAAAAAGAAGATTGAGAGATGGCTTGTCTTCGGTGTTAAGTGCCTCCACAGCAGGAAAACACTACTTTGTAAGAGGTTCTTTAATCTATCTGTGAAGTTATAACAAGAACCAGTGTTTGGATGCTGAAGTAAAATGACTCAGGCATGTGTTTATCTCAACAAGGGTAAATAAGCAGTGACAAGTTAATGGTAATAGTGATATTTTTCCTCTCGTCTCCATAACAAGACAAGAAGCTTTTCTGAAAAACATACTTATTCCTTGGTGTTTTGTTGTTAAGGATGGAAGAGAGGGGCTGTGTGTGCTATTCAGGCCTAAGTAGTCCTCCTTTCTTTTCTTTTGTAGTCCAGGCTTTCAAGTGAGTTAGACCCAAGTCCATGGAGGAATATGGAATTTGATCCTGAAGGTATTGAAACACATTTCAAGACTTTGGCTTAAGCAATTAAACTCTCTCTCAAATATCGTTTAGCAGACAATGTCATATGAAGTGCCTTTGGATGGCTGAGTTAGTTTTCATTTTAGAAATAAAAGGAAATGGTCTGAAATGTGATAGAATTAGCAGGGTGAGATACTGGACCAAGACAGTGTGATGTTAAAGGTGATGTGTGATGTTAAAGATGCAAAAGGGGAGAGCTCTGATGGTCATACCAGTCCTGGAGATGGGCTCTGGATCAGCTAGCCATGAAAACAAGGCAGGTCTGTTCCAGCATCACCACAGTAACTTTTTTTAGGGCCCTATTAACATGGCAGTGAATGAATTCTGGGAAAACAGGACACTACAGGCATCCTACTTCTGTGTTGTCAGTGTTTTCTGGGTTTATCAGCTTCTAAGCAGGAATAACTCTCAAATCCTTTAACTGCATAAAACCACTTTTAGGGTGTTCTCAAATCCGTGACCACTTGTGCACAGTGCAGACATTTTGTTACATCTTTGCAAATATCCACCTTTGGTGCTCTGGTGTTCTTGATTCCTTTATTTTGCACTGATTGAATGAGCTGCAGACAAGACCTTGGAGACCTGTTTGTGCCTTTTTTTCATGGAAAGCCCATCTCATAAACAAAGGGGAAAAAGGTTGTCTGAGCTGCAGTTGAGCATTTTGTTGCCTCATGTTGTTGTGCCTGACACTGAATTTTAGCATTATTTTTAAAATAGCTTCTTTTTTTTTTAGATTAGTTTTTCTTTTCAAATCCCTCCTCTCCACAAATAAGTCAAGTTTCTTGTCAAGTAGTAGCCTAAAAAAAATGGGCCTTAAAAAGTTTCCTTAAATATCCTCCTTCATTTAAATATGTATTTTAAAGTGTACAGGGACTCAGTCTGTGGTTTACTACGTGAATTATTGAACCTGATGTTTTTGGAGGTAGGAACAACCTGTTGATAGGTGACTTGCAAATGACAGGTTGTATTCAAATGTGACCCAGGCCAGAAGTGACGAAAATCTGGTGAAGTTTGATGTCTAATCTGAAATGACCTGTTTGTTTCATTGGAAGTCTGAGAAGTTATTCAAATCAGAGAAACCAGCACTGCAGATGGTACCAACTGTCACTCTGAGTTGGCCATCACATTAGAGAGGGCAAGAACCTGAGCAAAGCTTTTCAGGTGCAGGACTGCAGCTCCCTGTCTGCTGGAGTGAGAACAATAGGTAAATCAGCTTTGGGAGGGGGGGAGGGGGAGAGTTCAAGAATGTTCAAAACTTACTAGTTGTTACTTAAAAAAAAATTTGAATATAAAAAAAATCCATTTTTCTGGCCTGATTTTCAGTTCCTGGATTTTTTTCCTCCCTGTACACTGGCCCCCTTTTTGTTTTTAATTTTTCTGTCACTGTTTTGAAGTAGGGAAGAAGAGAGTAAAGGGAGGAAGAAAAGTCCAGTTCAACTTGAATAAAACCAGTTATATCTGCCTTGAAATATCATTTTTGTGTATGTTTTATTCTGCTGAAAAATTAGAAATTCTCTAAAATGTCTGTTTATGGACCAAAGTTTTATCTTTAGCTGTCAGATTGTCTGTCCATGACCATATTGTAGGAAACTACCCAGGCTGGGAATGACCCTGGTGGGGTTTGTGGTGGTTTCTGTAGAACAAGGCTCTGTGTATTGTAACTCTGAAGTGCAGCTGCAGCAGGAAAGGAGGATAGTGGAGGGTCTTGTAATGTTTCTTCATGCTCTGCATTGATCTGTTCCCTTCTGGAAGCTCCTCCTAAGAGCAATCCCACTGGCAGCTTTCCCACCCTTCATGGAGATCATGCAGTTGCCTCAGTGCACCTTGATACAATCCAGAGGGACAGCTCAGGGTCAGCTCATGGAAATCAAGTCATCTGATCCGAGTATGAAACAGTTGAAGAGCCACAGGAATGCTGAAAAATACAGTGATCATGTTCCTTTTCATCCAAAGAGAATTAGAGAGATTCAGCAGAGGAAAAATTGTGGCTAACTATGGACCAGTCCTTACTTGGATGAAGGGACATTGTTTCATTACATGATGGAGCTGTGATGGTTGTGATATCATCATCTAGAAACAGTTTGAATTTTCATATCACTATGACAAGTAGGAAGTGAGAGGCCTCAGGTAAAGCAAGCAGAGAGTCAGATGTCTCTTCAAATCAGAGAAGGCAGCTTAAGAGATATTTTGTTGACCAGTGAGCTGCATGGAGGAGCAGCTGAGACACCATCCAGACTGGGAGACCTGGGAACACCTCTGAGCTGCCAGACGTGTGTGCCTTTAATTTCTGGATCCTGTCCCTGTGGGCCAAGAGTAGCTGTGAATTGTTCCCCAGGTCTTCTGTCCCTACCTGCCCTTTGTTTCTACTGAACAGAAAAATGTGGGCACATGAATATCAAAAGCTGTAGCACATCCTGGTCAAGTGGCCTCAGTGGGTGAGTGGGGACCAGAGCCCCCTAACATGCTCACTGCTTGCTTTGGACATGGCCAGAGCACTTCCATCTATCCCTGTTTTGCAGGTGGATGATTCCTGGCAGTTCACTTCATCTCCCCTTACTTTGATTTTCACACCTGTAAAAAGCAGGCAAGATTTTCTCCCTTTTTAAGAAAATACTTGAAAATCTCCTTTAAAGAAGTGCAAAGTAATAAGTAGAATATTAGTAATACCCTGCTTATCCTACAAAGGAACATTCAGAAGTATTTCCTGTTTCTAGTTGGCATTATTTGGGTTAATTTTGAGCTGTAGTGTGTTCCTTGAAGGATGATCTTTTGCAGTCTTTGTAATATTGCTGTGGGGAAAGTGTTGTGGATTTTGTACAGGATTATTATTGGCTTGGAAATAACCAACATGAAATGATTTCTTTAGGTTTTCTAGCAGGAATCCCAGCTATTCTCTTCTGCTGCATTACACAAATATGCAACATGTGATGCTACCCAGTGATGGGAGACAGCAGCTTTATAAACAAATGCATATTAGACAGGAGATGTTCTGTGCCTATAAAGATATTGGTGTTATTAGGAATGGATGGCTTTATTTTCACCTGTGTACAAGAGTGATATTGGAATTTTTAAAGTATCTAAGAGAAAAGGGGAATGATTTGCAGGGGTTTGTTACCTTTAGAAGTCACGTGTGAAACCATGGCTTTGAATTTTAAACCTGCAGTTTTGGGAACTGGTTTATGGGCTAAGGAGAATATTTTCTTTTCTTGGCAGTTGAAGCTTTTCCCTTTTCTTTGGTTACATTTCTGTGCCGAGCCAGACCCCGGTGTGCAGTCAATTATACACTCATGCTGCTTTCAGATTCACTTACCCAGCAATGATGACTGTCTGAGCAAAATCCATCAGAGAGTTATTATCTCTAAAGCAAAAGCCTCAAATGTTCAGGCATCTAATCTGCCCCGAAAATCAGTACCTGTTCTCGAAAACACAAGACCTCAAATGACTTATTATTTTGGATGCCTGAAGGCTGGGAAGACTTTTGCAATCTTGTCTGTAGCTTAACAATTCAGGGTTGTGTCAGGTCTGTTGGCCACTATTTGACAGAGTAAGAGGCACAATGTATTACCTGTGGTACGGGAGGTCGTCAGGATCGTGTTATAATTACATGGACCTCTTCATCGTGCGCCGTGAAACTGCAGTAATGTGAGATAATGGTCTGGGTACCATGCTAATTGGCTGCATAAAATGAGTGTTTTAAGCAGTGAATCTCTAGCTATCCCAGTATTTATGACATGCACACAATTAGCAAATGTGCTTTAGTTCTTGGAGTGACTCTAGCCACATTTTCCAGTCTAGTGTTGGATTTCCTTTTTCTTTTCAGAACTTGGGGGTATCCAGGCTATTTTCCCTTCTTGCCTCCAGTGTTTCCTTCTTCCTGTCATAGTCTAAAAACAATTGGACCCAGTCATGGTGGTCCATATCACAGGACTAAATAGGAGTGTGGCTGCTCTTGTAGCACCATGGTGAAACATTTGATATTCCAAGGGTAACTTCTGTCTTGGATTAGTCTGAGAAAGTGTAACAAATGTAAAGCTCCTGATGAACTAATCAATTTATGTAACTGTGGTCCTAGTGCAGTATTTTTTTAAAATATAGTTGATAAGCTTAAAGATGTTTCTTTGCCATAGTTCCCAAGGCTCTTAGAAGGGTCTTGGAAGTTGCTGGGTGATTGAGTTCAGCAGCCATACAAGAAACTTGTCTGAAAGCTGCCATCAAGTTTGAGCTATCCATCCAGGCTTCACTTATTGCCAATGGAGAGAGAGAGAGAGACAGGGCTATCTGGAGGCATGTTTAGTTACTTAGGATGAATCACCATAGCCAGGAGGCTGTTAAGCTGAGCTAAAGTGAAATGAATCCCATCTGTTGTGGGGAAAGGTCAAGAGGACATCACTTGCCTCCACATTCTGCAGGCCAGAATACATCTCCCAGTACCTTTTAACAAAATTAATACCAAGCAATAAGGAGTTGCTCTCCTGTGTGGCATGAAGATTGCTGGAGGGGCCAAGCTTTCTATGTCCTATACTGCTGCAAATTTGGGGAATTTTGCAGAGTACTTTTCCAGGCAACTCAGGAAGTGGATTGTGCCCATATTTTATAAGAAGCCAAAACCCACCCACAGTCCCTGATAATTTAACCTGAGAGAAGAACCTCTCTTGGCCACCCTCCAAATAATCCAATTTCTCTTGATACAATTGCCAAGGACAAGACTCAGGGGCTTGACTAGTTCTCTTCAGATGGCCCCCTTCCATAACTGCTGCTTAGTTGTGGTTTATGATATGACTGTGAAGAAGTTTGTCCAGAAATATGGTTTCGATTTCCCTACTGTGATCCTTTTACGATGTAACCTTTTAAGGCCAGAACATCTTAACCTGAGAATATTAGAGAAGATCCTACAAATTAGTAAGATTTACTGCACAGATAATTTTTTTCTTTCAAGTGACAGAGCAATTAATATCTTAACGAAATGAAGGCTCAATCATTTATCATCATCCTTAAAAATTAATTGGCCTTTTGGGACACCTTCCTGTGGTTACTGTAGTGAAGGAACATTCCATACCTACTGTATCATCATGGCACAAGTGACTTTGCAAGCCCAGTGTTACAGGAAAGCCAAAATGACTCAAGCTGAATCTGTGCCACCTCCCATCAGCTCAGGGTTTCTCGCTGCTGGGCTGCCCATGCTGATGTGCCTGTCCCCTTCCAAGAAGGAATGCCCTTTGCAGCGCTCTTTGGGACATGGCAGTCGGTGCAGCGAGCAGGGCTCTGACCGTCCTTCCATGCTGGACTCCAAAACACCTACTGGGACTTGATGGCAACCCTTTTAGAAATCAGGACGAGATGGCACAAAACAGGGACATCTGGCAGGTTCAACAGAATGGATCAACTGCAGATTCCCCTGTTGGTGAACTTGGCCAGCAAGCCATTTCAGCAGATGTTTGTCCTTAGGCATTGAATGCTTTCTGGATGCTTCTTCCCTCTGCCTCTCAGGAGCAAATGCAGCACAATGGAAATGCACATCAGCTCACTGACCAGCATTAGGAACTGTTGACCTGATGATGAGCTTCAGTATTTAAACTGGGTTCCTTGAGAGAACAGAAGCTAATGCCTCCTCTGGGGAGTTCTAATGAAGAAATGCAGAGTGTGAGGAGCATTTGGGTAGTGTTTGTCAGCAGTGGTTACGTACAGTTCATCCTCCCCCGTGCCTGCAATTTGAATGCTGTATTGACTCTGTATACTTTCAAGCAGGTATATTAAAAATGCAAGAGGAACTGCATATTGAAGGGGAGGGTGGGAGAAAAGAAAGAAAATAATAATTGTTACACATTGGAGCATATTAATGAATACATTAATAATTGATCCACTGTTATGTTTTCCCCTAATAGTCATCAAAATCTGTATAAACCTGCACTACAATACATAACATCTCATTACAACGTTTGCTCAAAAAATCAATGCATATCTAAGTTATTTGTGTCAAAACTCATTTATTTCCACAATAACATGGACTGTCAAACCTTGACATCCTGTTAATAACATCCAGTGCATTTGCATATTATTCAAATATTTCCTTTTATGAAATGGGGGACTTTTACTTACACCGTCCTACTTGCAGTGCTTCATATATTTGCACATTAGCTCAATTCACACAGTTATAGAAGGGTTACCTGTGGCAACTAATTATACTGCACTTTATGCATATTAATGAGCCTGGTGAGCAGCCATCCTCTGTTCTGTGGTGAGATGAGGGGGGAAAAAATAACAGTGTAAGTGGGAGACCTATTACAGGCAAAATGCAGGCGAGTGGAAGACAGATATTTTATAATGTTTTCTCTTTGATGCCCACAGCCTTTTAGAACAGACTAACCTGAGTGGGAAAAATACCTCACAGCAGTCCCAGCAGCTTTGAGGTCAGATGTGAAATATATTACTTTTTTTTTTCTTGATTTCTGTCTTGGGTTTTGTTTTTTTTTTTTTACTTTCCTTCTTCACTCCCTCTCTTCCCCCTCTGCTGCTGCCTTTAGTTTCTGGATCCTGTCTTTGCAAGGTGCTGAGTGCTGCCCTCAGTGCTGGTTGAGATCAGCACCTCACTAGATCAGTCTTTTAACATGTAGCCTAAAGCCACCATCTGCCCTCTGATGGAGTCGTGTTGAAAGAGGCCTTTTCACCTGCACAGATGAGAGCGACACGTTTTGTTTTGAAGGAGCATTTCAGCAGGAATGGAGACCCAGCTGGAGGCTGTTCAAGTGATTCCTGTGTCCAGGTGTCACAAGGACAATGGGAAGAGTCGAGCCACGAGAATGGGCGGAGTTGGCAGCCCCTCTGCAGTACAGAGAAGGGCCACATCCTGCGCATGCAAATGCGCACAGAGACATAAAGCTCTTCCTTCCCACTGTAAAGCAGACAATCTGTCAGCCCAGAGGTCTGGCAAAGGGCAAAAACCATCTGAGGGACACGTCCCAGCGTTCTTCAGCTTAAGGCTGAGCCTTGCTGGGATGTTCCTTGAGATCATCTCCACCTACTTGAAAAAAAAGAGAAAAGCTCTGGCGTTGTCACAATGGAAGACAGAAAGGGAAGATTTGATTTTATGCAGCAGCAGATGTCTCCTAAGCAGTAATCACAGTGTCAGATAGAAAAACTAATCATATTTCAGTAGCTTGTTCAGATCTCTGATTAAAATTCAGTGATACCATTCCTGGATCCTAAAATGCAACAGTCATCAGAAACAAAAGAGAATGTATCATAATTAATGCAATTAAAAGAGCCCTTTCCTTTCTCTCTCTTTTTTTTTTTTTTTCTGGGCAAGCTGTGCTGACCTTACCAGAGATTAAAACCACTCTCCTCAGGACTAAATGTGACAGCAAGAAATCCCAGCTCTCACAGCCATCTCCAGGGTGTGAGTCCTTGGGATCTTGAGCACTTGGGAAAATAAATAGGCTTGATTGCTTGCTCCTTTCAGCAGAGGGGAGAAGGCAGATGGAGCTGTGTATCCAGCCTCCCTTATTTTCTGCTGCAGACAGCCCTGTCAGGGATATGGTTATTTCCCAGGACTGGCACTCAGCACCCCAATCTGCCCTTTCTAAGATGAGCCAAATTTCCAGAATCTGATTTTTTTCACAGTCAGCCCCTGGGCGTCCTGCCATGCAAGTCAGTTGGAATTTGCTGAGTAATCCTGTCATAAACCAGAGCAGGATCTGTATTTTGGCTGTGCTCAGTCCATGCAGTGCTGGGGAGATCCGTGGATGGTGCGGGGTGGCCCTGGGGCCATTCCCTTGCCATCACCTGGCCCAGGCAGAGATTCCAATCAAGGCACAAAGGGTGAGGAGTGAAATCACGCAGTGCTATTTTATGCTGATTGTGATTTCAGGTCTGATAATTAGAGAGTTTTCACAGGGAAAATATTTTCAGTGAAGATTTATTTGGCTTTAGATATGAATTATCTTTGATGAAAACCAGATGGAAAATTATTGAAATGATACACATTAAAAATAAATATAAAATAGACAAACATTTTATCCCAGCTAAATGTAGGAGAATATTTTTGTAGAAAAAGAGCCTTATCAATTTTGTGATGGAGGACTTGGGGAGAGAGTCCAGCAACAAAGGAGATGTTTGATCCTCCTTTCCTTATTTATACCAGCTGGAATGACAATGCCCACTTCATTTAACACAGGACTATATAAGTTCCTTTTTACTTTACAATGGCACTTGAATACTTTTGTGGACTGCACACTGTGTAATTTAGCATCTTGGGTAGGTGGAAAGCTCCATTTGCTTGTTGTTATGAGAGCTTTGCTTCAGTGGAGGTCTCCAGAGTAATTATTTTGTGCTGTATCCCATACTAACTGAGAAAAGGGGTATGAGTGAAAGGCTAGTTAAGAGGTACAAGCATTTACTTTATTCCAGAGCTTCAGAACTCTGGATTGCTACTATTAGGTGTTAAAAAATACTCTGGTATTTCACTAGAAAACTGACAACTTGCTGTCTTATTAACATAACTCTTACATGTCTGAGAGATCCAACACAGCAGATTGATTATGTTCATGTCTCAGCCTCAGTACTGATGATGATATGCTAGTAAATATATCAATGCATCACCAGCTTTGAGTGCAGAGTCTTTCTGAGACGTTTTCTGAATGAGATATGAAAATGAGAATGGTTTGGGCATCTACTCTACTCAAGTAGCTGCACTGAGGCAGAAGGGCACCTGGCAGTGATGATTAACTGTGGGATCCTGGCAGTGTCTGTATTGTAGAGGTGTCACTCAGCCAAGCGAGGCAATACAATGACCTGCAGATTCCCAGAATAAGAAAAAGTCAATTTGCAAAGACTGTTTTCTTCCTGAAGGAACAGTAAATGAATTGTGCCTAAGCCGAGAGCTTGGCCTCACAGGTCCTGGTGGAGTGGAGCATGACAGGCCAGCAGAGGAAGTGGATAATTATTGCCTTGGTAAGGAGCATGGCTACAATTAAAAATACCTGTCTTTGCTTCCCTTCTTGTTTAGATTTTCCGTGTGACTAGACAAGTCATGTAGGTTCTTTATTTGAACCTAGATGTAAAATGAGAATAGCAGTGCTTGCTTTCTTCTGTCCTTCATCTACCCATATCCTGTCCAGCACAAGGGACCTCTGAGCTCAGGCGATCCCTCCACGTGCTAAAACAATGAACTGGAAAGGTACAGTAATGGTGGCAGTTTGGGACATCATGCACAGGTTGTTGCATAAAAGGTAACTTAGGAACGAACATTGCAGTTGGTCATGACTTTAGAGAGTCATAGTATGGTTTGGGTAGGAAGGGACTTTAAAGATCATCTAGTTCAACTCCTATCCCTGGGCTGGGATGGCACCCACTAGATTAGTTGCTCAGAGCCCCATCCAGCCTGGCCTTGAACACTTCCAGGGATGGGGCATCACTTCTGGGGAACTGCCATGGGACTTGACTCTGGATTGCCAGGTTTGAAGTCCCAAGGGCCTTTGTACCCAGACCTGAGGCAGAAGCTGGAAGGCTCTCTTGGAGAAAGGATCCCAGTTCATTTTTCACTTGTGACAGTTGAATTACTCTGCTGAGGCCATCTATTCTTTGGACACCCATGCTCAGGGAATTTATCAGGGGTATTCATACAGGTTGCCCTAAGGCACCTAAAGAAATACCAAATTCGTAAGGCCAGATTCTTTAGCATCATGACATAACCAAAGTAGAAAGCTTTCTCATAGCACCAGATTTTTCTTATTTGTCTTCAGGAACAATATTTTCCTTCAGCAGCTACCAGAGCACTGTGGGAGACCAGGCTTTTACCTTTGAACCAGTGCCAGCAAATGTGAACTCTCACAGAGATTTTGGGATGATGGGTAGCTGTGGTTGAACCTGAAGCAAATTCTTTGGGCAAGTTCACCCCAAGAGACAAGCAGTGCAGTTACCAGGTATCCTCCCCACTGTAGGAAGGCAGAGATATAAATCTCATATAAGATTTAAACATCATTTTAGCTTTGAATTTCTTCTTAAACAGCAACTAATATCTCTCAAGGTCAGTGACAGTGGGAGAGGAAATCAGCTCCCTGAGAAATGTGGTAATCCAGACAGGAAATTGAAGACAGACCAGACAGTGGGATCATTCAAGGAGTCCATGTGTGGTGTGGTCTGGTCTGGCAGCAGCTCACGTGTCCTTGCAGGAGTTCCCTCCCTGCTTGGGTTTGTGCTGCCAAGGACACGTTGGTGCTGCAGACTTGAAGGCCTTGGCTTTCTGGGGAACTGAGGACTTCTGCAAACAGCACCACTGCAACGCTGACACTTACGGGATTTTATTGCCCTTGGTAGCAATTCTTCCCTAATGTAAAATTAAGCTGCTGTATCTTACAGGAAAGGACCTAAACAATGATGTATTCAGGCTGATGGGACTGGATTAACCCATTAATAAATAGGAGGTGAAGAGAGCAATCTTGTTGAACGTAATGTATGCTAATGACGTGACCTGGCTAATGGAGCCCTTTTCTATATTCTGTCATTGCACACATCAATTATGCAGCCTCAATTATCATCCTGTTTTTGTATCATGTGGCTGAGAAATGAGACTTAATAGAGATGTTTCACCCAGTAAAATGCCTGATTAGGTTATGAAAGCAGAAACTCAAGGAAGAGAAGGGGAAAAAACTCCCTTTGTTACATTATATCCTGATTTAATTAGCCAAAAGATATTATTCTTTGTAACGGCCTTTGAAGTTGTAGAAATATTGCTGCAGGCTCAGCAGCAGAGATGACTAACTGTCTTAGTACCTACAGCAAATACCCTAACACAGCACTTACAGACAGACAGATCGTAGCTACGCATTGCAAATCGAGCCAAGATCATTGTTTACTCCATGTGATGGAGATTCCTGAGGAAGGGGAATGAGCAGGAGAGGGACTTCTGAGAGTCACAGCTCCAGTTACATCTAGGAGGAGAAGGGCAAGCCCATGCCACCCACTGGTGACATCTTGGTGCATGTGGTAGATTGCAGGGTGTGTGGTGGCTTTTGGCAGCAGTTCTCACATAAATATGTTTCCTTCTCTTTGTTGGGTGGTCTTGTCCCTTCTTTTTCTTTGTTTTCACTTGTGGGCTTTGGAATTTTCTGTCCCTGTTGCAACCCTGCTAATGAAGATACATCAGGGCTCATTGAAATCTGCCAAATTCCTCCTTGTTGCCTCAGGATGATTTCAGGTGTTTCTTGTGTTTCTGACACTGATCAAAGGACAGAAAGCCCTGCAGGCAGGAAAGGGCGTTGGAGACAACTCTTCACCCCAACTTTTTTTGCAGTAGCTGAACCTATGAGGGGACTTGTGACCCTTGGCTTGTGCTTGCAAGAAAAATTCTGTAACTTTTGACAGGGTTGGAAAAAAGTATTGGAGAAGGACCTAAGTAGTGGGATGAAGGTGGACTGAGTTAAGTAATCTCTGAAGTCCTTAAGGCAGATCCAGACTCCATTGCCTTCAACAGCACAGCAGCTTTGCACTAGGGAGAAATCTGCCCCTTTCAGACCTGTTCTGAAGACAACTCTTTGAGTTTTTATCTACGGTGGCAGGAACATGACTATAAACTCCGTGTTTTATTTTGTTTTAGAAATAACCAGCCAGCTAGATCGCTGATAAAATCACAGGGCTGATTCACACGGGTTTTGACTGAAGTGCAGTGGCACAGAAAGCTGGTGTAAAGCAAGGGTGAATCAGGTCCTTGGCGTGTGTAAGTTGTTAGATCTTTCCTTCCCTCAGGGTCTCGCCTGCCATGGCAAGGAATGATGTCATGCTCATTGAGAACATGATTGGAATGACAAAACGCCCAGAGTGCTATATTTACTCATCTGTTCCTGGCCAGTCCTGGCTTCTAGTCTCAGTAAATAATTTGAGAGACTTGGGGAGAAATAAACACCTGGGCCCCATATTCCAGCTGCAGCTCTGGGGTTCCAGCTTCTGCTTCTGGGTGTCTGTCCTGAGACACACGTTTGTGGCCAGAGAAACACGTTTGTGGCTGAACTGTGGAGAGCTGAGCTGCAGCTGGAGCTGCTCCTCACTGAGGATGTTGTTGTTTCTAAAAATGGTTCTTATTGACCCAAGCTTTCCAATGCTGCCTCTGCAGCAGCCAAATAAAAGAGTGAGGATGCTGTGACTTGCTAACTGGGAGCATCATGTTGGCACAAAGCTGAGTGCCAGCAGGTATGTAACTCAGCCCTGAGTTTCCTTTTATCGTGTGCTTTGTGCTCAGTTTAGCCACCTTCTGGTGCCCTGTTCATACCCAGTGCTGCACATTTAATGTGGGCTAATGTGCACAAGAGGCAGCCCCAGGGAGCAGGAGTCATGTTGTATATTAGGTGATTGAAGTTGGTCAGGTCACTTGCTGTCTGTCTGAGGGATGGTGGTTAAAGATTAGGAATTATGGAAAAATGAATTTGACTTTGTTGTTGTTTAAATGTACCTTAGACTACCTCCAGCCCTGGTGAGCTAATTTTGTGCAGAAAAGAGATGTCTGAAACTAAAGATGCTACAAGAATTTAAAATTCGAAAACAAATTTTTTTTAAAAAGGATTTTGCATTAAGAATGCCCTTGTTGGAGGCAGAGTGAGGTGGATCAATTCTTTTCTCCTACAGATTTTTGAATGGTGACATTTAAATAGTAGAAATTGGTGGGTTTAATTTCTACTCCCCCCCCTTCTTGCCCACATGCACTTCTCACAAGCTTTACTGCAAACTTCAGTTTTAATTTGTGTGCCTTTGTGGCCAGGAGTGGGGTTGTGCTTTTGAAATATGTGCTTCATTATTGCTTTGTGTACTGTCCTATTAATGTCCACACAGTGTCCAGCTCATCCTTGCTTGATCCTTCATGCATCTCTAATGCAACACGAACTTCTCAGTTACATGGGGGTTTCCTGGCCTTTTCATTTCTCTACAAGGTCCATATGATCTATTGTAGCTTTGAAAATTCACCCGTGGGGTAGAGACTCCTTTGCCAGAATTGATCCTTCTCTTTTCCTCAGAAACCATCAGATAAAGGAATATGTGTGACAAATAACCATGAGAAAGATCACCATGTTAGGAATCTTTTGCTTTGTGCTGTGCTAGCTCTGTGTGATTTGGATGGGTCCTCAATTACTTGTCTTTCACCTTTGGGGTAATTACTTGCTTGGGAGTGACGAAAATTCTTGATGCAATTTTGACCTGCAGAACTTCTGATAAGGAAAGATTTGCCTCCAGGCTTCGGTCCACAAAAGCCTGATATTCCTTTTTTCCCCATCACATTGTGTTTGTTGGAGAAGCTGTATGAGATGAGAAGCTCATTACAGCTTTGGGGTCATCACTGAATGACTTTATCCAGTGGCCTTCCAGCACTTCCACAAGGGCTTTCGTATCATAAACCTATTATAATAATCTTGTATACATTGTTTTAATTTCTATCTCCTTTTTATCCAGCTACTGAAGGAAGAGTGTTTTACAACTGTTAATGTATTTAGTCTTGAAGCTTGTGAGTTAGGGAAAACTTCATTATGCCCAGGGCAGGGCTGGGAGAATTGTAGAGCAGAGAAAGGAAACTGCTAATTCTCCTGGAGCCTTATTCACTCTGTGTGTGACTCAGGGATGAAAAAATCAGGGGTAATAAGGCTTCAAGCA